>NC_138588.1:13197471-14397471 GCF_964289735.1 Phaethon aethereus | reverse complement strand
TAAAGAGTGGCTTTGACAGCAGCCAAATAGAATGGAGATGCTTTACTGCACCGCAGAAAAATCAATATTGGGTTCTTGTTCACAGTAACCTGTTTTTTGGTGGGGTTTTTTTCAGATTTATACAAGACTATCTGGAGTTCATTTCTGGGAGTTTAAATATTATTTTTAAAGTAGGTCTGTTTTATTTTCAGATTAATGTTGGTGATGATGCTTGTGTTTGGAAAAAAAAAGAAAAAGATGGTACTTTGTGGATATGCGTAAACAACGTGGTAATCAAGCATTATTTCCATTCTATCTTATATGGATGGGTATTAGGATGTGGGTGCATAAGTTATGTAACTAATGACAAAAAATGGTCTTTCCTTCCTCTCTGTATCTTTTTCCTTTTTGTAGTGCTACTGTAGTATTCCTGTCAATTTTCTAAGTATAGAGTTTTTTAAAATCAGATTTCTTTGTTGTTCTCCCTGTAACACCCTCCACAGATGTTGACAATCTGAGGTGCCATTGTAGATTTTCCTGAAGCATAGTCTTGCTGGTGCTGAACAGTTTTCCAGCAGTATTCAGTGACACAAGGTTGCTATGATACCTGGCCAGTAGCAATAGGTATTGAATCACTGGTCTTAAATACAATAGAGTACACACTAGATTGTGGGCTCATGGTGTTTATATGGAGCTAGCTCTCATTATAGCTTTAAGTCATAGTTATTTTTGAAAATTGAAGCTGTGTGAAAAGCTGTTTTATAAAAAAAAAAAATCAGTGCATCATATGAAAATTTCAGTGATGCGTATAAAAAGCTGGATATGTCTGGGAATTGTTTTCCTGATGTTCCAGAAGCCTTTCATGTTAGACAGTTTCCTGGCTTTCCAGTTGAAATAATTTGAATATAAATCTGTGTTATCATGCATTGATACTTCTAGTGATTTCAGTAACGTAATTAGAGCTTCTGGGTAAAAATGTTGGGGGAAGAGCAGCTTCTAAAATTTGTGCGATAATTGCTGAACCTTGGACTGCTGAATTATAATACTGAAGAGCTAGACCAGAAAAGGGAAATTTTTACTGTGTCGATAAGAAAAACAGGACAAAGCTGAGAGGGAAAAATGTGTTTATTTACATACAAACTTTTAAAGGAAAGTTAGGTGTGTATATATATATTGCTTGATATATTCACACAACAATTTCTTAAAGTACTGTTCTTTGAGCATTAATGCATGGTGTAGAAAGTAGAGTCAAAATATCTAAATAAGGGTTTACTCAAGATCTGTAAAAGCTCATTTTGATTTATGCAGTTACTAGAAATAATTACGACCAGAGCGGTTAAGTACCAGTTACTATAACACTTGTCCATCTAAAATGTTAAAAATGCATTTACATACCTAGTATTAGTTGTTCTGAAGAATTTACTATTCATTTATGCAGTAGCATACATATTCTGCTCTAAACAAAATATGCAAAGGCAGGATGCTTCTGAAAAAGAGGTATTTTCTTAGTAGGAAAGCCAAAGTGTATATTTTTATAGTTGCTCAAAACAAGAAACAAGAATGTAGAGAAATTATAAATAATGAAAGAAATATCTACTTTATGCTGTTGCTGCACAAAATAAGTAAAAGACAAATGAAGACTGTAGAACAATAGCAGTTATTTGTTTTAGGTATAGTAAAGGATGCAATTTAAAAATAAAAATGTTACTTGAACCCTGGAAAATCACTACTAGTTAAAACTCACTGATGGAAAAATTGATAGAAAAATGGAAATAAGTTACAAGCACAGATATAAAATAATACTTATGAAATACAAAATCAGGAGTGGTACCATAGACAATGGTATGTTTGACATGAATTCCTTTTAGTTCTTTCCTTTTCTGGTAGTCAGAGTATTATTATGAGGAATTACAGATCTTGATCATTTGTATGAAGTGGTTTATTAAGAACAGAGCGGAACAGAAAGTAGTGGAACATTTTCCCTTAAAGTTGGTAACCTTTATGTTGTTGCTGCCAGTGTATTTCTATTTTTGTACTGGGACTGGTACTCAGAGGCTATATTTAGTAGAATATTAATTAAGTGTAATAGGAAAATGAGAGAAGAAAGGAAAGGGGGTGAGTATAATATGTGTGTGTATACACACATATAATATATATACATATTTACTGTAACTCGGATGCAAAGTATTTCCGTATTGCATTTCCGGTGAAATTTCACAATTAAGTATTTTATCAAGGGACCAAGGTAGCAACAATGTTACCAGTGAAGTAATAACTTTAGAGTTATTAAATTGGTACCAGTTAAAAGGCATCATCTTCCTGAGAGATACTGATAGCTTGGACCACGTGTCAGCTTTGCTGAAAGTTACTGCAGTTTTCTGAATTGGTCCACCAAATCAAGAATCTGTTGATTTCAGTGTTTTCTCCATTGATTACCTCAAAGCAAAATGAAAGCACAAGGCTGCCATGGTGATATTGTAGCACACTTTACTCTTACAGCTGTGGATAGTTACACAGGCTGACAGAAATCTGAGTATAAGTCTTAACTATTTCAGTGCTTTAGACATTCTTTCTATATATTTCTACAAAGTTCTTTATTATTATACTGAAGGTGATTGACTTAAGATTTTTGTCTTCCCTGCCTAGACAACTGATTGGACTCTGTGCTAAAGAAGGTGCTGCAGTGTCCTACTAGAAATAATTCTAAGGTCAATGTCAATAGCCCTTGTGAAGTATTTCATTACTGAAGTTAACTTAGCTGTTGCTGTCTTCCTCTTCTTTGTCTTCTCCCATACCTCAACTGTTGTGCTGGAATTCCCTTCTCTGTTCCTTGGAAACTGTAGCAAAGTTTGTATTTTGTTTTTTAGGGACATATCTCTATGGATAGAAACATAGCGCTTCTGTGCGGTTCATGATATCTCATTCTCCATTTACAATTTTTAGTTCTGGGTGTGGAGTCATATACAGTTTCGATTTTCTTATCTTAAATTTTACCTTTACTACTTTCTAGTCCCTAAGATGCCATTTCTTTTGTAAATCAGTAGAATTGATTTTCCTTGTAAGTGCTCTACCTAATTCTAATAATTCTAAAATAAATACATCATCTTTGTCATTACTTTTATATTTTCATGTTGTCCGGTGATGTTCTTGAGAATTCTTCACCATTCATGACAGCAGGATAGTGGAATCTTTTCACTTGTGATAATGATCTTTTCTATTCTAAACATTAAGTTCTTGTCCTCTTATGGATTAATTAGTATTACTTGAGTGAAGAAAATTATCAACAGGAATTCAGATCTATGAGACTTTCCTAGTTTTCTGCCTCACACACCTATTCAAAACAAAGAACAGTGACTTTTTCGGAAATACATTGGCACAAATGCAATTATAGAACTAGGACTTGCAACAGCAAGTCTTTTTTGCAGAGAAAGATTTGGTAATTGCTAGCTTCCTTCTGATAACTAACTGAATCTCTTGTCTCAGTTAAATAGCAGAAATAAAATACTAAGCTAAACTGTGGTTCAATTTAAAACAAACAAAGCAACAGCAGCGGTTACACTTCCCTTATCTTGACATGTTTTTCTACATATTAATACTCAAACCTTAATTTTTTCTGGTGGTCAGATTTGGTTCTTGCTGTATGCAAGGGAAAGATGAATCAGCCAACCAGATATGTCTGGGAATGTTTGTTTGTAAATATTGTCCTCTTGGAAGCCGATTAAGTTCTTCTGCCTTCAGTAAGATTGAACAGCTCTCAAGGAAAGAACAGTATGAAATCTATGGGTACAGAGACTTAGCTGCTGTCCTGATACATCCCGGAATGATACAGGATATGAAAAAAGTCCAGCTTGCCTATTCCTGAGTTTTCAAGAATGGCATTTTCTGGGATAGACGGGATTTTAGTATTTAAGAAGTTAATCCTATGATTTTTGTTTTTTCTCTTTAGTAGAAAGTCACTTGATAAGGATTTGATCTAGTACTCTTTATGTAGACAAATTTTATGGGTAGAACTCTTATAATCCCATATGGGAAATGCACTATCAGAGCAGCCCAGGACAAATACGTTATTTCAGTTGGAGTCAGCAGCCAGCCATGGGTTGGTAACTTAATTTTTTATATACATCAATCCTTCTTAGGACAAAGCAATATTCTCATGCTTTTACCCTCCTTCTAAGGTCATGTTGGCAGTATCTCTGTGTTCAGCATTATTCTCACAGATATTTGGATGTTCGTTCATCCAGCAAATTGTTCAGTATAATAATTCTAGATCCATGAGTCAGTAGTCTGTGTTTTGTGTATCGCCGTGGCATTTTTTTGTCCAGTTGATCTAGGAAACATGGAAGATGTTCCATTTTATGGCTTTTCTTCTTAAGTGCTGAGTAAGGCTGAAAATATTTTGCTTACCACCCATCTCTGAGCCCTATATATTTCTAAAGATATCATTAGGAAATTTACTTCTACATTCAAGAGAAGTTAATATATTAAGATATAAACAGAATATTTGAATATTGAGTATATATTTAATGAGATTTAATTGAAAAACACCTTATCCTTCTCTTCCATCTAAACTTTTCATGGTGCAGAAATGGTCTATGTCAAAAACAGATCTCATTTTGAGATGAGTGACTGTCCAGTTCATCTTTATATTCTTTCTATAATAAAAATGTTAGAAGAGACTTTATCAAAAGTATTGTGTTTAGAATTGCCTTTCTGATAGTGTGCCCACACAAGTAACGATATGAATTTCAGAGCAAAGGAAAAGTTGTCTGTATAATGTTGCCTATATATTATATATTTCTTCAAATATTTTCCTGAAAAATAAAATGTAGACTTGTTTCCTGCTGTTAAAATCTCATGTGAAGAATATTCTGTATATTAGCTTTAGTTACCAGTTATTCTTTGATACCATGGTATGATTTGTCTCCAGGATCACTTTTATATGTACATTTGCATTAAATACAATGAAAAATTTAAGTTCAGTGTTTGTAATGGAGACAGACGGACAGTGTGGACATGAAAACAAAATATGAGAAACATTTAATTTTCATACCAGGTCTCTAGATTGAGCAACAGATATGTAAGTAATTCTGCCTGAACAATTAAAAATTTGTTGTGCCCAGTAGATCCATCTGGCCAACAATCTGCCTGACAGTGGGCTTCCATACATGATAAAAAGGGAGCTTTATCCAGTTGCTTAGTCTATTCATCACACAGCTTGAGCTGGAAGACTCCTTGGCTTAATTACTTACATTCTGCCACAGACTCATCAGGAGTAATGCCACAATTACTGTTCAAAGTGCTGCAAAGATAGTGGCGTTGTCCAGTGGGATTAAAAAAAAAAAAAGCGGGGGGGAGGGGGGAGCAGGGGGAGATTATAGTGTTGGAAGGCAAGAGGGTGACTCTGCTTATGTTGCAGTTAAATTGATATACAAACATTGGTGATATAAGCTCAAAAATTATTGTAGCCATTTCTGTGTGGGAGATGGATTCTTAGGAGGATCTGGGCATCTTCAGTAATATGACGAGAGCTGTTGTAATGAATAATAAAAGTGATGTAAGGCAAGTTCAAAGCACTTTCTTTAAACTAGTTCATATTGGAAAATTCATCATGATTTGACACCTTTGTTTGGGACTGCATTGTCCAAATGATGAAGCCTCAGGTCAAGCATAGATTGCATGTGACAGCAAACTGGGGCACCACTATTGACTCTAGGCATTTTACACTTAGTTCTTTATATGTGAGTACTGAGGTTTAAAAAGGGTAAATGAATAAGAAAAGAAAAAGTTCTGAATGCCCCCCTCAAGAGGATCCGCTGTCCTATGATTAAGTGAAGTATCTGGAGTTAAGGACTATGAGTGACCTTGGTATAGTAGCACCTGTACTCTGTATCATCCTCACCCAATGCATAAGGCCAGCATTGCTTTGGAGAGAGCAGACCTGATCTCTCTGACCACTTTGGGAGGCTGTGTATACTTCTAGTGACAGAAACTGTTTACATGCTCCTTAAATTTGAAGCTACAGGAAGTACACTGCCATGTCTAACTCTGCCTACATGTATGGATTGCTGATAGGAGCTATATTGGATTAGAATGTGAATATGGTCTTTACATAGAGATGAAAGTATAGCTGATAATTTGCATCCTTTCTCCATATGCAGAGATGATGTATGTTTAAAAGCTATTTCAAATATATACCTGCTGTTTGAAAGTATTTTTAACTAAATGCAGCTTTGGACATATCCTGGATTGTTAATCCTTTCAGCTGAGCAAGAAAATAAGACAGCTGTGTATTTGCAAATGACGGTGGGTTCATTGTTAGTAAGACTATTTTGAATTGTTGATTGAGTTGGGATAATGTTAGAATGAAGGACTAAAAAAATGTTTTGGGGCAGTATTCCTATAAATATCCATGACAACCTGCAGAAAGATGCAGATTAGAATTTTACCACTTGGGGTTCTATTCTTTTGAAAACTAAGCCAGGCTTAAAAAAGTATCCTGTGGTTTTATCCAATTTAAGAAATTTTCAACCCTAAATCTAGTTAAGCCTGTATAACATTTCTTACTTAATGTTATGAACTTAACAAGACAGGTTTGCTGATGAGATTTAGCTCAAACAAAAGACCATTCAATGTTATTGTTGAACAATAGATTATTTTTTGGTTACAAATACATAAAAATATGATCACAAGACCACATTTATATCTAATTATTACCAGTTCTTCAAGCATCACCTGGTGAATTTGAAGCTTTCTCTTCTGTGCTGCATGACTAGAATTTTGGTGCAGTAATTTAAAGAGTTAATTAAGGGCTTTTAAGAAACTTAAGATAGGGAAATGAGGGTCTAAGCCTTCTCCAAATGCTCTGTAGTATCTGACTGTTTTAGTATTCTTCTACTGAATGATTTTTTTGATCATGTGCTGTATGTTGCTCTAACTGACTGTCATGGTAAAAGGCTCTATTAAATTTTCTTCTGGGTTCTCTTTTAATTATTAAAGTAATTAAATTAGGCTTTCTAAATTCAGAAGTGACTTTGTACTAACTAGACATGTAAGTTACATCAAGTTTTTTGTTTTATCTGCAGAAGCTCCAACAAAAAAATACAATTTCCTAGTAGATAAAGAGATGTTATGTTCATGGTATAGGTTTTAGATGTGCTATTTGAAATCTGAGATTTTTGTGGAACTTGCTAACAATATTTTATGCTCATAAACCAGGTTGAAGCCTCAAACACAATTTCATTTATCTTTATATTCTAAGCCTTATAGAGTCTGCAAAAGTGTCCATCTGTTCAGCTGAGATTGCTTCAAATAGTGAGTGGTCAGAGAGACTTAGCTGATAAAGGTCAAAGGAGCCTCTTGACCCTGTGATACTTGCCAAAGCAATTGGAGCATAGGGACTGATATACAGTTAGATACAGCTTGCTAACGCAATCTCCACTTTAATTGGTAATGATAGCAGGAATACACAGTAAAGTCATTGCTGAAAGAAAACAAAAAGTATCCAATATAGTAATTTATTACCAGTCAGTGGGTTTCACGCACTAGGTTGTTTTACCCCTGCAGTGGTCAGAGAAAGCAAAAAGGTACTCTAACACTTAACTGAAAATGGATGCCCTGCTGCTATCAGAGATGCATGGTGGTCAAATGATTGCCTGTGCCATTAGCTTGGTAATGTTTTCTCTATTGTAAACTCAGCTCCCCATGTTCTTCCTGTACATCAGCTGCAGATTGAAGGCTTTCTCGTTTGTCTTCTATTTGTGCTGCCAATCATCAAGCTGCTGTCCACCAAGCACATTTCAAGGAGGCAATTTTTTTTACTATCGACTACCATCTCTAGCAACCAAGGGCTCAGAGGATTTAGAAATTAATTTAATGCTTTAATTTACACTGTGCCAGCCATTTTGTGCATTGTTTATGTATTTGTTTTCCGAGACAATTCCATGAGACAGTTACAGGTTTCCTATTTTGCAAAACTACGTGTGAGATACCACCTGCAAACATGTCCCCAAAACATAATTCTTGTGTATTATGTATAATGCTACTATTTTCTTTAAAAAGGTTAAAGATAAAAATGTCTGTGCAGGTAAAGACATCTAAAAAATGAAAAAACACAAACCCAAAACAAACAACACCAAACACACTTCTTGCTTCCTACCATAGAGAATAGAATAGAGCTGTCATTGGCAGTATAAGTTAATGTTTGACCCCTAGGTGTGGTAGCCATGCTTCAGTTAAAACAGTTCTTCCAGCTCCATGAAGAACAAATGTAAGAGACAGGGTAGGAGTAGCAAAATAACTTTTACAAGCAGCTGTGTGACATGCTTATTTTTGGTAAGCCTAGAGCCAGACAAATTATGAGACGTGATTCTGAGATGAGTTAGGAGTTCTGAACTTGTATTGACATCCCAGTCACTGGCATGATCGAGCCATGTAGCCCTGAATACATTTTGGGTGGCAAATTCTACTGTTCCACCTTCCTCTTTCATTTCTGTAACTGAGCTTCTTCACATTGTATTTTTTTAAAAACAAATAATCCTATTTATTGCCAATGTTACTGATTGATTGCCACAGAATTGATGAACACTGAGTGATTCAAACATGTAAATGCTCTTTAAAGTTTCTATTGTCTTTGTAGTGTAATTAATGGTCAGATTACGTCAAAGACAGATGACAGAAGTGTTAATTGCATTGAAATTATCATATCGATAATGTATTCTCGAACTTCATTGTGGTATTTCAGAAATTATCATATGAAGAAACTTAAAGACTATAAGATGCAGTGGTTTTAATTATTCCATATTGGGTTTTGCTTTAAAATACTTGTTTGAAAGGGTAAAATACATGTACTTGGTCACAGGATGTCTTCATTGAATACACATGAACAGACAGTAGGATGATGGTATTTTACTGATTAAATAAGCAGATTCCTTTATAGTAGGTATATTTAATAATGAACTAATTACTCTTTAAAAGAGGAAGTCTTGCTTATCTGACAGATTTTTATCATGTACTTGAGTGTGTTCTTGTATTGGGCCTGTCTTAACAGCCTATAGTATAATGGCTGTCAAAATAGAAAAGTATAAATCTGCCAAAAAGCTCAGACAAATAAGAGATCGAAAATTCCCAACCCCCAAAAAAATCTGAAGCAGTTCAACTTCTGTAAGTGAAAGAATTTTTCAGTCTCCTTTGACAGAACTTTAATTAAGTTCACCCACACCCCCAAATCTAACTAAGATTTCACCTAAAAATAAGTTGTGCAATTTCTGTTTGATATTTTCTTGAGCCTTTGTGGGCAGTAAGTAGTGGATAAAGGAGGGGACTGATCTTTTTTCTGAATTGTTTAATGTTAATGGCTCAAAATATTCTCTCACAAGAGAAAGCTCAAAGAAACACAATTAAACCCCTTATATATTACATAATTTAAAAACCCTGACTAGAATCAGCAGAATAGTTCACACATGTTTTATATAGCATGGTTCATTCTATAGGCATGGGGAATTTTGGGGCCAATTTTCTGTTATTTTTATCCTGTAATGTTTGGGCTAAAGTGTGAGCACAATAGATAAAGGTGGCCAAAAGAAAAGGTGGTCTGTAAGAAAAGGTCATGCTTAATACTTCAGGACTTGTTTTACACAGGAGTTGATACTACCTATGCTGTGAGAACTGAGCAATTTCTTTTCAGTGATACCTAAGTGACATCTAAGTATATTTTGAGTCTGGTATGCCTTCTAAAAATCTACCATGTGATTTTACCACTTTATTTCCTTTATGTGAAATGACTGTCAAGACCATTCTTGTCAAATCTGTTTTTAGCACAAATCCCACAATAGAATGCATCTGGTAAAGAAAGCTGGTGTGTGGAGACAGTACATGTATATGAGGAGTTGAAACAGTATGGGAATCCCTGCCGGCTAATGGAAGGTGTGTATTTTAAGTGGAATAATGTTCTAGAACAAGTTGGATCCCTGTGGAAAAAGGCCTTTAGAGATGAGAAGGCAGCTAGGTAAAATAACACTTGAATTGTACTTCCCATGAAATTTTTATGTGGTATGTCCGTCTCAAACCTGTTAAAGATAATGGCATGTATTGATATATTTGGGGGCCACAGTCAGCATAGCCCCCTGCCTCCCCCTTTCCATAGACATGGGCAAATTTTTCCTTGGGTGCTATGGTGGTTTGGTAAAGATGTGTAAAAGGGAGAAGAAAAGAGGGAGAAGAACAGGCTTGTAAGTGGAGGGAGAGGAATAGATTGTATGCCAGAAGAAATCAATTAAAGTGAGTCTGCAAAGTTTGTTGCCCCAGCTCTTGTCTTGTCCTGGCTCAAACACATTCAGTGGCAACCTAGGGCGCTGTTACAGAGATGATAGTTGCCATGGGTGCAATATAGCTTGCCATTTCAGAGCTTCCCTGAATCCTGCTCTTTCCTGGATATGGAAAGCTTGTTCTGCTGTAGGTCAGTCAGAGATGATGTGCAAGAGGTTCATAAGTCTTAGGATCTAATTTTGGTCTGCAGACCAGCAGACTTCTTGCTTCTTTAAAGCTTACAGATGAAGGCCTCATAGGGAGCCTTATCAAGCAATGCACATCTCTCCAAGCAGTAAAAATGTTTCAAGTTCCAGTTGTTAAGCAGGAATGTTATCAGCACACAAATAGCTTTATTTTGAACAAAGGTTGTCTAGCCTCATTACTAAACTATTCAGCTTCAAATAGTGATTTGTTAATTCTTAAAAAAAAAAAAAATTCAAAAGTAGGCTATTTTAGTCTGGGATTTGTAAGTTTAAATTAAGTTCTAACAGCTACTTGTAGAAGCTTCATGAGATACTTATCAGTTTTCATTGGGGGACAGCCAATATTTTAACTGAAACGGCTGATGGTTGCTATTAGGTTAATTTTGAGATAATGCATGAACAGACAAAATAATAAAGTGCTTCCTGCTTCTCAGTTTCCAACAAAAATAAGTGGCAAACTGTATCATGACAACAAAAACCTGGTTTTAGACCTGAGCATGACAATTTCTACACTTTATGAAAATGTAACATTTCTTATTACTGAAGTTTTTTTTTTTCTTGACTAACATGCACCTCCTTCAGAGTTAACTCCTTGTTAGACATTTCTAGTGATGCACAAGAGAGAGGTAGCACATTCTGCTAATTTTCACAACTGAACTAGAGCAGAGGACCTTAACATCTATATTAATTTTAGATTCATACACTTGGACAACAACAGAGGACAAAGATTAGCTTTCAAGATCTGGATAAAATTACTGAAGCTGTGAAAAGTCATATAGTTTGCCATCTCTGCAATAGCTTCCAGAAGGTTTATTAGTATAAATAATTTTTAAAATCTTCCCAATTTTTCTGCTAAATAATATAAGTAGATGGAACATTGGTGGTCAGGGGAGGCATGTAAATAGGGAATCAGAAAGTTGACCATGTCAAAAATGAAATTTAACACTAGCAGTGGTAAACTAGAAAAGATGCCTCTGTATTGTCTTTCAAAATTATGATTATCCAAATCTGTGTGTTATGTTCAGTACATCATAATGTGGTGGTCATTTAACTTGCAGAGTTGAGGGAAGACACTGTTACTAAATTCTGTTTTGACATGATCATTTGAAATTCACTGGGAGAATAGTAAGGCTTGGATGGCTTGATATTTGGGTGTATACAATACTATCTGCTTAAGTGGCTTGGGTTTCAAAGGCAATCTGGTGATAACCGAGTGTGAGTTGAGCACAAATTGTCAGAAAAGAAGGAAAAAGGGATCTTTTCATTACTGAAGCCTGTGTGTTGGCAACACGGAGGCCTCAAAGTTGGACTGTATGCTTCAGAGATAAGTCATGCTTTGTTATTGCTATTGTTATTAGCCTATTTCTTGACACTGAGTTACTAAACTCTTAATGTGTACATTTGAAAGAAAATTAAAGATAATGGCAATATTTATCTGAATGTAGTAGGTTTTATTTTTGTGAAATAATTCCGGAGCTTCAGGAAAGACACAGTACAGAATGTAAATATCTGTTAATCTGATTTGCAATATCCATCATTAAATGCTATTCCCAGCTCTCTAGTTCGTAGTTAGTTTTATGGGTTTCCTTCCATTTTCTGTCATCTTCTGTTACAGAGAATAGCTTGTCCATATTTCCTAAATAGTGTTTTATGTCTAAAGCTTTAGCTGTCCACCTGCTTTCATTGGAATGAAATGCCTATGGCAGAGAGCTAAGATAACTTGGTAGATGCTTTTAGGATCAATGTCAATAAGCTTTTATATTGCCAATAAACGTTTATTCTGAATTCACACACAGTAGCATCACCAGATGCCTCAACAGATTGACATTGTCACAGTTTTTCCTTTGTTTGAATGGTGATTTTTCCCAAAGGTTTCTAAATGTTAATTAACCAAATATGAATGTATAGAACAGAGAAAATGATAGGCCAAACAATAATAGCTTCTATAAATGTTAAAAGTAGCTTGTGAATTGCAGTGTTTGCATTCCATGGGGTTCTCCCTATGTATTAGGAAACAGCATAATTAAAGATTAAAATAATCCTTAGTGCTTAACTACTATGTACTATTTTTTAAAAAGTAAAAAGGAAAGGGATAAAAGGAAAACCCGAACAAGCAGTTATAATCTCTTACTTATGACTCCCTATTGAGATCTTTAAATAAGATTATGTATTTAGAGAGCATCCTCATCTGGTGGGAGCATCATTCTCTAAATAACAGAAACCCAAATTATATTATTATCCAAAACTGAAATGATCAAATTATTTAAAGGTTAGAGAGAGTAAAATTTTTTCCTTGTGTTAGTTTTAACTACAATATTAACAGTTTAAAAGTAGCTAATCCTATAAAATCATCATTTGTAATGTAAAAGGAGGTAGGTAAGGAGTGGTCTTGATGAAGAGGAGTTAATCAATATTGCATTCAAGTTAAAGCCAGCTGTTGCCCTGTTTATTAACACTTGATGGTTTCTTTTAAGATTTAGCTATTTTCAACAGAAACAGTTATTTGCATTAGTGGAATATTTCTAATAATCACAAGAAATTTAAAACTAACATAAGGATCCAGAAAAATCTGTATCACTTCTGATATGGAAGCTAGCATGATTGTTCACGAAAGTATCACTGGGCTGAAAAGTTGCTTCTTGATGCTCTTTCTGCTCATACAGGCTTGCTTGTAAAGGTGAAATGGCCAGACTGAATACAGTGCTGACAGCCTAGGCTTGTGCAGGACAACAAAAACATACAAGTCATAAGTGCTTAAAGAGAAAGGCAAAAGCATCAACGGGGAATTTATACTCCCTCATGTCTGCTGTTCCCCTGAAGGTAAAAGATACCTCTTTAATAGATACAGCCGGATTCTGATATAAGGTATTGTGTCACAGTCTCATAACTTCACTTTACCACTGGATGATCCTCCCAGTAGTAGCTTGGTAGTACAGCATGATGATTCCTGTGAAAGAAAGTAGTTGCTCTTCTACGAACTCCTCTGGAGTGTCTCTCAGACAAAAATTTAGAGTTTTGTTTTTATAATGGAAATTTGCTGGAGTATGCTTACAGGTTCAACTCTGTCATTTAGTTCAGTTTCTGATATGTTTTTTTTAGTTGTGTGTGTAAGTAATAGGATTTTTGTTCCAAATTACGGTTGGATATTTGTCATGGGTTTTTTCCTCAGAAAATTAATCCTGAAATCCTGAAATACCAGCAGTTTCATAAAAATATCAGTGACATGAAAGTCTGTAGCATAGGAAGCTTGAGGTGACCTACAGACATTCTTTCCAGTAAACATTTCTGTGATTTCTGTGATTCTATGTAACATTGCATTTCCTATGAAAAAAACTCTTTAAAAAAAAAATCATAATGCCCTAGTCAATATTACAAAATATTTCACTTTTGCTTTAAAAGAAGTATTGTTTCAGACTTTATTTTATGTTTTAAAATGCAGCTTAAAAACTAAAATTGAGGAAGAAAATAGGTTTTATCTAAACATTAAGATGATAACTTTAAAATTTGAGTATTTGTCATTAACTATCACTGGTAGCTTTATTATTGCACACTCTTTGTTGGGTGATATGTAGGTTTAATCCTTTTATAGTAAAAAATCAGAGTAAGGAAGCAGCAAAAGAGGATGATATTCTACTGTGCCCCCACTAGTAAGTTGTAGTAAGTAACTAGTTTTTCTGCTTTCTGAGGCCTGCAGAAGCTCTGTTGTAAAAATTCTGTCATGCTGGGAATACCCAGGCACAGAAAGTTGTGTGTGGAAAAGGGCAGCAGGAATGTGAAACATTTTTCTTCTGAATTTGCAGATGTGTAAGGCGTGAAATCCACTCTTGTAAGTGGATCTTGATTGGAATATGGGATCTGAGGTAACTTGCTGTGTTACCAGAAATTAGCTGACGCAGAAGGCCAAGACCGAGCATCTCTCATGAAGTGTTCATGGGAAACTGGAAGTGGGGGGAAAACCAAGTATGGAATGTTTTCCATATATGGAAGTATCCCAAGGGCTACAGGACAGATTTTAGAACTTCCCTCTCTTGACTCGTTCATCCTTAGCATCTTATTCCAGCGTGCGTGTATGCTCCATTCATGTGGGTTTATATTGAATATTTTTCTTCTTTCCTTCTTTCCACAAGTTCTACTTGCAGAGTATCTAAACTATAAACTATTTGTCCTAATAGAGAAGACCTTATCTTAATCTTCTCAAATATTGTATTCTTTCTGTATGCTTAGACTACATTCTGTCTAATATTCTCATGTTCAAGACAGATTGTTTTTCATGGGAATTTGTGTGCATAAGTTCTTCTGTGATATCTGTATAAGGAGCTGATTTTTAATGTGTCCAAAGACATCCCCTCCTCAGGAGTTTGTCACAGCATAAGATCTACCCTATGCCAAGGACCCTGGCAAGATAAAAATTAATTCTAAAAGATGTAAATGTTTGTTCTTAGTGATGATTTATCATTTAAGTAGTGAAACTACAAGAATAAAATGGAGTTAAATTTTTTTTTAAGGTGATATTGAACATTTCCTCATGTTGTTCAGCTGACACTGTATTACAGTTCATCGTCGTTAGGTTACCATTACCATGGTTTAATGGTCACAGTTAAATGTCAGTCTAAAGTTGTGAGTAACTGTAGCTGTTCTCAAATCTTCATTTCTGCCACATTTTAGGAGGATTCATAAACTATTTGGGTATTTTTTAACAGCAGTAACCAGACATGTGTGTTTATACCAGCATGCTTACCACATTAGTATGTGGAACCGAAATGATGCTCTGCAAATCCGTTGCCATAAATGGCCTTTAAAGCAGGTGAAAAATGGGGGAGTTTTAGAAAGATCCAAGTTGGAAATACAGTGGCACAAGGTGAAGGCAGATGTTGACAAACATTGTAGTAGCTCTGTAGCCTTTTTCTTTTAATTATTTTAATCTAAGGTAATTAATTTTATAACTGGAGATCTGGTTACATAAGTTTGTTATGGTTGCTGATAAAGTATGTGTGACAACTCAGAATTAAGTAACTTGAAGATAGTGTTGCATGTTTTGAAATGGCAAAAAGGATAGTCTTTATCTCAGACATATTTCAGATTGCTACAAGGCATACAGATTCTCAAGTTTTGAGAGAATTTTGCAACATCAAAGAATGTGTTTCCCTAGCTTTGTTTTTGAAAAAAAGCTGTATTCTTTAAAACTTTCCTAAAAGCCTCTCAGATTTATGTGAGACCTAGCAGAAGAAATAGCAGCCTAGAGTTTTGACAAAGATGTATGCAATTTACAGCATGGCTGTATAATTGAAGATGTTAGGGAGCCTGTATTATAGTTTTTATATACATGTGTCTCTGTGTATTTTAAGCTATTTAGAAGAAAATACTTTTTCCTTGGTAAGAAGTGAATAAGTGTAATTAAGTTAATGGAGTTAAAAGATTTGATCTATTCCATATGCAATTCTATACCAATATCTTGAAAATTACAATACTATGGATTTGTGTTTGAACACTTAATATTTTTTTTTCAGTTAACTGATACCAGCTGCATCCAACAACCCTTTACTATTTTACCAGTTAAGACAAAATGGAGCAATGCAAACTTTCATATTCTTCTATTTGATCTGGAAAAACTTGAACTTCTGCTGTCATCTCAACTCAATGGATTAAAGTCATCAAATTCGTTCCGCAACTATGACACTCCAGAAAGAGCCAAAAGTACTACTGAGAAAAGGGCACTAACATTAAAAAGAAATATAACTGCTGGCTCCGTATCTCCAGTGGAATGGCAAGTAGAAACTGTT
Source organism: Phaethon aethereus (assembly GCF_964289735.1). Classification (NCBI taxonomy): domain Eukaryota; kingdom Metazoa; phylum Chordata; class Aves; order Phaethontiformes; family Phaethontidae; genus Phaethon; species Phaethon aethereus. The sequence goes on along the minus strand of NC_138588.1, from coordinate 14,381,204 downwards.
TGTTCAGACCATGTCTGTAGGGATAACAATGCAGCTAGGCCTGTGGAAGACAGCGGTGGCATGAAAAGACAGAAAAAAATGAAGAGTTCAAGAAAGATCAGAATGCAGCCATTGGGAAACTTTGATGTGAACATCACCACTGATACAGCTAAACTGCTTTTGTCATGTCTCTTGCCATGGGGTGTAGATAAAGAAATAGACAATCTTTGTGTTAGACACTTGGATATCTTGAGGCTTCAGTGTCCTGTTTCTTTTGGACTTGTGTCAAATGAAAACCACCTTTCACTAATGTTGCCAGGATGGAAATGTACTGGTTGTTGTGTACTAGAAGAACATGCAGTAATCAACTTGTTTTCAAGCAGAGTGCTTGATTTATCAAACAAGTACATTGCTGCAACTGAAGGACAAACTGGAAAGAAGGATGGACCCGAGAATAATGTTTATGGAACAAAGGGATTGGAAACAGTATTCTTCTTATTTAGCAGAATAGCTTTAATCAACAGGATAATTAACATACCTTCAGCAGTTACAGGTGAAATTGAAAGGTAAGAACCTTTTCATTACGAGTCTTTTCTTCCTTTATAGTGGTGAAAAAGTGTAAAATGGAAAACACGGAGTTTTGCAATAGAGTTTACATTCTTTAGAGGTTTTTTATAGGTTCTTTAGAGTTTTTTTATAGGATGTCCTTTGAACAAAAGGAGATCAAGGTGAAGTTAAGTATCTTTATATTTTTCTATTTAGCAGATGAGAAAACAGATGCAAGAAATTTTTTTTCAACAGAACAAGAACTTGAATTATCCAGCTTCACACCCTGTTTTTCCAGACATCACGCTTTGCCTCACAGCTCGAACTAAGTAGAATAATGAAGTCTCTTCAGGCACATTGAGACGTGCATTAGCACATTTGTGCTGTTTTAACTTCCACTCTCTGTAAGCAATATACTTCCTTTACCATGAAACCCTGGACTCCACAGATAAATAAAACATGAGAGACAAGAACAGTCTGTCCTAGTTACACTATCCAAAGTACACCCCATCCTGCCCCCCAGTAATAATGGCAGCTACTGGGAATGAATGCCTCATCAGCCCTTAAGTTGTGAGAACCATCCCAAATAACATTTATGTTACTCAAAACCAATTTATTGACGAAATGCTTTTTCAGCATTAAAGGAAAAATAGCATGCTCGACATCATTTGACCAAGCCAAATAGAGCATACTAATCAGGTAATGGATATTGTCTACAGACTTCTGTTGTTCAGGAAACCTAGGTTGGTCTGTATTTAGCATTTTAGGGACAATTAACTTCAGTGTTGGTGATGCTATGGTCCAGAAGCAAGAAGGGGGTCGAAAATGATTGATCCTGATGCTGCAAATATCTGTGCATCTTCGACAAAGTTCTAGGCATTCAGCATTATCTCAAGAGATATGTACCATCCCACATGTAGAACTCTCATTTCTCAGCTACTTTTACTGCTAATCACATTGCCTACCGGTCATATTCAACATAAGCTCTTACATGAAAGGTTATTTCCAGGACTCCAGCTTGAACATGAATTCCTTTCCATGCAAGAAAGGCCTTTATGTTTGCATTGTGTCTTACAGTATTCTGTTGGAAAGACATTGTATTTGAAATTAGTCATCATACCAGAATGAAACATTTTTCCCAGACATAAACATCCTGGCTTTGGAACATATCTCCCATAAAATTATAAGTATTAAAGTTATTGCAAGAAAAAATACACTATAGGTGAAGTTTTGTACAAAACAGAGGAAAATAAATAAATGCTATGAATTTTAGTTACAAAAAGATAACGAATTTTATTCAAAGACTGAAAAGTTTTATTTGGGATTTTAACATGGTTTGGTTTGGACTGCCTCTTTTTCCAGAGATGAATAGTATACCTATTTATAGCTGTATTGTAGCGAAGATTTAGTTTGGTTGTGATACTTCAATATGAGCTGTTGCCTCCTAATGGCCTCAACTGGATAAGAGCATTTGAGTTGTAGCCATTCAATTATTTTCTTGGATTTTTTTTTTTTTTGTTGGTTTTGGTGTTTTGGGTTTTTTATGTCTTCCCCCCCCCCCCCCCCCCCCCCCGCCCCGAACTCTGTATTTTCCTCTTGAGTTCCTAAGCAGCAACTGCAAGTGCCACGGGTCTGTACAGAGACAGCACACAATTTTCTTTCTAGGCTGTACTTGCCCACTCTTGCCTTCTTTTGAGGCTGTACCTTCTTTTATTCTTTATCTCTCACACATTCAGAAAATAGACAAGTAGCCACAATTTTTCTGTGTTACCGAAGAATAAAGTGTTCTTTCTTAAGGAACTTGAACAGAACTAGACTGAATTTGCTGCATTTTTATCAACATAGACCTCAGAGGTTTGAAAGTCACCTGGGCATTTTCCTCTTTGCTGCTGGTGACAGGAAATTTTTTTCTCATTGTGACTCTATCCCATAATAGCACAGAGTTCATCTTTTCTCCTACCTTCCAAGAACTGTTTCAGAACTTCACGTCAGTCATAATTCACTTATTTTTTTCCCCCAGAAATAAAGATAAGAGCAGGTGAGATACGTAAAGGTTTTTGTACTGTTTCCTAACCTCTATAAAACTGCAAATGATGTCCCATTGCAGTCAAGAAGCATAATTTTCACATAGAATCAAAGTTGTGTGGGTTAAACCTATGAGACAATGTTGCTGTGTCAGCATTAGTGGGAGAAGTGAATTGGAGCCCCGGGGAAAAACTTCATGCTTCAGACACTTACTGAAAAACAAAAACAAACCACCAAACCTCACAAAAAACTGATTCCGTACACAATGTGCTTTCATGTGATAATGTTATCTTTGTTTCTGAGTATTAAAGGCATAGTTTTGCTATCTGAAATTGCTATCTGAATGTATCTATACTTTCTGTATTGCCTCAAAACTGGTTATGTGTATGTTAAGTTATCTCCGTCACTCCATCTAGGGTAGAAGCCCCTTTCCTGTAAAGTTCCCTTTCCCTCTTCACTCTTCCCCTCCCAGTAATAAGCATAGCATGAACAGGACTTGGCTTATTTCTTATGATCTTAGGATTCAGCCTTCATTTCACCTCCTCTTGCAAATAGTTGGGATCTGAATGAACTATTGTAATCTGTGTTTATTCATTCATTAAATCTTTTTATGATTTACACTTATTCATCATTTACTCTGTATTCAGGGTTGGAATGAGTTTTCTTTGTTATGATGGGTTGTTAGAATAATGTACTACTTTCAAAATTTTAATTAGGTAAAAACTAAGCAAATGCTATTTTGTCCAGTTTACCTTCTAAAAATACCACAATATTTAACCACACTTGTTTGAGCAGTTGGTTTAGCTAAAACTACAGAATGCTCAAGGGAAAACCTACATACTGAATTCTAATTTGCTACAGCATTTGCAGGAGTTAGTACGACAGCCTTCACAGCTTGTAAGGGTCCTGGTCTTCTAAGTATTACTGCAGTACAAACAACTCTTACTAATTCAGTTACTAATATGAGAGATAAAATGCCTAATGATCTTCTTTCAGTAGCTTATCTGTCAGCAGAGCTATGAATGTTTCTCTATCCTGTGAAAGTTTACTTCCTATTAGCACACTGGTACAAACCCTGAAGCTTTTAAACTTTTTAAATTAAAAACAGGAGAAAGAATATCTGAACAGATTATCCAGTGGCTAGGACACTTGCTCAATGTGTATTCATCTGATATTCATAGTTCCACCTACTTTGATGCTGTATGAATGGATTTGTATACTTATACCTTGTAAGGCAGCACTGCATCTAGCTACTGGTTTAGCAATAATTTTGAGATTCTAGCTTTCTTCTGTTAATGCTGGCCCACTTCGCATGTAGCAATGAAATATTCATTGGGCTGTAAGGATAATTATTTTAGTGTCAGCCAACTGATCTAGAGAATGCGATAAAGTTTAAATCCCTGTTCTTTGGCATATCCAATTATTTTGCTGTTACAGGATAGTGAAGGGAATTTCTTTTGTTAAATAAAACACACACATACACACACTTTTAATATGGAGAGTCAGAACTGGAAAAATGCATTTGGTCAATTCCTAGACTATTGAGTATTCTTGGATGAGTCCGATATTCTCATTTTGAGCAGAAATTCTGTCTTTGTCAGCATGTATATATACGTGTCTGCTTAAACCATGGGTTTGACAGATCATCATTCCCCAATGGAAAACATTTGATTGAAAAACTCCTGACTATTCGCTATCATAAGTTTTCAGCTCACGTTTTGGATCAGTAAGTTTCAGGTTTCTGTATTTCTGTGAACTATTAGATATTTGATTGGATAAATGAAATTTGTGGAAAGTGAAAATAGTGAACAGTTAATGACATGCTTTAAGCACATGTTATCAGACCAGTACTAATCTGTTTTGTTGGTTTTTTTTTAATTTTTAAAAAACAGTATTTTTTAGCATAATTTTAACATTTCACAAAAAAAATGTTCATAATTAAAAAAAGAATAAAGTATGAAAACCATGGCTTTGGAAAACTTTAGACCCGAGTCTATAAGCTGTTGTTCATAAATGTGTTTGTGTATCTGTTGATGTTTTGTAACTTGACCTAGCCTGTGAAAATAAAGGAACCTGCAGTAAAATGTGTCAGACTATAAAAGTGGGATAGAAACAGGAAGAAATGAGTAAGAATAGATCTTCAAAGACTTTTTCGCTTGCCTTTTGAGATTTGTATCTGTAACTTAAAGAACTTAAAGCTATCAAGCTGAAAGCTTTCAGAGTTGTTTAGTATTGCAAAGCTTTTGAAATATTGTGACTTACTGTTGATTGTAGTGAGTGTGAAAGATGATATCTGTTATTTGTAAATGACACCTAAATATAATTTAAGCAGGGTCACTATAGCACTGTATTTTTTAAAAAAATAGTTTAAAATAGTGCAAGGGTTTGGAGAGGTTTTTCACTTCCTTCCCCCTCCATCCACATCCATGTCGTCTTCAAGGGTTAGGTTGCTGAGTTACCAAAGTACGGAACAGCAGTAGATACACGCAGTAGTATCCTAAATTGTAGCCATCTACTGAAATGCCAAGTATTGTAGTAATGTTCAATGTTATTTAACACTGTGAAAAAATGGAAACCTATAAAATAAAGCTGCTAGTTTCCATTGAACTATTTTTCCTACGTCATAGAAAAAAACAGCACAAGTCCTATGTGAAAATGGTAGTTTGATTTAGTTATTCACATATGGCACAGTTTCTTTAATACAACATAGAAGTTAACTATAGTAAGTTTTGAGCTAAATGTACAGTTCTTGCATGTGGATGGTACTTTTCAGTATTTGTGTATATGTGAATGTTTCAATACCAAGTTGTGGGCAAAAGAATGCAAGTGACTTTTGAGGCGAAACTGAACTGTGGTTGATAGTAATTGATAGCAGAGTACCTACCTTAAAAAAACCTGCCTTAAGACATAAGACTTTTGTAAATATGTTCAAGTTTTGTTTAATAGTTTCATATTATTTTAGTCCACAGAAATTAGAATCTGTGCATGACAAATGGCGAAATACAGAAGCAGTAACAGCTTCATTCCCCAGTTTTTATGGAGAGTTACCGAGTGGTAAGTATAAGGAAGAATGGCAATATTAGCTTTATAGTGTTATTTTTTGCAGCTTTTTGTTGCTAAAATACATTGTTTAACTTCAATAGTGAAAAAAAAATATATTCTTTAGCCTCGAGCAGGTCCCGTTTGCAAATACAGAAACTGGATTATTCTGTTTTGGTGTTTTTTCTGTGAATATCACAAAAGCATGTAAACAAAATGTTGACTGTGAAGTAATACTGGAATTGAAGATTTTTTTTTTCTGTTATGGCAAAACATTCGGCTGAGTTTCTAAAGATGTTTTACTAGCAATCTGAAAAACAGAAATGTAATAAGACAAACACTGTCATTTCCCCTGTCCCTCATCTTCCTCATCACCATTGTGTGCCCCACCCAATGATGTATACACCCCTTCAAGCCAACTGTTGCCCTAGTAGTACAAGAGTTATCTTGAATGTTCAATAATGCCCTTAGACTTTTGTCTTAGTGTGGCATAAATTAATCTCTTTACAGTAATGTCCCACAGGCAGTTGTTCACCAGTCTTGGCTTTGCAAGCCAGTATAAGTTTATTTTTACACTATGCAACTAACCAAAGAATGTTTAAATAAAAACATAAACAGAATATGGATATTTGTCAGTGTATATTACCTAACAAATATAGTGTTCCTGTTTTAGATTGAGACCTATCTAGACTGATAACACAAATTCTTTGAAGTCAAATCTTGACAGTCGGCTATGTGAATAAGCCTTAATATCCCTGTCTAAAATAAATTTTTAGTGTACCTTTCCTTCTCTGATTCTAATATGTGCCATTACTGTAGAAGTTGTGATGATAGCAGAAATGGTTGTTGGAAGAAAGACATGGAACATGAAGTGAAGTGACAATAGAAAATAAGTAGATGAAAGGCATGGAAATGGTGTAAAGATGGCTAAAATGTTTGTGGACATAAAAACAGCTTTACTGAGTGACCTAAAACTTCTAAGGTAATGTAACTCATATCCCCTATCTCCTAGTTCGCATAATTGTTTGGATTTGCAAATTAAAATCTTAAGAGACTTGCACATCTCACAGACATTTTAGGAATGACCCGTTCCTTTAGCTTCAAGGACACACTGGACAGCAGAATAGGCAACATTAAATCTTGATTCTGCTGATGTTTCTGGACTTTCTGTACACATTTGTGTGTGTGCAAGAGATGGGAACAAAACCAAATTAAAACAGGAGTCTTTAATGCTTTTTTGCGTACTTGGACACGAAACTGAAGTACTGCATCAGAGGACAAGGCTAGATGATAGGTACCATACTGGCTGTACTATTCTTGATCAATGGGACACTTGCTGAAAGACTCTTTTGTGTTTAGTCCACAGTAGCCTCAGGTTAGCTCTTGAGTGAGTAAGAAGGATAAATGTCATTAATTCAAATCAGCATTGCTTGAGTCTTGCCTCACATCCATGATTTTGGGGAGCTGGTTCTGTCCCACAGGATTTCTGCACAGGGGGTACTCAACTGCAAACTCAGTAGGTTTGTATGAAAGAAATTAGTTGTAAATTGAGGGGGAAGGTTTGAAATAATAACATTGAGCTTTGACACACCAAAGTTTGCAAAATGGCAGAAAAAAAGAAAAAAGTGAAATTTGTCCCCATCCTGAAATCACATACAATTCAAATTAAAATGTGAGGAGGAGAGGTTTGCCTTTGTATGATCAGTTCTGGCGCTTTCATTTTGTCGTCCCTTTTTAAATTTCAGTATTAGCCTTTACATTTTGTATTACGGTACATGCCATGTCAGCTATGAGAGATAGGGGATAAAATATTTGTTCTTACCCTGTCTTTCTGTAAAGTGAGATTTAAATGCTCTAGTTTTCTTTTTTTCCTCTTTCCTTTTTCTTTATTATTATTTTGATCATACCTGCATGTTTGTACATATGTTTAGATATTATATTAAGTACTGACATAGTTAAATTTATACAGTCATTTACTGAATAGCGTACTGCTCCTATTCAGACTATGCTAGTATACTCTACTAAATTTACAATATGCAGGTACTTACATGATTTTTTTGAACTTCAGTCTTTGCTGCAGTAATCCCACATTTAAGCGAATGACTATGCATTGTGTGATCAGGATGCTTGTGAACTTTGGTGTTACTGAAACACAGTTGCTACTTACATCTTCAGAAGAGGAAATTTAATTGTTTGGTACTGGTGATAAGAGATTCTTGTGTGGATTCAATGGATTGTATAACGAATTTCCCCAATTTGTGTGTCTGGCAACAAACATTGTAGTAAAGTGCTGAGATGTCGCATTTGTCTACTGAAGTCCAAATGAGGAAAAAGTGGAATAAACCAGCATAGCTGCCAGTTCATACTGCCTTGCTTTGGAAATAATCTGAAAAATCAGGATGGGTAGTAATAAAACTCACATGGAAATCTGTGTATATATAACATCTTTCTTAACTGCAAGCATAACTGGTGAGCCCCTGGCTATGTGGCAGCTTGATCACACGCCATTATTGTTGCCCTGTAGCAGAAAAGTAAAATGGGCAGAACTGTAACTATACAAAATGTTATTGAATGTATTTTTGCATAGACTGCGTTACTGGTTTAAAGGTAAAGAAACACATATTCCAATAGTTCTAGAATTTATGTAGTAAAAGCCATAGTTAAGTAATCCAAATTGGAAAGTATTCTCAATATCTTTAGAAAATTATGATGAAAACTTATTCTTTGGGATATCAGATCTTTGTTTAAAAATACAAAAAGAAGGGGGAAAAAAAAAAGACTAATCTGATTTAGGATAAGAATAAATGTTCAAACAATATATTGTTTGAACACTTTGTGTTTATTGCATCAGATGAAAGCATATTCTAAGAAATTACTTTTTCAGATCTTTTCAGGTGTACGCTGAGGTGAAAAATTTAAAAAGGTAAATATATTTTTATTTGTGTACTTCTATGCATATTGTCAGTTCATAAATTATGTATGTGTTTTCCAGGTAAAAGTAGATATCGTTCCCTGGACTTCTGGAGTGCTTCATTGCTGAAACTTGCTTGTTGTTGGAGTGACCAATCTATAAAGGTAGAAAAGAGCCTGTGTCAGTTGTTGCAATGTAATCCTTAAGTAACATCAGCTGTAATTTGGTATTTGGAATCTGAAATGCGACATAATTGTTACAGGTTATGGTGAAATTATTACATAAATCATGCCATTCAGATCTATGGAAAGCACATTATTTCAGTTGAAGTATGCTACTCATGAAACTATTTTGCTTTAACGTACATGTTTAGGTATGGGAAAGTAACTGTCCTACTAGTCTTTAATCCAGGTGGACTTGTTCATAGCATGTATTTAAAAAAAATAAAAATTAGTTGCCAGTTCCCTAATAACCAGATGTAACTTACATTACAAATGCCATTTCATGTTTCAGGAAAATAAAGGCCAAAATAAGGGCAGTGTCATATACCAATGTATTATTATAGAAGAAGTAGAAAATGCCTTTTAGAGGGATAAATAATTAATTCCAAATCCTTCCTTACTAGAACACTCTTAAGAATGACTTAGAAAAGTAAGTTATGGGTTCCTGGGTCAGATGAAGCTCATGCCTGTTGTTAGTGAGGAATCTGATGTCTTGAGAGATAAATTACTGTTTCGTGAGAGTTGACAGGTAACTGTGAAATAGTCTGAACAGTGAAATCCAGAGACTATTTTTTTATTTTGGAAATATGCATTTAAATAAAGTTGTGTGGTTGCTTCAGTGAGTTAATGTTCAGGAATACGAAACTCAAGGCAGTATACTATGACCACAAGGGATTTTACTCCAGAAAGGGAAATGCCTGTTACAGGTTTATTTTATCGTGTTACTTTTAAAATTGAATGCAACTCTGTGCTGCATTTCAAGTGCAAAGAATATTTTACAGAGCTGAGGTGTGAAGGGGTATTGCAGTCATAGTGCCCTGTTCTATTAGACAGACAGTAATGGTTTCTGCAAATACTCGCATTCAGTCGAATTCGGCATTTTATCTTGAGCTTGTCAGTTGTTTATTATGTCCCTGCTGTCTGCACATCTTATTATTTCAGCTTTCTTCTCCACTCACAAACTGTCTCGCTTTCTCTTACAGTAAGACTTTTTCCTTTTTTGAATGCTTTTAATTAAAAAGTTGAATACAGACCTGTTTCAATAGGTCTGTTTCAATAGGCAATTGTCATGTGAAATCCATATAATCTCTTGCTGACATTATCAGACACTGAAAGTCTTTATAGAGTAGAGTTGTATGGCCATGAAACTTGTATTTGTAGCATAGCCGATTATGTGTGATATATGTATTCATATTTTTCCAATGAATTTAGTGACTGATCAGTTTATACAATGATAATGGTCTTATCTACCACAGGAGGTGAGTGTGCAGGAAGATAAGGCTTGGAATAAGCTGCCTCACACTTTTCTCGTCTGAAAAGACTTGAAATTTAAGACACTGAAATTGTCAAGTACTGCAAATACCGTGCTATCAATGCTTCTCAAATTTTAGCATTATTCAGACACAGCTTTGTAGTTGCAATAAGCTTTGTTAACCTGCTTTGTAGTGCAGATTTTGGGTTGTTTGCAGCCAAAATTATGCAAAATTTTAACATTCAAAATAATTTGTGATGTTGGTAATAGGTGTGTGTATTCAGCAACCTATGATTTATACAAAATTATAGTTTTTGTTGATAGTAGGGTAGCTTTGTTAAGCCTCTTTTTATACAAACACAGATTTATGGCCAACTTAATTCTGAGCAGCCTGATTAAGCACTTATGTACATTTACCCAAAACATCACTAGTTACCTTGCTTTTAAAAACTTCTGTTACCTTCAGTAGTGGTTACTTACAGCCATGACCCAAAGGACTTGCCATTTATTGATTCCTCATCTCCTTACAGTACTGTAACAGATTCTGTGCAAACAAGAAACCTGCTGCAAATGATTGATCAGGGGTCAGGCTACTGACTTGTTGACGTTGAAGGGCTGAGAGGGATCTTTTTCTGTCTTAAATTTTAAAAATGTGTTTGTTTTTTAAGTATTTTTCTAGGGTTTTTTTCCCCAGATGATTTTAAAGAAAAGGTCATCATCATGCATTTTGCTGTTCTTTCAGATAAAATATAGATTGTTGTTGCCACACTCCCATCCTGCCCAGAAATCACTTAAGTGTGCTCATCTACTCAGATATTTAAAAAAAAAAAAAGCTTGCCCTGAAATATTTCATATGAGGAAACACTGGTTGCATTTCTGTCCTTAATTATCCTTACTCTATATGAGAAACAACGTGTTCTTCAGTTGTATCTGTGATAGGTATTTGGGTATATTATAATTTTTTTTCTATTACTATATTATTGCAGCTCTATGGAACCTTTTTGGCTGAAAAGATGAAGATTAAAATAAAATTTTAAAAAAATTTATCAGAATAGTCAAACTGTGGTGCAATCAAAATGTTTTGCCTGTTGTTGGCTCTAGTAGATATAAGGATATTTTTTGTTCCACCAGAAGGATTTTGTTTGATAATTATTTCCTTGCTCTTCCTAGCTCCTTCCTTTTAGTCTTCAAATGGCAGATGTTGAAGCCTTCTCCCTATACGTGTATTCTGGTACTTCAAGAGGAAGAATATAGTAGGAAGTAATTTGCTTCCTTTTTTCCTGCTCTAAGATCTTTTTAACTCTCACTGAGTGAAGTTAGTTCTTGTTAGGTTGACTTTCCTGAAGTCTCAAGTCCTTTATCTCTTCACAAAATGGTTATAGACCAAGTAAGTTTCCTTCTACAATGTCTTATTCCCTGAGCTGGACAACATTTGTAAAACAGAGTAAATGACCCTGTCTCTGTACCTGCCCTCCTGTTTTCAATGCTAATCTCAGTGAAGAAATGCAATACTAAGCGTGGCAGGGAGCTTTGCATGAAATTTTAATAGGTCAGTAGTTCCACTAACAAAATATTCGCTGTACAGTCTTAACATCTAAGGTCAAAAATTTTAGTTATATGACAACACATGGTCAGTCTGTCATACTCACAGGGTGCCCATCAGTCTATGTGGCTTCTGCAGTTTGCTTTTTTGTTATGTACGGCAGCATCAGGGCTCTGTGGTGTGACATACCAGTATAGAAATAACTGAGCTTTATCAGATTCATTACTAATGCCTCTGTGATCAGTAGGAGTGATACATCTGTTCCTCCTAGTTTTGAGCTACCTGACATGAGTCAGCTCTAACCTTGAAATGGTCCTGTTGTGTAGTCCCAACTAAGAAGACCTTGTTAGAACTTGGATGTATTAATTCAAGAGCATCATCAGAAATACAGTTTATACAGCTCCAACATACAACATTTAGGTCCTGATTTGGAAGTCCTCTACTGACATCCTGATGTTGCACTGTTCCTTTTCCGTGTAAGAAAATTTGTATCCTCTATTATCAGCTAGCTACTTAGCACAGTCTCCCTTTAGGAAAACTGTTGATACCATATTTAGATCTCTGACATAATCATCTGCGTGAGTACTGTATTTGCTTTAGCCTCCCTCTTTCATCAGTGGAAAAAGATAGACAGTGTGGAGGGATTGCTGAGGTTTTTAGGAGGAATGAATCATCTCGGGACTTTCTCATCTCTTTCTATTGATTCTTGCAGCGTACCCGTTGCTTTTTTTTTTTCCACTTCAGTTACTTCATTTCCATTGATCTCTAAAATAAGGTGGGATGAATCTGAGATACATTACAAAGGAATTTACTTTCGAAGCAGAGACCACGTCATGTTAAGGCCATTGCAGAGAGTACTACTGATAAGCTAGTACCTTCTTTACTGATGCCCAAATTTACAGTAATTTCTCTAGCAAGCTCTGAATGCATTTGTTTTTACAGCATTTGACCCTACCTGAAGCCATTTGACTTCAGTATCAGTGTCTAGACAACTCCTCTGATAGTTGCTATCCAGAATTAGAGGTAAGCAGACTGGTTAATACAAGTCTGATGTTTTGATCTGTGGGTTTTTTTCTCCCTGGTGTGACTGTGTGTCGTGGTTTAAACCCAGCTGGCAACTAAGCCCCACACAGCTGCTCGCGCACTCCCCCTGTGGTGGGATGGGGGAGAGAATCAGAAGTGTAAAATTGAAAAAACTTGTGGGTTGAGATAAAGACAGTTTAATAGGTAAAGCAAAAACTGTGCCCAGTAAAGCAAAACAAGGAATTAATTCACCACTTCCCATGAGCAGACAGGTGTTCAGCCATCTCCAGGGCTCCGTTGTGCATAATGGTTACTCGGGAAGACAAATGACATCAGTCTGAATGTTGCCCCCGTCCTTCTCCCAGCTTTTTCTGCTGAGCATGATGTCATATCGTGGGGGATAGCACTTGCTACAGTTTTTTATTTTGTTTTAAGATGTTAGAGGAAATTACATGTTACAAATGCTGCCTGGCTGGCATACACAGCAATGGTACAGGTAATGAATATCTGATCCAGATTAGTGACAGGTTCTTAGCAGATCAGAACACCATGAGAAACACATAATCAGCTGACCCTCTGGTCAGCAGATATCAGCTGTGTCCCCTCCCAGCTTCTTGTGCAACCCCAGCCTACTCGCTGGTGGGATGGTGTGAGAAGCAGAAGAGGCCTTGACTCTGTCTAAGCTCTGCTCAGCAGTAATTAAAACACCCCTGTATTATCAACACTGTTTTCAGCACAAATCAAAAACATAGCCCCATACTAGCTACTATGAAGAAAATTAACTCTGTCCCAGACAAAACCGGCACACTGTTGTGTGTGGGGGCATCCGAGAGTCAGTGTCTGCAAGGTTCAGCCCTGTACCTGAGCAATAACCAGAAGTGATGTTGATTGACTCTTCTCCATAGACCTGCTCATTATGAAGAGAATAGTAATCCTTGGAAGTAACTGATAAAGTGTAGAAAGAAAGCTAGAATAACTTAATATAGATGTAACGGTACAGCTTGCTTCAACTTTTGTTCACTTTTCTTTTTGAACTGTTCTCTAGTATTGCTGCTGCAGAGTCATACAATTACCTTTCACTCCTCAATATCTATACTTATAGTTGGCCATATGCTATTTATACTTTCTCAGGCATGGAAGCATAATTTCTGTCGTATTTCATAATCCCAACTAAAAAGCAGCTAGTATTTACAACAGTAGTTACAATTATGAGGGAAAGAAACCAAACACATATAGTAGTAGCCAAAAAGATAGCCAATGTGTATGTAATGTAGAAGGATGTTAAAGGTAAAGTGGAAACTATCAGAGGAAATTAAAGGTGCTCATGTAGATTTCTTTGTGTTAGAAACAGGCAAAGTTTCTGGAGATTTTTAAACTTGGTGATAATGATAGATGAGGTGATAGATGACATATATGAATTCTTGGGGAAGATGCCATGAGAGGACAAAACTACATATGTGAAACCACACTGAGCACTGTGGAAATGCAGATTAAGTAAAGTGATAGACAGGTAGCATGCGGAGACGTACAGGTGCCTCTACGATATGTTGTGGCACTTGCTACAGTTTTTTATTTTGTTTTAAGATGTTAGAAGAAATTACATGTTACAAATGCTGCCTGGCTGGCATACACAGCAATGGTACAGGTAACGAATATCTGATCCAGATTAGTGACAGGTTCTTAGCAGATCAGAACACCATGAGAAACACATAATGTGTGCAATTCCTTTGTGTACCTCAAAGAATTTTATTTGGTCAAAAATTTTTCCAGGACAATGACAACATGTCTGTGTTTCCTTCTCTTTTTTAATTATTCTAGATATATTGTAAGAATCTGCTGCGAAGTCAGGATCTGTAATCCCCAAAGCTCAGGGTTGTATGGATGTGAGGAATTGGAAACTGCCTTGAGTTTCCCCTGTAAAATAAAGTGCTATTATAACAAGATGAAGGTTTGTGCTATGGCAAAACACATAGGACTGGGTTCACTTGCTGTGAACTTTCGCACTGTGGACCTGACTATGGTATACTTGACTACAATAAAGGATTTTGTCACAAAGGACACTTACAGCCTTAGTTTTGCTTAACAATTTGAATTTACAAGGGCAGCTAGAAATGTGATTGAGGACAGCCCACAAATTCACTGTACTTGATTAACGAGATGAAACTGTCTCTCTTCTAGGCGGTTTCAGGAAGCCTGCATATCAACTTAAATTCATATTAAATTTAAATAATTTTAATGGATTGCTTATAATATATCATATAAACATAACATGTTTATAATATAAACATATTTAACTTAAAAATTTCATATTCAATTTAAATTCATATTAAGTTGAGTTGGAGTACACTGTCCCGGAAACTTTAGATATTCTCTGTCTTTCAGGAAAATTCTTGTACTTGAGAATGAATAACTTCCTAAGCGGGAAAAATTGTATTTCTTTTCTGAAGGAAATACCAAGTGAAGAGAAGGTATGCATGCTGCCATTGTGCACCATGCTGAAATTTAGACTGAGTAAGGATTGCAAAAGTTTGGGTCCATTGTGTAAGGTCTTCGTGTGTTTTATAAACATCTTAGGTCTTCAAACTTTCTCAGTTTTCCTGGGGCTTCTCTGCTAAAGTAAGAGAAGGAAAGTAATAACTCTGTCATGCAGTCTCCATGCTGCATTGTCTTAACACCCATATGTGGTGCCTCAGCTATTGCAAGTGCCATTTATAGGCTGCTCATAATTCGAGCAGATATTCCTTTTGGATAAAAGGAGTTTGAAGAATGGTATTTCTCTTTGCGTTAGACAAAAAATACAGTATTACCATATTTGAGCTAGAGGAATAGAGGATAATCACTAATAACAAGACATTCTTTAAGCTTTTCAGAGAGACACTAGACACCAAAAATTCTAGAAAAGTCAAAAATACAAGGTCCTTATTCAGTCTATGAAGCATTTTTGCACACATAATAGAAAAAAATGTACGTATTTCTTACTAGCTGTTATCACTGTGCTTTACTAATGTATATTGTTATGACCTCTTGAAATCAAGGATGCAGTAGGTGACTGATTCTAGTTTTGAGATTAAAGAAAATGAATGTTTAATTAGTGTGAAGCAGCGTTGATTCACAACTTGCACCATTTTATTGCTCCCCAGTTAACATTTATTTTGCAATACATGTGTAGAAACACATGATTATCACTGTCTGAACAATTATTGTTGTGTTGACTTTCTAATGACATTCACTGGAACAGTCTTAAATTTTTGTAGTAGTTACTTAAATTTGTCAAATGCTTAGGTAAATAATTAAAGTACTGATATCATCCAATAATAATTTGCATTTATGACAGATTATTGAGGCAATGCAAGCAGTGCTGCTTGCAGAAGTTCAAAGGACTGTGAATACCTTGAGAAAGACTGCAATCTGCGGAGAGCCATTGGCCATAGTAGAGAATGGAAATGGTAAGTTGTGGACACTGCCAAAGACAGAGGAGAGGAATTTGCAATACAATAAAAATGTTTCTTTGCCATGTAGGTGGAGAATTTATTGGTATATTTTTTTAGAAGAACTTTCTTTAGTACTCAGAACAAGTTAGGAGTATGAGTTCGTAATACATTATTTCTATGTGAGACAAGCCAAATGGCCTATTTCTAACCTTATCAGGGTATGAGTTTTTTCATATGATTGTCAAGGAGTTAAAGGACTTCCACAGTCTCTCATCATCTCTGAATATTAAAGAACAGGAGGTAAAGTTTCTTTGGTTTGTATGATAGTTTTGGTATTGTAAATACATTCGCAAATAAAGCAAGCAGTGTGTTTGAAATAGTAAATCATATTGAAAAGAAGTTTTACAAATTTATCTTTTCAATGAAATCAGACTTTTTACAGTACTAAAAATTGCTTAAATTTTATAACTTCATAATGTAATACAGAAATTTTTTCTTTTAGAAATAACTTGCCTACAAGGAGATATCAAATATATTTTACAATTAGATCATTTCATTTTACAAGAAGCTTACTCTTTGCAACTTTACAATGGTGCTAACGTTTATGGTAAAAAAGATTGAACCTAAATTTATGTTATGAAGTTACACTCTTTTTTTTTTTTTTTTTTAAGCCCATTAGCTGAGTCTTAACTTTGTGACCTAAATTTTATATCCAATCTTATTAGCAAGTCTTCTCTTGGGAAACTAATTTATAATCTCATTGAGTGTGTGTGTCTGTCATGAAAATTTCTTACCAATCTCCTTGTTCCAGGATGCTAAAAACGATCAGTGATACTTGCTTCAGACCATGAAACAAAATGGTTTCTCTCTAATTTGGACTGTTGGAATATCGTGAAATTCAAACACTTTGACTAGTTGTCATATAGGAATTTATGCTTTGCTTATGCTGAAGATTGCTTTGAATCACTTTATTTTTATGTGGCTTGGGAGAAGATGCATTGTAACTAAAACACCCCCAGCTGTAAAGTTCATATATGGATTTTATTTCACATTTCCTGAATTTTCAAGGTGTATTTCAATGTGGTATTTTGACGTGGGTTACAACAAAAGTGGAACTAACTGGAAGTTTCATATGCAGATAGCTGCAAACACCAGATGTGTTTTGGTCTTCGGGTTTGTTTCAAAACCTTATACTCTAGATGAAAAAGCAATTGTTATGTAAAGAGTGCTGGAATGATTATAAGAGTTTAGTAGTCAATTGTTTAATTAAGTATTAAGGCTCACACACGTTTTGAATTCAGGGGAGTTATATCAGAGATTTGGTTGTTTGTATATCTAGTAAAATATTTTTACCATCATTTTGTTCTTAACCCTCTTATTTAAAGAATATTCAACAAACAACTAGAAAATTGCTTTGCTAGGATGAGCACAGTATACATATGTATTTATACTGGCTAGAACTTTTTTCATACTTCGTGATCTGAACTACATAAATATATCCTGTAAAGCAGAGTGGATTTTTTGAGATGATGGTGTTTATCAATCTAACATATTCCGGAATAGGCTGAAAACATACAGGAAGGCTGGGAAAGAGATGTTACACTATGAGTATTTAATATATTAGCTTTCTTTTTGTTCTCATTTCCATTCATGGTTTAGCGTGTTGCATTATTTATCACAGTATGTAAATAGCCCAAATATTCTTGTTTTGATTTGTATGGTTTTCTAATAGGCACTGCCAAACTCGATGGGTTTATTCAGAATTGAATAATTTTTTTGTGATTTCTAATATGTTAAGGAGTAAACCTATCTGTGGCATGTAATGATATGCAGAAATTATTAAAAATCCATCCAGGGGTAAGTCCATGACCAGTGTAATTACTAAGACAAGTAATTATGTCTGATTTTAGTCATACATCTGATAGGTATGTCATCTTATATCTTATTAAATACTCTGTATTTATGGGTTATACAGTAGCTGTCATCTTGTGTGACATCAAGGTAAAGGTTAAATATTGTTTCAGTTTTTTAAGTCATAATTCAAGACTGGGATCGTGCAATTCTACACAAAGTAAAAGTATCTGAATCTTGGCTGCCATCATCATTGTATTTATTGCATTTTTGTTGAATTGGAATTAATAATTTGCTCTGGAGATGCTTAACCTTGTTAAACTCAACGAATTTCCACTGAAGTCAATAATGTTTTCTTTAAAACAGAACTTTCAGGATTTGACTTTCAGTTTCTATTATTTTTAAAGTTCATAGTATATTATATAGTAATATCTTCAGAATGCTCCTTAGTCCTTAGGAAGCTCTTGCATCCATACGTCATGGTTAAGGATGATAGCATTTAGGCAACAGCTTCACTTGCTGAATAATTTAAAATGCATATTTTTCTCTGTGGTTCCATACTGACAGAATTGTTTGTTAATTGAATTAAAAATAAATTAAAAAAAAACAAGCTCATAAAATATTTTTCCAGAAACAAAGATAAGGAATTAAAAAAGCATGCCAGAGGAAGGGTTAACAGTGTTCTGTCCTAGTGCATTCTCCCATTGTTGCTAAAACGAAATACAAATGCAAACAGTTGCAATTTCTTTGTTGGTGTCAAATATAATAATTTTGGACCTGTTCCAAACATATTGATGGCAATCTTGCCATTGATTTCTGCAAGCTTTGCCTCAGTTCTTCAGAGGCTGAGGTTTTCCCTAATTTTTTTGACATTCATCATGATTTGGAAAAAGTACATTGCACTTTATCCCTTCTTGCCTTTTTCCTAACTGCTGATAATCTCAGGTTAATAGTACTGTTTAACAGGTTGTCAGTGTGGTATTTTTTTCCACTGCCATGTGAGTCAGAGGCAGCAATTTTAAAATCTTAAGAATCTACTTATCCATTGTTACTTGCATAAACTAAGAACCACCTAGTTTGCTGGTGTTCATTCATTTTTCATTTGTAGTATTTGATCTTAGGACGTACGTACCTAGTCCATACCCAGCCATGTGCAAAGCTTCTTTGATCGGAGGAAAAATGGTGGTAATACCACTGTTCTCATTCCATAGCCCAGTGATTGTATACAGGAAATTGCATAGTCCCTCCTGTAGTTGATTTGAATCCCTATCTTCCTCAACAGTAATTCATTGCTTATCTGCAAGGCATTCTGCAGTGAGTTCTCTCCAAGTCAGCTACAGAAATTGTTTCACTTTTCATAGAAATATCAAAATATTTGCAAGGATTAGAGTTAGAAATGAGATTCCCTAACCTCCAGGTGTATGTTGTGTGTAGGACTGTGATCTCCTTCTAGCTACTGCACAGAAGCAGTTTCATATGTCCCATCCTTGGATGCCTATTTCTTCTAATGCACAGGAAGACAATCAGATAGTTTCAGACTATCTCATCTGAAACAGCATTATAGTATATGAGTTCTCCTGGAATTGTGTGCCTCAATTTTTTGTAAAATGTGAAGAACTGGATTTATTTACCTTTTAAGAAAATTGTGAGGATAAATGTTTAAGATGTTCATGCTCAGATATTATATTGAGGCACTGATGTATGTTATATTCCAGGAATGCCAAAAACTGGAAAAGTGAAAGGAAAGCATAAAGTACAGGCTTTATTCTTAAATATGGGTTATTAGTTTAACTGCCTTTAGATTTTTGAAAAACTTAACTGTGAAAAATCGCACCACTAAGGCTACCTTGCAATAAATTCTGACTTGCACTTTAAAATTCCTAGTTTAGGAAACTGCTAATGATTCAAGCTTTTAAGTATATTTGAAAACTATTAGCTATAACCTCATCTTCTGTATGTGGTTTTGGAGCTCTTTAAACTATTCAATGAAATAAATTGCTTCTTGCAGGAAAAAAGCTTCTGCTGATAAATACCAGAGTGAAATTAATGGTGGCAATTGAATTCCATAGGTTAGTGTGAAGAATTGTCAAAGACTTATCTAGAATATAACAATATGTTTCGTTAAAAGAAGGAATCCGTTCAGTAATGGTAAATCAATGAAAGGCGGGCTATAACAGCTTCTGTTCACTAGAAGCGTGTAGTGACCTGCAGCAGAGGGTTTCAAACACTTCTGTTGTCTGAGTTCCAGAAATCTGTCTGGTTGCAGACAACTTTATGTCAACTCTTAGGAGGTCATTCTGTGACAGTGTCTTTCTGCATAGCAAATGAATCTTCTTGCCTGCATGCAAAGTCTTAATGTTTTGTCAAGTGCAGATAAGGAGAAGGGTTGTTCTGTCTCTGATATTTTCTTTCATATTGTCATCTTGTTATGACTTGCTGCCTTTTCATATCAGTCCAAATATACATTCTGACTCTGTATTTTAACAAACAAAAAAGACCCGAAAGACAACCCTGGCTCTGAGCATTAGTCTATTTGTACCATTGATATGACAAAGATTACACAGGATTTCACTGAAAACTTGTCCGTGGTTGCCTGATTGCTGGGGAAATAACTTTTAGGGGTGTAAAATGCATTGTTTCACTTATTTACTGTAACGACATCAATGTAATTTGTAGTGGTTGTGTTCTAGTGAAATAGTACCTGCCCAGAAAACTTGAACAATGTCTGAAGAATCAATTTCTGACTTAACGTTTTACATTCAGATAAATACACATCTGTCCTCATATTCTTATATTTCCCTTACTGTGCTAGTTTCGAGTTTGGATTTGGACTTGTGACATATGTAATGTATTCAATATTTGCAACTGTTTGCCTTGCTGTGGCTGGGTTCCATATTCATCATGAATCAAATAATCAAGCAAAATCTGGAAAAAAGTGTCCAGACTAAATATGCTGGAGTCCTAGAAATGCACATGACCAAAAAATCAAAGCTGTCAGTGCAGCTCTTGGGAAATAACCTCTTTTCTCATGTGGATTGACTAGTACAATGAGGGGTTAAGTTAGTTGTAGAAAGGGGAGGAACGCATGGGAGGATTTCTGATAAACAAAAGAAGAAAAGGCTAAAGAGAAGAGGAGAATGGGAGAAAAAGGAACTGGAGGTAAAAAAAAAACGTCTAGGAAAATGGAGAAGAAAAAAATTATACTAGAAACATGGCAATGTGGGCATGCGCAAAAGGTTACCAGTTTTCCAATGGAAATCATAACCAAGAAATTGGTTGCTGATTAAAAAAGAAAATCAAGAGTAGAATTTCATCCCATTTCTGGTATGATAAAGGTTATTGAGATTAGTTTGAACTAGAAAATGAGGAAATTTTGATAGCATGCATGATTTTGGATTGAAAGAAATTGAGAAAGGAGATCATTAAATGCACAAGCAGCTAAGAATCCACATATCCCAGCAGCATGGGTTTTGAAAAGCGTAGGAGAAAAATTCTCCTTTTTTAGCACATTCAAATCACATGAAGGAATAAAAGACAATTCAGTTGTCTGGAAGAAAACCAAAGACAATAAGAAACATCTTCCATTGTGACAGATATCCTGAAGGAAAGCAATTGAAGGATTTGTGTTAGTTGTTATAACCTATTTGTTAAACTCACAAATTTTACTGATTCTTTTACACACAGATATTTGAAGGAACCTAAGGTAATTTACCCTACGTAGGCTGTTTAAAGATTTTATTGCTGTAGAGGAACCAACCTGCTGCCGCCTTCTCGGACTAGTTCAATTTTTCAAGGGTATTGAGATTAAGTATCTTCAGTTTGGCATATGAAGATCTAGAGTATGTCTCTAGAGTTTCTTTCCACTGGCCAAAAAGTAAGTGCAACAGGACTAATAGATTGCACTTAGTAGTGATGACGTTACATTTGCATGAACCCACCATAAATTCTTTTCATTTCTATCTTATATAAAGTTATATTTACAAAACCTAGTGAGACCTGATCTGGTTAGGTCAAAGTAGAGTCCTGTTCATACAAGTTGAAATCTGCATCAGGCCACCATTGTCATGAGGTAAGCATAGGTTTTGGTAAAAATGAGTGAGGATGTTGACATGAAGAAATCTTTACGCTTCAGGAATTCTTTTCATACATGGATCCTCCAAAATGTATCAACTGAAATGTCCTCTGAGCCTCACAGTATCTGTGATTAAAACATGTATTATTACAAATGGAATTGATCAAAACTGTCCCTCTCCCTATGTAGTCTCCCTGTGCTTTGAAGTAGTTCCAGACTTTAGTTTTAGTTTTAGAGCAACATCTGAACCAAACACTATGATCATATTTTCTTGCAGTTGTTACTTTTCAACTGGTTTGACTTTTGGCTTCAGAAATCTTCCTGTCTGGCATCTCTCACATTTTTCCAGTTTAACTCTCTTTTCCTGTTACATGTTGCATCTTCCACCTGGATACTTCCAGGCTGTTTCATACATTTACATTCCCATCTTCCACTTCCTCCTTCTCCCAAGAAAACAAGAATGTTAAAAATTATCTGCAAAAAGAAATTTCCTGTCTCTGCCTACTCTGTTCTTATTAGTGCAAACACTTCAGCCAATAAGAACAGAAATTTTTTTAGATGGAACTGAAGTTTTGTGCTCTTGGACAAGTCCATGCATAAAATTCATTGAACTATTAGACTGACTTCAGGCTGTTTTTATCAAAAATTCTCTGGCAGGCCAATTTTGTGTATGCATGCATTAGCAATAAACAGTGTAAGAAATGAATATATAATCAACATTTCATCATTATTCATGAGAATTAGATTCATCTGTAATTTCATTTTAGTCTGTGAAACAGCAAACCAATTAATCTAGCATTTGTTTGATGAATGGACTTTGACTATAAGCTGGTGACAGCAGTATCTTTCCTCTGTACTGAATATGCATTAAAAATGAGTGTATTCTATCCTAGTTTCATATTACAAATATTTCCAGTAAAAGAATACAAATCAATGTTATATTTTAGCATCTAACATGCGGTTTAACTATACCACTGTATCATGTCCTATATATCCAATTAAAACCGTATTTTGATACAGTAGTCTTTAATATTAGTGGTGAAGTACTAAAGGAAGTAAGCTTAAAGACTCATTCTAGAACTACAGCTTATTTCATTCCATGCGTCATATATTTTACCAGAGAACTCCTTAATGTAGCAGAAATCAGATTTGGTGTGTATTTTTACACAAAATCAAATTGTACAGGCGCCATCTCAGACTCCAAAACGTTAGGAAGGATAGGATTAGCTGGTCAAGGAGGCAGTAAGCATGACATGTATTCTAACTTCAAATGCGTAATATAGTTTGGACAATTTTCTTTTCTATTTGATTTTTTCAGTGTTTACTGAATGGAAAGAATCTCTAATATACCTTCTATTTAGATCTTTAAAAGTAAACACTCCATTTTGGGGGGCTGTTAATACAGACATAAAATTATCATTGGTTCACTTTTAGTTTCTATTGTTAGAAGTTCATTTGGTACAGGCAAGAGTACGATACAAGTCTTTCAAAGATTTGAAAGCTGGTTCTGAGTTGGAGCTTCAAAATAACAAGTGAAGGAACTGCAAGTAGCAGTGTCTCCAGCTTTTTTGGAGCAAGCCTAGTCTCCTCTGTCTCCTACTGGGTTGTTCTGGGGGTTTTTGTTTGGGGTGGTTGTTGGCTTTTTTTGGGGTTTGTTTTTTTTTTTTTAAGAGCCACCCCTTGTCACATCTTGCTTCCTTATTCTGACTATTTCCATGCCTATATTGTCATTCTTAGTCAAACACAGTGTTCAGACTTTCTAATAGCATGTAATTTTCAATCCTTAGAGGTTAGGTGGACTCCTGCTTTTTTATGTCCCATTTAGTATACGGAACTGTGTGTCAAGCCTCATGACGTTCCCTTAGAGCTGGAAGAGATGCAAACATACCATGGAAAATAAGTGTGTAAGTTACAATGTAATGTTTTAATTTCTTGTGTATCATGCTTTATTTTCATCAAGCCGTGTCTGTATATCATGAGTCTTAATTTCATGCAAAAAGGGGGAGAGAACAAAACCTATTGTTTTTTACCCTGCTGAGGTTACATTTTGAAGTTTGTCCTTCTACTATTTTAACTTGGCATACTCAGGATCTTTAACTGCTCAGATTCTCTCCTATCCATTAAATAACTTACAGGCTTTAATGGTGTTTCCCTGTTTCGCTCTTTATTTGTCCTTTTTCCACTCACCCAGCTTCTATAAAAGCTTGTGAATAAAACAGCAAAGAAAGGAATCTCAGAACACTATAGTTGTAAGTGCAACACTTCCTCTAGAATTTGTTGTGCTAATCATTCTTGCAAAGCTGGAGATTTATGAGAAGCGGGGGCGGGGGACGGGGAGTACTTCTATGTATACTGCATTATTAGTTCTGAAACTTAGTCCTCTGCCAACAGCCATAGAGCAGAACAACACAATATCAGAATACCTTGTTTATGTTTATAATAACACTCCATCTATATTTTTTCTTGGCTGTATTGATGCTCTGTAATCTCCAGCCTCCTGAACCTACTTTTATTAATTTCTTCCTGTAAAATTCCTTTGCTATTAGTTGTTCATGTACAATGTTATGGGCATGCAAAGGTCAGGAAAGACTTACATAGGTCCTACCCTAGAAGGATTGGAGAACTGGATGCATTTCTGAGAAAGGAGTGGTTTGGAAAAGGATAGATAACAGGGATGATCCCCAGGTAGAAGAATTTTTGTATTCTCTGTATTATGTGGCTTTACGGCTGCTCTGCTTGAAAAAGGTTTGCAAGAGTTTGGCAGTGTTTTTTTCCTTTGGACTGTGTTGCCTAGGTTTTGCTTATTGCAGGGAATAAAATCTTGCTGAGAGGTTTTGATTGCAGTAAAGACAAGACAAACTATGGTTTGGATTGTCTTGGCCTGTTGGGAAGCCAGACCAATCTGTAGTGTGCAGTTAACAATTTTTCCTATGCATCGGTTAGTCTTCTCTTATGTGATCGGAATAGCATTTATTTAAATTTTTTTTAGGATATGTGAAGCAAGTGACTACATACCTCCCAATTTTGAATCTTATATTTTTGAATCTTTCAGAATATATTGATACAGAAATGGTTCCTGAACTTAGTCTATAACTGTATTTGAAATGTTCCTGTCCTTGAATTTTAGAATATCTGACTCCCCTAACTTATGAAAGGAAATTATAAAATTAAGTCAACTCAAACATTGAACTAAACAGTAGCACAATAATTATAACAAAACCTTGCAGAAGGAAATTACTTCAAAGCACTGCTAATAGTTTTCAGTAAAGTGGAGATTTTCCTTTTATGTATTTTGTGAAAAACACATGGAAAGGTAGAACTACTTTATTTATACAAGTCTTTGTAGAGTCTAGCTAACATTCACCCAGCAGAGAAAAACAACTGAACAGTGCTTGTCTCTAATAATAAGAGAGCAAGACATCCACCTCAGCAAACAAAAATTGGAAATAACTCAAAAGAAGCCTTTCCTGCCTATCAAGCTTATCAAGAAGATATTGTGCCAGTTGGAGGTACACATATATACATCACTGTGTAGCACGTATATCAACAGACCTGTTAAATTTCAGCATGGAGAATGTGTTCATCTCTGTATGTACTTCTGCACCTTCACATATTTTTAGAAGTCGCAGTACATTTTACATGTGAATACACCTGTATATATTTACATGCAAATACTTAGTACATGCAAATGTACAGTTTTCATTTCATGTGTCTCACGTAAACCAGAATCCATTTTGCTTTTTATATAAAGATGAGCGCAGTGTTGTTTCAAAGCAGATAAATGTTATTAACAGAAATAGTATTTCCTATTTGGATGGTACCTAGAACTAATCAGCACAAGTATTTTCTAGTCTCATGCCTGGTTCGTATTTAGTGTTTCAGTATATGCTGTATGGTAAGGCCCAAAGTTAGATCTACCAAGCACCCTATATTGCTTCAGTATTACATTTTAATTCTTCAAGTGTACTTGCTAATAAAGATGCCAATTCAAATGTTAATGAATACAAAAACCTTTCCAGTACATCAGAGGAAATTTTTTCTCAAATTCAAAGTGTATCAGCAGAAAAATTCAACTTGTGTCACACTTCAGATACCTATCACTAATTCCCTAAAGACAAGGTGTCTGTATAGTTTTCATATGATGGATGTTAGTCACATCACCTGCTGCACTACTAGAAGATGCTCACATGGCCTAGTGAAGAGGGTGAAGTAGGAACCTGAATCCAGGAGATATTTTCTGTAGGATAATTAATAGCTGGTCCGTGTATTCTTTTCTTCTCTACCACACTTGTAGCAGGGTTTAGATTTCCTTTTTCCTTTCCTTCTTTCCTTAAGCTCCAGAAGTAAATTTAAAAAGAAACAAACGAAATATATCTGACATAAGTAAAGGACACCTGTTCGGTTTGATGTACTGATAATGTTTTATTGCTAAATTTTCTGTTTCTTTTGGAAATGGAGTGCTGTCAAGGTTTTGCATATCGCCAGACTGGATAGTTTAATGCTGACAATTAACATAAATCTTTGTCTTGACTGAACAGACAATCTATTTTTTTATTGTTATGGAAGTTAAGCAGACACTGGTTTTAATTTGTGTTTTCAGGATAGAGTAGCATTTTGATAGAAACTAGGAAGATCTTTCAACTAGGTGTGCCCCAGATAATCTCAGCAGATTAAGGTCATCCTCAGTCGACAGGAAAGAATTAGTTATTTAATTAGTATGTGCCTCTTGTAAGGTTCAAAATGAGTCCCTCTCACTAGTGACCGTTGTTATCCATGTCAAGTATGATATATGGTATATTATATGAATTACACTGCTGGCAATAGGTTATATTAAGGAATAGCAAAAAAATATCAGGAGTGTAAACCTATGCTTATCTGCAATGAAATTTAATGGTTTAGTTATGTGATTGGGAACGTTTTAAAATAGGACTTGTATGTGGTTAAAGACTTACGTCAGTGGAAGTATGCTAGTTAAAGCATCAGTCTAACAGGCGTAGCAAGCAGATCTACCTTGTGTAAGGGGACAGCAAGGCATATCACAAAAAAAAAAAAAACGGACTGATGGACAGGGCTGAGAGAACCATTGTTTCCAATCTTCTTGTGATAATTGTACATAGCAGCCATATTTGCAAAACAATTTCTCTAATGTTCCATGGCTTATAAGGGAATTATATCCCTCAGCCTGGAGTGAGATGGCTTTTGTGAAGGGTCTTGAATGGTCAGCACAAATGTATGCTGTTTTTTAGTTATGCTCTAATATAGCTCACAGATATTATAAGGCAGTGTTCTTTTTAGCTCTTTGTGTCTTTTGAAATGTGCCTTTCACCACTTGTGTTCTACTAAGTAAAGAGGATTTAAGGGGTAGGGCTACTCTGGAATAATAACCCCTGCTTTTCTCACTGCCTCACCATCCCACCAAAGTTGATATTGCAGTATGAACCTTAACTGTGTGATGTGGATGCATTTTTCCTAAATTGATGAATGAATAACACGACAAGCATAATCTACTTTATGGAGAAGCAAGATTGATAATTTTGGGATCAGTGGTCAGATATATTACAGTATATGTTCTATCTTAAAAATAGATACTTAATATTGCATTATATTTATAGATCCATTAGGAATATAATAATACAAAACAGATTTTCAGTATTTTTTGAGCTGTCTTTGTATGATATTTACAATTATGTATGAGATTTTAGAGTAGAATGTGAGGGGGAGCTGTCCCTCTTATAAGAGATATTGTTGTAGTATTCAGTGCTTTTAGGAGTCAAGCAGTAAAAGCGTTGCAACAAACCAAAAACCTTTAAGAACCTTGTTTATCGAATTCTGCTGGCTAAAACTGCCAAAAATAAATTAATAGCTGTTACCACTGCAGTGCTTTTTTGTTCACAAGAAAAATATCTTGACATATTTTTTCATTTTGTGATTGGTGCACATTTCAAGGGTATAAATTAATCTTCAAAGGATCCTAGGGAATATCTTTCCTGGACACTTCACTTATACATCAAGTTGGCCATGTTAGCAATCTAATCACAAACCTGTAATTCAGTGGACAACAATTTCTTATTGTGAACAGCGTAGCAGCTTTTACTATCATTTAGGTCAGCCTAAGATTGCTGATGCACCATATGTTTCAGGCCATGGATGATGGATGGTATCCTCTGGTGCCCATCCCTAAGTGATTGCAAAGATTGAAGACACACAGTTCACTTAAGCTTGCTTACTATTACATCAAGTAATCAACGTGATAGGCAAACCTGTGCTCTTTATGTCACACTGCCCAACTTTCTGCAGGGACATTGTGTCAAAAAAACAATCTAAGAACGTTTCCAGATGACAGGCCAGTTACTAGAACAACCATTTAACAACTGGATTCATCTAAAAAGCTTAATAACATGGAAAAGTCAATACAGGTTTTAAAAACACCTTTATTTATATGAACCAGACATGGTGGTTTTGGTTTTTTTAAAGGTTTTTATTCCAAGATTGACCTTATGCAACAGAAAGATGTAATAATGCAATCCTTCTTATAGTTCAGCTTTTAGGATGTCAAAGCATAGTGTTCCCAATATTAATCAGAGAAATGCTACTTTGAAATAATTTTAAATGCTTTAGAAGTTTATTTAAAATTTTGTGGTTAGATACACACAATATCAGTTTAAGTTTTAAGACAGAAATCTTTTTTATTCCCAATGCCTGTCTCTACTGATAGCAGTCAATGTTGTTTTCATTTTCCCCAACTCCATTGGACCAGTGTCTAATGCGGGCAATTGAGAGCATCTTCCTTTTTATCAGGTTGTACTGTGGTGAGGAGTTTTTTATGATAGAGGAGGAAAATTCTAGATAATACTCTAAATCTCATTTTGCGTAAAAACCCTGCAAGACTTGCAGCGTGTATACCATCAGTCAGAATAAATCCAACCAAATAACATCAAGTGAGGTGTTTAAAATGTTATAATTTAAAACTATTACTGGTATATGTCATTGTATAAACAGGTACTTTTTTCTTGTAAAATAACTGAGTTGAAAGCTGAGTACTGAGGCCAAAGTATCTATATACACCACATCAACCATGAAAAAGGAGGTAGGCTGTTTTGTGAATTCAAACTCTAAAATACTCATATAGACTCTCATTAATGAACATACTTTTGTGTACACATTTTCTAATTAAAAAGCATAGCTACTGCATGCACTTTGATTACATAACTCATAGAATTACAGAATGTTTTCTTGAAGTAATAGACACTGTTTATTTTGACCAAATTCTGGCACCTATTGTGCTGTTATTTTTAAATTTTGTCCCGACGACTTTGCCTGCCTTGATCAGTTACTGGTTTCACAGTTATTATATTGACCTAGTTAGGTGAGTGTGGCCTAACACCAAAATAAATACATTTTTCATATTTGAAGTGTGCAGTTAGTGAGAAGTGCTAATAAAAATAGTTTTAAAAGCATTTGAAAACTAGCGGCTCCAAAGTCAGTTTCAAGGCAGTCCTTTGATAGCTGAGACACTGAATTCCATAAGCAGGGACAATTTAGGCAGCAGTCTCTAAAGTAAATATTAAACTAAGATAATGGAAAGAAAAAGCTATTCTGAGGAAGAGAGTTCGGGGAGCAGTGATTAACATTGACTTTAAAACCAAGGCTGTCAAAGAGGTGGGGAGGAAATGTGTTGATATTAGTAAGGCTCATCACTTAACTGCAGAGCAGAAATTGTTAGAAAGCTGAGTAAGAATAATTCTTTTAGATATTGCCTGAATACATGAACCTGTCCATGTTAGAACTGTGCTTTTTGCAGTCACTGACACTTTGGTTGCTTACTGGGCTTTGTAACTTGTTCTGCTATGAGGATACTCCTGCTTAAAGCCTTGTGCTCACACTAGGGCCAAGAGAGTAACAGAAACTGAAGCATACAAATGAGTGCAAGGATGAGTTAAAGCATTCCAAATATAAAATGCAGTAGACTAGAATAGTCCAGTTGGAAGGGACCTGTAATGATCATCTAGTCCAGGATGCTGCTTTGGCTTTTTCAATGAGAGACAGACCTATAATTAAGGAAAAAGAACTTTAAATGTCAAAACCCACATTTTTCCTCAAAGGAGAATTGATGAGAGGGAATGAGAGTGACTTCTGGAATGTTGCTTTAGCAACCCCATGAGCCAGGTATGCAATAGGAACTTTAACTAGAATAGGGCACAATTAGTCAAACTCACATACTCTGGAAGATAGAATTTTTTGCTTTTCTAAAATCAGAAATGTCAGTCAATGCAAAAATGTCTACAGGGTAAACAGTCATAGTCCCCACGTTTTGTCATTTTTCCAACTGCTCTGACTTGGCTGATATTGAAAACATACTGGTCATCTTCATCTGAAAGTACCCTGTAGAAGTTAAAACCAGCACCTAAAACTGTATTGCAGTATCCAGAGTGACATTTGTGGAGAGAGAGGGCCAGAATACCTGTAAGCAGGGTTTAGGTATTTAAGCAGTGAAGAAAATCTCATTAGCCTCCTATACTTGTGTTATTATCAGAGAATAACATGGGACTCAAGCCCGTGCATTAAATGTTGTTCTCTCTGTGTGCTTCACATTATGACTATTATGTGA
The DNA here is from genome assembly GCF_964289735.1 of Phaethon aethereus. Lineage (NCBI taxonomy): Eukaryota > Metazoa > Chordata > Aves > Phaethontiformes > Phaethontidae > Phaethon > Phaethon aethereus. The sequence goes on along the minus strand of NC_138588.1, from coordinate 14,350,703 downwards.
GAATAGTGACAAGGATGGGCTGGAGTAGGAGAACCCATGCTCTGCATGCAAGAAGTCTGGAAGTGATTGAGTCATAGTATTTGGCTCTAAGTTGAGACTTTCAAACTAAAAAGGCCATACAGCCTCAGCCAGTGTGAATCACAAGCAGCTAAATACCTTTAAAAATCTGAACAAAATATACTCAATTCCTAATGTAAAGAAAAGTCACTGCTCTCACCTGAATTTAATAGTGCCACATGAGTCAGGATTGTTTAGCTGACTGTAAACGCTTTATATTGGTCAGCCAGTGTTGGTTCTTTTGCTTAAAAGGAATGTTTCCTAGATATCATAAGCATAGAGATAAGCATTCAATTTCTGCTAAAAGCGAATGCAATGCAATTATCCTCAGGTTTTGTGAATGTGTTCTATAAAATCAGTAGCATCATGTCAGTGAAGAATGGAAAAACACCTAAGTCATTAGGAAGCTAGAGATTACATTTTGGGAAAAGTAAATAACTTTATTTCTGAGGGAAGCAGCACAGCAGGTACATTTTGGCTATTTATTATGCACAACGGGGTTTTTTCTGTGTTTTAAATGAGGCACTTCTCCCTGAACAATGAGCTCTATCATTGCAGTAAGAAGCCTGTGATAAAACTGATTATATTTTTTTCAGTCACTGCAGTTAAACAGAAAGGAGGTGAAGCTTTTAACTACTGTAATCTGCTGTCCCTTTTAAAATACTGTGAAGATGGCAGACACTTATGTTAAACACAGTGGACTGTTGGTGAAGTTAACCGTGTGCATCCAAAAGTGGCAGAATATGGACTAAGGTGCAACCTCAATCTGTGCTGTAATAAAGTAGCTGTTCATCTGTGGTCAGAGATCGTCATGAAAGACCTTGAGTTCCTTCACTTTATTTTGCAGAAAGGCCATCAGACAGCTTTGCATCATCTAACTCTATCAATCAAGGACCTCAACCACTGCTTTCTGCTGAAAGCTTTCCTGTTTGGCTCTGTTTTTCACAGACAGCTCAATAACTTGTCTGTGGAGCTGTGATAAATGTACCATGTGCTTCTAAACTGTCTCTTTAACACTGAACTGAATTTCAACTTGTAATGCTTGTGACTAATTGTTTGCATCAGAAACATTTTATTTCCAATTATTTTTCCATAGTCTCTGATTATCTCCTTTTTTCATTTATTCTCTGGTGATGGTAACATTTGAAGGCTGCCCTGTGTACAGTGGACTGCTAGAAAACCACATTTTTCTCAGTGAACAAGATGCATAGTATAAAGAATAAAATTGAAGTGAACCCATATGAATAAGAAGTATAAACTTCTAATACTTTTTTTTAGCAAAGTACATATTAAGCCCATTTTTAAATATAAATTTTCTTGCCTCTGATTTGTGAGCCAGTTCTAAGTGAAAAATTCTTGTGGTTTTTTTCAGTGTATATAAAACAGGACTGGTATCACAAAACCTCATGCTATTTGGGCACAATTGTCTGTTTTTGCTGAGGAGGCCCAAAATAGAGCTATTACAGCAAATGAGTAACTTCTAGCTCTGAAAGAAGGTGGTTCTCTTAGATCGGGTTGTAGGTCAATGGCTGGGCAGGGTGAGGAAACTCATATTGCAGGTGTCTGCAAATGAGCTTTGCTTTTGATACAATATAAAAAGGACTTCAAGGTTGGTAAAGGTTAAAAATTGGATAAGGGGACAAATATGTAAAATATGGGGAGGCAGAAGAGTTTTCATAGTTGGGCACAAACTCCACAGGCAATTGTGTAGCTCATACATCTTTAGCACTTATGATCTTACAAAATCCAAAAGAGAAGACTGAAATTAAGTGCAGTTTAATGATTGAGAAAGTATTATGATTTTTTTACATAAAGAATATAAAATGTGTAAATTAAGATCCTAATAAGGAATGCAAATAAAAGCCTTATGTTTTGGATTGTTAGACATCTTGGAGCTTATGTGCAGAGAAACTGTCCCTTTGAAATTAAAAAAAAAAAAAATTGCAGTGCATTTATCCCTGTGATAAAAGTGCAAGTTCTACTTAGAAAATTCTCAGCTGATTATTTCATGCAACTTGCAAGACTGTAGTAAGCATTCAGCATCAAAATAAAACATAATCTTTTCAGGGGGAAAAGGGCATATGAGATGACTTCTTAATAAAAAAAATAAAAGCTACAGATACTGAATCTGTTCTGGGATATATGAATGTGTCTCCTACCAAGCACAGTTGTCCTAAAACCTGGCAACTAGGACTTAGCCCAAAGTTAAATAAAAACATACCAAAATTAAGAACTAGTTTTCTACTTTTCTCTGTAGTGGTTTTAGTAAGAGAAGCAGAAAGAGCATAAGACATGTTAATTGCTTTTGGGAATACACTGTTCCAGGTTAAGAAGAATAAATATTGTACGCTCTAGAAAGCATGTTGATTTTTAGTGGACAGTACTAATTTACACGTTCCTCATTTTTAGTATTACCTCTGTGCTCTAAATGGATCCTTTGGTGGCTATAATAAAAAAAATACACATACTGGGACAATTCTCACTGTCTGTGTCACTGCATTAATGTGCAGAATAAAAAATAAAACGGACTGGCGTTCTTGTACTGCATGAAAAGCAGGACAAGTGGTGGAAAACAGCAGCCCACCATGCATTAGCTGTCACTACTAGATGTACTACTCTGCACAGGGGCAGAGTGTACATCAGAGCACAGCTAGGAGATTTGTTTAACAAATTCAGTGTGTAGGACCTATCTGGGATGATTTTCTAGAAGAGAATTATTTCCTGTTACTACAGTGCCAGTTGAGTACAGTAACCTTTCTGACTTCTTCCTATACTTATATGCTCGTAAGCCCACAGTGAGATCCACTCTGTAGTATGTGTTTTTTGCCCCTGCTGAGCAAAGCCAAATAGAATTTCTGCTTATAGGTGATCCCATGAGGCAGATCTTTTGAGCTCCTCCTGTCTGCCTCTCTCAGATTAAAGCATTTTCAATGTTGCTTAAGAGATGCATCTCAAAACTGTGAATCTAATTCTAGACTGCACTGTTCTGCTTCACACCGTTTTACCAGAAAACAATTAACATAAGCCCAGCTGCTCTATGTAACGGAAGATTTACTCTGCTATGCAGAAGTTTCTGCTCATGCACAGCTTTGTAGGGTCTTTTTGATTTCCAAAATTACTTGTACTCTCATAGCTATCAAATAGAGGAGCCATAAAATAATCTGGCTAGTTTTTTTTCCTTTTGTTATGTTTTCCAAAGATCCCAGATATACTCCTCCTTGAAGAGAGATGTGCCTTTGAAATACCAAGGCACTGTTCAGCGGAGGGAGCAGGCAAGGGGTGAAATTAGGAGAACAACTGTGTATTAGACACTGGTTGCCCACTATAGAGTTCATGTCAATTGTAAAGCAGAGTGAATGTAATGTTTTTAAGGAAATCTAGTAGAGTCATAAAAATACACATTATGCAGTAGCAGGAAAGAAATCAAAGGAAACCAAAGTATATTTTACTGATGCACTACATGTAGTAAGAAATTCTTTCTCTTGTGGAAGCTACTGCTGTATTTAAATACATGAAGCAAAGCTACAGGCAGATTTTTGAACAACTTTTATCATGTAATCTGTTTATAATCAAATTCTATTTCACTTGCATGTAGGCTAGGAGCACAGGAGCTAGTTAGTGTTACTGGTTCCCTAAATGGATGCACTAAGATTTTAGAAGCTGGGTTCACTAACAATGAGTTTAATTGGTATCTACATTCAGTACTCAAGTCTCAAAATTGTATTCCGGGCACATACTCGACTCAGTGAAAAATTGGGATAGGTTATGTAGAGACAGTGTGTAATTCCCCTTGCAAAGTCCTCACAAGTGCAGAGGGAGGACGTGTGGTCAAGACAATCCCTTGCACTAGCTACCCTAACTATTGGCTGCTACAAGGTCTTTAGAGGCAGTGATAAATTTGAGAGTAGTCATCTGACTTGCCTTAATCAGCTCTGATTAAAAAGATCTAAATGGCTCCTGGCAGCCTCTGGATCAGAAGGATACAGATGCTCTCTCCCTAGTGGTCTGCCAGTCACCACTGTGGAGGTAATTTCTATCTATAAATGTCAGGGGTAACATTTCAGTCAAAAGTTGTTCAGTGGCACTCGGAAGAGCTTATACACTGTGAAGGTATAAGAAGAATGTAAACAACACTGTAAATATTACAAAGTTGTTACATACCTTGATTGTGGGGCCTTTTGGGGAGGTCATGTTCTTTTCTGTTGACTCTCCCTGAAAAGGTATGGCATAAATGGAGGAGAGCTTAAAATAGGCAAGAAAAATTAACAGGCTTCTGTATAAGTGTAATTCTAATAGCTGGTTAATTCTAAGAGGAGATAAATGAGGAAGAACGTTGTAGAAGTATACAGAATTACAAATTGTTTGGCAAAAGTAAATCAACCACTCCATCTTTATCCTTTCTCATAATTCAAGAATATGCAGATAAGCAGTTAAACTGAAAGGTTGAAGCTTTAAAAAGCTTAAAAGAAAATGTTTCTTCGTGATACCTAACACCTCACGTTCCCCTTCAGTGAAATTGGGCAGCGTTTTTTCTCCATCTCCACCAAACGTTGAACGGGACAGAATTCTTAAATACCACTTGCTATGTAAGTTAAAATTAGCTTATTCAAAGTAAGACAGAATTGAATAGAGCACAATAACTTTTCTGTAGAGTTTTTAATGTAACCTCTAGACTTCAGTGTCTGAAGGACATCCTCCATAAAAGTAATTGTGGTGACTTTAAAAAGACATAGAAAAGCTCCTCTAGCTTTTGTAGTTCCTGTAGCTAATTACATTCATGGTGAAGTATTTGGACATCAGGAGAACCCAAGCAGTTATCTTTCTTTACAAATCAGATCTCAAAAAACCTCCAACAATGTTGTTTAGAAATTTGATGTACGTTGCTAATTCATGCAGAACATAAGCAAACGTGTAGATATATTCCTGCAAATTTATACAAGCAGCTGTAGCATACTGGAGGAATGAGATGGCAGTTTGTGGAGCTCAGACCCAGCACCTAGGGTGAAGTCAAGACTCAGGGTTTCCAAGGTTTGGAATGGAGTGTGACCTTAGGCCATTTGCACAGTGAAATCTAATGGTGGGTGAGAGAATGAATTCTAGTATACTGCCCTCTCTTCTTCATCAACCATCTACATTGTACCTCTTTCTGAGTGGAAGTGTTGATGAAGTGATCAGGAGAAAATAGTTCTTGGCCTTGCATGCTTTAGGCTTGTCTTTTACTCACTAAGGAAGGAATACATTAACTTGAATTTAAATAAAATAAATTTAAACGTATCTTAAAAGTAATTTTTGTTGACTTGAATTAGGCGAGGTGCCAAACAAATGCACTATCAAAATATATCTCTTCCAAGTACATCTATTGAATGGGAACCGTATAAATGTGAAGACAAAAGACCTTAAAGGAAATGTTAGTCAAGTACTATATTTTGTGGTTAAAGACCATCTAGGAGAAGCAGTAAAATAATCGCTGTAGTGAAGATTACATAGTATGTCATATTACAACTCACTCTAAATATCACTTTAATTTTTTATAGCACAGATTATTTGTAAGTTTATTTTATATACTGCATAGCACTTAAATGTCACTGGATCTAAAACTCTTATCCAGGAAGCTCATTAGTTGAGCTGTCTGCGTCTGTATATCTGCCATCAGCATCTGGTGAGAAGGCTGCTGCTGACCCTGCCAGACTCGGGTCATGAGGTCAGCAGGTCTCATTTATTATTCAAAATTGCTTTCTGACCTTTTATCAGCTAGGTCATAGAACGCTGCATTCTTCTTGGTCGAATTTTATAGTGAAATCAGTATCATGCGCAGATAATATAATTACCAATTCATGTGAATCTCATCCCTCTCTCTCCAAAAATGTACTCACTTTGAGGTTGATGAAGTTCGAAGAGTTGCCTGTACAAATGCACATATGCTTCAAGACCATGTGTATACCTTGTCATCCTTGTGAAATAATACATGTAGCTTCACATCTAATTCAGGCTTCAAATTCTGCGTCTACTTTCCACCGTTGTGGTACTGAGACAGCTAAAGGCAGAGCTCCATAGTTAACAGAGGACCTCTTAATTTTACCACTCCTATTCTTTTGAAGGGATTTCTTTTCACTATTTATATATTCAATATATATATTCAGTGTATTTTCAGTAGTGACTATATCTCCCCCTTCAGCTGCACATATATCAGCTGAATATAGCAGAACTTAGGAGAACTGTAAAGCTAGAAAAGCCAATAAATACAAAGGTGGTTGTCGTGGAGATTATAACAGATTCTGGAAAGAAAAAACACTGAGAGTCCCAAAAAAAAATTTTTTTTTTTTTTATTACAGATATGCTCTAGATCTAGGAAGTCACTGGCCAGCATGATTTCAGTCCCAAACAGAGTCAAGAAGGACCCTGGCAAAGTTAACAAAGAACTGATGGTTTGAAATTTTCATTCTGTGTTGAACAAATAGGAAGCAAAAATTACAGTACAATAAGAATTTTTTTGTTTGTTTATTTTAGAACATTAAACTTTGAAGAGAAAATTAGCCATCAGATCTTAACAAGCCATACTACAGTATGGAAAATTGGAAACCATAAATGGCAGATTGATTCTTAAAGTGAGCTGTTCATGCAAGATGCAGTTCAGCATTATTTCTCTGGAATGATTTCATCCTTTTTAAAAGAAGGAGCCAAAGGTCACATTGGTCTTGCCCTTGAAGCAGACAATATGAGATGTCAGCTTGTGCTTTCTGACACTGCATATGATGAACAACCTTGACATAGTAATAAACAAATAACTTATATTAATGTTTTTAAGCACAGTGAAGTATTAATGCAATATATATACTTCAACACTATATTGTGAATATGCAGCTTTCATAGAAATGGATTTCCTCTAGTAATACTGTAGTAAATTTATGGTTTCTTAAATATTGCTGTAAAATACATATTCTTTAAGTAACAGAATGTATACATATCTGACATGTGGCCAACTATATACACATAAAGAGATGTATTTTAAACAAGCAGGTACTGAATTGAAATTATGGAAAAAAACTGAACATCTGTATTCATAGTGATACTCAAACTGTTGTAAATAGTTTATTTTTAGTGTTTCAAATACCTGTAGTCAATTGTCTTTGTAAGTGCAGCTCAGTCATAAATCAGTATTCAGTAAGGTTATCAGCTATTCTCTTTTGGTATTTCCAGAGAAAAATAATTGTGTGCTGGTGAGATGTCATGGTGTACAAAACACTTGGTTGGAATGAGATACTTTATTCTACAAGTATGGGAAGCTCAGAGTCCAGTTGGTGTGAGGAGAGTTCTAACACTGTGTATTATTCCTTTTAAAAAATTCTTTAGCTTTGAGAACAGTCTTGTACTCTTGAAAGCCGTATTGATGCTACAGTAAGGTTTTTTGTGGTTGCTATTTTTTAACTGAAAATTAAACAAAGCTATTGGATATTAGGGAAATGCAGGCTGATGTTATGGGATAGTACTTAGCTCTGTGCAGAGTTTGAAGTACAGAGTTTCTCTTGTTCATAAGTAACATCTATATCTTGCAGGATTCTGTGATTTTATACATAATTTTTGTTTGCTTTTAACTATACACCATGCTCCCAAACAAGTAATCTATTTCTAGTATAGACAAGCTGTGTTGAGATTTCTCAGTATTCTTGCTGAATTTTTTAGAGACATCTCCATGTACAGTTACGTGTGAGTTAGCCCCAGGTCCTATGCCAGCCTTCATTATTACGCAAACTCTTATAACCTTGGTACAATAAATATTCACCGTATGTGACAGTTTGAGAAACACGTTCTATCTTAACACTTGGAGAACACTCTAGCACATATCCCAGGGTACTTTACAAAGGCATTACATTAAAATAGGCATTTGTCATTCCTCCTTCCGCATATTATGAATGTTACATATCCATGAAGAATACTTTGCAGGAAGTGTGTATACAGAAGAGATCAAGGATATGTTTCATAGTATCATAAGAATATTTTAAAGGTTCTAAAATTTAGTTTGGAGAAATGTGGAGAGTGGCTATGCCATTGCTGTAGATGAAAGAAACCAAGACTGCTAGTTAGAAGTCAAAAGCAATTGTGCAATAATGCTGCAGAGATTAAATGGCAAGAAAAATATATAGAAAACAGTACTAAGTGAAAAAAGTTTTAATCTTCCTCTTTTAACAAATATTTTAACTGCTCAGATTGACATGTCTTTACTTATATCCATCATTATTCCTATCGTTAAGTCAGTTTAAGTGCTAGGACTAAATTAACAGAGAGAAAGGACAATCCCTCTATTGTCTTAACAGAGTGTTAAGTGACATGTCTTAAGAAGTGGAAAGTGAAGGAAAGAAAATTAATATACATCCAGAAGCATGTGCAGTCTCAAAGAAACCAATTTTAAAAAGCCCTGCTCTTTAGTGGGTGGCATTGTAAGAATAAAAAACAAGGTAACAAGGAAAGTAAACCCTGACTATTAATTTGCACTCAATAGTTGTCTTCATGAACCAAAACAAACCACATGGTTTGTTCTTTTAAACCACGTTTTCACGTTCCTTTACCTCTGAATGACTGAGTGATTCCCTTGGAATGGAGCCTGAAGTGGCAGCTGTGAATACAACTATAAAAGTGTCAGATAGATACAGATAATGTGTTTTGTAATAATACAGTACAGTAATACTGCTGTGATCCCAGTTTTGTAAATCTGAATTTAATTCTTCACATTGATAGAAGTATTTTAATCTGTTCTTTAGCCTTTCAGTTTTTCCTAGGAACAAAGAGTGTCTCTTAAGTAAATTGACAAACCTAGGTACTAAATGCTGTACTCAAACAGTAAATCTGTTTGCATACCCTTGACATCCAATAGGCCGCATGCAACTGTAGATATGCTTTCATATACTGCTCCAAGAATTCCTGCAATTCAGTTGCAATGCAAAAATGTAAAGTGGAGATCTCTTCGCAGAGGTAGGCTATTCCCCTCTGCAAAAAGCATTGACTATGGGAGCAGTTTATAGCTAGCAGCTTACCTGCATTTGTCATTTGGCTGTGATAAAGGATGTGCAGAGACTGGTGTGCCCACAAGCTTCAGTGGGCTTTGTGCATTTACTTAATCATTGAAATCAGGTATACTGCTGCGCTACAGCTGTGTAGTCTCAAATCATTGGACTAAGAAGGCTGAGGCTTTATTTTGGAGCTGAGAGTTTATTTGGGTTATTTTGGAAAAGGTTAGGCAGATTCTAGAGTGCCTATTATATTCTGGTGAAAGTGAACTTGTCTTCTGCTGTTTTGAGCATAGTTACGGAAAGTCATCTTCTACAGTATCAGTTCTAATCTTTTTTACATATCCATCAGAATTTCTGCACTGCTTGCTTCATCTCAGCCACCTTGGCCCGACTCAGCTTGTGGTAAATCAGGAGCAGCTCTATTGCTTTTTACAGAAGTGCACCTAGTTAACACAGAGATAACTCGGCGCCCTGAGTGGGGAGTGAGCGTTCTGTGATTTATTTTACAAGAATGCTGTGTCTCTGTTAATTATGCTACAGCCATTGCATTGTGCTTTTGAAGCTACAATCAAGGTCCTGCTGTACATTTGTACCTTTTTTGTATAGGAGCCCTTTTGGCATTTCCACTTCACTCACCTTACAAGCTGGAGTACAACCTTTAGTGATCTCCTGAACCGGCAGTTTTGTTTCCTGAAACACTAAATTTGTTTTTATCCTTTCATATGTGGAGGGATATATACGACTGTCCCTAGATTCACCTCTGATTGTGCAGACAAAGCTGGTAGTTGAAAGCATATAGGAACAGAAACAAATCAACCAGTAAAAGAGAAGAATACCAGCAATACAATTTGAAATACCTGCAGGAGACAGGTAGGACACTTCCATACGGAATTTCTTGTTGAGGACTGGATCATTTGCAAATAGTCAATGTATGCCTACCTTTTCTATGTGTGAATTGGAATACAGATGTGCACAAATAAACAACGCCCTGGAATGGGTAGATTTCAGATTACCTAAAGATATTCCAGATGCTTTTTCATGGTGCTTAACTCCAGTGAGACCATGGTCTTGTACCATGTTTCACCTATCAACAGCAGATCATCTGCATTTTTTGGAAAAATGCCGTTTAGTTCATTGCACATGTGGTTTCACACAGCCACTGAACCACAGAGACAGTTGTCAGTTACCTCCTTAGATGCCCATCTTCTTGGAAATGCCTGTAGTGTCTGTCTTCCCTCTTTATTACCCATCTCAAAGTGGAGGATCCAGGCTCTTTTGTCCACTTACTGCTAGATCTTGCTGATGGCCTGAAGTATAAAGCCGAGTAGAGGTGAATGGAGTGAAGGTACAGTGTTAGACAGGGATCATCTTTTATCCATTAAGTACTTCACAGCTCCTTGCTTATCTACTAATTTGTGGGAGTGCCACTTTTTTTTTTCTGGAGATATATCCTGTGGTGCTTAAAGGGGAGAATCTGTTTCCCAAACATGTGTCTGTTTCGTGGTAACTGAAACATATGGTCCACATTCATTACCAATATAATTATGTATCATCCATCAGTCCAACAAGGTACCTTTCTGATACTTATACATATCAACAAATATGACTTATTAATTCACAGAATAGAAGAGTCTAGATTATGTTCTCAACTGCATCAGGAGAGTAGCTGCTTTAAAGTTAATATAGATTTGTGCTCTTGTAACACAGCCCAGAATCATTGCCCATATATACAAAACAGATTTCCAGCTACACAGAAAAGGGACAGCAACCCCTCATAGCTGGTGTTTGTGAAAAAATACAAAATTATATAAATGTGTCAGATGCTAGTTTGCTGCCCTGAATACCAGTTCACTACAAATCTTAACCATGTAACTGGAAATCGTTAATTAAATCCTGTGTAGTCGAGAATCATGCATAATGTAACACAGATACTGCAAACAGTTCGCTCTTGATCATTTGAATTTCCTTCTTGCTCTTACAGACATGAGGAGCCTGTATTTGAAGTAGTCCCTGATGAGGTTTTGCTTTTACATCCTTGGAGAATGTCCTTGTGCATATTTATAGGACAAAGTAGAAGGATTACATATGTGGATTTTTGCTTTTATGGTAATTAACTGTAAACATTTAAAAAATACATACATTGGCACAATATGGTCACATATGCACACCTCAAAAATCTTTTGACTGTATGGAAAATAAGTAGCCTAATGCTCTAAGCCTTTAAATAAAAATACTATGATTGGGCCATGTACATGAGATAGCCACTTTTAAATTGAACGTGCAATTCCATCTGAAAAAATAGGATTTCCACATCTTCTATTCATTTTTATGGAGAGTATTTTAGTAAGCAGCCCACTCGGTAGGGCAGTGGTACTTCTATTAGTACTGTCATATTAGTGGTGAGAATAGATAGGTTACTACATCAGCACTGCTAATGTTTAAAAAGGCAATTAGTTTAAAGGACAGGGACAGAAAAGGGAAGTGGACTTCACAAATTAAAAACTGCACTGCAAACCATCTCCTAGTCATACAGTACTACTGAATTAATCCATTACTCTTAGAAGAGGGATCCCTGTATATCCAGGTACAATCCTTGCCAAATATCTGGACACAATCATAGGCTTTTAGGATTACAAGTGACATAATAAAGGGTAATGATCAAAAATTAAGCACACCAATACAGAATGCGTGGGTTAACTGGGCCTGCCATGTGCACTATACGGCAGCAGTCTGTTAGGTTTAAAGTGAGATTAAGGAGTTGTGTAACCTACAATTATGCTGTTTTTCATTAAAAAAATAAGATGATTGGGCTCAGTAGGGCCCTTCCTTATATTTACCTCTGTTTAATTGGATTGGGAACTGCTTAAACATCTTTGAGTTGGAGCTTATAAGAAGATGATCCCAGCTGTTTTTCGAAGCTTAAGACAGCAGGCAGACAACATGATCATGTCAAGACTCATACTAAAGCCTTAATCCTACTTTTTCATCAACTAGCACTACAGCTGAGTCTTTAACCTCCTAAGTACTAAATGTGCTTTGGATCTCTCACGATACATTTGCTGTCAAATGTTATTGTCTAATTATATTAATTCTTGCTTCCTTTCTGAGAAGGACTTTAAAGAATAGTTTCTGTCTATCTGAATTTGGAGAGCTATAGTGTAAGCCTGTATTTTCAGTCCTTTTAAAAATGCAATTTATAAGCTTGCACCTATTGAAGTCAGTTCTCTATGGAGGCAAGGAATTGCACTGACCTGTACCTCACCCTGTTATAATGTAAAACCCAGTGTACTGGTAACTATTTTTCATTGTACATGTATTACTAGATTAAATATAGTTTTATTTTCAATAAGAGAGTAATGGCAATAGCTTTAGTTTTATTCAAGTCTCCTCCCTGGGAACTGTTAGCATGACCAAAAGAAATTTTGCAGATTCCTAGCCTCAAAACTTACTAACCAGAGCATTGTTTAGTTTGATAATCCTGGAGTTGCATAAAGATTAGATGTTCTAGTGAGTTTTTCTTGCATCTGTTAATAATACCCGTGCAATGCAATAATCTCCTCTCCTCAGCCTTTTTTTTCCTTTTTCCTTTTTCCTTTTTCCTTTTTCTTTTTCCCCCTTCCCCCCTTTTTTCTTTTTTTCTTTTTTTCTTTCTTCTGTCAGGTAGTGCTCCGATTTGTCCTAGTGACACAGGGCTGCCAGCAGGAAAGCAAGCGTAGTTAATGCTTAGCTGCTCAAACCAGTCAAGCAAGCTAGCAAGTCCCAGCTGTGCTGCTTGATGTTTTTTGATTGCACCTAGTCCTCAATCTGTGAACTGTTTTCTGGACTTAGATTCATCAAGCTCTGCCGCTTTAAAAACTCATGCAGGCAGGCATCCTAGGATATGCCATTATAAGCTGCTGCCAGGGGATCTTCTAGGAGATAAATGGAATCTGTGTGAAGTAAATTAGTGTGAACCAGTCAATCTGTGTGTCAGCCTTGAGCCACATCCATGGGTAACTAGCGCGCTGACTGAAAAGTCCACTCTTTTGCCAATCAGAGGTCTCAGCCTCTGGGAAGCAGTCCTGTACAACATTAGTTTCTTGGAATAATGCCTGTTTGACCAGCTAGCGAAACTCTTCAGTATACAGTACTGTACTGCCTGAGTTTACTTATTGCTTACAATTGAACTGAAAATCTTTTAAAGTCATATAGCATTTTAACAGTAGGGAGCACCACCGAAATGTCTTGGAAATAAGTACTTCCACTTTCATACAGCAGACATTCAGCAGAGTCATGCTGTGCTGCAGTTGGCTTTACCTCCCTATCAGTAATACATCTTCAAGGCCATAATGCAAAATAATAACAATAATCTGGCCAGAAGAGGTTAATAAAGAGGCTCTCTGTAGATTTTTTTCCCATGGATTAAGTTATTTGGATAGCTTTGATGGAGAGAAGGGAATAGTATGCAAGCTATAACATTCGCATTATGCACGGGGATATGCCAGTGTCATAACCGTGCTGCACACTTCTTTCCTTTTGGTTTTAAAAGCAAATTGAGGCAATCTACAGCAAGAATTCCTCTGTAGATACAGACTGAACCAGAATCCTCTGAAAATTCCCTGATTAATGACTTTAGACTTCAATACCAAATCAATCTACTGTCATGAAATTAATAATGTCAATACTGTCAATAATGTCATTTTAAAAATACAAAGTATTTCTTTATTTGTTTGTTGGTTTTCTAGAAGCTACTGATACACTAATAGGCAGTCGTATCTGCAATATGTACTCTCCCACACTATTGATCCAATGTGCAGAAGCCAGGGGAAATTTTGCAATATATTTTTAGAAAATTAGACAGGAGATGAGATGCTATATACTTTAATTAAAAAAAAGAAACTGCTGGAACTGAAATTTGGCTTTGTTTACTAATGCCTCTAAAAATTGTTTTTCTATTGCCTCCCAGTTACTGGTTGAAAAAAAAAAATAATGAGAGAGGGATAAATCAAATGTGATCAAATAATTCAGTCTTACACCAAGTTTTGTTAAAATGCACTACCACACATTTAGGGAAATTGGGAAAAAGAAATTTGGGCTTTTAGCCAGAGAGAACATTGAGAGGAAAAAGCAGCGTATAATGATAGAAGAATTAATTAAAGACAGTTTGGGGCTACACTCTCCTTTTTTAAATCCTCCTAAGTTTTACAGAAGCGTATGCTTTAGAGCTGTGCAGTAAACATTGTGTGGGATTTTATGGGCAAGTATTTTATTTCTTGCAGCAGAACCCACTGAGACAAATTTAACTAGTTAGGTGTTTTATTATATATACTACACAGAATACATGGACAGATTCTGGTATAAATCACAACTAAGATCAAGGCAACTGCTTTAAAATTGAGTGAATGTTTCATTGCACTAATGAAACAAAAATGGGATGTCCTTTGAGAGCGTAATTTGTTACATGTCATTATATTTTAGTTGAGAGAAGTAGGGAAGTCCCTCTGGGTGAATAAAACTTCAAGGAATATTGGGAAAAGAATCACTGAGAATTTCAGTTTTCCTGTCTGGAGTAATGCTGTCCTCATAGATATGGGGAGGGAGGCAAATAGAGTTTCAGGAGTTTTTTAATCTAAAATATATAAAAACCTTAAAAGAAATTTCACACTTACAGAAGGAAAAATGTTCTTTAGTTGCAGTTCTCCTAGCAAGTTGGATGAGCTTCGTTTGCATGTGGCTTCACAGAGTGCAAGAGCAAGCTCAGGCTTCCCCAGGTGCATGGGTTAGTATTTCTGCAAACTGAGCTCTGCAACATAATAATAGATTCTACTTCTGCATTCAGTGTAGTGGATTTAAATTACTGTAGCTTCCAGTTTGATTTGTTCCATAGGGGCTTATTTCAAGGACAGTTCCAACTTCCATATGCTGCAGCATTCACTGTAGAATAATAATGTGTTTCTCCAGGTTAATTTCTTAATCTCTCTTTTTAAAATTAAAATGTAATGGAAGGTGGGCCAGCGTGATATTTAATCATCAGAAGATAACAACCAGCCATTCTCAATTAAATGACAACTACATACATCAGTGCAGGTTTTTTTTAAATGACACTAAAAATTATGAAATGACCAGCAACTGATGTCTTCTGTCAGTGAGATGAATTAGTGGTTTATATGGCCTGAGAAATGGTCTGGAAAAAAAATAGGGTTCAATTCAATAAGGACGAGAGCAAGGATCTAAGCTGAGGTAGGATTAATCTTCTGCAAAGAGACAGGATGGGGAAGAAATAGCAAGGCAACAGTTTTTCAGAAAAGGGTCTGGATCACAAGCTGAGCATGAGTCAACAGTGTTGATGCTGTGGCAACAAAGGCGAACGCTGTACGCCTGTAAACGGGAGTACCACCTGTAAAACCTGTGAAGTAATCCTTGCGCTGTAACTCAGCACTGCTGCCGCCAAGGGCAGGTCCCCGGCCTCCCAGCCGCTGGCACGCCGCTCAGCGGGGACCGCGGTCCCCGTAATGGCAGAACGGGTGCTCCGTATCGGCTGGTGTGACTTCATTAACTGCTTTTTCTGTTTCTAGGTGATCGTGGTGAGTGCTGCTAATATTTCGCTAGCCATTTCATGGATGTTTTCTGCACTTCTTGTAGTATTAGTGAAAGAATCGTGTCCTTTTAGGTTGGCATCAAAATACGTGGAAAAAGCTAAGTAGGACAGTAATCTTCAACCTGGAAAAGAGAGGGTTGAGAGAGGATAAAGCAAAGGACTGTTCAGTCACAAGCGTCATGAAGTGTGCAGGACTCATACACATGCCTTTTCTCACACAAGAGTAAGTTTCACGTTAAGCTAATAGGGACATGCATGAAAAAACAGAAAGAGATGCTTACCTATGTGGTTAAAAACAGGAGCTTGCCATGTTAAGGCAAGTTAGGGCGGAGGATGTTAAGGGTGCACAAATTCTGTGTGTTTAAGGGAAAACTGGAGAAGTTTGTGGAACAGAAATCTACTGTGAGTTATTAAATATTAAAAAAAAAAAAAAAGCTTTGGAATTCCCCAAGGTTCAAATTGGTTTACAGAAAAAGTTTCTGATGAAGTATTGTTGTATGGCTGTTGGACTCTTACACTGGTGTTATTTGGTCTCAACAAGTACAGCTGTTCTTATGCTTTTTATGATATCTATGAAATGTGCTTTTTAAAATAGTACTCAAATCATTTATTTACTGGCTCTCCATCAAGCTTCTTAGGTATATTACAGTAAGTCCCATACATTCCAGAAGTGTTATTGCAGCGTGATTGTTGTATCCATTTACAAAAATAAAAAATACCAGCATTTTGTTTTCCTTTACAGCTTTTTTTATGCAGTTTTATTTAGATTCATGTTGCTTTGTGTTCTGTATTGGGCCTTAAATGTATTTATCACCTATAGCCTATCTTGCCTAATATTTTTGATTGAAAAATAATTTTTGTTGCCCTATCCACTTGTGTTGAATGACAAATAAGTTCTTGTTTTCTCTGCAGACAGACTGTCTGTAAATTACTAATCCATCTTATCAATACAAAGGCATCTTATCAGAAAACCCTACCTGCTTTATTCACCTGTGTTATGCAAATGTCTTTCTCCAATGTGTCTGCCCTCTGAAAATTGCTATGCAGAGCGGGTTATTTAGACTTTAGTGTGTGATATTTCCAGAGTGGAACAAAGCTTTTCAGAGTGTGACAGAACATGTAGAAATAAATGATAGTGATGGGTTGTCACAGTAATTGATGATTAGGGTATATTCACAAAAAACAGTTTATCATTTAACAGTTTGTTCACACAAAGAGTATTCTTTCATAGACTGATCACAGATCAGTCTTTCATATCTTTTTGGAAATAACTTGTTTTTATTTTATGGAATTTGAAATATTTTTAAACTATTTACATAAATGTTTCTTTGCATACTATGATCGTATGACATTCTTTTGCTATTCTAAATTCCATACCTATTTTTTTAATGTCTTTTTCTTTTTCAATAGTATGGGAGAATGGGTATAAAGTTCAGTAAAAAACTCTTAAGATCTTATTAAGACATATCAGAAAAAATTACCACAATTCTCAAAATTGATCTTGTACAATGAAGATTTATGTCACTTTTATATGCTAAGTTCAAGGTCATGTGCCTCAATGAAATGTGTCCTTTTACCTTACTTCCATGCCAACGAAGGTAATTTCTACTGTTCGTGTAATAATTGAAATTGCATTGCACTGAATAGAAAGAAAAAATCATTGGCGTTGTTATATCGGAAATTGTTGGTTTTTAACTTTTTCTCTCTGATTTGTAGATTTGGGCCTCATTTATACTCCAGACATTTACATCGCTTTGGCTACACAAATTAGCTTTCTAATGGAAGCAAAGCTAATTTTAAGGTCCACTTAAACCCAAAATAGGACAGAGTATATCTTCAGCATGAATAAAGATCACACTGTTTATGTTTAAATAACGTAAATTCCCTCAGCATCCTAGTTATAAGCAGTTCAGAACAATATTTCCCCTATTGACATTTGAACATAAAATTCTGTGGCCCTAGGGGAAAATACAGTAAAGTAGGTGTCAGTGTTAAGATTTATTTTTTTTCATGATTACATAATGCCATTTTTTTTACTTTCACTCTTTATTTGGGCCAGGCTGTTCTTTCCTTATTTTTAACTTTTCAATTCCCTTTGTTCTTTTATGATATTTTTAAGTAACCTTCCTCTTCAAATTGAGCATATAACATGTGATGTTTTAAAAAAGATTTGAAGGTCTCTAAGTCCCTTTCTTGCTCACTGCATACATTCATTATGTAACTTCATAAACTAGGGTATTGTGAAGTTTATTTGCCTGAGTTTTGACTAGGGAGGTATGAGTACTTCGGAGTAAGTGACAAGGCTAAGATACACATCCCTCACACCAGTGACCCGATACTAGCCTGTCCCAGCCTGTCTCCTGGTTTTCTAAAATAGGCACTTTCCTCCCTTCACTTTTTCCTGCTGAACCTCATTCTCTGACAGCTCTTTTTACACATGTTGTCTAGAAGTCTGCTTCTCTGTCCCTGTGAAAACCCTTTCCATCTGTGCTTTCCCCTCCCTTTAAACTGATCCTAACGACTCCTTGCCACGAACTACTAATGCAAATGTTTCGTCATTGTTTTTTGTCATTTGTCAGTCACATCAGCTCTGCCTGTGATCCCTTTTTTCTTATTTTTGTCTGTCTTGGCTTTCAATGACTCCATTCTCTCTTGAATCTCCCCAAATCTCTGCAATCTCTACTCAAGCATATCAACTGGAGATCCTCCTGCTTTGTCCAAGGATCTTGCCGACCTGTCTTGGTTTCTTTCTTGTTCACGTCTTCCTTCTGATGTATCTCATCTGTGTATGGACCTGCTTCTAGATGTCTTTTATTCATTATGTTCTGAGTTACTTCTCATCTGAATCTGGTGCCTTCCCTAAAAACACTGCTCAGCTCTGCTTTGTTGTAAAATCAAGCACGACAGTTTACATTATATGACTTATGCTGACATGGCCTGGGACAGAGGGAGAGCGCTTGAACAGGTTTGTCCTTGTCCCATTCATGAGCAGTTACAGCCCAGACTTGCAGTGAGGGAAGGACCTGCCACCTCCTAACGGGGACTGATGCTGTGAATGGACCTCCCCTCCTTGCTTCACTATGAGAGTTCTTTACTGGGTGAAAACATACCATTTGTTTCGAAAGGCTGACTCTGAATATTTGGTCACTGCTGTGTTTTTTTAGAGAGGAAAGCTCTTGTGATTTTTCTCTTTCTCTGCAGAGGCATAGCCATACTTTTTATTTTCTCCCTTTTATCACAGCATACACTGTTGGAAATTTTCCTGTTGCTCTACTTCAGACTAGTTCTGACTTTTAAATTCATGCAGTTGTAATGGCTCAATCTATCACTGAGCACAGTGGACCTGACTGCTTAATGGGAAGAACTATTTTAGAAAGAATGTTCTAACAAATTTGGCAGAAACCATTTTTTTTTAATATAATACACACACTTGTATTGTCCACTTTTTGTTTTTTGAAGTGGGAATCCTGGACTTCAATTAGTGTATTTGAAAATTACTTAAATATTGTAAAAATCAGAGAGAAACACAGATATCTTTGAAGACATCTCTTCCTGCACATATCACAATGTTTCATGTGTGAACAAGAACATTTGTAATTTATTGTAAGTTGTTCTTCAGTGTCAACTCACCTCATGCAGATTATCATGTCAACACTTCCATGGTAGCAACAAGAACTAAAACTCCTAAAACATGAAAAGATGTGGATAAGTTGACCGTTGATACAAGACTACTGGCTTTTTGTAAGCTTACAAATTTAACCAGTGTTCCTGCTCTACCTGGGAAGGGTTTTATACACTGGTGGTTTGCCACCCAAGGCAGATTTTTAAAGCAAAATTTCGTGGCTTTTTTTACAGGTGAAATTCACGGTGTCACTACCATAAATTTTATTATTTATTATGTTTTAATATTGCATTTTCAAGGATCTAATTCCACAATTGTATTGAAGTCCTGTTTGCTTCAAATGGACTCTGTGTAGATGCAGCAGTCGAGAACGATGGAACCTTTTGGCGACCTGGGATCAATAGCTGCAAACGGATGGAAAACACAGCACTGAAGTGGAATATGTGTCTTTCGAGCTCTTCCTGTTTGAATAGTGCCCTGAGGCCTTGGTGATTCACTCATAATTTTGGAAAATTTAAATGGGTGTTTAAATTAATTTTCATTTGGTAAAAAAAAAAAAAAATCCATCAAAAGTTATAAGGGAACAAATTTCTTGTTTTGAAAACAGGACAAAACTACACTGAGATCCTGTATAGCCACTCATATCCCCATCCACGTGGAAGTTTGGAACTTTGCTTAGTTTTCCAGATATTAGAAAAATTTAAGTACTTTCTAGTCACCACTATTTTCCTAGAGAAATTGAATCAGCTAAGAGTTTCAACTGGACTGAAAAACTGAGATCTAGTCTTTACTGCGCTATTCTATAATACGTTGTTTAATAATTGTACTTTATCTTCAAGCTATATTTGTGGCTCCATATGGAGATATGGAGCAGAAGAGAGGGAAGTGGGCATTGACAAGGGAAATGTCTCTTCTCTATTCAGGAAAACTTATGTGGGATTTGTTCAAAACCCAAGTGAGTTAAAAAGTCCTACACAGACAAATAATTGTTTCCATAGAAATATTTTCCTGCTCTGAAATTAAAATGTTTTAGCAATTAAGTAAAAGAAGAAATCAAATTTGGTAACCCCTAAATTGCAACTCAGACTGGTTTTTACTGCACTTTGGAATTACCACTAATTTTATTACACATTCTAGCTTGTTATATACAACATATTTTCATCTTAAAACAAACACTATTTCTCTCCCTGGTGAATGACTCCAGTAATCACAAAACCACCTAATTATCTTTTATATTGTTTACTGGCTTCTTTGGTGAAACAGACAAGCACTTTTTGCAGCTTCTAAACTGTTTTATTGTTTTAGGATTCTATAAGAATTTTTTTTTTTTTTTTTACTTCAAAGGCATCACATTTAAGCCAATGCCTCAAACTTCTCCCTGAATGAATTCTTGTCTATAGATATTCCAACTGTGCTACGGTTGCATAAAAGTACTTTGGGTTTCTGTTTTATTTCAGTCTTTTATTTGTGTTTTCAAATTATGTCTTCAGTATTGAAAGCTCTGCAGAAAATCAGTAACTGTTTGTTTCTGAATACATTACATTTCTCCCTCCCTCTGTTTTTATTCTTTATTGCTCCAGTTGGTGTGCTGAAGCATGAGAAGAGCTCAAACTCGGCAAACTTCCAAGATGCAGAGGATACGCCTGACAGATGTGTCTTGGAAGAGTCTGAGAGTCCAGGTGAGAGGCATTTAAAGACAGTCACCAAGTATCAAGTGATAAATCTGACACAGCTTTTGGTTCTGTAAGAAAAGCACATTGTAATGCTGTTTCCTTCTTAGCAGCTGCAATGTCAAATTAATGGTCACCTCCAGGGGTCACAGTGTGGAGCTGTTATCCTTTCCTCTTTCATCAAGAATTCAGGTCTTAGAAAGGATAAAGGCTTTATGACCAAAAAGAAAGCTGACACTACTAGTTCATTATAATTAGTTTTGGACTACACTGCTTACTTAATATATGTACAATGTCTGACCCTTTGAAGGTGGCGTGAGATTATGAAAAATTAGGACTGTATAAGCTGCAGTTGAATGTAGCAGCGGACATTCAAACACTGTATCTCTGGAGGATAGCAAATTGGTAGCATTAAATAGCTTGATTCTTTTCTTTAAATCAGCTCACAATCATTATTTCATTTTAATGGCTCTTAACATTGATTCAGCTAAATACAGGAACATCCATAAAGTGCATTCTTTTTGGTGACTAAAAGATTTATCTTCATGTAGTTTCATTATCTTTCTCGTTATGGAACATCTATGAAATTTATTAAATGAATCCCAAAGGGAAACAATTAAATATAAAGTGTATCGAGTCACAGCTGATTAAAAACATTCTGTGCGACTAAATACGAAGTTCTTTGAAGCAAACTGTAAGCTTGACCCACATACACCATATACGTAACCTGCACGTAGTCCTCATTAGTGAAAGAGTTAAACATCTTTCTTCACTTGGTATTTTCCTTCCCTGCTTTATCTGGTTTCTGTGTACCCTCTTGCATCTTTGTGTGCTGATCCGTGTATCATATTTTTGATTCATCGTCTCTGCGGCCTGTCAGCTTAGTTAAGAGATTTCCAAATCTTGCAGCCCGTGCTGACAGGGGGCAGCTGCCAGCGGTCCCCTGATCCTTCCCCAAGGAGCGCTGCTGAGATTTAATTTTCAGTCAAAGGGTGCAGTCTGAAATCCGTGTCAGGTCCCCGAAGTCATCTCAGAACCCAGATAGGACCCATGTCTGGGCTATTATATTTCAGCACACTCCACTCCTCCAAGATTCCTTGGGAGTTCAACCACTGTCATATACCTGATTTGAACTACATTCCCTTTTCATCTCTTCCACAGAAATGAACACCAGTATGCGTTAGAATAATTGAAACCAATGAATTGTAAATCCGTACTCATTTTAAAGCCATATAGGCTTGGGCTCAACGCTGTACAGCAGAAACCAGCATGAGATTTAGAAAGAAATAGATGATCTACTCGGGAAGGAGCCAAGTTTAATTCCTTACTGCACCTACAATCTGTGGTGTATGGCACCTCCTTCAGAAACTGTCTATAGTCCCTTCAACAATGATTATAGGCAAAAAATGTGGATAGTCTAAATTCTGATCTGTACGGAAGTAAGAAAGAATTAAAATAAGGTGGCACTAAAGTGTTCAGGTGGGAATTAATGTTCCTTAAAAATAAGATTAATTTTAATTAATTCTGTGTGGCAAAGTATACAGGTTTGGACGGGAACTTGAATATCCAGTTCTGCACTCTGCATATCTATATGAAGTAACGGAAAGAATAAAAGCCTGTCAGGAGGTGAATATTGACTGGCAAAAATACATGTTGATAAAGCATCTAAACTTAAAAACTGAGTTCCATTTGGTCCAACTGACATCATTAAGCTAGTAATAAACAATGAATTACTCTGGCTTTTGTTTCTGTCCATTCCTGCATTTTAAGACATCTTGTCTTATAGGTCTGAAAACCTCAGGAGATTTCACTACTGGTCTCACTGCTTTCCACTGAGAATTTGTGGCTTGGTTGTCATGGAGACATCGTATTTCTCCAAGAATTGCTCATATTGATCCGTGGACAGGCGTAAATGGCCAGGCGAATGTGAGGAGTAAAGGGGGTTGGGCAGTACTATAAAATGACCAGAGGTTATGGGTCGGAAATAAGCTCATAGCAAACACTTAGGTAAAGAGAAAGAAACAGTTTCATTTTGTTTCAGGATTTCGTTTTTGCACTTTATGCCATTGTCTTCTTTCACTATAGACTGAAAGAAACTTGTTAGTCACTTGTCATGTCAGATCTTTGGTGCTTGTCCTGACACAGCTGTCAGCCTTCCAGCTCTGTGCAGTTCAGGGACACACAACAAAGAGCTAGGAGCATGAATTATTTATTGCTCCTTGTGCAGATGAAATTCTGTGATAAGAAATTAAGACACTTCTGACAGAACTGCTTGTTTGAAAGGAAAGATTTGGTAACACAATGCATTTACTTAAAACTTACCACTTTTAGTAGCAAACATTGAAACAATAATATGACGTTCAGTTGGCTATGATTTTCTCTAGTATTTCTCAGGAGCTTTAACTTGGAACTGTATCTTGGAATTTGTGAGTGCCTGGGAGGTCAGCATTTGATTTGGTGAAATCTGTGACTTTAGAATCTCTCTCACACATATTCAAAGTCTGGGCAAACTTATGAACTTCATTCATAAGTTTTTATTAAAAACTCCATATATGTGTTTTGCAATCTCTTGTGCTTCACTTGCAGTATGTTGTCATATGTGCAACAGTGATGTTAAGAAACACATTGATTTTATTATCTCTTCTGATGAGGAAAAGGTGAAAATATGACAATATACCTGCAAGGAATTCCAACTATTCCTAGAAAGGGTTCTTTATTACAACTTCTACCAGAATCAGGAAGGCTACAGAGCAGCCGTATCTGTGCGTTGTGTTTTCTAATGGTGAAAGAAATGGTCTCTAACCTTGGCATTAGACCGAGTTATTTTCAAAGTGATCTTAATTTTCTAAATCACATAAAGCTTGCTCTGCTTATTTTACTTCCACATTTTCTATGTGTCTGCACATGTTCTCACTGCTCTGGATGTGGGCCTCCAGCAATTGTAGAAAAAGGCATATACTCAGATGAATAGCAGGAATCCATTTGACTACCCAAGACACCAATCTGAGATTTACCTGTGATTTCTTGTGTTCAATGTGTGATCTGAACTACTCTCAGATAGGTAATGAAACCCTTCAACCTCCACTTTTCTCTTGGATAATTCACAGCAAACACTTTTCACATGTGATGGACACAGGTAAATACCAGACTGCAGTTTCTTGTCTAAGTGAAATGGATTTTAGTTGCTCCCTTCGTGTGCCTACAAGCTGCCATTATCTGTGATAGTGGCTCATGTCTATTTTAGCCCACACACAGAGGACATGCTGGGTTTCTCTCCCAGATGCCTAATAGTAGGTTTATCACTGCCATTTTCCCCACATGCTGAGGACTACTTCTGTTTGACATGCAAAGCCTTGGCTTTTCAAACTTGTCTCTGCTCTGGCCTTGAATGTAATAATCAGATAAGAATTACAACAGATTTTTTTAGAACTTGACTTTTAATCATATCAAAGCCCCTGTAAAGAATTCACTAACCCTTAGAGTACTACTTTAATATAAATAAATATTCCCAGCAGTGTTTTCCATTTTATCAGACAAATTTTCCACATTCAGAGAAACTGAGAAAAAGGCTGAAACTGAGTCAATGTGGATATGTAAGTTAGACTTGTAAGTCTGAGATATTCACCCAAGTTTTCTTGTACAAACAGTGGTGGAAAATTCACACCTCCAGGGGACACTTCATCTTGTCTGAAGGGAGTTGCTTGAAATGGGTTTTAAGGGGAATGAAAATGCTCTGAATTTTGTCAGTCAAAATCTAAGAGGAATGTAGCAGGACTTGACACAACTTGAGGTGTCCTTGATTTCATATGTGGTGCAATCCCACTAAGGAGGGTTCTGCAAGTATAGCTCCTGTGAGAGAAAGGAATCGATTTGGGCTGAAGTGATGAGAAACAATGTAGGCACAGATGCCCCTTGCCTCTTATTTCCCCCAACAGAGATATTGCAGTACACTAGGCAATAGACTGTTGCTTCACTTGGTAATAGAGGGAAATGGAGCCTCCCTAACAGAAGATTGTGGTGGAAGCTGTAGGCAGAAATTACAGAGTGTTTTCTATCTTTTGGATGAAAACCATGTAAATGGCAAGAACCTTACATGTTTATGGCCTTCAGTAGCCAGACAGTCTCTGCCTGAGTCAACTGGTCCCTTCTGCAGCTCATGATCTATCCCATTCCTTCATTCCAAATACATTGCCCATATTAAATTTTTCCCTCTTCGTTTCTTGACTTTTCAGGACAGAATGTTATTCTGGGCGTATAACAGATAATAGTGAAAATCTGAGCAGTTTTCACAGTCTTGCTTAGTTGCTTGTCCTAGATAGACTTTGGCAGAGAGATGGGAAAGATCTCTGACTGTCCCTGAAATACCGTCTGTGAGAGACAGAATGGCAGCAAATAGATATGAGAATGAGGACATGCATCAAGAACAACAAATTCTTATTAGCCACAGTGTGCTTAAAAATACAGCGCTAAAATCATGACTATCTTGTTATCAGGCAAGCTATAATTACTCTATCGAATATTCACTTACCAGCTCCAAGTTCCAGCCACTGTAGAGTATGTTACTTAAATCAGCACTGTGTCACCTTTATGGCTGTTGATCAGTACACAGGCAGAATGTGAAAGTAAATATTCAGTAGATTTCCTGGTATGAAGCACCCTAGAAAAGCATGATTTTCTTTTTCTGTATTTGCATCATCATGAAAAGTAGGTGGCAGTAAATGAGGACTGATTTGGGAATGGAGCGCTGGAAGTTGTTGATGATGATGATGCATGAAGCAGGAGCAGGATGCAACGCCGGAGCAGCCCTCTGATCAGAGGCACTGACAGCCCATACTGCTCAGCGACCGCTTATAATATGTTAATGCCTAGGAATTATTCCAGAAAGTATTTCTGGAATTTCCAATGTAGGCACAGATGAATCCATAAGAATTTCACTGCAGTAGGTGCAGTGTCACATCCTATCAGCATTCTGGGTTACTAATATCATGACTCATAGGTTTGGTTTTGTTTAAAGTAGTAAATCAAATTGTAAAACCAGAAGACTACATAGTGGACATCAAGAAAATGTGTACCTCTCTGTGTCCATGACACAGATAGACAGAAAGATGATAGATAATATGATAAATATACAAGATATCCATTAGACTGGGAAAGGATAGTGTGTGCTCCTTTCTCAATGTCCAGGTACTTATGAAAGGTGTTGTGTCTGTTTAAGCAATGTTTCTAATACAAGTAACATTTAAAATTCAGGTTGTAAATGTTACCATACATCAAATAAGAAGAAATCATGAAGCTAAAAACTGATGATTGAGAGTGCTGTGGAATTCTAATAAGACGTGACAGAATTAAAATATAATGCCTTATTAGTATAACTTCCTATCAATTCTGTTTACAGCTATTGTAGGATTAGTTCTGCTGAAAGGAAATATATATAATTTGAAAATTATATTTGCAGAGGAAACATAAACAATATGTTAATTTAAAACAGAAATTATCTTTCTGCTGATCCACTGGAATGTTTTCCTCTAAAAACAAAAAGGAAGGAGAAGGCTGTTCAGGAGAAAAGTTTTGAGAAACGCAGTACATTCTCTTGGGCTGTTTTGGGTTCCATATTGCCTCTTGTAGTATAGCAATTATAATGTAAACAGTCTTCTGGAAGTAGAGTTGTGATACGTTTTAACACATGTTGGTACTGAAAATTTTCATTCCATTACAAGAAGTATAGTGTTTATTGCTCTATAAAAAGGTTGTAAAATAACTTTAAAAAAAAAAACAAACACACACCAGAATCTTGCCTATTACTTCAAACTGTAAAATCACTGAGCCAGATGAATACATTTTTTTTCCAGATGACATGAAGCCACATCCCTGGATATCTAAGGTGTGCTCCTGTAAGGTGTGTTAGAAAACCTTGCTTAGCCGGAAGAATTAGAAGATGCACAAGAAGAGCCAAGAAATAGGACACAGGTGGCATGGACTTGAAATGGCTCGTTGTGTTTATTATTGTATACCTTTAACAATCCACTTTCAGAAGAAATACCTTCCAGAAGATCAGCTTCTCTTTGCTGATTTATTGACTTCAATTCACAGTTCCATCACTAATAGATTTACATTTATTCAATTAAATTTAGATAGATCTAACATAGAAAATATCATCTATTTTTAAATGTTTTTCAATAGTTTATGTAGTGATCTCAAATCTTAGAACTTTGATTGACCATAAAACCTTTGCACCAATTTTAATATTCCTTTACATACATCAAATTTTAATTTTCTCTCTCCTTCCTTCTGACTTTTATTACCAATAACATTTTAACACTGAGCAAAACTAAATGCATTTGAAATAATTGAAAATTTGTTTGCATTTAAAGGAAAATGCACATTTTGAATTAAACATGGAATATTTGGAAACGACTATAAAGAATGTTGTGTGCACAAGACAACATGGGAAATTGATTATAAATCTGGTCATGTCTAGGATGTAAATTTTCCGTTTCTGTAAATACTGCCATCACCATCATCTGTAGAAATGTAGTACCAATATGAAGTTGGAGAAGCCCATTGGAGTCCTCTTCTGAAATGACATACTTCATTGAATTTCTATTTGTGCTCATTGGGAAAAGCAGCTATACGTTTTTGTCTTTTAAAAAAATATATCATTATGTTTGGAGAATATCTGCAGCTTATTAGGCTCATTTATCACCTAACGTTCTGGGGGATTTATGCTGGTTTGACAAAGAATGGCCACTCAGAGCAGTAAGTTCACTTTCTGCATTACCAATAGTCAGAGTGCTAATGAAGTCAAAGGGACTTGAGAATGTGCTTTTCTGGATCTGTATCTTATGGTGGAAATCATGGTCTGATGTTATCCTTCCTAATTGTCACGTTAGCCATAAGCTGCCTTAACTAGGAGAGTGAAGATTTCTTCAGTGTGGGAAGATTCTCCAGCAATTAATCTCTTTCTTACTTGTGGGGAAATGTCATGGCTGCAGGAGTGACAAAACCAGGTCTCTGTTGCCGTACTATGCCGTGAATTTGATTAAACATGAAACAGACATGAAACCTTCTTTCTTCTGCTTTTTTATATCCGATGAGTCCCATATCTCCGAGTGCAGCGTACGGCAGCAAGGTCTTCAGAAACATTGGGTGGAAGGGCCTTCTGAGAAGTAGTATTTCAGTTTTTATTCAACAGAAGAATAAGTCATTAAAATAGGCTGCAATCCAGAAAAGATAAAGATGTGTAATGTTATTTTTCTGTAATTATAAATAACATGCAGAAAAATGATATCTTTTAACAGAAGAGTCACTGGGTTTTGCACATTTGGTATTTTTCGGAAAAAACTTTCCTTATTGTTAGAAAGCATTTTCCTATCTAAAACATATCTTTCGTTTATGTAAGCTTGCATTTGAATTAAGGTGACTAAACCGGATGTTGAGTGTTATGGCTTCATTCTTATTGTGCTGGATGTCTGGAATAATTTCATCGACTTATTTAACACAACTGAGAGCAGAACATGTCTCCAGCTCACATACATCCTCTTTTTAACTTTTATGATTAAATCAGAGTTGCAAACATCGAGAAGGTAAAAATTGCAAGTATAACTACAGGAACCTTGCAGACAGTAGAACAAACGGCAAATAAAGGATGGACCTTGCTATCTCCTTTGCCACATGTCCTTGTCAACAGTCACCTCTAGTTTGCTGCAGTAGTCTTCCATTGGCATTGAAAAGTCCGTTTCCCTTCACAACGAACATTACTGCTTTGCATCAGCATCTGCTCGCTTGGGCCAACTCTGTTCTTAGTGCCAAGGTAACAAATCCCCTTAAAACTATTTCTACTAGATGCTTTAAAAACTGATGTGTTCAAAGAGGTCTCATAGCTCAAGGAATTGGCATTGTCTGTAACACCCAGTACTGCTGTAGTAGCAATTACATTTGTGCAACACAGTATTTGATTGCTTGTCTTTAATTCTGCAAAGCAGTGCACATCAGCAGACTGCCAATACAGACATCCCCTTGGAATGGTTTGTGCAGTGATGATTGGTGTTTGGCACATGCTTATGCGTGCTTTGTACTGATTATAATTACAGTATCAGTAAGGTAAGGCAGGAACTTTTTTTATTAGGTACATTTATGTCCCAGTAAAGCAATGTATTTACCATGTGGTCTGGATGTCTTTCAAACAACCAACTTTACAGTATATGCTCAAGATGAACTCTTGCTTGGAACAATCTTTTTGCATCAAAGTGACAATTTTAGAGCTATATACAAAAATGCATATTAACCTCCTGCAGTTATTTCTTGTAAGCCATAACTGAAGAAACATTTCTACACTAACGCAGTCAGATGTACCACTATTCATGCTTACGGAGATTGATTTTGCAACGAAGTTGCAAGGAAATTAAGAATATATTTTTCTATTGTGTTACACTGAAGGAATCCTGCCAAAGGGAGTAATATACTAATGTTTAAGAGTAGTTGTCTAAATTTTAGATATGGGGTAAAAAATTCATTAATACCTAACTGCTTAAGGAGCAAGGTCTTTTTTATTTCATCCAGAAGTCACTGGGTCCAATAAACTGTATGGCTTAAGCTGTGGTTTCATAGTCAGGGCAATTTCTCCCCAGCCATATGCTTCTATGTCTCCTCACTCACATTTGCACTAGCGCTTGTATGACCAGGCCATGTCAGTGCAACGAGCAGAGGAGGGACAAGCAAGCCAGGGTAGGAAGAAGGCAGAGGTACCATGTAAGTGTGGGACAAGCCACACGTACATCAGCATTGTCTCAGCACGAAATTGAAGTTTTAGGGTGCTATGTGCAGGGGTCTTTCTTGAAAGTAGATTTTTGTCTTTCAAATCCTATAGGTATTTTTTACATTATGTGCATAATTCATTATATTGTTTAAAAAAATTTAAAAGGAAGTTACACATCCTTTAGTATAAGCCAAACCAAAGCTCATTGATGTCTCTTTGATTTGAGGGATTTTGAGTTTTCCAAATGATTCATACTTGCCATATGGTCACTGACATAGATTCCTGCCTGGAAACATCCCTAAACTTTGAACTGTTCATTTGTGGCTCCAAATCCAAACATTATATTTTGAAATCTCTTGTGCTATTAACATATTTTAAATTTGATGATTGAAATCAACTGCTTCCATTTTTGGGTTGTATTTTGTTGAGCAATGCTCTTCCCGAATCCAATGAAAGATGTTCTGAAAGCAAATTGGCATGGAATTTGAAATATGTGTATGAGGTTCAGTGTTTCTTTAAAAAAAAGACACACTTTAACAAAACCACTATGTAACAGGGCTACAAGCTCCAGATAACACCAGAAATCGAGCGAGGGAAATGACTTTGCAAGTCTGACTGAGCTAGTGTCGAAAATTCAGAAAAGGATGGGACAGGTGCAATAAGCAGCATTACCTCTCTCCAGGTTTTTACACTTTTTGAAAGAGCATGTTCTCTGAAGGCAGGCTAGGGCGGTGAGCACAAATCTTAGTTGCTGTGCCAGTGCTGAACACAGCATTGCACGCACATTCCTGGTGGGGGATCAGTGAAGACAAAGTCTTGCTTCTCACAATGGATATTTCTGCTGAATTTTACAGGCCGTTCTTGCATGGGAAAAGGATGGAGAGGAATTTCAAGGGCTGGTCTTCCCCTTTTTCCTTTCTCATAGGACATGCAGTCTGGACTGCTAGGCAAAACTCGTAGAATTATTACTAGAGTTTGAGTTGGGTTATAATTTGAATTTGCAGATCCCCAAAGTGAAAATTCATGGATTTTATTTTTGAAGAAGTAATACTGGACTTGGATACAACATAAAATTCACACAATAACCCAGGATTGTCTTACTGGGGACCATGGGAAGTTTGTTTCTTGAAGGACACCTGCTGGAACATCCAGTGTGTCCGAGAGCTGTGCTGCAGGACAGAGGTGCGTCACGTAAAGACTACCTTCCCCGTCTTCCTATGAATCTGAGTGTCTTGGGTATGGTGTGATGGGTACATACAAATGTAGTTGTCAAGGTGAAGCAGTGCAAGTTGCTAAACAAAATTAAACATTATGAAACTTAACAAACATCTACGGAGTTTTTGAGAGTGGACTGTGCATTTGATGAAATTCTTACACAGTACAGATTTAATTGCACTTATCTTTTTCTTTCATGTATTTCTAGAAAGCTTAGCTTGAGAAGGCAGAGTTGTGCAGCCCAAATTTACATTGTGTCTTGCAAACACAGGGATAAAAACTGTTTTTCTTCCTCTGGCAATACTCTCAATAAAATAGCTCTGAAAAATAGCATCACTGGATTAAGTAGTATATATAATTTCATTAAGTACATTACTCTCTCTATTTTTCTTTATTTATTCTCAAATTTTATCTAAATAATGTATAATCTTCTTGATAATAAGGACCTGGGGAAACTGTACTCTAAACCATTATGAATTTTCCACACAGCAACTTGGGGTAATAAAAGATTCTGTTCAGTTTCAGAGCTTTTCTATAATCACACTGGCAAACAGACTTACAGTCTGCCCAGTAAATGCAATATACACATTTTTGTTGTTTGTTTTAGTTTATAGTCTTCCTGCCATGTAGATGGCAGCAGCACTCAAGCCTTGAAATTCACTCCAGCTTTTTCTTGAGTTTATTCCGAAACACTGTTTAAGAATATTACTGTTGAGAATGCACTGAAAGCATGATTACTTTAACGATTGATATCAGCTTAGTTATATATACTTTTAAAGAAGCCTGTAACTTTGTAATATCAGGGTTTAAAAGGCAATGTGTTCTATCTGTCTGCATGAATATAGATGCCACTGTTTGGTTTTTTGCACATTATTTTGTTTCTGTAAATTAAGTTGCTAGTATTTTTTCTAGTGCATTAGGTTTCAGGACACACAGGGTGTTTCTGCAAGTTGAAAAATGTTAAGATTTACTAGGATAGTCCCCACATTTATCTCCTTGCAGAATGAGAAGCAGCCAGCTGGTGCTTGGGCAGGAAAGCTGTTGACTGTGGGCATCCTTGTCGACAATACAATGAGGAAGGACAAAGGTAGTGGGACACGCAGTGTAGGATGTGTGCTATGGGCTCTACTAATCATAGTGCTTTATAAAAAATATGAATTATCCTGGAAAAAAAACATTTTGAAGGTCCAAATATCTTTTACCTTGGCATAGCGTGGAATTGTCTGCACTCTGACATTTACTTTGGCTAAAAAGTAGAGAGAGGTTTTGAAAGAGAAGCAACAAAACTGAGACCCAGAATCAAAGCTGTCTGGCAGCCTCTGTCTCTGCAGCATCAGCTGAAACCTCAGGGAGGCTTCGTAGGATCACCTCCAGGCCCTGGGAGATAAAAGCAGGTGTTACACACGTGACTGTGCACAGAGGGAAAAACTAGCATAAAAAAGCCTAATGATGGTGGTTCCTTGAACTAGGAAATACTATTTAAATGCTGGAGGCAAATGGTAGTGTTTTAGTAAGCTGTCATACGAAGTAGATCAGCACTAACTCCCTCAATACTTCTTAACCAGCAACAGCTGAAGTAACAGCGGACAGCATTTATCGTTCATAGGATCCTGTCTGGGGATGCGTTTGGTGGAGGTTTAATCCACAGTGAGCACGGAATCAGCTAAGGTAACTGGGAAAGTGGGCGGACGGTGGCACTTAACTGTCCTCATCCAACTGCCACAGCTGCGGATTTGGACAGGTCTGTTCAAGCCTTGTGCAGAAGCTGGGAGAGAAACGGGAACCAATACCCCTCTGACGCCCTCGCCATGTGGCATGAAGTAGAAACCCTTGGCCCAAGTATATCATCCAGCCATTTGTAATCAGGCAGCCGATCTTCAGAGGACAGAATTCCACACTGGAGAGTCCGTCACAGCTTCAGGCTGCCCTCAGTGGATGTTCTGTGACCAAAAAGGCTCCTAACGCCTAATGGGGCTGTGACCAAAAAGCTGTTACAGATGTCGTGATACATGTCCTGGAGTGACAGCATTTCTCCTGCTTTAACTAGTGCTTCAGGTGAAGGACTAACAAATGGAGAGTATGAATTTGTGGCTGATAAAATTTGTGACAACAGTAAAAATAGTATTAATGATGGTGAGAAAAGAGCAGCAACAGGATACATGTCCCATCAAAACACTGGGATAGCCAGCTTTTGTCTCTCCTGCCTACCGTTGAGTATGATGCTACAGCTGCTACATCAGACAGTGCTAACGGGAAACGCACTTCCCTTCTTAAATCTCTTCCAGATAAATATACGCCTGGAGTAAATGTATTTTAAATGCTTATAGGGTTTGTTTTAGAGAGTTGGTGGTTTTTACTCTTCACTCCGTAACATCCATTAAATCACTTTTATATTCCATCCCAGGGAGCAGATACTTGTCAGAAAGCTGCTTCAAGGTCTCCCAAATCCACATATATTTTTTTTAATATATTTTCAAAATGATGCCACTGCTTAAGTAATAAAAAGATCTTTTCACCTTTCCTCTATCACACTGGTAGTACACTCAATGTAGTTACGGGAGAGTTCTGTACCTTGCAACCAAAAATGCATTTAAATTCAAACAGAGTTCATATTAGTGCTGATTGTTGATGACCTATAAAGAATACATATTTTAAAAGCTCTTGGGAACTTAAAATAACTTTCTGTGTGATAGTATTTTGTCTGTGGAGTGGAAATACTTGAAAGGTCCTACCTCAGAGAAGTTTTGTAAGGATATAGTAAGGGCTGTGTGGGTCGTCACAGCAATTTGTGAGTAAAATGAACAACCAAAATTACGTAATAAAAAGCTTCATAGATTTTTGTTATCTCTGACCAAACTTGTTAGGCTGAATCAACAAAACTACCTGAGCAATGATATAGAAACTCTGAGAAATACTAAACATGGCTTTCCTTAGAGATATTTTCGCAGAATCACCTTGGAGTACAACTGCTCTTTGGGAACTTGAGATTTGCAGCAATAAAATTTCAAGCTTTTAAAGAAGTTGATGAACAATTTTAATGGATTGGATACTGAGAAAAACATCAGAGAAGACATCACAGGCAAGACTCATTCCAGGCACTGTTTCTTGTATTTGTTGCTTCAGTCATATGGAGTGACAGCCCAATGAATCACAGGGAGGTCTTTTGGTCTGACAATTTGGGTATTGTCCGAGCAATTAACAGGCAGTCAGCCAGTTACAGTGGCTAGTGATTAAATTACAGAGGTTCTTCGGTGGTTTCCATAAAGGAACCTCTGGGAAGAGTTAGGTGAATCTGCCATCTATCATATGATGAACATGTGTCCTGTTATGTTTACATGTTTATTTGACTAAGTACTTAAGAATATTATGTCACTTGGGAAGAGTTGGTATTTGAAAGACATTTTGTGCTTTTGGTTTTTGTACCATGTACATGAGGAGAATTTATAGTACTGTTGGAGTAAACCTTTAATTTTTCTTTGTAGGAGCTCTCAGAAATGTCTTTCTCATGTCTTAAGTCACATCGCTGACTAACTGCATGAGTACTTCACTGGTTTCATTCTAGATTTTTTATTAAAAATTGTCTTCTTTGTCATTTAAGTCCTTTAAGCAGATACTATTGGTGTTAACTTTTTGCTTAGCCCATGAAACATGTAGCACTCTGTGTTACTCCACTTTTTTACAGTGCCTAAATCTATAGATCCTCATCTGTGTTTCTGCTGTTTGGCTGTTTCTTTTCTTCCTCATGTGTGGGACAAATCTATCGCACTCTTCCCAGCATTTTGAGGTTTTTCTTCCTCCCATGATAGGCAGTGGTTAAACTTCCACAGGGAGAGAAGGTAAAAGCAGCAATAAGGAAAAATAAAAAGAAGTGAACTCTATTAGCAAGAGTAAATATACTAGCATGGCCAAATTACGCTCACACTGACCTCCAAGCTGCACTCTGATCTTTTATGGTAATTCTGAACAGAGCTGCTGAAGGTAGAAGTAAATGTCAATACTCGAGGAAGACTGGGAATTTCTGGGAATTTGCATAGGATACATATAACCATAACCACAATCCTGCAGGTGCTGGATACAGTGCTGGATACACATTTTCCTGGGGGTAATCTTTCTGGATTAGCCAGGAAAGTGCCCTTGCTGGCTAGCAGGGAGGGAAGGAGGTAGCTCTGTACATTTTAATGCTTTTACAGCTTCTGTGCCAAAAGACACTGGGAATAAGAGGGAAGCTTGCATGGCTTCCTTAGAGATAGATTCAGCTCCCTTGCAGACAAAGGTCTTGCCAAGGTTTTGACAAAATGAATCCCATAGATTACTCCTGTTTTCTTATCTGGTGTTCAGTCCTGGACCACATCCTCCAGCAGCTTTTATTCAGCCAAAGCTGCTTCCAAAAGGACTCAGGGGCATCACTTGCTCAGCAGCAATCAGTGAGTTAACACAGCCTGGCTTCTGCATCTCTCAGATGTTGAGGAGAAGATAATGAGGCAGGGGTAGAGCCTGCAGGTTAATGAGATACCCCAACTAGAGGGCAGAAATCTGAGAGGAGAGACTTGGGAAGCAGAAGAGGGAACGTGATGGTCTTTTGCACTCATGTTAGGATAAACAGTGGAACCACTCTAACAAATTCTAACTAGTGCTTGGGCAAGCATTGTTAGAAACATCTGTCATGCGTTTGAATAAAATCTGTTAATAAAATGAATGAGTAGAAATTAGACAAATATAGAGAAACATACAGTGAAACAAATGGCCCTACTACAGGAAGCTGTTGTACTATGCTGTTTTGAATATCATCATGAAAGCAGCTTACCTTTTTGCTGAATCTTTTCAGTAATCCTGGGCTGTAAATGATGCAGCCATGTAAATAACTCTGACAGTTGCACTTTGACCATATAATATGAAAAATAACTAGTTCTCCATAATTGCATTGTCAGAAAATTCCTCCTCCTTATCAATATGCGACCTCCTGTTACAGACAAGCGGAATACAGAACAATCTACACAGTCTGCAGCGTTCAAGATGCTATTCTTGCTGTTATTATCAGCAATGACGATTATCTCCAAATGTTCAACAGTAAATCCAGTGGAATAAATGGAAACTTTTCTCCTAAGTGGTGTATAACAATACCTGACATTTATGTAGCACCTTTCATCAGTAAGAATCCCAACATGCTTTACAAAGTCTGCTGGGATCACTTCACCCACCACTGAAATGTAGCTATCTCTATGGTGAAATTCAAATTCTATTCCACACCAATGCCATTGCACAGCAGTGTTTTTGAAAAAAGTGACAACTAAGTGAAAGGCATTGAACTGTTCTTGTGAAGCTATCGTAGGATCCTCACTGACAGCCAGTGGTTAACGCTTTGGTTTGGCATCTAGAGCAGCCAAAAAACAGCAGATGCTCCATCCTCCTCTGCCCTCATACACTTCCCTCCCAGCAAACACTCTGTGTTTTCTGTTCTGCTCAGAACACCGTGCCCACGGTGAGAGCAGCAGCTGCAAGTATACTGACGGTGCCCAGGTTTGACTTGCTTATCTTGCCTTTTTCCAGCAATGACTATCAGTTGAAATACTACTAATAAATGAAGTTCTACTAATGAAATCACACTAGTAAGCCTGGGTGCTTGGCATTATCCTTAGAAAGTAAGTAGTGATTAAAATAGAATGCTTAGAAGTTTATAGGGAAAAAATGGGCATTGCTAATATGTGACTGTACTTCTGTGACAACCTCTGTCTATTTGAGCCCAACTCTGTGAAATTAAGTACTAATCTATTTTTCCTTATGAGGTGTCTGTAATCTTTTTCACGGTCTTAGTACTATATCTATGTATTTATATGAGCAGGTATGCCTGGGCCCTCAGACGCTGTATCTATACTGGTGAATTTGAGTAAAGAAACGTTCTCAGTTATGGGAACTCATATATGTTGATGCAATGATGGAACAATCTCCGTGTCCTTGATCTACAACAACTAATACACTCCTGATGACCACACCTGCTAGGAAGTGTTTGAGTATGTCCATGCTCTTCCGGCAGGTGAAAGAGTTTCACTCGACCTTTCTTTCAGTCCTTCCTCTGGCAGCTGGCTTTATGGCCAGAAAATAGTCCTAGGCACATTTAATTTGCTATTACAGATATATATACACAAAGGATATGTACAGAATAATAGAGCGTATGTTAAGCATAGTATTTGTGCATTCCTGGGTGTGATAAAAGTTAGTATAAAAGTGGATTGGAACCTCTTCAAGAGAAACACATGCAGCATGAGTCATCTTGAAAGTGCTCTACCACTATTAATCAAATCACGGAGCTGAAAATACATGTTCTTGCTAGAGTTTTCTATTACATTTTCATCTCACAGAAGGATGGGAGCAAGCCCAGGCAGGAGATCTGAATTTTGGAGAGCTTAGCTCTTGCTGCTGACACAGATTTGATCACTCCAACTCAGGTTTATGTCTGTAACGTGTCACTTAAAAAAACCCAAAGTTCTCATTTGGGTTCATTCCACTGCAGTGTCACTACTTTATCTTATATTTCATCTCCTCTACAGTCTTGGCTGTTCTTTGGCAGAATGTGAGTTCCTTTTCTTTTAGGCCTGGGGAGACACTGGACATATGTCCCCACTGAGCTACAGAGTGTGTGGGGAAATTAGCTAAGTAGACAGAACCATTTTACCGCTGAGAATATGGTGGTCTCTGCTCTTCCACAGCTACAGATGAGGAAGAGAATCAAGTGTTGTTTCAGAAGAAGTTACTGACCTTTCTAAACCAAGATTTTATATTTTTTAAGAGAATTAATGCAGGTAAACCGATTCATACAAGTTCTCATTCTGTACATAAATGTAGACAAAATTAAGTACGCTATTTGATAGGACACACTGCATAACTTGATACAGGTAACTTTTATTCTTGATATTGTTACGTAAATAACAGATGAGAAAGTTATGCATGTTTCCTTACAGCTTTTACGTGGTAGCTATATAGCAATAAAAGGCACAAAACTGAAGTGAATGTAATATACTGTAGCAAGTCACTTCAAATGTAACCTGAGCATAAGAACAATTTATAAAGACACGCTGTTCTTCTGAACTGAAATTTAGAAGACTTGAGTTTGATTCAGGTTCAAACTTCTCATCTGCTCTTGGGCAAGCCGTGTGAATCTCTTTAAGCCTCTGTTCTCACATAAATTGAGGAATAATTTCCAGCTTTGTGGGCGTTTTGTGAGTGTAAATTCATTAAGGTTTGTGAATCAGTTAGATACTATTACATAGTATAGTGGAGGAGAGCTAGGTAAGTATGTAGATAAATAAAATATCAGAGTTAGGTGCTATCAACCACTTACTACTGTAAGAGAAACATTATATTAAGTGCTTAAATGTAATTTTTCTTCTCTCAAGAAGCTTCATGATACTTTTAAAATAGAGACGAACTGTAGAGTGAAGCCTAAAGTAACAGCAATAACTCTGAATCCATCATGAGATGTTCTGAGTGGCATCTTAAGAAAACACAGTGTGAGTACACTATTGGAGTTTATCTTGCGCAGAAATCCAAAAACTTCTACTGCCAGAGAGACAGAATTATACATGCTTATGATGAATGTTTGATTTCTGAAACATACATGTTAGGATGTAAAATAACTCCTATTAGAGATGCTAAATTAAAATGTTTAATAGGTTTTTAAATGCATTAAAATTTGAGGTTGTAAATTTGTATTAAAAACATCACACTTATTTGATGTGACTCCATTGAAACAGGCTGACTGATTCTAAAGTATTTTGAGCCATCTTGTATGTATGTGTGCATATATACATATGTGTGTATGTATATGTAATTATTTATATCCACTATTGTGTATTCCCCATTAAGTCCTATTTTGAAGGTGAATGTGAAGATTGCCGTTACATTATGAAATGGCAGCTATAGGACTGCTGAAAGAATGGATGTGGCAGCACTTAACTCTTCCCACTACAGGTATGTATTACACACCAAATGTTATGTGTATTAGCCCATGTTCATTCATAATCAATAATACTGCCTCATCAAGCTCCTCTATAGTTTCATATACACATATGTTTAGCACTCTTAAAGATATTTTAAAGATAAATGGGTCTAATTTTGGTCCTGACAACTGGACCAGACAATACAATTGATAGATTTGTCTCCGCATTTGAAATGTTAACCCATTATGAGGCAGGTCTTTGCAAATGTGCCAACAAAGAAAAAATAGGAGAATCTTGCCATCCACTTTGCCTGTCTTCAAAGACTTCATCATTGAGGCAGAAATTTAGAATTCTGTTTTTTATATTTAATTATTTGGCTACTGCGTCTTCAGTAAAAGCCATATCCTCCTTAAATTTTCCAAGTTTTTTTCCCTTTAGTTGACAGACAGTTGCTAATCACACGTGTAATACCCTGCGCAAATTTCAGGCCATATGGGGATAGAATAGCTTCCTGCATATTTTACCCCCTTCCATCCTTATTTTTTCCACTTCATATGAGAGACTGGTTTGCATTTGTGAATGAATGCTATGGTATGTACCGTCTGCGATAAGAGGGATCGTGTGAATCTTAAGCCTTTAAACACAGATGGTGAAGTTTAACAGAGGCATTCAAATTCACATGTCCAAAGACAACGTTTACTGCTCTCTCTGCCTGCTTTGAAGCACTCTGCAAAGAATCTGCCAAGAACACACCATAAAATATTCTTTATACTGATCCTGGACAGATACTTCGCAGTTTGCCTGGCAGACAGGACAGGGCAGCACACTGTCCTCTGAATGCTGCGCTGGACTCTGCTGGTGAAGTCTCTGCTGTTGTGAGCACAGGCGTATCAGAGTCTTTAGCCAACATGTAGCGATGACATGAGAGCCCCAGAGAGATTCTTTTGAGAAGAATCATCCACTGGTGAGGTTGGATTCAGAGTTTTACAGATTTGTCATTCGGATTTTGATCTCCGTGTTGCCTTAACAAAAAGCGAATTCCGTAACTTCCTCTGCAAGGTCTGTTTGACTTTGCTGGAGGAAGAACGCTTGTTCAAAGCCAGCCCGGCAATCATCATTCATCATACTGTCACTCCCACTCAGATACTGAGATACCTTCAACAAATGTTTTGTAGTGTAACCTCTTGGTTGGTTATTAAATTAGTGTTTCCCACAAAGTTCCAGTAGTCATAGGACATTTTGTGAACTTTATGGGATTTATATTAACTCATAGCAATCTTTACAAGGTTGCCAGAAGGTGTAAAGAAACTAATGATTAGCTAGATTCTTCTTAGTAATTTAGAAATACTGATGAGTGCTAGTACAAGTTGCTGTTACCAGCAGAGTATTACATGCAATGCTTTACTCCTGCTAAGAAGGAAGTCTTCTACACTCAACACAATCTTACTTTTCCTTATTTCATATTTCTTAATGTGCAAAATACTGTTGTTGTTATATCTCTGTCAAAATTAATTTTCAGCAGCTGCTGAAATCTTCAAGTCCTGCCAAAGATAGCCATCAACTATAAAGTGAGTCCTGAGTCCATCTAAAGTAGATGCAGTATTCTCCTCAAAAATTATTGTAAGTAAAAATAGTTACAATAATTATCAATAATATTGAAAAAGTCTTTTTCTTTTACTCTGGTATCATAGGAACTAATTTCAGAAGCGAATAATATGACCTCATAACACGAATGTAGGTTATCTTAAACTATAGATTTAGTCTTATTTTAGCATATGAAGAGAAGTTTAAAAACATTTATGCTTTGTTCAAACACTGTCTTGTGTACAATTCAGGAAATTGTACATAACTGATAACGTAATGACAGTACCAGATGCACGTGTTCCCAGAGAAGGCTGTTTACTTAAGGCCTGAAGCAAGGTTCAATTTTGAAGAAAACTTGACAAGGACAATTTCTTACTTACCTTTAC
Organism: Phaethon aethereus; assembly: GCF_964289735.1. Lineage (NCBI taxonomy): Eukaryota > Metazoa > Chordata > Aves > Phaethontiformes > Phaethontidae > Phaethon > Phaethon aethereus. The sequence goes on along the minus strand of NC_138588.1, from coordinate 14,309,898 downwards.
TAGCTGACAAAGCGCAATAATAATAATGATAGGTGGTTGCATTCCAAGCTTTCACTCACCTGAAACACCACAGAACAATTTATATGTATTGTTCTTTGCTTTCACTGGAGTAAAACACAGCTAGGTGCGATTTCCAAAGAAGCCCAAGAAATAAAGCATTCAGCTCTCAGAAAGAGTTACTGAACTGCGTGAAGGTATGCTTATCCATCCACAGCAACGCTGAGTTTTTCTGAGACCCTGTGCTTAGGAGTAGGAAGACCACATTCCTGGCACTTCCCTGCATCACTCCTCTCTCTGCAATATTGTCATATGCACTTTCTGGAACAATACAGGAATTTCCTTTATTTCTTTACCTAGAAAGGCTCAGCCAATCCTCTAGAGCAGTTTTGCTCTTTAATCCATCCCACTCCTCTTTTCCAAGGTCTAAACCCTCATCTCCTTCTGCCTGTTGCTGCATTCACTTACCTGTGGATGTCTGAAGGATATGAGAAGTGCTTTCCCCTCTGCTCTCTGAGAACTACCAACACAGAACTGCTCCCTTGAAACCTTACAACCTCTGATATCTGGCCCTGTCTGTATATGGTATCGGGAACAAACACTTCATCTATCCCCACACACTCTCTCTGTGCCCAATTAGTTCCAAACTACAAATACTCTTGTATTTGGAGGTCAATGTTTCCTGGTCAGCTTTTTCATGGATATTCAAAGCATCTAACAAATAAGAGGGACATTTATTTAGCTCTAGAAAGTCTGTTCATAGCTGTTTTGGATTGAAGCAAAGTATTTTTTACTTGCTTGTAAAGCTCTCTAACCAGGATCCAAAACTAATCCAAAACTGTAAAGTAACATCATTCTGGCATTTCTGCATTTTCATCCCATAATCTTCTACAGGAGACAGTTCTGTGTCATAAGTTTAGACCTCTATCCTTTATCTGGACAAACAGCCCTGGAGAGTAGTTGGTTGCTTTTGTGAAGGAACAAAGATTGCCTGAGCTCCCTAACTCACCTCTTGTCACACTCAGGCAGTGAGGTGCAGGATTTTAATGTACTTTCCTACGCTTTTCAGTATGCGTTTTTGTGGTTTCCCACATCAGATCTTTCCATGGATTGAACATGTTTGTATGGCGCGCTTGTGTGCCCATCTGACTTACCCTCTGGTTTTGAGCTGTGGGTCATTTTTTCCGTGATGCCTTTTGAAAGACAGAGGTATCAGTTGAGCAAACCAGAGCAAGCAGTTTCCTGTAATCATCTATGCCATCATCTGTGCTGGATCATGGCAGCAGCTGATCAATAGAGGAGTATTTAAATATGTTAGAGCCTGAATCTGATATTCTACATGTTTAACTGCATAAACAGATCAATGGCACAGGATTGATCTCCATTGATATTTGGCAGTTTTCAAATACAATTAAACCACATTTGGAGTACTGAAAGCACTTGAAATAAACAACTGGGCACTATTTATAATTTAAAGAGCTACTCAAAAAATTTAATAGATCAAGTGGTTGTTTCAACAATGCCAGTGTCAAGGGAGAAGTTGAAATCCATATGCCGTATATAAATAGCAAACTGAAATTCAATGTGTTCTTTAGCACATATTATTATATACAAATATTTTAGTATTTATGATGATAAGGATATGCAATTAAATTATCATTAACTGATATATATGAATGGTTATGCCTGAGCAGAATCTGGGATTGGAATTATTTGTACAGTATCAGCACAGATTCTTCAAAAGTATAAATGGTGCCATTAGTAATTGGCCTAAAGTGAGTAAGCTGCCAGTTTATTTAATGAGATGCTGTTGATACAATGGCAACCTTAGCTTTCTCGCATCCATAAAATAGTGGAATGCAAGAGTTACCCAGCTGGTTTTTGGTTTCGCTGATCCCTGTTGGCTGTATTCCCACTGTGTCTGACAGGGCTCCAGCAATTCCCTGTATTCCAGAGCACCTCCGAGAGCTGACACCTGGCATCTCTATTGCTTCTGAGAGCCTGGCACCAGCATGTGTTTAGGCTACCATCAAACTCAACTAGTGACAATCTAGCAGTGCCCTTGGGTTGCCTTTGAGGGTCACCACAAAGGCACATCGGATAGCTTAAGGCTGCTCAGAGTGTTTTGACTCACTGACATGCCAAGTAGGTAGATACTGGAGGTCATAAAAAGAACCAGTGCCCACAAGTGTTCTCCCTGGCCAATTCAACTGGGTCACACCAAAGTTGACCAGAAGAATATTCATTTTGGGAAATAAGATTTACTGGCCATTCTGGCCTCCCTCTGGGCAGCTTTACACCGCAACACAAATGCAGTCATAATGAAACCTAGCGTGAGAGCTGAGGAGCTGATCCAGAACACACAAGGTGATTAGGAGGTTTACTTTCTAAAGAGTTCTTTGCAAAGAAAGGCTTATGGTTTAAAGCAATTTTAAATACATAATGGAAACACGGATCTGTAAGACCCCTCTCTGCTATAAACACAGATCACACCACTGTAAACCCCGATTTCTGTAAAGACATAGACTCGATTCATTACAAGGACACTGAATGTCAGCTCAGGAGTACATTTACCAGTCAACTTCGGTGTGAGCATGGGGAGATGTATTTTTGCACTTTATGCTGACAATATTCTGAAACATATCTAAACAGTATCAATGTGTTTTCCTTTCCCAGACACTTTGAAAATAATCCCATATGTTTTTGCTAAGGTCCATATCCTGAAAAGCTGGGAAAGTGATTTCCATGTGTACCATTTGCTTAATCCAATGCCAATGTAAAAAAAATAAGGCTTTTCTTGTGACACAGATTGAGAAGAGGAAAATATAGCAAGCTCCTTTTGCCCAGGGGGAAGGACTGGCTAAGCAGCTGGGACATTGCAATCACTGACTCTGCAAACCTTCCCAAATGCCTCCTAGCTTCTGCAGGGTTCAGAACATACACGTGAGTGTGTGCCCTTCTACTGAATGTACATACATATCTTTCCCAAGGGAACTGCTTTTCCTATTAATGATACCAGAAACACTTTTACCTGAGAGGTTATTACAGGGTAAGATTAAGAGGATATGCTCGGTATTAAACTCTGCACTGTTCCAATGGCCATGAGTGGATCCCACTACCAGTCTGTGCTGCACAGACCAGCACAGTGAAAACTCTACAACAGAAATACTTTGGCATTTTACCTGAAGAGACATGGTGATGACTTATAGTACGCCCTAAATAATATTTCTTCTCTGTGCTTTATCAGGACCAATAAATGCTTATGCTTCTGGATGCAGGAAGAGCTGGTTTTTCCTCAGCTGACAGCCCATTGAAACAAAAATAAAGTAAACATATCAGAATTAGTCCCCTAAAGCTTCCATCAGGCCTTCTGCCATGAGTACTTTGCTGTTGGTTTTGGTTTTTTCCTTTGCCAGCTTTTGGCACTCAGGGGCAAATCTTTGGGAGAGAGAATAGCATCACTTTTCTTCCCCAGGATGTACGATCCAAGAACTAAAATTAGAGAACAATATCAGAACGCTGCATAAGAAATAAGTAGCCAAAATTGTTGAAGAAGTCTTCTTCAGGTGGTGAGCAGTACTTAAGAAAAAATACAAAACCTTACAGTGAGCAATTATGAGATAACTGATAAAAAGTTATTTCTTTACCCCATCCAGTAGTGGTCAGTTTAAAGCCTGAACTTGGGGCAGTTTTCACAGGAAAACTTTGAGGAATTATCTGACTTATGATTATATTTCCTAAAAATAACATTCCAATTTTATTGTTCATCATCAGAAGGTAAAGAAAGAAAGAAGCATCACCAGCAGAAAAAAAAACATGAGACGCTGTTTCACATGAATTTTTCTGTAATGACTGTCAAGCAATGGGCGTTAGGACCTACTGGAAATGTAAACCCTCTAACAGCTTTCAGGCAAGCCCTTGTTTTCAGCTGATCATTACTAGTTCTGACCTTTTAAATCCTCTGCTGCTAAGGGAGAATGTGGTCTTTACAGAAAAGCTGTTCTGTATTCCATTCATAGGCAATGGAGAACTTAAATATATTTACTGGTATTTAACATATGGAGCATATTTGCCTGGAAGGTAGATGAAATCTCCTGCATTTAAGATCAAATCAATTTGAATTTAAGGTCACATTTGCAGAAGTCAATGTTCCGTAAAAATCAAAGAAGAGCTTAATTCTACTATTTTTTTCTCCGTCAATCAACTGTGTAGTTTCACACAGCGCAGTTGTGCGAGCCCTCCTCCCTGGAGGAATCCTTGCATGCACAAACATTCAGACAGGAGGCAGCGGCATGACTTGGATCTTACTCACCTGAGTGGAGCTGCGAGTGTTTAGGTCCAAGACAAACATGAAGTGCGTTCTGCAAACTTCATATTCTTAATTCTCACTCCCACAAATAGTCTCAGTTGTATTGCTGAGACTACTCACACAACAAGAATCTTGCCTGTTTAAAGTGAGGCTCTGGGGATCAAACCTCTTTTCTTAAGATGAGATGTATCCAGTTTGGAACATCTAATTCATGTGCTTCCAGGACTAAACAGAGAAAATAGGTTCATGTGATTTCAAGGTGAAAGTGTGTGTATCTTCATTCATAAGCAAGTGCTGCTACTTCAAAGGAGAGGAGATTTGCAGGAATCAATGATCTGCAATATCTTTTTGCTTAAGGTGTAATTGCCATCTAACAGCACTTAGAGGCTTTGCTATTGCAGAGGTCTGGGAAACGCAAACCCAAAATACAACTTTCTGGTTGGGAGATTTCTAATATTGGAACATTGTCTTTGCATGCTACTAACCCACAGCCTTTTCCCCTGGAAGTCTAAACAGGAGAGGAGAGAATAGGAGCTGCTGTTGATTTCCCCTTCCACCTTCCTTGTGAAACTGTGGTACAGCAGGTTTGCAAATGACACTTATGTTGTTAATAATAAATTTTTTGTCTTTATTTTTAAATGAAAATATTGATTACTTAGCCTTGATAAAATAATGAAAATATAGTCAAAGTGCAGTGGAAAAAAAGAAAATGCTGTATTAATTTCTCTGCCGTGATATAAAAGAAGAATTTTCCTTTAACACAATAGAAACAAGAGCAGAGAAATAGTGCAGAGAATTGGGGAAAATTCTCAAATTATTATTTAATGCATAATTAAATCACTTAAGTGACATTATTCATACTGCCTATGGGCTAGCCAATTGAAATGTGTCTAGCAGCCTTTTCTGTTCTGATGAAAATTTGTCAGCTCCTTGAGCAAATGGTTTTGAAAGATAAAATAGAACAGGACAAAACACTATTATCACCAGCACATTACTAACAGATTCTGGAAAATGTTAACAGAAGCATCTTGCTGGCTGCTGTTACTGAGATCTTAGGTAAACACATGGCAAACTGTAAACTTCTCTTTATATTTCACATTGTTTAGTTACTGGGTCTTTTTATTAGATGAAATAACTTCTTATTTAAAGTAAACAACTGTTTGAGCATATTTTGGTGAGATGTCTTGATGAGCAATTTTGAAAACCAATAATGTATTCAAATAATATTTGGAGGAAATAAGCAAAGAAATGAGAATTTTTGAGAGGAAAGAGGGAGGGATTTTTTTTTTTTTCCCCTGTATGAAATGCCATATATTTGCAAACACATTTCTGAGCTAAGCCTTCTTCATTTCTGGGTGTGCCATATCTTTCAGGAAAATAAGGATTCCACTTTTATTCACAATAGCCCTTCCTAACCTAGCATTCATAAGAAACCTTCTCTCACATTGCTGAGTTGACAAACCACTCTTAACTCATCCCCGGCTGCTGGGATTTGAATCTGTGTTTCCATGTATTCTTGTGGGACAAATTCACCCCTGATGTAAATGAGCACAGTTCCATTGAAGTCAGCTGCGTTGCTTCCTCTTGCACCAAGGCTTAATTTGATCCTAGATGTTTAGATCACTAAGCTATCCCCTCTGGCTTAGCAATTCTCCAGTTGAAAGATTACTTTCTGACTGTGAATGCCAATAGTCTTTTTACTCTGGTAGCTGAAGAAGTAATAAGTGCACATAAGGGTGTCATGAAGTGCTTCACAGGTAAGGGGAGACAGCCCATTGCATTCTGGAAGTGTCTCTTACCCTTCAAAAGAAGAAGAGGAAATCTGAGTGAATGAAAGGTTAGTGTACTTTTATGACTTCTACATCAAAAGCAAAAGAGTTTGGACCTTTAGAGACGAGGAAGACTGTTGTAACTCATTTCCCTACAGCACTTATTCAGCTCTGAATCAACAGAGTTTGTAAGCCTCTGACATATAGATCGACCTGAGGGGGAAGAGGGAAAGAAGGATGTAATTGTGCCAATTAATCTGGAAAGGCATCTGAGAGAACAATGTCTTTAAAGAAAGCCTGATTCTGATCTTGGTTAGACTAGAGTAAATCTACAGCAATGTCACTGAAATCAAGAGATCATTCTGTACTTGTTTGTTATAACCTGCATCAGAATTTGGCCTGGAACTGGTTATTCATCCTGGACTAGCCTTGGTAATTCCAGTCACAGCTCTCTAAGGAGAACACCCATGGTTGTAATTAATATCAAATACTATGTAAAATAGCAAATATTTTCAAGCGCATAATCAAAAAAACCCAATGAATTAACAATGCTTTTTTGCTACTTTTGCATTTTGCTGTAAAACCCACAACATATTCTGAGAAGAGATTTGTGTAGCGCTTATCAGGAAGGGAAGCAGAATCAGTAATGTATACAGATCTGATTAGTAGGTTTATTCTAAGACCTGTTATATTCTACAGAGGAGGCAGCACATCAGAAAGCAAAGTAACATGATCTCCAAAGCAGAATGAAGACAATGAGCCATCTATCATTTTGATCTATTTTACATTAAATGATTAGCAACTCTGGGAAAGAAGAAAAATGTAGAACAAAAGTATGTTCTCCTTCCTGAGAAATGGGGGTGTTTGTGAGTCTCAGGGAGCTCTACAGCTAGAAGTAAGAGCAGCTCTGGTATGCTGCTGCCTGTGTCCATGCCTCCTGTCCCATTGACGCAGAAGCAAAGCCAGCCTGTCTGCTCACTCTTCCTTTAAGAAGGGATGAAAGCCAAGGAGAGAGGTGCAGAATCCAGTCGGTGGCCTTTGTATGTACCTACAACACAGGGGAATGTGAGCAGGTACCTCTCACCCTTCCAGTCCCACTTCCTGATGCAGAATTTACTGGACTTAATAGAAGACACCATGACAGCAAAGCCATAGCTAACACATAATTTAAATAATCCCTGCTTAACTAGTGAAATGATCATTTTAGGAAGTATTGAGTCAATTGGAAAGTGTGGAGTCCCACTGAAACATAATATTGATTTGATGCCTTTTAATTTGTTAGAGATTGTAACTAGCCATTCTATTCACCTATTTACTCTTCCCAAGTTATTTATTATTGACCAGAGATAGGTCTGGATGAGACCTGTTAATACAGAAGTGCCAGATACTGCCTAGATCTGAATGGGAGAATGAATGGTTGCAGGTGAACCTAAGACGGATCACAGAATCACAGAATGGTAGGGGTTGCAAGGGACCTCTGAAGATCATCTGGTCCAACCCCCACTGCCAAGGCAGCATCACCTAAGGCAGGTTGCACAGGAACGCGTCCAGTTCGGTTTTGAAGGTCTCCAGAGAAGGAGACTCCACAACCTCTCTGGGAAACCTGTTCCAGTGCTCCATCACCCTCTGGTTGTAGCTGAGGCTGTTTAGTTCGATGTTTTCCAAGCCTCTCCACTTTCTAACTTGCACATTGCAGTTTCTTGGAATAGTCTCTACAGAAGTATAATTGTTCAAATGCAAATCAGAACACAATGTCTTAGCCTCAAGCCACTTCTAACACCGTGGCAGTAATGATAGACGTTGCCGGGAATGTTAGAAAGAGAAGGCAGAGCTAGTTGCTAGCTGCTCCGCCTTCTCGTGTTTTGAAACAATGGTAAGCTTTTCAATCAGAGGTTATGCTGTTTGGTGTAGAGGAAAGATTTGGGAATCCTACGTTCTTGGCTGCCTTTAGCGTGGTCACTTGTATGGGTTCGCTTGCTTTGTGGGCAAGGGATCTGACATAAAATGCTATAATCAAAATTTTCCACTCACTGCACTGAGGTTAGTCCTCACTGATCAAATTGAAGCCAATTGGAATGGTATGAGTCTTTTAGACTCAATGGCTGCTGCCATTGTTTCTCTGACATTGCCAGACACAATGAAACTTTAGGTCTGGATTTTAATCCATCTCTTTTCTTAGGAAAAATGCAGTTGGGAGATTTAAGATCTGATGCTGTAAATTCTGTTTCACATGAGGAATCTCACTGCAGATTAAAGACTAATCATAGAAGGATTTGGAGGATTGGGCCCTTTGATTTCTCTTCATGTTAAGGCGCTCTTTTATCTGGATCATCCCGTTGATTATCCTTCTTCACCTTTTGCATAGGGCTTTAGGAATAATTAGAAGGAAATAAGATTTTCTGACTTTAACTTAATCAGTAACATGTGTACTTTGAAAAGTTACATTTTTACATGACAAAAAATGCATCACGCAAAAGCAAATATCTCCAAGGTATTTGGACTTGCTTCTAAATGACAGCTTGGATGTTATCACAACTGTGTGGCTGCTCTTTGTTCTGACTCACAGACACTGTGAATGTTTGATAAATGTTACCTTTTTAATTCTTGATAACATTATGAAAATGTTAAGAAATGTTACAGCAGATAACCTTTCTAGACCAAACAGATGCATTAACCATGTGAAGTTAATAACTGACTACAGGACATTTACTTAATTTAGCTTTAAAAAAAGTTTGGCTCACACTACTCAAACTTTCCCTTCATTTTTATCTCCTTTCCTCCAAGGCCACAGATAAGATTTTCCTCTTTCTTACTTGCAGGTCAGCTTTCCATGACACTCAGGTCTGCCTACAACCAAACCAAATATTTATGGGTATGCGTGTATGAAACACCATAATGATAAATGCATGAAAATACACCAGGATGAAAGATTTCAAGACAATAGTGTTTGCTGTCTGAGCTGGACATTTACTTAGTTTGTGTAGCCAGGAGCAGGTACTTTGATATAAATCAGATGAAGTGTTTTTGAACAAGTAAGTCTATACTCTGAAGTATGACTTCAGGGACCAGGACATATGGGTGCACAGGTGTCATTCTGCAATGAAAGCTGCTAATGCTTTCTGTGCATGTCTAAAAACACTTTGTTTCAAGGTTGTGCTTCTGAGGATATAGCTCTGCAGGTTTCTTTTAAAGAATGAAGTGCTAAATAATGGATTAAAGGCTAAAACAGGATTTGAAAGGTCTTCACCATATTTTTAGCACATTTCAGTTGTACTTTTTACTACTTAGAAGCACAATTCCAGACTGTATTTAAATTTGAAAGATGGCATGGCATTGCATAATGAATGATCAGATAGGCTTGGAAAATTTAATGTTTAACCTTCATCAATTATTACACAGAGCTCCTCGTCTAACAAAGCAGATGCTTGATTTTAAGCATGTTAGTAGCCACACTAGTTTTATTCTTAAACACTTAGCCAAACTGAAGACATAGTGGACTTTCATGAAATTCACAAGAAGTCACTCAAAAAATATATACATATTCTTTTATTATGCAGATTAGTCATGAATGTGACTACCAGAGTGTTTAAATTACATGCCTTTGCTGCCTGACAACCTAAGTAGAAAGTCTCTTCCTCACTTTTGTGATTAATAAGAACACAAATCAGGTTCTTTCTCTCACTGTCTCTCGCAGGAATTCTCATGGGAATCAAACAGTCAAAGCACAAGTTTCACTTGTGTTGAGCGTTTGTGAGTGGGGCCTTGTTACTACAAAGCACTCTGCGCATGGAGCATGGGCTTCTTTTACACAGGGTGGGGCTAGTTTTGAGGCTTTAAAAAAATCATCACTCTTCATCTAAGAAGAAAAAAAAGAATAATGAGGTTTTGCAGTGTTTATCTGCTTCTACTTCTTATATTAGGGGAAACCTCAGTAGTACAGCAAGAAGGAAGGGATAGTTCTGTTGTTAATTGAATTTGTTAATACTGGCTGTCTTCTGTCATCCTCATCAGCAATGTACTGACTTCTTGCTCAGAGTCCTCATACTGCAATCGCAAGGATTACAAATGTCAGTAATTGCTAATTGTCCTACCAAATTGTTACCATTTATCCTGCTCTGTGAAAATGGCTTAACTTACCAAGGAAGCATTTTATTTTCAGGCATGACTAGTTGATTTCCATAATTAAATATATGATAAGAAATATGCTTGAACATTATTGCTCGAGCTGTATTTTGAAGAACTGATAAACTTCTGTCCTATTTTTCATGCAAATATTAGAGTCAGAGTGTCTATAATTGGTGGCTGAGCTCAGCTCCCATGTTTGTCTAAACTACTAATATTCAAATAAATGTTCTTACATTTAGATTTGACCAAGATGTATTTGATATGATTTATTATATGTCAATCCAATAATACCAGGGCTCTGGTCCCAAAAAGGTGCTGATTCAGAAACCTTACTTTCAGAAAAGGTTATTTCCTTTAACAACATAATGTAGAATTTATAATTTGCTTGCTGAGAATCACCATGTCTGTTTGAATTGTATTTATGGCAATTGTACTCTAGATTCTCAGGGAATCTCCAGTATACTCCTGTATTACAGACGCTCAAAGACATAAAATGCCTGTCACCTCATAGAGTTAGTTTTATGGAAGTTTTTGGTGTGTTTTTAATTATAAAGAATAATAAAAATAAAGAATACAAAAGAATGGCTGTTTGGTAGTGTAGTACTCAGAGTTACACTGGTGGCATTATGCCCCAGGCGTGCAGATCACTGGTTTTTTGGACAGTAGTATTCCATTTGCAGAAACAATGGAGGCTTCTCCAAAAGAAATTATAGCCATAGACATATCAGGAAAAGCTATTCTTTTAGGTGACCACAATCTGGTCCTGTCATTTCTATTTCATACCCTATTATACAGTCATGCCAGTTTACGTCACCTTACATAATTGTGCCTCTTGGGACATATTTGGAGGGGGTAGTTTGAGGGTATGGGTGAAGCACAACCAAGAAAATCTTCTCTCCTCGTTATTCACCTGTGTACCATACCAAACAATGCTTAACTGGTTCCAAAAACGTAGCCCTGAAAATCTGGGGCCAGTTTGATGACATCTTCTTTCAAAGGGTCTAACTCATTTGGTGATCTGATACCACTGATTTTGCTCTTGGATCCCACATAAACTCATAGGAATGCACAACCTACTAGATTTGCAAAGGTTACAAGTTTTTTTCCAGGTGTGGATGTTATGGCAACTGGTTAATAAGAATGGTCTTTCAGGATTTAGCAGTTAGGAACAGTAGCAAAGTCCAAAAGCATCAGCAAAAACTATGGGAGATTGAGCAGCCCTGGTTTTCTTTTTTTGTCCTCTCTCTGTCTTAAGACAACCTTATTACACTAATTTCTCAGCTTGTTCTGTAAGCCCACTGCCAGTCTTGTAGCATGATATGAAGGGCACTATCTGCTCTTTAAATTTTTGTGAAGTACAACAGAGATTGAAGAGCTGGAGAAGATGGTAGTTTTATTTCGTAGAAACTGTTTTACTATCAGTTACCACCAAGGTTTGAAGGATTCTATCCCATTCAGATTTCTTTAATGAATTAAAATTAGCTTTGGTATCTGTTCTCATTTCCAGTGTTGCAGTCCTTAGCTTTTTCAAATGTAGTTTCTTGATTTTTACTTGGCACTATTTAAATTTTAACCTGAAAAATGAAACTATTTTCTTTTGTTTAACGGTTCTGATTTACCTTGTAGATGCACTATGGCATCACTGGAGATGTGCTTAACTGTTGTGACGTATTACGTCTGTTGAAGTGAACATCAAAAGACCATTTAATCACTTATAATGTTTTCTCCTTGTCTGGTCCAGGGTTTTGTAAGCGTAGAGTTCTGCTAATGCACACTTCTGCCGGGAAGCTTCCCAAGGTGGGGCACAAGAGATGCTAAGTGGCAGAAGGAGGATGAGCAGAAGCCATTAACATTTCCCCAGCAAGGTCAGATTTGATGTTTCCTTTGTTTGTAGTATCCAAATTAAGAAGATGCTTCTGTGCTCTGAGTGTTGCCTCTACATAAACATACTCCTGGGTAATCTCAGGCTGGTCACTTCTCCTTACTATTAGCCACCCATTAACAAGCTGATTGAAAAAGACCCAGCACAGTTTACACAAAGTGCTGACTATTTTCCAGGAAGACCAAATTTCTCATCAGCTTCATCAACACTTCAGACTATCAATATACGAAATAAAACACTCTTGTTCTGAAAGGCTATGATCACAGGAGAAACCTTTGCATTCTTTCTTCTTTTTTTATTGCAAACATGTTTGGGGAAAAAAAGGTGTTATCTTGCTCTTTTTTTTTTTTTTTAGAAGCCAGTATTACCAGCCATTTTACTTGTACTTTACTATTATTATCTAGGTGATGGCTGTGACATGTTGATCATATATGGCAGTGAGAAAATTGATTTCCCTCAACAGAAATGCTTCCAATTTTCCCTGGGCCATAATTTTATGTCCACAACAAAATAAAAGGGTCATTTTCCTTAAGATGAGGGAATTGAAATCTTTGATAAAAGCCATAGTAAATGTTGTACTTTTGATTGTGGAAACTGCAGTTTTCACAAATATCTCTCCTGTCTGTTCTGTGCGTATGTGTGTTTCTGGGGAGTACACAGGGGTGAGAAAAGGAGAGAGAAAGGAAACAAAAACCAGCTTTTGGAAAGACTGAAGTTCTGCAAATCTACAAATCTTCTTGACACAAACATTTGTTTTCTCAGGGAAAAATTTAGGATTCTATAGGTAGCTCTCAGTGAAACTTCTCCTTTTCAAAAATGACTCAAGTTAAAGACATAATTCTCAATCACCTGTTTTTTGATATGATTGTCTAACTTTATGGTATGATTTTAAACAATAGTTTGAGAATTTTTTATATAAATAAAATTGTAAAAAAATACATTTCTTCAGAGACTATAATCAGAATATACCAATAAAAAAGAAAATTAGACAAAGAATTTTTTTTTTTCCTGAAGTAGGATCTCTTCTGTCCTTAAACAATCCTGTAGCTATATTTATTAAATTACCATTTCTGGGAAAATACAGGAGCTATTGGCTGATGAGACTAAAAGCTACTTAAGGCTGATTTGTCTGTTAAAAAATTCTTTAAATATATAATAGACTTTTTTTAAAATGTTTGTTTCTTCTTTGACTGTCTGCATTGGCAAGTGGAGAAGGTCTGGGAAGTTGACCAGGCAGTCCGCAAGCAAGGTTTTTTTCATATAAATTGGATTTCTTCAACAGTCTGCACAAAACATATGCTGAATCCTTGAATATTCAGGAAATCCTGAAAACTGACCTTTTGGTACTCTTCTATATTGGTCTTTTATGTCCATAGTCCCATGTGCGAGTGTAACACATGTGATAACGTCTCACTAGAAGTTTCTGACACTTTAAAACTACACTCTTTGATAGCTCACTTCTGCAAGATGTAAGATTCCCAGAATTGGCCTCATCTCAATTTGGTTTGTGGAGTGGCAAGGGAATGGTGCCCAATCAAAATTGTGTTTCCAGAATTTACAGTGAAGGAGTGTTTGAACAAGAGACAAAGCGTGAACAATCCTTTCCCTGTGAGTCTGACCTAAGTCTAGTACCTAGAGCCAGATAATAAAGAATAGCCATTATTTTGACTGAAACACAGTATCAGGTAAATATGAAGTTTTCTCTTGCTTTCATATAAGTGAGAAAGAGTTTACTCAGTTTGATGGCTTGATGGTTTTTACTTGGCTGCATTTCTTCATATATTTATGACACTCCATGTTTTCAAAAGCTGGTGGAAACTGAAGTGGTTGATATCCTTTAAATCAGACTTTTTTCAGACTTTTCTCTGCTTATAGAGAGGGACAATTTATGCAGGAAACCAGCATATAAGGAACACAGGAGTGCAAAGGTTAATTAAGATGCTGAGGTGCTGCTAACATCTAAAGAGAATAGCAGTTTGAAAGTCTGGCCCGTCCTTGCATGTTATATACGTATTGTTTGCAACATCCAGAAGGTGTGTATTTGACAGAAGAGTTAATCTTGTGATCTCTTTGCTTATTTCATCTGTACTCAGAGGGAAGAGAGATGGAGGTCAGTTCAGACGGGTAGGTTGTGATCATTTCACCAGGGACATAAACAGGAGGCAGTAAGTCATGAAACAAGGGTAATGTTGAAAAAAATCACAGGAGGTTTTTGAGACTAATTTTCACAGAGCCAAGAAAAGTAATTCTTTCTGTTTGTCTTGGAAGATACTTTTTGATTAATGTCATGTTAATAAAAGCATAGTTCTCATAATTTTCTTTAACATGAGTGGATTAGATTGCAGGAAGCACTGAAACAGGAAGGCCATATCTTTCACATAGCTAGTGTTGGGAGGGCTTTGTTGTAAGAGGACTTTCGCATTTTGTGTTCTCTGCATGGTATAGGAGAGAATAGATGCGACCAGTTTTCTGAGTTGCTGCTGATTTTTGCTTTTTTATTGTGGTACAGCACACAGGTTCCCCTGTGCATCATTTTCACCCGCTGAACTAGTGGAAAATATACAGAGTCAAGGGAAGTACATCTTAAGGACAAAAGGAATTCTGCACTGTGTTTAGAAATGTTGGGAAAGAGTCACCAATAAAAATGGAAAGAGCATGTGCAATCAAAAGCAAGAACCACTTTCTGGTGGAGTGAGCAAAAGAGAGGTAGACAGGTTTAATATGACATTATGTCTCATCAGATAGAGCAAGCTCTGTAGCATAAAAAGAAGGCACTTGAGAGACAGAAACAGATGCTAGAATGAGGCTTTTGCTTTTCTCTTAGAATACACATTCTTGAGCTCTCCTCTTAACTATTACTTCAGAAAATAGTACAAGACAAAGTTGGGCTCTGAGGTCAGCAGTGACAATATTGGTGACTTTTGCTGTCCTCCCTCAGAGAAAGGAATGACTCAAACACACTGAAATGTTCCTGGATAACTAATAGCAGCCTAATTTGACCTTGGAGACTGACAAACATGTTTTACATGGACTGTTTTGCCAGTCTTTGTTAACTGGAAATGTGAATTGGAGTTTATGGTACACTGGGAGTGATCACCCATTACAGCTGAGAGTGGATGACAGGAAATGAGATGACAAAAGGGAGCAGACAGTGTCTGCTAGGATGCTGAGATCGGCCAGAAAAAGAGTACACAGGAGCCAGGGATGCTTGGAAATCTTAGGGTTACATGGTTATGCATAGTCCACACTCCTTATCCACCTACTCCCCAAACTTTTTAAGGGACACTCCTGCAGCATCTTTTCTTGTTGTGTAAATGAAAGACTATTTTTGGATAGTGTATAGCATTGTGAAATGGTTTTCAGTACCGAGTAGGACAGGGTCTACCATCAGTTGCATCTGAGCAATTCTGTTCACTTCAGCAAGCTCACACACATGTAATTGAGAATGGAACCAGGACCGCCTTGTGTATGGGCATCAATAAACATGCTTGTGATCCAATTGGTCTCTGGCTCTTTAAGAGATCATTTCTACATGAAACAATTTCCTAGGGATTTTTCCACAAGACAGGGAATATAGCTGTCAAAGTGCGACTCTTGGGGGTTCCTTAGAGCACTGGAGACTACCCAGTTTCACCCAGCAGGCAGATATATTTTTTTTAAAAAAAGCTGATGTCTATGTACCTTATTAAATAGTAATAAGGTTATTGGTTATTCCTAATTCATCTCAAATTTACCACCTTACGTCACCTAGATCCCAGAATTGTCTGGCCAAATTCCAACAGCCCTTACAGGAACAAAATTTGAAATAGCAAATGTTTTGACAAAGGCATTGTTTCTTTGAATATAACTGTGATATAAACAGCTGGTATTCATAGTCCAAATAGGAAAAAAGCATTAAAAACATCTGAATTGAAAGGGTAAGAAACTCATGTTCTGGAAAAGTAAAACACATTTCACTACGTACTCATGCAAAAATATTTGTGAAAGTGCTGCTTTCCAATGCTTTGGTTCATATCCTATACTATCTCCATGAAGGAAAATAAAAATATTTGCCATTGTCATCCTTAACATTTGCCTGTTACTTTCCACAGAGAATTTGCATTCTTAAATCCTGAATAATTTCTGCTAGGCTAAGGTTATTTGTCCTTCCTGTTCTTTTCCTTTCCTGTATATTTCCTTGGATCTCTACAGATTTAGAATTTGGTAGATCCCACTTTCTCTCTCAGACATTTTTCCATCATCAAAATAAAAAATGTTATTTATTAAGGACCAAATCCACACCTACGTGGTGATAGTTTGATAATGCCATGAGCAGACACAGACGACACTGCCTTACTAACTTCTGCAGAGGTTCTCAACTTTTCAAGAATTGCAGAACATGGCAGATCTTAACTGCTTTTCACAGAATCACAGAATGGTAGGGGTTGGAAGGGACCTCTGAAGGTCATCTGGTCCAACCCCCCTTCCAAAGCAGGATCACCTAGGACAGGTTGCACAGGAATGCGTCCAGTCGGGTTTTGAAGGTCTCCAGAGAAGGAGACGCTACAACCTCTCTGGGCAGCCTGTTCCAGTGCTCCGTCACCCTCACAGTAAAGAAGTTTTTCCTCATGTTGAGGTGGAACTTCCTGTGCTGCAGTTTGTGCCCATTGCCCCTCGTCCTGTCACTGGGCACTACTGCAAAGAGGCTGGCTCCATCCTCCTGACAGCCACCCTGCAGATATTTATAGACATTGATAAGGTCCCCTCTCAGCCTTCTCTTCTCCAGACTAAACAGCCACACGTCTCTCAGCCTTTCCTCATACAAGACATGTTCCAGTCCCTAATCATCCTCGTAGCCCTCCGCTGGACTCTCTCCAAAAGTTCCCTGTCTCTCTTGAACTGGGGAGCCCAGAACTGGACACAATACTCGAGATGAGGCCTCACCAGCGCAGAGTAGAGGGGGAGGATAACCTCTCTCAATCTGCTTGGTCACACTCTTCTTAATGCACCTCAGGATACCATTGGCCCTCTTGGCCACCAGGGCACATTGCTGTCCCATGGATAACTTACTGTCTACCAGGACTCCAAGGTCCTTCTCCATGGAGCTGCTTTCCAGCAGGTCAACCCCTAACCTGTACTGGTGCATGAGCTTGTTCCTCCCCAGGTTCAGAACTCGGTTTACGTTTTCACTAAAAACCTAGTCAGACAGCACCCCACATAGAAACAGTTCTATCTGTGATGCAAGTATTTCTTAAGCCCTTGCAGTTCTCCATACAGAAGTGGATTTTACCCAGAAAGTTATGATAAGTGAAGGTGCATCATAAACAAAGAGATTATTAAAAAACACACTTTTATCATATCAATTTGATAACATGAAAGCTTTGTGTATTAGATCATTTTTTTGCAAATAGCATAGATTTTCAGGGACATATTTACAATAAAAATATCTGCTGGTGTGATAGAAATTTTTTTCCCAAAGCCTTTTTATTTGCAAGGCTTACTTCTCTCCATGGAACTTACATAGTGAAGATTTTCCAGATGTGTAACTGTGGCTGTTGCCAAGGCACTCTGTCCTTTTGGAAATTAAGTTCTGAAAATCATTCATAGCATATGCAAAAATAAGTCCCACCCAACAGGGCTGCTTCTGAAAATTTGGGTCTGACTAAAACATAGATCATCCAAGCCAGAATCAAGGAACAGAATTTCCTAGTTCCCTATTTTATGCTCAGTTCTTCCAGATCTATTTCTTGGTGGGTGGTTTACCAGCAGGGATAATGTTACCAGAAAATATTATTTCTCTTAGTAGCCAAGTAAATCACTGAAACAAAATACATTGGCAAATGAGAAACAAATCATCAGGCAACACAACAGCTACCCTGAACAACAGGGGGGAAGTGGCTGGCACAGCCAAGGTAAGAATCAAGAAAAAACATCAGAAAATACTTGAAAGACTAGGGCAAAGCTTTTTCCAGACCTCTTGCAGGGATGTACTGCAGCAGAGCTCTGCTCCAGTGCTCTACTGTGGTAGAGTACCCCATCTGTGACACAGGATGCCTCCCTCTCATCCTTCTGTTGGAAGTTGTGGAACATCATGGGGCTATATAGTAAGTGTGTACCAGTGCAGTAGACTGCATTGCACATCCATGTAAATTATTTCCTTTGTATCTCAGCTAATCATATCTATTAGGTTACTAAGCGCTTTTCTGCTGATGGAGCATTGTAAGTAAGTGGGACACAATGGAAGAGAAAATTTAACCCCATAGCAGTAATAATATTGTACCTATGTCTCTGTATCCTGCTACAGTACTACAGACTGTATACTGTTTCTTGTTTATCTTTTTTAAACACTGCAGAATTTCATGCCTTTTATAAGAATAAGGGTTTATTTATTTCATTATTTTTAACTGATTCCTCTCTGTTTCTCCTCAGTCATCTCATTCAGCCATATCTCATAATTCTGTAGCATCAGATGTGGTGAAATATTATTGCATATTTTTCCTACAGATTGCAGATAGACATGGTGTATTTTGGGCATGTAAAATGTCAGATTATTTATTGTTTAAGGAGCTTAGAGTGGTGGTCCTACCATCAGGTATGTAGGTACAAATTTTTATACAGGAGGGGTGTCTGATTGCGTAGTCCTCACCATATAGAAGAGAAATACCTAAATTCAAAGCTGGAGGTTGGAAAGAAAAGGACAATTCCAAAGCTGAAGCAAACCTTTCCGTTTTAATGGGTAACAGGGCTAGGTGACTATTATTAGAAGTGATTCGGCACCTCAACATGCAATAGGCATAGAGTGAGATTTTTCAAAACCACTGTACATCTAATTTACATTGACTGAAGATCCCACGAGACACCTAAATACCTCTGGACAACCTTACTTTATCAATTCCTAAAGCTCACTTATCTTCCTCTTTCTCACATGGTGCAAACTCCTGATTTTTACCATGTGAAACACTACAAATTCCTATTCCCTTGATTAGGAGGCCAATTTTACATGTAAGCACTTTTCAGCTATGATGGGAAACCTTAGTAAGAAATGCTTTCTTTTTCTTTTAATATTTGTTGCAGTTCTCTGCAGCTATCCCACTGCTGAGCATGCGGATCAGATTCAGATCAAGACAGTGTGATGCAACAAGCTGAATTTCTTGACTGACCTTCAGCTCTCTCCCTGCGTTGTGATATACAGCTTTCTGTTCTGCTAAGTGAAAGTCAGAAACAGGGGCCAAGTGAAAAGTGATTTTTTTCACTCTTTTGCAGAAACAACAAAAAGGTTGCTGCTTTATGTGAGAAATTCTTTTGCTCATCTCTACTGGAGACTGAATTGTTTATTGTATTGACTGCCCATCATTGTGGGCTGGGTTTTAACAGATATGACAATTTACCTGTATCAAGGATTGGGGGGGGCTGTTTTAATACATTAAATACCTTTGCAATCTTTTTTTTTTTCTTTCTTTCATTTTCTTTTTCTTTTTTTTTAAGCACTAAATCTCAGCATGACTGTGTCCTGCAGTGGAAAATTACTACCCATTCAGAAATGTGCCTTGTTGCATTACAGTCGTATATTTGAAGACTCAAAGCTCTATCTGCAGCACAAAGGCAGGCTCAGCAAATGACCTAGCATCTTTGTTCCTTTATCACATTTTATGGCAGCATTTTCTACTTCTTGTAATCAAGGTATATTTGTGAAATTAATATTTTTTGCTCTTTAGCTTATATAACAATCACACATCTTCATTAAAAGGCTATATTGCAGTTAATATCTGTCTGAAATTGTTTCTAGTAGTGTCTGAATTACTCTCTGAATGAATCAATGAATGAATGTTTTTACAGCACAAGATGACAAAATTTACCGTGTCCTATCTCTTTATCACAAAGGTTGCCTGGGCCAACCTTTAAAATAAGTTATTTTTTTAGACCAAATGCAGAGAGGCACTCCTTGTCAGCTCTGTATGTAAGATGCAAAAGGTAAGGGGATCTAGCTACACCTACCCTTTTGGGGGGTTGACTGTTAAGAATTTCTCTCTCAATATGCACTTGGATCCACATTAGAAGCAGTCAGAGGCTTTTAAGGGGAGAAAATCTCAGGACAGTGTACAAAATCAGAGCCAGGGTCATGACCTTGACTATTGATCCAGCCTCTCTTATTTCCACAGCTTGCTGAGGCTTGTTCTTCCAACCTGCTGGTGTACATTAGAGCAGAAATCCATAACATGGCCATGTTCATCCAAGCACAGGAAGAAACTAAATTAAATGTTAAAAAACAATCTGAGGCTAGAGTTGGAGACAATTCATCATGATCCTAGACGTCAGGCAGGTAGGATGACCAAGAGTTCCTCAGCCAATAGATCCCAAACAGAATATGGAGGGACCTCACTGCCTCATTTGTCAGTTACAGAGCAGATAGTCGTAAAAACACCGAGGAAAAAAAATCTACTGAAGGTCAGCGTTTTAATTCCCAACCATGTACAAGTATTCATCTTTTGGAATGCAACCTGTAATTGAGGTTTAGGGGAGAAAGGGAATGAGATAAAAAATTATCTGACATTAATACATTAGCAGTCACAATTAGGAGAAAATAAAACTTTGCACGGAAGAAGTGTACTAAAAATTGAGTCCAACTGAGTCCTTACAACTCTGGAACCCAAGTTTAGGTGAAAGAATTTGACTACAGACTTGAGTAACCTATTAAAATCAGCAGTCAGTCTCTTTTTCACCTTCAAAAGTTATCTCAGTGGAAGGCTAACCTTTCTTGTCGATGAAAGGGTTTTAAAGGTATATAATCTGTGATGCATAGAATGAACTCAGCATGTTTAATAAGAGAGAGATTCTGTAGGCTGGTTGAACTGTTTAGAAACTGCCCTGTGATGCTTCTCAAGCTGATGTTATTTGTACTGGACACAGATCACATGTCCCTTATATAGTCACCCAAAACATGTAACCTAAACAATACTTCTCAAATGGCAAGTTTTATTCTTCTGGGAACTACAAAGCATACATACCTTGAAAGTACTTTGCAGATATTATGATGATTGAAAATAGTCACAAACCCCACTACAGTCTGTACAGCTGCTGTTCTAATTGAGCTAGCTGGTGAAAAGAAGAGCTTG
Source organism: Phaethon aethereus (assembly GCF_964289735.1). Classification (NCBI taxonomy): domain Eukaryota; kingdom Metazoa; phylum Chordata; class Aves; order Phaethontiformes; family Phaethontidae; genus Phaethon; species Phaethon aethereus. The sequence continues at coordinate 14,288,724 of NC_138588.1, read as the reverse complement.
GCAGTTTTGTGAACATGAGTTACATTTCCTGTTGTGGTTGAATTGTGTTCTCTCTCAAAACATTGATAAGCAGGTATCTGAACTGAAAATAGTCTACTGCCCTTTAATTTTATTCCTAAGTTGTGTTACACTATTTGTGCATTATCAGCATGTGCTGTTAAACCTCATCATGCTGAATTCCAATCTGATGAAACATAATAAGACATAACACAGTTTGACAGCTAATATTTAAAGAAGAAATCTTATCTCTTGCTATCTAAATAGCAAAGGGCTCCCATTCAGACACTTACAGATTCTTAGTGGATATCTTGAGAGAAGAGTTAACACGAGCTTTCTTGGCATGGTTCCTCAGTATAAACAGCAGCTTTGTACGTGTGCGAGCTTAAAACAAAACGCCCTCTTACAGATTGCTAAATTCACACTGAACAATTTCTGAACTACCTTTTTAATTTGTAGTAGTCTAAGCAAGAGTGTGTAGGAAATATGAGTGAACTGATGGAATTTTGTTTCCTAGACCTCTTACCAAGTAGTCTGCAATATCCAAAACAGAGAATGTATTTTAACAATCCAGTAAAAACTGTGGTAATTTCCAGTTAACAATAGTTGGAAAGATTTGACATATCTTAGGTATAGGAGTTTGCTGAACATAAATTCCTGGATTCCATGCATCACAATTTGTTCTGTTTTCTTGCCTGGCTCTTTCCAGTTAGCCTAGGGTGATTATAAATCCATTTTCTGGCATTATTATTACTTGCCATTCACACAGGCTTAACAAATTACTTGCCGGTTTGCATATTGATAGAAGATCTGTATTCTACTATTAGGGGTTTATGCTTTTCCATATTTTTCAAAAGTGTCTCAGTTTTTGGATTCTTAGTTTCATCCATCATTAGCTTGCTTTTTACCACCAAAAACTGACTTACAGTTAATGCTGTTAACTTACAGTCATTTCAAAGTAAAGGAAAATTATGGATACTTATGGATAAATATCAGGGAAAAAATACCTTATGTTGAGCCCTTGATATAGAAGGATTTCAGATTTCCTTATCTGGAAAGTTTGACTTGAATATATCTGAGTTTCATGATTAACCTTTTAAATTGGAAAACCTTTTGAAAGTAGTCAAGTTGAAAGGAACTTCAGTACTAGTGAAAAGATCCGTCTGCTTCCCAAAGTGTTTTTTTCTTTTCTGAAAATATAGGATCAGCGTTATACCTGGCACAGTCAAGCATGTTGTGTCACATGTACATCTACTGTCACTGCATTCCAGAAATACCCTTGATCCAGACTGAATAAATAAGTTGCATGTCAAGACTGTGATAATCTCCGCCCAGGTGGTAAGTTGTAGCAAGGGCAGCGCCCATCTACAGCACAACTCCGAGAGATGTCAGTGCACCACTTCCTTGTGATGCCTCTGCCCTCACCTCTGCTCACACCTGTCCTAGCCACCATGCACACACAAGTACCCAGCATCAGATAAACTTGAATCCTTTGAAAGAGCAGATGAGCCATTCTCAGTTCAGCCAGGTAGGATCTGTTCTTGTGGCAGTTTTGTGGCATGCTATAGGAAAGGGGTGCTTCCTACTTCTGGTAATAATGGTCCATGGCTGTTCCCTGCAAGCCTTTACTTGCGACAATACTTAACTTTCTAGTTTTCTAACAATAAAATAACAGAGAAGCCCACCAGCAGTGTCTGGGATATTCGCTCAGGGAAATTTAGGCAAACTTGGACAAATTCAGCAACCTTTTGAAAAATTAATTTGCCATAGTACAGCTTGAATCTATGTAGGTGTTTGTTGTGTTAATGATCATTTTTACTTTTATATACTACTACTGTATTTGACTGAGAAATAAGATGCAGAATGAAGCAGAAATCTGTCAGAAATTGTGGCTCTGAGAAAGCACTGAATAGCACAAGCTAATAAACTAATATTTAAAGAAAAAATCAGAAACACATAAGTGTTTCTGAGAAACTTGATAGTATGTGGCAGCCCTAGACATAGGTTAGAGGGATAAAAACACCAGTGGCACATGGCTGGCCATTTTGCACTGATTTTGTGGTTACTGTTAAACCATATAAATCTACATTTTAATAACCTTAATCTAGTGCATATAACAGTTTAGTCCAAGAGATTTTGTGAAGTTATCTACATAGTCTTAGGGTACCTCCAGCTGTGCTTGCCTTCCGCAGGCTGAATGTAATCCTACAGGTTGTTTTATCCAGTCCTGAAATAAGAAAACAATACATGAATGACACAGGCATTGGTTAGCTAAATGTAAGCTGAACTCTCAAAACTAGACTGTATCTTTTACTGCATTGTATAAAGACTCTTGGACATTGTTATTTGATCTTATGGGTTTCTGAAATACCATTAAAAATATTTTCTCATTTCATTTGGAATTGGCATTCTTAACTTTTATACCCTGTTAACATCTTCAAAAATAGATCTGAAAATAGTTTTGTGGCCCAGTAGTTAGCATGAAAGTCTCCAAGGACATGTTCTTTTAACTGTTTGCTTAACTTAGCTGTGAAATTTGACTTGCCTTTTTATTGCACCTGAGCCTGCACTTCCTCTTCCAAATACATCAGTGCAGTTTCCTACTGCTTGCGTAACAGGGAACAGTATATCTGATAATTTACTTCGTAGGAGTCCTAGTGTTTTATTTCTTGCATGAAGTAAAGTGGCATCAGTATTTAGGTGTGCTGCATTAGAAGTAGGTTTAAAAGTAGGACCTTAATTCATTTTGGTCTCTTTATGGACTATAATCCAGTAGAACTCAAGAATATTTTGCAGTGAAAAAAAATACCATCAAAAGTGATGTTTGAATCTTTTTTCTATAGTATTGCACAGATTTGATTGTCTTTTTTTAAGACATCACAGAGGACTTAAAGGTCTATGACAGATAGATGCAGTCTTTAAAGCTACTCATGCATTCTTAATGGACAGCCTGTTAATTTGAGGTCTAGGTCATGAATTTGAATGCCATTCACTAAACACCTCTTTGTCAACAAAAGCTAGTTTTCCCTTAGGGTAAATTGTAACTCATTAATTGTAATTAAATTAAACATACGCGACAACTAGAAAACCCAGGGTGCATTCTGTGAGGAACATCAGTCTAGCAGTCCACGGCTGAGTTCTGGGATGTTCAGGGGTTTTGCAAGTGAGAAGAAAATATAAGGCTATAGTTTTAATAACAGGTTGAATAAAGAGGGCAAGTAGTAAATGTCTTGCCCATTTAATAATTTTTTAATTCATTTTCCATTGGATACTAAACATAACAAAAACTTTAACATGAAAAGTCAGTTGGGGTTTTTTGCAAGTATAAGCCAGTAGTCATGATATTCAAGATATTTTGCTTCCTGTATATGAACCCTAAGAAGACATAACCAGTTTTAAGCCTGTATTTATGTTTATAGTAGTGATTAAACTCTGTTAAGAGCAGAGGCCTTTGTATCTGGAAGCTCTGCATAATCCATCCTCAGGTCCTAAGTTAAATCAGTTTGGTTGTCAAATATGAGTCCCTAATGGGCAATGGTCCACATCACAAAGCCATCATGTAATTGCCACTATTTGGCATATTTGGCAGTTCCTATTAGGAGAGGCCCAGGACTGAGCTAGTACACTGAAGCGTTACATCATTGCAGAGTGGAGACAACAAAACAAGAATTGGGCTGAAAAAGATATACTGGTTCAGACAATTTTTTTCAGTGAAATTGTGGAAGCACTTTTTTATTCAGGTCATTTGCACTTTTTTCCCTGCACACTGAAGATTTATTTTTTTGATCTAAACTGAAGTATTTGGCCTTCAGTTTTTTTACCATTTTCATTTTTACAAAAACTATTTTTTTCTTTCCAATTAATTTGCTAAAATTGTTATAAATTCATTAAATATTTTACACATTTGGGGGAAAAGAATGTTTACTAGAATGTTTAGTCCACTTTCATGTGGAAAGATACAGTTGGCTGACCATCATTGTGCTGAAGTCTGGTACACATGAGGAGACAGCTGTGGTGCATACAGATGCTGAAACTGCATTTGTGATCTGAACAGTAAGTGGTTAACTTGAAGACTGAGGACATTCAGAAACAGTAGATAACTGACCTTGTATTTTTTGTTCAGCTGAGATATATGCTTATAAAAATTCAGTTAACACGCTCTCTGCAGTTTCCTAGCTGCAACTCTGTTGGGAGCACGTGTCTCTATTTAAAACACGTGTGTTGTTTAGCATCGCTATTTGTATCAAAAGTCCCACTGTGAATAGTCAAGTGACAAATATTAAAGTCGGGAACCATGTATAAACAGGAGTGCTAGGCCCCTTTGAATGTGTTTGGAGAATGTTAAATGGAATGTAGGGGGAAGATACACCTCATGGAAGGGAAAATACACCTCACCTCTCCCCTCTGTTGTTTGCTCAGGAGAAACCTAATAATGTGTGTTATTAATGAACACCCCAGTATTGCAGATGCATGAGCTCCGCATGAAAACTAATCCATTAACACCTTCATCTAAGGCTTCTTTCACATTACTAACTTTACAATCCAAGGATCTCTCCCACCTTCACCATTGACCTAGTCATGAGGAGAAGAGTGTCTCATCAGCAATAGACATATCATTTCCAAAAGTTCTGATTCAAAGAGGCAGTTTGACTAACAGACTGCCAGCACTGTAAAAAGTTTGAACCTTTCCCTGCTATACAAAATGCAAGCTACTGTGCAAGTGATATGAGTACATGGGAAATGCAAACTCCCAAAGAAGGCTGCAAAGCAGAGGGAAACAGGAAGATGAATATCAGGTTTGCTTCCTTCACTGGTATTAGAAACATAACCTTGAGAAAAAGCCATTCCCTGAGAGCTCAGCAAGCCTTGATGTGAATGTTGGCTCTGTCACAACTTACTCCTGAGGTCTTGGAGTTAATAAACCCACCTACCATAGGGAGTTACTTTTTCCTGCTTCAAGCTGCAATGTAGCAGTGCTTAGATAATACAAGAATGATGGCCACAAGAGTAGGAATAATTCTTATAGTTGACAAAGCTTTGTCCAGCTTTCATTCAGATCCTGTAATGGAGCTTGGCATGAACCCCTTTTTCTTCGTATCTCCTTCTGTTTTCTGCTTACTTCCTTTGGAGAGCTTTTCATATCAAAAACCTTTCTGAGAACTAGCTGTTTCAGCTCTGGAAACCTCTGTTTTACTAATAGGTAAATGGAAGCTGAATGGGATTATATACATGCCAGTCTCAAAAACAACCTGTGAAAGTCTTTGCTGTGCCCTCTCTGTGGTAGGCTCATCTTTCCCTTTCTCTATCAGTGATCAGTGTCCTGTTGGCTCAAGTCTATCACCTGTCTTACACATTTTATTCATGTGACTGAGTGATGATCAGGAGGTGGCATACCTGTTTTGCTTTCCAAGGTGTTATGGGCTTCTCTTCATACAATGTGTCCTTGCTGTGAAGTACACTGCTGCTTGCTTTGTTCTCTGCTGCTTTTTTTCCTCTGGTTTACTACAGATGAAGAAAAATTTCTTTCTGAGTCCTGACATTCATACACCCAGTCACATCCTCTCCTGCCACCAAAACCCAACAGAGAATGCCCCCTCCATTTGACCTCTTATATTCTAACTAAATGCACAGTTTGGAAGCAGTGACTGGGAATTTTAAGTGCTAATGTAATATATAGTGTGAGGCTTTGCCATGATGCTTGGCCTCGTGTGGAAGGCAGATAAATGTGGAAAATGCTCCTCATAGTTCAGCAGGTACCACTCCTGCTGGCTGAACTGAGAGCTTTATAGCATATTCTGATCTTGGGTGGATGCAGCCTTGAAACTGCCCATCCCTTTTCCCAAACCTCAAGGTTTACCTTAACATTTAGCACTTTGGCAAAGGCCCTTGACCACAGCTCCTTATCTATCCAAGTGGCCATACGTCACTCAATCACACTGGCCTTTGTTACTGAAAATTACCTTTACTCATTAAACATGCAATTCAGTTGGGACACATTACAAAATTTAGCTTTTGACTCCCATTGGCTCTGTTTTTATTGATGTTGCAAAGAAAGAAAAAATGCCTGACTGGTTTTAGCCTATCTGGTCATCTCAAGAAAACCCTTTCTTTACCTCTGCAAATGCTAGACATTCCATAGCATCTATCATGCCATTTGACCATGATGACAGTGATCACAGCTTTATCACTGTGGTCACAAGAAAATAATGGAGGTTCAGTAAGTGCAAACAAAATACCTGCTGCCAGCACCCTTGAGGGGCTGCTTGTGGTCAGAATGTAGTCAGGAAAGACTGTAGTGGACTGATGAAGGAGTGGTCACAATGCCCTCCCATTATCCCAGCCTAGTCAAAACCTCCCTCTACTCCCAGACTGAGCATGGGGAGGGGACAGAAATGCCACTGCTTCTGATATAATTTAATATTCTATAAAATCTTCCACAGATGTGAAGAACAGGAAATCATGGTTGGAGCTAGTAAAAGAAAATGGTTCACACTGAGGGAAAGCACTAATGTAAGTAATACATCTTACTCACAGGTTGGTGTTAGCTTGCTTGGCGGTGTCAACTCTCTGGCTCCCTGGCTATATGATTGCCATTGTTAAGAGCTGCCAACTATTTGTGATTTGATGAATTATGTGAGTGTTCTACTTCTCCATAAAATGGAGTTTTATGCAGATACATCTGTGCCATGGGAGATCCTTGCTAGGCTGTTCCTCCGGTGCAAGCATCTCCTGTCCAAAACACAAGATCAGACATTAGTGAAAACACATTTCAACTGGAAAAAACCAGTAGTAGGTGATTTCGATGTCTGTAATAAGTCTGAGAAGGTATTTGTAACCAATAGTATTAATATTTCCTTTCCTGTGTCAAGAATTGATGACTTTTTTTATGAGGGGATGTGTATGTGTATGTGTGAGCGTGTGTATGTGTGCATCTATTAGGTTACTTCTCATGTCAAGAGCCTCTATGTTTCTTGGCAATTTCAGTTTAGTTTACTGTTGGGTGATCCCAAATAAGATACAAGAGTCTACAGAAAAGGAGATTATTTCTGAATGTGCAAAGAGAATATTAGCAGCCATCTTCAGCAATTTTTGTAAAGGTATTGCAACAGCTATTCATATTGTCCTATAATGATGATAAATGGTGCCTTAAAAAAATCAGTCTCAAGGAAGGTGGAACACAAAATTTTATATTGTGAAAGCTATGTACAGGATAAATTATGCCTTGCTGAGACAGCCAGTCATTGCTAAGTGCTGATCAGCCTCACCTGTAGGCACAGCTGGAGCCCCCCCATTAAAACACTTCTACATTTCAAATGTTTTGCAAGACTCATTTCTTAAAAGCAAAATTAAAAAAAAATAAAGTTAGCTAAACATGTTGTCACTATTACAAATATGAAAATGATTCCCTGGTGAATGAACTGTGTTAACTTGATGAAATCACCACTTCATCTAAGACAGAACTTATGTGTTATATCGGTACCTGGTACAAACTACAACACAACCAAGACCCGTGCTCACCCCGAGGCCCACGTCCACCACAGAACACGCCATGAGGCCCTGCGGAACACACAGGGACTGGGTTTCGGGCACACCAATGTCAGGGCACTATGAGGCCTCTGTGGCACCAGCCAGCCCCGCCCGGGGCGTCCCCACACCCTGACGGGCGGGGCCCTGCGGCTCCGCATCGTCCTGGCCCTGCCTCAGCCGGGCGGGGCTGGGCCTGCCTTCCCTCCTCGCTCACAGGTCCTTTCGTCGCCACAGCTTTGCCTCAGGGGGACAAAAATTTTCAGTCCGCTGCAGTGACGCGTGTAGATCGGGTGCTGCCCGGCGCGCGTGCTGCGTAGGCCTCAAATCGCCTCAGACCTGGAGGGGGCAGAAAAGGTACTCAAAATCCTGACGGCAGGGCTAGGCAGGCTTGCTCTGGCAGCTGATTTTAAGAAAGATTACGTAAGCAGAGCATCAAATCCTGTCTGAACTGTGACAGAAATCCCAAACATTCTCTGTTTCAGGAACCTCTTCTTTCCCTCAGGTGGCACTGGGGTAGTATCCTGCTTCTGCAAAAGTGCAAAGGAGCTAACGGGCCTCCTTGGGCCTCCTCCTGAGCACCTGGGGGAAGGCTAGAAGGAGGAGCCCTGTCAGAGGGCTGAGGTAGAGCTGTGTGCCCCTGAGGGTGCCAAAACTCGGGAGGGTGCAGGTGCTGCCAGGGGATGGCAGACAGTGGCCTTGGGGAGCTGGAAAAATGACTTGCGTGCACAGCACGCAGCAGCCTTGTGCTGCAGTTTCTGCTGCAACTGTGTGGATCGTGCCTGGTGGTTTCCCAGAGTGAGGGGCGGTTGTTGTGCCCTTATGTGAATAAGCTGAAAGGGCTTGCTCTGGAGGGCTGTGCAAACCCAGCTCTTCCCACTTGCTCCTGCCAGGCCATGAGGCCCCATGATGGCCTAGGCTATTCATCTCCCTGCGAGACCATCATGACTGAAGTGAGCAGAAGCCTCTTGTCTCCTCTGTCCTGCAGACAGAGTGCTCTCTGTGTAACTTATGAGCTTGCAATAGTAGCTGTAATGACTCTGGGACAGAAAAAGAAATACTTCAAGGAGCTGCACTAACAAAAGAGGACAGATAAAAGGCATCTTATGCCTTTCCATGGCAGACTGCATAAGGACACTTGAAAGCCGGAGTGGTGTGTGGTACCTGCTGGGCTGTCTGAAGAGAGCGGTTGAGACACAGGTAAGAAACCTGTTGGGTGCTATGGGCGCTCACTTCTGCTTCAGGTCATGTAATCAAATCCCGTTGGACTGAAGGAGTGTGCAACTGCATAATGAAAAGCTATAAGCAGTGAGGCAACTGATGACTTTAAGAATACAGGGAATGTTGTGGAAATGTAAGGAGCAGGACTTTGTTACCACACCTCTAGCTCCAGCACCATTCTCATGCTTTGGTTTCCTCATTGCTTTATTGGATGTTTGTTCATGAAAAGCAAAGTCTAGGAAATTTAGAAGCAATGGGGTATAATTAAAGTAAGGCATTTCACCTGTTGCTAGAGTTCTTGTTCACTGTCAAGTCAGGAGATAAATATTAAAAAAACCTATCTTCTTAACCCTTAATCTGTACTATAGCATCAACCCTTAAGATATTAAACAGCAGAGTTATTAACTGGTTTGCATCTGGTTTTACAAATGAAGATGGTGGAGATTTACTTAAACTGCATCAGATGTTTAAGGATAACAGATGAAGAATTAAGAAGTGTGCAGATTAACACGAGTGATGATTAAGAAAAGCTTACAGGCTCTAAACCCTGTTAATGTTTCTGACAAATGACAAGCAATACAAGAAGGATATGCACAAATGTGCTTTGGAGGGGCTTGGACACAGGCAGAACAAGGACTGCTTGGTTGGATTTTGGGCCCAGAACATTATTGCAAGGATAAAATTAACTTTGATAAACTCCCAGCTCTGTAGTTGCCCTTAATCTATCCTCTTCTCTTCCCGTGACCTATTATTTCTGAATTTGTTCATTGTGTGTCTACGCTGGTTGCATAGTATTGAGAAGCACTCTGTGGCCTGCAGGATATTACCTTGTTGCCTAAGACTGCATGAAGTCAAACTTGAAAGGGAAACCTGGGTCATCTGGTTTCTAAATAACAAATAGGTCCTGTCCTGGCACTCCATTCTTACTTCAGCTGCAATAAAAAGGATTTATAATGTGGACATAATGTGTTTTTGAAGAAATCAGTGTTGTCAGTGTAAAATATAGAAGTATGGCAGACGTTTTACAGAACTAACAAGAATACAAGGATTTCTGTGTTTGGAAATGGTACTTTTGCCTATTGAGCTAGAAGCATCTTAGCATCTGAGAACTCCTTACAAATCATATTTGGTAACAGTCATCCCACGTTTTTCTGGGACCAGCTCTGTCACTTCTGGAGAAAGGAAAAGGAGAAGGCTCAGATGGTCTCAGGAGGTGGCGGGGTGATGCTAAGAGGAGCTTGTCTGAAATTCGACAAAAAATAGAAGGGGCTGTTAGAAAAAAGAGTTTTTGAAGTTTTGGGGGAGGGAGATGGGCAAGCACATGTGCTTGGAGATAAAAAGCCTGAAATAAAGGAGAGCGATACAACGTATGTGGCTAGAGGAATTTATCTACTACCCACCAAGCCTGGAGATGAAGACTGTAAAGGTAAGAGAAAAAGGCAGCCACAAGTAACGAGCTGGTAACTATTGTGAGGAAAGCGGGAAGGAGTTGGTGCCAGTGTAGTGCTGGCGTTGGTCTGGCAATGTTGCTGAGAAGAGGGAAAGGGGGAAGCCCCTGTGGCAGGGCTAGAGATGCAGTAAATTCTGGGCTATTGCGTGAAAAACATTGAGGTCTGATGGAGAGGGATATTTTGGTGAGGGCATAAACAATGCCAAGGCAGGGTGAAATGCTAAGGTAGGAGGAAATGGGGGGTGTACCCTCGCCTATCTTCATGAGAGGGGAGTAAAATGGCAAACCTGTTTTCCCGATGCTTTCTTTTCCTCTCCTCCTTTCCAAGGCTAGATAGTCTGTCCTATTTGATAAGGGCCCAAGAGTTGCACTGGCTTCTTTCCACCCTTTCTCTAGTCATAAGCTTGTTTCTTCTGACTCCTTTACTTTTACTCAGTGCCGACTCCATCCCTGAGGAGTTCTTTTGTGTCTGTGAAAATGCAAAATGAATGAAATTTGTGTGAGCAGTCAGGGGTGTTGTCCTCTTGTGTCTAGCTTTCATGTGGAAACTTATGCCTGCTTTTTCCTTTGTGCACTCAAAATACTACTACAGGCATCTAGTATACTGTAAAAATGTTACACAGCCTTATGTGCTCCTTGATTACAGCAAGTAAAAATTGAAAAGCGGGTTGATTGCTACTGATGAATTCACAAACCTTTTCAAGGCAATGTTTAAATAGTACAGTTATCAATGTATTCTAACACTTATAGCCTGAAAAATAAAGGGCTGGTTTCTCCCCTGGTGTAGCCTAACTTGAGCAGGGCCCCAGCAATGACCATCAAGGAGTCCTGGCTCACAGTACTGATAAGAGGTTTTTTTCTCCTGAGACACCATTGGAAATGTTGCCTCATTTTTGTAGAATGTCAGTCATGATTCAGAAGTGAAGTAATGCTCCCCCCGCCCCAATTGTATTTTTGGTTCTGTTATGCAGCTTCTTCAGGTATTATGTCTTTTCATGCTTGTGTAACACATTAGCTGAGAGAGAGAATTATTGTAACTGAGGCTCTTATACAGTCTTAAGCTACATACAAAGTGACTCTGATGCTTTTGTTAATTTACAGAGATAATGGTTTCAAGGGAACATTTGCTGAAATTGTGACTGAATTCTTTGTTGATACAAAGAGTTGAACTCTTATTTTAGATCTGATCAAAGAGCTAATACTCTGCGCTTTGCCTAGGTATAGGTGACACTGTAGCTTGCTGCATTATACTCAAGCTACTAAATCTCATTGAATGTTTTAAAAGTAATTACCATTTTATCAGAAAATGTGGTTTACCAGAAAACTACATAACAGTGAAGGGTTTTCACCCTAGGCCACATGTGCATATGCAGACCATATGTGTATCCAGTGATTGAGCACAGGCTCTCAGTATTCGCTTTCATACTTTGATAAGCTTGCTATTCACATTATTGATCATGCTAAGGGATTTATTGCCAAATAAGCAATATTGTGCCAAATATGCAGTGTGAGAGAGGACCGGGGGAAATGGAGTCCTGCTTCCTCTGTGCTGGATGCTGGTTTAGCTGGATAAATGTGGGAGCTTGGGGGAATCTGTGTCCCCATAAGGGGTACCACTTACCGATCCCTCCTGTTCTGGGGGCTGGAGGAGGGCAGAGGGTGGCTTCCAAGCTGAACAAGTGGGAAGAGGACAAGACATCTCAGAGGGTACCGGGCTTCACTTTTTAACCTAGGGGTGGTGCAGAATCTCTCTGCCTGCCCTTCAGACTTATGGTGTAGGGATCCTGGCAGTTCATAGAGCGTGGAGATGGTCTGTGAAAGTGAATCTAAGGTTGTTCCTATGGGAAAGTGAGTGTTACCTCATGGCAATGAACTGCTAACTTGGACCATGGTCTCCTTTAAGGCTATAAATGATTTTCGGTCTCAGAGAGATAATGGGAAGTTCGGCTGCTGGGCCATGCTTTCAGAGTACAGCATTAGGAGGTGACATACAATTTGCAGTAAAAATCTTTCGAGAAAGAAGGTTTTAAACTAAAATTTTTCCACAAAAGTTGATTTGAAGGGGGGAAAGGAAGTTTAAAGAGAAAATGTAAATGAGTTTGACTATTCCATGGCTCAGCTTTGTTCCTTAAAACTGTTGCAGTAGTTGGAATGTGTTAAAAAGCTGGGGCAAAAATTCTGAAAGCTCCTCTGAAAAGGGCTATTAAAACTGAAAAGCAAATTACAATACAAATAAGTTTTTTCTTCTAAGTTAACTACAATAAATCAGTACAGATACTACTTACCAACAGGTTTTTAATATATTTGAGCAGAAAACACATACAGATGCACCCCTGTTGTAATTTGAAGTCGCGTTCCCTTCTTGGTGCGGCAGTGATCGTGGCGTCACCAAAGACTAGTGACCAGTAATGAATGTGTCGCACTCGAAGATCCCTCCAGGGTTCTGATTCAATCTTTTGAGTTATAGGATCAGGACAAAATGAACTATTTTTCAGGCTTGTAAATATGTGACAAATGACAGTGCAGGAACTATTGATTCCAATCACACTGATACAATGTTTCATAGTCAGGACAGACCCGCTTTACAAATTACTTGCAAGTTGAACAGCAAAGCCATACATAACATGCTTCAAACCATATCAATCTTCTAGGGTGTTTCTGTCACTAGTTGCCTTCAGATTTGAATAAAGTGCCCAAAATTGAAATGTGTGTTTTAAATATTTTTCTGGATGAAGTCAGTGCAGCAGTGCTTTGGCTTGAAGCAGAATCAGACGGGGGACTTGGGCCCCTTATGTGTGGTTGGGGCTGTTGTACAGCAGTGAGCACACACTGTCCTTTATCGAACATTGGCAGTGTTTAAATAGCCTGTAGATGTGAATAACAGACTCTCCTCTCTGTAGAGATTGTTACTGCAATTATTGCAGTACAAGAAACACCTAAAGATGAATCTAGGACACCTCAGCCTTGTCTGAGGACCCAGTTGCATTTTTTGGAAATTTCTTTAAAACAGTGGGCATGGCTGGAAAATGTGGTTGAACTTTCTGTGTGTTTCTAAAGCTAAGATTTTAATGTGATATAATCTTGATAAAACACTTTCTTATGAGTATTTTAGACTGCAGGCTAATACAAAATTGTTACCCTCTTGGAAAAGAGAGACAATAATGAACAAAGAAAAAATCACGTTGCATACACATGTTGAATATAGAGCTTTCTTCTGGGAGATGCTCAGAGGAGCCACCTGCATGTGCCAAGTTAGTAGTGTCACTTAACATATTAATGAAAAGTGCCTAGATGTTATGGTAATGAAGGCAATATAGTAACCTATAAAAAATCAAAAAAAATCTCTAGTCCAATGTCTGTTGTATAAAAATAGGTTTTTTTAATGGTAGTTATTTGTTATACTGAGGGACCTACAGTACTGAGAATGCTTGAAATCTCCCTCAACTGTATAGTGAAGTTAAATGAAAGCTGAAAATAGAACACTTTGGGGCTTTTTCGTTAGGGATACAATTACAGGAGGGTTAGAAAAGCTCGTTTGATTTACTGATAATAAATGGCCTACAATGCTTTTCAGTGGGATATGAATAAATAGCTTCACCTGAGAACAGCTCCTGGTCATTAGTAGTCATCTTCAAAGTTAGTTGCAGCAGGAAAACAATAAAAAGAAATATCCATGTTCCTAATGAAATATTATAGTGCACTTACAGTTACAGAAAGAGATGCAATAATTTGAGCTATATAACTATTATTTCTGTTTCTTGACTTGCTACCATTATGCAGAATTCAGCCGTAGTTCACCATACTTATCACATACTCACCTTAAAGGAGCCCTGTGTGATGATTTATTGTAGACCTTTTTCCCTGCTGCTTGAAGGATCAAGCCATCTGTGTACCATAAAGGTATGATAAAAAAGCTTTACAGTGTTGTCTGTGAGGCAGATCTAGACAGTTATTAATTAGAGCAGCTCTTGTTTTAGAAGGTACTTCTATCACTGTGAGTTCTGCTGGACCAGCTGGGATGTAGTCCCATCCTTTGCTTCACACCCTTTCCCTTCCTTCCTTCTCATCTATTATTCTTCTCCATTAAAGTGTGATAAACCAAAAGGCAAGAGAGGTTAGGGAAACAGTAATGCTACAACCAACCTCTCATTAGAAAGTCAAGCTCCTGGCAAGGCTGTAATTAAGTAGGGGTTTTTTTGACCACATAACTATATCAAACCATGTTGTTGGCTAGTCTACTCAAGCCGGATCAAGCTTCATCTGCTGACCTCACTAAGTGAAATCTTGGTCTGGAAGCTATTTTAACTGCAGCATGCTGCTAAATCTAGGCTGTAATTGCCTGGAGTTTATTTGGCTGTGCAGGCTGCAGCTATAACCCAGTCAAAGCGGAAAGAATTCAGCTTTGCCAAGCCAGGTCAAGCCAGGCTTGCAGCGCTTCCCAAGTGAATTTTTCCTCAAGCTGGAATTCTTTTTTTTTTTTTTTTTAAATGCTTCACTTGGTTGATCAATGGGTCCCATTCAATGGTAATATTGACTTAGAAAACTAGCTCAGAATGTCAGATGATGAAGTTCATACCGCTCCAGTCTACAGCAGGCAATGGTAATCATCAGCACTTTATAGCAGCACAAAATCAAGAGAGGTTTTATTTAGTCCTTTCCCAAATCTACAGGAAGATGCTGTTCCAGTGCTTTGTCATGGGTTTAGGGAAGCACTTAATTGCAACTTTTCACTAGCCTCTGTTACTCCCTGGACTTCTGTGCTTGCTACTCTGTAAGTGGCTAGGCTCACAATTTCTGACCCAATATTTACAGATAAATCTGTTTTGTCTTGTATGCAGCAATTGGTTTTTAATCTGTTGCAATGTGACATTTCATGTTGGCATCCATACTTTGAAAAGGGAGGTTCACTTACGCCTTTTTGTTTCAAAAAGCAAATGCGAACACAGTAGCATGTTCCAAATCCTCTTTACAAAACACCTGTAAGGGTTAGAGCAAGCCTCAGGAAAACACAAATTTAAGTATCACAGGTTCTTATCGTTACCCCAGTCAATTCGGATCCAAATTTGGCATTCTTATGGTAATATTTATTTGATGTTAGCTAGCAAAAAAACTTAAGAATGAGAGTAACTTATATTCTTCCCTTTCCTTTCAGTTGTCCACAGAAGTTTGACATTCCTGAGTTTCTCTGTCTTTAAATGGTACAGTACACAGGGTAATACATACTGATGCAAAAGTGTAAGAAACTACAAAATTTCTTCTTACTCCCTTACCATCCTCAATAGTGTTGCTGCTGGTGAAAAAAACAGCTGCTGTGGCATCTCCATAAGAAAAAGGATAGACTTAACTCCACTTCCCCACACTGCACTGGTCATTCAGGTGATGTGCTGGCAGGGTTCACACTATGCATAAACCTGGTGAAAAAATGTTTCCAGTATGTCTGTGGGAAATCTATGGGAAGGGGAAATAGAGCAAGGCTGTGACCCTTAGCTCTTATGTTCTCAGAAATACATATTGACTCCAGCTGAGAGCTTTCAGGAAAACCACAATTAAACCTTTTTCTACTTATAGCCTACAGAGTCTGTATGATCTGTTTGCTTTGTGTACTCAGGTTGGAAATATTGGTATCAAAAAGCTCTGGGAGGTTGTATGGGTAAACTTGTACTGCCTCATTGGATAAGCAATTTCTGAATCTGGCATCCAGTGTGTAAGATTCAATTCCTGATCCTCTCTGAGCCTTCTCTTCTCTAGGCTAAACAATCCCAGCTCTCTCAGCATTTCGTCATAGGAGAGATGCTCTAATCACTCCATCATCTTTGTGGCCCTTCGTTGGACTATCTCCAATACGTCTATGTCTCTCCACAGTGTTAACTTGTTGATTCCTGGACCCTTGGCCAAGGTCTACGCCTGTACAGCCTGTTTGAGCTTCCAGCCTGCCACCTTCTTTCCTTGTAGCGACCCATGAAGTTGTAGGAAAACGGGTACATATGACTCCTGTAACATTCCATTCCCAGCTGTTGTGCTATGCGCTGTGCACTCACCCATGTGGACACTTGCTAAACTTAAGCATGTAATCGGAAACTTTAATCTGTTAACTCATCTTTAAACTCATAGCATTAAAAAGAAAACCCAACTTATTCTGTCTTTTAAAATGTGAGACCACAGCCTGGATGCAGCCACACTACTGAAGTGAACACTAGGGGTTCACCCAGAGTCCCACTGCTTATTGAGCTCATGCTGCTGGTGAGAAGGGATTATGTCCTGGCAGGGGTTTTTCACAGCCTTGGAAAGGATATTTTCTGCCTCTGAGCTGGCACAGGGCGTGATACAATTGCAAGGCGGCTCCATCTGCATGCAGACGTCAGGAGCGGCAGATGGCTGGCTGCTGTTATTAAAATGTGCATTTTTCCCTGAAGAATTAAGGTTGTCCAAGTGTAATAACCTTTCCTCTTTATCTCAGGATTGTTCTCAAACAACAGTTAAAAGGGGGAAACTGGTGATAAAACGGTATCCTGTCATCTTGGCTACTGTATTTAGGTCTTTTGTGAATTTTGTATGACATAGCCAAAGAAAAGTTTCAACATTTATTTGACACCAAAATGGGAGGAAAAGCAAGGGAGAAGATCTGTTCAGTTTAAATAGAGATCAAGTGAACTGCATGAATAAAGCTCTGGCATGTAGCCTTTCTACAATTATTAAGAAAGAAGGGAACATGTATTACTTAATATCACTCTTGCGCTCTTGCGCTGCCAGGATTTTATAACACCACTGAATGATCCTCCTGTAACCTTTGGCTCCTTAGCATTTTTTCCCCACTCAAAGGGAATGTTCTTTATTATCCATGAAAACATAAAAAATTATTTCATTTAAAATTAGATATGTACATCCGCAGGTGTCTGCTATATTTCATTAATACTGAGTAATGTCACGCTTCTAACTGATGAAATGCAACTCTAATAGAGCAATATTTTTGAAAGATGTAATAAAGTGGCCTTTGAAGCGTCTAGTACTTGTAAATTCATCAGACATTATTTTAATTTTAATGGCATGAAGTCCAGTAATACACTGTTGCTCATTCACTCAGGACTTTTCTACTGAGAGAAAAATAATTTAGCATAACTCATATTCTCAAAATTCAAATCTATTTTTCAATTTAGTGTTTCCAGAATCTTGTAATATGTGTATATATATTGCTATTTTATTCACTGCTTAAGGCAAGCTTGTGTACATGATTTTGCACAAATAGGTAATGTGCCATTACTAATAGCCTACTTTTTAAATCATATCAAGCAACTTCTCCCAGCGTGAAACAAATTAACTATTGCGGATCTAAACCAGAAATCATTGCGAGATCATAGTCAGGTCTTCAGGGTTAGCTTGAATCATAGTGCTAGGGGTGAAAGGTCAGAACTTCAAATACTTCCCAATTCGTTATTTCCTTTCTTAATAATATTCGCTTAGTTACAGCTGTTACTACTTCGAGGCCCAAATGTGTGGTCTCGTTTGATAAAGATAAGATTTCATTCAGGAAAACCTATGTTCAGTTTCTCCTTAGCTTTGTAGCTGAAGCACTAAATGATCAAACCAATAGCCAGGTCACTTGTGTGCACCATGCGTACATAGCCATCCAGTGCACCATCGCATACATTAAACCCTGAGCAGGGCAGGGTAGAATTGCAAAAACTCCCTTTGCCCTTTAGTAATAAACTATTCTGAGTCTATTGAACTAAAATTAGCTGAAAATTGAAGGACTTGGGATGGATCCCTGGCTGAAGTTTTTAATTTTCTCATCCCACTCATGGGGACATCATATTCCTGTGCAAAGATGAGTTCATGGACTGCAGGCTGTATTGGTACACAAGCCCTTGTAGAAGTCTGCTCTTCGAAAGGCATGTACAGGAGTAGGAAGGACATTAACAAAGTCCAATAATCCCTTCCTGGCAGATTGGGTCCCCAAGGGGCCAATCCAGTTGGCATGTATTAGAGCAATTCACTGGCTTATCTCTTGTTTTATGAGGTTGCAGAGCCCAGTCTTGCGACTGAACTGGCTGGGGTGGTCTAGCCTGCTCTGCAGAGAAATGAAGTCTTCCAGTGCTGCTTTTGTGAACACCTTGTCTTGGAGTATAGACCTTTTGTGTGGCTTCTTGTCTTGGAGTAACTTGTATAGTTTGTGAGAAGCACTATATTGGAACACTTTTATAATGGAGGCGAGTGGCATTTGTAGGGTGT
Source organism: Phaethon aethereus (assembly GCF_964289735.1). Lineage (NCBI taxonomy): Eukaryota > Metazoa > Chordata > Aves > Phaethontiformes > Phaethontidae > Phaethon > Phaethon aethereus. The sequence continues at coordinate 14,270,306 of NC_138588.1, read as the reverse complement.
TTTCCCAAGAGAATGTAGTGCTAACGGTTGCCTCCAGGAAGCAAGGCTGGTTTTGTAACTAGTAGTATTTTGTCATTTGCCTGCGTGTCAATGTTTTCAGAACCTTAATTTAATCAGTAGTTTACAAATGGCTGGAATTACATGTCAAGTGAAATTTCAAAATCTGGGTAAATGCATTAACTTTAAACAGAAGCTCCCTTTTCCTATTTCAGGTAAGCAATTAGTGTTTGGCTTTCTCTAATTTTGTTTTTCTTTCAAGTGGTTTTTATCCCCCCCACCCACCCCAAATGTTTTATTCCTTTTCTGACTAATTGGAAGTATATCATGTTTTGAAAAAAGAAAACCATAGTATTTTGGTGAAGTTTTATTTCATTTTGCTCATTTCACTCTCAATCCACCAGTCCCTAAATTAGTAACCCACTCCCTTGTGTGCAATGGTTATTGCTTCCTCCTTGTGAAACTCTAAGGGTTAGCTCTACTTAGGTAACAGGTGAAAGCACGCCTGGGTCCTCACTGCAGCTTCCACCTAGAAATTCATTAGATGCCAACAAAACATTGTGTTCTCCAGAGATAACACTTTATTTACTTTCCCAAAAAGGACTTGTAACTCTGTCATTGGCTAACTGCTGCCATAATATAACTTGTCTACTAAACAAATATTGTTTGCTGTTAAAATCTTAGCCCCCTCTTGCTGTTTCTACGTGAAGTTCAGATGTGTCTTTAGTCCATAGGAACTGTGGTAATAATCAGTTTAATGAGTTGTACATATTCCTTCTCATTCTTAAGCACACTGAAATATGTACCCAAGTAAAAAGAACTACTAGCATGCATTGCAAGTGAGTTTTTGGAGATACGTTGTACATTTTTTCTTTCTGCTGAAGACTCTGTTCATTAAATGTTTTTTGTCAGATACGCTTTTATGTGATCAGCTGAATGGATAATTCTCCTTCTACCTATGAATTTGTTTTGCCTGGCCTGGCACCCAGAATACTGTTGTTTTATAGTTCAACATTGATTCCAGGAAGTAGATAACACTGTTTTCTTGTCACAGTGGTATAATACTTCCATTGGTTTTACTCTTGTTCAGTATGTTGACTCTAGAGATGCAGTGAATGAAACTTTCTTCTAGTTTTTCTAAGCAGAAGCATATGAAATGCCACTGGGTCAGTGGTAGCAGTACATATGGCTTCACCAAGGGCAAGTCCTGCCTGTCCAACCTCGTGGTCTTCTGTGATAGAATGACCATATCCATGGACAAGGGAAGAGCTACCAATGTTGTCTATCTGAACTTCTGTAAGGCCTTTGACACAGTCCCCCACAATGTCCTTCTCTCTAAACTGGAGAGATATGGATTTAATGGATGGACTGTTTGGTGAATGAGGAATTGGTTGGATGGTCACATCCAGAGGGTAGTGGTCAACGGCTCAATGTCCACATGGAGATAGGTGACAAGTGATGTCCCTCAGGGACCCATATTAGGACCAGTAGTGTTTAATAACTTCATCAGTGACACAGACAGTGGGATTGAGTGCACCCTCAGCAAGTTTGCAGGCAACACCAAGCTGAGTGGTGTGGTTGACACGCCTGAGGGATTGGATGTCCATCCAGATGGACCTGGACAAGCTTAAGAAATGGGCCCATGTGAACCTCATGACATTCAACAAGGCCAAGTGCAGAGTCCTGCACCCGGGTCGGGGCAACCCCCAGTATCAATAGAGGCTGGGGGATGAAGGGATGGAGAGCAGACCTGCCAAGAAAGCCTTGGGGGCATTGGTGGATGAATCTGCTCTGATGAGACCCCACCTGGAATACTGTGTCCAGCCCTGGAGCTCTCAGCACCAGAAGGACATGAACCTTTTGGAGAGGGACCAGAGGAGAGCCACAAAAATGATCAGAGGGATGGAGCACCTCTCCTATGAGGACACGGTGAGAGAGTTGAGGTTGTTCAGCCCTGAGAAGGCGGCTCTGGGGAAACCTTATTGCAGCCTTCCAGTACTTAAAGGGGGCTTATGAGAAAGATGGGGACAGAGTTTATAGCAGGGCCTGTGGCGATAAGACAAGGGGTAATGGTTTTAAACTAAAAGAGGGTAGATTTAGCCTAGATATAAGGAAGAATTTTTTTTTCACAATGAGGGTGGTGAAACACTGGCACAGGTTGCTCAGAGAGGTGGTAGATGCCCCATGCTTGGCAACATTCGAGGTCAGATTGGACAGGACTCTGAGCAACCTGGTTTAGTTGAAGATGTCCCTGCCCATTGCAGGGGGCCTGGACTGGATGACCTGTAAATGTCCCTTCCAACCCAAACTATTCTGTGATTCTCTACGTTCACAGCTTCATAACGAAAAGTTGATTTGTAATTTGAAAGAGAACAGAAGGCTGTTGAAACATATGGTAGGTCATTTTGATTGACCTTACAAGCATCCAAAGTGATTTCAGGGCCAAATCTTAATCGATAACTACAGTTTCTCTCTAGAATAAGTTTACTTCTGTCATTGTCAGGAGGTAATCTGTGTGCATCTGAATTCTTATCAGTGCTTCCAGGTTTAAAATTTTGGATGCACATTGTGCTCTCAAGCTGAAACTTTGGATGTGACATTGCATTGCACGCAACCAGAGTTGAGGTCAATAGACAAACAGAGCAAAGCTCATGTGCACATGATCAGTGTAAATTGAAACACCAACATGCTTCATTTATGTATAAACTATTCATGCTTTCACCATGAGAAAAATATTAATGAGAGTATTAAAATGAATTTTAATATAAGTAAAGCCAAAATATTCAAGATTGACAACCAATTAATGTTATAGGATAAATCTCTTCAGTTCTAATCTCTGCAGAATGCAGTATTCTGATTCATTTAACTTCAGAGGGAGAATCAGATAGTACTAGGAACAAAGTCCTATTCGAGTAAAGTAGAAATTATGGAATGAAACAGCTTAAATTATTTAAAGTTGAAGTTAAATTTGTAGGTTGTAACTGCTGTCACCACAAATCCTGCTTCTGCAGAACAGCTACTGGTCTGAGATACTGAGGAAGCAATACCTGGTTTGAAAAGATAAACCTTGAAAACGAATTAGTGGAGAAGTTAAAGCTACATAATATTTCTATAAATTTTAATTTGTCTGTAAATACACACTAGTGCAAAGACTTTAAAGGAGTCTTTCTATTCATTTATTTATAATGGGATTATTCTAGTGTACACTATACAAGGGATTTTCCATGCATCAGCTGCTATTGTATGACCATACATAATTGGGTCTAAGTGCTTACATCAGCTGCCTATTATGTGAAATTAATTTTTGGAACATATGCTGTTGTATTTATAACCATTGTTGTTTCATGCTAGATTAATTCTTCAAGGGTTATAATCACATGACACTTATCATTTTAATTATGCCTCTTTAGTTGCAACATATGACAGCTTTTGACTTCTCACCCTCTGCTTCTGCATGTGTGACAGATAAAATTATTAATAAATGCCTGTTTATTATGTAGTTATGCTGTACATGTCCACAGGGTGTAGGTTGGCCTCATGTATTTTACCCAGAGTACAGTGTCAGCAGAGCCTTTGAGGTTTGCTAATGAGCTAAATCCCACTAACACCACACACATACTTTAAACTGCCAAAAGCCCTTTACACATTCAAACATATACAAAGACTCAGCTGGGTCCTTTGTATAAAAGATTAACTCTTTATTCCAATTAAAGATGAGCTGGCCTGGCTTGGTACAAGCAATTAAGAACTGGAAGTAATGGACAAAATGATGGGCAATGTGGTTTCATAGCAGCATCCAACCTTGTGATAGTAAACAGGTATTTTTGCAGATCTTGAACCTGGTAGGGAGATAAAGTTATGTTCCTGAGAACCCTTTTCCTCATGCTGGTCTCTGAGAAGAGATCTGTCAGATTTCCTGGTTTTGGCAAGTCTCATTTCTAGCAAGAATGTAGTTTTGGCTGTAAGCAGGGAGAAAAGAAAATGTTGTGGGATAACTTAGTGCACTTAAACTCTGATATTCTCTGCACCATCGCTTCCTACTGAGGTCTGAGTTGCACACTACTTGACTTTACACCTTCAATTAAGGGAAACGTTTATTAGTAATTTCAAAACATTTTGACTTTAAATAAAAAGTTTGAAACTGCTGGCTTCAGAGCCTGCTGGCCAAGTTTTCTTGTGTTATTTTTCCTTTTCCTTTAATTTTCTTTCTCTCGTTACTCTGGAACATCTGAAACTACCTAAGTACATATTTTGTTGAACTGTTGTCTTGGTTAAAACTGGCTGAGTCATGGTCAAGGGCAGCTGACTATATGCAGTGGAAATGAGGAGCACGCATACAGTGCTGTTCAGCATGTGAAAAAACTAAAATGCCTTCTGCAATCCTTTTCAGCAATAGTAATACTGGAATGGCTGATGATAATAGGCAACACCTTTCCAGGCAGAAGTACAATTTTAGTGTTTTTAAGTGCATGTAGATAAGTGACATTGCTTTCAGTCTGCCTTATTCTGTGCTCAGTGCCACAGGACCTGTCTGAACTCTTGTACCTGAACTTCATTGAAAGCAACAGGTAATTGTATGTCATGGATTCCAGGTACAAATTTATAGTCTAAAATAAGAGGGATGCCTTGGCCCTGCTTGCTCTTAGCTCATCAGGGCCATCAGTCCTAAGTGTCTACCTGCCTTCCAGCTGGGCACCCTGTGGCTCGTGTGGAATGGCATGCTGGCTCTCCCATTCCCTTATGGCCCACTGTTAAGGGAGCAGCTTGTTCAGGTTTTAATACCCAGCACAAAGTAGGAAAACCTTACAATTTTTGTTTATTTATTTTTTTTTAAATAAGTAAATATCTGAACAAACAGAAAAATGTTTTAAAAGCTACTTGGCCAAGATTTTGTTTCTTGTTAAAGTAACTTTTAAATCATTTGTCTATCATATATGTCTATTAATACAGTTCTTGACACAGACTGAACAAAGTATTCTCATGTGCATTGCATACTCTTTTAAAAAGCATAAAAATTATTAACAGAAAGTCCTATACAATAATGTTATCTGTCAACCTTAGGAGAAAAGGTACCTCGTGAATTAAATACTACTATCAGTGAGACATTTGTTATCTCAAAAAATAGAGCAATATTTATTTATTCTTTCTCAAGACCTAAAATGACTGCTGTTCCTGTTAAATTTGACTTAGTAGCATGAAGGAAAGCAGAACTTGCCCTAGTGTGATACCATTTCAACGAATGGAGTTAACCTGATCTGAAGGAAAGCATAATTTCATGTGTCCTGCTAGTATTTGAAAATGATTCTACTATTTTCCTTAAATGTAGCAATAAAGGCAGAAAAATCTCCAATCGGAGCCAGGTCTGTGAAGTTATTGAAATGCTGAGAATACTGATGAGATGACAGCGGGCTTTTCAAAACTGTCGCTAACGGGAATTAGATGCTTAGGCTCTTTTAAAAATTCCACTGGCGCAGTCTACTGTGTTAAATGTCTGAATGCCTTGAAAAAAACCCTGGCCTTCTGTAGTGTATGAGTGGAAAATACCTGTGAAATCTAAGACATCTTAATACTTTCAGGGATGGACATAAATCTCCATTAACTTTTAATGATACTAAGGTTTTTTCCGAAACTATTTTTTGTAACATTAGTATGTTATTGTAACACTTGTTTGTCTTATTTTATAATCACATAATCCGGTATGGATTTCGTTGTCACTTTGAAGGGTGGCACAGAATAACCTTCCCAATGCATCAGTTAAGGTATGTCACCGGCAACTGGGGGGAGGGCTGATTTTCTTGTTCTCTGCTTTTTTTACATGTTCTGTTTTTTCACCTCCATAACCTTGTCTGATGGGCATCCCTCACATTTACAATGCCTGATGTGCTTCCTGACATCTGTTCAATTTGATTTTCTATAATTTCCATTGATGCCCCCGTTTTCCTGCCATTAAACTAGTATATTGCCCAGCTGTATTCTGGGTCAAGAATGGGCAATCTTTTAAATCTAGTATAAGGTGAAATATGACTGTGGAATAGGAAAGGGAGGAGGGGGAAGACAAGGATTATAAAACTGACTGAAGGGCTGTCTGTCCTGGAAAGGGAAGGTGTGTGTTTTATCTGGGAGAGTGGAAGAGAATGAAGGTGCATGTATATTTAAGGGAAGAGTATAATATGCTTGCTGGTGCTGGAAAGCTGTGCATCACTAGCAGCTGAAATTCTGTGTCTGTAGTTGAGATGAATACAAGCAGACAATATCAGCCTTTCTACCCCACAGTGACTAGCCATTGACCTTAACCCTGAAGGAAAGGGGCACTCTCACTAGGGGAATTGCATGCTTACTCAGCCCTAAGCCACATCTGAGCCAAAGCTGCCAATTTTGCCAAATTATGTGTGATGCTTTTGAAATGTGGACTATTGTCCACCAGGGACTAAGCTGAAATGACCGAATTCATTTCACTTAGGTTTTCAATGGCAATAACATTATTTTTTAAAAAATACCAACTATAAAATATTTATCATTCTGATTTTATTCATCTTTGTCATTTACTTATGTTTCATGGTAGTTTGTAAAAGGCAGTGAAGTTAATGTCCCATTATTTCAAACCCCTAAGGTTAGATTTTCAGGCTTAAATTGAATTTAAAAACCACATGTATAGTTAATTTGTACATTAACAAAATTTCTATCAATCACAAGAGCCTTGAGCTCTTGCAGATTTTTTTTTAATGTTTTACTGAAATCATTAATAGTTGAAAAAGAGCCTAGAGATACTGAAATGCCTCTGAGCAATAGACACAGAAATGCTTCCTTAGGTGAATCTTTAGCATTCCTCTGCTGTGCAGAATAGCCAAGACAAACTTAAGAGCTAATGTACCTTTAGGTTATTGGTGCCAGTACTGTCAGAGCATCCTCTGACGGTGTTGCTAGCAAGTGTGATAACACAGCATTGTGGTGGTAGTGTGATTTCTTTTTTCTTTTTTTTCTTTTTAAGAAAACTAAGCCACAGAGCTTTTAACTGAACACTTTAAAGAACTTTGCTAAAGCAACTGGTAAATTTTAAAAGAGTTGCTTTGTTAGGAAACCTATCGTTTTTTCTTTCATTGAGAAAGTTTTAGAATTTACTATGTCATGTTCTCCTGGAGACAATGAAAATTGGTCACAGGACTCACTGGTCTTGGAGGCAGAATGATAATGTGTTTTGTATTAGCGTTTTAAAAAATTAGACTTTCTTTTCCAAAGGAATGAAGTTTTAGGGAAATCCTGATGTTTATTCAGTTTTAAAAGGAAGTAGAAAATGCCTAGACAGCAAAAGTTGTGCCACAAACTGTGTCCAACACAGGTGGAGAATGACAGTACTGAGTATGTCCTTCAAGGCATCAACTATGAGTCCCCACATGTTTGGCTGCTTGCAGAGCCATATGTTTGTAAATGCCTATAAAGCTGTCTCTCATCTTGACTTGAGCTGCAGAATTAGGGACAGCCTTAAACTCTGTCTTGCTTCAGCACACTCTAAACCTGTTTGAGGCCACACAAGCTCTGAGAAATCAATTATTTGATAGCCTATTCCTCTGTGGTCAATTGCTTGCAGCACAAAACTAACTTTTGGCAGAGCTGAGGATGAACAGATGTATAGGCAGTGAGCCCAAGCATGTCCCTTTTGGACAAAGAATGAGATATGGGAACTACCCTGAAATAACCAAGGGACCCAAGATGATCTATCTATGCTTTAAAAAAAAAAAAAAATTTAAAATTACTCTTCTCCCCAAAACTTCCTTGTGTTTTTCCCTTCCTACAAAAGGCCACACTGCTGTCATACTCTGTTTTTTCTGGAGACCTCACTTTGCTCTGAAACAAAAAGCTAATAATGACCCAGCTGACAACCAGCAGTCGTAGCTGTTGTTTGCACAATTATTAATGGAAATGCTCACACTTTCACTGACCTGTATTCATGTTTCTAGAAAATTGTACCTGAGTAAACCTGTTTCCATAACATCTTACCTGTTTACTCTTACCAGCTACATTCATTTCTTGCACTTGTTTTTATTGTGTTTTATAGAATCTAACTTCTAAGGAAAAAGGTATATGGCTCTTTATGCTAGTCAGCTTCTAGTAGTGACAACACGGCCCAGGAAAAAGGACACCCAGGCCACTACACCAGCAAAGGAGCAAAAGCCACTAATTGTGGCAAGGACTTTCTGAAAACTGATGGGTCATCTCCTGCTGTATGCTATGGTCTGTGGTGCATCTCTCTTCTTTTCATGAGAGGAGAAAAAGTATAGAATTTATGGTTTTCAGATCTATGGAAATAGAATTTTCTGATTTGTATGTATAATTATTTTAGGCTTTGGAAGAGAAAATTACCTGCCAAACATTTTCACCTCAGTTCATTTCGAAGACAACTTTTTCTATAGCTTGGTAATGGTCAGAAGAAAATGAATTTGGCCTCTTGCTGATAATCGTGTTTCTCCCCTGCAGTACTTAACATTGTGGTAGGACTAAAAATTAATCTCCTTCTGCAGTTTTAAACCACCTTGACAATAAATATGTAGCTGGCCTTTGAGTCAGCTGTGCCTTAGGAAAGCAAGTGCAATGGTGGTGTCAGGCTGCTTATTCAGATGACTCCTTGCTAACATGAAGCATGTGCTGAGCTGATCTGACATTGCTCATCCTGATCTGTGTCAGTTGCTAGGGTACATCAAGATCCACCAGACCCTGAGCAGAAACAGAGCGGGCAGCAGGCAACACATGCTCTTCTCTGAGAAGTCCCTGAGTTTCATTGTATGTGCTTCTACTCCATGCATTGGGCAGTGATGGCAAGTAGGACTTTGTGTATGGTAAGGGAGTTGTGTGAAACTCCAGGCAATGGAACACAACACCCTTTCAGAAAATGCATTTTAGAAAAGCTTGGAGGGGAATCTTCCTGTGTTACTGAGTGCCGCAAGTCTTATTGTTCAGATGGTCAATTTTTTTCTGCTTGATATTACCCTAAATTGTAATATAATCTTTATCTATAGCTTAAAACAAGAAGCTACAGAGATACAGTAGAAGGAGCAAGAGAATGATATGAAGGAAATGTAATTTCATACCCATTATTTTTCATCATTGAATTATGCTGGCTGAAAAGCTTCTATCTATCCCCATCAGAATCTCATTACAGGTCAACTTGCAAAGTAAAGTAATACTCAGTAAAAGTAAAAGTGACAGAATTTCTCAGCTGGCAGATGGCCCAATTCCACAATTATTCACATGACTACTACCTAAGGTGAATAATACCAAAGAGCTTGTTAGTACTTTACCAGCGAAAGTGATTAATTTGCACAACTATGTGCTGAAGAAATGGTTCTTTGCAATTTGGAAGCAAAGAACATGTTCTTTTCTTGTGTATTTAATTTAGATTAACTGAGACATGGTGAATGTAAGAATGGCCATACGAAGATGGCCTTAGTCTACTTTCTGGCCTCTAAGAGGTACCAAGAGCAGACACCTAAGAGCTAGTACCAGAACAGGGAAGCACATAGTGATACTTCACCAAATTGATCTATCCTGCTGTGATTTGTAGCTTAGAGAGGCTCATGTGGTACCTTTTCTATTCAGTAGCACTCAATGGATTTTCCTTCCATGAATTTGCCTTGTTGCATTTTGACCCTGTGTACCTATTACTAGCTAATAAGCAGAATTTCTTAATCTGTGTTCAGTCCAGATGAAACCTGCTTTATAATCAGTGAAATGAGTCTGTGTGAGCAGAAATGTTGATTTTTTTTTTTTTTTTTTTTTTTAACAACTGAACTGTACCCTACTAGAAAGATTCATGGAGCAGATCTAGGGAGGTTGGTGAGCCCTGATACTATCTGCCTCAGAATTGTTCTCCAGCACTGGGGAGACAGTGCTATGAAAGCACAACTGTTGAACAATTTTTAAATAGGTAAATAAACCTTACATTTTTGTGTTTAATTGAATGCTAGCAGAGCATAGAAATAATTGGGGGTCAGGAGACACCATAATTGGAAGGCATGGAACGTTTCAATCTATAATGCTCTTTATTCTGAGGAAACTTCCTATAATATTTTAGAAACTAGAGGAAGTAATCTTGAATTAATTCTTTCTAAGGAAAAACATGCTTCCAAGGAAAACAGAGGAAAGAGAATTCCAGGGAAAGTTTTTTAAGCAACTAAGATCCTATTTCAAGGATTTTGGATAATACTATTTTTTTAATGAGTCCTTGTTACAGACTATATTTTGAGTACGTGTGCTCATGTGTACACACTCGATGATTTTGTTAGCTGCCTACAGAAGTTTCTGCCTTTGTAGAATCTTGCCGATTCCCTCAGGTCCAGTTTCTTGTCTGAGGAGAGTGATGCTTCCCCAGAGCTCTGCTGTTGATCTACAAAGCTGGTTGCTTCCCCAGAGCTCTCCAGCTTTCCCTCAGGATTAAAGCCACTTGTCTTTAGGGTTTTGTCTGGCTGAAGACATTGAAGGCTTTCATGTCTACAGCCTGTGAAAGTTCACTTTATTGTAAGGACTGCTGTTTGCCTTAGTTGGCTTACTACTTTAGACATAGACCACTTTTCCTCACTACTTTAATTTTGGTTGTAGATGAATTGCCTCTTCCTAGAAAGAAATAAAAATGAAACAATAATAATCCTTCTGTCACAAAAGGATATCATTTCTGGGGTTTATTCTTACAGACTGAATAGCCTATTTTATTTTTTTTTAAAGAAAACAGATTTTCAGCCCAGTATATTAGCTTCACTTGAATCTTTACCATTCCATTGTGTTTCTATAAAAGGCAGCAGTGCTAACTTTTCTGATTTTTCAGTTCTTAGTGTGCTAACTTTTGGGGGGATGGTTGTGTCTGGTTCTGGGAGTACTGGCTATTTGAGTGTGCTGTTTGACAGGTGCTGTTCCTACAACCAATTAAGAACACATTGCTGAAAATATTTTTTTGTTTAATGTCCTAATTGTGAATTATAAAGAAATTTGAGATGCCCTGGTTGTTTCACTTTGTTAATTTTCTACCTTTTCTGGGATCTTGAGAAATGTGCCTAGTTGCTAAACAGAACCGTTTTTCTGGAAAGCTTTCTGTCCCTGGAAAGCCAATGTAATGGGGAATGCTCTCCTCCATAGAGCCTGCTGTTTGAGCTCTGCACCCTAGCTGAGCTCATATCCTCTCTGTCATAATCTCTAGCCTTATGGGTAGACCAGGGATATCTTCTGCATGATTCAAAGCACTAATCAAGGAGTATTCCTCTTTCCCTCTTTAATGATCACATTACTAGAAGACAGATGAGATCTTTTAACTGTCTTCATTTCTCAAGGTATGGCAGCTTCATCTGTTTTTATCATCTTCCTTGACAGTGACAAACACCTCTCAATCAGGAAATGCAGTGATTACATAGTCCCTTTTTTAATTTGGTAGTTTCAGACAATGATACCCCATTGTAAAGAGGTGAGTGTGGCAATGTCTAGAAAACAGGTGTCTGAACCCAAGAAGAACCAGCCCAATTAAGAGATCCTATAGGGCTGCTATTGCTTAAGAGCACACTGAGAAATGCAAAAATTTAGACAGGTGCATGGGCAGACCTGGTACCTTGTATGTCCTTGGCTCCAATGATCTCTCTGCTTCTCGCTGGATGCTGTGTATCCATGTAACATCTCCCAGGAGAGATAATTTTACAAGGAGAAAAGCCCCACTCACACTGCTGGGCCCTACCAAGTTTGTTCTCAAGAAGCCTTGCTTTATAATCACAGTCTGCAACTCTGGCAATGAATTAAGATACTGTTCTGAGGAAAAGACAAACAGCAGAGTTCATCCCCATTTCTCCTTTGCATATATTTGTTTGGGACATAGAATTTCAGGCATCTAAGCATGTTCATTGTTGACCTCAATTTCAAATAAGTAAATCTTAGCTGATACTATTTTGTCTGAGCTATTGGCTGCAAAAATGATGCAGTTTTCATTTAGTTGAGCTTATTTATTATAAGGGGAAATGCAGTATTTTTTCCTCAGTTTCAACTTCATAAGCACACATAACTCCTTTTTCAGCTCCATTTGAAATCAATGTGAAGAAATTGATTTCAAAGCTCAGTGAATTCAGTGGGAGTTACTCCATTGACTTTTAATGTGCTTTCAGGTATGCTCTGTAATAGTGGTATGATCACACCTGAAACAGGAAAAATTCGATTTTAAAATATGCAATAGGAAGATTAAATTCTTAATAGAATAAGAACTATCCTGCAAGGTGGACTGTTGGGGTAGTGTTTACCACAATCTTAAGTGTACACAGCCCCCACTGAGGAAATAGTATATTTCAATCAATTCAACGAGTGTAGAATCTGAATCCCCAAGGGCTGTAGTAGATCTACTATAAATTTTAAAAGCTAAAGAAAGTATTCCTGAACTTCAAAAGTGAAGGCAGTACTCTGGATTCTTTCAGCTGTTTTTAACTCACTTTAAGTTTAAATTATGTAGCCTGTTGCGCCAGTACCTTTGGAGTGCCTGGGGATGCCTGTATGTGAAAGTAAAAACTGAAATTTAAAAAAAAATAAAAACAAGATTGGGTTGGGGTTTGTTATCAAAGTGGGCTGTGCTGAATCCCATCTGTGTTTGAGACAACACATTAAGAAAACATTCACTCTAAGCTATTTGGAGTCTGACTTTTCAGATGAAAATGGAAATGTTGAAGCAATTTTTTTGTGCTGGACCTGGAGCCGTTTGCAGAGACAGCATCATAGCATAGCTTTTAGGGAACTGGACCCATTCACACCAGCTTCACAATGACACAGATGCTTGTGTTATTCCTTGTACTCTGTGTTTAGTGCTAACCCCTCTTGATTCCTGCCCCCCCCCTCCCCCCACCCCGGGTGTACGTAACTGTATCGGCAGATTTATTCCAAAGCATCCATTAAATTAGTGCACTAGACAGTTGCTCCTGCAAACACTAGAGATGCTCCCTAGTGAACAGGGCAAATGTCACCTGTATGGGATCAGGCTATAGGTTATTGTTCCTTCTGCAATTAAATACAGCTTTCAAATTCAAGCTTATAATAGCTGATGTGGAAAGGGTTGTGAACATGAAGTGCTCAGATAACAGTACAAATAAGTATCAGTCCCTGTTACTGGGTTCAACTTTGAAGACTTTCACTGGTTTCCTTTATCTCAAACCCCCAGGTCTCTTAACAAGAGACCAGAAACTTGTCTCCAAGAATACTTTCTATCTTCTGAATTACTGCTTAGTTTTAAAATAAAGCAACTACTTCTTCAGACAAATAAATTAGGTATTTTGTGTTGATTTAATCAGAGAAACAGTAACAAAAACTAGTAAGGTTAATCAGAGAAACAGTAACAAAAACTAGTAAGGTTTTCTGTAAGTAAAAATGATGGGCTAGTTCTTGTACATGCAATCAACTTTAGTTTCCTTATGAATCATGGAATCAGAATTTGACTTGATGCACATAAGCTACTATCACTTCTCCAAATCCGCCAGGAGAAAATGAACTTTGCAATGCTTCCTGTACTGTTCTTTAGCGTACATAATTAAATTGTACTCTATTTTACCTCTAATGCCTACTAATATACAAAATTACAAGCATAGAGCCCACTGGAATAGAAAATGAACATGACTACCGAAATGATCCCGAATAAACAGAAAACTGCTTGTAAAAAAGTGTATCTCCAGGCAATGTTTGCATAATGTAATATGGACTGCTTTTATTATATTTCTGGCATTGCTTCTTTAAGTTTTCCATGGGCAGACTTAATAAATATGAGAGGTAAGAGGGAATACCAAAATTTTTCCTGTTAAAATTAAATTTCAATTTCTGAAAACTGTTAGCCAGTGGCATACACCAAAGAAAGACCAGAAGTGTGCTATACCACCTGCCTCAGGAGGAAAAAGCTTCCACTTGTTTTCTTGACAAGATCTGAATTCTAGGAAGTTTCTTAATGACGTGAACTGGAAATATGCCTAGGTAAATTATACCTCTATTCTTTCATAAACTAAGTCTGTCCAAAGGCGAGAAATTAGAAAGGACAAATATACTATTTTAAACAAGTTCTAACTTGAATTTTATTATGCTCAGATCTTCAGACTATTTGTCATTCATCTCTTGAAGAATAAAAAAAAAATCGAGAATCTCTAAAGTGTGTAAGATTTTCCAGTCAGCAGTCCCTTTAGAGTTCAAGGTCAACATTGTCAAAAACTCAATATAAACACAAACTCAAGTACTTCTAACATGGGGCTTCTGGCAGAGCAGTATATAAAAATGACAATGTCTGAATTCATGCTGAAATAAATGATACTGCTCACATGCAAATGAATAGGCCTTTATGTGGAGTAAGGATTTTCTCTTACTGGTTAAGTGGCAGAAAAGTCCATAAACGCAAAATAAATAGGGTCAAGGAGTAAAGTCTGGAATGAGAGCACGAAGAAATCCTCGGGGCTTTGCCTGGGAGAGGTTCTGTGTCACTACCCGCTGGAAGCTGATTTTCCAGCTGGCATATGCCCTCTCAGAGCTGCACTGGGTAAGGACAGGTTAATGCTCAGCTGCAGACCTGCCAAAGGGAAAGGAATAAGCTTATTCTTGTAAACACAGCATTTCCATTAATGGCACATGGGTCAGTGAGTGATTGTCTAATATGTAAGGGGAAGCTGCAAAATGCAGCCTTGAGGCAGCAGTGCTTCAGTTACTCCACTAATGCAGTGTAAAAAAAAAAATTAGCAATGATTAGTATTCAGCTTTTTGTAGCTGCTGCAGATGCTGTGATATTTATTTATTTTTGCAATTAGCAAGCTTGAATCAATTCTTTACGCATCTTTCTGTTATGATTTACAGGGGATATTGAGCCATCAAACCTATCAAAAATATTAATATTTAATAGGAGGGTGATTCAGTTATCTTGCCAGAAAGTTTTAATTAGAAGGAAATTCTTCATCTCTGATGCTTAGCTGTATTAATCTTTCTGCATCAGTGTATCAAGTTTTGGCTGCAGGAACAATATCTTAAGTTAATTAATTCTTAAGGAAAAAAGGTTGCTCAGAAGATTGAGCTTAGCTCTTGTTTGCTAGACAGCTACTCAGTGCCTCTTCTGCCCTTGAGTAGAAATTTACTTTTATAAATGGTACCAATTTGAAAAGTTGAACAAGGTTTTCTGAAAGTGTGTGCTTATAACCTCAGGAGTGTGCAGGCGGCTCTGCGTGTGCTGGCGGGACAGGGAAGGGACCCTAACACTTCCAAGTGAGCTCCGTAACACTCCTTAATCAGCCCTCTCGCAGCAACAGGACTGTTACCGTTACTGAGGTCAGGAACTAGGGTGCCTAGAAAGCTGACGAATGTAAAAGACTTTCTCCAGAAGTCACTACAACAACTGTAATGGTCGGAAATAGTAGTACATGTCACATGATACATTATCAAAATGAGAATTTTTCTCTTTCATTCCAGGAAAACATTTCAGACATTATTATTGTCAATATATTAGTGGTAAACCTTGATTAAGATGATTTGAACAACAGAAAAGCATATTTCAAAGTTTCTAATTTATCCTAAATTACATTATATGGAAGCTACTATTTTTCTTTAGTAAATGAATTGCATAAACCAAGAGAGAGCACTTGCATTAAATGGAAAAAAGAAACTAATTCCAGGTATTTAAAAAAAGTTCACAAGAAAAAATATTCCCAATCTAAGAATGATCTAATCCTGGCTACATATTTATCTGTTTCCCACAATAGTGGTTGTTCATTGTAATTGCTGAGTTTACAGGAAATTGTTAGTGTATTCCTATCTAATATTAAATGAGATGCATATTTCTTTCTAAAAGTTCATACATCTCTCTTTCAAGTGACAAATTTAAATTAAATGTTATATCTTGCCTCTGTCTGACCACCTTCCAACGGTTAGGGCATGAAAATAATACAAGGATTCACTGGAAATAAATTTTTGTTAAATACCATATTAAACGTTTGATATGCAATCAGGAGTTTTGTGGTTTAAAAAAAAAAAAAAGGCTTTAATTCTCTGAAGTTTGAAGTTTTCCTCTTCTTGAAGAACCACTGTCCTGAGAAACAGATATCCCATAACATTTGTCTTCAAAAATTTGCCATACGAATATTCTTACTTCCTTATGTATTGTAAATCTGCTCTTAGCAGTCATCTGCTTGTACTTTACATTTTCCTGAACACACTGTTAAATTGTAGCTGTGTGGAAAAGCCCATCTGCAGTTAAGTTTTGGATTTGATTCCCTTCCCAGAAGATCAGAAAAATTTCCTCATGTCTGTATCTCATCCTTCATCCAAGCCCTTCCTAACTTGATTTGCCAGAATAGAAAGATGGAGATACATGCCTTTTTCTCAGTTGCATAGTCCTTTGGAGAAGCTGAATATTTTAGGAGTAAAGTTTCTGCTTTTCTCCTGCATCTTTGACTTGAGTAATTTCTTGGCTATAGTCTCTTCATGCAGGATATGCTTCTGCAAGCAAACATCACTATTGTGGAACATCAAGACAATCCTGCACCAGCAGAAATTATTTCACTATATCGAATGTAGCTGACACTGCCACAAAAAAAGTCTGGTGTGAGTTTTCAAGCAAGTTGCGTGACAAGTGTCATTCCTACCTCCAAGGTATATCCAAATAAGTATATTCCGTTATGTAATAATGTACAATACTTTTTGCTTAGATAGTGTATGCTGGAGTACTTATGCTTGGGAAGGAATCTTTTCTTTAGATACGAAAGTGTATTCTTTCTGAACACTGCGTAACAGCTGAATAAAAATAAGTTTGACAGGCAAGTATCCTCCAGGAACCATTATGTATTAGATAAAATATGGAGGACTACTAAAACTCAAGAGTTGGATCTAATTTTTTCCGTGTGTTAGGATCTGTTTGGAAACCTTCATATTTCAGTTAATGAATGTTTGCTGCTTCAGCTAACTGTTGCATTTCAGATTACTGTTCATGTGAGCAGTAAAGATGTCACTGAAAAGTGACAGTGTGGCTAAGACTGATTTATCTATATTGTCTTACATTATGTCATTACTTCTGACATCAAACTTTTAAAGAGACACCATATTTGTTTATTGTCTTTGAACGATTAGTACTTGTTTAGGAAATCCTATTCAGCATCTGTTTCCAAAAACAATACGATTTCAGAGTTGTGTCTCAATAGTGCATTATTTAAAAGCTTGCTCAAGCTACTGGCTGTATGTGGTATATCTTCAACAAAAGCACTGCCGCTTTTCCAATTAAGGTCCAGTGTTTTGAATGTATGCATCTTGCAAATGTACTCTTTGTGCCCCGGCTGCATCAGATGCCAAGATCTAACAAGGCTGCTTAATGAGGAGCTGAGTACACTGCTGTTTTGAAAATCTGACTGTCAGAATAATAATAAAGTATTGTTTAAAAGCATTAGGAAGTGAAGTTCAGGTTCTGGGAAATCTGTGTGCTGGTGTTGTTTCTGCAATTACATGTTTTCATCTAAACTTATCTGAGCTCCGCTTGCAGCTAGACTTTTCTCTCCAATTTCATACAACTAATATTATGCTATGCCATAAGCATGGTGTATGAGGCTGTGTTCTACATATAATCTACTTTTTTCAACATTTCCTTTAAATCCAATTGAATATTACTATGACTGTGCTTTTTTTCTGGGGAAAAGAAATAACTGTAATATGAATAAAAGTGTAAGTGCTTCAACTAGGATTGACCTCTAGAGTTAGCCAGTTGAACTGGTTTCTTAGACCCTATGGGAAACTTGTAATAAGGACAAACAACATAGATGGACCAGAACAATGTGCTTTGTGGCCAGTGAGAAGCTGATGTGGTCTTACACTGAATGCTAGACTCTGGTTTGATGTTTCAACATATCACTTAGGAAATGTCTAAACAAAGTTAAAGAAAACAGGACTTCACAGAGTGCACAGAAATCATGGTTCAGCAAGAATTACTGTATTTGACTTGTGCTTGTGAGACAAACCATGCCTAATGCAGATGAATAGACAAGAAAAACAGTGGCATCATCTAAAATTTTCCTTGAACTATTTCATTTTTTCAATGCTGAAAACTGAGTATCCAGCCTTCTTACTCATTGTTCAGTGACTCTTGCTAACTAATTTTTATTTTCAGGCTCAGTTTTGCATGCCTAAGTGTGGTGTTTGTTGTTTTTTAAATGAGGTATGCTTTCAAATTACTCACAATGTAGAAAAAAGGTAAACATGCTCTGTAATTTCTTAAACTGTTCTCTATAGTCTTAAAAGTGTACACACAAGTTGTTACCAGTTTTTAAAAGTCGCACATTCCTTTCTATTTGCACCTCATCTAAAAACTAGGTCCTAGACCCCCAATTTAAGACTTATTTTGCACCAATACATTCTTTTCAGAAACCCAAGTCTGTGAGCCTGTGAAGAAGCATTAACATATATGAGGTACTGTTTAATTGTTGAAAAATTAAGTTGTACTGTAAGGAAGCAAGAACTGCTTTTCTGTCAGTAGTGAAAATAATGAAGATTGGATTCTTGTGAAGTTTGGCCCTGTCCATCTCCCAACACTGGCTATCTCTGCAGTCCAAGCTTTCTCTCCCTGTTTGGCCATTGAAAGCTATTGCCATGTCTGATTCAGAGTTGCATGCATATGTATTGATTAAAAAAGCCAGTATGCATATATGGGGATTAGCCAAGTGGCTGCCGATTCTCAGAATAGAAATAACAACGGGATATTGAATGTCTCCTCTTCAGTGTGGAGCACTAATACAGGTTTCTCTCCTCTATCTTCACTGACTTTCAGAGAATTGCTAGCAACTTAATATTTTTGAGATTTCTAATGCCCTATCAGTTTTTGTTGAAATTGTTTTTTTTTTTAATATTGCAGAACCAGCTAGATAGCATAATCACAACCATTTCAAAAACAAACCCTGTAAATAAGGTTTTTATAGAAACTTTTTTTAATATTTCTTTTCATAAATTTTATAGATCCCCTTATTCTGAAATTTAGAAGTCTTGCACAATAGACTTTTATGGCATTTTAGTCATTGAAGTGATGCTTAGGCTGCTAGTTGTTTTATAAAGGCTGTAAAGCTTGTAGTGAAATTCAGAAGAGGGGTACAGAACTTGTCTTCCATGGATCATAGCCTTGAGACAAGAGGACTGGTGCAGACAGAAGTATGCTACACTTTCAGTAATGTTAACATCACCATAGCAATATATAGTATTTGGTTATTTTCCAGTTCTGACCAAGAAGTTCAATGACTCAAGAAGACTTAACTTTTCTCCCTTCTGGAGATGGGCCCCAGGTCAGGGCTGAAGCATGTTGAAATAGCTCTTCAGTAAAGTAGCTACTGTATATTGCGAGTATTCTCCGTAATGTATTTGTGCAGTGGATCAATGGCTTAGATTTTCAGCATCATAAATCTGGAAGTTCAACAGCTTTCAAAAGCAATGCATGCACTTACAAAAAGTAACCTAATGGTTGAGTAGAGATTTCAGTAATGGGATCAACAGTGCTCACAGAAAGCAAAACAACACGGAAGGTATTTTCAAGCTGAAGAAATCCTAGCAAAACAAAGCATCAATCAGATAAGGCAGATTCATATAAATACATTACTTGGTTTCTAAATGCAGATATGAATAACCCAAATAAACATTCAAACTTCATAAATGGATGTGTTAATAGGCACTTATCAGAATACATTGCAATGCCTTTGCATGTGTCAAACATGCATGCATAACCTTGAAGACATTGACGTGTTAGCTGAATACATGTTTAACTCTAATACTTGTAGTTCCTCTGCATGAATACTTCTGACATGGGCCCAGATGCTGGCTAGAGCACTCAGGGATTTTAAGCATCCAAGATTGTATTCAGAAGAGAGGTCCTAAACAGGTCTAGCAGCAGAAGTATCCAACAATTACCCCCTGAAATCTAAATTATGATCAATTTGTACAAATTTTTTTATACATTCGCAGGAACTTAATGCTCCCATCAGTTTTGGTGTATATTATGTTCGTACTCCGTATTCATCTTTGTGGAGGGAAAATAGTAATAAAAGGGTATTAATTTGCTTGGAAAATTGTGTACTTTCTCCAAAGCATGACTATTATACAGGCTAGTATGTTCATATGTATGCCTGAAAATAGAATCCTTCTATGGATTTAATGTGCCGTATCAAGAAATCTTCAAACTGCAATATGTATAGGATCCTCCTTCCTTATACGGCACTTACTTATGTTATTCTCTTTGAAAATCTTCTGGCGCTCAAATACTGTGCATGAAGGCCTATTACATTCTCCTTTATTACAGCAACATCTCCTTGTGACATTCGAAATGCTTGTCTTTCAAGGATGCTGTTATAATAAGGTCCAGAGTGTTTGTAATAAATTCATAGAGATCAATGAGTAATTCATGAAACAGCTTCACAGTCACTTGTGTGAAGCAGCAGTGCAGCAATATAAAAACTAAGAAAAAGCACTTGCAGTTGCATATGAAATTGAGTGCCTTGCCGCTTTTGACATGAAATTATAGAAGATTATGCTTTTCTTTTAATCTATGTATGAAAGCATTATATTTCTGTTTGAAAAGAAATCTTCAACAAATCGCTGAAAATTTGGAGATACTGAATTCCAGCTTTCTCTTGCTCTGGAATTTCAGTGATTCCCATATTTTGATGAAAATATGACTAAAGGAATAATCATAGGACTATTAAACACTTGGAGTCAGTTATTACAGTAATAGGCCAGTAACACCTCCTGTAACTCTTGACTATATGTTGTTGCTACCAATGAAAATTAGGTGACTCTTGTGCCAGGTAATTACTCTTTCACTATTTCTTTATATCTAGCTTAAATGCATTAAGAACCTGGTAGTGATTTAACAGATGTCATAATAATATTCAAACGCTGTTTTGAAGAAGTATATTTTTATAAACATGCAGGAGCATTTTTACATTTTTGAAAGAACATGCATTTATGCTGTTGCAATATACCCGTTATTTATTAATTATTTTTTTTATAAAAGACACTCTAAAGTCATTTTACTGAAGCTACATGCTTTATAAAAGCGGTTTGAGATATAATGTACTCCATAAGCACGTGGTCATGGATTATGGCAGTTAAGGATATTGTCATGCTGGAGCTGCATAAATTAAGTCAGAAGATGATTCTAAATGCACAAATTCTCAACTGTGAGTGTTTGTTCTTTAGAAAGCAAGTTTTAAATTGAATGCATGTAGATTAACTGTGCAAAAAATCAATTTTGAAAAATAGTTTTAGTTAAAAACAGCTAAAATTATTCATAGTTAAAACTTTATGAAACAGCCTTCTTTCAGACATAGTCTAGAAAGCTAATATCAAAAGCGGATATTTTCATTAAATAGTGCTGAAAAAGAAACACATCAGAAATTTCTTTTCTCACTCATAGTCGAACCCATTCCTGTTGTTCTCTAAAACACCTAAGCTGCTCTTGATCTCCAAAGATGGAGTATCCCTCTGCCTTACAATTGCTTTAAGCCAGTTTTGCTCTTTAGAAATACAGGAGAAAGAAGAATGAGGCTGTGTGGGTTTTTTGTCTATCAGTCTGCATAATCAATAGTTGACACAAAAGGACTAATTGCTCTTAGCATTTACAAAGAAGTGCTTATTAGCGCAAAAGCTGTGTATCCTCTTATTGTAGTTAGTAACTCTACTACTCTGATACTTATCTACAGTCACTATCAGATAAAAAGAGCTGATTTCAGCCAGGATTTGGGGAACAACTAAGGCCTATAGGAAGGTGGGAAGAACATAATATTAGAAGTATAATCCAGTCTGTCAAGAAGTTTCTCTTTACTGTTATTGAAAGATTGGCCTGATGCCTTTCCATGTTACCTCTACTTTTAATATTGAAATCAAGATAGGCTAGGAGAGAGAGATTTTACATTCCTTAAAATTCAATTAAAAATTAGTTTTTAATGTTTTAAAGCATGCTGCCTCTTAAAGTTTTGTAATCATGTCTGTTCTGCATTTCCTTCCTTATCTGGAATCTAGAAGTGTCGTAGAATTATAATAAAAAGCTAAGAACATTTTGAGATGTTTTATTTTAAAACAGTGAACAGGAATAGGCATAAACAAAATGTAAAGTGCCTTCCACTGGCTGACTACATCAGATAATGCTCCAGACAATTGATTTTGTTGCTTGCACTTATGTATGAAGCAATGTGTTGGCCTGATTCAGCACGTATGTATCATGAGGTTATGGAAAAGGCTAATTCTACTTACCAAAGGGGTGTGTATGTAAAACCAGATCGGTGTGTGCACACACAAAAAAGAAAATTAGATTAACTAAAATGCCTGCAAATTACGTGAGACTGCTCAACGTTTCCCGCTGTCATTTATATCTTAGAAATTTACTGCACACAGTGCTTTTTGAAGTTGTCTCCATTTTAAAAGCTTTCTGTAGGAAGATTCCTGAAATGTTAATTAGCGATGCAGTAACCTAAGTGCCGTCCACACCCAGTGTTTTCATGTTGCTCCACAAACACGTGCAGAAGTCTAATTAAATGAATGAGAAGATTCTTGCTGATTTCTGTGATGTTTTGATTGGAGCCTGTGTTCCCTGCAGCTTGTGGCAGGGAAGCAGTGTGCAGCTTGTGAAAGTAGGACACTGTGCAAAAGAATGAGTGTCATCATCTTGTCTTAAAACCATAATTGAAGTATCGAGATGACTTGCAGGAGCAAGGGTGCAGAACCTGGGGATTCTATTTCCTATAGAAGCAAAGCACTTTTTGTGCCCCAAAACTTCATTAAGCACTGACCCTTTGGCTCCCTGTTGTGTCATTCCCCAGCTTTCTGTGGTCTTCATTTCCAGGTGCTGTTTGCTGTGTAGCCACACAGCAGCTTGTGCTGCCATGGCAAGGTGGGGAGCAAAGGGCTAGAAGCAAGAGGGTAAGGGGTGGGACTTGCTAGCAGAATAGCTCCAGAAGGCTGAATTGCAGAGAAATTTCACTTTCAAATTGCATTTGCCTAGCACTAGATACCTAAAACCGTATTTAGATATCTACACGGTCATTGTCTGGTGGCTCCCTGCTTCCCCAAGATCTATAAGAACTGTGAAAGTACAACACATACAAAAATGATCTTGTTGGTTGTAGGCCTAGACAGGCTTCAGTCCCAGATTTATCAATGTTGATCAAATTCTTATTGAAAGGTGTCGGAGCTGCTCTTGCAAAGGAAGAAACAGGACTGTAGCACAACAGGATTGTTTTTTCTGTTTATTGAGCTATTAAAACACAACAATGTGCTTTTAGCGGAAGAATGTTTTTAACTTGAGAGACAGACTTTTTCTGTTATAAAATGATATAGTTTCATTTATTTCCAGATGAGGAGCAATCGGTCCTTATATTTAGGTATTTTTTCATAAATTGTTCTCTCAAAACTTCTTTCAAAAGATCTGGTTTCATCAATTTTTTTCTTTACTGTACCATAGCCCTGTGCAACTGTACTTTTTTTTCCTCGCTAAGGTTCCCTGCCCTCTCCTGTTCTCAGTTGTTGAGCATTTTGGTAGTGTTTCAGACTTCTTTGGGGTTTCAGGGCCTTAGGATTTCTTTTTTTGTGCCAATATTTTTTAAATTTTAACTTAGTTTAGTTTTTCCTTCCAAATTCCTTCTGAAATAATGGTTTGGGGTCCTTTAGGAGTTAGAAAAAATGCTTGATATTCTTTCTGTGCCTTTGTTGGTACATAGTATACCTGGTATACAGTTCTGCTGTCTAAGAATGTACTTTACGTGACAATGTTGTTACCAGCACTTCTGATCATAAAGTTTCTGCTCGTTCTCATTGATATATTAATAGAAAGACTATATAAATCACTACACAAAATTTTTTGAAGATACTTTAAAATAGCCTTTGATTCACATGGTTGGGAATGTTTTCCTAAGCAGCTACCGCTAACACAATTCTCAATTTGCTCCAGACTTAATATTAAATGATTATACAAAAAATCAGACGCCTTGCTATAGAAGTCTATGTAATACAGAATAAATGCAGCTTGGCTAATTCAGGACATGAAATAGAGAGAGCTCTATTTCTTAAAGATCGCTTTTTCAGCAGTGCCCCTGCAAAAGTAGGCTTTTTCTCCCCTTCCTCCCTCTTACACTTATTCCTAAAGACTCTTTCCATCTATGTATGACTAAGTCATTCTTTCATCTTGATTTTTGTGAAAAACTGCTTTTCCCTTATGGCTTCTTTTGGCCTAGAGCTTGTGAACCTTCAGTCTTTGTCAGTATGGAGTGAAGGAATACAACATTTTCTGCAAATTGCCCCAGTGTATTAGCACTAGAGCTATGTGAACCTTTCCAAGTGTGATTTGAAAGGGTTACTTTCAAATCATAACTTCTGTGGGAGATCCAGCTCATGTGGGTTCACAGGCCAACCAGTTAAAGGAAAGGTTTCAGGCTGAGCTGCCCCCTCCCTTCTCCCTACATGTTTTCCCATGGGTTGGATCTCATTACAGACCCACAGGCAAGGTACAGGGTCAATCACATCATGTTAATTCATACAGGTTGACTGATTCACTGGGACTGGAAGCTGGATTAAAGGTGAGAAGTTTATCAGAGCAACAGAACTCTGATCTTAGAAAAACAAACATCTCTAAAATAGGTCTCTAATTATCATATGAATCAAAACCTTAAATAAAAACAAAATCATTTTAAATAATTGAGGGAATCATACAGGGAATCAATCTTCCCCTGCCAGGAATACTCAGAGGTTGGCTTCACTTCTAACACAAGAACTCTGATCTCAAGGAACTATTCCTTTCTGAAACTTGGGTATAATTACATGAGCTGAAATATAAAATAATTATGAGTCTGTTCTATATACCTGGGAGAATTACAGTGTAAGACACACAAGGGAAGGAAATATTTTAATGACTTTCTGGCTGGAGAGGTAAACTCAAATGCTTTATCTTTGTAGGGGAAGGAAAAAAGTAAAAATACCCTCAGCTGAGCAAAAATGAGACTAGGTAGCTTTGATCCCATGCATTAATTTTAACTAATCAGGGAAATGTAAGAAGCATGAAATACTTTTCCTACATGAGCTCTCTTAAGGAATAAATTTGAAATACATTATGAACATCAGGAGTTTTACTGTGGTTGGTCTGAAAGAAGCCAATGGTATCCCAAACAGGTTTTGCTTCATTTCTCTTCACTTATTAGCATTGTATTATGATCAGGCTGTATTAAATGATCATTGTATTAAAAGAGTTTTTTTAATCTCTAGACCTAAGCAAAGCCAAGTGCAAAGTTTGCATTGTTAGCCCTTAGTGGATGTCCATGCAGATTTGTACACCTCCTTTTTCTTCGTGCTTTCACTTTACTAGACTGTCCACCAAAAATGCGATTCAGTTTGATGTGGATGTGTGCTATGCACGTGTGAGTTATCTTTGGCAGCTATGGGGATATTTAAAAATGGATGTGTAGTATGTGTGTATATGTGTACTGCACCTAGCATATATGGTACATATTAGCAGCAATTGTTCTACTTTTGAAGGTAGCGCTGTACAGTAGATTTGAACCTAAAATGGCTGACTAGTTTCTAAATAATCCCCTAGGAAACAGTTTAGTCTAGGCCATTATCTTGATAGTTCATAATTAGGTTCAATAATAAAGCTTGTTTTGCTGACCTAGGTCAGATCATGGCGTCCACCACATCTGTGCGCAGTGACCTTGCTCTGAGAGTGTATTGTTAGAAAATCCATTATTATCATCACATACACTTCGGAGAAGTGGCTGTTTTGTGAATTGATGGTGTGATGTTGCCACTTTAGATAAAAGAATCCATGAATTATTGACTTAATGAGTTAATGTTGCTTGATTTCACAACAAGGTCTTTTTAGTCTGGATGCTATTTACTGAACACATAATCACAACATATGAAGGAAGGCACAGCTAATAGTACAGTGCATTTACAACCCTTTTCGCTTCTAACAAAGCAAAGTGTAAGCTAAGAATTGTTCCGTTTCCTTTAGAAAACCATTAAAACTTAGGTAATTATAAGCAATTCCTGTTTAAACAATTAACAAATAAAATGTTTGCCACTGATTTCTTATCCCTTCTTTCTGTTTGGTTTAAGGTCTGTTACCAACAAGAATTTATTAATTTAATATTTTTTTTAGAACCTGTGTCCCTATGACTAAGTGTAATGCTGCTACCACACGGAGGTCCAGGAAAGGCTGTTAAAAGTCAATCCGTGTCATTCAAAGTTGAGAATATTAGTATTTTCCTTTCAAAACAGTTTTCTGGTAAATTTATGAAATTCAGAAAGCTTGAGAATATAATTACAGAATGTAACTTGTGAAAGTGGGAAAACATATGGATCATGTCTCAGAACAGATATTTTAATGGTCTAAGCATCAGGTTTCAAATACCTGTGCTCCTTTGATCCCAAAGTGTGAATCCCAGCTCTGTTAACTGCTCACCCTTACAAGATAAATAAAATAGGGCCTGTGTGCAGTGTCTTATGGAAACATAGGTCCTATGGAAATGTAACTCTGGGTAAAACTGAAGGGAAATTTGTTTTCACAGAGTCATGAGGACCATAGAATTCAGCTCCACATACAGGTCTTTTGGAGGGGACCATATCAACCAACACTCTCACATTCTTCTGAGATTTACATTAGTTCTTAATTAACTCTTTGCAAAAACAAATAACTATAGAATTGTCCCAGCAGGTATTTATCTGTATGTAACTCCCACCCTTAGTTTCTGTAGAAATAGATGTGGTTCAACATGCTGTCCATGTATGACCTGAAGTACTGTCATGAGAAAACTTGATTCTGACACTTAATGTTTTTTTTTTATGTTTCAGTGTTTCAATACTGTTAATTGCTTCATCTTTTCTACTGTTGTCCCAGTGGTCTAAGGAGCTGCCAGAAGGGATTGTGTCACTAGTAGTGAATGAGCTGATACTTATATATGCAAAATACACTATTTAAGGTCTGGATCTCATGTTTGCTTTCACAATTTTTCATGTTCAGTTTAATATTTTCTATACACCGCAAATGACTTTGGTCTACCTGGAAGATGTCGGGCCATAAGTCCAAAAGCACAAATGGCAATGGAGTATTGCCCCTAGCAGTGTGGTTGTGTGGGGTAACCTGGGAAGCAATCATCCTAGGCTTTCTGGAAGCTTCTTGGGGTGAAGATGCTATGAACTGCATCTACGCAAAGCCTAGCTGCTAGATCCAGAAGCTAATATTACACTGCAATCTGGTCATATACGAGTGTTGAAACAAAGCAAGCTGAGGACAATAGTGATGGTAGCTAACAAGCATGACCTCTCTAAGCGTCTTTCCATGTGGCTTGCAAATGGTTTAAAAAAAACAAAAACCAACCAAACAAATCACAAAACCAAAAAAAATCCCACTGTACTGCAGGAATCTAGGGATTAAAAACCTGAGAGTGCACATGGGAGATTAACTGGAAAAACACCTGACCAGCTCTGGTCACAAACACAGAGTTAGTTGGAAGCAGCCCTTGAAATTCTCTGGAAAACAAGGATTTTGACTGTCCATACATCAGAACTTACTATAACATAATACTGATTTATTATAGATACTTACTAATTGTATTTATTTCAAAGCTAGGAACAATTTGCATAGAAGTTCACTGAAGTTATGGTGAAAGTTCAGCAATGGTGAAACTTTTTAAAATGGAAAAAGTGTTTCTTTCCAGTCTTCATTGTTAGTCTATTAATCTCATTCCTTGATCTTCAGTCTTTCAAAATCCTTTTTAGAAACCTGTCAGCACTATGCTAATGTCACATTACTACACTCTGATTACTATTGTTAAAATGCAAATGAGTTAGTAATGATTATCTAATTATTTTGAAGTGTCATCATAGCCATTTTGAAATATTACTAAGGAGAAGGAAGAATAACTAATTTTCTTCACTTTTCACAAACCACAACATGAAAGAGGAAGAAAACGTTAAGGCTTTAAGGAAACTCTCAATCAAGAATCCTCACGTTTTTGCAGTTGCCAGGTCAGTGTTACACAGCTACTCAGAGGAGATAATTTAGATACCTATCCCTTGCAGAAGTGGCCAGCTTATTTTGCTCTGTTTGACAGTATCCCTGGTTATATTACGGTTTTTAAAAAAAGTAAATTCAATTCTCGTGACCGAAAAGGGGAAGATGCAATACCTGCACAAAACACGAGTGTTCTAAGAGGCGGTACCAAAAGGAAGCACCGGTACGGCAGACGCGGTGAGGCGAGCGCCCGCACCGTCCCGCCTCGCCTCCCGGGCAGCCTCGGCGGCAGCGCTCGGCACCGGGCCCAGACCGCGCTCCGCGCCTCCCGCTTCCTCCCGCGTTAGGCGGCGGGCAGGGCTCCGGGCAGGCTCTGGCCGTTTAGCTGTCTTCCCAAGTGCCGCGCTCTTTGTAAATGAACGAGGGCAATCAATAGGGCAGTAAGGAAGGAGGACGAGTAGCCTGCTGGTACGCACTGCATGGGAAGGTCTGCTTCTTCCCGAGGTCTCACGATTTGCTGGATCGTGCTCACTCGCCTGTCGTAGGTTGGGCAAATGAGACGGACAGAGCTTGCCTTAGGAGTGTGAGAGCTGTGGAATACAGAAAGGCAGGCTGTTGCTTTACAGTGTCTTATATATCCTTCTGTCACAGTGCATTCCGCCGAGGTGGAAGGGAGGTGATGGTTTCAGTGCTGTTTTGGTTGACTGCTACCTCTGTGTACAGTGGAGGGATGTGCTACTTAGCCCAAATTCACGGTGAGAAATGCCAGCCTTCTGCTGGGGCAGAACACAGGCCTTGATTTCAGTAGTTCTCTGTACATGCACCCAGCTACTGGAAATACTGGCAGCGTCTCCCAGTATTTTCTTATGCCATGGAAAAAAAAAATCCAAGGGTGTGACAGGCTATGTGGACTTTATCTGTACCTGGAGCTGATTTCATGTGAATAAACTCAGACTGGTAAAGCATATAATCGCATAACAGAGGATGTATTTTGCAATTTTTAAGGATCATGTAGTTGTGCACCCTTCTCTCTACTTCCTTTATACCAACCTTACTCAGTGCTGTGAAGTTAGTTTTACGAGTCTTTCAAGCCAGAGAACCTGAATAATTAACTTTTAAGTGTGAGCTGAGAGCCTTTCTGTGCCTCACAACACTGCAATCTGGAAATTTAACATCTTATCTACCACGACTAAAATAAAAACTTCTGCATCTGCTAAAGCCTATATTGAACAATTAGGGGGGTAAATTTGCAGCTCTTCCCCATTTATATAAAGTACTCACTTCTAACCTTCAAGTATTCTGAGATATTGGACTTTAAACTTGTCAGTGCTCTAAGAGTGCCCTGAACCTCAGACCAATACATTTTCAGGGCAAATTCCTCATTTGTAGGAAGGAAGAAAACATATTTTTTTTTTAGCAGGTTATTATCTGAAAAAAATGATGGTTGTCTGCAAGCAGCTGATAGGTTTGGAAGGTTAGAGGTAGTCCTGGCAAAGATGGATTAGTGGGCAGAGTGCAGGTGAGATGGTCAGAGGTGCTGGAGAAATGCAATTTATCACTTGGTTTCAGAGTTTGGTACATGTATGCCACTGCTGCATATATGGTGTGTGTAATTATTTTGTATGAGGGATAATACTGTTTTTAGCCTTGCTGTAAAGGGAAGTAATGTCTTTACTAGTAAGATATATGAATTAACAGAAGAATTGTAATGATATTAACTGGAAACACTTTCTGGAAACTCTTTGACCAAGCAGATGTCTATGCCTAGTAAAAAATGTGTGTCTTATTTGCCGTTTTGTGTATTTGCAAAGCAGAATCTTTATACTGAGATTTGGGTTTCATTCTGGGTTTGGGTTATATATTCCAAACAACTTCAATTGCTTCATTAGCCACGCTTTTAATAAACTCCTTGTTTGCTTTGCTTCCCTGTTCTAGTGCTCTGCAAGTATATATACTTTCATTTAGCTACTACATTAGCCAGATTAATTTTGGGCTATCCTGCCTTCTAGAAACTTCAAGTTCTTATTCTAGGTTATGATGAGTATTACTTAATCTCTTTGTAAGAAATACCGTTTTAAATTTAGAAGCCCTTAGTGAAACTTTTAACCACTGTAAGCAAGAGTAGCAGAGTCTAGCATATTGGAGTTACTAGAAATAAGGATTTTTTTCTTTTCCCATTAATTCATTTGATACCTTCACAGCTGAGATACCTGTTGGGTATCAAGGAAGGTACTAAGAGCATCAGATGATCTTTCTGCTTTTTTCCAATAAAATAATAGTAATTGTTGAGAAATCTTCTGCAAGACTGGCTGTACTGTTTCTTCATAGTTTTCCATAATAAGTGGTCTGCTTTTATAAGCAGAAAAAAATTGTGGAGAAAAAATAGTAGATGACTGGCACCAGAAGAAATCTTGGTAGTAAGGGCAGAAGTTATCAGAGAGGTAGTGTTAATGAGAGCAGATCAGCTTTTCAAAAGCATCAATAAATTATTCAAAATACTAAAATGCTTCCTGTTCACTCCTACCTATAGCAAAACAGCACAGTGTTTTGCTGCATTTCTCTGCTGGTATAATTTCGATGATATCTGCACATATTCTCTGGTGGAAATTGGGATCTGATGTAGTTTGCAGACACATTAAACTTATATGGCAGTGGAAGCAATAACAAGTTTGGAAAAAAACCCACCATGTAGCTTGGGTATTATTGTGTATGAAGTACAGTCTCTTAATTTTCTAATTTCTTACCCTGTATAACATACAGGTTAGTTCTATTTTTCAGACAGATGCCTGCTTTTCACCTGCTAGAAGTCACCTTGTTTGGATCTCTCAAGTTTTTATGTTGTTCTTCAGGCGAAACCTGTAGTCAGACACCTGTCACTCATCCTCAGACAGGCTTTTTAGGCAGCATTTGACAGCAGCCTTGTCTTCACAGGGTATGCTCTACTGGATATATATTACATCTCACTACACTATGAAACTGCCTTAGAGGGGGCAAATGTGTAGGTTGCTGAGGGCATGAATTTTAGCTTTGTGAGGGAATTAATACAGGTGATCCATTATGAACAGTGTAATAGAAATCACAGCAAAATCTGAGAAATTAATTTTTAGGAAAAAAAGGTGTCTAAACTGCCTAAACACGTGTCTTCAACAGGATCTGTCATCTGAAACAAGACAATACCAAGTGTAACACACTTCAGTTCTCAAGTGTAAATCAGAAGCAGCTCTATTCTGGTTCGTTATTTAAACTAGCACAAGCAGGGGAAGACTCTGTCTTCTGACTCTTCTGGTAACAGAGTAAATGACTTCTGACACTGCAGTACTGGGAGCCAAATGTGATCACTGCTCCAATTACACTTTGCTCCAACATGGTCCACACCTGCCTCTGACAAGCAAAATAACTCTTCAGTTACTGTATTCCTCATCCTTTAGTGAAGCTCTTCTTTTCACAAGAAACTTGACCACAAGTTCAGTCTTGACCACCAGTGAAACACTGAATTGACTCACCATAGTCAGGCTTGACTGTAGAATCTTTTTGCAGATGAAGATGTCAAAAGGCAATCCGTAGTGAGAATGACAGCATGATTAACCAGAATGAGGCCTAAGTCAGAAGTAGCATGGACCACTGGGAAATTAAGGCACCAATTTTCACCGTCAAGATTGGCTGTGATAGGGCAGTATATCCTAGCAACAGCAGAAACCTTAACCTCACCATCACAGCAAAAACTAATTTTGTGTTATCTGTTCCAATATCTGTTAATCAAAAAAGTCTTTTAAACAGAAAGTAAATACTCACATGTCACTTTTCCTGAACTGCTTTCTTCTCTAATTGGGAAATCCCTAATTCAGTGAATTAAAGGTTACAGAAGCTTTAACACAAATTTCATTTACCTTACCTTCTTGAAAAAATGTTGTGGGAAAGGCTCAGAATGTCTCCTTGCAGCTGCAACAGGTTAAGAAAAGTTTTAATAGGTAACAGGGTTTTAATCATGCTTAGGATAAAATCTGTATCTCAAAATCCATGTTATAAAAATGCATGTTATAGGTTGGAGCCATCGTGCAAACACTATTTAGAAAAATTACTAGTGGATAGTAAGGACAACTTTCATAAGAAACTGTAGGATTAAATATTATATCTTTATGATGGGCATATACTTCACATATGGTGGGGAGTATAGCTTGAAAATCCTTTTATTTAAAGGATAATATAGCTGTCTTCAAAGAACATGTGTTAGTTTCCTTTTTTTACTTAGGAAAGGATTTCACAGTCAAATAGTTATTAAAGTGGATTACTTTGCATATTTTTTTTTTAAAGTACTGTCATAGTCTCAGTGGAACAGTTTGCTATGTTAGCTTTGAGTGATAGTAAAAGGGGCAGGGCTTAAATCATTTCAGGTGGACCTTCATGATCCTAAATTTGGGTGGAAATAGATTTTCTTCAATTATAGTTATGCAAGATATCGCTATTTTCACACATAATTTTTCTGATGTGTGTGTGTATATGTGCACATATATATATAAAAGTATATATGTGCATGTATTTATGTAGGTATAATCTGTAACCAGACTACTCTTCCATGTCCTGCCAGTTCTGCAGTCGGTTCTGCAATGACAGTGCATGAGGCCAGGACTGGAGCAGCAGGTCTGAAACAGATTCCCTTTGGAGAAGTTCCATATCATAATTTGAAAAGCGGGCAACCTTTGAAGTAGGAGAGTTTATGGGGTTACTCTGTTTAAGCAGCTTTGCAAACCTTTGGAATGTGATTTTTATTTTTTTTAGTCTGATTGTCAAGGAGATGTGCCAATATGTCTTGGTATTTCTGAAAATCAGGCTTTCTGTGGACTTGATATTAAAAAGGCTGCCCGTGGAATGCATGTATGTACATGGTAGCATCAATGATATAAACATTTTTAAACATGGGTACCTGAATGTAGATTGTAACCCATATTTCTACATCTAGGTAGAGGAAGCTATATTTTCCAAGCTGTCAAGTGCCTCTAATGCTCTCTGATTGCAAAGGGATACCTGAGCATGTATCACTCCTGAAATTAAAGTCACTTCTATTAGAAGCCCCAGTTAGGTTCAGAGTGTAATGTGTATTCATTAAGATTTCCAAATTCTGGCCAGACCCCAAGTATATAGTATTTTTAGCACACAATCCAAACATAATAACTTTGATAGTAGTAGTTGTTGCAAGTCCTATACTGATAAAAAGTAAATGATATCCTCCTTTTCAGTCTACCAGTTCTGGGAAGTCAGAGCCACCGTTTTGTAAACTTTGCAATAATACAAAATAGAGCCAGAGAAATATTCCACTGTTGTCCTGCTATACTGGTTGATTTACATGTGGAACATGTATTCCCATTAGCTTCCAGGAAAAGTTTGAAAATCTAGATGTGAAAGTTTGTCATGCTGTGAGCCAACTGTCCCATATTGATGCAAAAGGGAGAGGGGAAAAGCCAAGAAAATGCTTTAATTGATTCATCAATGCACCAAAGTGTGAACAGGCGTGATGAAGTGTAAAGAAGGATGTGACACCAGTGTGGCAGAGCTGTCACAGTGGAAAGGATTTCCTGTAAAAGTGATGGCACTTAAATGTTATCTAGGCCTCCTGTCTGAGCTTTCATATTCCCTGGAAACTTATGTCTTGGGGGAAGTGTCTGACCAACTTGTGAGCAGCCAGGCATCATGCTATCTCAACAGGTAAACATACACAGGCTGTGAAGAACCCCTAGTTCTATCAAGTTTGGGAGTTAAGGGAAGTAATCTCTGGCAGATCCAAACAGTAATCCATCAATGGGTGTAATCTTGGGGTAGAGGTGGTGATCATTAGCAGTGATTCTGTGTGGTATCTTTTGTCCTAAAGCATCAATTTAAACAAATTGGAATCAATATCCTTAGTGTTAAAATTATGTCCCCCTCTGAGGTATAATGCAGCAGTTCCTAGGCATTGTATATTAGCCTGTATTTCAGGGTGATAGGGTAAGACTATGAAGGAGAGGCTATTGATAGTGAAATATAATTGTAGGAGATGGATTTTAGCCAGAGTATTGTACAGAAGGGCTTTTGCAAAGTTCTCCAAGGGATTTTTACTAAAGAGATTGTAGTGTGCATCTCATCCAAAGAATAGGAAATCAAAGAGGGTGGAAGCCCTTAGAGTCATTCTGAGGTTTTGGCTCTGGATTCATTTGATTAACTGTGTATGAATGTTACTGATTTAATATTGATGCTTCTTACAATACCTAGAATCACTGCTGTGGATATATTCAGTGAGTTAAGCTTGCTTGTAGGGGATTAGGCATGTGAATTACTCTGAAAGGGTTTTTGTCACCTTCAGAGAAATATGTTTGGGAAGAAACCCGTACCATTATGGCTTAGGCCATTTGCTTTTGCATTCAGAGATGCATCAGTTCCTGTCTTGCTTTGGGAAAGCAGAGATTCAAATATGGTCTTGAATGGAGTATATCGGCAGAGGTAGTATGAGTTACTACTACTACTACAGTTACTCTGCCACTTTGAAAATCACTAGTCAGACTCCATTTGGAATATCTGCAATTCTGCAACGTATTATAGGGAGGACATTGCTGACGGAGCTTGTAAAAGTGCAGTGGAAGGCAAACAAATGCATGATTTAGGTTTTTGAAAGTATGACTTGGAAAGAAAAATTGACCTAACCTGTATTCTGTAAGTTAGAGAAAAAAGATTTGAAGGAGTGAGGAATACTGGTATGGGCAAAAAACTTCTGAGGTCATCTAGAGACAGATATATGGTCTAGTTCCACAGAGATAATATAGTATCACCAAATTAATGGCATGTCCGATGCTAATTTAGGCCACTATTAACTGTATTACCATAAGGTGGATGACTGCTAATCCAAGACCCTGTGCTTGGTGCTGTGCCCAGCGAGGGAGCAGGCAGAAGAATGGGGAGCTGTGAGGTACCGTGGGCCAGAACATCAGGCAGTAGCTCAGCATGGGCCTGAACTCATTTTATCAAGGGCTTGGCTGGCATCACAGGGAATGGGACTTCTAAACTGACATTTAGGTGAGGGAGATTAAATCCCTCTGTAGCTTTCCAGGGGTTCCTGGAAAGCCCAACCCAACTGAAAATGACAACGCAGGAAAGGATGTAAGTGTTCTTTTAAAATACAAAAAGAAGGTGATGGGATGAGAGGGAGAGGCAGGAACTGACCTCTGGCAGTGAGAATTGGCAAATGTAGGGAAAATAAGATGTGCCCTGTAAGTAAGAAAGGAAAAAGTGGTGGGTTTTTTCTTTTATATTTCAGAGAAAATGGAGCCAAACCAAGGGTGTTAGAGGAGGTCAGAGAATGTGGAAATTATCTTTGTAAGTAGGATCCCAACTAGATGCAGTTAGAAAGTCTGGCATTATTTGAGTGTTGCTGTGAAGAAGCATAATGCTGGCTAAGAATCTAAGAGTTCAAAGCAATTCATTTGGTTACCACTTGTACTCCAGCTAAACAGAAAGGAGGACAGAGTCTGAACTGGTGGGTTTGTATGTTCAGCTTCCTAATTTCTTGTGCAATTGTAAAGCCTGGTGCAGCTGGGGAGGATAGGTGTGTGTACCAGCCAGCTACACATTTTATATCTTGAAAGATATGTGTGTAATGTTGCCATTGCTCCTCTCGGAGGGAGATTACACAGTGTATTTACTGTGTTGCAGATGTACATTATCTGTAGGGGGAAAGATTTTGAAACAATTCCATTTGTGATTTTTTTTTTTGTTTTTTTTTGTTCTGTTTTCACAAATCTACAACAGGATAGAGGCTAAATGAACTTCAGATGATTGGACATTTGCATCAACGTTTCACTTTCGATTTCTCTGAAGTTTTAAGGTCTGAATCTTTATGTATGTGGAGACAAATGCTCCTGTCCTGTAATATGGTTGTGATCCAGGTCTTTAAGAATGAGTCCATGAGATGCCTAAAAATATTTTTTGCTGGTAAAAATTGATTTCCAATCAGTATGATATTACACGAAATTGAGTATTTCACTTAAAGTGAACTTGTGCAAAGACTAGTTGCCATTAATTTCTAAGTTCCAAATTGTACCTTTCTTTCAACTACAAACATAGCAAAGACAGCAATAGGGGCATAACCCAGAACTGAGATTTCTCACTCTCTCAGTAGTAAGAAGATACCTTGGGTTTCCCCACTGTACAAGGAACTGCTGGGTGGAGGTACAATTCCTCATCCAGCCATATGCTACCTACTTTCTGTCAGAAATAGGAGACATTGCTAGAAAAAAGCATGAAGACAGGACTGGGAATGAAAATGGGAGGAGATCAAACAAAAGGTGTGAATGGTCTTTAATTAAAGTTGAAGGACTACTGCTTAAAGTAAGATCAGTGCTTTAAAGAGATGAACAGCATCTTCATGCCATGTGAGAAGCTGGAATTTTAGGACTTTATAAGGATACTTGCATTCATCTGACGAACAAAATCAGTATAGACAATCTGAATATCTAGCTTTTCCTTGATTTTTTTTTTTTTTTATTCATCAGTCTTGGAAGTAAAATGGTCCCATTCCAATAATATCTGAATATTCTATAAACGTGAATTCCCAGCTGTGGGAAGTATTGATACACTATTTTCCTTATTTGCTGCCTGGAAAAGTGGAAAGAAAAATGAAATGGTGTGACCACGATCACACAAAAGATTGTGACAGATAGTATAGCTTACTTGGACTAATACCCTGTCTCCCTTCACCATCATTTTATGAAAATTGCTGATGTATCATTTTGGGCTAGGGATTTCATGACTGGTAAAGCACAGGTACAGGTTTAATGCTGATAGCATCAAAGAACTGTATTCTGCTTTTTCTGTCATATGTTCCTATCCATCTATCAAACAAGACAGGCGAGGACCAACTGGCTTATAGGCAAGAAGCTTAACATACATGACCAAACTTGGAAGACACTGGGAGAGTAAATGGCATTTGCAACTTGAAAACACTTCAGCAGCTGAGGTAGAGTTTCAGTTCATGAAACCATCTGTAGTGCAGAATTTGTAACAGCAAGCAAGCATCTGAATGCATTTCAGCTAACGAGCACAAAGAGCAAACTGAAAGAAGGTTTATATTGCTAGCGAAGTGCAACATCATGTCAGCCTTTGCCAATGAATATGGCCTGTACTGAAGTGGTGTTTTATCATCAATATTCAACTGATATTCCTTATGCTGTATTAATAAAGGAGATAGTTTGGGTTAATACAATGTCTAAATCCCTTAAGCCACAAACTGCCCTTGATCACTCAGTACTTCTGCGTGGCAGAGCTTCATGAGCTGCAGGTGCATTGTAGACTGCTTGCCATAGTATGAGTTACGGCACTTCTCTGTGGTTGGGAGGGAAGAGGTGGGTCTTCCTCCCATGAGAATAAAGTCCTGCATTTTCCTGGAGAGTCCCTGGCTATAGAGCCTCTCCCAGGCAGGTCTGAGCTGACTTAGGATGGAGGGGAGCAGCCAGGAGTGCTGGGGTTAATCTGAGCATCAGGGATCTATGGCCATGGACAAACCAGGCTAATACAGAGTGGCACAGCTCTTCCCTGGTGCCTTGTGCCAAGGACAAACCAGGCTCAGCTGCTCTAGAATAAAGGATTGGCAAATCCTGTGGTGCTTAGCTCCTATGCTGGGCGCTCCATCAGTGCTGGATTCCTTCTGTGTATTTTTCTTTAATCTACAGTAAGCATTTCGTCATTGTTGAACTCAGGATTTGTTAAGCTAGTCACTGTTTTCTGTAAGACAAAATTCCTGCAAGACACTTACTTGTCCCTTTTTTTCTTTTGCATCATGCATTTACACAAAGGAAAAGCATTTACAGCTTTTTAAAAACCTTCAGAAATGTCTCTGCTCTGTGGTAGTGAAGAACTCCAATCTCTGAGCTAGAAAACAGGGGACATTTTTTCCCAGTAGGTCAACAAAATGATAGATGGATTTGGGTAGAACAGCAGTGGAGGGCACACACTTCATTCTCTGTAGAAATAGCTGAAAAGACAAGTTTATACTGAAGTGGATAATATTGGACTGTCTTGCAATGCACCAAGATAAGCTAGAGAAGGTTGCTAGGACTATGCATATTCACTTGCAACAGCTTTCACATCTCTGTATAATATGTGTTAGGGGTGTGGCAGGTTTGGATGCAATCTCCAGCAGGAAAAAAGTAATGGTAGCTAGGTTTTGGTAAATGTAGTACATGTTGAGTTTATGTTTAGATACATCAAAGTCTGATTTTCCTCTCTCTGTGATCAACCTCTCTTGATTTCAGGAGAGTTATTCCTGATTTATACTTGTGGTGAGAAGAGAATCCCACTCCTGAGACTAATTTTTTTTTTTTCCCATTATCCACATGCTCAACACTCTTCTTGTTCCTGCCAGGTGCTGAGCCCCTCTGGGAGTGTCTCAGCTCTCGCTGCAGTACCAGCCCACTACAAATTCTGCATTTCAGCCCTGCCAAATCCTGTAGTCCTATGAAAATGTACAAGTGGTAGAAGATTAGCAGGCAGTATTTTAATTCAGCAGTTTGTATTCTACTTGGTTGTAAAATAAAGAATTAATGTTGCTGACTTTTCTGTACCCTGTTTTGAAACTCCTAAATATCTTTGCACATAACAGATTCTATTACAACATTACATCAACAGCAAAGATAGCTGACTTAAAAGATTAAGGACTTTTATAAAGACTTTTCTCAGACCAAATCAGTGCTGACCAGTGATGAGCTCCATTCTCCAGGGCAGGTTTACAAAAGAATGTAGGCATTTTGAGGTGTTGTCAAGGAAAATCCATGGTAGATTGGCACAAATGTCTAAGCAGACTCATATCTGCCCTCTTAGGCATCTGCATACCTTTGATTAGCATGGCTAGTCTATAAATATATTAACTGAGAGAAGTTGAAGAATCATATTTGAAATATGTCAGTATAAATCCTCAATTGAATATGCTGGATAGAAATATTTGTTCCAAATGTTTAAGATAGCAGCATAAACTAAAGTTACAACTTACATATGTCTTTCACTAATTACTTTTTTTTAAAATGTCTAAAACTGAAAACTAAACCCCTAAGCACTAGAAACCTAAAAGTCCTTGTGCTGACTCACTGGAAAAGTCTGAAAAGTATTCAGTAGCTCTCAACTCTTTCATTTCTTGCCCTTAGAGGGCTGCTTTGGGCATTAGAGCTGCAGATTAACACAAGTAGATTCTTGTACAACCTCTGAAATAGCAAAAAGTTAAGCTCGGAGGCTCTGGTGGTTAGTGGAGCTGGTTTCACCTTGCGTGAGAACATTACTCCATTTCAAAGGGAATTTGAGCTACCATGTGTCCCAGGTGCTCAGGTGACAGCTGCCTACTTTGAGCACAGAGAAGATGCAGTGGCAGGGCTGCGGCATCACTGGCTGGGACCCAGGATGCAGTGTAAATACATAAGAAAAAAGCAATCTTTTTCCCAAAGAGCCTATAGAGCCTCCACAGCACAGTTCACGTGCTGTGACTTCAAGCTGTGAAAAAAGCTCTCAGGTGTTGTAGACATCTTGACTGGCATTTGCTTCACTTAATGGACTGACAAATGCTCTAACTCTTGTGGTAATGATCAGGACTGAGAAAGAGGGTCCTGGGAAAGCTGCTGCAATGGGGATGGGGATCTGCTCAATCAGTGCGACTCCTTCAAGAGACAGATAGAAATAAGTGATGGGCACATTCTAAAAACCTTAAGCAGATGGAAGCATTTGTGGTTCCATTTTAAATTTGCAGATTGTTTTTCCTGCAAAAATGGCAATTGCAGCTCCACTACTTAAAGGGCAAACTGAATGAAAGGAGCTGTTTCTGTGCAGCTGTGGACTCACAGGAGTTCCATCTCCATTAAATGTCTCCCCAAGCCTTTGGGGTAATAGAGCTTATGGTTTGGAGGGTTTTCTTCCCCATTTTGTCTGTTCTGAATATCTCTGCTCTTGATAAACTCTATCTGCAGCCTTATGTGAAGGCTTATTACCTTTAAAGGTTATGCATCTTGTCTTGGATAGTGTCTTTGGAGATTATTTTCTCTATCACCATTATATTGCAAAACTTCCCCTGTTTAAGGTGTTGAGTTAAGGTAATCAAGAATAAAATATATGATGTTGGCCAGATTCCCTTTTAGAATAAGCAGGTAGAGCTCCACTGACTTTAATAATTTCTGACAGCTGTGAATTTGATCCCATACCTTCCTTAACTCACATTATTTTAAATCTTATTATTTTAGGGTAGGGCAGGAAGCCCTGGATGAAATATCTTATTGCATTGATTTGTCTCTTATTTTTTTGTCCTATGAGAATACCCAAGTTGCAAATAAAGGGTCAAGAAGGACATTTAAAAATATATGGTCTATACAGTATTAAAAGACCATCTCACAGTTAATCATATGATTAATTTCTACAAGAAGGCGCCACTAAGTCTGCAATAAAAAGAAGTAATGATGTTTTATAATAAAATTGAAAAGCTTCTGTGATGCACACAGAAGTCTCTTAAATAGAAAGGTAAGAAAAATCAGTTGTCTTCCCTTCAGTCCATAGATTCCTGCAATAGTTTTCTCTGTGAGGGCCTTTGGGTTCTGGAGTGACATCAAGCCCTGGCTTGAAATGGTCAAGTTACAGGGCATGTTTTAGGACCCTTTTCCTTTTGCAAGATGTATTTAAAGAGTGAAAGAAGGTTCACAAACTGTCTAATGTACTGTTATTAGGTCACTGGCATTTTATCATAGGAGTTGCTGATCTACAGGAGGGTTGACTCTGAGGTGTATAGGATGGCACTGTAATTGTGTAAGAACTGCCTGGTTCCTCAGAGACGGTGTGGAGGCACACATTCACATTACAAGTGGCAGGCAATAAATCTTACTGCAATGCTACAGCAGCTGTTGTTGTAGTGACTTGGTACTTATGCTGTGTATTATAAGGATTTTCAGCAAGGATATTAAATTCCACTGAAAAACTCAAGATGCATATAAGGACGCCTGCTTTCCTGAGGACTAGAAAGATCAAGAATCTGTAAAAAATGCATAGTTGAAGCAGAGGGCCCTGAATAAAGCAGCTGAATACTAATCCACCTGCAAACCATGCTGTAAACTGGTTTTACTTTAGTGCTATAGCAAACTGAGGAGAGCTCACTTGTATGGAATCCAAATCATGAGGCTGTAGGAAGAGAAACCTGCAGCTTGTGAACCTGGCACTCAGTCAGTTCTCTGCTCACCAGAGATGATGGCAACTGTTGAAAACATCAAGGAGGTCTTGTGCTTTCTGTTGGGAATCCACCCAATAAGGTATTTTAGAGCAGCACATGCTCACAATGAGCTGTAGTTGGTATTTCAGCTCATAAGAAGCAATTTTTCTGCCAAGTCACATTTACTGTCTCCCTGTTGAAGCTCGTAATAGGTTTGACCATGCTCTAGTAGTCCAGGTGAACCTGATTTTAAGGTCTATTAAGTGGATTTCGGGAGCAGAGTATATTTAATAAGTCTGCATAATTTTCTAATTTCACTCGTGTAATCTGTCTTTCGTGTAAACTTGCTAATTTTAAACATCTAATATAGGAATAACTATTTTAAAATGTATTAGTTCTCCTTATTTTAAAAAAACCCAACAGTTATTTTGACCTATCTCTATGTGCAAGAAGTATTTTGGATTTGACCGATGTGTGTGTTTTGTACAAAAAAAAATCCTACACAACTCCAGTTCTAAATGCAAAGATCCTACTTAAGATTACAGCATCTGTTTTAAGGTCAGAATGTCACTTGGAGTTAAAATGTCCTTTGTCTTCTGGTAGGAGTTCAGGAGTAGGAGTGTCATGTTTTTTGCAAGTACAAAGGTCTTTAGGGATTTCTGTGATAACTCTTCTTCAAAAAGACCATTAGATTCTGAGTGATTCACTTAGAAAACATCTTCAGGCAGATTAAGTTCTTTGAGAACCTCTATGAACTTCCATACAAAGTTCCTCCTTTTAGTTTACCCTAAAACCTTTTTCCCCTCTTAAAAAAAACAAACAAATAAACAAAACACAACCAAAAAAACATACAGGCAAGATGAAGGAATGGTAGGTCTACTGGTTTGGGCAAGACAGAATGAAAGCATTGCAAATATGCCACCAATAAAATAAGCAGTTTGAGTGGACTAGCCATATAGTTGCATGCAATTCCAATGATTTACAGTGAAACTAAGCTAAATAATTTTTTAAAGCAACAAAGAATTGCACAGAAAGTCAGTGTCTGCAGGTCTCAGAAAGCACTTATGATTGAATATCAGGCAGAAACTGATCTCTGGATTTGTAGTTTTGTTTGCTATTACGGTTTTTACAGCATGCTGAGATAAATTGCTGTTTCTTGGAAATCTCTTCCACTGCAGAATCTGCCTTTAAGAAAGCATTTCTTATGAGATCTACCCTAATGCATTAAACACACTTTTATATTGAGGGCAAACTGGAATATGATCCCTCTTCTGCATGGCTTAATAACAGTAGGACAAATCCTGGAGTCCTAATAAAATCATTACTGAAATCATTAGGCATTTTGTCTGATTAGGGATCGACTGTAAACTGACCAAGGGCTTCATGACTTTTTTCCTCATGGGACTCTGAAGGCTGATCAAAGTTAGATTACTAAAGCTGTCTGACTTATTCCCTTATGACTAAAATTTAAAGGGCATAAAAATAGGTTGAAACCAGAGACAGTCATCAATTCTAAAATATTGGAAAACCTGTTAATCTAAGAGGCACAAGTGACACATATGTGTATGTATTTTATTTTCATGTATTTCATACATGAGTAAACATGCACACATTTTCATTCTCATCTTTCATGTGTCACTGTGAACACATAAGCATGCGAAAATATGGAAAACTTTATTATGTTATCTGCAGTACTGATGTTGATGAAATACTAATACTGAAATACGTAACAAAACAACCACTGCCATAAAAGCATCAGGTGTACAGTGTTACATACACCACTTCAAACTATGGAAAACCAGTTCACACGGGTCAAAAATAATGGAAATTTTCCTCTATGCATATATGAACTCTTTATATTGCAGTATAAAGGATGTAGGCAGTGTGTAGGTGTCATGGTTTAACCCAAGCTGGCAACTAAGCCCCACACAGCTGCTTGCCCACTCCCCCACAGTGGGATGGGGGAGAGAATCGGAAGGGTAAAAGTGAGAAAACTTGTGGGTTGAGACGAAGACAGTTTAACAGGTAAAGCAAAAGTTGCGCATGTGAGGAAGGCAAAATAAGGATTTCATTCACCACTTCCCATGGGCAGGCACGTGTTCA
This sequence comes from Phaethon aethereus, assembly GCF_964289735.1. Classification (NCBI taxonomy): domain Eukaryota; kingdom Metazoa; phylum Chordata; class Aves; order Phaethontiformes; family Phaethontidae; genus Phaethon; species Phaethon aethereus. The sequence continues at coordinate 14,227,029 of NC_138588.1, read as the reverse complement.
GCCATCTCCAGGAAAGCAGGGCTCCATCACTTGTAATAGTTACTTGGCAAGACAAATGCCATCACTCCAAACGTTCCACACTTCCTTCTTCCTCCTCCAGCTTTATCTGCTGAGCCTGGCATTGTATGGTCTGGAATACCCCTTTGGTCAGTTGGGGTCAGCTGTCCCGGCTGTGTCCCCTCCCAACTTCTTGTGCACCCCCAGCCTCCTTGCTGGTGGGGTGGTGTGAGGAGCAGAAAAGGCTCTGACTCTGTGTAAGCACTGCTCAGCAATAGCTAAAACATCCCTGTATTATCAGCACTGTTTTGTGCTGTTACATACAAATACATAGCTTGATACATTTGGATTGCTGATACAATCCAAAACAGCCCCTATTAGCTACTATGAATAAAATTAATTCTATCCCAGCCAAAAACAACACAGTAGGATAATAGCTTTTGTGGGTGAAATTCTTCTCCATTGCAGTCAAAGGGAAAATTCCAGTTTGCCATGGGTATAAACTGTATTATTTGTCATTGCATCTTGCCTGCTAGTATTAACACTGGCTGCTTTCCCCAAACTAGATGAAGATGTAAGCAGTTGGCAGTCTGGTGACAATATGTAAATTACTCCGAGTGAACCAAATTTTGTATAATAGATGCCAATTTGACTCTAAATTTGTTAACAATATTTTAATGTGGTAATTGAGGTCAAGGGAGACTCCAGTTAAATGCTAAGCTATCTATAACTGTCAATGTTAAATAGTACTTAGGTATCCTTGCTGAAAATCAAATATCTAGGTTAACATATATCATTGTTTTTCTGCAGCCAGAAATCAAATAAAGTGTATTAGTCTTGGCAGCATGTAAGTATATTAGTTTATAAATGTGCAGCTGCAACTATCCATAGCTTTTTGGACTTGTTTTGTATTACAACAGACCAGTAATTGCACTTTTTCCTGTTCTGTATATAATTTTGATTAGAAATCTAGTAATAAATACATGCCTAAAGGCTTCTGGAAATTAACTGGCATGTTTCTGTTCTGTCAACTGATTGACGAGGTTCAATTTTAACCAATTTTATTCATGGTTTCACTTAATCATTGCTTCTTTAAAAAGCTTTCCAACATTGTGATAGACATGCAAGTGATGAACTTCTATAGCAACTACACTGGACTGAAAGGATTTTGTCTATTAAAATGTTCTGATTTTCCCTGAAGGTGTTGACATTCGTCAAAAAAGTGTAGGTAATTGTGAGTCAATGTGTGTCCATTCTCTTGTTACAGCTTGGATGTGGCTGCAGCAGGTATTGGGGGAAGTTTTATGCAATAACTTCCCTTATTCCCCCTCCCTTTAGCATGGACTGTAAACCCCCTTTAGCATGAAGGGTCCTACCTTTCCCTTATACCCAGGAGCAAATTTATAACAGGTAATATGAACAGCCTTTTTTAGACTCAAGGATATCTAAAAGTTTCTGTTTTTTTAAATGTGGAAAAGTTTGGGGATTTTGTTTCAGTTGGGTACATTTTTTGTGAATGTTCCAGCTGAGTGTTTTTTCAGCCAAAGCAGGCTTGTGCCAATTGCCTTAGCCTAGCTTTGTCCCTTGTTAAATGGTTGCTATGTTCAGCATAAGAGAAAACATCTCCAATGGAAATCAGCTTCCTTCAGTGTCATTAGCCCCCCTATTTGCAAGGGAAATCATCAATATTATAGAATAGTAGCCTGTCTCCTTACACTACACATGGTAGCATATAGCAGCTCTGGGACCACCAGTGCAGTGTCCTCCACGATGTGTGGGGGGGAGAAATTATGTAAAAAACGCAGCATGAGTCCCTCACTTTCCTTGGTCCCACATAAGGAGAATGGCCTCCTTGTGACAAAAAGGCCTAGGAAATCCTCATGCAGCCCTTAGCACTAACAGGGACTTTGTGTGCTGTGGGCCAAGTTACAGAATTTCTTTGTACCACCCTCGCTGGTGAGAAAATGCAGAGTATCCTATTTTACTTGCACAGATACTGGCCTGTAAAATAAGTCTTCGGATATTTCGCAGATATTTCACTCGGGTGCAGAGCTACTGACAAAGTGGACACAAGGCTATGGTGGATGAGAAGGAGATGTGTTTAAAGTACTATGGAACGGCAAGGAGTTTAGCAATGGAAATACTTTAAAAATAGTAGATGTGGAAAATGTGGTGGTCCTAGCTCATTTGATTCCAACAACACCTGCTTGGGACAGACAATAGCTTCTTGTCCAGCACTCCCTACAACTGGAGCCCTATTCTTAGTGGAGGATTGTAGGTGTTAGTGACCTAATAATAATGTTTTCCAATAGATTTAGAGGAATTAGTTTAATCCAGGATTTCAAACCTTAGTAAACAATTCCTATTCAATTTTGATCCCAGGAAGGAAGGATACAAATCTTATTTTATCTGACCCTCTAAATATAAAACATTGTCTTCCATTTTGAACACTCAGGACTCATGCTTATCACATATAATAATACTCTGAAATCTATCCCAGTTAATCTGGTCAGTTTGGGTTTTGTTTAGCACCTTGTAAACTTTGCAGTTCTTGTAGGTGTGCACTGACTGAATCACTAGATAAGTAATAGCTTCAATAAAATCTCCTCTGGTGGAAACACTTCATGATCAAATTTACAGAACAAGTAAAAAAGTTCTGTATATAATCCTGTCCCTCCTTGTTAATGCTCATATGGGATAACACTACTATAAAGTACGTTTAGCCAGTGAATAAAGATACTGCATGATAAACTAGTTAACAAAAAGCTGATGTTAAATTTAAGCTGATTTGATCATTTCTACATCCACTGATTTCAGGCTCCCATTGCAGGCAGTGGGGATGTTTGTCTGGGGGAAGAAGGGAAGGGCTGGGCAAGGACTTTAGGATTTCGCCCCTGGGCTTCAAAATGGATTTAATAAAAACAAGTAATAACCTGCAATACACCATAAGCCCTGCAAGGTATAAGGAGAGAGAAGGTTAGCTGAATATGATTGTACTTTTCAATACCAGCGTAGTGTGGGCAATTCATAGTTAACATAGTAAACCTGGAAAGTCTGATTCAAATCCCATTGAAGTCAGTGCTTGTTACACAGACTTTGAATCAGCTGGGTGGTTTGTGCATTCACTGGTCAACATAAGGTTTCCAGGATTGTCAGTCATTCAGTGTTAGTGCGGTTATAATTTCACTGATTCCCAAGTACATTAAAAATGTAAAAACAGATGTTAACTGTTAGTTAGTCCTCGCCTGCCTGTTTGCAAATCATACTCCTTCAAGTGTTACTGTGGCACCTGAAAAAAAGATTGTGATATAATCTGGAGAAATGGTACTATCAAAATCCTCATAAAAATACACCAGGACTGAATGCAGTGTCTTGATAATCACACTTTCATATGTCGTTTAAGAATAATGTCCTTGTCTTTATTGGGAGCTAGGGCTGACATACAAAACCATTATTAGTAGCTAGGCTAGAGCAGCTGGAGCAGTGCAGTGGCACCGAATGCAGAAGCAGCAGTTCAGGCACAGAGCATCTTTTGTCTACTGGTATTTCCTGCTCATCCTCAGGGGAATCCAACTAAACCCTGGACATTCAAACCCAGAAAATTGGTCTGGCCTTGGCTAGATTAATAGAAGTCAAAACTTCAATCAGGCACTTATTAGTTACTTTGCACACGTGATATAAGGTGCCTTTGTTGGTGGCAAACAAGTGCAATTGCAGCTTGGAATTGACAATGAATTTTTTTGCTATCTTTGACTGCTCAATATAAGGTTAGGATTGGGTCATGTACCAGGGCTTTTACCAAATTAGTGCTATCAGGGTAATTACTCTTAAATGGAATTCTTTCTATCTAAATAATTTCATCTCATTTTTTCTCTGTGTTTTCTCTTTGTCAGTTGGTATAAGCATATAAAATAATTCAGACAAGTCAACAAATGAAACAATAGATAAAATATCATGTTTTGAAAGAGAGACAACAATGTTTGCATCAGGTCTTGTGCTGCTACTTCAACCTGAAAGTTCTAAGCAGCTTCTGCTTTTAATCATCTTTGAATAAGGTTTTCCAACTTGCTGCTTGATAGGAGATCCTAGTTTGGGTTGAATCTAGGATGTTTCCCTGAATTTAAGAGAGGTAATTTGCAGTTTTATTGAGCCCTAGGCCATATCATTGTATTGGGTCTGGCTGAGATGGAGTTAATTTTCCCCACAGCAGCCCTCATAGTGCTGTGCTTTGTACTGGTTGCTAGAATGGTGTTGATAACACAGCAGTGCTTTGGCTACTGCTGAGCAGTTCTTGCACTGCATCAAGGCTGTCTCTCCAACATTTCCCTCCATCAGTAGGCTGGGAGTGGGCAAGATCTTGGGAGGGGACACAACCAGGACAGCTGACCTGAACTGGCCAAAGGGATATTCCCTACTATATGATGTCAGCTCAGCAATAAAAGCTAAGAGAAAGGAGGAAGAGTGGGGGGCTTTCGTTTTCCGATGTTTGTTTTCCAGAGCAACCACTATGCGTATTGAAGCCCTGCTTCTCGGCAAGTGGCTGAACATCGCCCGCTGATGGGGAGTAGGGAGTAAATCTTTTGTTTTCTTTTGCTTCCGTATGCAGCCTTTGCTTTCTGCTTATTAAACTGCCTTTATCTTGACCCACGTGTTTGGTGCTTTTTTTTTTTTCCATCCGAATTTCTCCCCCCTGTCCTGCTGAGGAGGGGGATGATAGAGCAGCTTGGTGGCACCTGGTGTCCAGCCAAGGTCAACCCACCACAATCATGAAATACTTACCATGAGCAATTCTGTACTGCTATCATGAGAAATTATTCACACACAACTCGGCTAAATGCCACTGCAAAGTTGTAGCCACATAAAGACTGTTTCTTTGTAAGTAAATCTGCAAGAAGGCAACCAAAGCTGCACCTTGTGCACTTGCCCTTCAGGATGATGCTTGAGCACATGAAATGACAAAGCTGTTCTTGTCCCAGAGAGTTCCAAGAGTAGATCATTCACAGAAATTGGAAAGAAAAACAGCATACAAGCAATACAATTATTTAGTGAAGTTCCATGACAGTATCTGGCTTCAGAATCCCAAATTAGACAACTTTGAGCATAAACTATCTAACTTCATAATTTGCAGACTGATGAATGCAAAGCTTGTATTTGACTGATGACTCCAAATCTCATTGGAAGCAAGTGAGGATCAGTATCCCTTTAGATCTGCCCGAGACAGAAAGAAAACCTTTTGAAACCACCTTATGAAATGCTTCATGCTGACCACAAGAATCATGGTCAATGCTTTCAAAAGGAACCTGTTGGAGTTGTTTAGGTTCTCAAAGCTTGTTTATCTCTGGAGATTGTAACTGACATTCATGTTTCCTTAGCTGCATCTCTGCCATCTGAGCTGAGACTACCAGGAATCTGCAATATTCAAATGAATATTCAAATGAATATGGGTTTTGCTCACAATTACATGTTTACCATTTTATTAGACTTGGGGTTTGCTGTGTATGTATGTATTGTATGTATGTATGCTATGTGTTTTGCCCTTCTTTTTTTGATAACACATACATTGGCAATATACAAAGATAACTCTAAACAACAGTGTAAGTGAAGAATATTTCTAATAGAAAAGGAGAATAATTTTCATTTAATAATATGGCTTTATTAGCAACAGGGAGGGAGGTAATGTTACAGAGGCAAATCTGATGCTCTGAAAGTTTAAAATGAGAGGAAACTGAAGGTTCATAATGTTTTTTCTACAGATACAGCATAAAGCTAGATTTCAAAGACAACAATAGATCATAAAAGGTATAAATGCTCTACCAACAGAAGCTCAAATGTCCTAAATGGCAACATACAGGTTTTCTATAAGTGGCGATGTTTCTTCTTTATTACATTAACAACATTTTGCATGTGTTTAATCAATGGACTTTTAATCAGTTAAGTTTGATTGTATTTGTGTGCTTATTTTGATAAATTATTTTAATATACTCTAATTTTAACAATACAAGCATGGGCTGGTAGTCAATGATCTTTAATTTGAAAGGAGTGCTTTCACTGCTGACAAGAATTTAATGAAGCTTTTATATTCTTCATGAGTAGGAAATAATCCTTTGTTGTCCTACCACCTGAATGAATTGTGCATGATTCTGGAACATAGGTAAGACTTTTCTCTCAAAATATCTGACAATTAAACCCCATCGAGAAGTTCAAATACATCTATATACTGGTTGTTGATTGACAGCAGTTCATAGATTGCTAAAAATTTCTGTGAAGATGACACTATGTAAATAATCTCTTCACTAAAGTATCATTCCGCTTGATTATTTTGTTAAATCTTACTTGATCATCTTTGAAATAAAAAGAAGTTTTTACTAACAATATTTATGTCAGCATCTTCTCCCAGATTGTGTGAAATAATTTTAAAATGCTTTTAGAACATTACCTTTAGAATGAGCACTTTTGTACAACTAAACATGAACAATTGCAACCTAAGAAGTGAAGAAATGCTAGAAAGTGCAGGGAAAGAATTGGAATCAGTTGTAGGTAATTTCTCTCTAGGTATATTTGCATAGTGCATACATAAAAAAAGGATGATGCGGCTGTTCCTCAGCCCACCTTTAAATGCCGAACTTCCTCCATGCATCACACCACAGAGGAGGTAGTGCAGACAGTACTGTGGTCCATGCGCTCTTATCTCCTTGCACGTATTGCAGACTTCTTCATCCTATAGGTCTCCATTTCTCAGTATCACAGAATCATTAAGGTTGGAAAAGACCTTTAAAATCATCAAGTCCGACCATCAATCCAGCACCACCATGCCCACTAAACCATGTCCTGAAGTGCCACATCTACACGTTCTACACATTTTTTGAATACTTCCAGTGATGGTGACTTCACCACCTCCCTACGCAGCCCATTCCAATGTTTGACCACTCTCTCAGTAAAGAAATTTTTCCTAATATCTAGTCTAAACCTCCCCTGGCGCAACTTGAGGCCACTTCCTCTCATTCTATCACTAGTTAGTATGATAAGGATTGCTGGGGAGCTTCATCTAAGTCCTTAATGCTTACTACTTTATGGTTTAGAAAACAGAGATGATCTGCTGAGGTGACACACTGGGTCTTCACTGCAGCTGCAGGTTTGAGTTCTTGTTCTTGCACATGCTCTAAGAGGATCCCATATGCTTCTTTATGGTCATCTGGGAATTCTTCAGGAAAGAAAAGGAAAGGCTGACTTCTCAGGCTCACTCACATCTCTGCTTGATTTCTTCCAGTGCAGTCTCTAGGTCTTTTTCACAGCCAAGTCTTAATCTTTCTGCCGCTGTCTCTCTTACTTGGACCAACCATAGAAGGATCTTCAGCACTTCTTGTCACTTGTCAAAATGGATTTCATGGAAGTTGTCCTCATCCAGGATATCTATAAGAGTCTCAGGCACTAACTTCCTTTTTAGTGTTTCAAAGTCCATCAAACTAGGATGCATTGGTTGACTGATTTCTGTTTGCTGTAAGAGCCAGTCTCCTAAAGTATTTCAAAGAGGATATGCCTAGAACAAAATCTACTGTGAAAGAATGCTCAGAGTTGAATATAAAGCTGACATTTAGCAACACAGAGGGTATTAAGGTTGTACAATGAGAAACAATTGTGTTTAATATTAGTTTTGTTATATGGGACTAAGAAGGAAACCCAAGAAGATACTATAGTACTTAATTTTGAGGTTTTGATAGTTTTCCTTAGACATTGTTCCTTTCAAGGTTTTGTGAATTTTTTACATTTCTGCTGTCTCTTCTTCAAGCAATTGATTAAGATTTAATAGATTATAAACCTTTGTAGGTTTTGATAAAAAAAAAACTATGCAAAGGAGCATAGTGCTCCTTTACTGCAAATTTACAGTTTTTACATATTTACTTTGGGCACCTCCACGCTGGTGCAGGTGAGATAGGTATATGTTTTCAGATCAGAGTGAGGATTATGTCTGTTATTGGCTATTAATTGTGGCAATAGTATGGCAAGACCTATGAAACTCTGACACCAGACTCTTTGCATGGACACCCCATGGTCTTGCTAAAATTTCCAAGGCCTTTATTTTTCACAGTATTTTTCTGTATTTCCCTCTCTAGAGTTCCCTCTTTAGTTATGACAACTTGTACAGATTTATTGACTTTCAAAACTTAAAATGGCTTAAGATGTTGATTTGAAATATCAATAATGGATGTTATCTTGCAATTGTCAGAGCTGGCAAGGTATGAAAAGAACCCTCTGTTACACTAGTAATAAACTTTTGCAAATTTGTAATTAACAACTGCACCTTGAGCAGTTACATTTTAAATGACTTGAAAATTTGCCAGTTTGTTTCCATGCATATGAAAAGGAAAATAAAACCTACCACAGAACAGCCCCGCTCCTGCCTTGAAATGTAGTATGAGCTACAGACATTATGTCCAGGTTTGTAATATTTGCTTCTTTGATAAAACTTGATAAAAGTGAGGTTTCATCCAATATTGAATTTTTATGACTACCTAGAAATGCCTGAAAGTTTGTTTCAGAATTACTGCTGACAGGCCTTTTAACTACAGAAGCACATTAAATTTACTATAATCAGAATACAATTATTAGATTTGTATTATAAAACAACTGATACTGCCTGCAAATTATATGAAAGAAAAACGGAAATAAAAATTGCCTATTTTAAAAAAGTAGGAAAACAGTGATTAATCATCCTGTTCATGTAAACAGGGTTATTTTTCTTTTTATAACATGACATCGAGCCAAAAGATGTGATTGATTTTATAAATCAGTCACTACCGTGTTCATACCATCATTTTTTTTCTTTTAATGCACTCTGCATTAATATCCTGCCTCTGGCTTGTTTCATTTAATTTCTTCCTTGCCAGTAGAAAGTAAGCAGCTATGTATGTTTGAAGGCAGTAAGCACTCCTCTGCAAAAAAGTAACTGGGAAAAAAAAAAGAACACAAGGGAGAGTAGAATTTGGGGAGCTTCCAGTGAGAATTCAATGATAAGCATGATAAGCTTGTTTTGTGTTTGGAACTAAAGAGTTAGATTTTCTGTTAGGCTTTCAGAAATTGCTCTGCAATAGTAGCTTTACTGCTGTTAAACCTCTCACGTAATATGCAACACCTTTCTGACTCTTTATAAGGATTTCCAATATCTAGCAATGGTAGATAACACTCAACCGCATCCTGACCTTCAGCTCTGTGACTGACTTGGCCTTTTTTTAACTGTCCTTCCATCCTTATGAAGCACTAAGCTTTTTCTCAGCCTTTGTTTTTATTCTGATTGCTAACCAGGCAATACTATAATTCAGCTAGCTTCTTACTTGGTCATAGAAACAGGGAATTTCAGCAAGGCATAAAGCCAGATATCCACCCAGAGGGGATTCGAACTACAGTTTGAATTCTGTTTTATTTGTGTTAACCTATTTATTGACCCCCATGTGCTGGAGCTCTTCATAATCCATTTGATTATTTATCATAATTATTATGAATTTGTTAAAGTACAGCTTTGTTTCTTGCCACTGGCCCCCTTTTACTCAATGTAATTTTTCTCAATCCATTAGTAAAATGTTGTTTCTACTTTATGTCACGGTACCCCTGGTCTTGTAAGAATGAAGGTACTGGGATCTTTAGCGTACATTTTAATAGGCACTGTATCAAGAATACACTGAGAGTCTAAAATCATTTTCTAGTATAGTCTGTAAAGGTCTTTTAACACCTGTCATCTACTGAGACCACCTATCTTGGTCTGTCTTCTACTGTTAATGTGTGTTGCACTGCTATGTTTAAGTTGCTTCTAAAGTTTGCCTGCGAAGTCCTCTTTTCTTCACAGTTACTGGTTTGCATTCAATAACTTCTAACTCTCTCTACCAACATCTAGTGTCAACACCCTAAATACACTCAACATGTCCTCCTAATTCTGGAGGAGACAAGTGGTTGGCTAAGATCTATTGAATTTCTTCTTTCATGATGAAGTCTCTCCATTTAACATCCAATATCTTTCATAAGTGCATATATTTTAGATGTCGTCTTGTTTCCTGCCTAAAGTTTTAGTAGAACTCCACTGCTAACTTGGGTGGTTGTTAAGGCTGCAGGAAACATCTGGAATTATACTGAAGTGAACCTGAATAAATGCAGTATAAAAGCAGCTTGCAATTCTTTTACTGTGTATTTCTATAAACACCATGGTAAGTGTATTGCATCAAGAATCACTCATTCCATTTTAGCAACAGTATGGTGTAGTGTTTATCTATTTGTGTGTTTGTGTATTTTAGAATTTTCTATTCTTTGTGTCAGAAAATTAGTCATCTTATCTGATAAGAAATCTTAGTTTCACATTTCTTACAGTTGGTTAAAAGATGGCGTCTCTCATGGTATTCATTTTTTGTGTTCTTTTAATTCTTCTGTCTTCAGTTTCTGGGCTTCATTCTAAAAGCCGATCAGTCTGTGCTCCGCACGGTGGTTATATGAAAGCTATTCTTCCTCCTTATCTTGTGTTACTTTATATTTCTGTTACACCTCTGGATCTCATGAAAATTATTAATTTTAGACCAGTGCCTTTTTCACATTTTTGTTTTTCCTACACTGGAGTTTCATACCTTGTAGTGCTTCCAGAACATCAGTTTTGCTCTTAAGACTCAAAACTGATTTGGAAATAATTTCAATACCAATTTGCCTGTATACATACTAATTTCTTTTATTGTAGAATGTATGGCACAATGTGCATATACCTTTCCTTACGTTGTAGATGCCTAGGATGTCCTCCCTAGGAAAAGATGAACCTGTTTCTCCATTAGTCCAGCTGCTTCGTTGCCAGGGTAGTTGGACAACGTCTGGTGTGTGTATGTACATCCAGTGAGACTGAGTGCAGTATCCCAGCTGCGCCGGGAACATTGCTGCCATGTGGAAAAGCCCTTAGACCTTTGTCATTCACGCAGTATGCAAAATGCCAATCACTTTTATTGTAGTGCAGTGTATGTGCTCGCAGCCAGGAAAACTAACCTATTCCTCCTCTTCTGTTATGTATTGTTCTATTTCATGGGCTTATTTAACATCTGCTGGCAAGTAGCTTTTACATAGCAAAAGGCAGGAGATGGCATGGTCGTGTTAGAGTAGCAGGCAATTCTTAAAGGTTTTATGTTTAGAATGGAAAAAAGGCCAGCAGCTTACTACTCACCACATGATCAGAGTAGTTAAATGGACAGCCCTGGACCACATATTTAAAGCTGTGGCAGTAGATGTGGGGCTGTTTGTTCAGTGCTATCCCATCACAGAATTACACAGCTCGCTGTGGTTGCAGTCTGATAATTATTATTGATTCGCTCTCAGGCTGTCAATCTGGGGACAGCGCTAAAGCAGTCCATGATGGACAGAAAGAGGATTGGACAGCCACCATCCAACGAGGAAACTTCATCTTGAAAATGAACTTAGATGAGATGGTGCTAGTGGATAAGGGTAATTGATGATTGTTTCAAAGTGGAAGAAGGGAAAAAGGAGAGATAAAAAATTCCTCTTTGGCATTCATCCTTAGCGTCCTGTAACACTCCAGGGACTGTCTGCAAACTCTATAAAGTTTAAAGTTTCTATTTTCAATGGTGAGCCAAATATACTGCTCTTACTATAAGTAGCGATTAGCTTAGGGTGACCAGGATCCATGAGAAAGACAGAACTGTACCTAAGGGAAATAACTTTTCCCAACTCAGACATATTTATCTTGATCTACTTTTGAGTTCCTAAACATAAGTAAATCTTAGTACTTCTAGGCTGGTTAAAAAGTTTAATGCTTGAGATGCAGATGTTAGCACTATGGATCACTATACTGAAGACTTGCACCTGCAGTAATGAGGCAGTTATACATTGTCTTTTGAAGCATCCATACTTGTTATATATTTCTTTATAAATCTGCTCTAATTAACTGTCAACTCAGAAGAGAATAAACAGTCACAACAGAAGTGTTGGACAGTGTAAGCTAGCCAGAGTCTCATTTAATGATGTGGTCAGCCTTTGTATTTTTAAAACACCATACAAAATGTTGAGATAGAGAAATCGGTGCAGATGAAATAAAAAACCTGCCTAAACACCTTGATCTATCTTTTTAGCTGAATTCTGCACAAGCTTTTATTTCAGCACTGATAATACTGGTTGCAATTTCCTCTGCTCTTTTGCTAACTTAAATTGAGCCATTGTGTTTCAGTTGGGGTTTTTCCTTGTTGGTCACCTTGCATGTACAGGACATTTGGGACCTCAATCTCCTATAAACTCCAGAAATTCAGTGTGTGAATTCAACAGTGCTGTCTGGAAGCAAGCACTACTGATGTGGCTGCCGGCTGGCAGGGAATACCTCTGAGCTTCTCCTGAAAAATGAACCTCTGGGCAGAGGGGAGCAAATGAGGGCCCTTCCCTCTTTAGAAACACCAGATTTACTCTAAGTGCTGCGGAGGGAAAATGGGATAAATAGTGTCTTTTGCCAGCTCTGATATCTTCAGCAGGCAGGGAGTGCTCAAACCGTCTCCTTCTCCTTGGCAGGACAGCACGGCGGTTGCTCACAGCCCCAGGGTTTGGGGTGAACGCTGCTGGCAAGCTCATAGAGGTGACTTCTTATTGCCTCTTGTCTACAAATATTATTTTCACGTTACCTTTCAACCTAGCAGCTGCTGCATTAATATGAGTATTGTCCTTGGTATTTCTTTGTCATTTGACTGCTGTAATATTAAACATCAGTCGTAACTGAAAGGGACCATGTATTAGGGAAAATTCACTGGGATTTTCATGTAAGACCTCCTAGGGACCTATCTTAAGTGCCTAAGCTATGAGACTGGTCTCACAAGATTTTTGTAGAGGAAGAGATGGGCTCCTGCAGAGGACAAGTCTGAGCAAGTGTCTAATTTATGTGACCTGACTCAATTCCTTGAAGAGCTTTTCTGTCCTCTCACTACGTGATCAGAGATTGTCAGTAAGAGCAGAGATCTTAAGGCAGCTCAGACAAACAGCAAAAGCAACCCTTCCTTTCTGATGTCTGTCATTGTTTCCAACCAGTGATACCATCCTCCACAAAACAGTCCACAGGAGTGAAATATAACCAAGAGTGTGCATTCCCCTTCCTGCCCCATCCAGTAGACATGAGGAAGGGTACGTCCTCTCTTACTGGTGGTGGAAGGGGAAAAAAGGATTACCTCTGTGGGCTTTCCAGTGCCACAGGGCTGCCTAAAGGAGTGTCAGCAGAATGGAAGGTGTAAGCCTGATGAGAAGGGTTTATAATCTTCTTTGCAGGTAGCCAGGAAAGTTTATACTCTGTGATATAGCTAGAAAATGGTTAATCCTGCTTTCCTTTTATATTCTTTCTCTTTAGATGAACTTTTAGATAAAGCAAAATTGTATGAAACTTTTCGTTCCTGTACCTCAGAAATAGCAGAACCAGAATATTTCAAACCTGATAAACATTTGCTGTCAGTCTGGGACTAATTGTACCAGCCATCAGCCAAGAAGACGAAGTTTATCCTCAAATTCTATGATAGAGCAGATGGACCTTTGAAATGAAATTGCCTGGATTTACGTGGGGAAAAATGAGGACTGTGATGGAAAAGACATCATTCTTTCATTTGTGACTCTTCAACATTTCCAGGGTTTACCTGGATTGCCTGAAGAATTAGCTAGGGCAGGTGGTGTGGCCACTTTTTTGGGGTTTCTCAAAGGCTTCTAAATCCTTTTGTTTTCTTAACTTGGCTCCATGGTCCCCTACTGTCCACAGTGTGGATTAATCTTTGGATTATTCCTGCCCTTCTGATTAACATCATCCTTGGGAATAATGCTGCCCTCAGAGGAGCACTGTGCAAAGGTTCTCTCCTATCTTATCTATCCCTTTAGATGCTGTCCCTAAAAAAGCTGAGGATGAGGCCAAGAGATTTTCCTGTGTGCTTCCAGGGAGAGTCACATAATGCTTGCTCTGGTGCAGCACCTTGGTTGCTGTTAGATCTGCCACGGCTTCACCAGAGTCCTCAAAGCAACAGAGTTTCAGCCTTCAGCAGCAGAGAAGGGCCCGAGCAGGGTGTGAGAGCAGCCTTGTCACAGCAGATGCGGTAATGGCGTAGCCCATCGTGACCCTGTGTGCAAAGTGAACTTGCCTTTTCTAAAAGGGATTACCGAAATGTCATATTTGAGTGAACAAATCAAGCCAAGCTTCCCAAAGGCTGACTCCTTTAAAGCTGTTGTAATCAATATGCATTTTAGGTGAGATGTGGAGATTATGGTGCTGTTTGTATTTGGATCTTCTATTTCATTGGTTGTAGGCAGTGCGGTTTTACTTCCCTGCTTTCTAGTTAAAGGCAGAGCTAGATGCAGCGTTAGCAAGAATAATATCAGACTGGACACAATGGGACACAACTGGGGTGTGCAACAGACCATGCACTCCAGGCTGTCCAAATTTTGATGCTGTGTTTACAAGTTTTTTTAGTATGGGTCAAGGTGGTGTTTTGAACGCTACCAGGCTGCCCAATTGTGTCTGTGTGTACAACTGCTTCTATTTAGCGGCCATGATGCCCTGTATCTTAGAAGTCCCCCTTTTACTCAGATTTGCTGACTTTCACGGTCACAGCAAGGTCCGTCTAATCTTTCGTCCTTTCCCAGAAATTGTGACTTGAATAAGGCTGTGTAAGCTGAAGAATTGTTTCTCTGATAAAGTTGTGGTTTTTCACTGTTGATATTAATTTGTTTCTTTATTATTTATATTAACTAGCTTTCTTGGCTATCCCTACTTGCGGCAACAATAACTGCTAGTCCTGGTACTGGGCCAAGCTGCGTAAATGCCAGGAGAAAGCAGTCAGCTGTCCACAGACTATTTATGTACTACTCAGAAATGGCATGAATATCACTTTAGGTATAGCAGCCCTGAAAACCTTGGTGTCGATAGCTTGTCTTATGACTGGGTTGTCTTGTGATACAGTTACTGGTTTGCAGTCCCCTGTCCCAGCCAGGGACCAAGAAACTGAGCTATGCTCAGGACACATCAGAGGGAGGGTTATGGCTCAGAGAAATGCAATTCCTCCCATCTTTTATCTCCTGGGCAGCAGAAATAATCTGTGGCTCTACAGATGCTCACTTCTAGGCAATAACATCCCATCCTGTCAGCTTGTCTGCCTGGCTCTGCCCAAGCCTCTCAAATCCCTCCCAAAATGAGAGAGTTGACAGTCTCTGGGACCACGTGAGGATTATATGCTGTGAGGAGCAGGTACAGGAGGCTAGAGCAACACATTTTACTCTCCTGCATAGGTTTATAGAACAGGTTGTGCTTTGACTTTAGGGGCCATTTTCTCAACTTAGGAGCTGTGACTTGAGGACTTCAGCAGCAGCTAATCCCATGTCCTGGTAAATTCCTCCAAACGCAACATAGAGGGGTAGAGGTGAAGGCATGACCATAGCGGCGATGGCGGTACTCCCAGTGCTGTGCCAGCGCAGAGGAATAATTGACTATATTGGGCAAATGATGGGAGATCACTCTGCTCTGACAGGGAAGCATGTGCCCCTCTCACTCATAACCACTGGAAATAGAAAATGGCAGGTACTCACTGAATAATACAAGGAAGTGACTGTTCCATCAGTTTCTTTGAAGAACACCAGTGATTAATGGGTGTCAGTATTTTCTCCTAGCACAACGAGTGCCTGCGTGCTCTTAGCTGCGAGAGGCATAGGGTTGCTAACTGGTGTGTGGGGTGCATTTTCTGGAAGCTACAGGCCGGCAATTGCTAGGAAGAAAACTGCAGCTGAAAATACTGAATTTAGATCCCTAAGCAGACCTGCAGGTATAATAATTGATCATAGAACATTGTAGGCTGGTCTGAGATGTGCAGAGATGAGGCAGGAAAAGGCGCCATTCCTCAGCCGCCTCATTCTGCGTCTCTTTCTCCATCACGCTGTTTGTGTCGCATCTGCTGCCCTGGGTTTTTCAAGCATCTGCCATGCCTCTGACCATCATATGACAGCTATTGCCAGATGATGAGTGTCACTAGAGGCTGGCCTTTATATCCATGTGCATATGCATTTTGTTAGTACTGTAGTGTTGTAGATGAATCCTTTGAGACTGACACTCCACTGTTTTTCTCTTACAGTACCAGTATAGTATTCTATGCACTCATTAGGAAGCAGGAATTTTTTAGGAACTGGGAAGCTTTTTGCCTAAGGCTCAGTGGCCTAAAGGTAATATTCTGCACTGAACAGCAAGTTTGAGCAGGTTTCTAAGAAGCAGCATTGCTGCTCTTCTAGTAACAGGGTAATAATCCAAAATAAGACGCCCATGCCACTGTCTGTATAGAAACCAGTGTGATGTTTATTCTTTACATGGTGCAATTCTTGAGTAGCCAGAACTTCCACAGAAGCACCATCTCCTGATTTCTGACCCGTGTCAGGGTCGGGGGTGAGTGCTAGCCTCATGAAAGAAGAGCACAATAATCCTATGAACGGTTGGGACATGCTTGTACATCATTTGAATGAGACTGTGTCAGTCAGCAGGTAAACAGTTTTGCAATAGAAAAGAAGCTGGTTTGCGGGAGCTACCCTGCAGTCCCACCACTTGGAGCAGGTGTTATGATAAGATAATGGTCTCTTGTAGTAACCCTTGTGAATCACAATCCTCGAGGAAAAAGTAGGGACAAGCCCTTCAAATTGGGTTTCAAAAGCATATAAAGAGTTGACCTTACAGAGGTAGTTCAAGGAATAACCTAATCTTTCTGTCCCATATCCCCCCATGTACAAAAGCTTGCCTGAAATTGAAAGGGGGGGGAAGCTTGTAAAAGCGATGTTGATACCAAATAAAGAGACCGGTGTCCCCACAAAATCATTTTACAGCCTCTCTGCAATCTGCAGAGGATTACAGGTTTGCAGCATGTTTATGTCTGGCTGAGACCAAGGAGGGTTTGCTGCAAAATGGTTATCAGCGTAGAATCAAGGCATAAACAACAGCACTGAAGTAGAAAGCCTAACAATTCGGGTGAATTGAGTGGAAGAAATGATGCGTCTTAAAGACAATGTTGCTTGCAGAAAATATATTTTCTGCTAAGGTTTTTTTCCATTATTAAGCTATAGTAA
This sequence comes from Phaethon aethereus, assembly GCF_964289735.1. Lineage (NCBI taxonomy): Eukaryota > Metazoa > Chordata > Aves > Phaethontiformes > Phaethontidae > Phaethon > Phaethon aethereus. Next base: position 14,209,950 of record NC_138588.1, on the reverse strand, counting down.
ACTCATGTACACTCACAGACTTGCCTTCTGCAAAACTAACATAATTTTAACAATTAAAGATTGAAGTGTGGACTTCTGAGATGATCCCTTATGACCTACACTTTATTAGATTTATGTTACCTTTTGATATGTTCTATTTGCTGGAAGCCCCAGCATCCTATCATTATGATTCAAACAGGCTTTGCTCTCTGCTCACAAATAATTGATGCTCCCTTTGCACAAAGCATAGTTTTCAGCTGATAAGCAGCAGGGTAATTGGCACCTTCACAGGATATTAGGCAGAAAAAAAAGCATCACACTTAGCAGACAGGAAGCAGACAGGAGAAGGTAACCAAATAATTGTGGTTGTGTAAGCCCTGCTAAATGCTACTGGACAAGTTCTACATGTTTGCACTTCCTGTAGTAAATATTAAGATTTCTATTTATCAGCAGAGGGGTGGGGGTGTGGGGGCAGAGCCTTTGCGACATGAATGTTTGTAAGAGAAGTGCATTGTTAGCAGCATCTGTATTGAATATGGTTTATTCAGTTAAACTCAATGTGCAAGTTTTAAACACTGCTACATGAAGCATCTCTGTGGTCTCGTGTTAGCTAGTGAGTGTGACACAATTAACAGCACTATCATATCAGATAGGTAGCTATGAATAATGCTAAATTGAAATGGATTCCTGTGCAGCTGCATGTTATACATTGTACAGGCTTGCAACCTTTAAAAAAAAATCAGGTGTATTTGAGGGAGCCAAGAAATGCTTTCAAGTCTAAAATCTTACTCCACCCGAAGCAGATAAAAAGCTTCTTGGCTATAGTCACTGACAGTGTCACTGTGTCTCTCGAAATATTTTTAGTTTGTTTGACTTTGCAGTGCTATTCTGGTACGACTTTTGTGGTGTCCAGAAGCTAATAGCTATACATTTATTTGGGAATTATCCTTTCAGGTTCAGCCATGTACCTGTTAAGACTAAAACCATCGAACAAATGAGTCATATCAAATATGCAATCTCATCAAATTTAGCTTCTTAAGCTTTGGCTGGTATTTTTAACAAGTGTGGCATTTCTCACCGGTAATTGCTTTTTCTTTTCTTTTCTTTGTATAGATTATGGACTTCATAGGAAATGTATTGGTGTATCTTTAATCTTGCAAGTCACTTGGATACTACACTGAGTGCAATGGAAATGTGTATAAATAGAAAGGTTAAAAATAAGTGTAACTACGTAATGCCATGCAGTATCTCTAGCAAAAGCATTTCTGTTTACTAAGATCCACTTTTATTAGCTGCTACTTCCAACTTCCTTATGTGCTGTGTAAGTGTGTGAGGGCAGGAGAATGTTATGTTAACAAAATAATTTGGTGATGAACTAGATTCTATTTTCCAAATGTAGGCCAATTCTTAACATTTAATAGTTATTAAAATATCACTTTGAATCTGTATGGAGCACCAATATATATGTATGAGGTTTAATTATTACTATAGGGTTGGAAAGGCTGTGGCGGTGTATTTTATTAGATAAGAATAAAGAGCGTCAGTGGAAATAAGACCTATCACATTATACAGCATCTCGTTCCCAAGACAAGCACTTGTGTCTGTCCTGGTGATGGTGTTGCTGTATTTGTTTTCCAATTACTTCTTGAGTGAACTCAATACAGCACAAGGCACGATGGGAGAAATCGCCTTTCGCTGCAATTACTGTTTATGGTCAGCCCAGAAACAGGTGAAGAAACATTCTTACTTACCATCCTCACTTGATTTCTGAGTACATTCCTTAGTACTTGTGCCGAAACACGAACCTGCAGCAAAAGGAGCCACCTGGCAGAGCTCTCTCGGGTTCGCTCCTATTTCTCACTCACATGCACAACAGTTATACCAGAGAGGAGGATTGATTTCTCCAACCAATTATGCTTAAACATGCTAAGCTTGTTATCGAGCCATGTTATGTAGAACACTGTGCTTATGTGGTGCAGCGCTTTCCACTGATACTGATCGTGAAATGAGTTCTTGCTGTCTTCACAACGCACAGATGGTGACAGTCTAGGTCTGAGTAACACACATGAGGAGGCAGTGTGTGATAACTCTTCATATAGCATATAGTTTGGGTGATTATGGCAGTGCGTGTCTCACTGTAATACTTGTCAAACAGAATTAGTGTTTTAAGAGCTCATAAATTTTTTGTATTATCAAATTTCACTGAGTTTTTTTCTCTGCATTTAACATCTCCAGAAATAACAACCTGTTTTGAATCAGAAAACAAACGTTCACTATTTCTCTTCTGGGCAGAATAATACATACCAGTTTTGCTGGGGAATACTCTCAGCTGCTCTTTTAATATTATGACAATTGTCCTGGTTTTGGCTGGGATAGAGTTAATTTTCTTCCTAGTAGCTGGTATAGTGCTATGTTTTGAATTTGGTATGAGAACAATGTTGATAACACACTGATGTTTTAGTTGTTGCTAAGTAGTGCTTACACTAGTCAAGGACTTTCCATCTTCATGTGCCCTGCCAGGGAGAAGCTGGGAGGGGGCACACCCAGGACAGCTCACCCAAACTGCCCAAAAGGATATCCCATACCATGTGATGTCGTGCTCAATATATAAAACTGGAGTTGGCGGGGGGGTGCCACAGCTCGGGAACTGGCTGGGCATCGGTCAGCGGGTGGTGAGCAATTGTATTGTGCATCGCTTATTTTTGTATATTCCTTTATCAGTATTATTAATATTATTTTTATTTTCTCTTCCTTTGCTGTCCTATTAAAATGTTTTTATCTCAACCCACGTGTGTTTTTTCCAATTCACCCCCTCACCCCACCTGGCAGGGGGAGGCAAGTGAGTATGTGCGTGGTGCTTAGTTGCCGGCTGGGGCTAAAGAACAACAACAATTTTTTTCTCAGAGTTGTGGAGTGTCTGGTATAATTATAGAACCTTCTATTCCTTTTTTTAAGTTTTATTTAACTGCTTTATTGTGATCAGCATTGCTGGCCTGTTATGGCATGTTATAAATGGCCCATCTGTATACAAGTTTATCTTACTTATGTGTGCAGAAGGGCCTTTAGTCCATCGGAGTTTCCAGCATTCCCTAGGTACTACACAGTATTGGTATCGCCCTTATGGTACTTGACAACTCAGCTGTTGAATAACAATTTCTGCAGCTACCCAAGAAACCTAACCTAGCCTAAGGAAGAAAAGTCTGCTTGAGATGCAATCACAGCATCTGCCTTGGACAGCTGAGGTTGAAGTTACAGCCCCTAGTAATGTCCAGCCTTGTAGCACTCCCCATTGCTGTTGGCACGGCAGGGGCCTCTTTGCCTTGCAGTATCAAGGGCTACAAGAACCACAGCTCTAAAGGGTCCCTGTGCTTTGTCATCCTTTTCCTGCTGTGGCCGCTGTTTTAGGCAATCTTTTGCATTATTTCTCTGTTGCTGGCAGGAATCTGACTCAAGATATATACTGTGGCTGTACTCCACAAGCAGCCTCCTAATCCGGTAAAAGTGACAGAGTACTTAACAGTTTTAGACATTCATTCATATGTTGTGCCTTTTTTTCCTACATCTAGAGTGTGAATTAGGATGATACTTTCAATGCCAGGATGACAATTTGGCATCCTTGGTATGATGTGCGTTATTGGAACAAGGGAAGGCAGACCTGCCTTCTTTAAATCAAGAGAACACTTAGGACGCTCACTGTTGTTCCAAAGTCATCATTAGGCTCAATTAGTATTTGTTAAGTGGTTTGAGATTTTTAGGTTAGTATGTTATTTACCTATTATTATCATTTATATGTAATAGAGAGGAGGGCTTATCTTCTGGGTGAAGCAGAAGCTGTAGAATCAGGAGATGTGGCTCCATGTCACAACTCTGCCAAATATTTTTTTTTTTGACAAGTCATTTAATCTCAGTGTCTCAGTTCTCCAACTATAAAATGGGAATAATAACGGTGCCTTGTTCCCAGCTTTTGCTTGTCTTATTATTGATGGCTGCATTCTCTTTGGGGGTTAGACTTTCCCTTGCTTAAAGGCTTAACACAAAGAGATCCTAATCTCAGCTACTTTAATACAAATAACAGCTACAAAAAATAGTGCTATTACTACCTGGGCATCAGCATGACTCGTGACATCAATATCATGCTGACAAGCTCCTTACCTCTCAGGATTTACTTTGCCCATCTCTGCTCCTAATCCTAATGCATTCAGTCCTGCTGGTATGGAAACACATCCTCATGGTTAATACTCCTCCCTCATGAAATGAACATTACTCTGGTTTTCTGCCTATCTGTACTTGTCAGGATGAGCTGCTGGCATTATATCCTGCATACATCGTTGCTTGGTTGTTATACTCAAGGAGGACTTTAGTTAGTCCTGGCATTTATTTCTCCAGTGTGTGTCCATTTTTAGAGGTTTGCTTCTCCTGAAAAGTGCAACTGCCTCTTCTCACTTTTAAGCATTTGCTGCAACACCTTTCATTAATGTGGCACAATGCTACAAGCTCCTTTTTCTTCTCCCCTTTCACTAGTAATATTTAATAGGTTTACACAGGCCTTTTCTCTTAACAACAGAACAAAAATAGTAAAAGTATCAGCATTGAGCTTACCTATTTTTTCAAGGCAGTTCCTGAAGCTCTCAGTTGAGAAGACTGCAAGATCTTTCCTGGATGTTCCTGAGGATCATATGCCCTATTATCAGCCCCCCAAATGCTGCCACCACCTCCAGGTGACTGGGCACCAAGAGTGGAGCCAGCCCTCTGAACAATTCCCATGGTTGCAAACTTGCTCTCATTTCTGGACTAGTGACCTTCAGGATTTCAGAAAGGTCTATTTGGTCTACAGCATCCTCTGTAGGCAATGTGTATCCTGCCCTACTACAATGACACATACTGTAGTAATTGCATCTAGTCACAGGATAGTTCTCTGCTATAATCCTTGTTAGCAAGGGAATGAAACACACATTCATTCAGGGGTGGATTTGGTTAGCAAGGCGAATGCACTAAATGACAGTGAAGTGCACCTACCAGAACGTGTATTATAGAACCTTAAAAGATCTGAAATAACAGAAATGAAAGATACCATTAAAGAAAATTTAGGGCCAGGTTAAATACTTTTATGATGGGTAGAAGAATCATAAATTAAAGTATTTCATAGTGTTTATTACAGTTTCAGCCAAAGGAAATAATAAATGCAATGGCTGGCTGATTAAAAAAATATCCTATTATTGGCTAAATTATTAGTGGGCAGTGACCCTAATTAACAGGGTAATAAACCTGAAGATTTGATTATGATGCAGCTGTTGAGACACCATATGCTCCAGGTAGAGTTCGCCCTGAAAATGAGAAGGGGCCCAAGGTTCCTGGAAGCAACAAACCAAATAAAAAATTGGTTGATGAGAGCCCCTGAGTTACTGGAACTGACACTGCATTGTGGGTTGCAGACTGTATTTGTCCTGTAAATTTATGGCTTGGGTAATAAGAAAAGGCTACAACATAGTTCTCGCATAACACACCAAGCAAATGTGGAGGTCAGATAAAGTTCCTATCCAAGGTAGGTTCACTTGCTGTTCTGGAACTAAGACTGACTTCTATTTTCTTCATTCCATCTTGCAATTAGGCAGATGAGTAAACATGAAGTCTTAATTGTTGCCTCAATAAAATACCTAATAGAAGGCATTTTTGAAGGGGAGGGAAGAAACAACTGTAATAATTCAATTCAGTGGATCTGATCTGCTTTGCATTCAAGTCTCCCCTTTTTGGGATGTCTTACAATCTCCCTTTTTCCTGTCAGTTATTTGCCTAGATCTTTCTTTCTAGTTCATAATCTGATCTAGGTGATGATTACATGGTTTGCGCAGTGTCTAGAACAACTAGACTCTATCCTAATTAATGCCTTCTTCAGGGTTTTTTCAGGTATAAACATACATTCTGGGAATCTTAGAAGAGCACAAAAGCAGTCTCTGAACTTGCTGGTGCATTTTATGTTTAGAAATAATGGGAAATGTTAAAATGAATTATTTGTGCAGGTTTATGGATTCAAGTAAGGGATGATTAATTTAATCATGCTTAGATGTCCAGCTATCTGATTTGCATGTTTAATCTGGTCATCAGATGTCTAAGGGCTATAAAGTGCTCCTGTACTTATTCTGGGTACAAAACTGATTGATAAAATTAAGGTCATTTTCCAACATCAGGCCTAATTATGTGCAGGGTGGCCTTCAGGCAGCAAAATTAATCTTGTACGTTCAGTGGGGCAAAATGAAGAGCACCAAACCACAGGGCCATCTCACTGCTTAAATGATTTGTTTCACCACAAAATAATGAACAAATAGGAAACTCCCTGGTTCTCTTTGCCTTGTCAGCTGCTCAGGGGAAAAAAACCAGTTGTCAGACAAGCCTACTGTATAGATAGCTATATGTTTTTAATTTTTTTAGCCGTTTTGTTGTTTGGATTTTTTCCTCTTTGAAAACAATGGGGAAAAAATAAAGATTTTTAATTTGAGCATAGTCTGTAGTTAGGGGTGGAGGGGTCTTCCATGTCTCCGGGCCCAAAAGCATTAATTTCCACTGATGCTTTTGGGAGTTCCCTAACTGCTTGTGAGTGGTTTTGGAATAAACTATTAGTGGCCTAAAACAAAAGCACAAAATTCCTTATCCAAAAGTTAGACTTGGGGATAGAAATCTACAATTTTACTGTTGTTCACATACTTACTGATAAATGTAGGGGGTTTTAAGGCAAACCCTTTGGACTATGGGTGATGCCTTATTTGTAAATTAATCGCTTCGTGGTTTTCCCCACAAACATACCCTATTAAAAAAGATCAAACTGATATTTTGCCTCCCTTGGCAAAAAATCCCTGCTTCCCATACCGCCATCTGACATCACTTGTCCGGTGAAATTTTGACTGCTATTGTGATTATTCAAAGGAATTGCCATAAAATATTGATGAATTATGGTCAGCAGTCACCCTTGGTATTAGGAGCTGTGATCAAACATGAAGGCTGTGTGTAACACTTTTATTGGTTTCAGGACCATGCATAAGAAGAGGGTTATACCTGCTGTATCCTCCATTAACAATACAGGCATGGTGGAATTTTGTGCTGTATTTCCCACACCTAGTAGCTAAGGCTCTGCTTTCTGCTAAAATTTAGAGGCAACAGAGCATCATCTTCTCCATCATCTCTGTGCTTATGTATATATAAGTATAAAAATGTTTGCAGAGCTTTCATGCACTTCCTCCCTCTGCTACCTCCTTCCCCAGTGATCCAGTCACTTCATATTGTAATACTTTGTTGACTATTGATTTTTGGTTAAGGTTGGAGCCCAGTACAACTGTATGAGCATTCGTTGGCTTTAATTTGATGTTATGCTGCTGCCTTCCATTCCATATTGACAGGCATCCTCTTATTTTCAGATTGGTGTCCATTCACTGATGAACGCGCACTAGGGGGATCATGACCTTTTCTCTTATCTGGACAGCTCTTGGCTTCATGAACATTTTTTGCTGCAGGGTGTTATTAACAACAGGGTGATAGAACAAAGAAATGAAGCAATGGGAAGCACATCAATGTATGAAATTTGCTTTATTAGGATTCCCCTGAGGCCAGAGCAGTCCCTAATTACAGAGGTGTTACATCCCTTCTTGGAATAACAAACTATATTTTTAGCAGTAATGAGAGCATGATTTTGAAATCACTGTGTGGTCATCCGCCCACTGTACAGATGCTTGTTAATTCACATTTTCCCAGATACTGATTTTGAGAGACACATGCAACAAAAGAAAAGCTGAACATCTGTGAAATTACCTACTACCAACTGAACAAAGCATCATACATTTCAACATACGTATTTTGAATTTTGAGCTTTCCTGCCGTTCTATTTCACTATGTAGGAATGCAGTGTAATTTGTAAAATAATCCAGTTTGTTAATACGTTTATGCAGCGAAAAACCACAATGTATTAGTGATGTGAGCTTGAATCTCTTGTGGCATCTGGATACTCTGTTTAGATAAATACTGGGAAGTTTTTTCGGTTATAGTAATCTCACCTGAGCATGCCTGGGAGATGAGCAGGCATACTGAATTCCCAAGAATAGGCCTTAGTTGATAATTCCCAGATTCTTCATTCCATCTTGATGTGAATTGTTTCCAGCATATCATATTTTAATCTTCTTTTGGTTTTCCTGCTCCCAGACTTTTGAGACAGACCAAAGGTAAAATGAAAAGCAACCAAAATACGTTTATTCTGCATGCACATGCCTATTATAACCTATACAGCTCTTAAAAATAGTGTGAGCTCAGCAGAGCTCATCTTAGCCTGCACAAGCTGGACATGCTCCCAAGGCAGAGGAGACTAAGAGGCCCCATTGCAAAACGTGTAACCTGCTGATTACCCAAATAAGCAGCCCTTATGCTACCGCCACAGCTTCTGACCTCGCATGTCAGATGGGCCTGGCAGGTTGGCCTTTCTCAAGACTCTTAGTTTACAGATCTAAAAACAAATGCTGGCAATCAAAACCAAACCCCCACCCAAAGCACAGGAGCCAACATTAGCAGTTCAGCTGTGTGAGTACTCCCTGAAGCTTTCTAATTGCACTCTTGTCACTCGGTCCTGCTTTGTCCCTTCCTTCTTTCTTTGCGTTAGGCGGCACCGTGTGTAATAGAGGCATGCCACTGAAAGTAGGGGCGGTGGGTTTTAACTGAATGGGCTGTGGCCAGCCTTCCCATCCTCGGTGGGGTATGGAGCAGCTGCACGTCGATGTGTCCCGTTGCTCCGTGTTGAGCTGATCCATCACCACCCTCTTCCTGGACCGACCAGCTTCGTCTGTTGGTGAAAGCGATTCTTGTTCAGGGCTGGGCCTTGTGGGCCACATTTCAGAGCTAGGTGGGCACAATAGGTGGTAAAATGACAGGTCTGGTTTAATCTTATTTTAGAGGTATTTCTTTGTTTAAAATTGAAAAAAAATAGAAAATCTTCTTCATTACATCAGGATTTATTAAAATATTCCATTTTCCTGCTGCTCTGTCTTTCATTTTCTGCTAATTACAATGCTTAAAAAAAAAACCCAAACCAAACCTTGAATTGATTAAAAGTTTTATGTGTTCCTAACTGTGTTGTAAATTCAGGCTTATATTGTGTCTTCTTCAGCCCATAAATGCTTTTTCTCAGTAATAAACAGATCGTAAAGGATGGAAGTGCTCCCACGTGTTTCAAAACTTTGATGGCAATGCTGGTCACTGCTTTGTAAAAATAATCAACCATTTGTCCAGCCAGAGAAGGGGAGAGAATAATTTCTGGAGCCTGATAAGTAGGATCCTCAGTTGGGTCAGGGGACGGGAATTCCTCTGCCTGGCTTAATGTGTGTTTATTTATGCAAGAGAAAAAAGTTTTGAAAGGTGAGATGATAGTGACCTCGCTTCAAAAGACCCTGTGAGAACAGGGTGAGCTGTTCTCCTGGGAAGTGAGAAGGACAAGTTCTGTCCTTGCCCTTGCCCTGGAGAAGCCCCAGGGACTGGTCCCTGGGCTCTAGCCCCGTGGTGCTGCCTTCACCCAGCTCCCCAGGGAGCTGCCTCTGTGTCACCATCACAACCTTCCTCGCCGTTTAGCACAGGCTGCTTTTTTCCAAAGTTCAAAATGCCAGGAAACGAAAGAAAAGTTTTGCTCAGCCTGAAATTTTTGAAAATGGGAGAAAAAGATCCAATGTAAAAAGAATCCTTTTGGTGCTGCTTTTGCTAGATGATTTGACTTACTCAAAGTCAAAACTTACTCAAAGTGTCAGAGAGGGATTCACATATGCAAGCATCACTCTGTGCACGTTATCCTTTTTAAGGACCCTGGTATTTTTTTATATGTGCTGTGTACTTCACCACTCAGGATTGCATTACAGGCATTTCCCTCTCTGACAATAATTCAGGCAGCCAAATACAAATCAAAGGAAACACTTAAGTGGCTCATTCCCTTTTAAAAGAAAAATTATACCAATAAAAATATTTGGCTTTAGCCCTCTTCTGCCCCAGAAGCTCTTTTTAGTCTCTTTTGCCTCTCCCCAGATAGTTGTTTATTCAATATTAAGCACCCGTTTCCCAGAAGACCAAAGCATCCACATTCGCACTTCACCAGCAGCGTTGTGATTCAGTAATGAGGATGAAATGCTTTTGGGATCGTGTGCTCATGGAAAAGGGGCAGCAGCAGGCTGAAGCTAACCAGTCTACTTGATAAGAAGATGACTTTGCTCAGCCAAGAAATATCTCTTTACTGGGCTCCTAAAGCCCACCCTAAATACTAGAGAGAATGCTAATTGAAAGATGAGGGTGTAATTGCGCCAGACAAGTAATTTTTATTGAGTAATTTTTCAGTGTTAGGTGGGCAGAAACAGCAGTCTCCTATTAGCATTAAGGAAGGATGCACAGCTGAATCCCAGAACTTGATAATGAAAGTTTTCCTCTTTACTGTAACAGTTAAAACACATGAAAAGCCTCTGCAGTTAAATTACAATTAAATGCTTTCCTTTTTTACATGGCTGATAGATTTACAGAGCATTTTTCCCTCAAATAAGTATCTTTGTGCTCTGTGTGCCTGTGAACACAACATCCGCTGGCATCCTTCAAAGTAGGGAGAGAAAACCACACATACTCATGTGCTGAAAAAGAGCCCTAGGTGGCTGATCTTTCAGATAAAAGAAGTGGTTCTAGCACTAAAAGGGAAGGAGGCAGAGGATGTACAGCATCTTCTGCTGTAGTATGCCTGTATTGTGTCATAAAAGGAAAATAGAGAAAGCAAGGGAAAGATAGCAACGCTTCACAGACAGGTGGTTTTCTCTGTTTTGGGGGGATAGTCTGACTTAAAAACAGAATCTGAGGGCCCTTGTGTTTAAAGCCATTTGGTAGCAAGATTATATTGGAGCCAAGTGTATGCCTAGATTTAGAACCTATTTTACTGTAATGCAGTACAGCTTATTAAAGCAACAATGTCTAAGATAGCAGGCTCAAAATTTTCTCTTAAAATGCTATAGGACATTTACATTGTGTCCTAATAACCACACAAACATGGTAAGTTTCCACTTTCTAATGTAGTAGTTGACTCAAACATCAAGGGTATATTTAACTTTGAGGGCTCAGGTCTGCATTTGAAACAAAAGCCCTCGCAAACAGCGGAGAGAACTGCCAAGTCCTGTTTAGGCAGTGGGCACTGAGTGGAGGCAAAGAGTTGAATATATTGTCCTTTTCCCAGTGCTGGCAATGTGTGCAGTGGTGGACCGGGTGCATGAGGAGATGTGATTGCTTTCCCAAGGAGTTCATATTTTAAATAGGCAGAGGGGACCAGGTAGGACTCCTCTTGGAATCTGTCCAGAATAACATCATTGGACAGCAGGGCTTCTGGGGTACAGAAATGCTGTGGTACACAGCAGTATCCCCACCTGGGTGGGTCCCACTGGCAGAGTATGTCAGGTGAAATCACCGCCCTAGGCAGCATTCACCTGTGGAAGAAAGGTATATCAGCTTTTCATGAAGTGTAGTATTGCTGTGTGCTACTGAAGAAGGAACAGAATCGTGTTTATTCTATAGCCATTGTGCAAGTTGTTTCAGCAGGGAGGATGAAATTGCCAGAATAAGAATTTGGCCAGGTAACTAGAGATAATGTTCCCCATCTGTCAAAAATAGCCACAGGAACTACAATGAGTACAGCTGGCAGAGGGGCTAAAAATAGCACCAAGCCTGCTAACATTATTATATTGAAATATTGGCTCAGCACTGATTAACTCTCTCTGCTTCTTACCACCAAGTATTGAGCTGTTGCAGCTCTGGTGTCTTCCTCGGCCTCACAGCAATATAGAATGTGTCTTGTTAAAATTAAAAACTTTGTTTGGGTAACTAAAAAATAATATTTTCTATGCAAGAAAACGTGTACAAAAATGAAGTGTCATGGAATTTCAGATGTGAGCAGGGGAAATCCCCCCTCACCTTCCTGACAGAGTGATGCTGGAAATCATTCCTGTGACCACTGAACATCTGCAGCGCCTGGCGTGGTTAGTCAAAGCTGAGACCTCAGTGTCTTGCAAGGTTGGACTTGTCTTGAAGGGCCAGGGATGAAGGGGAAACAGGCTTCTATAGCAACTGTCTTGTCATCTTATAAACAGCCTTAAAGCTGTTTTTCCACTCAAAATGGACAAGAGGGATATCTTCTGTACTTACCTGAGTGTCATTATGGAAAGCTACTTTACCTTGATATGGAGCAAAGTGCAGAAAGAAGAGATACTGTGTGTTATTTTTAAACTATGGCCAAATGAATTGTTGATGTGATCAGTTTAGATGTAACGTGAATAAAGAAGAAATTAATTTGGTCCAGTGTTTAGTATTGACAATACATACAAACAATATCTGATTTTCAGGGCAAGCTTTCGCTTACTGTTTTTATCCTGTGTTGACACATTACAGTAAAATGCATGGGATACTTGGAACTTGTAGAAGATTCACTGTATCCAAATTAAAATGGGATCTTCAAGAGCATTATTATTCTTGGAGCTCCTGAAGCTGCCCAGTGCTGGGACTCTTGCAAAGGACAGTTTGTGATGAACAGAGGCAATCCCAAAAGCATCTGTTTGCTATAGAGCAAAGATGCTCACTGATTTAGGGGAGGGAGGGGTTGGTATTTTATTCTGTGCATGTTGTTTTCAGCTAGGACCATGTAAAGGTTTTGTAACAAAATCTGAATACAGTTTGCATTCATTTTGGCTTCTATTACAAATGGCAACCTTTCACAAGGACTTGAGGAGTGGTGAAAGTGAATCAGAGGTTAGTGGCACATGACCAGAGGATGAGAGCATTTGTCATGCAGGGAGAGGGGAAAAAATTAAAGCTAACTCAGTAATATCCAGGCCAAAAACTTCCTGTTGAAGTCTGAGATAAAGGCATTTGTATAAATTGGCAGTGATCTTCCACCATCATGAGGGTGGCCAAAAAACATTTGCGGTGATGCAGGTTTCTAGAAGTGCCTAAAACAGGGCCCAGTTACTTTTCTTCAGCTTGTGAGTCAAGCCTTTCAGTTTGCTAGCCACCTCCTGCAGGATGCTAAATCCTTCCAGGTTCTGTTGACATCAGAGAAACTCAAGGACAGTCAATGCTCTCAGGATATATTTTTTCCAAGTACTCAGCACTGAATTAAATGGTTGCCAGGCTGGCTAGTATTGGGTATCTTGAAAAATCTATCTGCAGCTACAAGTTACAAATACCAACTGTTTTGTAATAATTACTTTCCACATATTCAGCAGAGTCCTGTGCTAGGGGCAGAGGCACCAGGCACCCCAGAGCTCTCAACCAGGGCGAGAGGTCAGGAGCCAGCCTCGCACATGCTGCAACCCCTTCTCTTTACAGCTACACACGTGTACTTGGCAAAATTGGGCTGCTATGGTAAAAGCAGCACAGACAGCATCCTTTGAAATCTTTATTACAAACATCATTTTAAAGCTTATTTTCAAAGCCAGATGCTGTGTTTTAATGACAAGCTTTGAAACTTAGCCGTGACAAAGCTTGGAGGGTTTTTGGGACAATAATTTATGTAAAATATACCATGCTCCAATAGAACTCAAATATCTATACATAATATCCTGTCTGTTTTCCCAGCATTAAATTACACGTATACATCACTTACTCTACATCAGCTAACATTTGATAGTATTAATTTTGCTTTACAACTAGTTCCACATGGAAGTCGTGGCAGCGAGCAAGGGGTAGCATGATTGGTGCTGGTCTGTGTGCATAGTCATGTTTATGTATGCAGCAATATCTGCAACTCCTTATCGGAACAGAGATCGGTGGAGGAAGAGATACAAAGGTGCGCAAATAGATTGAGGCGGTGCTGAAAAGGATTTTTTTGCGACTGTGAGGTGCTTGCAGCTTGTTCCTCTACAGAAACCATTGCAAAATTGCTACTTTTGAACCAAGTGATTAAAAACCAGGTTTGAGGTCTGACATTCATGTGACATCTGTAACATTTTGTTGAGCTTGACTAAAACTGTTGAAGTTCTTTACCGCACTGTGTTTTACAGAGAAAATACGTAGCAAGACATGCTACCTAGGGCTTCCCCTGCATTGGTCCTGCATCTGTAAAACCGCGCCAAAGAAGCCCGCTGGCATGGCTGTAAAACAAATTAAATACAAGCATACGGGGGTTAAAAGTAAAATACTCCCTAATATCTCAGGTAATTTACACGTTAAAGAGCACTGTGGAATGAATTACGATGTCATGTCAGAAGCCACGCTTCAACCCCAAATCTGCCAATCATTATAAAGCTGAGTTTGTTGTGCCTTAGATACAGGGACCTAGCCAACTGCCTCAGGCAACATCCATACTTATTAGACAACATGGACCCCAGGGAGCTTTTCGGAGCGTGGCCCTCACCACCTGGCTAAAGCAGAAAGTAATGAAAGGCAGCAGTACAACAAAGCACTAAGTGACTACAGCCCTGGCTGCAGAGCACGAATCCAGTGCCTACCAGGGCAAGTAGACTCGGTCCCAGGGGACAGACAGACATGTTAGATTTGTTTTTCACGTCCTCTATTTTTAGCACTTTTGTCAGAAGATGTTCCAAAATCTTTGTAACATACAAACATGCTGTTTCATTCAGTGGTGAGCCTGTGGTCTTTGCGTGACTTTGCAATTCCCTTCAGCTGGATGGATCTTCTTGGGGGTTTGCTGTTGCTTTGTGATTTGGACATGGGCAGATGTAGGGTCGGATTATTGATCCGCCGGCGTTTCCTCCTGCTGTGTTGGGTATCAAAGCCTAGAGGGAGCCATCCGCGAGGGCTGCGCTCCGAGGAGGAGGAGGAGGAGGAAGAGGAGAGCTTTCAGCAGGACGAAGCGTAATGACAGAGCTGAGATTTTTATGAGCGTTTTCTTTGCTCTTTTAGTAGAGTCAAGTGTGAATATTTTCAAGAAGAAATGCATGCTTGATGCAGCTTTTGCAGATAATTCTATACTCTGCTCAGGCAAAGGATTGGAAATAAATAAGAAAAGCAATTTTAAAAGCTGAAAAAAGTATCTAAAATTGTCACCCATGTCATAGGCAACAGGGATACTTTCTTTCCATGTCTTTATTCGTTGTAAGGTAGGGTACAATAATATTTACAGATTTTTCTGCCCTGGTTAAAGCAGTTGGTCAGTACACTTACCTTTTTTTTTCCCCTCCTGCAACCTGCTTTGCAGTATAATGACTAGCTTTAAATCCTTCAGAGTGGAGGACTTAAAGGTAAAGCCTAGTACAAAGTCATATTTCAGCAGTTCAGACAGGAAAATCAAGTAATTTTTATTTTCTATTCAGAGCAGGCTGGGGAAGAGGAGCATCCATAAGGCAGGAAGATACCATGCTGAGCACAGGGGCTGTCAGTTCTGCTTCCCTTAAGAGATCACCTTAGATTTTCCATTCTCTTTTGAAATATGGTGGGAAGCACTTCCTCCATCTTTGTATGGTTTTTACTCGCAGGTATTTATAAAATCCAAATCCAGTGAACTGTTTGTTTATTTCTTATCAGATTGTAGCCACAAGGTATAGTCACAGCACTACTGGATTTAATCTTAGGGAGAGTGTGAAAATAACAGTGATTACCTAAAACACTTATTTCCACATTTAGCTGTATCTGTATGTATTTTTAAGTGCATATCAACAAGGGGACGAGTTACCAGAGATAGTGAACACTTCCTATCTGCTTTTTAAACCTTCCCATTGCTGTTTGTCAGCCTTTCAGAAGCAGAAGGAGCGTGAGCAGGATAGCGCGTGTGTGAGAACAATTCTATAAAAGATTATCTTGCACACAAAGCAAAGGGCCCTGCCCCCATTGTGAAGGCAGAGATTCCCCCGAGATTAGGCGAGAAGGAATTGCTTGTGGTCAGCAGAGGCGGGAGAACAATAGAGCCCGAAATGGGCAGCGGCAGTCGCTGAGGTGGGTGGGAGACTGGCCAAATGGCCATTGCAGGCTACGTGGCATTGTCACTGACGCTAGAAATGGCTAAAAGGTCTCAAATTAGCAATTGTTATGATTAGCAGGTGGTTTGAGAGATAGGAGGCCTAGGGAGGTCATTGGTGGTTTAGACATCACACGCTATTTTGTCCAAAACACTCTTCACTTGCTCATTAACAGCGAATTATGAAATTACTTAAAGGAAAACGATTCTAATGAAATATAGAGGGCTATAGAAATCAATTCTTTAAAGGGAACATGACTTTTTATAAAACTATTACAATTCCTGCAGATTTTATTTTTGTGAAGGAATTCTGTCAGAAAATCTGACAGGGAAACCAATGTTATTCAACAATATTTAATCTGACTAGAAAAAGCTGGGAAAATTTACATATGCTTTCCTCTCATAAATAACTTGTGTATTCAGATTGTGAATCTGCTCTTGAGAGGTCCAAAGACACAAGATTCAAAAACAGATTTATAAGACTCAAAGCTCAGAAGTGTTTTGGTCGAGAGGTTGGTTCAGTTTAACCCACTGCACTAAGGGAAGCTCACATAAACAAAATGTGAATCCCTTTCTATTTCTTGACTTTGAAAATAAATTCAAGGATGTCAGGGCCATATTATCATCACTGGCTCTTCTAAAAGCTGGGGCTGGATTCTCCAATTTCATGGATGTGCAGATACCAATACTCTCCTGAGGACTGTCTCTGTTCCAGACCCAAAATCGGGAGCACAGCAAGTCCGAAGGCGTTCTTGGAGTAATATCCATTTACACATTAACAGTCTGCTCTTCTCTTTCTTAAGACTTGTACTACCTACTCCTGTTCTCACAGCAGAGAGAATAATGACTTGTACCCGGCTTCAATGTCATGAGCACTCACTGAGTGATCTGTAAAATCCTGTCCTGGACATGCTAGGGGACTTAATTCTGCCAAAGCATCCCTAATTAGGGACCCAGACCAAAACTAAATTTTTTATATGTATTTTATGTTTAATTGTGATTTTGCTGTTCCTGAAATGTCACAGAAAATACCAAGCTGACTGCATTAGTGCTGGGCTATATCACTCCTACTTATTTCATGTGCTGCAGGCCACTGGACAACTACAAGTTCTTTTTTTTGTGTTTGCCAGAACTGGGTTTAAGAGTATACTCTGAAGGCAAAAACTTCAGTGTCTTGATCCTAATTCCAAGGAGCTTGACAGTAACTGGGCTGGCATTGTCTCAGATAGAAACAAGGCTAACATATCCGTTACTGGTGGTTGTTTTTGAAAATATCAGCCCTACTTTCAAGAAAGTCACAGCACACACTCTGCTCCCAGGTCCTTCTGGATACAACCAGCAGGAGTGTGAGAACTGCTCTGCGGCGCACACACACAGAGAAAGTGGGGGAAAGGGCGGTAGCCCAAGGAGATGTTGTCCTTTCAGTTTTAGAATAGTTTTGTAAAATAGAAACACAGTTTCATGAGATGACAATTTCTCTGACCTTGCAACAAGGGGAAAAAAACCCAGCAACCGTTAGTCTCTATTTGAATCTGCAGGTGTATGGTATTTCATTAGCTCTTCAGCTGCCACCACGGGGGACTGGATTCAGGGTACCTGAGACCTGATCATAGACACAGAGCTTAGGACAGCTGGGGTCCTGAAGTTGGCACTCGGGCATCTAAAATTTGATGGGATGAATCTGGAAAGGGAAAGATTTCAAGGGAGAGGAGATAAGGGCAGTTCGGCAAAGGAAAGTTTGTTTCCAGGCTCATCGAATAAGCGTAAATAAACATTTGGTCCAGGCTCATTGAATGAGATGAATACGCAGTTCAGTTGCCCATGCCACAGAAAGTAAACAGAATGGGTTAAAAACAGAGCAAATAAACGATGTGAAAGAGGATGAAGAAATGCAAGCCTTTACCATCTTTGTTCTCGTAATTATAGCTTTGCCAACATAAATGGTGCAAAAGTAGTTGTATACGGCTTATAAAATTATGATATGGATATTTTAATTATGAAGGTTTTAAAAAATATTTTAGAATTGATTACAGAATTTGCAGCAACCCTACCATTAAAGATACTGTGTTTCCTAAAGCTGCCTTTTGGTGAAGCCACCATGACAAGCCCTTTGTTTTACATTCAGTGAAGCCAGAAGTGTTATTACTCACAAATGAGATAATTTCCAACTTGGAATGATATGTGCATAATCATATATATTCTAAATCAAATCTTCTCAAAAACCTGCAATCTCCCCATCTTTCTGTCATGTAATTCATACTTGCAGCTTGAAGACAGAAAATTACACTGCAGGTGCATGTCTGAGTATGTTTTCCTTTGCTGAGAAGTTGGGTGTGAAGGTGTCTAGATTTGTACCTGTAAATGAACAGGCAAGAACAGAAAATCCAAGGCAAGTAAAGTGAAAAAAGCCACCATCCCTTTTTCATACATCTGGAATAATATACTATAAAATGTAGCTGTAATCAAATACTACTAATAAAATCTTTCAGGTCAAATTATTTTTATCCTTGCTGTTCATTTCTGAAATAATTGTTCCAGCTTCTGTTTTATTTTCTTTTGGAGAAAAAAATACTATGATGGTTGTAATATATCTATATGCAGGTGTTTTCCTATTCTTTCCAGCTAAATACCAGGAAGCACTATCACAGCTTTCCAGTGCATGTTCCCATTTCCCTTCCAATCGGGGCAGCCACAGAACATCTCTCTGCCTCCATTCCCATCCTATAACTGCCCAGGTGTCCTGAGGTGCAGAGCTGAGAACTTGGCCTTCTTCCTGATCCTCTACTTCTCCTTCTTGTGGTTTATTTGCTTGTTTTATCAACATACGTACTGAACATAGGAAAGCAGTCAGTACTTTTTCAAGCTGTGGTAATTTCAATGTAGTTTTTGTATCGTACCATACCAGAGACAACTGATAATAAGGAATGAGGCAGAAGGCTTCCTTGTTGCCGTTGCACTTCTAAGTCAGATGAAGTGCAGCAAAATCTGTCAGCTCAATTTTAAAATATATGCATTCTGGTGGTCACGTGTAAAAAAGCCATGGAATTTCCCTCCCCCCGCATTCGTAAACGTTCCCAAGCACTGCAAAAACCAAGCTGTCTATAGTACTCACCTTTTCTTCTGTGGTGAAAGGGAGCAAACCTCACCTAAGAGGTGATACCAAGGACACCCAGGCTGCACAGCGTGAAATGAGAAGGATGCCTCAGTGATACGGACACTGGGGCTTTAAACTCTTTTCTCTGGGTTTAGTTAGGCATGTTTCTTCTGTTCCTTTATTCTACCATGGTTTATTTTGAGGTTTGGCTGGGTAGAAATCTGCAGATTAAGCATCTGTCTTGTTGCAGAAAAGATCAGCCAAGCCTGGGAAGACGTCTACCCTAGAATACAAAACTTGGATCTGATGATTTGGAAAATGCAAATTTTTATGAAGTGCCTGGATGTTCATATTATGCCCTTCTGTCAGAAAGAATAACAAGGATTTTCCTTAAAAACAGAAAAAATAGATTTTAACTCCTAATTCAAAAAAGGATTAAGGTTTAAAACTCCTATTTAACATTTATTTACAGGCACTTGAAATTTCAGCCCGAAAGGATGACCTTTTCAGAATGCTGTGGGAAAAGTTAAAAGGGAAACTGCTTTGCACAGCTGCAGTGCTGCAGCTGCTGATATGGGCATCCAGTAAAGTTTATAGGATGAAACAGCACTGATAATCCTCATAAAAAAATTTAAAATGGATGCAGGGTTTGAAACTTTTGTATCCCAAGTGGATTTTATTTGTTTGGTTCACACTGGAATAAGTGACTGAGGGCTCATTAAATGACTGAGAATAATAAATAAGGAAGTAAGAGAAATTACAGCTTTTCATTAGTCTTTAAGCAGTTGAAATTATTTATATGTTGTTGTAACTCTTTTCCTCTACTTTGTGTCGTATTCCATTCTATTTCTATCAAAAGAAGCATACGAAAAAGGAGAATGATTAGAACACTCAGCTTGCGAAAGATAATTTGCTGCCATCTATGGCTTTTCAAGTGGAACTCAAATGAGCGTTGCAAAGAACTAAGACAAATATTTTCCTTGTAAGAAATCTGGATGAGGATGAGATGTTTGAACATAATTAATAGACTTTAAGTAAGGCATCAGGCTTTACATGCTTTTTTCCCCCAGACCTCCAGGAATTTTACATACCACTTCTTATGTTGCTGTCAGAAAATGGCTAAAAATTAGGTGGCTTTGTGTGTTTTGTGGCAGATCCCTCTTTGCTTCCTCAGGATGCTGTGACAATAGAGAGAAGCTGTAAATTTTGTTCAGATACACCTGGAAGTTTCCCCTTTTGAAGGAGGTCGAAGGAAAATTGGAATGAAAGTAGGAGCTCGTAGAGGGGCTCCCAGTCCTCGAAGCTTTGGGGAATCTGGGCAGCAGGATTGTGCCTGAGCTTTTCTGTATTGAGAAGTTAAAATTGATTCAGAATTTAAAAGTCAATAAAGAACGTTTTAAATAGGAACAAGGCTCTGTTGACTTCAGCAGCTTCTGTCAAAACATAAGAGAGTAAAAGTTTTCAATATGGGAGAGGAGGGGGAAATCAGGCAGGAAATGGGTGCAGGAATGTATCTGGAGCACTGCAAGGGAAATAGGAAGCTCTGGGGGTGCTCAGCTCAGGAGCAGCATGGAGAAAGCGGGAAGAGAAAGTGAAAAGAGGACTTTATATTTTAATAGCAGTTCGGAAGACCACTGAAGTCCGAAGAAGCTGAGGAAATAAAGTTTTTCATTAATAGAAGGGATATGGAAGGTGAAATGGAGACATAATGTAGAACTGGAATGTTTAAACGTGAAGATTAATCCAAAAGGATTAAAATGCATAACACTGCAGTTCAGTCAATACCTGAAGAACAGTGGATCTGATTAGGATCTCTGTTATTCTTCATTTACACATGCAAAACTGCACTGACTTAATGCAGCAAATTTGGTTCGTATCGCTGCTACTGCGAGCGGAACACTACTAATACCTGTGTAGGAAATTCTTCAGCTTTTTCAGAACTCCAACGTTAGGAAGGCTGAACATCAGCTGATCAGTGGCTATGCAGGTCCCATTTTCAGACATTTCACTCTGCAGTGAAGTAGGACCTTGTTTCAGAAACTGACATAATACACAAATGGTCAAAACAGGAAGCAAAAAAAAAAAGCATGAGAGTAAGCAAAAACTGGAGTTTATTCAAAGCATCCGGTTCCAGTTGGTATTCATGGAGTTACACATGTGCTATATGTGCACATGCATAAAAGACACATTTATCTACACATGTGGCTAGTGATGCTTTGGTTTGGAAAAAAAATACATACTGTTCCTCTCTTTTTTAACCTTATCTGTGCATTCTTGGGTCATGTAGCCTTTGTGCTGACTCTGGACAAAAATCCCCCTTTGATGGAGGATACATGCTGAAAGGTAGAATTCTGAATTATGTTCTCTAAATTATCCCGTGCTCAGAGAGCAAGTATTGATTTTAAAAATGACTGAGCCAGACCTCGCACTGCAGTCCCCCCAAAGCACAACAAACAGCAGTCATGTGTTCAGCTACCAAGAGGCCACTGTGCTGGCATTGTTTCAAAAAATCAGAAAGTCATCAATCAACCAAATAGTAATCGGAATAAGTACATGGTATCTAAAGACACATTTTATCCAGTTACATGCTCCAATTCAGTTAGCTACGAGGAGAATTAGAACAATATTGGACCGATTAACAAGTCTACCTTGGGAACTGTGAGCTGTTAAGTTATTTATTTTGCTGCCTTGTATAAAAGAATGAGCAGAATTTCATCTGCATAGTTAAGCATTCAGTAACTTCCCACAATAAATAACCCAGCATCTCTTTGTGCTGGAGTGTTTTTTATGGAGCCTGATTGAGAACACAGAATTTTACTGTAATTGGTTTCTGTAGCTTTCAAATGGTTTGGACACAATTGTGTTACAGGAAGATTTTTATGTTTTTCTTCAGGAGCTGTTAGTCGGTGGTGCGGCAATGGAACTTCACAAGCAGTAAAATTATTAGGGTCAGTGTATTCAAAACATCATTGAGTTTTATTTTAATGATACGATTTAAGGATCAATGCAAAAAGCACGGTTTAGAATTTCAGTCTTGCACAATTCAATTGAATCAATAATCTACGGTGTTGCTATGCAGGATGCGCTTCACAATAATACAAAATATACCATTTGTAAAGAAATACATGGCTTAAAAATACACCGTTCAAGTGAATACATCCAGCTCTGTATACTTACAGCTGTCTTTTGGGAGATACAACACAGGAACAGACAGGCTATACAAAATGCTTTGTAAGTTAAAGTAATAGCTCATACAATTAAGACGGTTGAATTTTCCAGTAGCACTTTCCATAATGAAATCTCCAATTTTGGGGTTTAGAGGTTTGGAACTCCCAGGCTCAGACTGCTATTAAACATAGCACATGTTTTTCAGTATAGAGGAAATTATGTAAAAATATTTTAATTGAATAAATCTAGAGTTTGCTAATGAAACAAAAAGAAGGTACATGCGTATTTAAGATGCTATAGTATTGTCTCCTAAGACCTAAGCTGATTTTTAGATTTAAATTTTACATACATTTTCAGTGTCTGGAGGAGAGGACGTTTGTCTGTACTCTTACGAATGATAAATACAAATGAGTTCATGTTTTCTTTCCTTAGAGCACCCCACCTGTCTGTGTTGCGTAATTATGTATGAAGCCTGCAAGACACCCTTTGTAAGGGTTTGCTGTAACAGATTTAGTAGGAGTTTGTATCACACAGCCGCTCCCTGCTCTTTGTTTCCTTAGCTTTCAAGAGATGGCAATGTTGAAGGAGTGGAGCTTTAATTACCTTCTCACCACAGAAAAAGGCAGCTTTTCTAGGTCTGAGCTTACAAAACCGGGCTAGACGGATCACAATTAGTCTGTATCATACATGCTCAATGTATTCAGCTACTTGAGAGTCATCATATTAACGTGCTGTGAAGTCCCATCCCTCTCAAAAGCGCTTACTTCTGTCCTTTCTCCTTGGAGAAAAAAACCTAGCTTCTGGGCAGCAGTGCGTTATTCAAGCCAGGTGAATAAGCTTGACATAGGTAATGATGATAGGGGACATTTGAATCTTTGCTTTCTGTGCGACGACCACTGCAGAGCACTGAAAAATATGCAAAGGGAGCATTGCAGATTCATTCAACAGGCCTATATATTTGGGACGCAACATCCAGAAAGGAGATGGGTGTTAGCTCTTCCTCACCATTTTCAGTGCAAAGCATGTCTGAGAATCTGCCTAAGGTGAAGTATAGGTAAATTGTTCAGGTCTGCTTAGGAGCTTTTGTTGTTATCTCCTTCTCCAGATATTCAAGTACAGTGGAAAACCCAGGCTTGTGTGACCCAGAAGCTCAATCCCTTTGTAAGCAGGATCTGTTTTTTCAGTAATGGTAGGGCTCTTCAAAGTTCCAGTTCAACTAAATATGCATCAATAATGACACTAAATGAGGTTTACTTTAATAGTTTTGTAGAGGCATAAAGAATTTCATATCTTTGCTAATTAGCTAATAAGTCTCATTTCAGGGGCTTTTCCTACTCTGATGTGTCTGTCTGCCTCTTCGCATATGTTTTTCTGTCTTCACTGAGATGTTGTCAGAAGCCTATGCCCTGTTGGGGAAAAAAATCTACCACACCTGTAGAACACTTGAAGGATGGAAATCAGAGCTTTTTTTGGTGGTTAGCTGTTATTAATGCTGTCTTACAACAATGAATGAAACAATATTTAAGCTCATTTGGGCCACGTCATCATTATCCAGACATTTTTCTCTACATCTGCTGTTTGATCATATAAATAACGATGAACTGGAGAGCCAGCTGTTTTGGTGTGTGTTTTTTGGCAGCAGGAGCTATCACAGGGCAGGACATGCTGCTCAGCTTACAGATATGACAGCTAGAAATCATTACAGGGTGTGTCAGCTGCAATACTGAGCATATCGTAGTTCCAGGAAAAAAAAAAAATCTTTATTTCACAGAAAAAAAAATACAGAATTTTAAAGATTCACTTTGCTTTCTGTGGAAGTAGATTTCTACAGTACGTTGCACTTTCCTATTTTCTCCCCTATCCACTTTGAAGAATTAACCATGAGAAAAAATAGTCACTACATATAGGGATTAACCTGTATGAAAAATAAAGTTAAGAAGGCCTTAGAAAATCTGAATAATAGTGCAGAAGCAGTTTACCATGTACTTGTGGGGCTTGTCCCAAAAAAATGCAAAGTGAGACCTGCTTTTCAAAGGACAACTGGCTGATAGTCACAGATTTTCTTCTCCTTTCCACTTCACAGCAGACATTTCTTCTCTTCCTACAGTGTTAAGCTGACAGGTTTTTCTCTGAAGAAGTAGATTTGTAAGAGGTTTGAGTTTTTCACACATGGATGTTTGTAATTTTGGAGTAAGGAGGGCACAAACAGCAGAAGGAAAAAAGGAGACAGTGTAATTCTTACCTGTTTTGAAGTCCCATATGCTACCTAAAAATAGCTCTTTGTGGAAACCAGCAGCTTTTCAAATACCCTTAAATTGCAAACAAAACTTACGTGAAATCCAGGGTTAAACATGGATGCAGTGTTGGGTAAAGCAGGTATTTTCCATTAAAGCAGACTCCTAAAAGTTGATGACATAAATTTAGGCAAACTGATGAGGGCAAAAGCGAGTCCCTGACCAATTGCCGTGACCTGCAACTGCCTTGTCTGCCTAGGCCCATTGGTGAGTATCAAAGAGCAATTAAATCCCCCAAACTTCTCTGTTAGCTTGATCCAGGTTTGTCAGGAGAGCAGAAAGAGGTAGGACTTCCACACTCCCACACCAAGCTCTTGTTCCAGGTCAATGGGTCTGAATGGATTCATGTGGCAGTGAAAAGGCCAAAACATGTCAGTGCCATGTATGCATGGTTTCTGTTAGTTATTATATTTTTATCATCCACTTGGGACCTGAAGGTTGAAGAAAGGAGGGAGAGGAATGCAGAGAAAGAAATCTGGGTTCTTTTCCCATTCTGCCAATATTTTACTGCAGCCTTAAGATAAGGTCGTAAAAGGACTTGCTCTATTTCTTCATCTGCAAAATGGGATGCAGAGGAGTTGCCTGTGATATTGAGAAAGTACAAATATAATCCCCTAACCCTGAAACTGTTCTTCTGGTATGTTGCAAGAGGATTTTCAGCTCCTAAAAAGTATATGCTGCAGAATAGACTTATCAGAAGTAAGCCAATTTACTCAATACTTTGATTATTTCGGAAAAAAAAGAATGAAATTATCCTAGGTCTGTTAGCCACTTTGTTTGTTTACTTGTCGCTGAGAGCCTGTATGAATTAGAAAATGTAAATGAAGCAGTAGGAAACACGTGGCTGTAGCCAGCTCTGGCAAACCTCTGTGAGAGGGAAAGATAGGTTGATGTTCACCTTCCCAGTGGAGTAGAATAATATTAAGTGAAATTCACATACTTCAAAAGGGTTCCTCATTTGCAATTTATGAGACGGAAGTGCATCAAAGGCAGAAGAGCCAGCAGATGGTCAGATGTTAAAAGTGAAGAGTAGCCAGGCTTTAGAAAACTTAGTTAACTGGTGATGCCATTCTATGAATAAAATAACTTACCTCAAGAAATCTATAGCTAGACCATCTCCCTTCAGGTGAGTATCTTTATTCTAATGCAGTACCCTGCACTGAACATTGTTTTCAATGTAGTTTGCACTCTTCTCTAGCGAGGTGCAGGAGTCACGGGTTTGTGGAGTCGCTGAGTATGGACCAAGTGTTGGCTTCCAGGTCAGCTGAGGAGCAGCTCCAAGCAAGGCAGCAGCTGTCCTCCGTAATCCCGGATCGCTAGATTGACTCCTGGTTTTGCTTCCACTTTCTTGACTTGGAAGCCAAACTGGTGGAGTGAAAGGGTGTGCAATAGATATGATACATCCCTGATTTCCATTCCAAGGTGTCTACTGAGATCTGACATCATTCAAAGCTTTTTCTGTTCTAGTTTTTGCTGTAGGAGTAGATACTATCTTTGTTGCTCTTGCTGTACAGCGTGGATTTAGGCTGCTATGACCCTTGGCTCAGCCTACTGTCTCTCCTTCTATTATAATTTAAAGCTATTATTGTGGTTGATGAGTTCAGGTTCATATTGACTTCATATGTCAGTCGGGGATTTTTTTTGCGTGAATATTGACCAATATTTTATAGTGCAGAAAGGAAAACACTGTTTAAGGGAGTAACAGCATTTACTTACAATGGTCTCTTGCACCTTTTTATGTAGGGTTCCAGAGTTCAGGTCATGTCTGTTTTGCTCTCTCTAGGAAGTGTCTAATGGCAGTTAGTTAGGTCACAAACTCTCTGAGACAGGACTGTTGTTTTGACCTCAGTTTTAATGAAGCTGTCACTGTGGGGTCTGTGCCTTTGAGGGGACTGAGCAGTGGAGATCTCTGTCCTACATGCAGCTGCAGACTGTCCAGCCTGCCTGATGCTCCACTAGTCTCTTATGGAGAATATCCCATCAGCCATCTGTGAGATTTGCTTTCTAATCTTATTTTCCTGCCTCTTAATGTACCTACTAGATATTCTCAGAATATGCCCAGAGGAAGAACATTTTTTCTCATTATGAGACCGTATTTGATAAGAGAAAGAATAGGTTCGGTCAACTACTGTACGTATGAATGTGTTTTGTTTAGAATATGAAGGAAAAAATTATCCTGTAAAAGGTCTTTACTTATTCACTAGGCTGTTTATTCAATAGCCACTCAGTAAGTACTTCTAACACTGTTTTTTTCAGTCTTTGTTAGCCTTTTCTGTCCCCATCATTAGTGTTGAGATCAGTGCCACTGGGCGTGTTTTGTTTCTTCTAAATAAAAGCCTTGTACAGAAAGGGTCATCCAAGTCTCCCAGCGACATTCACAGTCAATACCGGGGTTGCATCAGGACTCCAGAGCTGACTGTCTGGATCCAGTTTACCTGTTTCTGCATATTTAGACGAAGACTGACACAGTCTGATTCATTCAAATCAACATTAATTCCCTCTGCACAATAAGATGCCCTAGATTTTTCATGGTTTTCATGTATGGCTTTTTAGGCACTCTGCCCTCAAAATTCATGGCAGATGCTTGAGAGGTTATGTCTTTTTCATGGCTCACTTCAGGGAGTTTCATAGATGTCTTTAGTTTGTTCAGGCAAGATTTCCATCTCTTACTCTCCAAGCAGAAGAGAATTGCCATTAGCCTTTTATACTAGGCTTAATTGCCAATTACCAGCAGGTAAACAGCCTCATGACACTGCATTGCTCCAAGCTTATTACACTTTGCAAAGGAGTCCTGTGCAGAGAAATCTCTGCAGAAGGAGGGCTAAAGGGCATTGAAGGACCTCCCCATTTCTTCCAAAGTTTCCAATACCTCCTTGTAGGTTTGAGAGCTCCTCATAGATTTAGCTGGAATATCACGGCTTGTAATGTCACCATCCAACAGTAAGGGATAAAAGCATTTTAAAAAATTGTCTTTCACACAATAAAACAAGTGTATTTTGAAAATTGCATCAACACAAGCAAACATTAATTTTCCAGGTGATTTTTGAAAAATAAGAAATCATATATACAAAATGAAGTGAAGAAAGGAGCATCTGTTTTGTTCTGTTTTGTTTTGTTTAATCCCATTTCTCCATATTTTAAGCAGAGCAGGTCACAAACACAGTCCAGTGGGGGAAGTTCAGTATATTAAATGCACCAGCAGTTTTCTCTTGCAAATTGATTATTTAGATTGAGCTACTTTCAAGACAATACCCGTGCCTACAAATATGAGTTTGTGTGGAGATTTGCATTCCAATCCATTGTTCTTTCTCTGTGTGCTACCAGAGGCATCCAACTTAATTTCTTCGTGCTTATCTCAGCACTTACATCTTAAAATTAAAACTTACTGGGGGTTCCTAAAATACTGTAAGGAATTATTTTTTTCACTGCTTTTCTCTTTTCTGCATTTTTTTTCTCTCAAGACCCCAAGCCATACTGACACATACATACGGCTGGATGCAAGAATCTTTTTGCTGATGAAACTAATGCAGAAACTTGGGAAGATTAAACAAAAATTGCTTTGACATTTTGGCACAGCTATGATATCTGTAGTGCAGGACTGCAAAGTAGGGAGTAGTGACAATTTGTCCTCCAAGAACTAGCCCCAAAGTGGGAGAGGCCTTTTTAAGAGGAGATAAAGAAATCACTGGGAGTGGGAATTCATCCAAAGATCCTTGGAAGGATACTCAGGCTCTAGTGTTTTTGCTGCTCTGATTTTTTTATAATTCATGAGCCAAATGAAGTTGTTCTCATATTTCTTGCAGTATCCACTGCTGTCAACAGCATCATCACAAATAGAAAGTAATTCTCTCATTTTAATTAACCACACTCCTGATTGCTCTAGCTGCACAGAGCTCTGTACATTCAAACCTGCCTGTCACTGAGGAGTTTGAATGTGAATCTCCTTCACTATAAACAGTAGAACAATCCTGTTTGATGTAAACAGAGTTCCCATATTCTTCAGCGTCAGTCCACAAGCGGCTCTTCTGCAGATCTAACTAAATTTCACTGGCAGATCTTGTCTCAGTTATGCTTCATTCCATCGAGGCTGCTTGGCACCTTGGCCATATCTCATAAGCCTTTGCTTTTGGAGTTAGACTTGCCAGTGCAGCTTTAAACTAAATGGGGCTGTAAATCAAAATGTCCTCATCTACAATTCTTCCCTGAGCATCTGATTACAATCATGCTGCATGCTATTTGTACAGAGATGTTTAAAACTGCCTATAAAACAACAGCTAATTGCTGATCTGCTTAATTAAAAAGAGCCTTTTGTTGTCACATATACAAAGATAAATGAAATAATCAGCTTTGGACTAATGAGAGATAATTAGATTATGCAGTCCGATAAATAAAGACAAAAATCCTGCAGATTGCCACTGTACTCTGGGCAGCTGAGATCACAACAGGGTTTAGAGGTGCACTTTCCTCTCCTTTCTACTTGAGCCATAGTGGTTTGGATTTTTTCCATCCCAGAGTTAACACGGTGATCAGAGCTTCAGGCATTAGTGACTGTTGTTATGTACTGTAATTTAGGATTTGTTGTTTAACAGCAGTGTGATTTGCATGGACTCAGAATTTAAGCTCCCATTTAAAAAAAAAAAAAATCACTAGATCTGACTGTTCACTGATGACCTTCCAGCCTGAACAGATGCATGATGCTGACAGTCATCTTCAAGAAGGGAGGTAGAATCAAATGGCCATGTTTGTTCTGCTTGATACCCTATTTAGGCTGATAAACAAAGGATCAGTTTTGCCCAGAAGGTCTAAAATACATATGCTCAGTGAGTGTTAACACTGAAGTCTAGTAATAGCAATTTACCTGTCTTTAGTGGAAATTGCTGACTCACTTCGTGGAATCGTACAGTTTCTCCGAGACTGGTGTCCAGAGCTTTGGGGGAATACCTGACCAGCTTTCTTCACTTTTCCTTTCATTTGTGGTCTCTGAAGAAATAATTTTACCTCACCAAAAGCTGCTCTTCAGGCATGCACCTAATGCATGCAGATGAAAGGATCAGACTCTAGCTTGCAGAAAATTAACTCATCACACAGCTGTGTACTGTGGACATCATCAGCACCGTTTCATTCTTCAAATTCACTGCTGTTATGCTTCATTACTTGGTAATGCTGACGGATCCTAAGATTTCTTGAACAAATCGGCAAAAAAATAAATGAATTTGCCTTTAATTATAATTTTCTAAGCCACAGTTTTATAGCAGCTCTGCTATATATACATGAACAATATTCTAGGGCTTTTAATAATTTTTGCCGTATTTGCTAGTTAGATTAATCAATTATATGATTAAACAGCTGCCACTTTCTTCTGTCTCAGCACTCACCATCCTGGTGCCACGGCCTCTAACTGACCACTGTGTGCTAGAGACATTCATGGGGCTTCGTGCACCTCCCATGCTTGCGTGCTTCTTCTATGTGTAGTATTAAGGTCACCTTCATAGGGATATACGGTCACACTGGCACCTATTTTCAACCTATTTTTCAAGCCTCTTAAACCTAGATTAGGCCAGTTAATTATTTTAATGCCTTCACATTCAGAGTTAGGATGTTGCATGATATTAACGCCCATTTAATTAAAGACAATCAGCCAAATCTTCCATTTAAGCTTCATAAGTTTTGCCTATTAACAACACTGTATTTTGTCTATCCTTACGCAGATCACGACACGAACACAAAGAAAAAAGGTGGAGAAGTGCATTTAATTAAATAGCAGGCATAGGTCAAGTGTCTGCCTCATATGTCACTGTATAGCAAAGACAACTCTAGGAAAATCTCACAAAAATCAGCTACCCAGTAAAGCAGGTCTGCTGGAGAGCCCTGTGGTCTCTCTCCCTTGAAGAAACTGTGCAAAGAGCCTCCTGCCCTGCCTCGTTCCTTCATCCACATTATGTCACGTTTATTTATTCAGGTAAGAGAAAGGAAGCAGCAGGACCACCTGAAAGGGTGGATGTTGCTCATCATGAGCAAAAGAAGCTGAACTGGACCCTTTGTTACTGGGCAACAGTGTTTTTTCATGGATTTTTGGGAAGATCTATATACAACACACATCCTCCTTCATTAAAGGCAGCTCTAACACTTAGTAAAGGTCAACTTCTACCTGGGGTAGAGCTGTGGGGAGACAAGAGGTTAAGGCTGGTAAAATTCCCAGGATATCTTATATGGAGGTGAAAAGATAGCATATGAGAAAAAATCAAAAGAAATATCATGTCCAGCTACTTAAAAGGAATGAGCTTTTAACTCTTGGAACTTGTGCAGTAAATATTTGTCAGCTGATATCTGGACTGCTCATCACTAGCTACTCAAAAACAATCCTCTAGCAGTTAGTTTCCGAGAAGCGTTCTTCCTATTCTCTTTATCCACTGAAAAGCTGCTGTGCTGCTGCGGGAAGCTGGCCAGTGCTCATCCATATTATCTGGAGGCCTCGGTCCTGGATCAAGACTCTCTACTGGCAGGTGCTGCCCAAACACAGAGCAAAAAATGATCCCTGCATCAATAGTTTGTGAACAAATTATTCTTACACAGATTCTTCTTCATCTGTCGATTATGGTAAAGGATTGTGTTATATTTTCTTTTCCTTAGAGATGGGCCAAAACTGTAATCCCTTTGAATTGCAGATTTAAAATAAAATTGCAGAAACCAAGTGCTGCGTTACATCTTTATTTAGATCAAGATTTGGGATGAGCAATTGCAAATTTGTAGAGGGCAAAAATGTGAGGAGACCTCCATCAAAACCAGCTTCTGCACTTGGTTGGGATAGGTGATTTTTTTTTCTTCACTAATTCCTCAGGGGTTTTGCTGACGTTTCTGGTCATTGCAAAAGGACTCCCATCCCTTATCTGTACAGCTGAGGGGAGCTAATGGTGTTTGGCTCTAGTGGAGTTACCAGCACTTTGCTCTGCCAGGTTCTAACCTTTCTCCCTCCGGGCTCGGCTGGGCCTGTCAGAGAGTGATGGTGTAGCCAGCAGGCATGTCCACCACCAAATTGACAGGGAGCACTGCTATAGCTTTGTTGAAGGCAATGGCAATGCCCCAGTTAATAGGACCAGCCTGTGTAGGTTGAGAACTTGATACTAAAACCCAGGAAGAGACAAAAACCCCAAGTCAAATCATCTCTGTAAATTCATGGTCCTTCAAAGGCTTCTCTGTTTTTCAGTAGTTCAAA
This sequence comes from Phaethon aethereus, assembly GCF_964289735.1. Lineage (NCBI taxonomy): Eukaryota > Metazoa > Chordata > Aves > Phaethontiformes > Phaethontidae > Phaethon > Phaethon aethereus. Next base: position 14,178,253 of record NC_138588.1, on the reverse strand, counting down.
ACTTGGTGCCCATGTCTCCTTCTTGACTTCCTGTTTTTCCTTTTCCCTGGTGTAGCTGTGTAGTTGGACTCTTCATGCAGGAGTTCAGAGACAATAAATGTTTAGTGGCTATTTGCCAGTTTGAAGTCAGAAGTGCTGAGCTTATTCATTACTAGGAAATAGTGGTTCTCTGTGGGGAAACGCCTCCAAACATCATTAGCAAAAAAAAACCAAACCAAACCCCAAACCTTATGAAAAATGCGTGCGCTGCTAACCAGCGGCAAATAGTTTCTTGACACTTTTAAAATGCTGCTGAGTATGAAGAGTGAGGTGGGAAAAGTGGAGAGGTGATACCATTTCTCACAACAGGCTTTTGCGCAGATCAGCCTGGAGGGGATGAGGAGGGCGCTGGGCCCCTCCAGGAGTCTGTGTGTGTTTTCAAATGTTCCTATCCTAAATTTGTCTTTTCCCACACGCCAGTGAAGCCAGTTGTGTTGCAATGTTGACTTTTTCATTTTGGACACAGTCATCCCAGTAGGATGAGAAGCTGTACTGGTTAGAGGTGGGAAGTTGTCTTTTACCTTCCTGCACGCTTCTAAACTTTAGTCTAACCTAGTCTTGAGAAGCCAACAGCTACGTCTCATCAGTAAAAGAATCAGAGCAGGCATCTGATAGAGGCATGCAGAATTAGACCAGGGCTGTTGATGTAAAGGTTAAGAATATTTGCAGTGAGCTAAAGGAAACTTGTAAATGTAGTTGTGTTTGAGATTTAAAAAAACAAGATGAATATGCTTTTCATTAGCTTAAAAGCACATTACTAAATGTTTACAGTGGTATTGTAATTTGGATCTGTGCACAAATTCTCACGTAGAACTAGGTGTCACATTACCTGCCCTCCCACCAAAGCTTTCCTAGAAGCAGCTGAATCCTGACAGAACACAAAATCCATTTGAGTTAACATGGAAACCTCAGGGGAACTTTAAAATGATTCTTGAATAATTTTAAAATCTAATTGTATTTACACTCCCAACTGCCATAAGCCCATTTTCAAATTCATTGGCAAACAAGTGAAACAAATCTGAGATGTATGATTTATCACGAGATTTCATCAAGGGTAGCGCAGCTGAAATGAACTGCATATTCTCAAAGCTAACAGGCAGATCCTGCCCCTTTTGGGCATGCTGGAGTTTTTGCCGGTGACTTTTTAGGGGGGTGGGTCTTGTTTGTTAAAAAAAAAGCACACTCCTCTAAAGAACATTTAATGTCACGACTTCTAACATTTGCTGCTGGGGACATTTTGCAAGATACTGATGAGAAAGCAGGATATAAATTATTAGACTCACAATTTCAATATTAATAATTCTTTGCATTCTCACAGCACTTTTCAACCTAGAAACTCAGTGCACCACTATGCATAGAAATGTATGTGACGGTAAGCTAACAGGGCAATCGTGTAAGGGAGTGTTTGTTCCTTGGAGGCCAGCTGCTATTTAGAAAGGTGAAGCCACAGCTCACATCCCTTGGAAGGGGATGATGACAGCGGGAGGCAGCATCCTGCTACACTGCCTCGTCGTAGGAGGATAAAGCACTATCAACTCTCAGTGCCTCCTCAGTGGTGGGGCTGTCAGCAATCTTCCAGTTCTTGGTAGCTCTCAATTTTCAGGTCCCTAACGAGGACCCTTCACTCTCAGTAACCAGGGAATATTCTCTGGAGACAGAGAATCCTGGCAGTTCATTTAATAAAAGACTGTCCCTTTCTGTTTTGTCCCAAAGCATTGCATTCAGGATCTGTTTTTTTAAGCACTTAGTTACAGGATTTTGCTCTTATTTGGGTGTGTACAGCTGTAGGTGAGAATGCAGACACAAGGAGGATTTGTATCTGATCTGCAGAATCAATTGCATGTGTACAGAGACCCAGAAACAGCCCGGTCCTTCACAGATTCAGCAACACACATTCAACAATTCCAGGTTGTAAGCACTACATCCAACACAGTCTTTATGACACTGAGTGCTCTCTATTTTTCAGCACAAAATCAGCAAAATAATTTCTGGCAGAATTTTAATGTGCTTTGTGGTGAACAATGCTTTTTCTGTCTTGCAGCACTGAGTTGTGCTGCTTTAGGTTTAAGGGGTAAATAAATCTGTGTGCATTCATTGGACCAGATGAAACTTGCAATTAGCAGATATGAAAAAGCTTCATTATTAAATTAAGCACACACAAAACTCACAATTAACTGTGTTGTTACAGTGTTACGGCTGTACTGATATCACAAAAGGAAAAAGCTAATACAAAAGTAAAGGTTTTAGTGCAAAACTTAATTCCGCTAGATTGCGTATTCTCCCTTTTTTCCAGGGCACAGGATAGAAGCTAAGCTGCAGTATTCATTGCACTGCTCTTTAGTCAAAAACACAGGAGCACTGCACACACGGGACAGCCACGGTAACAGAGATTCTCACAGCTTTGCCGTTCTCACATTTGGTGATTGATCGTGTGATTGTATTAACACTGTATTAGCCTGGTGTTATTGGCATTTAGTTTTCTTGTTTATTTTAAAGTCTGAGTGAAAAAGAAACTAGTGGTACTGAATTTTATTCATTTACTACTACTATTTGCTTTCCCGAAAGTTTGCTTTGGCAAATACATACAAATATACACCATGTAACTTACCCACCAAAGACCTCTGACTGCAGAAGAACTAGTCACAATACTAAATGTAAATGCCTGCAGATATTTTTATGGGATCAGACCCTTAACATTGAAAAGGGATCAATTAAAATCCACACCTTATTTCATTGAAGATGGGTCCTGAGTCACTGTTTGGATGGAGATCCTTTTCATTTTGCAGCATGATGTCTCTTGGTAACAGTCAGGAAAGAGCTTTGGAAAGAGTAAAATTTTAACAGCTAAGCAACAGTATGTAAAACCTTGTAAAGCTGTTGAGACGGGGGAAAGACTTCCTATAGGTGTGTAATGAATATTTTAAAATAAGAAATACATATTTTGACTGTAGGAACTTTCTGAACATGCCATATTTTTCAGAGCCCACATAGTGACCCCACAGAAGAAGGCAGAGAGAAATCTAGGCTTATTTCTTAAACAAAAACAGCGATGCTGATGCAGTGGCCAAAAAAAATTTCTGGATATTTACTGGTCTTTATTTGCTGTGTTTCCTGTAAGCCAAAGTCCACATTAGAAGTGTAAAAATGGCAGATTTCAAAATATTTTTATGGTAGTGTTGTCTTTTCAGCACATATTTCAGCCACTTCTTGGTCTACATCAAATCACATAACAGTAATAAAAAGAGCATGTTTTCTGTGCCCACCAGCTAACATACCACTACAGGAGGGCAGCCCATGGGGCCTCCTGGAATTGAGGAGCAGGATTTTTTGTTGCTTTATTTACTGGTTTACTCTTCCGTAGGAACAAAGCACTATTTGATCCCCTTTTTTTTTTCCACTAAATCTCATTTTCTCAGTAGTTTACCCCCATCCATGTGTTCAGCAGAGGTATTTACAGCACTAATAAAAGCATTTTTCTATGAAGGGTCAAAAATCATTGCTCTTAATACATTTGTGGATCTGCTTTTGAACATCATCTGTTACTGGTAGCAGGTATTTACAGTGGAAACTGAAAAGTACTTTTTTTAGTGTCATAATTAATGAATAAATAATTCAAGCATATGTTAGAAAACAGTTTTTTTCTTATGTCAGTAATGATACAAGTGACCTGAGAACTGTTGTCTTCATACACCTTATTTTTAGCCATCTACCTGCAGAGCGGAAAGCTACCATGTTCTCGCTGCTTAGCATGTGGGAATGTCGCCGTCTTCTCTTCCAGTATGTTATGTCTGCAGATTAGAAAAGACACAGACTCATCCCTGGCCAGGAAGCTGCTGGCTCCATTCTCATTATGGCAGATTGATCAGTTTATACTGATTACAGGAAATGGCTGTTAACTGGGTGAATAAATAACACATCTGTGAGCAGGGATTATCTTAAAATTTATTATTCCTTTCTCAAAAAACGATGATGTAGAAAATCAGAGGAGGAGCAACAATGTTCCATTCGATCACAGAAAAATTTTCTTCGTTTCCAGTAATGGCAGATGTTCATTCCCCAACTTGCCCAGCGGAAAAAGTAAGCATCCTTTCCTGTCCCTTCGAAGTTTCCCTCACAGACATGCTGTATCCCAGCTAATATTAACAGCTATTAGCATGTAGTGCCCTTGAGTAACTATTATGTCATTTCAAGGAGGAGTGGTAGGTCGATACTAAAAACACAAGAGTTGCACATTACCTGGGCCGCAGGCTGGCAAAATGTCCCGTGGATGTGCCTGGGACACTGCTCACTACTTTCCGAGCTGGCTGTTTTGATTTGGGGAATGCTTCCCACACTGGGCAGCATGGCACAGTTCCTGCATTCACTTCCCAAGAGATGGGGAAGGGCTGGTGAGAAATGGAAGTGCAGATTCACACACTGCACTTCGCTGTCTTGGAAGCAATCTATTACACTGACCACGCTCTCTGTGCTTGTTTGGGGGAAGAACGTTTAGTGGCCTTCACTGGGAAAGAATATTTTATTCTTTTCATTTTTCTCACTTGCAAAAAAAATTACTTAAGGAGACTTTTTACATTTGAGCCATTCTCACCTATCTATATTTTAGCATTATGGTGCTCCTTATATCTCTCATTCATAAGAAACCAGGTTTTTTGCATCATATTACAGAGTTATTTGCTTTACCAAAAGCATGATTAAAGTTTAAAATAAAAAGAAATTCAATTTTAATACCACTGTGAGTGTAGAGTAAACATGTTGTTTGCAGTAAAGTTTTCACCTCCGTTTGCTTTTGGTGCTTATTATAACTTAATAAGTTTTTTATTCAGTTTGTAAAGTGCCCCCTTTTTAGCCTCTAGCTGCTGGATGACACCATCTGTGATTTCCACTGAAATTAAATTAAGTGAAAATTCAATCAACAAAAAGATTGTTGCTTCCACAACTTCACTGAGTGGCTTGGGATCATATGTAAGGGACACATCTTTCACACGGGAAGCACAATTGCTGTGTGAGACAGTTTAACTTAAAGGAGGAGATTTCCCAGAGAATGGAGTAGTTAACATACTATTTCCAGTGTATCATGCCCGGTTTAATTAATGATTAATTATCATTAATGACCCTGGCTCAGCCCTTCTTGGCAATAGGCATTCAGACTGACCTCTCCATTACTCTTCAACGAGAAGCCCGTCTCCAGGTACATCTTTATTATGTCCCCCGTGCTCTGAGAGCACAGGTTTCATTACCTGAGCCCTCCCCTGCATGCAAGCAGGGACTTTTCCAGCTGAGGTAGGCTGTGCAGAATCACGCGCTGAGTAGAGGGCACAAGCGTTTTGCTTAGAGACTGAAGCATCGACAACACGACACGGTTGTTAGTCTTAATATTCTTGAAATGACTGGTGGGATCTGAGGTTGGTGCAAGAACAAGGAAATAAGGGAATTACAAAAAAATGGTTCGTGTAATTAAGAAAAGAGATCTTTTTGCACCTGCCATTCTCTCCTTTTCCTTTCTGCTGAGATGCACTTCATTACTTTATTTTCTCCTTTCCCATAACCATATTATAGTCTTCTCTTTAACCAGTTCATAACAGGAAGCATAATGACTGAGAGTTCAACAAAATACCAGTAAAAACATCCCTTGGGAAACAGTTAAGTGGTCAAAGCCTGGAAATGTGGTTTATATTATTGTATCTGCACTGACATTTTGCTCATGTCCCCATACTCTTTTGTGACCATACCTAAATAAAAGGTATAAACTAATTCCACTTCCACTGTACTCCCCTTTAAGTCAGAAAGATGTGCTTATTTTTCACCACCTAATTTTTACAGGATTTTCCAATAGGACTTTACACCGTCCGTGGCCTAGATGACTTATAGTGTAGTTACCAAAGAACAGAAGTGATGATTTCCACCGCAGTGGTGAGCTAATTTAGTAACGGACACAAATGATAACTTACAGAACCAGAATATCAGAGTATATGACAATAACCCCTGTACTTCCCAGCAAACACTTTAAGAAAGTGGGGATCAATGTCTAATAGTATTGGTTATTATTAGTATCTTCCTGACACATCTAGCTTTCTTTTATCTTATTTAATACAAAAATGAGGTCACTTTGAGAATATATTGGCAGAAAGACTTTACAAGAAATCTTGGAGGCTTGGGTGTTTGGGTTTTTTAAACCAGAATAACCTTCTGTCTTCTAACCATTAAGTTTGCAGAATCCCTTCCAAAGAACACGGAGTCCTTAGCTCAGGGAATGTGGACTACAGAAAAAGAACTTAACTGATGGCAGCATAATTCATTTTTCATTTTGTATTAGCGTCTAGCTACAAATTTCTTTTCCAGGTGGATTGTGTGGTCTCTGGTACATCTCCTGGAATGTGACAGTACAGTGGGTAAACCATTTGATAAAGGTTAACAGTGTCAAAAAGAAAGACAAAAGCAAAGAATAAGACATCAATCTAAATTCTTTATACTTGAATGTTCAGATTTATAGTTCTACCCCTGATCACTTAGCATAGGTTGGGAGTTTTCAGTGAAACCTAATATATTTGGAAAAAGAGGCATGTGAGAGTGTGTAAGCAAACAATAGGTGTCACCAGGTGTCACTGTTACATGGGGTTTTTCTTTATGTGTGAGCAAATGGCCAGTTTGGGGAAGATACATCGCATTATCAGTCCGTGCTTAAGCATTTGGTCTAGAGCCTTCACCATAGGTAGAAAGGGCTCTGCAAGCGCAGGAGTACTTGCTCTTTTCTCTGGGCTCGTGTCATGCACATCATTTCTCACTGGGAACAGGGAGAGCCACTGGGCTGAGGTTCCTGCTGGGGTGAATTGCCTCGCGCCTCTGTTCTGGAATTAATATGAATACGCATAAATAAAACAAAATGCCTGGTAATATCTCCTGTAAACGCATCACTGCACCTTCTTCACTGAGAAATTGCCTGCAGAGGCCTGATCATCTGCTGCTATCCAGCAGAAGATAGATGTAGTACTAAAACAAGGTGCAACACTCGTGTGTGTTTGCTTTACAGTGTTGGTGTATTATATATCAAACAGAGAAAACAAGTGTAAATATTTGGAGAAGAAATGGTAGGGCATAAGGACGGTGGTGACTGCAGACTTACTTCTACTATAAAATTGCAGACATGGATTTACCTTAACAAAGAATAAATATGTGCTATATTTGAAGCTGGGTGTGTTTCTCAGAGGATACCATGTGACTTCCCACAGTATCTTGCATTTCAGAATTCCTAACTGATGTGTGGGTAATGCACTGAATGACTCCCAGACTCAACCCAAGCTAAAGCCTTATGACAAATCCCACTTGCATTCACAAGGAACATGCAGAGAGCCCCACTTCTATCTTGCCGCAGGTGGGAAAGGCATAGGCGAGCCCAGAAGAGTTTTGGCTGTTCGCTGAAGGAAGCAATTTTGCCCAGCTATTGCACGAGAGAGGCAGCAGTCTAGGTTGGTATTTGTATACTACTGTTGAAGCAGCTGGCATAGCTGCAAATATTTGATATGAAGTGAGGTCGGTTACTTTTGAGGAAGCTTTAGATCCAGCCTGCCTGATGGCCACAGGATGGTAAGGAAACGTATCCCTGCTGACCCCAGGGGCTGAGCTGGGTGGGGACCTCTGCAGGGAAAACACTGAAATACTCCAGGGTTTAAGTATTTGTTGCTTCAGTCTTAGTAATCCACCAGAGAATGCCATCTTCAGCAAAAGGAATTTCTGGCACATAAAACTGTTTTCAACAGCCGCCTTTCTCCAAAGCTCACTGGAGGCAATAGGAATCTTTAAGCTGATGGAGTAGGCACTGCATCGTTCCCTGTTTTGAAGATTTCCTGCTTCCTACCTAATGTAGTGGCTTGTGATGTGCTGCATTGCAGCTCCGTCTCTGGAAGAAGCAGTGTTGGAATTGATGAATCACTCTCCTTCTTGAGATATTGCCATATAGGCCTATAACTGTCATAAATAATATTGCAGTGATTGAACTTAAAAGTCACAATCTGTGGAAGAATCTAATCCCCTTTGAACATTCACAGCTGCCTGCCTTTCACTCTTTACCAGTAACTTTCACCTGATTCACTTCAAGGGGTAAACCTCTTTCAAGATATTTTCTTTCCTTTGCTTAAGGAAACACTATCCTTCTCTCTGCGTGCTCTGACATTGCTTCTTCCCCTGAAAGCTGGTGCCCTTGGACATTTGAACCTCATTAAATTTAGACAGCACGGTGACTTGGTTTTGTTCCCATAGTGATGTTGCAAATCTCATATTTGCAAGGGAATTGCATGGGATTCTTTTTAAACAGATTCATTTTCTCTTGTGGTTGCTGCCACTAAGTATAATATCACATCCTCTTTTATTTAGAAAACATGAGTCTGAGACCTTTCCACGAGACATGGAGCTTTTTAGCAATATAGGGAGAAGGACACAATGCAGCAAAGAAGTAACTACTCGGGGAAACTGCAGAAGGTTAAAAGAACAAAAAAGGTTTGAGGCAAAAAACCTGACGGATATGATATGTACCAATGTAAATTGAAGACAGATTTTAGATAGGTGGGAAAGCATTCACTGTCCTGTCACCTTTCTCAGGATAAGGCACGTGACAGAGGACTTACCCGTGCCGGAGGAACAGACCTTTCGTGAGTAACAATTCCTCCTTGTGGCTCAGCAAGCACTGTCCCGATGGCGGCTGCCACAGCCTGCAGGTGCTGACTGGAATGTCTCCATCTTAACCATTTGCTCCTGGGCACCCAAAGGAGGACGGGTTTTATTAAGCCAGTTTGAGGCCATCAAAAAGATGATACTACTGATAGCTCAGGACTAAAATAAGGTAGCGCATTACACATTGTGTAACGAAGATAGCTGGAAGCATTACAAAATGGCTGGAGAAATCTCCAACATTAATATTTGATTCAAGATCTTTTAGTTGTCTGTGGCATATTTTGATTGAGGAGGCTTGTGTGAATATTTATTTATTTTTAGATTTATGTAAATGTGCACAGTCAACATCTCTTGAGGCACCAAGTATGGCATCCAGTAATACGTACTGTGTAATGTAAGCCGACTCCCATCAGAGCAAAGAAGTAATCCTGCTCACCCCACCCAAATACAAAAAAAACCCGCTGCTAAATTCCCTGAGGGAGCCCTTGACAAAGCAGGTAGCAGCTCATAGCACTCCCGCTGGGCTGGCGGCAGAGCCAGCGCGATACCGGGAAGGAATTTGTGTTTCAGGGTCACTGATGCTGGTCCGATGCAGCCTGGCCAGGTTCAGTGACCCAGAGGGTGTTGGCACGGCGCCCCAGCCAGCCTGGCAGCGCGTTGGAGGAGACGCAGCTCTTCTGCTGCTCCTGCTCCGCACCACGCTTCCGTCTTTTAACCAGAAACCATCCGCAGGCGAAGCGGGGAGCCCCGGTCGCAGGCAGATGGCCTCAGGCAGCGGTGCAGAGCCCGGCCCAGTCTCCCGCAGGGCAGGCAGCCCGCGGGCACCGGGTGTGAGCTCTGCGGGGACACCCGCTGCGTCAGCCCCGGGACAGCAGCCGTGAGCTCGGGGCTGAGCTATTCTGAGCCTACTTGAAGGCAGAGCTTGTTCATGCAGAAAAGCGCGTGCCTGCAGCCCGTGCTCCGTCCCTGGACCACGTAGCCTTGCCGATGTAAATTTTGGATTGAGGTAGACACATGTTTGATTTTCTTTTTCAGTTCTAGCTCTAATGTCCTGTCTGCCAATGAAATGACACATGATTATCCTTTAAAAAAAACACCTATCCTGCCAAGTCCTAGTAAAGCAGCTTTCTAAATCAGTTTTTCTGATGGGGGATTTGTTGTAATGAAGAGTCTTATGAAAACTGTGTGTAGTTCACGATGATTCAGGAAGCCAGCATATGACTACATGGTGGCTCTTATCCTAAAGCAGCGCAGCTGAGGGAAGGGCTGCCCAGGTCCGGTGTTGAGGGGCGGTGTCTGGGCACGGCTTGGCATGCTGTGGGGCAGGCTGCCTCCTGCCTGCCCTGGCCCCCGCTCTTCCCTTCCAAGAAACGGCCCACGAGGCCGGCTGATCCACGGGCCTTCCCTGAAAATCTCCACTGCCCGCAGCCACCCATACGGGTCTCTGCTGGCCTTACTCTGATGGGGAGACCGTGTGCTGTGCCACAGCAGGCGGTGCAAGGATGCGCAGCGCTTGGTGCCAAGGAGGGGACATCCGACACGTCTCCAGGGTTACGGTGGGCAGCTCCTGTCTGTTCCCATGGACTAAGCACTCATTCAGGGTGGTTTGATTTAACCACTTTGCTCTTCTCCAAGCCTGAGCAGGGCGAACTGGCTAATGAGGGCTAGGTTTACAGTATTTTTGACTACCATACTTTTTCAGGTAGAAATATGACTATTATCAGAGTCTGAATTACAAAGTGTCATCATATGTTTTTTAAAAAGCAAAAGATTTCTGATAAACGTTTGTGAATTTTATATTGCTTTGAAAACATAGGGAAACATCTGTCCTTTTGCAAAATCTTTTCATTTTTCTGTTTCCTTAAGAAAAGTGGGGTGACATAGAACTTAAAAAAAAAAACTTTTATGTTTTTTTCAAGAGCAACATTTCAATACCCTTAAAATTATTTTACACTTTAAACTCCTTTTTTAGTTAACTAAAATACCATTGGAACTGTTTTTTCATGCCTTGTTTTTCTCTCAAGTGAGGACAATTAGCAAAATGGTTTCTTAAATGAAAAAAATAAAGATAAATTAGAAGGTGGTCTCTGCACTCATGCGCTTTTATTTATTTTCCAGGATCATCTTCTCTATTTTGCAGCATGAGTTGAGTGAAAATGAGGGCTAAAATCCTCCTCTGACCCTATTTGCACTCCTAAATTTTCCTGTACTCAAACACAATCATTTTCTCACTTTCATCTCCATTTCTTGTAGAGAAATGTGAGGTAAGAGAGGGAATTTCTGGCTCACTCTCATTCAAGGATAAGTTTTGAAAAGAAAAATAAAGAGAAAGCTGTCAACTGAAAATATGTTTTTCCAGAAATATTTCAGGACAGAAGTCCTGCCTGTCCCACCAGGACACCAGCCCTCCTCACTTTGATATGTCGCCATTACCTGCTCCGAAGGGTATCCCACCCATGGAAGGTCTCTCTCTCCTTTCTCCTGGCTCCTCTAAGTTAAGAAATAAACACGGTTTTAGACTTGCCGTTGTTTTCCACTGGTTGGCAACTTCCAGCTTTCTGAGGATTGCTTTTGTCTAATGGTTTTGGTAAGTAATTCAGCTGCAGCCTGCAAGACAACAGCGATTCCTCGTGGCTGACATGGGCTGCTTTGTGCTCATGTCACAATGTCTTTGGAAAATTGTTAGTTCGCACTGTGGTAATTCAATTTTGATGAATGTCCCATAACTTAATTTACTCTGTGGCAAAACACAATTGTATAAACAAATTGGTTCTGTCCACACCCATTGTACCTTCACAGGGCATCATTTTAATATTAACTGCTTTGAGCTATGATAGCTTATAGTGTAGACCTTGAAGCAGGAATGTGTCTGTAAGCACAGAGCAGATGGTTTTAGTTTCACCGTACAGCTTTCACAGAGATTGTTCAGTGAATGTGAGAATAACAGGCACACACACAAAAAAGGAATTGCCATAATGCCTCAAAAAAGGTGAGTTGTGATAGCAGCTGAGACACTCCGGCAGGGACTGGGATGCCACTGCGTGAGCTCTTGCACAGGATCAAATGCAGCAACAGTCTCTGTTCCAAGAAGTGCATAGCAAAAATACTACAGAAATAAATTTTAGTTCAGCAATTATGTTAAAAATGTGTAAAATATTCTCCATCATTAGTATAGGAAAAAGCACAAAGTAGTTAAAGAAAAAGAAAAGATGCTTTCTGTGATACCAGGAACAACGTATAGCTTGTTGCACGGCTCAGGCTACGTCCGTGCCGCACAGCCAGTGCACGTGGCTGCTACCGTGCCTGTGTCTGGGTCAGTACGTGCCGCAGAACCCTGGCTGCGTCCAGGGCCGCACAATACCTCCTGGTGAGTAAAGTGGCCTGGGTTTAAACTGCTGCTGGAATCTGAAACATGATTTCCAGTCCTAAAACCTGGATAACTGCCTTAATTAAGTTTGATGCAGGCATACATGTGGTCATTGACTGTGGGGTTGCGTTGCGGTGAGGAGCACCATTTTAGGTTTTGGATAACAGAATATTGAAGGCAAAATCAATAGGGATTTGCTGTATTATGTTTGTTTTAAATTATGGAAGTGTTGTACACAAATATTATCAAAATTGTAATATTTGAATCTAATAAAAGAAGAAAAGCAACATCAGGGAAGTGCTAACAACAGCAAGGTAATTCCGGTCCCTTCATTTCTTTCAGAGCTGCCCTGTGAGTTTGACTTTCATTTACACAATGGCCACTTTGTGGAGGCACAGCTTTACCTGGGAAAAAGGGTCATGGAAGATGTTTTAAAAGAGACCAAAGAAAGTGACTCCCTTTGCACTGCTACAAAAGTGCAGCGTGAAGCTGGCCAGGCTCACCTTTTAAAAAATCCCGATAACCCTATTGATCAGAGCGGGATTATATCAAGGGTCGGATCAGCCCAGTGCTACTTCCAGAATCACCATTGTCACACCGGTCCCCACCCGGTGCTCCCCAAATGTCCAGTTTGAACTCACACACATGTTTCCAGGCACTCTCAAGGTAAACCCGTGGCACAAGCTCTTTGCAGCTTTTCCTTTAACGGGTCAAGATATTCTGTGATTCTCTGAAGATGGTCTTAAGAAGGTGTTTGGCAAATGCATCCCATTTGCCCCCTCTCTGACACAGTGGGGTCTGCTAAGTCTGCAGGTACTTCCCTCTGCCCAGGTGTCTGGCAGTTAAGGCTAGGTGCTATGTTAAAACCTAACTGGAATTAACGCTGCATCTTTTGACTTTTAAATGCATGTAAAAGTTTGGCTTTTGTCACCAAACCCTCTGTGCCTGCCAAGCTGCGCTGTACCGGGTGCCTTCGTAATGCAAGGCGAGCGGGGGTGGCTGGCACCCCATGGCAGGAGGGGCTGCGTGTCCGCGGTGCGGCGCCTGGCCGCAGGCGGCTGGGGCCAGCTCCCCGGTGAATCTGTCCTGCGCGTTTGAAACCTTACGTGTGGGTTTCAGCAAGTGGTAAAGACTAATGTGGCTGCAAAGAAGAAATTTACTCTCAGAAATCAGTTTGTGATCTTGTCTTGGGCCCAGGGTGTTCATCACAAATAACATTCGTTGTTTGCAGCGTCTGCCTAAAGATCTCCTTTTCTAATCTGTGGGCCTGTTATTAAAGGAGAAACCTGGAGACTTAAAAACTACTGGTCTAAACCATGTAAAGGGTGGGGGTTTAAGGTAAGGATGCTTTGCACAGCAGCCAGACCCCATAAAAAGAGAGTGTTACTAGTTCTTCCCGATGCTCTTTCTGCTCTCTGATTGTAGTAAGCTTTGTTTTTTAACAGGGAGCTTTGGTCGATGTTATCTTGGACAAATTCAGGTTTCCCTAACGCTGTTGTGAATATATGTGGCTAATAGAGAACATGATCATATGGACAGTAGCAAATTGCATTTAAATTGCTTATTCACAGGCAACTTCAAAACTACTTTTGTGTCTTGAAGTAGTTTTGCGGGACTAAGAGAGATTTTTAGCCCTAGATTTCATTGGCCTTCAAGAACTAGAATTGTTCAACAGTGTCACGGGTTATAAGCTCTTACCTTGCACTCCAAACACTACGTATGGATCTGTCATTTACCAGCAAGTAAAGCACATGCCTGAGTGCTCTCCTGAGCAGGTCTGCATATAACAACGTACTCAGACGCTTTTCTGCCGTGGGACTTGGTGTATGAATATAAGCATGTGCATAAATATTTGCAGTATTTGGGCTGTAATAACTGTTCCATTTTACAAAAATGGATATAAAATAGAATCAAAGATGGAATCAAAATGTTCCCCTTTAATGTAGAACAGATATCTTTTAGCCGACATTTTGGAGCTTGTTCTTTTGAATTTTATTGTTGGTTTCAGGATTTGCTCTTTGCCTTCTCTGATCTGCCATGAAATGTTAGGTTATTTCCACCAAAGGTGGTCTCTGTTTTAAGATGCAAGCTGCTTTAACAGCAGATTAACCATTGTGATTAATGATGATAATGGATGAACGGTTTGGTCACTAACAAAACTGCATGACCACATATCGGCTTTAAAAACAGAATAAAAAAATAGCGTTGTTTAATCTGTTTCAAGAAGATTGTAAATGCCTGGAGATATTGATCCAGCCTGCGAGCCTGCTTATAAGGATACTCTCTGCCTGCTGCAGTGTGCTTAGATACAATCTAATAAGAGCTCATTGAATAATAAACAATGGTAGCCACCCAATCCTAAAAATTTAGATTGACGGAATTCCCTCCCCAGTGAAGAGAAAAAATCTAGAGCTGCCCATAAACTCATTACTGTCCACTCACCCATAAGCCAATAGAAGATCTTGGATTATTGGAACTCTTAGCTTTAAGAGAAATTGCTTTCCTAAATTTGACCTCCCACACTAAATATAAAATATGGACCATCTGTAATGAAGGGATTGCAGCCCAAATAGCTATCATCTCTCGGTGGCAAAGGTTAGAAGGTTGATGCACATTGGTTCCATAGGGATGGGGATGTTGGTGACCTTTTGGCACGAAAATGGTCACTTGGAGCTGTAATGTGAGAGAAAGGGGTCGGGTATTAGCCACTAAAGACTCTCTGATGCTGTGTCCTTGCTAAGCTTTTACAGAAAAAGCCATGGAGGCATTATGGGAAACAGCATCAAATCCCATCTACCAGATCTGAATATGATACAGAGGAAAAGTGAAACTGGATATATGCTCCATTTAGGTAACATTTCTTCACTTCTTAAAAGGACAAATGTCATCTGAGCTTATATAGAGCGTTCATTTCAAAGAAAAAAAGGTAAAAAGGCAATTTAGAGGTTTGCAGATTAATCTTTTGCCACTCCTGGACTCAACATTATATTTGACTGCCCATGATGGGCCAAGCGTGCGAGTACAAAGATGTGCTCCCTTTTCTTACTTACTTAAGGAATTAAGTATTGTAGAAAGCAAAACAAAAATACGGTGTGTGGTTAAATGAAATGCCGCTGTCCATACCCTGTGTTTTAGTGTAATTCCTGTAAATGATTGTGAGGGGCTATAGAGGGAAACACAGCGAACACAATGTTCCTTTTTGATCAGCAGCTTTTAACAAAGGAAGGATGTTGAACATCTGAAAGTAGGGAGTGCAGAGTTCACTGCAGGTCACCATTAAGGACAAGAACAAGGTAATGTAAGAGGCTGTGTGATTCCAGGTTGACAGGAGGATTTTAAAAGATCAAAAGTGTTTTATATATATGTTATAGAGGACCAGAAGTGCTTTCAGTCAACAGACGAAAATGCTAATGTTTAGAAATGATGAAAGCAAGACAAATGCGGTGGTGAGCTCCAACTGAGTCATCAAAACAACAAGTATTCTTAGTCTGTGGTTTTTAAAAGATTATTGCAAATTGTCCATCAGTGCAGGTGTGGTAAAAATGGTGATTCTGCTGCTATATGAACAGTTCACTGCTTCTGTTATTTTGGGATGGCAGAGTTGACAGTGAGTTGCGGCTTGCAATATTCGTTAGATCTAGACGTATTTGAATAATTTTAAGTTTTACATTGTGCTCCCTTCCTTTCAGTAACAGCAATAGAAATGTTTCTACTGTATAATTAAGTAGAGAGAGAGCAAAAAGAAAGAAACAATTAATAGCTGTTTCTGATAGAACCTTCATCAGTTTAGTGTGAAAAAGAAAAATGATGGAGTAATATTGCCACCAGCAATTCCTCAGTCAGGTGACTTTTTTGCTAGATCAATTCTGGTTGCTAAGCAACAAGCAAAAAGGCACGGTTATGTTTTGGTAAATCTTTTATTTTTGAATATTCTGTGCTGGAGTTTCATGTACTGTATCTATTACTCGTGCTGTTGATTCAAGACTCACAGTATCTTCCAAGCCATAAAAGCCCATCTTTTCTCATTTAAAAGGGACGATGTTATTTAGTTTTCAGAAAAACTTTTGTGACTAATACACATTTGAAAATACAAAACTGAGCCAGTGATTAGAGAATTTGTTAAAAGAAAGCAACGGAAAAATCATTAAAACAACTCTGACATTTTTGGTTAATGATATCTACATTAATGAGTTAATTGCCAATGCATCACATTTTATGCCACTATCAAATATTAATGTTATCAATGTTATAATAATAGCATCTATTGATATAATTGAAGCTTGCTTTCCAATAGGTGTCACCATGAATAATACCATTGCAGTATTAAAATCAATAATAAGAATATTAGGAGGGCATTATAAAATGTCAATACAATGAAAACCGCTTAAATAAATGCTTGATATAAAACAAACCGACTACATATACTAAGCTATAATTTAAAAGAATAAATTCACAACCCTATGTATAACCGTTTGGACATTGCAACTTTACCATTCTTAAAAGCATCAGACTGAAACTAATAATACAATAAAGCTGCGAAGAGAAGAAAATCCTTGCACATTCAGTGAGAAAATATTTAAAGAGTATATATGTGAGGAAATTATAAATATTGGAAGTGGTTCGATGTTACGTTTAAGATAAAGCCTTTGTGTTGCAACAGTCCAAAATCTGCTAGCAAACGTCGATGCCTGTCTTCCTTTGAGGTCAGTTCAAGCCAGGTACACAGCTGAGTCTTGGAAGGATGCGTGCCTGGCTAGCTTACACTGTGTATAAAGAAATCAGCAGCCCAGTCCTTGAAGAGGTATGGAAAGACAAAATTCCAATTTTCCAGCATGAAACATCTCGTCCATCTGTGGCCATTGCTGTTCCATTTCAACAGTGGCAAACTGGCACACGGGTAAGGGTCTGAGCATGATTCTCCATGCCTTTTGGCGACTGACAATGATGCTAAAAAAGAAAGGTTGCAGGATGGAGTGTTTGAAAATTTAGCCCATGGCTAAACAGCCATGCTGTTTGTGTGGAATAACAAGCAGGACAAATATTTTCGGAAAAAGGCACAATTAAGGTGCTTAATCGCCACCCAGGGGGCAGGGTGAAACCCCCACATAGTCTCGACTCTTGTTGGCACCAGCCATCATCCTGACAGCCACAAAGAGCTGGCTGGTCACTAGCAGCTGCCTGGTGTGGGGTCATTCGATCCTACGCTGAGGCTTTCTTTGTCGTATCTGTGCCCTGAAACAGGGAGGAGGATTGCCTCTCTTACGGCTGCGTACCTGATCAGAGGAGAAGAGGCTGGGAAAGCAGCCTCCAGAGACTACAAGGACGGCCCATCCGAAGAAACACTGGTCCTCGAAGACACGCCTTGCCACTGGGGAGTAGTAATTTACTGCGGAAAAACAACTTTACATTACTTTCCGTCCCACGTGCTATGCTGAGCTGGGTGGGAGGCAACGGGGCGTGCGGCGCAGCAGCCGGGTCCAAGCACCTCTTCCCGTGGCTGGAGGTAGGCAGCAGCCACAGGGGCTCTTTCCAGGGCACTGTAGCATAAGTTATAATTAAACCGACAGAGGCCAATGGTACTTTGAACGAGCATCCAAGTTATCAGCTCTGGCTGTCTTGCCATTTCTGACTGCCCATGGTAACGACCTCCATTCCCCACCAAGCAGGGTTTGCTGCTGGAGATGCAGGGCATTTGAAAGTTTACCTGGGAACTCTGTAAATCAAAATCGTTGCTCTGAAGGCTTTTTATTACCAGTGTTGTCTTCAGCTATATCTGCCAAAAAAGTTTTAAGACAACTCAGATTTATTTGCCCAAAAACATTTGACATTTACTTCATTACTCAGTGGACTGCATTCTCTTTAAATAAATTTTCCAGTGATCTGGACTTTCACCATGGAAATCTGTACAGTGAACTCCTAGTTTATTATGCCTACTTGAAAAGGGTAATTTAATAAGGCATCAGTACAAATACTTAATTGTGCAATGGCTATTGACAATGCCTTTAAACAGTTGCATATTTGCCAGATTTAGCTAATGGAAGTAGAATTGCCACTTAATGTCTCGGTTTGCACTGGCTGAAAATAAATTGTATCTGACATTCCTCTGGCTTTTAAAGGACATATTTAGATATTTACAGTCAGATTGATCTATTGTTGCATTTATGTTTCTTGTGTGAAAAAGTATAAAGTAATTTAGATGGAGATACTTATTTGCACATTCAGTATTTGTAATAGATTCACACAGTCTGATGTTTCACAGACTTGAGATATTGATATCAGAGAGAGTTGACTGAAAATAACTTGACAAAGTCTATTATTTCCAAAATGTGTGGATTTGTCAAGTGTGAAATAATTTGATGGAACAGGCTACCTTTAATGACATTTCCATTTATAGAATGTTTT
The DNA here is from genome assembly GCF_964289735.1 of Phaethon aethereus. Lineage (NCBI taxonomy): Eukaryota > Metazoa > Chordata > Aves > Phaethontiformes > Phaethontidae > Phaethon > Phaethon aethereus. Next base: position 14,159,781 of record NC_138588.1, on the reverse strand, counting down.
GAAAAGTAAGTTACAAATTGTTCATACAAGATTTTGCATCATTTTCTGAAAGTTCAGCTTCATTACATTTTGTTTGGAAATTTAATTTCTAACAAAAATAACTCAAAGAAAAAGTGTAAAAGCAAAATGATGGCATTTTGAACATATGAAAGCAAAATACTCCAATTGGCACAAGCTGAAAGTTTTCTTACTTTTTGGTTCAAAAAACGTTTACAGTGTTTCATTCTGATTTAGGATGCAAATGACATCTGCAATATGGAAAATATTCATAAGATGAGAAAACAATTCCATATTGAGTCATAGTGCAGATACATTCAACTCGGTTTGTATTCTCCATTAGAAATATAATTACTTATCTCTGTACTTCCCCTTTCCTCACACCTCATTTAAGAAGCAAAAAACTTTTTCTGATGAAGCAACTTATCATCACATTAAGAAGCTCAGTAGCAACTGAATTATGAGTATTGTGATACTGCAATTTTTTCAATGGCCAATGCATTTTTAACTTTTGTAATGAATTTACTGTAAAGTGTGAATCTACTTAATTCTGATGAAAGAATCAAATTACATTTAACAATTCTCTGTAAAGGTTAAGGTTTGTTTAGATTGATATGTTCAAAAGTTTCTACTTTAGTTTTCTGAATTGTTAAGACATGGCATTGAAAACATGTGAACATCTGAGGGGTGCAATTTATTTCAGTTAGGTTTCACTTCATTGTCCTCTTGGAAGAGCAGTGCTTTGTTGAACGCAAGGCTTGGTTTTCAACAATTGAGCTAGTATCTGCTTGGACAACTTATACAGATAATTTTGCCATTTTCATTTCAATTGCTTATGCAAATCCAGGAATGACTTTGTGCCTTGCACTGCTCAAGTCGCAGGGTGGGACCAGAGTTGGCAGCAACAGGAAGAGCTCTACAATTCGGGATCAGGGTTTGCTAAGTTTCCGTGCAGCCTTGGGAGCAGGGTGAGTGCTGAAACAGCTTCTCCTGGCTGAGCTGGTGACCGCAGCTTTCTTGTTTCCACTCTTCCTTCGCATCTCAGGACTGAGGAGTGTCGTGACTGAGAGCAATAACTTTTTCCATGCACAAGGTTTAAGTCTGGAAGGGAATTTAAGTGTTTCCTGTTGCCTGCGAGCAAAGAGTAAGGCATAAATTCTTGTCTCTTAAGCTTCCCCTTTGCTTGTGACTACTGATTCATGGATGACTTGAAATCAGCCCTTGAATCCACATTTTCCAGAATCCAGAGAAATTCAGCCAGAATTTGCTGCCTAGACCAATTGCACCATGCCTAAACAATAAGTAGTGGTAAATACCGGTATTTTTAGTCCTAAATGCTTAGTCAGAGACTTACGAACAGGCATAAACACAGGAATTTATTATTCTAAGCTCTGTCTCCCCAGACTGGAGATGGCCTCCAGCAGGCTGTCAATTCTGAGCCTGGAGAATGGCTGAGGGTAAACAGTGACAGAAGTTCTATCAAGTGTGCAGGGCTGGAGCCATTAAGTGCTTTTAAAGGAATAATAAAACTTCATATTTAACATGGGAATTTTTTGGATTAGAATGTATTCTAATTCTGTAGTGCTGTATTTGAATAACTTGGTGACAGCAGATACTTAAAAAACTGCGGGTCAGTCAGCTCTGAAAATATTAATTTTAGACAGAATAGTAAGGAGCACCTAGACTGAAATGTATGCATTAATCAGATAAAGATTAACCCCTGAGATCGATGCTGTGCACTTTGTACCATCCAGTCTTTTGCGTTGGCCATACTTAAGTTTAAATTAAAAGGCTGCATTAATTTAGTTTGTTAATTAGCAGTTCGCTTCCATTCAGGAAGCCTTTCTGCAGCCCTTCCAACTGCTGAGCACATCTGTTGTCTTCCATCTGCATGATCATCATGCGTCAGTGAGCCAAGAAACATGGCCTCATGGTTTGGGTGCTAGAACTCAATGCGGATACATCATGATACTTGTTGAATAACAGGGCTGGATCAATACATTGAGGTTTAACGGAGAATCAAGCATAATGAGAGAAGGGACCATATAGGTAATGTTTCCTTTATTCCTGCTGTCACTGTATCCTGTATCACAGGAAGATACCCCAACACTCTCGTGGGCCTAAGTGCTGCTGAACAAGGTGCCACTTCTTTTTATGTGAATCAGCAAGTCTTATGATTAATTTTGGGGCTTTTTTTTCAGTTCAGTGATAAATTTTGACACCTGTTACAAGTCCACTCTATTTAAAACCTCTGGCAATTGCTTTTGAGGCATTTAAGAGTGGTGGTTTTTTTCCTGTACATATGGTGGCTAATTTTGCTGATGCATATGGTCAGATGGAAATAACCACTGGAATGAGAAATAATAGTAGGAAGCTTAATACCTAGATTCTGAGCTTCCAAAACTTCTGTTGTGGCATAGAGAGTGTGTGTCATTTGGCTTCTCCCCGAGAACATCTTTGCATTTCTGGGTGTTTCTGTGGGCCCACGCTGCATTGTACTGCATCCTTCTATATACTTCTTCATGATGATCTCAAAGACATACCAGAGAGAAAATTCATTCTCTTTTGTGATCAGTCTGTGCTGAACCATTACTTAATTCTCTGTGTTCTTGAAATGCAGATACTATGGGTTGATAAGGAATTATGTTTGTTTTAGAAAATATCAAATCTTCCCCCTGGAGAAGACCACTGCCTGCAGTGTTACAGTGAGTCATGCAATAGTATATGGAGAGGGGCAGAACACAAACCAATAGTACCAGGCGGTGAAAACAGGATAAAGGAGGAAGCAGCTGAGAAAGTAGATTATGACCCTTGAGTCCAGCAGGATTTGTCCCTCTATACTCAGTGGTCTGAGGACAGCTCAGCTCCAATGATGCAATGACACAAATTGCCGTCTAAGCTACAGGTTCTCATGTTTGGAGTTTGCTCTCAGCTGATTTAGATTTGCCAAAGTTCATTATTTCAACATTAAGCAGCACTGGAAACTTCCACTCACTGCTGGAGAGAGAATAGATTTTTGCAGCTGAAAGGAATGAATAAAACCCCACTGCCTATGGTTTGGCTATGAAAAAGTGCACATAGGACCTCCTAGGTAGGATTATGTATTTGTGTTTGTGCGTACATTCATTCTTTGATATTTTTTCAGCAGTGAAGCAGGTACTCCAGACTCTCAGACATTTACCTAATTCTGTTGAATGGCTGTTTCCAGATCATTGGGAAAGTTTTTCTGTTGAGATATGGGGCACACCAGCTGTGTAAGGGAAAACTGTTTCATGCTTCCACAGAGTACAAATCCGTAACCAAACTTTCATTCAGAAGCCTGTAAATGTCCACAGGGAGGATAACAATTTTCTCCTCTTGCCACTGTTTTGTTAAAAAAACTAATAATAGAGGAAAAAAAAAACTTACAACAAGGAGTAATAAAAAGGTAATCCATAGTCTGGGGCCTTGTGTAAGCGCAGTAAACATAAAAAATTTATTAAGTTTTTCTTATTCCAGGTGGAGATTGTTAAAGGCAGGCTTACTTCTCCTGAACTGTTCAAAATTAACTTTCGTGGAGGACAAAGTTTCACTAAGCATCTTAAAGTCAACCTCAAACTGGATCATCTGAAAACATGATAGCTGAAGCAATAGGAGCAGGATGAAAACAAGGGGAAAATAAGTATGGGGGAAGCTTTGTGGGTGCCCTCCTGGGGCTTGTCCTGGCAGGCTCCCGGGAGAGGCCGAGGAGGGCAGGCTGGTGCCCTCCCAGAGGGATTGGCACCTCCAGAGAAGGGAAAGCGCCCAGCTGCATTGGGGAAAACTGAACCAACATCTGCAAAATAGTCCCCAGAAAGAAAAGAGAAAAATTCAGAGAGAAGCCAGCCAGAGGCCTGAAGGAGCCTGAGCAGCAGTGCCCTGGGCTCGGTTCAGTTTGGGTATTTTCTGCCCTCTTCACCAACCGCTGCTTTGCCACTATGTGAGTCATGAGTCAGATCCGGCTCCCTCCACTCAACATGTTGTCCCCACTTAACATGTTGTCCCCACTTAACTGACACCCTCATAACTGACCTCACACCTCCCCCAAGACCTGTACAGGTAACCACTGTTGGTGCTGGGACGTGGTTGGGTTGTGCATTCCACACCTTACTCCTATTTTCTGTGCTTTCTATTCAGATTACAAGCTTCTTGGGACAGACTTTGTAGTTCGTTTTTACAGGCTGTAAAAACAGGATCTAATTTTATCATCTCCGCGTAATGGCTATCATTATGCACTCCACTATAAGCCCAGTTCCTCGTAATTAATAAAAACTACTCACGTAGTGAGGTCAAGGTGAAAAACTTTTCCTGTTGGTTTGGAGCACTTTTTCCATTTACTTCTTAATATTCTAACTGGTGTTGAATTGTTGTGGCGGTGAGCTCTTTCCATCACAGCAGTTTCACCACGAGAGGACCTGATTCTGAAACCCTTAATAATTTGTGCTGTCTCAGCTAATGGAAGTCTTCCTGTGGAAGTCCCTTAGTCTCTCCATGCAAATGCATGTCCTCCTCTCTCATCATGTTCAGTGAAACCTGTGTCACAGCTCTACTGCTTCTTGCTACTAATAAAATTACTATTATGTTATCTATCATGGTTGAGATAAACTAGTTTTTTGGGAACCTTGTATTTGGTTCAGGAAATCAAAAGTAAAACATTTGAAAGCTCACTTCTATCTTTCTAAGCAACCAAAAACCTGCAAAGTTGTGGATATTTGTTTCCAAACATAATGTGAGTCTGTTTATAACGGAGATATAAATATCTTCATTTCCACACTATATCAAATTTTGAACTTAAGGAGACTTTCAGATATAAGAACCCATCAGCTACAGGTCAGCAGCAAGAACCAGTATTTTTTTCTTCAGACAAAGTGAAGATCCTTGCTCCAATCTGAGTTGGGGATTTACCGAGTTCACAGGTTACCCTAGTAACCAAAATGGCTGTGCACATTGCTCTACATCTGACAAAGTTGAGTTTGTCGCTCAGCCCCAGCATACTCCTCTCTTGTTCCTCCCTGTAGCCCAAAAAATGGATATACGCATGGATGAGGTAAAGGTAATCAACGTCAAACCTGAAAGAGTATGTATGTCCCTAAATGCCCCCATCATGCAGTAGCTGGGAAATTTGTGACTATTTGATCAGTTCTGAAACTAACAGAAAAAACAGCCCCAGTCAGATTGCACAGCGACTCCTGGATCTGCAGACACGCCGCAGCACAGAGGAAGCAGAGCCTGACTGCTCGGCGGTGTGGCATGGCACGGCACAGCCTTCGTGCTCTGAGGTCTAACCCTGGCACGCTAGCAGCCAGGTACCAGCACCCAGCTCCCCCCGAGCGCAGGTTTGGTGTTTGCCCGTGCGGTGACGTTGTCTGCAGTCACACGTGCATGGTTCAGGAAAATCAATGGAAGCATTTCCGTGGAGCTCAGTAGGTTTCGAATTGAGTTTGCTTTGTGCGCCATAAATGACAGCTGTAACATTCTGCGTGTGTGGATCTGTTCGTGCACGTCTCACCATTGCATGAGGATGTGGTAGAAGGAGGTCAGTATCATAAAGGTATGCAAGAATATAGCTACTGAGCATAAAATAGAGTTCTAAGTTCACCTAATGTGCTCTAAAAGAGATGCCAACCGCTTAGTCGATCCCCCGATTCTTTGCGCAAATTTAGTGGCAGAATTCAGTTCTTAGTTACAGACGGATTGCTAAAAAGGAAATTGCTACTCAAAGCTAAATTCTGACCTCACTTGCCAGATTATAAATGCAGTGATCGCTCTGACTTTGGTGAAGTCATCTGTGCTTGGAACAGTGTAAATGAGAGAGAATTGGGAACTATATTATAAAAATTCAACACTTGGGATACTTTATGAGATAATGCATTAGGGCATTAAAATATAAGTGAAGGTACCTATGCATTTTATCCTGTGGAAAGTCCACTTTTTATCTACTTTAAGATTATATGTAGTATTATGTCTTTATTCTAGATTCCCCCATTTATGATAATATCATTAACACTGCAGTCCCCATCTGATGGAGTGTCAGTTATGCTCTTCACTTTCATGGAGTAACGCTTTGAAATTTCAAAATACTTGAAGATACTGTAACAGCCCGTGCTGCCAATATAGCATGGAACTGCTACTTCACAATTCAAGTAGTCAGCTATTGACTCGTGGCAATCCATATCTGCATTAAAATGGTGAGTTTTGGATTAATGTGGAGCTGAAAGCCCAACTGAGGCTCTTTGCTGCCAGCCTGTCTCTGTAATTGCAGCATGGATTTCACCAACCACAAAGGGCAAAATGAATGTGATCATCCCCAGCAGTCGATAGCACATTGATTTTTTTCACTCTACGATTCGCACAAATATTGAAGCTCATTTTTTAAGCAAGGAGGATTATTAATCTACATTTCTTAAAAAATAAGTCTGTTTTGAAGCATGGTACCTTGCAGGGATTATTTAATGTGCAATATGTAAATCAGATAAACAAATTTTTTTTTTTTTTTTTTAACCAAAAATGGGCATTCTCAGCAGACTGTGAAACCTCATCCTCACCATTGTGCTGTCATGTGTCGTACTGTTTGGTTAAGAGATTAAAGAAGGAAATGTTGGCAGGTCTTGTTCTGGTCAATGGTCTGCGTTTTCTTAGTTTGGTTTCATTTTCACTAACCCCTGAGGTTGTAAACAGACTGTGTACAACATCACCTGTGGTTCCTAAGACGAAACAATGATTCAAGACCACTTCTTCCCTAAATGGATGCAGTTAAGCTGTGGTATAACAAATATACTTTAAGTCAGGGAAACAAAGAAAGTTCCTGCCAAATAGTGGTAATGTTTCTGAAAACTGCAACGTTCCTTTTTGTCATTTGCATCACCTGTTTCTTGGGCACGGGCTTTCTAGAATTATGGCTTCAACTGTATGGCTGTGACAAAGCTCCAGTACTGAGGACCAGATTTACTGCTCTTCCCTCTGTGTGTACGCGAGCTGACAGTGGTTGTTAATATGTGCCAGCTGCAAAATGGGCAGCTGACCTGCGTGAACAAAATAGATTCATTCAGTCCTTGATAAACTGTAGTCACTTGTACGTGAATGTAATAGGAGCCATACATACTGGCTACAGGTTGTCCTGTTTGGCTGTAGACTTTCCTGGTTCTGACTTTACCTTCCTAATTTTGGAGGTCAGACCACAGAAGATTTCTTCAAGCTTGCATTTCCACATCACTTTAAGGAATGCAGTTGCTGGGCCAGCTCTGTGCTGGATTTGGTCTATTTGTTAAAACTTTTCTCAAGGGAAGCGCAACTCATGATAAGATACATTCCAGGAGTGGCTTTAATGAAAAAGTAGCAAACGAGCACAAATTAGATTACCTTTATAAATGTCCAAGGTCAATCAGGGCTCTCCTGTTCCTTCCTTCATCCCAAGGCAATATTAATGAATGCAAAACCCCTCTTTGCCAAGGGGCAGCCTTGAATATCAAGTCTTCGTTTGGGTGGATTTAATTCAAACCCCTGGTAAACCTTGAAACAAATGCAGGCTGGTAATCTACAATGTAGAAAAACAGACTGAGAGACACTATTTAGCCTTTGCTTTCATCTTGTCACAGGCACCGCATTACACATTCCCAGAAATAAACCTTTATTCAGGAGAGTATTTCGTGTTTCCCTCTGTGTTTCCAGTTAAGTTGATGAGGCACCTTTCATGAGTCAGAAATGCTCTTTTAGGTAAATGTGACAGAATAAGATGCATTCAAAACTGATTAGGCTCCTCACTGCCAGAAACTCAGCTTCCGATTTTAACTGTTTGTCCCAGTAAATCCTCAAAGTAGAGCAGTTGCTGTGTGTCATTAGTTGTGCGTTTGCTTTCCTCAGGGTATTTAGCTACTTGCTCTGCAGCTTTTATTGCACTTAGCAGTACAATAACATCTCAAAATGCCCTACCTTCAATGCCAGAGAACAGTCAAATGAACAAATATTAGTCACACAAAAAGGTAATTCCCTGAAATAAACTACCATTCATATTACGATCTGAAGAAGCTCAAACTTCAATTTCCCTTACTTCCCTAAATGTAAGAACACCCTCAAATATTACACATTTAAAGCATGAACTGTGCTTTCTGCTTTTAGCGTGCAGAATAATGGGACTGTAGTTCTCGGCTCAAAGCCCTTGTAACAAACCCTGCTCCTGTAAGTGCAGCTCCAGACTGAGTAGCTGGTGACTGGTTGAGTTGTTCTGAGAATCCTTTTATCTTTCTTTCATGATAGTCACCTGCAACAGAGGATGAATTGTGATGGAGGGTAGCAAGTCGTGCAGAGCCTTCCAGGCATGATAAATAACATAGCATAGCAGGTGTGTATAAAACAATCTCTTAGCTAACTGTGTTCTGAGGTCACTACTTTATTACACTGTGAAATGCCTTGGTTAGACTTCGCGCTTTATCTACTATTTCTGGACATTTGGAAGTGGGAGGATGTTTTTCGGAGGTACTCAAGCAAAGATGGTGTGAGCTTCCCCGAAGGCTCTATTTTATCTCCCAGTTATGCCTTTTTATCCCCAGCTGGTTTTAACTTAACTTCCCGCTGTCCCACACATGGGGAAGTCCTTTACATCCTCCTGCTGCCACTGACAGTGGGGATTTCAGGTGGCGTGAAGTCACTTCGGTGGACTGACTCCAGTGATACGGACCAACAGAAAAAGTGGCCTGAGAGCATAAATCAGGAAGGCGTGGAATTACAATAGCATGTCTGTGACATAGCAAAACAGCCCACATATTTTTTTATCTATCCATAAAATGAACAGGAGAGTTCCCCAACGTGGAGGATCTCTGCTCTTGTGTTGCCAGAGTCCTTCTGAACAGTGTGGTTAGTTCTTGCAATGTCTGCCCATGACACTGATGACAAGGTAGAGAACGATTTCATGTGTTTCCAGAACCATTTCTGCTGCATGACTATATAACTTCTGATGTCAGTGACCTTTGCTTTTGCCCTTTTATCAGGTGTTTGGTGATGGACAGACTTATCACAGGGAAAGAGGGAATATCTTTAGGGGAAAAAAGTTAGTCCTATTTCCAGCAGATTTTACCTATAAGGTCATGGACAGAGATCACATTCAAAATAGTCAGTGCTCACAAAAGAGAATCATGCACCACTGGGTATTAAAGAGCACTCCTCCGTGTTTTCAGGAATATTTTAATCCACTAACTAATGAACCAGTAGTTGTAAAATAGATATAAATGCATTACATTAGAATGTCCCGTCCAAATTTAGTTCAAAGTGATCTGACTTTATGTGTTTGCTCTTCTATTGTTTCAAAGTATCTGCAGTCACTGGCATGCTGAGTTTGTTTATGCCTTCTGTTTTTGTTTCCACCTGAGTCTCTGTATGCTTGAATGCAATATTAAAGCTTTTAAGAAAGGCAGGATGGTCTTGGGGTTAGAGCATTGTAATAGGATTCTGGAGACCTCAGGTCTCAGTTTGATGCTGCCACAGCCTTCCTCTGTGATCTTAGGCAGATTACTTAGTCTTTGACTGATTCTCCTGCTCTGTAAAAGGGACATTAAGATATTAAGCCCTTGGAGAGTCGTGTATCAGAAGTACAAAACAGAAAAGTACAAAGACATAGATTTTGTAAGGGTAAAAAAATACCCCCCTGCCCTGCAGACATGAGGAAAAGGCTGTTGAAATCTTTCCCTGAACAGTGCTGTGTCATAAGCTCTCAATTAAAACCATAATGGGAACAGAGAATACCTGCATTTTGCAGTTCTAGATAGCTAATGAGCTGTGCAGAAAAAACTACCTGAGAACAGTTGCAGAAGTATGCTCTGTGCTGTTTAGCTCATTTACTCTTAGACATGTCTGCTCTGTTTTAACTAAGCACTGAGAAGGCTGTCATCAGTTACCATGCTGAGATTATCAGTGCGCAGTTTAATATAACGGACATTATTTGAACAAGGTCCAAAGACATTTGTATACAAAGCATCATTGGAAGCACCTCCCAATTCCTTTGCAAATGAATAAATATGTTTTTTCCGTGATTAGAGAATCTTCTTTACTTAGTTATTGATTAGCGGAGTCAAGCAAACTTGTAACCTTACCTAATGCATTTTCACCCTCCATTTGCCCCAGCCATAGATTAAAATTTGTACTTAAATGAAGAGACTCTTCCTTCTTCCACCAGTGACTCCATAGTCTGCAGCTCTGGGTGGCATCCACCCACATTCAGCAGCTCTCTTGAAAAGCACCTTAGATATTTCTGTAGAGACAGGTCTGCCTGAAGAAGGGGAGAGATTTTCCCAAGTCCCTTTTCTGAGAGGGCAGAGAAGACAGGACTCATTACTTTATGACACCGTCTATAGCAAGAATGACAGTCCCAGCTTTTAGCAGTGCTGAATGCTCCTGTGTACAGCGCCGTGGGGCCAAGCTTTCCTCCCAGCCCGCAGGCAGAAATGTGAGGCCTGACCTCAGCCCGCTGCAAAATCAGCATCTGATCAATGCTGTCCTTTGAGAGGCCCAGGGACAAGCAGAGGAGTGCCCTTGGTTGTTGAGGAAGCTGCGTGGGGAGGCAGAGGTAGCTGCGTTGCTGAGTTGCTATTCTCCACATAAAGAATTGGCAAAGGCTTAGAGGAATGTAAAAGGTAGAGGAATCCAGATACCAGCATAAAAGATGTCATTCCTAAAGTGTGCAAGAACAAAAGACAAACGGTAATAGGTCATTCTGGAATCAGAATCATGAATGACAGAGAGCTGGGAATGAAAGAAAGGGCAGGTAAATGTCAACAGTTAGGGAACAGAGATCATGAGCTCTCTCACGTGGAAGAAAGCACTCAGAATATTCAGCAAAAGCAAGTTTGATTGTAAAATAAACTTAGTATCTTCAGTCTGACTACCTGGCTAGCAATGTTTTCCAAGGTATTGTGACAGATAAGCAGCTGAGGGAAAGAGAAAACCCAACAGAGATGAGAGATCCAGACAGCATATGGAGTAAGTGATTGTGATACACAGACACAGATACTTCTGTAAGGTGTTGATGGCAGAATATGTTGTGTCACCTGAAAGGGAGGCAATAGTCCATCTCACACAAGAGTAGATGCTAGCAGAAAGGGAAAAGATGTAAAGTAAGAAGGAAAAGTAAACAGACATGGGAAGTGAAATGTAAGCAGGTAGCTGGAAAGAGGGTACTGCCCTTCCCTTATGGTGAAACAACTTCCACTTTTTTGGAGTCTGTAGAGATCGACAGATGTCGACCAGCTGTGAATCTTACCTATGAACATGTTTCTTGTGCAATATTGTTAAGAAGGACAAGTTGCCCATAGGAAGCTGGTATTTGTCCGATGTTATCATTTGGCTTTTTTTTAAAGTATTGTTGTAGAGGCCCAAAAGGTTTCAGGATTGGCATTAAGATGTGGGACTTCATGGGTTGACGCTAACCTAGATTAGCAAAGTATAGAAGTTGATTGCTCCCATGATAGTTTGATGGCTTATGTGACATAAATAGTGTCTGGATCCAGTTTCTCGTGCCCATTAATCACTGTATTGTTTGCATTAGTTGTTAGTGGTGTTGGCACTAGACTAGTGGTGGGTACTGATGGACCAGGTGAGCCAAAGTTGGTGCCCTCAGCAGGAGTTTTGCACCTTCTGAAAACTGAGGCACTATAAAGCATGTGTGAACAGCCCACACTGACATGCTTGAGATAATCTGTTTCTTTCTGTGGATAAAAAAGACTGTTCCAAAGATTCTCAATCCAACACATTTCAAGTAAATTAATTTAAAAAAAAAAAATCCATCATGTTCACAGCAAATATGCAGTATTTGGCAGATAACAAATCACATTACCTCAGCTCTGAGCCTGTTCATCAGACACATTTGATATGGAAGTGGTTTGTTTTATTTGAGTTTAGAAATTAGAGGGCACAAACTTCATAGCAAATGATGGGATACAGTTATTTGCTCTTTTTCTGTTTGTCAACTATCTACGAACAGTCCTGTTTTGACAAGTGTGCCAGTTATTTTAGTCTACAAGCTGATCTTTTCTCTTTGACTAAACACTGAGTATTCATTGTTTGCCAAGTTGTTAACAGTGTATGTTTGCTCAGCTCTGCCATAGAATGTCCTTCTTGATCTCTGATCAGATATCTGAAAATATCCAGCAGAAAGGGAGGAGGGGATTCAAGATGATGTACAAATACTTTTATCTTGAAGTTCCAGCCAAGTGCATTCACATGATTATCAAAAATTTTTATTTTCCATTAACACGAAAAGAAAATATCCCTTGAGCAATTCAGAAGATGACTGCACAAGATAAAATGCATGGTGCAGCCAAAAGGAACTTCTTTTTTAATTTGAACAACTGTTGTCAAACTACTTTTTTGTAGCAATTGCCCAGCTCCACCCAGAGCCTTGCAAAGCACAATAATAAAAAGAATATCCAATGGCCCAGCTGGAGAGATAATGAAAAGCTTCTTACCTTTCTGACAAAGTATTTGTTACTGTTTTTCCTCTCCTACTGTGATATTGCCTTGTCAGGGCTGTAATTTTTCGGCATTTCAAAAGCCTGTTGTTGATCTTCATACGGAGATTATAGATCTCTGCGATACTTCTCCTTCATTATTTCTAATTTACATCTTTCCCTACAATCTAAATACTGTAATAGTGCCTCTCTCAATTCTTGTCCTGCTGTTACTTTGTACTGCCCCTTCGAGTCTTGCTGGTGAAATTAGTATGATTGGATTCTGATTTTTAATTACTATAAAAGCTACGTGGCATGGATTGGTCTCTACTAAATGTAAAGTCCGAACATTTGTGCGCACACCTGATCAGAACTCTCTTGCCCTATTACATCTGAGCCGAATCATTTAGTCACTGTGACCAGGATAGAGGATGCTCTCGCTCTTTGCACCCCTCCTGGGGGGCACTGAGGCGGTGGTGTGGCGTGGGTCCGGCTCCGTGCCCGGGCGAGCAGGAGGTGCTGCAGGGAGCAGGCGCACGTGGAGGAGCGCAGCCGTTGCCAGCTCCTGGGGAGCTCCTGCCGCAGGGTTTGGCTGAGCTGACTTGCAGCTCCAAAATCTGCATTTGAAAGTGTGATTTTTAAACAGGTAATTTTCAGCACAGAGAAGCTTTGGAATACTTTTGAACTGGTTTTGCATCTTTTTAATATTTATTGTTAATCCTTAAATAATAAATAGAATTGCTCTGGTCAGATGCTTTTCTCTGCAGATGTATAGTATTTCTGAGGCTTCCTTCTGCCTAGAGAGGGCTTCAGGGTTAATTTATATCCATTTAGCTAACTGGTGCAATTTTTGTTGTTGTATTCTTTTATGTCAGCCTAAGACTGATTATGCAAATTTAGTTCATGCCTGTAAATTCATCAACACAAATTAAACCAATGTATGAATACTCCCATGCAAAAGTTGCTCCAATTTAATTAAATCAGTATCAGACAACACTGTCCATGTCTTTGTGTATAGGCTGGGCCTTAATGGCTTAGATCACATAACAAAAAGAGGACGAGTCACCTGCTGCAGCCTTAAATCCTTTTGGAGAAGCTCCCTCTTTTGCAATGTGCAATTTTACAGTGGTAGGCACAGCAGGAGACTACTCTTTACACACTACCTCACTGCAAATCCTATATAGCAATGCAAACATTCATTTTATAAATAAATAGGAGCTGTGCTGATTATTACAGCAGTTACATAGCATCCTAATTATGTTTCTTGGTTTAGGGGGGTTTGTTGTCTTTGCTGTAAAGAAAATCAGATTCAAACAGTGGAACTGATTTCTAAAATCATCTAAGAAAAAATTCACTCCTGGGCTAAGAGCCAAATTGAGCCATCAGATGCCTGTGAATGCAGCTCCCATTTTCCTAAGCAGAAATTGCTGAGTTCATCTACGAACAGAATTTGTCTCTTCTAGAAGCCTGGCAGAATGTATAAGGGCAACAAGGAAAATGGGATTTATAAAAGCAGACATCATTGGAAATAACAGTGCTCACACCGCCGTGATTTCAGGAGTTGATCCTGAATACTTAGCAGCAGGTGAAGCGCTGAGTGCTTAACTTCTCACTGTCAAAGAAAAGTTCTAGCAGAATTTCGTAGTGAATCAGGGAGAGAGCCAAAGCTGCTTAGAGGATCACACTGTTTTCCTTATTCTGATGAACTTCTGTGTTGATGATGAGAAGTTTCGTTTCCCATGTTCCTTTCTGTTGTCACAGATCAAGCAGTGCTGCTGCAGAGTTTCATCCACACAGCATAATTGGTGCAATTCTTTTTTTGCTGTTTCAGTGCTTTAATATTTGATGCACCCTTCTTTGTCGTCTTCTCTGTCCCTTCCCTTTTGCTGAGGATGGAGAACTGGGGGACTTCAATCTTAAGGGGGTTAGAAACAAGAAAGCACATAAAAAGATTCTCCATAGGAATTCATGTTAAGAACCTCACATTTTTTCAACCCAACTCATTATTTTGTTAGGGCACTTCTTCCTTCTGAACGTTAACAGTACTGGAAGTTAGAAGGTACTTGCAACCTCTACCCACTCTGCTGGCGGAAGGAAGACAATTTTTACTTGAAACAAAAGAAGTTGCATACAGTATTCAGTGTCCCATAAGTAGCACTTCTTCCTAATATTTGACCGTGGCTGCAAAACTAAAATCCAGATTGTAGTAGTAGTAGCCTTGTGAACACAAAAGTAAATCAAAATACTTTTTAGGGTAGTGCTCACAGTGTTCATTGGTTACTGGTCTTTTTTTAGAAACATAATGGTTCTTCCAAAATTAACCGCAGCTGATAATGAAACCAGCAAAAGCTTAAGCCAACAACTGGTTCTGAAGTAGGGAGTACCCTGGGAGCCCTTCAGTGGGAACAGAAGTCGTATTCCAAATTATCCTTTGATATATTGCAAGATATGGCAAGATGCCCTATATTAATTCCATTTTAATTAATGCAGTTATATTGTGTGACATCTTCTGAAATATATATAATCACTTCATAATAAATTGCCAGGTGATTTATGTTACCATTTTATCTCTTCCAAACTTCTATTTGGGTGCCAAACTCCCAGGGTGGATGTGTGAAAGTCACCATTGCAAGATACTTGCTCTGTTTTCTTCCTTCCCTCGTGAACGCTTCTCTCCTCTATCAGGAATTCAATTTTTTTTAATCAGTTGCGAGATTCCTGTGCTTACAAAACAGTTATATATTCAACAAGGTTCATGTTTTGTCTCGATGAAAAACGAACATTGTATTTGAACCCAAGTGCTGAATGCTGGGTGTCGTCATTACAATAACTGGGGAAAAAAACCAAAAGATGAGCTGGCTTTATGTACTGCTCCAGCCAAGTGTCTGAGCTGAGATTTCTGCAAGGGATTTAAGGGACAGGGTATCAGAGCAGGAAAAAGTCCCCTTTGGCCTCTATCCAAAATAAGAAACAGCCCCTGAGGCTCCTGAAAGAGTCAAGGCACATAGCTGGAAACCATCAAACCCAGCCATGTATTCCTAGGGAGGATGCATGGGCTAAGAGCTGGGAAGAGATCCATGAAAGGCAGCTGGACTAGTGAAATAACTCAAACTTCCTGTGGGTTCCTGGGAGAGGCAACCTTTCCTTTGTTGGCATGGTAATTTAGCAGAAAAGTCCTAAGTTTCAAGAGGGGAAAAATAGCCCATGGAGTGAAAGACCATGTCAGAGTCCTGCTATCTACTGGAAATAATCAGTAAATTCTTAGGTGGATACTTACTGGCTTCACAGCTATGAGAACTTAAAATGAGCCAGTTTTCTGTGAATAAGCCTGGTTTCTATGTAATTTGTAATAAAACTTCCATCCCATGATTCTGAATTGTTTTCTCTATTATTTTCTCACACTGTCTGTATGACAGTTCAATGTTATTATTTCAACTGATGGAAAATATTCCAGTTGGGACTGGGTTCTGAAGGAAAATTGTGTTTTTTCAAGAAGTATTTTCTGGGAGGCAAATGTTTCAGATTTTCATTCAGGATGTCTGGTTGGACATCTCCTGCTGTAGTCAACTGTGTTTTCATCCTCGTTTCGTATCTACATACAGTCAGAAACCGAATGTATAAAACTGTGTCTGTCCCATTGTCACATAGCTGTGTAGGCATAGCATTGGTAAAAGGAACTCAGATGGAGTAAAGGAACCCGGTCTAGTAACTTAGCCATAAGATTTTCTTTGGTGTATTAATGCTTTCAGGGTACTCTCTCTCACTCTCAGCCTTTCTCTCTCATCTTTTCTTTTTCTTTGTAATCTGTTTCTCTTCTCCCCATTTCCTTCTCATTTTTACTGACCCGCTTTTTGACTGTAGTCAATCTCTGCTTTTGTTTGTTTTCTTCCTGTCTTCCCTATATAATTTCTGGTCCCGTCACCCCTTTGTTGTGTGCGCACATAGGAAGATTGCCCTGTGTCTTGGAAACAGGAAATCAGTTGTGGCTGACTTTGGTCTTTTGGAAAGCTGGCTCTGAGGGTCCATCAAGCACAGCGAGGGCATGGGCTTCTCGGTCATCTGCCCATAGCACAGCTTGTAGTAGTGGAGATGAGACACTGAAGGGAAATCTTGTTGAATCCTAAGTGAGGGCTTGGTGGGCCTTGGTGAAAAATTGGAGTGAAGTTCTAAGGGAAAAGTAGAAGACAAGACTGCTACTTTGAGGTTGGCATTGTGAGAGGTCATGGCTACTGTTTTGTGTCTGCGTAGTACAAACAGTTCAGTTTGGAATGAACTAAGTCCAGTGTTTGGAATTGAATGGCAAGTGCTTTACACCTGATTCTTCAGCTGGGTCAGTCAAAATGTTCTGGGAGTCACATATGGAGCATGTGTTGCATGAAACTAATTGTGTTAGTATTTGCATGAACTTTAGGTACAATGATCAAAGTAGCATCTGTAATCCAATGCTACCTAAGCAACCTTTAGATCCTAAACTAATTGGTTTCATCCAGCACTTTAAAAAAAATCTTATTTAAAAACTTCCCTTTGGGAACTGTCTGGTCTGAGAATTGGTAATGGGATCTTCTATGTACACTGTTGATAGTGCTTAAATGTTATTAACGTTCAACAGTTTCTTGCACCATGTGACATGGTTGCTCTGAGCACCTGTCCCTTCCCAGATGTGCATTTGGGCAAGTTCCTTATCATGCTATATCTGGGATTACCTTGGTTTGTCCCAGACTTCTCCCTCCAGATTTGGCTCCTGGCAGCCTCATGGAAGATGAAGTGCGTATGATCTACATCAGCAAGTGATGCAGTGAAGTAGAAGCAGATCTGTAGCTGGTGCTGAGGACCTCACACCCTCACTCCTTGCTTTTCAGGGATTTATGTCAGATTGGCTCTAGTCTGGTCCTATGGGCTTAACACCCATTAGTGCCTGTTGCTGATCGTGCACTTCTGCAGCACGTCTTTTGGCTTAGCTCTATCTGCTGAATGAGGTGAATCAAAACTTGGTAAGTGGGAAAAATTGGAAATTTGCTTCAAAAGTGCACTGTGCTCCCAACTAAAACATTAGCATAAATGCAAACATGGTAGCTGAAGAAACAAAGTATTTGCTCTATTCTCACATCAGTAGATTAAATCAGAGATTTCATTATTTTCTTTCAAGCCTCTTTTGCTGCCTGACATGCATAGGTTACCCCTGTTAGTTTAACTTTTCTTCTGCATTTCTAGTCATTATTGCTTTTCCTCTGGTCTAATTCCACAGCTATGAACCTTTGGAAACCACTGGAAAGCAGTATGCCACAGTTAGTTAAAATGACAGGTGCTACTTCTTCATTTTCCATTTCATCATTCCTATCTCCTTTCAGTGAAGAAAATCCAAACTGACATGTTATATGTGCAATATATTTAAAAGAAAAGTTTTAATTGTTCACTTATTACTCCAGGACAGTAAGTGGAAAAGTGCCTTCCTTACATCTATCTAGCGAATGTGTCATTGTCAGCTTTGATTGCAGAGATATTGGGACTCTGACCTTCAATGACATTGCTAGCAAATTTTGACTGACAGCATGCAACACTGCAAAACGGTACTGCATATGCCCATCCTCCTAGAAAAAACCTTTTGTCTTTAACAATGTTCTTATGCTCCTGACTGTAGACTGTCCTAGATGCTAAAATACAAGGTAAACCCAGCAATACCTAATTGCAATTGTCAAATACGACCTGGAAAGACAGTGGCAATTCTTGTGTAACCAGTTACCCCTTCTATGGTATGTTTTAGTGAGGGTGTAAAAGATATCCTCAATCTCCAAACTTAGAGTATGTATCAATAATATCTGAGAGTGAGTGCTGATGCCATGTGCTGTGAAGACGGCTCACGTTTACTTGCTCGTGCTTTAGTGTGTGGAAAGAATGCTATGTTCACAAAACCACTGTATATGAATGTGTGGTAGATGCGTGGCTGAGGCGTCCACAGGCTCTGAGAATCAGGACCAGACTGAAGGCTGTCCGTAGGACAGAAGGCAGTCTGTGTTGCTACCTCTACAAGCAACTTCAAGCAATTAAAAACAACAGCAGATAATTGCCTTCCAATCACCTAATGTCATCCTGATCAGCTTGTCGGGCTGCAGAGCAGCAGCGTGTGCTCTCGTGGCCGTAAGGCTCAGTCATGGTGCTTTCCATTTAGGGCACTTTTTGGGCGGCTTTCTCTGCTACTTGCAGGTTGTGCAGAGTACAACAAATGGCTTGTTTACAGGCTCCCCGCTCCACCATGCCCAGCTCCCTGCGGACAGTGCCTGGAAGTCTGACCCGCTAATGGTAAAAACAGTCTAATCCTTGCACTTCTCAGTCCTGGAGCAGTATAAACCCTGCCTGAATCCAAGCTCTGCCCAGCAGGAAGCCAGATGGATAGGCAACAGCCCCTGGATAGGGCACTCCTACTTGTGTCCAGCTCGCAACCTAGGCTGTCCGTGACTGCCAGCGGGGCACTGACCAGGATGAATTCAGCGGCACTGGGCCCTGGTGAGCCCCAGCCCTGTGGAAGCAGCACACATGCCCCTGCACCAGCCTGCGTGGGAAGAGAATTAGGGCCCCTAAGAGCAGCACCCTGTGCGTGTGGCATCCTGCCATGCCACTGTGAGGGCCCCTTGCTCCTGTCCAGATGCAGCCTGCATCTCTCCCTGCTGCCCCTCTTCCAGCCAAAGCCGTTTCCCTCAGGGAGCCCGACAGGCCTCTTCCTTTCCAGGTCTCACCCAGTCTCTGTCTCCCTGTCTTAAAAATATTCAAAACGTTTTAACTGTGTTTTCAGTTTGATTGTTATTGACCCCATATGAATAACATCTCTCCCCCTGACACCCTTGATTGTTTTTTTATTAAAACTTTGAGGCTGTGGCCCTTTAATATAATTTTTAATGCATTTAAAATTATTTCTGGAATTTTGTATGGTGTCCCAAATGCTTGAAGAGAGTGAGGAGATTTATAAATAAAATTATTTTTATTACACTATAAAAGTAACTGTAACATTAATACTGCAACAATAAGGTAAAGTATGTGTGGAATCCCTTTTCCTACATGGCATGTGCTCCAAGAAATTCCGCTTATATGCAGTATTACAAATGAGCTAGACTAACCCAGAACAGTATTCCCAGTATCAATCAATAGACTATGAACACATTAGTATATTAGCAGTTTATGACAGTATTTAGGATCATATAGTGCAATAATGGCATACACGATCTTTGGAGGTACCAGGCAGTCGCATTGTCTGGCACAGTGTGAGCCACCATGTCCAGCTCCTGCTGTTTCCTAGGCAAAGCAAATAGCTTTTGCAGGAACTGATTGTTTTTGCAGTAGCAGTACCCTGTGCAAAGGTCTCTGATACAGTATGTTTGAACAATCATTGCTGTATCTTATCTACTCTCAGTAACAAAGAGATTCAAATTTAGGGGCACCTAGCAGGACTGTGGTCACAACTGCTAAACAGAATAGCGTCTGTTGTGTCAAGTTACTTCAATTTTAAAAATGAATTTTCAGAGCCAGAAAATGCCCAGTAACTCATTCCTTTATTCTTGACAGTACTTCCTTTGACAGCATGTGTTCCAGTCCTGCAAAGACTTAATCAGGCTCTTACTTACTGAAATTGCTTCTGTGGTGAGCAACGGAAGAAAGGAAAATGTAAAATTTGTTAATGGGTATGTTTCTGTCATGGAGAGGGACTTTATTATATGTCACCTGGGGATCCCAGCATAGCTATCTAATGAAGACTTACTGAAAATGGAAATGAATTATGCAATATTGATATGATTCCCCCACTCAGAAAAAATGTCTTTTCCAGCTGTTCTCTTTGCATGCAAGAAGAAGAAAACCCAGAAAACAACCAGTGTGAAAGCAAACACATAGCAAGTCATGATAGCAAGCGGCAGAGAAGGAAGCCCAGTCTGTGGTTCCAACTATTGTGTGTTGTGTCATGTAGAGAAGCCCGTAGAGAATGGGACAGGACAGTGTTCAGGCATCCCCCTGTTCTTGGGAGCCCAAGGGGAGACAGAGAGTGGGAAAAGTCAGTCTGCATATTTGCCTGGAGCGTGGAGCAAAGTCAAATTCAAGAACACAGCACTGTTGGCAAAAGTAAAACCTAAAATAAAACTGACACCACAGATTTGGAGCATTTTCTGCAAGAGCTAGAAACCATCCAGAATGCAGGAAGCTGGTTTGCGATGGGAAATGCATTTTGTCTGAGAGAGCCCTCCAGGATGTTTCCAGCCACAAAGAGGACGGGGAGCTGACATTGCTCACTGCATGAGCATTTACTTGTCATCCGCAAGGTCACAGTGCTCTCTTCATTCAAATCCGTCCTGGAAAGTTCCTTTTGCTTCACTGCCTCTGAGAAAGTAATGGCTAAGTAGAGGAAAATACCCCTCCCCACTTCTCCCTTCCCCCATAAAAGGGCTGTAGCAAAATAAACTTCCACGTGAATTAACCCTAAGCCTGCACACAGCGAAGGGAAGCCTCCCTGTCCCTCACCCGGCAGGCAGGCAGGCTAAAAGCACCTGGCAAGCTGAAAGAGGGAGGCTGCTATTGTAGAGATAGCGGAAGAAAGACCATTTGGCCCTTAAAGAACTCGGACTTCTGACTTCATGCCTGTGACAGACATTCACTTCAAATGGAGAATGAAGCCCCCTGATTAAGTAGGTATCCACAGAAAAGGCTGCCCACAGCTGCTGAGTGATGACATCCACAGGTTGTTGGAGAAAAGTTGGAGGGGCAGTGTGGATGGCCAGGGAAAGGGCACTCAGAGCTGTAGAAAGTGCTTCAGATGGTTCTGGTCAAGTCAATCCTGGACCAAAGGACTGGTGGCCAAAGGATTGCTTCTTCCTGAGAGAACAATTGTTTGGAAGATGCACCAAACCCTGTGAGCTCCAAGAAGCAATTGGCATTACAGTAACTTAGACCTTCTTTAGAGTCACCTAATGTATATTTTATATACCTAATGAATTTGAATTTGGCTAAGAAATCTAGAAATCATCCACATTACCTTTGAATCTATGCATCTATTTGCAGCACTCATTCATCAGCTAGTGTTTAGGGAGCCTGTTAAATGTCTTTGCTTAACGTTTGCAGTTGCAGCATGCCAGACTTGCCTGAAAGCTGTATTTTAATATTTTAGTCAGACATATTTTCCACAAGCATAGGAAAACCTTTTCTTCAGAGGAGAATGATTCTACCACATTTTCCCTTCCCACCTCCTTGTGCTCTCACTGGCTCTGCTCGCAGGGCTTCCCCAGGCTCTGAAGTAGCCGGATTCGCTGTGACTTAGAAATACTGGCTAGGTACAAGAGCTTTGCTACTGGCATCTTCAAAAATCACTTTCTTGGACAAGAACTTTCCCCTGTATATATATTTATATACTGGCTCCCTACGTAACAGGTATTATATGAAAAGCTTCAAGCAAGCAAGTCTTGACAGAAAAGGTCTTGGCATGTTCAATGCATCCTACAGGCAGAACAGAAAAAGAGAAATATTTTGCACTATATAGTACAATTTCTATTTCACAATGAAATTATAATTTCATAATTATCTTTTCATAATAATTTATTTTAAAATTGTTGGCAATAAGCTAGCAGCGATTCCACCATATCTCTTGAAGATTTAGACATCTTTTCGTTCATAATAACCATTTTTTCAGTCTGAAAAAAATTGTTCAATATTAACACCAGATATATCCATGTCATATTTTACAACAGCACCGTGAGATATACCATTCTATTCCACTTTTTTCTTCATTTGTTTATGAATCAGTACATATGAGTCTTGTGGACTTAGTGAATGATTGAAATGTATAGCATCACATGTCAGACTATTTTCAACGCTCATAAATGATCAATATATCTTTGAGGGGGAATCTGATTTCTGATACATTTATGTTAATAAGAATGGAAACACGGGCCACTGGAAATTGAGAGATAAATCAATAGAGAGGTTGGACCTTCAAGAAGTTCAGTGTACAATAAAATAGACAGCAAAATATGCTTGCTGCTTGTCTGCAGTGCTTGGAGTGACTACAGCTGACCAACAAGGTAAATCAAATCTGCTGCCAATACATTCTTCTGCTGTCCAGATAAAACAGCGGACTAAGCCAGTGAACTTTCACCCTTCACCCGAGCTCTCTAAGCCAAAGTACAGATTAAAAAAAATCAATAACCCAAATCGATGGGAAAATATTTTTAGTCTCTAACTGAACGATATGTTTTGACAAGGCCAAAGAGGCGCACAAAAGAATGGGAAAAGATAAAAGACAGAAAATTAGGATTTTGTTTTATTGGTTGAGGTAGGATCACTATTCATTCCCCCTTCCTACAAATCCCATTGACACTGGCTAAAATTATCTCACAGGAAGGAAATAAAATGAAAGGTTATGAATTCATTAAATTGTCTGATTTACTGTGTGTGCTTGTAACATGTTACCTTCACCGTTTTTTGTTGCCGTTATTGGACACTTAACATTAAGAAGATGCTTTGGAATGTATTAACGTGGAAATGGGCACTATAAGCATTTTGCAAGGAAAAAAAACAACAAATATTAGCAACTTGTGCCTTTTCCTCGTGCCGCTTTCCAGCTCTGAATCCGGTGTACCTAACATGTAAACCACAGAATACCCGAAACCCCAAAGCAAAGCAAGAGGCCTGCGGTGCACGGCGTGCAGAGCACTGCCGAGTTAGCAGAGGTGAGGTGGGACTCGCTAAGGGAGGCATGAGGGTCTTAAAGACCGACAGAGGAGGCTCAGGGCGGTGGTGTCGCTCAGCCGCCCCGCAGCTGCGAATGCCATGTTGTGGGGTGCACTCAGTGCCCCCCGGAGTCCCGGCTGGGCAGCGAGGCAGTGCCGTGCCGTAAGCTGGCACACGGGCACGGGGTGGGGGACGGGGACCTCCCTCCCCGTTCCTCCGCCCTGCTCCCCTCCCGTGCGCCTCGCGGCGTGCAGCCCCTCGCTGCCTCGCGCCAGCCCTGCCGCTGGGGGTGACGGGGGACCGGGGCTAACGGGGGGCTGCCGGGTGACTGGCGTGGTTCAAGGCACAATGTGTGGGGAGAATTTCCAATTATTTGCAATTAATAAGGTTTATGCAGCACTTCGACATTTTTTCCCAAAAAGGTGGCAGCAAACTCTTTTACTCATTAACATGTTATCTAAATGGTCCTTGTTGTTCTGTTTACAAAACATACAAGGGGTGATTACAGGCAAGCGAAAGGTGATGTTGAAGGGTATACTCCTCTTCAGAGGACTGCATCCGATTCTTATGAATGCTTATTTTTATGGTTTTTTTGCCGTTAGAGTGATTATTGTTGCTTCTGGCAGAGCCTGTAGCTTTCTGGCAGAGCCTGTAGCTTGCTGGCAATCCCAGGTCAGTGGGAACCCCCGGGCTGCAAGAGCGCGATGGCAAATGGCAGGCGGGTGTGTGGGTAGAAAGAGGGGGACAACAGCCAAATCCAGTGTGCAGAAACGGGAGCAGGGGTGGGTCTGATCGGCGCTGACACAGGCACACCCTTTGACACCTGTTTTTCTGGAGCGGGTTCTCATCTCAGAGTATGATGATGGCCATAGTGCAATTGCAGGGGGACATAGGAATACACAGGGATTATATTATTGCCTTCTCATTTCCCTGTGTTCTTGCATCTGTAACTACCTTTTGCTTTGAATTTAGGTTAGGGCAGAACTTTTTTTGTTTTACAGTTTCACAGGAAAGAGTGCTGGTCCAGGCCCTTTGTTCCCAACTGTTGCCTCATTTTAATCCAGAATATAATTGCAATAAAATCAAAAGCCAGCACTTTTAAATACTTCTCCCTATTTTTTTTGGTCATTATTTTCATATTCAGCAGGTGTTTCATCTTGGTTTTCTCCCCCTGACTTTTCAGAATGAACTATCCTGAAGCTTTCATGGAGTAGTGTTTACAATACAAACTCCTGTGATTGAAATGCTGTAGGTAGCTCTTATCACCCTTGAAAGCTTTCAACATACGCAGTGAAGTATGATGACTGCTAGAATTAATTAGAGAAAACAGATGTCAAGCATTTGCCAAGAGTTATTTAAAGAAAATCTATTGTGTACAGATAGTTGATGGTCGGGTTTGAACTGTTATCAGCAGCTGAGAAACAGCTAACCATTCTCCTGCTTTGTAGAAAGCATACCTAAAATACATTGAAAAGAACACTTCGGTCACCCATAAAAATAAAAGCAGAATAACATGATGGTGGCCATATTTTTCTTCTTATTAATGCTTCTGTGAGACCCTTGAAGATGATGGGCTTGCCTGGGTTGTGAGCAGGAGAAGAATTTGACCCCTGGGACGGCTCCTGATACATTCATGGACAAGGTGAGACCCTGGGATACGGAGCCCATTTCTCCAGCAGAGGCATCGGGAAATGAATCTTTCAGAAACGACAGGAAGAATTAGGAGGGTGACTTGGCCCCGGCTCACACACCGGCTCCAACAAGAAACTATCTCGCTCCTGTTCCTATGCAGATGGTACCTATGTTTCCATCATCAGCATCCACCAGCTCTCTGACAGAACGATTTTGAATGCTCTTCTCTCTGCAGCAGCCAATGCACCCCATGGCCTGCTCAGTGCTTTCTGCTTAAATGACTTATGTCCTGGCCTTCATAATTCTGTCAAAGAAAATATACAGCCTTCATCTTTGTTATCTTTCATTGTGCCTAAAGAGGTCAGAAGTTCAGAGCAGTTCGTGTAGATAGCCTAGCTGAATGTAAATATGGCCATCAGTTTTGGTGCAAAAAGCGTGCGAGACAAAATTGACAATCTTCTTCCCACAAGTTTTGTGTGTGCAAGCATGAAACTTGCCTTCCACTAGCATTTGTACTGTCATACAGCATTAATGGAAAGCACAAATACATGAGAATGCAGCCAAAGCCAGTTCACAGAAAGAGTGGATGAATGTTTGTAGGAAATTCAATGCTTCTCTCATCCATCACTATTCACATTCCCTTCCTTGCCTGCAGGTAGAAGCGCAGATACTTATTGGATGGGATTCATCTTACCTAGCTTTAGACATATATAGTCTGGATATCTCTATCTCAGCTTCTTGTCTAGACTCTTGTGAAAGTCAATAGAGAGAAGCAGGCAGTTCTAAGCCCAATTCATCTGACCTGTTTTAGACACCTTCTTTAGGAAAAGACGAAGCTTTCCCTAAAACTGCCTATTTCTCTCTAGTGACTTCAGGACAATTTAGACCATTAAATCAGGCGCAGACAAGTACACTACGCTATCTACATGTGGTGAATCCCACCCCTCTAGCACATTTGGTAATATTTTTCAGTTGGATGAGCTTAATGGGGCCATCATTACTCAATATTCTCCTGGACTTTTCCCCCTCCCAAAAAGTGAAATCGATTATGTAAAATGGTTGTTTCTTTGGTCTAAACCTGTTGCCCTGACACAGGCAGAGGCAATTTTTCAGGTCAGGGTTTCCAGACCAGCCTGCCCAGCAGCCCCAGGACACAGGGAGTGCTGCCTCTGCCCACACCTGGACGCCCCATATCTCCCTTTCTCCCCGCTGCGCTCCACGCACTCCCCTGCTGCCGCCTGCTTTGGGAGCCAGTCCCAGGGCACCTCTGTGCCCATCTCTCTGCTGCTGAGGATTATGGTGCTTCAGCCCACACACTTCTGCTCAGGCTTCAGATAATGGCTTTTGCTGTACCTGCTATCACTGTATGAGAGCCATTTAATTGCATCTTCCATTCAGCCTGAATAAAGGGTGAGTAGGACATCTATTTGCTTTGACCAGGCTTGTGATTGATGCAACCGTTAACGCTTCCCAGCGTAACACAATCTTCCCTCACCTCCCAGGGATGCTCTGCTGGTAACATGCCCCTGCGTAACTTGTTCAAGGACAGACAGAAAGTGGTATAAAAGGCAAGAGATGGCAGTGGAAATGCCGGTGAGCCTTTGCTGAAGGGGTACCTCTTTCCAGCATTTGTCCCACCCTTTGCTGCTGCCCTTGGCATAAGCAGAAAAAGTGCTGTTTCCTTGCTCAGCAATCCTTTCGAGTGGACCACTGGCAACTTCTCTGTGCAGATCTGCCTGCAGTGTCCTAAGGGTCATCTTGCCCCCTGGGAGAAAGCCAGGAGAGACACCTTCTGCTGTTAGGCATATAATGAGCTTTCATTCATTCAGGTAAAGCCGAGGAAAGTCATCTTCTCAACAGGGCTGTACTGAGCAATCACCCACACTTACCTTGACATGGTGAAGTTGTCAGGGATGGCAGGTCCCTCTGCCATACTAGCAAAGTGTACAGGCGATTCTCTCCTCAGTCAGACACCATGCCACATGCTCTCCCCCAAGGTGGGCAGAGGAAGAAGCCCCCTCTCAGACCTAGAGATATGCCATGTGTCTTTGGAGGCACCAGTTACACCCAGAGAACAAAAAGCATAGCACAATTACAAAACTGCTACACACAGCTCCTCAGTAAAACAAGTCCAACTTGTATTACATTCATGGTGCCACATAACAGAATTTAAGCCATCCTTCAAGTTACTGTAAGTCCCGGGAAAAATACAGCAGCACGTAAGGAGGCAGGAAGGGAAGCAAGGGAGCAAGAAAGAAACCGTGACTGTAGCCGTCAGGAGAACAACCACAGGGCTGTCAGGGAGGCTCCTGGGATCAAACCACTCGGCTCCCTGTTATGCACAAATCCACCCCTTGGCTCCCCAACAGAACATGTATAACTCTGTTTCCCCTTTTAGCAACCTCAGTAGAATTGGTTGCATTCAGAGATTTTCAGCTAAAGACCACCATAGAGTTACAGCAGTTTACACAAGCTGCGGGGTTGTTCTCCTACTGCAATACACATATCAGCGTGGTTCTTAAACAGCAGTCAAGCAGTCAAGCCACAACTACCTGCAAAAGTAGGGGTGCTGCAACAAGGTAAAGTGAGCACGGCGATGACAACACAGGCAGGACATACCCTACGCGATCAGAGGGCTGCTGGGGCAAAACACGGCCGGTGCGCGGCAGACGTTGGCTGTAATAAGGCTGAGATGCCTTGTTCAAAACAGCAGGGGAGGCAAAAAAACCTCCCAACATTTGCACACAGGGATTCAGTGGCCTTACCTTCAGCATGGAAACAATCTCATTACCTCTGTGCAGTCAACAAGCACTCCTATCAATAGGAACATATCTCAGATACCCTGAAGTGTCATTAGTCATTCAAGAATCAGCAATAGGTGGTAAGTAGGATTGGACGGTTATGTACCATTGCAGTCAGTGCCATTGACTATGTAGGACAGGACAGAGACAAGCTTCCTTAACACATGTGCTTATTTTCTTGTTAGCGTTTGATTTCTGACGAACATCAATGCTGGTGACGGTACACATCTTCTGGCTTTGCTTCGGGAGGCACTGCCCAGTACTTTTTCCCTCCGAGCACTGTGCTTTTTCCCACCAACAAGCTGGAGTGCGAGTCAGCCTCGGCTATGGGGCTGTTGCTACCCTAACACAAGAGACCAAGATCAGGGGACCAAGATCAGGGCAAGTAGACTGGTCTGTGACTTATCATCAGAGGCAGGACGAGTATCTGTCCTCACCTGCCTCCTTCATGGTCCTCAGTACCTCTGTCTTCTGCCACGTGCTTCCCACTACCTATTGCAAATGCTTACAGTTCTGTGCTGTATTACCTGGAGCAGATTATCCTATTCTTTTGGACCCCTCCTGAGCTTTACTATCCACAATGAGATGAGATTGGGAAACACTGAAAAAATTCTTAGTACAAAATATTTATTTTTAGTAGGAAATAACATAAGAAATAGACTAAACATTTTGAAAGCTTTTTAAAAATTATTAAAAGAGCTATAGGCCTAAATGGAGTCCTTGCAGGAAAATAGGAAATACAATAGCAGTGGGAGACCCAAGGGAGATGAAGTTTTGAAACTTGGAGAATAATTGTAAAACTATCAATCCTGGGATATAGAAAGATAATTTAGATACTGTAGAACCTCATAGTGGCTTTCTGCTATTTCTGTCATAATTTTCTGCCATGTTATTTTCTGTCAAGCCTTACAATATTTCTATAATGACTAACCCATTTGTTTCCCCAAAACTTATCTTTGAAAATTATACACAAGGTCAGAGTTACACAACTGAACACTCCATTTATTATCAGGAACAAGAAAATCTGTCTGGGCCACATCACCAATTGTAGCTGTCCACCTAATAGGATGAAATAGGTTGCAGGGAGAGTAACTGAGCGGTAAAGAGAGGCACTGCAGGTGACAGAACAAGAGTGATAGGAGAAAGATCAGCAAAACTAAAAGCAAGAGAAGATATTTCATTGGCAACAAAACCAAATCAAGCTAATGTCTTCTCAAAGCAAGATGGGTAAAATAGAGTGACTCAGTAAATGAGCTGAAGTCATTTGACAAAAGATCTATATAGCAGATTACTTTGTTCAAAAAAGGATCTGACTGACATCCTTTGCGACTGGAGTTTATCCCAATACACAAGTATTTTTGAAGTGACAATGGTAAAATTCTGCCCATGTAGTAAACACTTTCAGTCCTAAAGTGTGCTGATACTGCAGATTGCAACTTTTATTTTTAGTTCTTTCCTACAAGTTTGTGCTGCACCTTCCAGTCTGGGGTGAAGAAGCATTGCCAAAGCAAGCTGAACCATTGACTAGAGCTTGTCGCAAAACACAGCTCAGCTCTGAGACCCTGCGTCGTGAGACAGTCCTGCTGAAGTTGTCAGAGTCACGGTGTTGAAATACCTGAATAAATTCTGCCTTTTGATGAAGTCCCTGCTACCATAACAGTGGGGTGCGTTGGCGCATACCGAGGGCCGGATCACACGCGTAGAAAACCTTAAAAAAGTTGGTGCCTCATAAAAGCAGCAATGGTGAAAATGTGATGAGGGACATGCTCCTGGGCTCCCGGATGTGGGGTGATGCACTGTGAGTCTCATCGCAGTAGAGGGTCTGTCTTCGGAAGGGGTGCAATCGGTAAATCATGTGCCAATTGTATTTATTCAAGATGTCAACTTGCACTCCACCCTGGAGTGCCCGGGGCAGGGCCCAGGGCTGGTGGTGTCTGTGCTGCACCGCGCACGTTCCTGTTGCTGGGTGAGGGTTCGCTGTTCGGTGCTCGCGGCAGCTCGGAGGAATGCAGCTCCAGCGCTTCCTTCCAGTGGGAGAGGGGAGCTGGAAGGAAAGCGGCAATGGGAAATCCCACGCGTAGGAGGCAGGGAGGGATCTGTGAAACGGCAGCGCAGGGCACAGTCGCTGCTTGCCAGGGACAAACGGAGGAGGTCGTGCCCCGGTGCCCAAGGGAAACAGGCAGGCTCAGGGGCTGGGGGTCCCCGGAGCTGTTGGTTAGGTCTGTTGAATGGTCTGAAACTCTGAAGCCATTACTGACAGTGCAGTGCTGGTACTTTGGTTTGGCACATGGCAGGTACACAGGCAAAGCAGGAGATCCAGGCATCTTAGAGCATATCCAGAAATAAGAACTGCGCTGTTGAGAGATTTCTTCACCTTGCACTGATAAATTATATTATTGAAGACCTGATACAAGGTACAGTGGAAGTCCAGGGGAGACTTAATGCTGCATGCAGTGTGTGTTGGATCGAGCTTTAACATCCCAGTCGCTAATTCACAGCTATCACGTTCCCTTTCCACTCCAAACGCACACCAACATCAGCCCGTGTTGCCCCCAACAGCCTGCTGCCCCTGCCGCCCCGCCGAGCTCGCCGCTGCGGGGCTGCGCCCCTGCCTGACGCAGGTGCAACCCATTTCTCAGGGCGCCTAGAAAAATTCACCCCGTCTGCATGCACGGTTTGAAACAGCAGCAGATCAACCAGAAAACCAGCAAGGCTTGGAAGTAGCTTTCTGCAAATTTAAGAGGTCTGAGAGATTTTTCTTTTTTGTTTAAAAAAGAGAAATCAAGTGAAATAAGCCTAAGAGATACTTACCTTGCATTTAGACTTGGATTATGGTTTGTGCTGTTTTTCCTCTCCGTTCTCCTGCACACATATGGTGGCAGGAGGGGAAGAGGGGGGGAAATAAGAGCTGTAAGAAGTGTAATTGATGGCAAAGAGGTCCAAATGTGTGCACCAGATCCAGACACTCTCCAAAACCTAATTCTTGTTTGTCTATATGATGGGAATAATAGCCTTCCTCACAAGGGTACTGGGAAGATCAATAAATAGTTAATGTTGGTCTAGGGGAATGCATGATGCCTGCAGTGTAAATCAGAAGTAACCCATTGAAATGCATGTACTTACATATGGATAGACCCAATGTAAAAATGAGCAGATGCAATTTCCTCAAAGAACAGTTCTAGTTACCCTGTAAACATTTTCTCCAGTGTGGGGGGCAGAGGGTAGACTTCAGACAAGATTCTGTGCTGGTGTAAATCTGCATCATTTCATTGACACCACTGGAAATATATCAGTTTACACAGAGCAGGCTCCAGCCCCTGATATCTGCTGGTCATGCAGCCTTTAACCATGCCTGTAGCTTTCCCAATTCAGGCTTGAAAAATCTACATTTTAGAGTCCCCAGTATGTCATCAGTGCTGTATTTTCAACAAATTAGAGAAGGCAACACAAATGAGGTGGTTAGTTTTTAAATGTTCATATCTTTTTCAACTCTCATGCCCACATGGTCTCATACTAAGTATTGCACAGTTATCCTGGAGAAAATACCAGCCCCCCACCCACAAGGCCAGCTTCTTCAGAGGAAAGCACGTACCGCTTCAGTGCAGGCACCTCTCGCCATCTCTCTGAAGTACGTCGATGATGCTCTATACCAGCTCATAATATTAGAGAATAATACAGCAATTTCTGCGGCGCAATAAATTCTAGTCAAGAAATCAAATGCTCAGGGATAGTAATTAAACGGGAGCGGCTGTGAAGGGTGCTGTGTGGAGATGAGGTGTGAAGGCGGTGTTTCGCTTGGGGCCAGCCGGCAGGGCTGAGTCCGCGCATCCTCTGGGAACTCCAAGAGCGGCAGGTTAGGGCCCACAAAAGGCATTTTTGCAACAAGCAGGCCAGTCTCTAAGGAGACAAAGGAGCAAAAATTCCTGTGAATCCAAGCTGAGACAAAGGAGTGTTGTAAGAGGGGGATAAGGAGAATATAAACAAATTGCAGTTTCCCGGTCCCAGCAGAGCCAGTGAGCATTCAGCCCCTGCGCCTGGGTCAGCCCCCACAGCCTGGAAACATGATTAACCCCCACAGATCTTCTAAGGGAAGAGAAAGGAGTGATTTCCAGTGGGCTTCTCCTTCTGCCCTTTTGTCTGAGCGAGAATTTGCCTGTACATATTCACTCAGGGAGTGGCAAAGGGGACGTTTACCCATGTGAGTGCAGAGGTACGGTTTTGAGATGATGCGATCTCCTGAAAGGTGCATATTTTGCTTGCCAGCTCTGTAGGCTGCTATTTGATTTTGTCCCTCCTGCTCAGGTGTGTGCACTCTGAGGGAAGGCTGGGAAGCAGGTATCAAATAACTTAAAGGTGTTTTTCACAAAAGTTGGCTGCAGTGAAACCTCTGTCAGTCTTATGCATGAAAAAATTATATTGTATTTAAGGAGGTCAGCCCCTTACCTGCTAATG
Source organism: Phaethon aethereus (assembly GCF_964289735.1). NCBI lineage: Eukaryota > Metazoa > Chordata > Aves > Phaethontiformes > Phaethontidae > Phaethon > Phaethon aethereus. The sequence goes on along the minus strand of NC_138588.1, from coordinate 14,127,746 downwards.
TCCTTTTTTCCCTGCCATGCCGTTGTGTTTACTCTCCAGTTGAGTGTCACTGCTACTCTGGCAGCCTGAGGTATGAGGAAGATGAAGAAGACTGAGAAGGTGAACCCAGACTCCCCTAAAGTATGGGCCAAGGGGTCCAACCAGGGCAAAGTGTCAGCATCACTCCTCACTGGGGCTGGCCCTGGTGCGTGAGGTGGCCCATGGGACATTGCTCCCCAGCAGAGGAAAAGTGTGGCAACCAGCAGCAGAAGTTTCCCACCATCATGGCTGTGATGGAGCTTAGAGGCACCACCTCGGAGGCCAGGGAGAAAGAGCAGCCTCTCGCTCACTCGGTGCTTGCGTTTCTGTGGAGTATGATAAGCCAGATTGCTTTTTTGTGATGTGGTCACCTGTCCACTGGGAGCTGTCTTGCAGCTGCACTGATTTCCTGTAAGGCTCTGAACTGCCATCAGGCAGGAACAACTTTCAATCACTGCTGACCTGGGCTGCATTTGGACGGGCAACTAGAAGGTGGAAAGCAGTCGATGTCCCTTCACCGATTCAAATCTTTTGAGCTATCCATTCCCTCACAGGGCTCAGAGGTTCATAAAACATGTGTCTATTAAAACATGCAGAGGTTTGCACTCCCACAGATACGAGCGCAGTCAGAAAGTGTGCCCTTTTCTTGACTGACTCAGAAAAGAAGGAATTTCTCTGACCCAGTAGAAATGAAGGAATCGCAGCTACAATCATGCGCATCAAACACCTGTTAATGACAGGGAAAAGATCTGAAGAGAAACAGCAGAGCTTTTTAGCTGAGATGAACCGGTTGGATAGGCAGGGATCTGCCAGCTTTCCTGGAGGAAAAGGAGACGGGAGGCAGTGGGTGGGAGTGGAGGTGTGCATGCCGGGTAGGGAGAGGAAGAAAAGCCCGGCACATTCGCCAGTAGCAAATTGGGCTCCCGCATGGTCTAATTCCTGCTTCACCACAGACTGCTAACACAGCTTGGATAAAAAGGGAAAAAGGGAGAAAAAAATCTATGCAGGAGGCTGCAAGAGCACATAGAGTGTGTTCTGAGCTCCTTCCACAGGCAGACAGAAATCAATAAATCAATAGGAAATGTTCGCTGGCTGTAAAATGGGCAGAGAAGCCAGTGTCAAGCTGCTTTAAGATGGATGGACAGTAGGTTTGCAGTTTGCAGAAAGGCTAGAGGTGACTATCACCTTGAGATGGGATCAGCGGCCAGCAGCCTAGTAAGGCTTTGAACCTCGAGTTTATGATTAAGGGCTGGGGCAGGGATTGAAATACTCCCGTGTCCCCTGCACAGTCCTCCCCGGCCTTCGCCGGCTCTCCTCCGCGGCGGCACCGGTGCGCTGGCAGCCGGGGCCCAGCAGCTGCCGGCGCTGGCCCTGCTGTGCCACTTCATTGAAGTTGAGGCTACAGAAGACTGAATAAAAATTGACTAGATGCCTGGTGGTAGTGAGGATTGATTGAAGACGGGCAGGGGTTTTCTACCCCACAGTTGGATTTTTTCCTTTCTATGAAGGATTTGACATAATGTAGGCAACAATTCCTATTCAGATATTGCACCTTCATTCTCTCCTTAATGAGATGAGCACAGGGACACGAAGCAGTGACAAAAATGCTTAGGGAAAGCGGGCATGAATGGCATCCTCCTTCTTTTAGAGGCAAAGTATTCACAAGGGGTGGGGCAGCTGTGCTTGCAGCAGGCTTGCTGTGTGTCTCCATGTGCCCATTGAGGTCTGGAGGGTAGCTACTCTTCAATCAGTATTTTTCAAATGCAGAGGTGATCTTCACTGTGGTGTGGCTCCTGCAGAGGCAGGCAAGCAATCTAGCTTCCCCACTTCCACAGCCTCCCCTCCAGGACTTGCATTTCTTTCAGTCTCCATGAACTGCTGCTTATCCTGTTCTTTGAGGACAGATGGGTCCTCTTAACCTCTCGTAACAGAGCCTCTCTGTCTCTCATAGCCCTCAGATGCAACAGATTTGGGGCCAGCTTCTTGCTCTCGCCAAGTAAGACTCTGCAACGCCGTCACTGCTGCGTACGTGTTAGGCTTTGCTATTGCTTATGTAGTGGTCTGCTTAAAGGTGTGCCTGCTGCCAGGCTGCCGCAGGGAGGCTGCCACGCTGGCCACTGCCTTCAGCAACGCAGCAGGGGGGATTTCTGCCCAAAGTTAGTTAGCGCCGTACAGATTGCTTCCTTTCATTTATCAGCAGGTTTTCCAAGACAGCGTTCAGCTTCATGCGGCGTGCACAGGTGAAGTATAAAGGGTAGAAAGACTCCCAATTTCTTTACTTGCATTTGGTAACTTGAAGTTTGCACACTAAGGTATTGACAACTAAATACGTATATTGAAGTAGCATGCTTTGATGTTAATAGTCTGACTTCAAGGAGCTGCACCCAAGAAATGTAAAATTTAGTTTATAAGTTTTCTTTCATTCACTCTGGTAGGCCAACGGTCTGCTCACTTTTAAACAGAGTTTAGGCAAGAAAATACCAGGGTATAGTACATATATTATGACAGAATAAAAATATAAGTCTAATCTGGCAAAATGGGACCTGGGGGAAAGGGGAAATATTCTCTAAATGTTCCCCTGAAGTTACATGTAGTCACGTTTTTTGTAATCCTGGTCAAGTAATCAAGAATTCAGTTTTCTGGAGTGTTTTCTGAATCTTTATTCCACTCAGACATACTAAGTCTTACAATGAAAGTCCCATTGGCAAATCTGACTGGGTCTCTGCACGTCTGACAGCAGTCTGGAAATGGGCACCTAGAGTGCAAGAAATAGTCTAGCAAGTGATGCTGGATAGAAAAGTCACGGAGACAATATTTTGGGAGATCTGCAGGGGCCAAAATGGGACTTGCTTTGCACAGTGGAAACTAACTGTGAAGAGATTTTGTTTACTTGCCTGCATGGAAAAAAACCAAGAAATTCTGGAAAATCCATATCATAACTTTGGACTTAAATATCTATCATCTTAGGCTGTATGCAGCGATAAAGTCTTCATCGAGAGCCTTGCTTTCAAGGAGAGACTAGGAACATCTCAACACTGGACAGAAGAAAGGCAAAAGACGGTGAAGAACCAGGCACTCTGGCACTGCCCCTGCTACAGGTTACATACGCGGGCAGCTGAGCTGGCTCACAAATGCTCTGATTTATTCCAGGAGTGTTTGTGGGGAGCTGCAAGTATGCCACACCTAGAAGCATAGCTTGGCATTTGGTGTCCAAAAAGGCAGACCTAGATGCACTAGCTATGGTTATTAGAGAACGGTCAAAATAAACCCCCCTCATCTTGTTAATACAGAAAAATAATAAAACAAGAGCTAAAATAAAAACCAATAACATAAATTAGCTAATATCTAGTGCCTACAGTGGTGAAAGGGAAGAATGTTTGCTCTCCTTTAATTTCCCATCAGTTTTCAGATTTAGGCTGTGTGATTCACTGCAAAATACCCAGTTGCTCTAAGAAACTTAAGAAATGAGAAAATATCTTAAGTCAAGGGAAAAAATTCTGATTAATCCGTTGGATGGCCCAGCGCTGCTGTCAGAGTTGGTAACGACAAAGGTGCGAGCAGTATTGGGAATGGAAATAGGCCTTGTCAATACTTAGCTGTTGCAGCAAAGAGTGGGTTACTCAGATGAACCTGTGGAGAAATCATTTGCAATATTCGGACCATAATCAAACCTCACTGAAGTTAATGGAAGCTTTAGCTTTGAATAGACTTTGACTCGGTCCCCTCCGAACAAAATCCCAGGATTGTCCTTTTTTACTACTCATATATTAGTGCTCAGAACAACAGATACACTTTATTACAAACATACTTTTTGCTATTGGGCTAGGTACATCAGTGATGAGAAAAGCCAGAATTTTCCATCTGAACACTCTCCCTTTGCTGCCACCAGCGTACGGTGCAATCCACAAAGACACTTCAATACCGATCCCATTCACCTGGAACAACAGCAGATGCATCAGCAATTAGTGGTACCTTAGTCAAGCACTGAACTTCAGACTCCTTCAATTTACATGACCTCGTTCCATATTCATCCCATGAGCACGTGGATATTATATTGAGAAGCAGGAAAGGTTTTGTTTAAAAAACCTGTATTTGGTGAAGTGGACAATGACACAGATTATATGTGTGTTGCTAGGACCCAATATCAGTTGGGGTTGGTGTTTTTTTTCAAATATGCCCATTCTACCAAAACTTTTTGAAAAATATTCAGCTGCAGCCAGTTATAAGAACCAATAAACAGAAAGAGAAATTTAGACCTCTGCAGTTAAAGTTCTTAGCAAAGTTATAAACCATGGAATAAAGGCTCTTCTAGGGGAAACAGCAGGCACCTTAAAGTTCAGGTGCAACCATTAGCAGACACACACACCTGCACAGGCAGGATAAAAGAAGCAGAGGCTTAACAAGGGATTTTCAGCCTGAGCATATTGCCTAGGTTTAGCCTAGTTCAGATCAGCTGGTAGCAGTCATTTCTAAGGTAAGGAGAATTTTGTCTCTCTCTCAAGCACTGCATGATTGCTTTGTAGATTTATTTTTTTTTTAGTTCATCTGTGGTAGCGTGGAGGACTTGTAATGAAAAATTCATTAAATTAGTTACTTTTGTTCTGTTTTCAAATCACTTGGAAATAGGTGTTGACTTTGATTTGTTTGTGGCTTGAAGTGGTGCTACGCTCTCTGTGCAAACGCGGTTTGTCCTGTAGAAGGCTTTCCTGTGCATCTTCACTGCATCTGCTGTCCTTGTTATTAATTATGTCTGGTGAATTCCCAGTGCAAACTGTAGAGCATACTTGCTGGATGACTCGCAAGAATTTCAGTTCCGTAAGTGCTTTTTAAAGCAGAATATTTAATTTCTAGAAAACTGAAAAACTACATTTCAACATAAAAAATATTCAAGTAACTAGTGGCAGAGCCTCGCTCCTTCTGTGCTATACTCATTCAGACATAAGAGTTCCTCAGGTTTAGTGGGATATTTGCAGATTTAGACACTGATCTTGAAATGAGTCTGTTAAGTAGAGTACCACTGGGAGTAAATAGTTCCATGTCAGCGTTGGAGTCCACCTGCAAAATCTCATTAGAAGGTCAGGGCCTTAATTTTTCTGTTCGTTAAAAAATAGCTTTAAATCCCACAGCACTGTAGGGCACCTTTTGTCTCAATTTGATTAGAACCTGCTTTTTTTTTTTTCTTTTTTTAACAAAATCATTGTTATTTTTCAGTTAAGCAATCAGAGACAGAGGAACCCCTTTCCCAAACTCTTATTTTATAAATCTCATCAGGAAATTAATGCCCAAACGTTAAGAAATATTGAAGTAAATATTGAAGTAAAGTGAAAACTGTGGGGGTTATTTTAAGTTATTGTCTACATTGTGGAGTTTTTTTTTAAACGCTATCAATATTTTCCATAAAATACAATTTCTGTCAAACAATTCTGTTTTAAAAAAAATACTCTTTTCAATACCAGAAATGACTGATAAAATATTTCAGTTGCTAGTTTTATTTTAATATATAAATAATTATCAGGTAAGGAAGTAATTTCCTCGCAAAAGACATGAAAGATATTTTGTGTCACTTGGTACAAAGAGGAGACAACACAGCAGGAGCAAATATTTCGTATCTTGAGTAACAATGAGTCAGCATACAGTTTGCAATGCCCTCATCCCACTCGATCTCTCTCTCCTCCCCTGCTGCAGTGCCACACCAGCCTCGCGCAAACCGCGCGTCACCCCGTTCCTCTTCGCCGGCGGCTCTCCTTCTGTTGTTGTCTTTCGTGGTCTTATTTTTCCTGGTACTTTATTGGTGCGTGGTGCCTAGAAGTCCAGCAAAGGAACCGTTCTGCTAGAATCCCGCGTGACGTTTCTCCCCACTGAGCGGGAGGAAGCCCAGGCACGGGTCTGGCCGCGCAGCGGCGGGGGCACCCTGATGTGCACCTCGCCAGCGCTTTCAAAATCAAGCCCGGGGTCGTCCGGGCTGAGACAACGGTTTCCTTTTGCAAAGGGCTTCATCATGGGCGTCAATAATTTCCCTCCCCAGCTTCTCCTACAAGATTAACCAGGTTAGTACTGGAGCCCCCGTAAATAGCAGGGCCAAAGTATCGTGCTAGAGCCCGAGGCCGGCTCTGTGTTTTGCGCGGGGGAGCCCGCGGCCCCGTGCCCGAGCGGCCCACGGGGCGGGTGGGCAGCGCCCGCTGCGGCGTGCCGGAGCCGGCCCGGTACCTTGCCGTTGGTAGAGCCGATTTGGGAAGCAGCGGCACTGCAGCTTGCGCCGCCCTTGCCCGGCTCTGAGCTGTGCGTACACGTTTGTAGACAGAAGCGGGAAACTTGCTGAACACTGATGTAATCATAAAAAAACGTGATCTTATCGGGGTATAGCTTGCTGATAAGGACCTACTTTTGACTTACAAATGGTTTGGCATTGCTGGTAACACAAAAGCCGGAAATATAGCAGCCTTTCCGCACAACGGGGGTGCCATGCTCGTGGCTAATAACGTTCAATGCTCAGCCAAACAGACGGCAGCAAAACAACTCTCCCCTCCATGTTTCCCTCCACCTCCCCTCCCCGAGACCCTTCCTGCCACTTGCTGACGCCATTTGCCTGGGACTCGAGGTGTCTGTGAGCTCTGAAAATTGGATCACAGGGATAGCTCTTTGCCGGCCCTGGTCATGCTGACGGCAGGACTCGATCGATCAATACTCTGTGTGACACTTTCAGAATTCATTGGAAATTATGTCCTTTTCGAATGACACCCACATTTTATCGAGGGCAGCTCCAGCAGAAAAGCACCAAGTGTGTTTTTGCAAGATATGTTTTGTTAGTAGTAAACTTCACTTTATTTGTAAGGTTCTCCGTATCTGGGATTTCTCCATCCCTCCCTTTTGAAGAGGGCAGAGATTTAATCTTTAAAGGTAGCTTTGTAGCCTGACATTTAGAGTGTGAGCTGTTCCTAAGCCTGATGTTTATTATGACATATGGACTCTTCATGTAAAAAACAGTAAGCTTTGGGGGAGAATTTAAAAAGTAGCCTGAGGCTCATAGCATACGGCTAAAAACCGATTCACAATTTTATCCAAAATATTATCACCTCTGGGTATAAAACTATTGTTCTGCTACGGATTCCCATGAAACTACTTGGCGCTGCTATCTCGGAGCCAGTTCCTGTGGGTGGGACTACACAGGTCATTCAAAGCAACTCTTTGGAGCCATTAATTGCTCATGTTGACAGGCAGCGAAGAAGAATGGTGCTTGCAGCTGGCGACTTCAGGGTTGAGATATGTAGAGAAGGAGAAATGGGGGAATTGTTTGGAGTATGTCTTGAAGGACCCGCAGAGGAATAGGTAGCTTTTCCATTGAATGTCAATACTGAAAAGGAATCTCTAGTCCTGTTGGAATCTTTGTGACCCCAAAATAAATAGTTGTGGTTGCTAGAGGGGTTTAAATGCTGTATAGCTGGCATCCTTTGGGGACTCAGAGGATCCAGGCTGGGTTTTAATTCTGCCCTTACCAAAACCAAAGCCAGATGTATTATTTGGACCTAGACTCAAACCCACCCAAAATGCACAGGAGGTTCAGCCTCAATCGGTGAGAAAAAAGGGAAAAGCAATTTCCCAAAATATAATCCTGTGTAATTTGGGATTTACAACATCCATTGAGCTGCACAGTGTCTACAGTGTGGCGAGTCTGACCAGTTTAGCATGTGGGTAGTCCTAAAAAGAAGTGGAAAAAAGAACAAGGCATCATTTGTGGACTTGAGACGCATCTGCAGAGTACAGGTGGGGAAGCTCACGGCAGAAAAGCGGTTAATGTGGGAAGATTCTTTCCAAAGATATTTTTGTGGTTTTAGTCTATGCACATGTCAGGCAGAACTTGCTCTGCACTTCACTACGGTGCCTCGCTAGTGCATGGGTTTCATCTAACTCTGGGGTAAAATCTCTCCGGGACTGTAGCTGGTGCACCACCGCCGGTCCTGCACTGACTCTGCGCTACCGTGAGTTTCACCAAAGTGAAAATGAACGTTGCAAGGTCCAAAAGTTGGGGATGGGGGAAAGAGAGTATCAGAGGTGGACTATGGACTTACTAATCTGTTTGTCTGGTTGCCAGGAAACATCAAAACTGTCATAAATTATTAGATAGCAGTTTCTAGGGAAGTTTTCAGTTGCTAATCCTGCCCTTGCAGTAACACCTAATGGTTTAATTTACTTTGTTCTTAAGGAATGTGAGCTGGCAAATTGGATAACTACTATCATGAACTCTCTAACATGAGGCTTGAATGGGAGGAGCTAGATTTAGAGATCAGAGTGACTATTGCCTGATTTTAAAAGTTAACTTCTGTAGCTCTGTATGCAGAAGTAACACAGCTTACTGGAAATGCATAATCTGAGCCCTGCACGAAGGATAGCACGCTAAGCTAAAACATCTGGGCTTTTACTGCAAGGTATAGAGGCCAATGCTTCTAGTTCTGGTTACTGCCAAGTAAATGGAAGTGTTTGTCCCGGTGAGGATTTCACTTGCTCTGGACAAGCATTCTCAGGCTAGAGGCAGCATCAAAAACTTCCCAGTCAGAGCATTATAGCTTGTCCTGCAATGCAGCTGCCAAATACGTGAGTTTAGTGTGTCCCCATCCCTTAGTTTAACCTTAGTAAATTTTACTTTTAGCTCGAGAGATCTCAGATTCAACTCTTGCTGTTAAAGACCATGATAAATATTTGCGGAGTGGAGACTTGTGAACAGTTACAGCTTCTTCTCAAGGAAAAAAAAGTTCTGTTGTGGCTGAAACTTGTGCATCTCCTGTATTTGGATGCTCTATTTCTGGTATGAGTTCCTTACTCATTTTGCCTTAGCTGATTTCTTACCAAGTTAACTTAAAGCAATCCTAAATGCTGAAAAATAAAAGCGTAGGAGTATCTTTGTGTCAGGAGTCTCTACTGCAAATCAGTTTCTGAACCAGCATAACGGAGACTAAAAGTCTCCTGGTAGACAAATGGGTGGTACTTCCCCATGTGAACACTAGGGATTGAAGTTCTGCTGAACTCCAATTTTGCAACACCTTGCTCAAGACGTGGTGGGAAAATTGGTAGGGTGGAGTGATTGTACTGTGGCTTCACTATTAGAGTAGGCTGTGAGAGTTGCAGGTTTATAGTCAAACTTTTCCTTTATAGAGAATTAAGAGTGATCTGTGGTATTTCTCTCTAATTGCTCAAATGGTCTGAATGCTGGTCATGGAGGCACCTGATAAACCGAGCCTTTTATGAGGGGATTAATGAGCATAAGTCTACAAAGGTCCCAAACGGGCTATAAAAACATGGGGGAGAGAGCATAAGCATCTCTCGAGCATCCTGAAACCCAACATAATTGTTGGGCAAGAGGCACCACAGCATTTGTGGGAAATGAACAGGCTTTGCTACTGTTCTGGCATCAATTTTTTACTAATTCTCATATGGTTTTCTTATAATGTTGTTCCACTTGAACCATTCTTAAACTGCAAACAAGTACTTATTTTATGACAGAGTGATTTGATAACGGTGCTTATTGCTGTCTCGGGTCATCAGTTTGTGAGAAAGTTGGGTCGGATTTTGTGAGTTTTGAGCTTTTAGTCCAGGAGTATCGATAGTAGCACAAATCAAATGGAGCAAATACAATGTAGAGCAGAACAATGGCAAGAGATTGAAGATGCTGTTGTACTCAGGGCCTTTTAAAGATATCCAGGAGTCTCAGAAGAGTCTGATTTCCGAAGACAAGCTGGAGCATACAGGCAGATGAGTGTCACGTGGCATCTCCTCCATGCCGTCTCCTCAGTGGCATGGCTGGCATTTCTCATGCTTAAGGATAGCATCAGGAATTTCATTCCCAACCTATATCCAATGAAGCCACAGAACGAAAACCTGTCTAAACTAGCATATTCCTGAAACAGAGATGTAAAAATGCCACGTTTTGTTGCCAAACTAATTTAATAAAAAATAATGAATTTGGTGCAAGATTGAGGTGAACTAGAACACACCACAGAGGTACCATTGCGGTCCCTGCTTCCGAGCAGACTGAGAGAAATGGGTGCAAAGAAATGCAATGGATCTGCAACTCCTCTTGGCTTCAGCTTCTGTTAAAATCAAGAAAATTTTACTACTAGCTTAGACAGCTTCAAGGTAAGGTTCAGCATAACAAAACAGGTTCTGCAAATATTTTTCTTTATTGTGACAATTATATGCATTTTTCGTACTTTGAAATAATTAGACACTTATGTGCACTAGAATCCTTAAGCTCCAAAGATGCTCTCAGTGAAAAATACCTTAAATCTCTTGATGGTGTGTCCTGTATAACTGACCACAATGTTGTCAGCGAGGTGAAGCTTTTAGCTTTAAAGTACGAGGAATCTTTTAGTCCTGCTGAGGTTTAATGAGTTGGGATTCTAAGCTGATTCAGCTCTTAAACAGTCTGATCATTAGTGCTGTATCATCTGTCACCTTTGGGTGATAATTAGAAAAAGAAAGTCAATAACAATAGTACATAACACTACTTTACCAAGATTTAAACAAGTTGTAATATTGTTGAACATCTATTGATGAGTCCAAATGTGCCACAGGCTATTGAGCACAAAGAGTGCTTTGATGTGATGTTTTCCATTATTAATTTGATGTGGTGGAGTTTGTAGAAGTGAGAACATTTGTTTTCATTTTATTACACGTGGGAAGAGACTGAGATACTTTACATACTCATTTTCTTTTTTCTATTGTTCATTCCTCTAAAGCTTTTGAGGCTCAAGCATGGAAGAAAAAAAAAGAAAAATTATTGTTCTGACTCAGTTAATAACATTAGACTGTTCGTTTACCATATCTGATTTGTTGATTTTTTTTTTTTAATTGATTATTTGACCTCCAAAATATACATCCTATATGTATGCTAGCAGCTCCTAGATGACAAGGAAAAATTTAAGCAGAACTGTGTGTTTTCCCCAGAATAGAACAAGATCTCAGGAACTCACCACAGTGACACAAACACAGGTCAGGATTTGTTATTGCACTACTTCAGCAATCCGGATATTGGGCCTGATATCTATGAGATTTGCCAGTAATGCAGCGGTCAGTTACTGTTTCTTACTGACCACTTCCTCATCTGCCTCTTGGTTCTTCCTTTGGTCATTGAACTGGTTTGTAAAGAGCACAGTTATGGAAATCTCTAAAGAGTGAGCCCTTTTGGAATCTCCTTTATTTACTTGTTTTGTCTAATTAATCCCTGAATGAAAATTCTTGCCCTTCTTCTAGTCTGTCCTTCTTATGCTTTCTGCAGCCACAATGTATTAACACTTCGGTCATGGATCTGCAAAATGCAGTTTTGTTTAGGTGATGTTTTGCAGGGATTTAAACAGCAAAGTTGTTAAGCCAAAAACAGAACAATGTACACAAAATATCTGAGCATAAGAGAAATGCCTTTGCAGATTGACTAGGTCCTTTCAAAGAAACACAACTGAGAGAAGCTGTTTTCATCTTGTGTCTGGAAATACCTGTATGCAGTACACTTGAAAGAAGGTCTAAATCTCTCAAACCTGTAAGGTATGTTTTTCCTTAGCAGTTAAATGAAGATATTTTAGTTCTCCTCCTTTCTGTTTGGAAAGAATAATATCAGTCCTGCTTGGGACCCTGCAAAGCATCCGATAGTCCTGGCTAAATCACACAGATGTTTTGTGCGATGGAATAAGCAGCCAGAGTATGGCCTTCATCTTAGGGGTGAATGGCACCTAACAGCCATACCATCAATTTAAATTCTAAGATGTGAAACTAAACTCAAAGGGTTCAGTTTTGAAATCCAGTTGTATTTTGGACAACCACCACCCCATACTTCATCTCTTTTTCAAGGCTTCTCAGAACAGTAGCAACTGCAGCTAAGCAATTAAACAGTAACACACAATGTCTTGGGCTAACATTAATAAAACATTAAAAACAGGAATTGTTCGTATAAAATATTGAGGCACTACATGCTGCCGTTCTCAGTATGAGGTAGAAGCACTCTACACAGATCAATTACTTCCCTATATAATGTAAAGGAGAGCCCAAGATGCAAATGTAAACCCAGGCTCGGCCTAGGTTTTAAATTCCCCGAATATTTTGGGATGTTTAAAATAGGGGTTCCCCTGCAGTTTCATCGCTACTTTAAAACAAAACAATGCATTTCATAGGCATGGGAGAAAGGGGAAAGATGGAGTTAAAAGCTACTTAGTTCTTTCCTGTAGCCAAATGTCCAGATTTAGTGAATGAAAATCAATGAGAAGCAGGAACTTGCATCAGTAAAATATAAACCATACAGTTTCAAGCTTTGGTTATCTACAAATCTCTGTGACACTCAGCCTGTTCACGTATGCCTCTACACACAGAAGCAAGGCAGCACAATTGCTTCCCAGCACTTGGATCCAGTGAGTCCCATTTATTACACGTCTCGTTGCGACGTTTCCCAGACAAGGTATCCACTGCCAAATGTGGCTGCAAAGTCCACTTCTTAGACAAGAGGCAGAGAAAGATGATTGGATTTTCCTCCTGCTAAGTAAACTCCACATAATCCTCAGGGATGATAAAATTTGTCTAAAGTTCAGAATCTGGGTCAGATTATTGGTTACCTCTATGGCAGTTACACCAATAACCAATGTGGACCTCAGACTTGAAAACTTAAAATACGGTTTTATGTATATAACTTTGTTTTGACATACGCATTAAAAAAAATCAACTAGGTCTGAAAACACACAGCAAACCCTTCATAAACCTGAAGCATCTCTGTTGCTGTGCAAGCCAGACTTCACCATCTCAAAATAAATGAAAACATACTTTAAAATTATATTACTGTAAGGAACATTAACCTGTCAAGGTCCCCAGCATTAGACTAGCAGAGTAGCCTTCCTAGATATTGTTAAAAAAAAAAAACTTACATATCTCAAATTTGCATGCTCTGTGTCAATCAGCCATAGAAAACTGATGACCGTTCTATTAAACAAACGTTTCGGGATTACCTCTTGTACCAGCCAAATATTTTGCAGCCGGAGAGCTTAGCCGTGCGCCAAGCTCGGCCGGCGGCGGGACGAGGAGCCGCCCTGGGCGCGAGGCAGAGCGCGGGAGCGGGAGGGCGGCGGGGCCGCGCACGCCGCGCTGTGCCGACCTCCTTCCCCCCCGCGGCCTCGGCGGTCGGGAACCAAGTGCGGCAGCGCCTGCTTTACAGCTCTGCGTCTCGCAGCCCCTCCTGCAGTAGCTAAAACCAAGCCTGGATTTTAAACTGCTGTACCCCAGGCAAAACATCGCTTATTGGGCTGGATACAGGCCAGAATGCCCGGAGACCCCTTGTGGGATCCGTAAGGAGCTCAGCAAGTTCATTCCCTTCGCATCGGTCCCCCCCGGCCCCCGCGCTGGGGCAGCAGTGCCGTGCAGGGGCGAGCAGAGAAGTGCTGTCTCGGGGCAGTTTTCCCCCGCACCTTGGGTTTTCTTGCATGGCTGAGCATCTGCTGTTTGATCCTCAGTCTGCTTGGTTTGTGAACCTGTAATGCCGGCTGGCAAAGCAGTGATACCAACGCAGCATGAAGTAGCTTTCCAGATAAATGAGAGTTTATCTTGCTAAGCAAATGCCTCACACATGTATTTAGCATTATTAAGATAAGAATTATTTTGTTTGTGGTTTTTGCCACTTACCACTTTTCCCCTTTGAAAATCCACCGAAGGCGGTGCTTGGAGCCTGTTCCATCTCAAACTCACCACCCAAACGTTATCAAAGGACCAGGCGGTTCCTCGCATGCGCGATGCACGCGGCTGGCAGGGAGGAAAAGGTCTTGACGCTGCTCCCCAAGTTTCTGGAGGGGGTCAGAGCCCTGCAGGCACGCAGAGCCCCACCATGGCAGCACGGCTCCAGCAGAGCACTCGCCTTAATCCGTTGTTGATTTGGGATCTTGAATCATTAATTAGATCATTGATTAGTTAATGCTTGTACAGTGCTCTGTATTTTCAGTGTTGCGTAAGAGGTAGGAATCATTATCATCAGTAATAAACATTTGTTTATTGATGTTTGTACTAAAGCTCTTCAAGTCACCTTCATGTTCTTCTGTTGTGCCCCCTCCCCTCCCTTCCTTCCTCAGTCCTCTGTGGGACAGGGTTGGTCACATTTGAATTAAATGTAATTAGGCTGAAAGACCGATGATGAAAACTAATTGAAATTGCATCTGCATATTCCTACTTATGCTTTACCTCACCTGCGAACTACTCAGGCCATCCTCTTCCTCTGGGGCCAGCACAAGTGTGAGGCACAAACCAACGTTAAAAACTATAGTTTCTCTAAGTCCCATAACAAATTATTCGGCAGCTTTGTTTAGGGACTAAAACAGCCTAAAAGTGACTCTCAAGAGGTCTTTCTTTTAACTTAGATTTATGTCAGTATGCAATAAGCAGCAACCCACTAGCAGTGCATTTTGTGGTTTTGCACAGATCTCTGTACTGTAGGAGTAACTTCTTTCCTTGTCTTGCTCCTGGTGTCCTCTTTGTTACAGATTTTTTTTCTCTTTTAAAACTACGTGGATTTGCAGGTAACATTCAGAAACCATTTCTTTTGTTGTTGTTTTTGTAGTTTTCCTTGTAGTTCATTGATTTGTTCAAACTAAAAACTCAAAGCCAATCTCTGAGGCTGTCAGCCTATTTAGCTGAGGAGGAAAGTCCACCAACTTCTGTAAATAGAGATGATAGTATGTGGCCCAGCGGTTTGTTGTAACTCGGGGCCTGCCTGGCAAAGCTTTGTGCTCAGCCCCAGCTCCAAATAGCTGAGGGAGGCTGCCGACAGGACCCCTTCCCTGCAGCCACCTGCGGCCACGTGAGCAGTGCCGAGTAACCATCTCCAAATCATAGTGCCATAGCCCTCACGCCACCTCTTTCATTGCTAGATATTAAAATTACTATTGCCAGTAACGCTTTGTAAAGCAATAAGCACACTGCAAATGCTGAAGACTTTCTTTTTGATCCACCTTAAAATCTGACAAAAAAAAAAGTTGCCAATACTTGTACTTAGAAAATCTCTTTTTTTTTTTTAAAGGAGGTGTGGTTAGAAATGTGAAAACAAAGTTTGACCAAGAGGTCATTCTGTCACTTGTAAAAGCCTGGGCAAAAGGGGAGGGCAAGAGAGCCTGCTCTGTAGAGTGGGCACTCATCGTAGCAATCGGTTTTGGTTTATGGTTAAAGATGCATGTGGTATGGAGGAAAACAGCTGGTGGACTGTCTTGCTTTTTGTGTTTGTTTTCACTGGCTGGCCTTTGCAAAAGACTTCCGTCACAGAAGGGAAACCTTAGTACAGGTTTGGGGGCTGCAAGCATAGTGTCATCGGCACGATTCATTTCCCACTTCTGCGGCTTTACAGCCTTTCTTCTTGCCATTAGCACAGGCTCAAACCCCAACAACTGCCAAAACCCTCGAGTCAGATGAAAGAAAGTGGATCCATTTTCTCTAAACCAGCTCTGTGACGTTTTATGAAGAGCCTCTTAACAGATCCAATACTAGGAATATTTTCATCTCTTCAGCTCAAGAATACCTTCTGAAGGCCAGCGGGGTCTGTAAGCGGGACAGGGATTAATGTAATCCCTTCCCCTGCCCTATCTAGAACTTCTCCTGGAGGGAGCCTTATCTGCTCCCATCCTCTGCCGCCAGCCCAACCCCCTTGCTCCCCACACAGGTTCTGAACAGCTTCGGTCTTTCCCTGAGGATTTCGTTTTTCTGTTACAATCAACATACCGAAAGGTCCACAAGAGTATTGAAGAGATTTATGCTCTTGTTTTGGAAAAACAATGCATTAAGATAAATTTTCCTTAAGTAAAGAGTGGCATATAACTCGAGAGAAACTTTTATACTTACTTTCAAACCTTACATTGATAACTGTGGTTTCTATGACTACCACATAGTGGTATTCTGTATTATTCCTCTGTACTGGTGATTCACAGGGCAGGGAATGAAGACACTTGTGATCCCTTCACTTATATATCAGCTGCAGCTATTAAAACTCAAGAAAAACCATCAGTTAGTTTATAAAGCCATAGATAATGCTGCTGTCTAATCCTCATCTCCAAACAGACAGGTTCTAGTGGTAACCAAGTGTATAGGCTTTTTACACATTATAAATAATGTACAACCCTGGGCTTTGGTCATAACTGTTTTTCTTAGAACGCCTTTTTCCTGGAATGCCTCTTCTGCTTTTGCTGTAGATAAAGGGAAAAAAGGGGAAATTTTAGAGATCTCACTATAGTTCCTATAGAGCATTTATTTTTCTTTGTTTATAGAAGTAGAATAAAAACCCTTGATATATATCATCTAATACCACATATGAAAACTTAGTGAGCAGCTTCACTCTTTCTTGGCTGTGCATATGTGCTTGAACATGTTTTTGTTTATTCAGTTACAGTATGGAGGAGTCACTCTGCAGGAAAGGGCCTTTGAAAAGGCATTTCTGCAAGTGCAGAGCACACTAGGCAGGGAAGCTCTGCTGAAAGGGCAAAACTGAGTCCAGGCAGTTGTAAGATAGGCCACTCAATTTAACTTGCACAGAAACCACTAGCATGTGAAAAAAGAAGACTGGGTCTGAACACCCAGAAACAGATAGAGAAAAATAAGAAGTCTGGGCAGCCTTAAGACACCTTGCTGGCTGCACACTGCCTAGGACTGACTTCTTAGATGCTCTGTTCCAAGAAAGACTGAAGAAACTCAAATATGCAGTCCAAAAAAGGCAGAGACTTGTCATGGAGGGAAATTTTGGCTGAAATATGCAGGTTTTGGTGTCGCACCAGTGACTGATGCTAGTGATACCCGGATTCTTAGCAGTATAGTTAGGGCAAAGGCTGGTGTGACTTCTTCCAGCCTTCCTATCAGAACGAAAGTTCAGGAAGACCCTGGCTGAGACCATCACTTCATTTGCCTGTTCGCCTCCTACTTGTACCAAGAAGCCACAGGGACAAGCTGAGATCTCTGTGCCCCACACACCACACTATCACTGTCATCAAAACTTCTTGGCCTAGGTCTCTCATTTGAGCTCAGCTAAGGGGACAATATGAAAGAGAGCATCATTTTTCTATGTCCTCATCTATTGATGAGGTGATTTGACTGGTGATGGAAAAGGTGTTTATCCCATCAACAATTTTTATGCAGCAGACTGAATGCAGATAATTTGCCTTCATTATGTCTTTGTAGAAGGAAAGGGAATCTGTTGTGTCAGAAAAGGCTATACAAGACATTCATTTGTCATGGAAAAGAAAAAAATCCTATTTCTGATCCTTTAAGGTGTGTGCATCCAATGACCTGGGGTCAGGGCTGATCTTAATGTCCCCTTCAGGTATTTCAACTTGTCCAAGAAACTTATCCAAATAATTCAAGAGGCTACATCAAGATGGTCTATGTTGAGTATATTGAGAATGTCAAATATCAAATACAACTTTGTATTTAATGTAGACCAACGCAGCCATGTTTCTGGCTTTATTGGAAATTACTTGGCATCGAGGGATCAGTTAAACTTGAAGTTCTTGATATTCTTCCTGTGAGATGAAATAGGCAGGGAGTTGGGTTTTTTTCTTTGCATCTCATAAAGAAGTTAAAATCTGTGCAGGCCCTTTTTCAGTAATCCTTGAAATACCATCTGCGACAGTTGAGGAGTGAAGTTCAGCGAAAATTCACCCAGCGAATTAAAAGCATATGTTACAATCTTACGAGAAAGCGGATGTGTACCTACGTCCGCAGCGAAGTGGAGAAATGCTGAGGTGTGTATCTGGAGGTTGATTCTCACCTGTCAGTAGCTGGTAAATCAAAGCAGCTCCACTGAGGTCAGAGGCATAAAGGTGCAGTGGTGTCAGTGAAAGCTGAAACTGGGCCCACACAGCCCATTAACTGACTTGGATAACAGAAAGTCCACACTCGGAAAACCTCTCTAGTGTCTTCCCCCCCACACCCCGGTGTGAACTTATTGATATACCTCCAGAACAAAATGTATTCAAAGAGTTGCTTTACAGAACAAGTACAAGGAGCTTCTTAAATTTGGTCCATTTCAGCTTCCTTAAGAAGGAATTGAAAATAGTCTTTCTTGGGTAGGAGTAACCCCAAACCAGCAACAACCATTCCTGTGATGTTTCATTTCTGTCACACAATGGTGTGGCGCGGGGGCTGCTTAGGGAGTCCGGTCCTCAGCCCCAAGGGACGGGTGCAGCCACTGGGCAGCCTGTTGCCCTGGGGGACCTCTCCAGAGGCAACTTGGCACCTGCAGCCTTCTGCAAACTGGGCTTGCCCTGGCCTGGGGGGCCATAGCTGTTTTCTAGCCATGCGTCTGCCCATCCCACCCTGCACCCTTTGGGAAAGTGCTTCACTGAGACTTATCTTGAGCTTTTCTTAGCTCAATGCACCAAACCCCACCACCACCTCCCCAGGTGTTTATTCGGTGTTTATTTTGGAGGGGCAAGTAGGGGAGAAAGAAGAAGAAGAAAATGCTGACTCCTTCTCAAATCTGGAATTGCTATCTTATAACAATTGCCTTCATTTAAAACTAAATGGTTGTAATTTTTATGGATATACATCTGTGCTATGTGGCTCCCCATCTATGTTCTGTGTTAATACATTCAAGCTTGCCCATGTTTGCATTCTGCAAACAATATGCTGCCAGCGGGTGTGTTTTTGATAGGACTCCTGTACATCCTATTTTGTCTTTAATATAACAGACTGTGTTATCCAGGAATATTCTCAATTCCACATGAATACTAACGAGTGTTTGTGTTTACTTGGGGTCAAATATTTCCTAGGAGCATCACACTAAACAGAATATATCTAAATGTCCAAGAAATTACTTTCAGGACCATTTGGATATTGTTTCACTGTGGCTTCCTTCACCAGGAAAAACCCAGGAGACAAATGATGGACTCTGTCACCATAAAAGCAAGAGAGACAAGCTGGAGTGGCCACAGCTGCCTCCAGCCTCCCTCTGCTTCTTTCCCAGTGGCTTGTGATGTGTGACGCATTTCTGCGTGGGTACATCAACTGTGCAAATATTCTCATTGGTTGGTACGGCAGGGCAAGGGGTCAAGGCTTCAGCAACCTGTTGCCCCAAACTTACCCGCCCTCATGGGTGGCCACATAGCAGCCCTGGAGAGAGATTCTTGCTCCCTTGCACAGCAACTGCCCTTCCTTGGCACAGCTCCATGCCCTCCACCTCTGAATAATGATCTTGTTTCTAAAGTGGAATGTGTAATAGAGAAAAGGAGGTGGCCAGAACTCAAATGAAGGAGGAAAAAGAGCAGATGAGTCAATGTTGGGATGTCCTTTTGATGCTTTTGCCCTCTCTTTCCCCACTCTTCTTCCAAGCTCTCTGCAGTTATTTTGGTGTGACTGCTGCTAGCCACATGGTTAAGATTCAGCTTGCAAAAAATGTATGCTTGCAGCAAGGAAGACTTACCCTTTAACCTTTAGCAGCCATTTCCTCTGAAAAGCACAAGTTTCATTTTCGCTTACAGTGAAAAACGTGTGGAGGGGGAAGGGGAAGAGAACCTCATCTCTTTGTAAAACAGCTGAACAGTCCTATTTTCATCCTCTGTGCCAAACTTTTCACGTAGCTCTTTTTGCATTATGCAGTGTGCCCTCAGGAAAGAGATCCGGCAGAAAAAGCAAATGCAAACTCTCTTGTTAGTCTTGAAAGACCTGTTCTTGAGCATTTGGGGTCAATCCCCTTCAGCAGGTTCGTTTTTCTTCGTTGCAGTTTCATGAATTTGGCCATAAGCAAAAAACAGGCCGTAGTTTAAAAAAAAAAAAAATGGTATTAGTTAAACAAAACTCAAAATTGTATGCCATATGGAAAACTCAGGAAGGTGGTAGGAATTCCATATCCCTGCAATATATCCAAATCTCTTACAAATAATGTACTGTAGCCCCACCAACCAATGGGGCCATGCTTTCACCTGGGATAAGTCCATGGAACTCGTGTTAAGAGCTTTAAAAAGAGGCCAAAGAAGAGACATTTTTCACTTGCATCTCTTTCACTCAAGTGCCTTTCTGCCTAGAAGAGATGCTTCTTTTTTCAGGTCTGACGTGACTTGAAAGATGGGTAATAACATACCAGCTTTATCACAAGTCAGCGATTTTGAATTTGGCTCATCTTTCTAATAGTCAAAAATTGTTATCAAGAGAAAAGTTTAGTTGCCTGTCTCTTGTAAGGGCAAGAGGAGGCCAAAACCACCATCCGTGGTGCCTCCTGAGCTCTGGTCTTTGTCCTTGGAGGTTCCCTCAGTCACGCATTGTGTTTGATGATGGTGCGACATGATGAACTTTCACATCACCCTCATCTTTGCTGCAGCATTTCTGTGAGTAAGAGAGTGGCTTTTAGTTTTGTCAGTCTGCATTCTTCCAGAATAATCAAAATGGCTTAAACTGACTTCTCTTTCTTCCCTTAGCAAATTGTCCACTTCCAACTTGCCAAGTACCAAGTCCTCTAGTTCAAAAGTGTAGGGGCTTCTCTCCTGCAGCCTGCCTAGTCTTTGTGCTGCCTGGAGAAGGGCCGTCAGGACTGTCCCTGCCCCTCACAGGGTTGAGGTGGTGGAGGGTGCCCCATGCGGAGGCCCTCACCCCCTGTGCCCCAGGAGCCCTTCTCCAGCGATACCACAGCCCCGGGCCTGGCACCCCGAGCCACCGCTGCTTTCCCTGGGCTGCCTCCTGTTCCACGATGACATTTGAGGCTTTGGTACATTTTTAAGATGAGTTGTTAGGTGCCCACCTTCCTGTAAAAGCTTTTTACATTCTTTTTGAATGAAAAGTTTGTGATTTTATGAAAATTTTCACTTTCCAATTTTTTATTCAAACCAGTATCATCACGTTTTCCCATTCTCACCAAATGATGATCCAAACGGAGCCCCTGGGCCCCTGACCGTAAGGACGCTGCTCAGCCACCGGCCTCCTATCACATACCCACATTTTAGGGACAGCAGCTCTTGTGACCTTTCTCAGCCCCCCTAAGCCCTGCTGCCGTCTTTGTGGAGGCGAGCAGAGAGGAGAGCGTCCCCTCCCAGACAACAAAGGGTGCTGAAAACAATGCTGTTGCCAGTACCTTTCACGAGCGGTCATTGTATACCAATATGCATATAAACCACAAAATACCAGAAGAAATAATTAGATATGGCAGTAAGCAAGGTGAAGAGATTTGACTGAAAATAAAAAGGTTACTGGCGAAATACTCAGATGTGAGAAATTCCCACAATGTATCATGAACTGAGAGAGAAGTATTAATTCTTGTAATCTTTTTTTAAAAGGAAAATGCAATAGGTTAAATTCTCTTACTGACGTAAATGTGAATGAGGCAGTCGTACAGGATAAAGGTGTAAAGGAGGGAGTTGGGTGTGTGAGAATGGAGAACGCATAATGTATTAGCGTCAGCAACACAGCCTGATGGGTGAAGGCTTTTATACTGCCTCTCTATTGATAAGTATTTCAACCAGCAGTAAAAAAACTGCTCTTGACACTCATCTGTAGGGAAAAATATCCACGTAGTCTTTGCTGTAGGACCAATTAGCCTGTGAAAGCAGTTGGGGGAAGGGGGGAGGCGCGGGATATAAATGCGGGATGCATCCACACTTGATTACTCTAATGAAATGTCCATTGATTCCTATAGATTAATGTGAGAAGAACGGCAGCTGCGGAGTGGCTAACACCTCTAGGTCAGCAGCTGTGTGTGTGTGGATGTGCGCAATGGAGGGGGTAGCGCGCAGCCAGCCCAAGGTAGACAAGCCTGTGTTAGCCTGGCTGCGCAGGGAAAGGTGGCCGAGGTGCGTGGACGTGACAGCCGGCGACGGAGGGAGATCTGCGGGAGGCCACGGAGAGGGGCCGCAGGGACGGCACAGTTCCTCCCTGCCTCGCTTGCCGCCGCTGCCCCTCGCTCCCGTTTGACTTTGCTGTAAGGCAGGCTGAGCTCACAGGTCATCTGTTTTTGTTAGATTAATTTGATTCAGCATGTAGGAATAGAGGGCTGAGCAGGCTAATGGCTCTCTGCAGGTGACATTGGGAATGGTCAGCGCTCGCATCCTCCTCCCCCATCCCTGTAGCTGAAGAAGAGAAGTCACCGGCGAGGGGCTCCCTCTGTGCCAGCGCTGCCGCAGCACCGTGCTAACCAGGGCGTCCTGCACCGCGGCCCCCGCGCCCGGCACCGCCTCGCTCCAGCGATTCCTTCACGTCTCAAATACAAATCCCTTATCTCTCGCGCCATGTCACGTAGAAGGACTTAATTACGATAAGTTGAGTGACTGCGGTGCTTGGTGTGAGGCTGTTTTTATCACGCAGGGAATAGAGTTACTGGGGACCCTGCCATAATTGTCACAAAAAATGCACCGTATCTTCTTGTGTGGCGATTCTGGCATTTTGTCATCAAGGGTGATGTGCAGGTGGAAACGTGCCTCCCATGCAAGGGAAACCCGGAGAAGCCACCCCACGGTGCAAGATCGGAGCCGTGAATTACACTGAGGGGAGAGGCTGATGTGCAAAATATGAAGGGGTAAAATATTTAGGCTGGGGTTCTAGAAATGAAATTTCAGATAAAACAAAAAATACCTCTGGGCCGAATTCTCACTGGGATAGCATCCAACAGTTACACAGGTTATGTGGTTCCTCTGGTCACGATAGAGGAAGATCGGGCTTTGTCCCTGATTACTGAGGATGAAGAGTCTCATAGCTGTATTGCATTGCGAGCAGTGTGATGTCTTCAATTAAGAACGCAAAATCATTAGATGCCCTGTGGCTGTTGTTTCAGTTGTTCCCAACGTAAGTTTTACCACATCATTGTAGTACTTGGGAATTCAACATCAGCCAAAAATTTAACAAACAATGTTTCTTAGCAATATGTACAAATGGGGTCAGGCAATTGCAGGACCCATGCCGCACTGCAAAGATCAGGATCCCCTGGGAAGCACAGGACCTGGTGGCTGGCTATTACAATTCCTGCTGTATTTTACTAACTCAGGGGGAAAGATGGATCCTAACTCTAAATCATGGCTTTGAGCAACTTGCTACTCTTCTGGCAGCAGTTATGTCAAATGCCCCAAACTGATGCTGAGAGGTAATCTGTTCTCTGGTAAGTGTGCACTTATGCAAACATGGGCAGAACAAGGCCAGAGTCTGGTATCCTGCAGGGGTTTCTCCAAGGCAAGCTCTGCCCTGGCCGCACCAAGGGCTCCCTAAGCTCCCGAAGTGGGTGCTGCCCTCCCTTCTTCCTGAAGGCGTCGAGTGCTCTCGGCTGGGCTCAGCCCTGCCAGGGCCTCAGCCCAGCCCGGGCAATACTTGGTGCCTCCAGCTCTAGGACTAGGCCTGTCTTCATGCAATCAAGTGACAAAACTTTTCACCACCATCTGCAGGGCATAAAGTATCCCTGACAGCACAAATAAATACAAACACATGGGGTGCAGGTTGCAGTATTTCCCCAAGACTGCTCTATAACCGCTTGCACCTAGCAAGCCCTGCCGCTTCTTGACGGATGCACAAACCCCAGTGGAGCAGGTGCCCGCGGCTGAGGCTGTGCCCCATTTGTGGGCAGTGGCCGCAGCGTCCCCAGCCGTCCCCACTGCGGGTGGGCAGGAGGGGTCAGCCTCGGTTTGCAGCCCTGACCTTCACTGCTGCAGCCAGACCTACCTGAAAATGCTGCTGCCTCCTTTGATCATTGTAAAACACTGGCTTTTAGTTGAAAGTTTTCATTTTTGAGCTTATCAGTGACTTGTCTTTTTAGTTCAAGACTTTTACTTTTGTTTTACTAGTATTTTAATTTTATCCTTTCTCCTGCAGAAACACCTTGCTTATCTCTGATAAACAACTGTATCCGAGCAAAGATTTTGGTCATGCCACTTTTCCCCCTTTTCCCAAATGGCAGGACATACAGCGTGCTGTCGGCGTAGGTTCAGCGCGCACTGGCCACTAAACTGCAGTGCCTAGTTACCTGTGCCTGCTGTGGCACGCGGGGCGCGCGCGTGCAGGCGGCCGTGGCAGCAGCCGGGGCACGGGCAGCAGCAGCGCGGACTGTCCCTTTAAGCCTGGCTGGTGTATTTTTAGAAAGCATAAATAGGCTGCGTTCTCCCACTTGCTCACTATCCAAGACATAAAAAGGAAGGGCTTTCTGCTTTCTTCAAGTCTCCTTCCCCTGCTGGCACCATATGAGTCTGTCTCTTAAGCAGTACAGGTCCACAGGTCTTTTTTTTTTTTTCTTTTTCTTTTTTTTTTTTTTTTATTGAGAAGCTGCAGAACTCTAACCGGTGGTTCAATAAATTGTATTACATCCCCTTCGTACTGAATGCCCTACAAGCTTTGGCTTTCCATGTGTAATTGCAAGCTGTTATTAGCCCAGAGCTTTGTCCGTTACTGTGCCACACTATTGCTGAGCGGTCAATTTTTTTCCCCTGCCATTTCCTTTGCTCACACCATGCTGACCACGTTGGCCAGGGGCTGCCCGAGGTTTATAGTGCAGCATTGATTTTTCTTTTCTCTCAATACTGACAGAATCATAGATCCAAGGCAAATAAAGAAATGCATTCTGTGGTGATGAAATGTCTTTCGTTCAGCCTGGATTGAATCAAAGGCCATCACAGAAATGTTCTACTCTAAAATGCTAGTGAAGCTTACGGCATTGTTGGAAAATGAATTTTCCATTTTCTTAGCTGTAATTTGGATTCTCAAATCGCTGTGCTAAAAATAATCAGATAAAATTGAATATAGACTACAAGCCTATGTAAAATGTTATTTGTTAGGTTTTGCAAGCTGGTGCAGCTGATGTGAAAGGAATCTGGCAATAGATCAGAAAGGTAATTGCTTAGGTGGATTTCTAGTAAGTATGTTGCATTACTCTGAATACCAAGGTATGGCTGCTCTATAATTCATACAAACTGTGGTAAATAACCGAACCATAAAGATACATTCTGCGTTTCTACTGGAGGGAAATATTTCTAGTAAAAAAATCATCACCTTGTATCACCTACATCTCAACAATAAGTACTTTTGCTTTTTGTTTGGGGATGTCAAAGGGCATTTTTAGACGGGCAAGTGTCATTTTCCCTGTTAGACAGATGGAGAAAGAGGCAGAAAGAGTCTGCAGGGACACAGTAAAGTCACACAGTGAATCTCTGGCAGGGCCTGGAAGAGAACTTTGATCCTCAGAAGTTTAACACCATTTTCAATGCAAAATAAAAACAGCCATGACTTTCATGACATATGCGGGAAGGGCTCACTCCATATGATACTCTCATCACCACAGGCCCCATCTTCATGGTCGGCTGTGCTGGCACGGGACTTCAGCTGCCCATGGGAAGGGAGCACCTTTATTAATTTTTAGGCAAACGTAATTTCTCATAACGCAGAGCCAGCTTAGTAACCCAGACCTGTCATCTTGGAAAATAGAAGACAGAACCACATGTTAAAGATTTCCCCATATTCTGAGTTTTTCTTTCAACATCAAGGACACCAATACTTTCTTCCTTGGAAAAAAAGAACTAAATTGTGCAGAAAGACTGAGCAGAGGATCCTTGTGTCCTCCCTTGCAGGACACTGCAGAGGTAATTCCCAACTTCTACAGGGTCCCAGGGTAAATGTTACCTTACCTGGCAATCCAGAATGTCTTTTGACTCCACATCTCAGGGAGATGCCACACGTTTTAGTGAGAAGCTAGAAAAAAAAAAAACCCACAAAAAAAAGACGGGGAAGGTACCCAGAGGTGTGGAGTATTTATAAATGAAAATAACAGATGGATTCAGCAAAGTTAAAACTACAAATTGAAAAAATAAATGTATTTGAATGTAGGCCTTGGGCAACATTGCATTAATTCCCTAGCTTTGGACCTTCCTTTTTTCCTCCATTCTTAATGACTACACATCCGATATCAATATGCACTGTTTACAGCTATTCCTTCAGCATCGCATTCCCAACGATGCACGATAGGTCTTTACACTGCATAACAAATCAACCAAAATGCTATTTTTCTTCACTGATGATTCAAAAAACATTCTTTAAAAAAAAATTAAAACTTTTTGCGGCAAAATGTGGTGTCTTATTCAACCCAAAATGCTTCTGAACTTTTTTTTAATCAAAAGACCCCTAATAAACTAAATAAGTTAAAATAGAACATCTGTCAAATTTTAAAATCCTTCTTCCATCCCAAATTGTGCAGGAATTTTCCCTATAAAATTTCTCAGAAGGCTACAGTGTGACTGAACCTGCGTTATTCACTGTAAAAGACTTTGTTGTACAAAGCACTATGTGGCTTTTGTTTTGTGATTTCTAAGAATGCTCCACAGTGGAAACAAAATCAGGGTTAGGTCCCTCCCATTTGTCTCCCCAATTTGATTCTCCCCTAAGGTTCAGAAACACTTGAGAAACCCATTACTTTCTCTTCCTCCCATTTTGCCTCACTCCAGCCTCATGGTGTTCAGTAATATGTAAAACTCTAGCAAAGGCGGCTCTGTGAGGTGACCCGACATCAGCTGCGAACTGGCTCAAATCCTGGAAAATGTAGATCTGTCTAATGACCCTCTATATAGGACCTGCAATGATTTTCAGGTCTTGCACCTGCCATGGATATCATTATACAGTCATTGTAACCAGTCCCTTTTAGGTAACCCTTTTTTGGATCAATTCACTCAGATCTTTTGCCTGCTGGTGTTACTGATGCAGATAAAGGGTAGACCTCAGCAGTACCCAAAATGAGGGACTGTTATTTAGGTGTGCCAAAACCTTCAAAATTCATTTGCTGGGATTTTTGACAGCAGCAGATTTAGGTTGAGATTTAAATTCAGATTCAGAGCTTGTGACTGGACAACATCTCCATTAGGAGTTGTGCCAAGGAAGGAGCGGAGGTTTCCAGGTGTTGGTAAACTGTCCACCCAGGATGGAGAGTGACACTCTGCAAAGGTACTGTGGGTACAGTTGTACCAGGTAGGGACAAAATGAAGATGTGTGTAAAACTAGGACCACGGCTGCCCTTCTGCCTCTTATCTATCACTTTATGGATTTGCAACACCACTTATGGCTAAAATCCAGCCATTGCTCTGTACAGGCTACAGTCGGGAATCTCCACTCTAAATCCTAGGAAGGGGAAAGCGAGGAGAATCTACAAACAGGATTAGTGTCGGGGAATGCAAGCGTGATGAATGCTTCCACATATTACCAAATTGTATATAATTGCTTAAGTATGTAGGAAATCATTGTCGGGGGAAAAAAGCTGTTAATTGGATCATATATGAAATGTGATGTTTTTCTTAATGTCTCAGCTGGTGAATAAATGCTTGCTGACTGGTGCATGATCTCTGTTTTTATCAAATGCCTGTACTAGCAAGCAGCTACGATAATTAATTTTTAAGGGGGATGAAAAAGATCAGCTATGCTTGCAGTCCCAAATGGACGTCTCCTCTCTGATCCACTGGGTTCACAGCTTTAAGTGTAACAAGCGAAAACGGTTGGACAAGCAAAGGAAACTAGAGTGGCACCAAAATGCAAAGCAGCTCCATCGTAATCCGCAGTTCAGCGGCAAAGTGCCATTCCACACTCCTTCCTCTGCTCAGCGAGGAACAGCTTTTGGTTTAAAATGAAAAAAAGACAACAAGAAGTTAAAATTTGTGACCTGTCAGCTTTGGCTGGTCCAAGTTTGCAGCTGGCTCCCGCAGGAGGCACCTCGGCGGGAGCACAGGGCCAGGGCAGCGGTGCAGCTGGGAGTGGGCTCAGTTTGGCTGTACACGTCTTTAACCAAGGATGTGAACTGTGACTGCGGGCCTGGTTTTTGCGATCCCCCTGTTCTCTGAAATTTGCTGAAGCAAATGCAATGAGGTGCCAGCTGCTTTTGGAGGCCGTGGGCCATGCTGCTCGCCAGGCAAGAGGCGTCCGGTTGCGTTTTGCTCTGCTCTGTCGCAGAGCCTTTGCTACTGGCACCTGCCTTAAGTGATTTGATGATCCTCTGCAAATTTGTCCTGCAGAAAGTCTTCATGTGTATGGCAAAATAGAAAGTTGTTTGTTTTGTGAAGCACTTTCTTTGGGGAAGAGCATTATATGTATGAAGTCCTTCCTTTCGAGGAGCTCATCTTCCTCAACCTCTTTGTCATCTTTCAGCAAAAGATCAACAAGGATTCCTTGGCATATTTGTGTTGTTCAGCAGTTGTCAACCTACAAATATTGAACCTGTCTGGAGGACCTGATCCTTTCCCGCATAAAGGTCCCCTGCAAGGATGCTCAGTGCCTTCAGCCCTTCCTGGGTTGAAGCATCCCTCGGCACCTTGCCCAGCCCAATAGGTGCACGCTTCTAAACAGCTGCCAATGCACATGAATTTTCATAAAACATACAGAAAACTAGCGAAATTATGATGTTTGTTGGAATATTCTGTCTAAATTGAGACTTTTAAGCACTAATAATAATTAACTACTTTCTTAGTAACGAAAAAGTCTTAAATGCCTATTTACTTAACAGTCCCCTAGGGTGTCTTTGTTCTGAATGGGCTAAAAAATCTTAGCTGCAAAATAAGCAGGCGATTCCAATCAATAGAGCCAGAGGACTATATTGATTACCAGAACTCCATTCTTTAGTCATTAACCCTGTGAATTCTTTACAAAAGCTGTACAGGACAATTCCTAACCACTACACCGTCTGAGGAGTCATTCAGATATTTGAATGTCATTAAACTTTCATAGCTTGTTTACAGCCCCTTCAGCCTCACCTGAAGGATTGTGCTCCGAGAATCCTCACCACAGCCACGCTCTGCCCAGCTGAACTGACAAACAGCATTAATCAAGCCTGGAAATTTCCTCTGCAGATACGTTTTTCTTGTTGGTTATTGCTACAGAGCAGTGAAATAGTATTCTTAATTTTCCCCCATTTCAGCTCCAAGCCAGAATGCTCTGGCTGGGGATAAACACACCTTTTACTCCTCCTTGTATGGAAAACCACCCGTGTGCCCTGTAGGTCCCTACCTCCATACTGGATGCCACAGGGCTCCACAGGTAGACAAGAGGGGAATGACACAAAGTGGGGAAGTGGGAGGAGGGAGAGGAGGAAGTGATGCCAGGAGAGCTCGTCGAGTCTCTCCACCTCCTTCCCCTCGCTGGGTCCTGTGGGACCTGCCCCCACAACACCTCCCTCTCAGCAGCCCTGTATTTAAGAGCAGATTCTCACATTTCAGATTGAGATAGTTCATGACACATGGTAATGGCTCTAAATGGTAAATTGAATCACACAGACAACAATTGAATAGAAGCAGCACGAATGAGCCAAACACCAGCAATTTAAGGGGATGCTGAAGGAACCCCCAGCAGTCACTGGTCCGCTGCAAAGACAGGCACTCTTCCTCTTCAAAGTTCAGATGGCTCTAATGGTATAGAACATGCAACGTTCTGTAATGTGTCTCTTTGCTATGGAAACCGTGAGCTGGCCAGGGTCTTTGTAAACACACAGAATGGGAATGGTTATTCCTAAATATTTCCATAATGTCTTATATAAATTTCAGCCACAGCTTGTCCCTCGATTGTTTGCACCAACTGTTCTTTTACTGGTTATGGCTTTGACCCAGTGGCCAGTGGGTATGGGGTTTTGGCTTAGGCTGTGTCTGTGCTGGTTACGCAACGCAAACACGGTATTGTTCCTTGCCTCCCACTGTACAATGAAGATTTTAGCCACAACATAGCAGATGAACACCGAGCAATCATTTCAGCTGAAACGGAGGATCTTTTGAAATTGAGCAGCTTGAGAAATACACAAGAATCTGCCTAAACACTTGCAAACAGAGAATGTAATTTCAGAGTCATAACTGAGCAATATTCCTACATTTAGTTGTGAAAATTGTCCTGCACCTTTTTTACAATTAGTACTTGATCCGCTCCAGTTTCAATGTTCCGCCGTTATCCTTATCTGTTTGAAAACTCCCCAAGAGAGCTATAATGAGCCAGGGCCATTCTCATGACTATTGATTTCATAGTTAAAATTATAGCATTTGATTGTTATTTGACCAAACTGAGATTATTGTATGTTTTGAAAACAAAAGCAGCAACAGCAGAAGTCATGTTCCTAGAAAAGTACAAAGTTAGGAGCCGCAGAACAGCACCGCTTCTCCTTTGATCCCGCGGCGCTCTGTGAAAGCCCTCCTCGGGGCTGCTGCTTTACAGACAGCAAACAGAAGGTGCACAGAGTTTCAGTGACCTTTCCAATGTCACCCGTGCATCATGGCAAAGCACGGGACAGATCTCAAGTCTCCTTCCTCCCAGACAGTGCCCTCGCCATTGGTACCCATATTCCTGCACAGGAAACGCTCGTACCTGCTTGCAGTGCTGCTTGTAGTCGGTGGGTGCGTTTTGTGGTGAAGACTCTTTGCAGCACTGAAAGGCCTGAAGTTCACTATATCTTGTGGCTAAGTAAATAGACACTGGGCGACCATTTATGAAGTTTATTTTTCATTGTCACAACACATTTAGAAAATGTTGCTAAACCCAAGGACTTTCTGCACGCTCTGGTTCTTGCCTTTCAACAAAATAAAGCAATCGCAATTAATAATGGATTTCAGATAAATCCAGAAATGTTTTAAGCAAGTTCCTAAATGTGATAAGAACTCCAAATACCTTTTGAATAGGGTGTTTCAAAGGGCTGTGAGGACTAAGTGGCCCTAGTGCATCGTGCAGACGGAACCACCGTTTCTTTGCACTTTGTTTTATTTTTTCAGTACGAGATCAGTATTTTATGACACTGAGGGCAGAACTCACCGTCCTTTCTTTTCTGATCAGAACAGCAGGATTGTTGATTTGCAGGTTGTGTTGAGCTGTGTGAAATCCAATAAGGCTGCGCGGATTTCCTAGCAAAACTGTGGGCACCATCAGGGCTTGGCAGAGGAGTGAAGCAGGAGGTCCCACCCCAGCGGGCAGGAGCTTCCTGAGCTGTTGCCCGATAACTCCACACGAAATGGGGCAAAAGTAGGTGCAATTGCCACATTTTTCCCTTTTTCTAGCAATGCCATGCAAATCATCACTAGTTGAACAAGTGAATTTAAACGTCTTGGCTCCAGTAGCTGCTGCTGTCTGCACCTTCAGAGCAGTCTCATTTTGACGTCCTGTTTTCTTCAAACCACGTCACAGGTCAAAGGGCAGCGTGACACCTTTCCCCAGCTGCCAGCGATGTGCCTCCTTTAAAGAAATCCAACACCCCTGTCCCCAGAGAAGCGGGTGAGGACCGTGTGTCCGTGTGGGCAGGAGGGCCTGGCCCTGCCCTTTCAGGGGGCTCCCATACAGCAGTTCAGCGCCTGGGTGACCCCCGTGCCCCGGGCTCTCCTGAGCGTCACCGTACCAAGCCAGGGCTGAGCTTCCTGGGCATGTGCGACAGCCCTGAGAAATGCCCACAGCTCAAACCGCTCACCAGTGAATGCACCTTGCTGCATTCAGAGGCTCCTCCAGCTCAGATTAATTTGCCTTGGGGAGGAGCGCAGTGTCCTGGGGGACACGGGAGAGCCGATGGGAGTGATGGAGCCCTCCTACACTCAGCCAAGGAGGGAGGGGAGAGCTCTTCAGCCACTCTGGGAAACATCTTCCTCTATGTTTAGCAGAGGAGGTTGGCTGCTTTCCTGTCCTCTGCTGCCTTTTACTTAAGTCTGACTCCTGGGAATCAGTTTTGAAGTGAGGGCTACAGGCAGACCCTGATTGCACGTGCCAGTGCTGCATCCATGCAGAGCTGAGGAGAGGACCAAGCTTTAAACATGCACAGGGGTTCTACAGGTGATCCCCATGCAGCTCGTGGGCAGAAATGCTCACAGTGGTTTAGTTAGGACGAGAGGAGGAACTTGTGCCCAGTGCTGTGTATGCGGCTCAGCAAGTCACCGGGGCGCTCTCTGCATCACCCACCCACAAAATACCTGTGCCGGCAATCCAAGAAAACATTCCCCGTGGGTGGATTTGCCTCAGTTTCTGTTAAACTACGTGTTATCTCAAAAAGTGCTGCTGCTTTCACCTCTGGAAAAGCTGGGCCGTTCAGCGACAGGTCTCTGTTCACTGATCCCAAGAGATGCCAGTACTGCCATCTTCTTGTCCTTGTGAGCCAGAGGCAGAGACACTTCTGCAGTAGAAAGAGGTGCTTAAAGCCTTGTTCTGATTACATCTACTCCACATAAAGCACAGTAACTTAGCTCAAGCCAACAGTCACCCTGGTGTAAAACGGCATCATGGCAGATCAGAACCTGGGTTGTAATCCTCTCACTGCCCCAAAATAAATTTTCTTCTTGGCAGCAGGGCTTAACGATAAATGTTCAATCCTGACTTGTACGTGGCTTAGGAGCGCAAGTCCGGCAGCCTAGCGAGGGCCGCTCAGCGTTCACGGCCGCGCCGCGCCATGCGGGCAGCAGCCACCCCTGGGGCCGCGAGGGGAGCAGGACAGGCTTCCGCAAGTGCCCTGGCTGCGAGGGGCTCGCAGGGAGCAGCCCTGGCAGTCGTGACCGCTGCCAGGGATGACATTTCGGAATGTTTTGCCTTGTAGAGGCTTCGCAAATGTTGTCCTCGGCGCTCCCTGCTGAAGCTCCTGGTGGTGGCTGCGCTGAAGGGAGCAGGAGCCAAGTGATTCCCCTGGAAGGGACAGCTCCATGTCAGGTATCTTCATCACTGTCACACGTATCTTTGATAATATTTACTTACTGTTTGAAAGGAAAATGGCTTTCTAAACCCATTATTCCTTTCACGCATCTGCTGTCATATAGGTCTTTGTGATGGAATGATATAGGATTCATGCACAAAAAATGGACAGAGCAGGAGAAGGTACCAAAATAGAGCGGTACCTCTAGATGGGGCAATGTAAGATCCTGTGTCTGTCAGTGGCAGTCACGCCTTTGCCTTCTGCAAAGGCAAAAAATACAAACTAAAAATAAATAGGTAAGGCGAGCACTGATATCCAGAGGACTTGGAAACTAGATTTTGGCTTAAAGTTTGGGGTTTTTTAAGGTGACATTTCATCCCATCTCATCTTTTCCTGTATTCCCTTCTGTCTAGTTTGAACCCCAGCCTCGACACAGTACAGTGTTTATCTTTAGTAAGATGTAGTATATATTAAAGCAGCAATAACAATAAGTCATTTAGAGTGTACATCACAGGTTACAGAGAAAATAGGGATGCTATTTTATTATGCTGAAGCTGTAAAGCTTGCACTAATACAAAATATTGCTGGCAGTCACTTTGTTTTATTCTTCTTTTAACAACTTACTAACAGTGTGTAAATATAAAAGCAAACTTTGATTTTTCCATCCGGATACACTGAAAACTCTTTCAATAAAAATGCTAGGGTGCATTTAACACTGTGACCAGAAATATTGAAATTTGACAGTTAGGAGGTTAAAGGTTTCAAATTTATACACAGAGGTGTTTTGCTCCTGTCACGGTCATAGCAGCTCGCTCAGGATAACCCCTTTTGCTTACTGAACCTTTGAAAAGCAGAGAACATTAAGCAATACATCTTGGCAGATGCCCTGGGATTTCATACCACCAGCAGAAGTCCATATGCACACAAAAAGTGAACCTCTTAGGTGAAAACTGGTCAAGCCTTTCTCTCTCTCTCTGTTCCTGCACCGTGTGCTGGCAAGCATCTGTCTTGCACTGCTGCCGCCGCCATCCTTTCCGCTAGAATTAAAGCAGAGTTTCTGTAATATTTTTCAGCTATAAGCTACTACTGCTTTTAATTTCCACATAGATTGCTCAAAACGGTGGCATCAAGAGAACGTGTACAGAAGCCATTATTGTGAGGAAATGGCATCAAATAAGTAGGTCTTTTACGTTCCTGCCATGAAGTGGCATAAAAGATAAAACAAAATAAAACGTACTTTGCGCCCCAAATGTAAAGGTTTTTAGATTTCTTCTAGTCTTTATTTTAGGAATTTCAGCCTGTGGTATACATGTGTAATACAGTATTTGCCTCTTTATTGCTGCCTGAGAGAATAAGTGCAGCTGAGAACAGACTAGGTACCATACTGCCTCCAACTTTTTTTTTTAATTACATTTTTCAAGCTCTACCAAAAAACCCACCCAGCTATGTGTTGATTTACTGGGACACCATCACCGCATAGACCTGCTTGAAACATTATAGCTTGGCAAACCAGCAAGTAAAATGATCAACTTTCCTTTTTTGATCTTCATATCGTGGCATGTAAGAGAATCGCTACGGGCATTTCTTTTCATATTCACCATAAAACTGTCCTCATAAATATTACTACAAATACCCAATGGCTTTTTGGCTGATGTTCTCAAAACAATTACAGTGAGAACACATTTTTACACAGAGGCATCTCCGAAACATTAAGGTATGCACCTTAGAGCAGAGCAGAGCCACGTCCCAGGCCGGCAGGTATGGCGGGGCTGGCGGAGGGGATGCTGCGAGGCAGGCAGCCCCGCTTGTGAAATGCTGCCCCGCTGTTGCTCCAGGGGCTTGAGGACTTTAGGGTTGGGTCTAAACTCAGGTTACGGCCCCTATTCACTTCAAACTGAGGAGCGTGCAGCCTCTGCCTTTGTTGCTCGCCGGACCCACACCAGTGGGATCCCTAAGGCACGGGGCAAAGCCCATCTGTTTGCTCAGGGCTTTGCCTGGGGCAAGTGATGGCGGGACCTGGGGCAGGGGCTGAGGGGCAGCTGGTAGGAGATCCTGCTGTGGACTTAGTGCTCTTACAGTGAAACAACAGCAGGCAGGAGTGCGGGAGCCGGTTGCACAGAGGTTTTTAGCAGTTCAGTGACTGTCTGTGAGAGCAGTTTGTTCTCTGGCCCTGGAAAACAGCACGCGGTGGTGCTGAGGCTGCCCAGCGCTGTCCCCTGCAGCGTGTGCCAGGGCCGGGTCTGTCTGAGGCGAGGGACTCCGTATCGAGCTTCTCAGGCTGATGATGTGCTCCAGCAGTGGAGGCAGGAATGCTACGTGGGAAGCATGCAGAAGGGACCATGCTGTACCCGTAAACGGTTTGGGGCTCCCGGTGTGCTGGAAAGTATGCGGAGCTCAGCCCACCTCCTGCGATTCCTCGGGGGTCCAGCTCTCCCACATCCTGGCAGTGATCAGGCTGGAGGTTTGACTTCACACGTTCCTACAGGTGTAAATACTCGCCCAGGCTCAGGCATCTGAGAGCTCAGGTTTCTGCACAGGAGAAACTGTGTGTCTTGCGCACAGCAGAACGGCATGTCCTGCAGGACTCCAGTTTTCCGGCTGTTGGAGCAGCTGTCAAATTACAGCACTTGTACCAGTGGTAAAAGCTGAGCCGTTTTTATTTTGAATGACTTCCCTGCGGAATGGCCCATTCATCCCACCTCTCCCTGGCAGACAGTTCAGGGTACTGTGTATCACTAAGATCCAGCTTAAAGCTGATCATCTGAGGAACATGGCAGAGGGGGACTGTAGGCGATGGAGAGAGGCTGGATTACAAAACGACCAAATCAGAATTGTCAGTTAATGCCACTGAAAACATTAAACTCCTCTATTATAAAGAGCTGCACTAGTCCCCAAGGCTTTCACTGGGCCGTCCAAGTACTAGAAGAAGCCTATTGTAAGCCCCTTGCATTGGGTGAATCTCCCCTGTGCTGCCTTTAAGACATATATCATCCAGGCCCTCAGAAATTCAAATTAAATACTGTGAGGTAAATAAATTCTCCTGTCTCTAGTCTTGCTATAGTTGGTTTGTTTGTTTTCCCCAAATGCTTCTTTATCAGTTTGTTTTCCTCTCCAGCGCTGAGACTGGTCTGCATGAGCCAGCAGCCTTCCGGGGTCCTGGCTCACCTCCGGTACAATCATGCAAAAGAAGCAATTTTTCATTATTGATAAAATGTAATGTCATAATGTCATGGCCTTTCAGGTCATCATCTTTGTAAGTCAGCCATGACATTATCACAATTTATAATGATAACAAATGACCATAATGTTTGCATGTAATTTTCATTGGCTATTGCAGAATTCTAACATCACTCCTTCGAAGGATGGATTTTATTAACACGCAACGGCTATTGCATGTTACTAACTGCTTCTGTTGGGGGCTTTTTGCTAACGTGAAGCCTGTTCTGTCTGATATATAAGATTTATGTACTTAGTAGAAATGTAAGGTTTGGTGGTTCTTTGTTGGTTAAGTACTGATGCAAATCGAGATAATACTTTGCCTTTTTGTAGTAAAAAGTGCTTTGTGATACGCCTAAATACTAATAATTTCTAAATGCTTACGTAAATAAGCACCCCATGAAGATTGCTGGCTGGAAGGTCTGAGTTGAGTGTCAGATTCATTCTTGACTGTAGTGTTGGCTTTACTTATTTAATATTTCATGATAAACTTAAAAGATTTACAGCTTCAGGAGCTGGTGAGAAACATAGGACATTTATTTTCATGTGATATTTAGAGGTTGGAGCTCCAGTCCCCAAACACTTTAAACACATTCTTAGCTTTAACGTAAGGACTGAGAACATCACTGGGGCCGGTTCCCCTTGCTCTGCAGGATCAGGACCTTGGTGTAAGTGCACCGAGTTCAATAGAGCTGAATCCGGAGCACTTGTAGGGAGCACTCTGTCAATCTAATCCGTAAATAAATACTCCTCTACTCCTGAAGCCCTCTGAAGCTAATGCATGAAAAACAATGAAACGCCTGGACACTCCACGCCTCTTAAAAAGCAGAGCCAGGTTTTTGTATGTGTATGTGTGCGTGCATGTGTATGAAAAATAAATTAAAACAAACAAAAATAAATGTTTCTGAAATAGCAGCTGTGAGTTATAGTCCAACAGACTCCACGACAAGCCACCAGGCAAAAGGAGTCTCTGAGCTGCACAATTGGTCCCCAAGGGACATGGCGCCTCGGAGAGGACAAAGCAAGAGCCGGGGACTCTTGGCTGTGCTTTGTTTTGGCCTACGAGGCTTATCAGACCTGCATTGTGATTCATTTTTCATCTGCAGCAAGAAGCTTGCAGGAAAATTTTACCTTTTTTTTTTTTTTCCCTTTTCTTTCTTGGGGCTGCAACTTTTTTCCCTGGAAGTTATAAAATTACTGCTCTTCGCCAGATTTGCAGATTCAGAAAGGAGGAAATACCTGATCTCACTTGCTAATGATTTTAAGGGAAAGAAGGGTAACTTCTGTATCTGCTTTTATTGTGTGGCCACCATGGAGTCTGCAGAAGTCAGAAGGAAGTGAAGCTCTGCCGTGTGTGTTCTGAGTCCATGGGGGTTTTTCTGTGGAAGATACTAGACTAAGTTTCATCCTCTGTCAGTGTGACACCAAGGCTACATGGTTATTATTGCCTATTATATAGGTCATGCAAGCATGTAAAGAGGAGGCACTCTCTTCTTTACAGCGAATTGCATATATAATATCCCATTGTCTGGAGGATCACACTTTATGTGGGATATTGCCCGATTATATTCATGGCCATTCATTTTGTAGGGCTTGAACATCGCTCATATGGGGATCTCCTTGTTACTGTCTTTGAAATCTCTGCCATAAAGACTAGTTTCATCAATTTTCCAAGCCTACTGGTCTACAAAGGCCATCCATGGCAGTTCAGCCTCCATACTGTAGTTGCTCAAATAGACCATAGGTAGTTGGTTTGTATGCTTAAAAGAGTATGTTCGTTCTCAGCAGCGAAGGGGGCTGAACTCCATTGCAGTGGAGTTCCACTTGCATCAAGATAGATTCTTCTAAGTCACTTTAGCAGAAAACTGCTTGAGCTATCAAAGTTAGTATGTGCTGCAAGCAATGAACATTAACCGGAGTCCTGGGAGATACCAAAAGAAACCAAAGTGTCTGTGCTTAATTGTCCTTCCTGAAATACCTTTTTATTACACATCCCTGTTGTTCCCTTAATTTCCTCAGTCTAACTCAAGCTTTTCTTTCTTTCTTGGATGTGTCGACAGCCCAGGGGCTTGGTTGTATCAGGGAACGTTTTGCAAACACTTAGTGAGATTGGTCAGGTCAATTTTAGCAGAGCTCCATCTCTTCTCTTATGGTTCGTGTCCTCAAAGATAAGATGCAATGAAGTATGGGGGTACTTGGGTGGATTTACCTCAGTTTCTGTTAAACTACATGTTATCCCAAAACACTACTCCCTGAATTTTAAAGATGATGGATACATCACGCAGCTTAATTGGTGTTTTAATAATGTTTTATTTGATGACACACATAATGAGGTGTCCGTGAGATTGCATGATACCATTGCAACAGTCCACGTAACTTCCCAGGTGATTGTTACCCCGGCATCACTTCTTTGCTTTTCAGCGCCCCAGCCCCAGCTCAGCACTGGCCCTTTCATCAGCCGCCCGGCTCGGATGAGTCCTCCTGCTTGTCTCGATCTGCACAGAGGCTCAGAGCAGAACCAGAGGCTGCTGTTCCACGGAAAGAGAGAAGGATCTACGATATCGCTGAAAGGCACAAAGAGCCTCCTTTGCATTCTCTGATCAAGCCTTCTTAAGCAATTGTTTCATCGCGGCGTTGTTCTTAGCTGGCCCGTGTAGGCTTCCTCCCACCAGATGCTCATGCCTATGTCCGAGCTCAGTAACAAGCTGTTATCCAGCTGTGGCACCGATCTGCTTTGCTACAGATCCCCACCACCTGAGAAATATCCACAGAGAACAGGCAAAGGCTGGTTTCGGCTTGGCATGACCCGGTGCTGCTGCGCCGCTTCTCCTCGCGGCGCGCAGAGGCTCGCGCTGGCTGGGGCAGCGGAGGGCTCAGGGAACAGCGAGGACGGGTTTCGCTGGAGGGGAGGCGGAGGTGGGCGTCCCTGCCGGAGCAGAGCCGGAGCCGCTTGATCCTTCCAAAGCACATGGGTCTGTTTTTCTGAAGGCTAAATAAGTAGTAACGTAACGCGTAGAATTAGCACAGATTTGCCGCTCTGCCGCTAACGACGGGCTTGCTGCCACAACAGCAGCTTTGCCGCTGGGGCAATGTTTGTCTGGGCTGTCAGGCCTCGGCTCGGCGCGAGTGCGTGCTGTGCGAAAGCAAACGAAAGGGGAATTATACAATATTGAATGTGGACCTGTCTCTAAATGCATTGAAAATGTAGGTTATTGTCTTTTGGCATTTCCTAAAAAGCCTCTTGAGCTCCTGTTGGCAACCGCTGATATTGAGGGTACTTTTAGCTGTTTAAGTCTTCCTCTTCTAACAGGGGTCAAAGGGCTGTAAAGATCTTCTCAAAAGGATATAGAAGGAATCATTAAAAGGGAGGAGGAAGAAAGTGACAGAAGGTCAGCCTTTTTTTTTTTAATGGGTGCATCCCCGAGGGGGTCAGACACAGTTGTGCATTATACTCCAGCTCCAGTACCTGACTTTTAGAAACCTACAGCAAATCTTATTAGCACTTCCATAAGCATAAAATACAGGACAGAGCCCAATGTTCCAGGCAGAAGTAAAAGAGAAAAACCATGAAATAAATCAATTTAGTTTTTCAGATGAATTTAAATCAACATAGTGCAAGGATATGACGGAGATGAGGACAAATACTCAAATATGTGCAAGGCATTTTACGGTCCCTGGGAAGCATGTGCATGTATCTGTGTGTGTTTAATTCCTTGTTGATCTTTTTTTCCTTAGAGACAAATTTACTGTATGCTCATTGCTATAGCATGTCATGTAGCTTTTTGTAAGGACTGGTGTAGGGCAAAAAATTTACCTTTTTATGTGACACAGCCAAACAGAATTGTGAAGGTTTTCAGTGATTTCTAGACAGCAAGCAATAAACTGCGTTTGCACCCACACACTTACTGCCTAACACCCCATCTGGTAACATTTCCACGTCTCCAGGAAAGAAATCAATAGCAATAATCTGTGAGGGCCTCATAGGGTGTATATTTTTTTATCGCACTGCTATTTGGAATTTTTTTCCTATCTGCTTACAGCACTAGATTGTTCTTTTTTTTTTTTTTTTTGGTTAGCTAACATTGAAATCTTGGAACCATTATTATATTTTATAAAAAGCAGTAACTAACACCGAGGTCAGAATAATATATTCTAAACACTCATATTCAATAATATCGTGGTGTTCAGACAGCAAAGCCCTATTCAGTGAAGGCACTGAAAAATCTCATACAGTAAGAACCTGCGCATTTAAAATGACATGCTAGCACACTTCAAAGACTAGCATCCTAAAAATTCATGATTACTTAAAGATAGTTTATATTAAAAGGGAGTATACCTCCAGCTTTCATCTTGCTCCAATGCAGAGAAGAAATTGTCCTTATATTCTGAAATTTAGAACTGTGTCACTGTTGGTTTTCTGTGTAAGGAGGAAATATGATGCTTTGTTACTGGTCTTATTTATTGCAGACCTTGTCTGGAATCTAGTATTGAAGCTGTGCTTGATGAGTTGCTGCCTTGAACTTTTCCACTGATCAATGCTGGTGCTATGGCTGCATGAAAGAATAGCTTTCCTGAGGAGAAGCTATCACATGGGAAACACACTACACAGTAAGCTAAGAAATCTGCTATAATCTTGTATGCTTAGGCTTAGAAACGTGTTTCCCAAAAGAAATGGTGATAGTGAATGACCATTTAAAAACTGAGATGTTACATGAGCAAGAGGTCAGGTCAAGAACAGGGAGGTATTAAAAAAAGAGAGAGAGAAAGAAAGATGGGGGAAAAAGAAAGAAAGAAAGAGGCAGAAACCTTCCTTTCACTAACATGATAAGACACAACTGGACAAAACGCACAGCTGAAGAAGAGGACATTACAGAGCCAGGAGACAGGAATCATATTTCTTCTTCTCCCTGCAGTGACAAATAAAAGGTTGTTTTGATTTTTGCTGTACAAATAATAAGCTTTACTTAGAAACTGTAGCTGCCGAGTTGTTCTCCCCAAAAATATTTTTCACTTTCTGTCCTAGTGGCAACAGTAGAGGAAAGAAAAGGAAGCAGTTCTGTAATCAGCATGTATTTTATTTACTCACCTATTGTCTTACGCATCCTGCAGTGGGGGTGGGATTGGCACTCTGAACACAAGGCATGTCCTTTGGAAGTGGGATTTCAGCAGTGTTTAGCATGGGCAGATCTGTGTCTGTGTCTACCAAGCCCTTTCCTTTGTGCCAAGGCTGTCAGTTGTGTGACACCGTTATTTTTCCACGTAGGAAATACACTGTGCTGGACCCACTGAAATCCTTTCTTTTAAGTCACCGAATCACTTTCTCATTTGGTTACCCGCAGGGCACGTAGCAGGTCTCTGTCCGTGCAGTTGGCTGTATTCATGCCTCCCTCTAAGTAATCCAGTTGTAACAAAAACACATTTACATTTTTGGAGCACTGTTGC
The DNA here is from genome assembly GCF_964289735.1 of Phaethon aethereus. Classification (NCBI taxonomy): domain Eukaryota; kingdom Metazoa; phylum Chordata; class Aves; order Phaethontiformes; family Phaethontidae; genus Phaethon; species Phaethon aethereus. The sequence continues at coordinate 14,086,519 of NC_138588.1, read as the reverse complement.
AATAGCGATCCCACAAAGACTAATTAGGTAGATGCACAGGGTGTCTCTGGTTGTAAGCGAACATTTTAATATATTTTTATTTTTGAAGTTAGTACCAAATCTAAAATCTCTGGATGAGTTAGCCTTATTACTGCTATAAATGACTGCTCTTACCTCATTTTTGCCCCTACAATTCACAACTTGTCTGGCTTCATTTGCACTCTGAAAAGTTGAGAAGCCAAACCTCAGCACTAGCAAATAATAACACTGTAAATAAGTATTCAGGAGATCGAATTGCTGGTGGAAAGGATAAATGGGGCTGAGAATCCTGGCCTGCCCATGGATATTGCAAACAAGAGTTGCTGGATTTTTTTACATTAAGTAAGCTCATAAGGATGGATTTGGGCAGATAATCTTTGATTTCTGTTTGTTTGTTTTTAAAATCTTACCCTCCATGTCTGTGTTCTTTGGGTAGGAGAAAAATAATGCTCTTCTAATTCACATCGTTGCAAGAAAAATAAATCCAGGGTGTTCAGGTGCCATGGGAAGGAGGGCTATGTAAATACTTCACTCAGTGTTATTTTTACGTGTGATCCAAAGACTATGAATGAGAGCACTATAAAAGATAACCAAGGATAGCAAACCTATTGTCAATTGGCTTGAAATTTCGGTATAAGGGTTCCTACCTCCAGCAGAAGATTTTAGGTGTGTAAACATTGAAGACAGTGAAAACCACTGACATACAGAGACAGTCAGACCGTTACAGGTGCTGAGAACAGTATACTCAGTCAGTATGATCTTGGTCCGAACATTTGAATCTCCTCTTCTAATACTATTGAATTAAATTTGGTAGTCTAAATTAAAACACAAGAGTAAAAACTTAATGTTTGCAATAAAGTTATATTTGAGCTCAGTCTTTGATGATAAATAAGCCATTCAGTTATGTACATCTGCCAGAGCATTCATAGGAAGCATTGGGCTTAAATGAGTTGTGACCTTATGAGACAGTCTACTGTTTGGAGACTATATAGGTGACTGCTGGGTTTTGAGTCTTGACCTTTCTGTTTATATTCATCATGAATGTGCGGATACTTGTATTCTTTCCGGAAAAAGGCTGTCAATCTTCACACGAATTTTAATGCCTGTGCAATGCAGAACAGTGGTGGATCTTAGCAATAACAATCACCGGCTGACTAAAATTAACTAATTCAGACTGCTATGCTAAATTGAGTATGAGCGGGTTTGTTTCAGGCTCGGCATGGAAGCACAGGTGCAGTTGATAAATAGGGACACATACGGTGCCTAAATACGCTCTCGCTCGTAGTGACCTCCCAGCAAAAAAGCTCTGACAAATCACTTGTGACTTTCCAGAGCTCGTCGAGCTGCTGTTCAGTTGATCCGTATTTCTCTAGACTGGAAGTGACAGGAAGAGGCACTGATACCTGTGAGCTCAGAAGGGACTTGAATTCCTAGCCCAAAATCATGCTGCCTTCCAAGGACTGGCCACGTAAACAGCGCCTGACCCCTCCACCAAGGACGAGGCTTGTCAGTCTCTGTCCTTCATCATACCTCCTCCCTTACTTCTGCCACAAAAGTTCACTGTTGTTTAGGGACCATCTCAGGAGCTCTTACACCATCTGCCTCATGAGTTGGGAAGACCCCTCTTTCCTCCTCTGCCCACTCCAGGGAGGCTCAGGCAGTCTCCTCAGAGTGCAACCTGGGGCAGACTGGCATCCTGGCATTGCTTCTGCCCCCAAAGCTGCTGAGATACACCACTGCTGGGAGGTCTCAGCTCAAATCACTCAAATAGCAATGTAGAATATAGCCTAAAATTATGATGACCCCGTTCCAGGCATGGGATGCTGAGGTCGCCTGTGGGACTCTGGAGCAGCCACTCTCTGCCTTGCTGGGACAAGGGCACAGAAAGAGTTCTCCACTGGTAATCCCCAAAAATAATGTTCTTTTATAATTTTAACCCAGTCTAGTGCTGATTAGAAAAGGAAACTTCTATCAGGGCTTTGGTACCCTAAGCAGAAGAGCTTCATGCAGGCCAGACATCTGATTCCGTGTGGCAGAGCTGTCCTGAGCCCTCATTTCCCTATGGCCATGGGTTTTACACTGGTATCACCTGCTCTTCCTCAAAATCCCTCCCTGCTTTTGCCACCCCTCCTGCATTCTCACACTCTTTCTCATCCTCACTAAGTGTTTTCCTCACAAATTATACCTTCACATATAGCTTCTTTATCAGAATAAGCCTCTCCAGGGTTCTTCAGGGGAACGTCAGCTGGGGAAGCAATTATCTGAAGAAAAAAAAAAGAAAAAAAAAGAGTTTTCTTCGGCTGCCAACTTTCCAGGAGCCAGGTCAGTCCTAGCAAGGATACACAAAGGTATTTTTCAAGCAAATATTACAGAGCTCTTTCACTAAAGGCGTATTGGCTTAAAAGGGCTCCAACCCTACTGATATCTGAGCTTCTTTCGCCCAGAATTGTTCAAATCAATGCAAGTTATATTGCTCCTTTCTCCCGTGCTAGCCCAAGTAAGCTTTTATTACCTTCTATTCCCTGCCAAAGTCACTGTGATCCCAGTCAGTGCCCAGCCGTTCATTGCTGGCAGCGCTTTTCTACCTGCCATGCCCTGTACGGAGAATTATGCACAAGCAGTTGCTTAAGCAGGGTGCGAAAAATACCGCTGTGAGGCAGCTTCAGAATGACTTCGCTTGCTTGTTTCTGCCAATATCCCTGTCCTTGTTTGCGTTACCGATGGAAAAGGGTAAATTAAATTATAGTAAAATGTCTTCCTAAATATGCTTTCTCACTCCTCCTTCGTGTATACAAGCGCTGCAGACATAGCGAGAGATTATGTATCCCAAAGGAATTTGGTGCAATATTTTGTAATTCTGATTGAAATGTGTTCTGTCTGGTCCCCATAGTTTAATTTAGAACAATTAAGGTTCAGAGTACATGAGCTTGCAAAGCACATTACAAACAATGGCTGCAGAATAAACTGCAAATCAATCCACACTAAATCACCCTGAAAATCCCTGCGAACACAACAAAGAGGTCTAGATTCACAGTCCTTTAATACAATCTCCTCTGTCTTTGTAGCCATAAGTAGTTCAGCTTCTTCCTTTATGGAAAAATGTGATCAAATTATTTTGGGTTTGGCGGTTTTTTGGTTGTTTGTAACCTGAAACAAAACAATAAAGAATTGTCCTATATGTGTTTATGCAGGCATGTCAAATCAAACCGCAAGAGAGAAGCCGCTGCTGTGCTCTGTTCTCTGCTTTACCTTGCGAAGCTTATTTCTAATGATTGCCTTGCTGCTTTTATACAGGATATAGATGAGCAGTGGGTACTAATATAATTAAACCTGATAAGAGGGTGTCCTGAATATCATGCACGTGCGTGCCCAGCCTGTGTAATAGGGCTAGTACATGTCGCACATCAACTTTCTATGATTTTTACATTACCTTTATTACACTGGCTGACACCCACGTTCTCTGCTTTTATGACAGTAGCTTTTCATTTATACTGTACCTAAAACATTATTTTAAGTGGGGTGAAGTCAGGTTAAAAAAAAAAAAAAGTAAAGTTCCTCTGATTTCTGCAACACTGAGATTTTATTTCATGTGTGTGCAGACTCTTAAGTCTCAGAAGCAGTCGACAATATATGATGTTTTTCAGCAGATAGTCTGGCACAGCATATTCCCATATTCAGATGAACGGGCACGCACACACAGATTGCATCGCCATCGTATGCGGCCATCGGGAGAAAACTGGTTTTTTTGGTTTTGACTATGAAAAGAGACAGCGCCTCGATCCAGCCAGGGCTCGTGCCTGGTCTCCTTTTCAAACCCCGGACAATAACCTATTCCTCACAATCAAAGTTCAGTGAAGGGAAATGGCTTCCAGGAGAGCGCAGTAGCCCGGCCAGCCCCGGAGCAATCGCACTACGTGACAGAAGGGAAAGCAGGAGCTATCAGGGTAATTGCCTCTGGAAATGACTACGGGGGAGGGCCTGATCCAAAACCCCCACCGGTCAATAAGAGGCTCCTGCTGACGTGGACTCACATCATCAATTGTTATATCAGAAAGATTTTTTTCCAGGACAGCGGTTCCAATTTGAATGTTCTTTGCACAGAGCAACAAATACGGGTACCCAGCCGTGGGACGAGGCAGGGGCTGATTTAAGGAGGTGATGGGGCTGGCATACGGCTGACATGTTCATCAGCACTTCTCTAGGGTTCAGGTCGTCTCTGCATAACCCCGCAGGTTTCTCCGTAATTACCTTAGTCATAGTAATATCAACGCTAGTGATAGATAAAGAAGGCATATGAATGTTGATATTTTTCCACATTGCCATTTTGCTGCATCCTGCAGCATTTTGTGTGGTGCACTGTGCCCCCGACGTGGGTCCTGTGCGTGGGCAGGGAGACGTGCAGCCTCGCGTGCCGTCCTCGCGGACCGGCACAAAGCCCGTCGCATCGAGGTCGCCATCCCCGCAGAGCAGACGCAGGTTTATGGATGTTTGTGCTCCGTGCAGCGCAGTCGTGCCGGGCCTGTCGGACGTCCCCCGTGACACCTCCCGCCGCCGCAGAACCCTAAGCGGAGTGCAGCCCTGAGCCCCAAAATGCCTTCGGCACATGTCAGTCACATCCCCATTGTGTTCAGCCCATTACAGGTTTTACATTTTCCAGCGAGGGCAATGTACAGCCTAGCTGAGGCCAATCAATACGCTCCAAGACCATTATCCTATAAAATGCCCACTTATTTAAAAAGGGGGTGGGGGGTACAGACCTTCCGATCTGATCCAGCTCTGTTAAAGTCAATGGCCAAACTTCCATTGATTTTCAGAGCCGAAGAGTTGGCATGTGCTTTAAAATATTCACAACCCGGGAATAATAGCAACAAGCAGAAAAATATAGAAGCGGCATCCTCAATCCGTATACTATGGTCTGCGTGATACTTCTGCCATTAAAAATAAACAGTCAGCTGTTTGGGAGAAAATAAGGGTGCATAAGCAACTGTGCGTTGCAGAATCCCTCAACGCGTAGGCAGTGATTATAAGGGCAAGGCATAAAAGCTGGTAGGTGTTTTTTTTGCATGTTCTCACACTGGTTTCTGAACCACTTTTTCCTTCCCCCCAGCTAGCGCTGCGCCCGCTCCGCTGTTGTGCTCATTAGCCCAGTTAAGCTGCACTGCAGGATTCAGCTTGTTATTTTAAGTAAAATAATTTAATTAATCTGGGATTCCATAATTATTCCTTTTGGGGAGATAAACATATTTAATCTGAGTACAACAATGTTTGTTCCCTAACCTGGGAGCCCTGGATTTTAAGCAGAGCCAACAGACGATTTTCAGAGAGGTATTAGCACAGCACTTCTGTCTGCGGTGCTGTCTGTGTCGTGCCCCTAATCCTGCGCCGCTGCTGTGTGGAAGCAACAGGGAGTGCCGAACTCGTAAAGACCTTTAGGAATTAGGTAACTTCCTCCAGGGTACGAAGCTCTTCTGTCAAAGGTTCCCGGTATCTGTGGGGTTAGTGCTGATTTGTGAGGATTGCATTAACTGATTTTCAGTGTCACAGTGCCACTGGTGAAAAGGGAGATGATAAAAGACCTTCCTGATGAAAAAGTGCTGCCATTTTCATTTCAAACAAGGCTCTGGCATGGTTATTTTAGCCTTACGTTCGCTGGGACAGTATGGATGAAAAGGAAGCATAAGCACTTTGGTCTGTAGCTATGGAGGTAATGGCTGGGAGCTCCTTGCAAGCCTGTCCTTGGATGCTGGATTGTGGGGATGGCTGTGGGGGGGTCCCTCCTGGGGCCATCGTGATGTAGTGATGGGGACCAGCTCCAGACAGGGAAAAAAAATCACTCTTTTTTTCTCTGGAAAAGTTTCTAAAAATTCTTCTCGGTTTGGAGCGATGGACACACAGCTCCTCAGCTCCCAGGAGCTGCACACTGGGGCCGGCCTTATTCCACAGCAGGGTTTGTGCTTTGAAATTTTTCCTCCCACCTTGGGAGAAGCCCCGTGGGTGAGGCTGCCACCCGGCCCGCGGCGGAGCGAGGGCTGCGGGCCGCCGTGGGTCCCCTGCCTGCCCGGCCCCAGCGGCCAGCGCCGCTCCCTGCCCCGGGCCACCCCACCCTGGGCCACCGCCACGCCGTGCACATGCACCTGAGCCTGGGTTCACGCTCTGCCCTTCAGGTATCTCTGAGTCTGTGTTTTGACTCCATTCAGGAACATGTCTGCTCCCTTCTGCTCTTTCTCCTGTAAATGCAGCAGTTCTACAGCTTCGTGGGGCTCCACTACAGAGGAAACATTTTTATCTTAACAGCCGGTGACCCAGGAGGTTTATATATATGGGAGGACACTAACCTTTGGTCTAAATATTTCATCCTTGTTCTCTGCTCAGAGAGGGATTTTTATTTTCCTCTAAACATCTGTGAAATACTTCTTGGCCATTTTAGAGTCCTTCACATATAGGACTTGAAAAGACACTTCCTTCTCTGTCTGTAGTATTTCAGATGCTTTTATACAAGAAGAAACATCAGATGACTTTGCTTGTGTCTTTTTTAATTACATCAGTCCTTGAATGAAGTGCACGGCCAGCGGGGCCCATCCTGCCTCCCAGGTGAGTGCCTTACTCTCTCAGCAAGTCGCTCGTGCTCGTGGCTGCTCTCGCTGCCTCCAGGGACCCTTCCAAATTGCATTTCTCAACAGGAGGGGTGAAGAGCGGTTTCTTTCCTGGCCTCCCCATGTGCTTTTCCCCTAGAAGAGTACAGTTCAGTAGCCATGACACCGCTATACACAAGCCTCTCAGGCAGAAGAGGAGAAACCCAAGTCTCCCTCCACCTTAACCACAGGGTTTCTCTGGAGAAGGGAGGCAGCACCTCTTCCCCCAGCTGTGTGAAAAGAAAGGAGAGACCAGACAGCACAGGCGAGGTTGGAGGGGTACGAAGGAAAGCACAGCAGGTGGAAGAACATCCTCTTCTTGGTCCCCGAGAGGTGCTGACCTGCTGACCCCGGTCGTGCTGGAGGAGCTTCTGGCAGCGTGGAGCTGCGGCCACTCAAACTTTAATTTTGAAGACAAAGTTTGAGCACCTCAGAAATCAAAATACAAGAGGTGGTAATTCTGAGGATGGTGTTTCTGAAATCAGGAACCTGAATTTCACCTAAAGCTCTTTTTGGATCCAACTTTTGACAGCTGCTACAATTAATTTTGTTGGATTTGATGGAGTTTCCACATGATTTGAGAGTGCTGCCATGTAGAAATGGACATAAGCATGTGCTTAAAACTTAAGCAAATGCACAGATGCTCCTTTGAACTTGAGGGACCAAGAATATCACAGAATCACAGAGTCATTAAGGTTGGAAGGGACCTTCAAGATCATCACGTCCAACCGTTAACCCAACGCCACCATGCCCCCTAAACCATGTACTGAAGTGCCACATCCACACGTTTTTTGAACACTACCAGTGATGGTGACTCCACCACCTCCCTGGGCAGCCTGTTCCAATGCTTGACCACTCTCTTGGTGAAGAAATTTTTCCTAATATCCAATCTAAACCTCCCTGGCACAACTTGAGACCGTTTCCTCTCGTCCTATCGCTGGTTACTTGGGAGAAGAGACCAACACCCACCTCACCACAACCCCCTTCCGGGTAATTGTAGAGAGCGATGAGGTCTCCCCTCAGCCTCCTCTTCTCCACACTGAATATGTCTTGAAACTTCTCCTGGCTTGACCTGTGCCAGCAGGAACAGAAGGAGAGTCATCTCTTACGCTCTACTCTATCTACTCATTTTGCGTGTTTTTTTCCTTCTCCTTTAAAGTTGCATTTTAACCAATCAACCAGAAAATTTCCAAGCCATTAGTGTATCCCAAACAGGAAAGCCATGTCTACCCACTGCCAAAGAGCAGGAGGACAGGACACAATGGCACATGTCGGGGTCCCGGCTGGTGGCCTTTCCCTTGGCCACCAGCACGATCTTGTGAAGAGTGATGGGCACTCACCCTGGCTGCGGGGTCCCTCCCATGCCGCGTCCTGGGGTGGCAGGGCTGGCGGCTGCCTGGGCTGCCGCCGGGTAGAATACTAATTTCATGAGGGATTTATTGGAAACAAGACTTCAGATTGAATTATGGTGTAATTATGAACTGTATTTGTGTGTGCTACAAGACTGGGCAACTTGCCACTGGGCACAATCCTCTGTGCATCAAGCAACCGCGGGAGAACCTGCCAGTGCTGCCAGCCCTCCCCTCTCCCTCAATTAAACACTCTTTCTGACTGCCAGTTACACGAATTAAACTGTTTTAGCCTCATTTACAATATCATAAGTGAAGAGCGACAGGCTGAAATCATCAAACACCCTCAGCTTTCAGCAGCCTTACTCCTGCAATGACCATATGCTTGCGCACAGTTGTCTTTCTCAGCTGATCTGCTACAGAATTAATTGACACTCAGATTTTAGCTTTAACATAACAGCTGTTAGCTGTAAAACAACAATCAGGGCCGCTCTTTAATCAGAAAATATACTAGCTACCTTAAGGGTCTAAGTTTTTTGACAGCTATGAGTGATTGCTTATGCTTACATGATCCAGGCATAATTTTAGACAAAGTTTAAATACTGCTAAATGCGCCGCTTAAAAAAACACGTCCCCCTCTTTTCTTTTTGCCCAGATGATGTTTGGCAGTTGGCAGAGAGGCAGACGTGGAGCCGAAAAATAAAGGATGAGTCGCTGTGACAGTGGTGCGAGGCAAAGGACCGGCTTCCCCACGCCAGTCCTGGCTCCTGCCAGCAAGCACCCTGAGTCTGATGTTTCTATGAATATCTGAGAAACCTCCTTGGACAGCTTCTCAACTGCACGAGTGATTTACCCCCAGCTGGAAGAATGGGCTTGAATTCGGCAAATACATTTAACAAAGAATGGCTGCTCTTAAAAAGCAATTGTACCACGGGATAAACTAAGCTGCAAAGGCATAAATTGGACGGGGAAGCTGGTTTTCACAGTACTCGGACATCTCACATGGGCAGCCAATTTCAAAATTTGGGTGCCTAAGTCTCAACACATTTAAAAGTACGATATTTCTTCTGTTCTTTTGTTTTTGCTGATCTTTCATCCTGCTTAGAATTATACTTTTTCCTTGAGTTCTAATAAAATGAGTTAAATAATTAATGCCACAATCCAATAACTGATTATAGAATTTTTTTCAAAATTGCATGTAGCACTGTTCACATACTAAATCTTTTTGATTAATGATTTTTAAAGAAGGCTTGTTACATCCATAATGTAAAAAAGCAGAGAGATGTAAGCTATTGAAGTAAAATTCTAAATACCTTTTCTGAACAGTAATCTATTTTATAAGCTTGATTCTTGATGTATATGTAGGAAATACTAACATGGAAGAAATATTCTAAAGAAACTGCAGAGAGAAGCCTCCTCTTCCATACCCCCCTGAAATCTAGTTTATGTCCATAGGTGAATTGCTGCTGTGAAGCCACTACAATTTGACTTTGTACAAAAAGGGTCATTGAACAGAAGGTCAGGCAGCTGGCCATTTCCATTTCAAAGATGCTATCAAAAGGGCAAGAGGCAGTTCATCCAGCAGCCCTTTAGCAAACAAGATTTTCTCCTTTCTCATTTATGATATTTTTTATGCTAAAATAGTTTATAGGCTACTGAGAGAAGGGCCTTGATTCATTTTCTTCAGAAGGAAAGTGGACTAAGTGGAGCTTGGAAAGGACTTCAGTTCAAGAAATCAGGGGAGCTTTTGAGTAATGAGGAGCCATTTGGTGTCCACTTATCAAGAGCCTGGCAGTAAGGCAATAAATCATTACAGGGACTCCCAGCTTCAGCTGAAGACAATCGGAAAAGGTAGCTCTTTTATTACAAATTATGGCTTATCGCCTCCTTAATGGCAGGCCTCAGCTTTACGAATACATGAGCTTATTAATCAAGATAAACCAAACAAGTTCAGAAAAGTTTGGGGATCCTGCCGGCCAACGTGCCGTCCCGGAGGAAAGTCCACCGCAAGGTTTGCAGCGCTGCCTGACAGCCGGGGGCACGCTCCGTCCCGCCTGCCGCTCGCTGCCGGCCCCAGCGCTGCCGCTGCCTCTGCGATTAGAGCACTGCCCCTCGCCAGCGAGCGGCTGACATTCACCCGTTACCGCGGTCTACGAATCGGCTGTTCCTCCTCTAGTATTTCGTGCGCCTGCGTAGCGACCCAGACAGAGCCAGAGGTTCTCCCGGACGCCTCGCCCAGGCGTGACTCTTGCAAAAGGGTCCCTGCTCGGTAAGGGGTTGGTGGCTTAGCTGGTCATTTTAAGGAAAAGAAATATATCTTGCTCTCAGGAAGCAGTTTAGGTCCCATATTTTACTCTACGTACCGTGCTGCTTGTCGTCTCAGGGTGCTTTTACGCTGCAGCTTCATGGATTTCATTTCACAAATACAAGGGGGAAGGCTATCTTAGCAGCGTGCTGTGGAACTGAAACACCAGAGCGCTCGTGGCCAGGAGGCGTGAGGCCCCGGCTCCTCCAGGCAGCCCTTGGGAGGAGCGAAATATAAATATTGACATTGCTGAAAAGCAAATAAAACAACCGTTCTGTACAAATCAGTGTGAGAATTTTAGGCTTCAGTAACTCCTTGTTTATCAATGGATAGAACGAAGGATGATTTATGGGGCAAATTTTGAAAGTGGGTCCCCACTGCAAACAGACTCCTGTCCCGTGCTTGGGCTTGTACATGCAAAACAACTGATAACAGCCCGAAACTCCAGTGAATCTTTGGTCATCCTGCCAGCCCTTGCCATGTCAGAGATAACCGAGTGAGCTCACAGCTTCCTCGCCAGCACAAATATTTTCAGAAGCACGTCAGCGTAAGTTCAAAATATGTCACTGTAAAATGTTTATACAAGATCGAGCTGAAAACCTATCAATATATCCGTGCTATACCAATACATCCTGATAATAAGAATGCATCATCACAGCAGGTCAATATTTATTGGTGTAAATCAACCCGTTGCCAATGTGGAAATGGAGGTGTCTGTTACCTGCAATTGGAAGAGTTGTACATTCAATTATAAAAAACTAACAAGTGAAGGCTTTAGCTACGATACAATGATGTCACTCCCTTGACTTGATAGAGCTGCATCAGTTTACACTAGATAAGTCCGCTCTTAAAAGCCTTGCCAGAACGTATGGGAAGGGCTCGCACGGCTTTTACGCGGTGTAGTTACAGCGGGCGGCACAGCCAAAGGTGCGGTGGGCAGAGGGGTCCCCTGGCACATGGCAGAGGCGGCGGCACCAGACGGCAGCCCGGGGAGCAGCAGCCCGGCCTGGGTGAGCCCCTGCCCTGCGCTCAGCTCCCCGCAGCAGTGCCCGCCGGCACCCAGAGGCACGGGGCGGGTGGCAGTGCTTGCCGACGAGCCCTCCTGTGAGGTGTCGGGGAACGTGCGAGGCCCCGGGGCCAGGGGCGGCGCGCGAGGGGGAGACCCTGGTGCTTTGGAACCAAAGCTGGTTTTGAGAGTGCTGCTGCCCGCGCCGAGCGCTGCTGCTGTGCTCCTGCTGCCGGAGGCAGCGCTGGCGTGCTGCCCGCGTCCAGCTAGGAGACGCGACCCTCGGTGGAGAGTGAGATCAGGGATGTGGTAATGGAGGCCTGGGGTAGACTGCACGGAGAGAAATGAGTAAATATTTTCTATTATCCCTCCATAGCTTTATCCCTGTTAACAATATTGATTGTGGAAAGTGAAGGTGAAGTATACGATTTTAAATACAGCTGTTGCAAGTCATAATTCAAATAAGGACATTTCAAACATGTCTGAAGCATGGCAGCAGCAATCAGCAGCACAGAGCCACTTGGAAATATGGCCACTAACAGTCTTCTGAAAAGCGTAAGGCAAATTGCCAGCTAACTAAGAGCTAGAGGAGCACCACGGCCTGCTGTGTTTTCCAGAGTGGCCGGTGATGAGTTTGTTCATGGTGTCCTTTGGAGAAGGAAAAGCATTTCCCACTGGCTGATTTCTCCCATGCCGCTGCCCCACAAGCTGCCGCCGCTGCCTCCCAAGGCTGCGGAGGCGAAGGGACGGGGTGCCGGAGGCAGCGCTGCCTCCCCCGCAGGTACCCTGTCCTGCGCCGCTAATGACGCTGCTCGCCTCCTGGCCAGGAGCAGCAGCTGATGCCGCTATTGTTTCTTTGACAATAATACAGATTTTAGACTTACTAGTCACGGAGACATTTTTCTTCCTCTCTTCCTAGTGCAGCATAAGCTACTTTGACACCCCAGGGACAGGCTTAGGTACAGCTCTGCAGCGGGTTTGGTGCTGTGGCGGTGAACCTATGACCCTAGCACTGCTGTGGACATGCAAGTAAATTCAGAGGGACCAAAGGTAATTCTGGGGCTCTGCGTTTCCTGCTCATCAGCTCTGCTTCAGCATCACAGCTACACCTTGTGCCTTTAGACTTAGCTCAGTTCCCACTTGCCAGGAGGTGAATGAAGAAAAATGTCAAGATCTGCAAATGTAGCTAGACCTTAGGGTGCTGCTTTCCCCACCAGGGTGAAGAGCAGGGCTCCTCTGGGCTTGTTCACAGCAATTATAAAATGAACCATGTGAAAAACCCTCTGGAGTAACTCAGCAGCTCTCAGTTCACTTTGTAAGTGCTGGAAATTGTCCTCGGGTGTTTCAGAGGGGCCTGACGTGTGACTCGTTACCATACGGGGTGTGTGTTTGGCATTGAGGTAAAGCACCGGCTCTACCAGATTTGAAGGTACTGTGAACATCAGTCACCTTTAAGGCATAATAATGTTTTCTCCTTAAAGATCAACCGTGGGTTTTGTACCTACCAAAGTCAATGGGAGTTTTGTTGGTGCGACCATGCTTATGTAAAAATACTACTGAAGAGACAATCATTTTGAGGTTTTGTATTTTAAAAATGTAAAACAAAAAGACCTTCCTTTCTACAAAGCAATAACATGTCAGAGAACCGTAGACTTATAACCAAGGATCTATACCAAAAACCTGTAAAGGGAAAAGCTAACAAGAGGTTCTAAGAGAAGGTCGATGAAGCTGTACAAAAGGGTAAATATTCTGATGGTTTCCTCTCAAATGCATTGATATTAGGTTCAGAAAGAACTCTCCAGGTATGTCTGGTGCTCAGTTTTCCAAGTAAATACTGCTTGTCTCTGCTTTTAATCCAATGTAAGACCACTGGCTGAAGGGCTGAGCAGTTTGTGAAATTCCACCTAAAATTTTCAATCTTTTTCAGTGAGAATTCATTCAGGCTGTAGAGCTGGAACAATTGCTGTTTCATTATATAAAATGAGAACATTAAACTTGACAGCAATTCCAGGGCATAAAATTTCAGCAGAGCCGTGGAAGCGGTAGAGCAGCTATCTTTGACCTTTGGTCCATCATAAATGGGGAAAGAGATGTTTGTCTGAAAGGGGGAAAGTATCATGCTTCTGGAGGCTGTTGCTGCTTTTATTAACGCAGCAGCCTCCCGGTCAGCTGTGCTCCTCCACCACTGGCTTGTGGGTCTCACACACCCAACAAGGAGGTATACTGAGCGCTATAAGGGTGGAGCAGAATATTCGAGGCAGAAATGCCAAAATAGGTCTGCACCAAACCCTCCTGAGGGAGACAAGTGGGAAGAGCACCCAGATTAGGCATATTAGGTGTATAAGCTATACTGAGTAATCAGCATGATATGGCAAAAAGGAGTCACCAAACAGGGCTGATGAGTGATTTGTGCTGAGTAAGCATCAGTACCGAGCCAAAGGTCTGAGTAAGTACTACCTCTGAGTCCTACTTCAAAGAGATGTTTCTAAGAGCCTTGAGGAGCTGGGCACAGCAAGTGTTAAGGAAACACAAAGTACCAGAGACTTCTGATTTAGCTTAGGGTTGAGGTAGGTCCAAGTTTCAGGGTATAAATAACAAAGGAAGATCTAAATCTGTAATATCCTCTGCAAGCCTCTTTTTTTCTCATAGCTGAAGAAGCTACTGATAATGTTTTGCTTGTGCTAATCAAAACCTCATCGTACTCCATCCTGGTCCTCTCCTCTTTTGCTCTTCAAAAGGCACTCATTGTCCTGTCTGACTGCCAAGCATCTAAGCAGCTTTTCGCACTGACTCTGTACTCAGGAGAGTGAGGAAGCTGTGTTTTCATTCACAGCTTCAGAGCATCCTCCTGGTAGGAATACAGTTTTCTTGGGTGCTGCATGAGTGTCCCCTCGGTACGCTCGCTGTGATCTCCCATTGCTGTGAGAGCAGTGGTACTCCTATCACTGACCTATGAGTATGCTGTGATTTAAGGGTTTTTTAAAGCCCCACAGCTTGACCCAGGCAGCCAAAATGGAAAAAAATAACTCCAACAGTTTTGCTGCCTCTGCAAGGAGAGAGCAAGGAGAGGCATGGGTCACCCTATGGAAATGAGGCCAAGACAGACAAAATGAAGCAGCAGGCTCAAAAAATCTGCAGTGCTTAGTATGGGTAACATTTGCCAAGTGTTCCCAGCGCCGTGTAGGCAACCTGACCTGCGGCCCGCGATTGTGCGAGGTGCATGCCAGCAGGAGCGATGCTGCAGAGCAGCCAGTCACCTCGGTGGTCTTTGGAAAAGTCCTCAGCCACGGCCGAGCCTACTGCCGTGTTCCACGCCCACGCGCAATCTTGGCATTGAAAGTGACAGTGCATGAACCCAAGGCCCAGGGAGGAGGTCCGTGAGCTCGTTGGGCTCAGAGCACACCGAGGCAGCAGCTCCCAGGAAACAGCTGCTTGTGGGTCCCAGGGAGGCCACCATGCACCCATGCGAGCGGAGACCCTTTGGCCAGCCCCGCTGCTGCCGTGGGTGCTGCTGGCACCGTCCCCCGGCAGCTCCCAGCCCCTCTCCTGGCTTGCTGCTAGCGGGACACAGTGATGATTCCTGCTCCTCATCTGCTAAACCTGCAGAGCAAAGATAATCCCCTTTCCGCTTACACGGTGTTTGAGTGGCCTGGTGCCCCGAGGGAATAAAGCAAAGGGTGTGGGGCGGTGCGGGGCAGGGGGAGACGGCTTTGTCACCTGAAGGGGGAAAGAAAGGGAAACTAGTTAAAAAGAATTTAAGGCAAATTTTTGACACCAGACCTGCTTCAGAGGAGCCATAACCTGGTACCTTGTGTTCCTGCAAATTCTGTGAGCATTGAAACCGGTGAATTTGAAATTTTCCTAATAACACATCAAATATTTCACATGGTGCTAATGACAGATGTAATATCACAGTTAAAATAAATAATTGGCACTTTTAAAAGCACTATGTTATTTCAACTGTGTTCTTATGGTTCAGATGTTTCTATGGAATAGTCGTATTTTCTTCTGACACCTTTACAAGTTGGGTTCAAAATGTATCATTACGAAATATGGTCAGATGCATTAAAATTATAATTAAAAAAGTGCTCTTCACCCTGACATGAAAAATTTAAGGCTGGTACCAATGAAGAAAGTACTTTTACCTATTGGATAAAAGGAAAGCAGTGTATTATTCTAAAAGTGAATTATTTGTCGAGAGTTTATTTTATAATGGTATAATGACATTTGTGGACCCTAAAACGGAAATATTAGCCCTCACAATTAATTAGCTCTTAAAGAGAATTTTGCACACCCACATTATGAGTTACAATCGCCTGTTTCTGGGTTCACAGTGGGGACACCGGAGGGGAAGCAGCATCCCCCAAAACCTGTGCGAAGGCCCCCGACTGCCTTGGCAGCAGCACTGCGGGTGGCGGGGGCCCTCGCTGCGCTGCTCTTCCCGAGGCCGCTGCGAGCTGCCACAGTCCCTGCTCCTCGCACGGGATCCCTCCCTCTGATGTCATGGTTTTGCAGGAACCCTCTCCATAGCAGTACAGTCAGAACCGTATAAAATGTGCAAAGTCAGGGTTTTTTTCCATGATCACCAACTAAAAAAATAAGAAAAGGGATGTTGCTCTAAAAAGGTTGCACAAAAAGGTTAATTGTGAAGGGACTCAGTGTGGGAAATATGAGCTTGAGCAGCGGTTCTCCTAGAAAGTCGGAGAGGATCGGGACTGACATGGCTCCGAAGCCATAACCAGCAAACCAGTGTGAGCCAAATGGTCTCAAAGGGGAGAGACGGTCACAACCCAGAGAATGCAGAGAGCCAGAAGAGGGTGCTACGATATCTAATTATCCAGAGAACTTATTTAAATAACTTTGTTTAATATATCTCTGATGGGGCTGTGAAGCCCTCCATCTGTCGTGCACACAACCCAACTGCTCCCAACTGGGTACCAGTTTAAATTCGGTTACCTCAGGGGTCGGTGGGACCCCAGCCGTGCGACACGTGTTACCGGGCTAATGCGGTTTGGGTTGGAGAAGAAAGTGCAGGATGAAGTTACCATGCTGAGAGCTGTAGGCTGTGTGGAAAACATCTCCCCGGGCCCCATCGCTTCCCTGGTCACCACCACCTGCTTTACACCAGTTGCACCCTTTACTGCACCGATGGCTTCAGCATTTGGAGGCGAGGTTTAAAGGGAGGCAAGGGACTGTTGCTTAGTTTCTCCATTTTTGCTCGTCGTGTAGCGTTATCTCCAGGTACTTACGCCTCATACAAGCAGTGCAGTTGCAGAGATGCTGTGGTGCACTGGCCGTAGCCCAGATAACAACAGAGATGGCTGCTTCGCAGCTCATGATCCCTCTCAACGCATCAAATTTAAACCTTCACCTGACCAAGAGTTCAGTAAAATGTACTCATAAGACTTACATTATTCATTGCTTCAGAAAGTGCCAAATACAGGAGGGTGGGACAAGCGCCTTTGCAGATGGGGAATTACCTTTCCCTGCTGCCAACCAGGAAGGTGCAAGAAAGGACGGACAGCCCCGGTCCCAGTGAGGACACGACACAAAAGCCGAAGTCAGGTGCATTTATAAATAGTTCCTGTAGGTGCAGGCTTCATGTTTCTCCTCCCTGGGAGGAGAAAAAGCCGCAGAAGAAGCCCTAGTCCACCGAGCACCTTGCACTGGTGCACTGACTCTAGTCTATTAGCAGGAATTCTGGAAACTGAAATAAGTGCTGAATTAGCCCAGTTGCCGCTGCTGCTAGCAAGTAACTGCTGAGGGAGCAACCAGTGTTTTCAATGCGCAAGGAAGAGCTATGGTTTCCTGTCCTCAGGAGCTTTGCCACACAGACAGATAAAACAAGTCAGGCACAAGATGTACCCTAATATTGTTTGCATGCCAGAAGCCTCTGTGCAGTAATTACAGAGATGTCTAGAAGCGTCATAATTATTAAGAGCTGTCAGCGTTTCCATTACAGCCCCCTTCATGCACGCAGTGAGCCTCAGGCGCCTCAGGCCGCAGTGGGCTGGGAGGCTGCCTGCGGACCGCGGGCGCATGTTTCGGCTCCATCGGTTCGGCCGCCCGGGCTTCCCCCGGCCACCCAGGTGCTCCCAATGCACCCGGCACGGCAGCCGCTCTGCGCTGGGGCGGGGAGAGAATTAGCTCTTCCCAGTTGTGTTTTAATGGTACGCTCAGTCCTCGTGGACCTTGAAACGAATTATAACAAGGAAAGACACTTCTAGAGGACACGAGCGTGGTGCTTAGGACATCACATTAAATCGCAGGTGCTGGGTCTGAGAGCTTGAACTGCTTCCTTCACACAGGCCGAGCGGCACTGTGCAGCGGTGCTTTCCAAACAGAGCGCTCACAAAGCAGCAGTGGAAGTTGCTGGGAAACATTTTAAAAGCTTTTACTTTTTTTTCCCAATTTTTTGCAAAGTTTTCCAGTTTAGAATTTTTAAGAGAAAATGTAAAAAAAAAATCAGCGAACTTTTTTCCCTGCTTTTGTCAGAAAGTTTTATTATTGACACACATTAATACTTCATAGGAAAAAGATGTTGCCTGGTTCAGTCCGAACTGCGGACCTCTGACCTCACACAAGATTCACAATCTTCTTCCAAAGGTGGAAATCTTCTATTACTGTTTCTTGGAGATGATTCTAATGGTGCAAGGGGTTATTGGCACATGGCACACTATGCAATGTTTTTATGCCAGTGTTATATAAACAGAAGATCTGGAGATACAGGGTGAAAATGGAGTGGCTTTTCTTGCAGGACATCATGTTTCTTTGCCCATTCTGTTACAGCTTACGCTTGAATAAATATGATTTGATGCATACTACCTTATGAGGCTAGTATTTTAAACACATGTTAAAATAGACTTATTAAAAGAGTCTGATTTATTGTTCTTGTTCTGTTTGTTCTTCCTGTGTGTCTAAATGCAGCTTTCTCTCCATAGAAATTTGCACTGATAGCAAAGCTAGTCAGTGGAAGAAAAAGACTCAAGATGTTAAATATTCTAGGGCAATACGTGGCAGATAAGATGCTATTGAAGCTAGCAAGTGTGTTAAATACCATGGAGACATAAACAGAAACTGCAGGCCCTTTTCCTCTCTGGTCTGCAGGGGAGACACAAGCATGGTGCGGATCTGTGGAGTCTCTCTTCAGCATCACTCAGAGCATCGTACCGACTCCAGCGCTCACACGCACCCCAGCAGGGATTTGCTGTCGTCTGAGGGGACCTGCTTTCATTACTTCAGTAAGTTCAAAATTAACAGGAAAATTAGAAGCTGATAACCAAAAGTCATCAATCTGAAAGTACAACAACACTCACTAGCTTAGAGAAATAATAAGTATTAGAAATCCCTTTCAGATTGCTCGGGGGGAGAATCGGGGTGAGTTGTTTGTGCTTTGAAATGCCGTGTTACTTTGGGGGCAGATTATATATTTGTCATTGGTGAACAACTGCCTCAGCAGAGTGACTTCCATCTGTCAGTGCCGCTTGCTGCATCAGGATCCGACACCCAGCGCTTGCGGGGGCCGTTCCTAGTCCATGGCTGCAAAGCGAGGGCACAGCCACCCTGCCACGTTTCCCAGGCTGAAACACTGGCGCCCGGGTCCGAGGGCCGCTGGGCGCGTGCAGGCAGACATGAGGGCTACCTGCGCTTGTCCGGCGCCGGCTCTCGGCAGGCACCGCCTGGGGAATTGAGAGGCAAAGACATCCGCAAGTGTCCGTTTCAGCTCCGCCTAATTGGCTGTGGCCTTTCAATCAGGCACTTCATGAAGACACTTAGGAGTGTGCCTGCTGCTCTTCTGCATGGGCAAACTGGAGATGATTTGCGCCACAGGTTAAGAAGGGATGGGCCACCCCCCTGCCATAATCAGCCCTCATCAATCACCGCGTTCAGCGTGGACACAGAAGGGCTGAAGCGCGGCTAACAAGACTTTGTCAGTTAAAAGCTAGAGCTGAGGGTATCACAAGTGTTAAAACGCTCTATTTACTATACGTGAAGGTAAAGCAATCTATATCCCAATCGCTGGAGTCATTTGAGGCGCACGGGTTGCTGACAAATGTGGATGGACAGATATGTAAAGATGATGCGTCATGAGCTCTGCTGATGAGTTTACAGCAGAAGCCTCTGAATTCACATCAAATGTGTCAAAGGGTGACAGAACTACATCACACAAACTCTGGCAGTTTAATTTGGTGTCAGCTATTAGTGTTGACTTTCAGCACTATTGCTGCTCAGTGTTTCTGCCAGCAAGGTGACATAGCCTCACAGATTGCTAAATTTCTTTGTTGTAAGAAATAGGGTTTGCTCACTGCACAGGAGTCCTCTGATAGAGGAAATCCAGAAGGTCAGAAAACTATTTTGCCAGGCTGCAGTACTCCGTTTTGTGACCTAGACTTTCCATGACATTATTTGTGGTTAAGTATTTGATTGTGTCACTACACAGAGAAAATGTCTGTGTCTTGGGTTTTTTAATTATTCTCAGTTGTTTGGAAAAGTCTTATTCATGTTATGGGCTCTGCTCAGCAATGCTGGGATTTACCAGATGCACTGGAGGTCTGTGGAAGTATGGAAGGCTTTGAGAACTGAATTTTACGTTCAAAGCATTTTTCAAGGCAAAGTGGTGTTTTTAATACATTTTGCTCATCAAATGCGGCCTTTGGAGGTGGTTAGGGAGACTGGCAATAGACCCAAAATGGAAACATTACAGCTTCCCCTCCTTCTACCCCTTCTTAGCTATTGTTGCTGAGCCTTGCAAAGGATTGGAAAAAAGAGGAATAAAGCAGAGTAAAGGGGGGACAAGTGGGAAAACGAAAGCTACACCACTTGAGAACAAAAAGGGTTCTAGGGGAAATATATCCAAACCCAAAACATTTCAAAATGTGTCGTGTAAAACAGTTTGCTTCATCAACAGAATAGGGTGAGCAGAAAGAACAGTCGTGTCTTCTAGAAAGACTTAAAATGGTTTGTATCCAATTGCATTTCTTCAAAAATATCCAGTGTGAACACTCAAGCGTGAAGGCAGACGCACCCAGACACCCTGCTCCAGGAGTCCCTGCTATGGTGCTCCCAAAGCTGGAGATAAGAAAATACAGCTCCCGTTGCAACGAGATTGTTTAATACATACTCTCTATCATTCACCAGCGTAAGTTTAAGCAGCACATAAGCCACTTTGACACAGCAATATATCATTCAAAAACAAAACCTGTGCACTCTGCACCGGGCACAGGCGGATGGATAGCTCATCAGAGGGAGAGAGAGTCTTTCATCAGCTGCCTTTCACCGGGTGATGACAATAATCATTTCAACACAGGGTACACAACCTGGAGTGATGAAGGCAGCAGAACACATCTGGCCTGATCTTTTTAATACCGAATATTTTAAAAACCTGAGAACATTTGTCGGGGTGCTTCAACACAATGCCTGAGCCATAGGAGAAAAGGTTACATTTATTAAAAGAAGAGCCAAGAAAAAGGAAGACAAACTGCCTGTGACAGAAAAGCGTGGCTTGCGCTACATCCATCTCCAGCCGTGCTAGCAACTTCACACTGGAGATGTCAGAAGGCCAAAAAAATGTTACAGCTTTTAGCATCTGATCCAAAACCAACTGAGGTCAATGCAAAGCTCTCATGTATTTCTATAAGCTTTGGCTTGGTACACCATAGTTACACCAACCATGTTCTCGTCTACACAGCAGTATTCAGGCCTTGGGTTGTGCTTGTCCTCAGGGCACACAGCAAAATGCTGTATAAAGGTGGTCAGCATCGTTCCCACAGGTTACTGAGCGAGAAATCGATGAGCAGTGAACTTGCTTGACCAAGGTCACCTAGAAGATTCAGGGTAAAGCCACGTCTGGAAACAGAAAAACTCTGAGCCCTTTGGTAGCGGTCAAGGGCATTTGGGATGGTTCCAGCCACAAAGTAAGCTGCAGGGTCTGGAGGGGTTTTGACAAGTGTCATGTTATTTGCTGTCAGCTCACAGGTCCCATAAGTGTGCAATCCCATGCGAGAGCTGCACATGGATACCTCCCAGTCACAGCCTCGATGGACATTTTTGGTCTAGATCTCAGGGATAGTTTCCTGCTTGTCCCCTCCATTCAAAGAGCACACATGAGAAGGAGGTAAAGACATCGTGCACCTTCTGTGCTAGCCAGTAAAGAACTAGGAGTACGGGAGGAAAGGCTGCATGACGGGACACAGGGGCATGAGCTTCCTCTGCCATTCAGAGCCAGTGATATGCAGGAGAAAACAGCCTGTCAAGAGCAGCAGGAGATAGCTTCTCAGCATCTGAAGGGAACTGAGTGGATGTGCACACATACCGCTAGTGGGACATATTTTTTCTTTCATGTGAGGTACAAGTGACGTCCCAAAGAAACCTGTTTGCATTCATATTAAATGGCAATGGGTATAATTCAGGTTCTTGATGACCTTCTGGCAAGTAGGAGAACCTCAGCAAGTCTAGAGATAAAATCTTAAAATAGAACAAAATTATGTCTTTGAGTTTCTCGGAGGATTTCTTTGGAGTGCCATCTATATACAAACCTGTTCTCTGCTCAGCAGCAGGAATTTTTCATTTTCTGTATTCGGCACAGAGCTTTAGTAAAAATCCTCTGTTAAAGTCTCTTAAAAGCACAGTTAAAAATTGATTAAAAATGAATTAGTGTATTAACATGCTGGTCAGAAAAAAAGAGATGGAGAAGGGCATAATAAACAAGACAATATGAAGAAACAAAGCTAATTGCCAGCCTGGGAGAGCCATGCGGCACATTCCTAGTAAGCTGTCTGTCTTAAACCCTCTGGATCAAAAAGTGATTAATCCTACAGACAAATGTAGCCTTGATGGTAGAGATACGCAAAATCCCCTAAACAGAGCAATGCGGTGTTACACTTACTGTTCTGAAGGCCTCAATTAAAGGGTCTTTAGCTCCAGCCTTTCCCATTATGTTCCCTCACGTACCAGGAAGCCCCGTCCTCGCGGCAGCCCGCTCTGAGCCTCGAAGACATGCTCTTGGCAGTGCCCGATGCTGCTCGGCCAAGCTTTAGCCCTCCCTCGGCTGCCCCTTCCCTGCCCCGGGGCTGAATTACCCGCCCCAGCCGGTGCGGGGAGGAGCGGGCACCCCGGCGTCACCCACCACCCCGCACCTCCTGCAGGCCCGAGCCGAGCCGAGCTGAGCCGAGCCGGGCAGCTCTGCGGGCAGCCCCGCGCCGCCGGCGGCCCCGCGCCGCGGGCGGCAAAGCCGGGAGGTGCGTGGGAAGGGGCACGATGCGGGCGGCGGCGGCAGGGGAGCGACAACGCGCACAGGCAGCCTGCGGCCACGCCGGCCGTGCCCTGTGCGCCGGCAGGGCCCCGGGCAGGTGGGCGCAGCTTCTCTTCAGCCCCCAGGAAACCCCAACGGGAAAGCAACAAGAGGGAAGCAAAACCGGGGGAGTTTCTATGGCCTTATTTCTACCCAGAATCGCAGAGGTTTAACCCTGTGTTTCTTGCCCATGAGGGCCTTGTGCCTGTGGGACAGGACCAGGCAACGCTTGCCGGTACATGGGCAGTTTGGAAGGGACACAGCCGGGCCCCAGCCAGAGGCCGTGGGGAGAAACCCCCAGCACTGCCGCAGCCCGGCCCTGGGAGCGGCGCGTGGGAAGCCTGGGCTGACCAGCTCTTCATTTGCTGCGTTAGGTCTGGCTCAGTAGAGCCCCCCGTTATCGCGTGCTCAGCTCTAATCGTAGAGCCCTGCTAAGCAAAAGAGTTTTCTACACAACTCTTCTGATCTCTGCCCTTAATTTGATTATCTCCAGGGCTGCTTCTGTAAACTTTCTCTCCTTTGCTTGGGGGTTTGCATGCTCTTTGCTAACATTAGCAAGCCAGCTGCCCTGGGCAGCCCTGCAGGGCCCACCCCGGCGGTCTGTGGGGCAGCATCTGCCCCGCTGCGCACGGGCTGCCCCGCCGCCCTCCTGGCTGCCGGCCCTCCGCCTGGCAGCGCGGCCTGGCGCAGGGTAGATGGCTCCTGGCTAGACGGAGCTCACTGAGAGCACTTTTTGTACAAAAAATGTTTTTGAAACTGAAAGTATGTTAGATGCTTTTTAACTTTTTTTTTTTTTGCATTTTTGTAAGATAGTACCAAACTCTGGAAAAGTACACTTCAAGAATCAAAAGATCTCAGGTTAAACGTAGTTGAACAAAAAAAATTCTCAAATTATTTACAAATTTAAATGAATATCTACATTTAGAAGAAAAAGAAGATATTTTCTGGAAAAGGCCTTTTTTAAAAAATAGAAGCTATTTTTCTCTTCAAAAAATACAGAGAGCTTTTTGACTGTCTTTGCTGGATTTTTTTACTCAGCACATCTCCTTTCTATTTTATTACACATTGTGTTAAGTGAGTCCTTTTAGACTCATCAGTACATCGCTGGTACAATGCACTAAAAGGCTTTAGAAAACACATCACACTAAAAGTATGGGTGCTAGAAAATGCTCTAGGCACTGTATGGCAAAACACAGGACTGAAAGTCTTCATCGAAACCAGACATCAGTTAAATAGGTTGCTGCCTTGCCAAATCCCAGCCTCCTGGCCCCGGCCCCGCCGTTCAGCGCCGGGCTAACGCTGCCGCAGGGTGCGCGGCCACATAACACGGCGTGCGGGGCGTGGGCACGGCCGCCACGGGCACAGCGCACCGGAGCAAACCGCAGCCATGCTGCAGGCATGGGAAGGTCGACCTGCACCCACCTGTGAGCGACCCCGCGGCCTCATTCCCGACCCAGCAGCAGCACCAACGCTTCTCCCCACTGCGGTCCTGCAGCAGCAGCTGCCGAGGAAGGTGTTTGCTGGTGGCTCCAGGCTCCGGCGGCCGCCTCTCGCAGTTATTCTCAGTGTTAAGAAATGCTCAAAACGGACTTGCTACTACTATGAGTAAAAACACAGAAATGTGAGGGAAGTCTAAGCGAGCACCTTCATTGATAGAAGAACTAGGATGTGAGTTATGTGGCCGTGCTAGGGCTGCTCAGAAAGATGAGGCTTATATGTCCAAACTCAGGGGGCTTGAGCAAACAGCCACAGAAAGGGGGAGTATCAGCCCTGCGTACTTGATGCCGATGTGGAAGGTGATCAGTGTGAAACAAATGCATCGTTCAAATGTCTCGCTCCATTTGCCAACCGAGACCAGAATTCCTACGCTTATAAATAGGATCCTTGCTCTGTGCAGTGCGAAACCCTGGATTTTCCTGCAGCGCGTGCCATTTCACATCCCAAACGCCGCTCGTCTGCTGAACCAACTGGAAAAGACGGTGGTTCCCCAGGGAGGAGGGCAGGGAGTGAATACCTTCCTGACCCCTACAGTTGCTCATTTTATGCCGTGAAACATGAAATTTGATTACTCTTATCATTAGCTTAGCTCACATAGCTACAAATGTTATTAGTAGCCATAAAATTATTGAGGCCCTTTTAAAATCCATTTTTAAAGAGTGTGTGACATGTATTAGCAGATCTGAAATCCTGATTTCAAATACCCTCACTCGAACCTCAGAAACAAAATGTCGAGCTAAGCAACAGTGACAGGGCTTGAGAAGCGCTAATGAAGAGTGGTGCCATTGCCTAAGAGAAACATTACACATTATTAACACATTAGCCCACTAAGGCACTGTGCCAGCTGTAATAAGCAACCAATTTGGCATGCTAACTGAGATACACAAGACCATTCAGAAAATCTTCCTCCATTTTTTTCCTCCCTGATGGACAAACACATGGTGCAACCTGTTCCCATCTCTCTAATGCCCAGAAAATCACTGCTTAGCTGTGCCCTAATTCCTGTGCACGGTTGGTCACTACCCTATTAATACTTTGACACCGATCTTCCTGATGCAAGGTCCAGTTCACAAATTGGCTACATATATTATCCGTGCATGGGAGTGTGGGAGGGATAAATCATATTCATTATTCACATTCATGAAATTCCAAACACATGGGAAGTACTGATGGTGTCCTTGGGGAACAAGAAACAGCTTGTCAGAGATATCCAAGTAAAAGGGGTGCAAAATCAATTATGAAAGGAGGTGTTTCCTGCTCTAACAAGCTAATTACTGTACATCAAGTCACAAAGGGAAAACTGATGCTTTTTATTTTTTTAATGGAGGTGCTGTCAGATTAAATCAACTTGGGAGGATGACTGGGTTTAATGTATTCCCTCAGCTGATGCTCTCTTTAACACATTTACATATGCAAACATGTTAATATTCTGTCGGAATCCGTGAAATAGGACTGACAGGGCAGAACCTAACAAAACGGTATGTGACCCTGCTCCTGCAGCTTATTTACATCATTTACATACACTGGTAACTCCAGCTCAAACTGGGAGTGATTGCTTGGGAGTCGCTACTGTGAAGGCAGGAGCATCTCAACAGGGAAATGACACATCCCTGCTGCTGGAAGGATCCATTTTAGGAGGCAAACCAAACGTATAAATTGCTAATGAACTATCCCTTCCTGTCCAGCACAGCTAGCAAAACCGCAAACGGTTGATTCCCCCTGGGATAAGAAATAGTTGAAGCTGGGGTATTTGTTAGATGGCTTCCAGGTTATCTGCCAGGAGCAAGCAGCCGTGTCGTGCTGCCTTTTCCACAGCAGGACTCAGAGCGAGGGGTATTTGCTGCCCGCCTCTCCCAGCCCCTCGGCCAGCCCGCACCCAGCAGGGCTCCCTGGCTTTCCCCGGGGCTCCTGCCCCAGTGCTTGCCTAGGATGAATGCGACGCGTCTCTGCTTCCCTATACCCATTCCTCCAGCCTTTCCTTACAGACTCACAAGCCCTCAAAAGCTAGCAGTCAGCAAAAGCTCCCTGCACTCCCCAGCCTTTGCACTGGGCAGTGACGCTCACCTGTGTTAGGGGTCCAGGCACTAACATTTCCATTCGCTGCTCTCCAAAAGATTAATTGTTTTCATGCAACCATCTGTGCGGGAGGCCAGAGGTTACAGCCTGCCCACAACCAGCCCGTGTACGAGCAAATACCCAGAGAGCAGCGTGCAGATGAAGGCTTGCACCTCCCGGGCATCCGGCTGCTTCCCCGATGTGACGCTTTCCGCAGCATCAGGGCCGGGCGGCAGGGAGGGTCTGCGTTGCCTGATGTGCCCAGGAGCTCTTGCCCGCAGCGCCGGGGGCTCAGCGCAGTACCAGGGGCTGCAGCGGCGGCATCAAGAAAAGGTCAGGTCAGCCCAGGTGCCCACAGGACAGGGAGCCAAGCCCGGCCTTAGGTCTCACTAACTTGTCGGAGTGGGATCGACAGAAAGCAACCGCAGTGGTTTGTCCCAGGCCCGAAGCGGGCAGCCAAGCCCCCCACAGCCAAACAGCTTTGCAGGGAAACGTCCGGGCTGCGCTCTGTGCCTCCTGCAGCTCTGCGGGCCAGCATTTGCAGGCTCCAGCATGATGGCTGCACCCAGCTCTGTCAATCTGCTTCCACCTCTGAGCTGACTGTAGCTGAAAGACAGATGACCTGTTATATATTTTCTTACCTTTAACTATTCCCACATGACCAGAGTGTTTCTGGGCTACAGATAATAGGTCCACTCTTGAAGTCTTTATCAGGGCCAGCTTGTCGCTGGTCCCTGCAACACCAGGTGTACAGGGGAAGATTAGAAGGAGCAATCAGATTTCCATTTGTTCAGAGCAAAGGCAGGAGAAATTTCTATACTTAGAGGTGGTAACAAGCTGCTTTCCATTGCACTCACTGGCCAAAGCCTTGTTCTAAAAGAGCTGGAGCATCTCCCACTGCACACCATACACCTGCAGAGCAGGCCAGGAGAGAAGGTATTTCAGCTTGGACACTATTGCATTGCTCCTTCAAAAGAGGAACGCATCAAGCTCCTCATTCAGGCAAAACTCCCAGTGTAGCTCCACCTAAGTGCAAAGGGAGTAAGGATTCAAAACCTGGTCCAAGATGAGACAAACATCTGTTTATTTGCCTGTTGTCTTCTCTCCTACTGAGTAAGCATGGGCAATGCTAGGGAAACCATGTCATTCATAAAGTGGATTGGTGTTCTTGGAGCTATTCAGTTCCTTCTTGAGGAAAATGCACAACCTGTGTCTTACACTCAGATGGATTCACTCACTTGTGGAATTTATCCCTTGATACCATTGTCTGACACAGGCTTTCCTTCACACACACATCTGCAGACAGCAATTTCCTATTACAGATGCTGCCCATCACCTCCATGTTCCTTTCTTCCACTCACAAGGAATTCAGATGTAGGCGCTTCAGAGCGAACTGGGATGGCCGAGGGAGTCTGGCCCCAGCTTGCCTGTGGTTTAGCACAGACCCACAGGAAGGGCCTCGCAGAGAGGGCAGAGTCCGGCCAGCGGTCCTGGCCAGCACACTGTGAGCTGGGCCAAAGGCACACTGCACCACAGAGGCCTTTTCTCCAGGCTCCATGTCCCTGGTGCTCCCTGGCAGCACTCTGCACAGACAGGAAGGGGAGCGATGTCAATGGTGAAGGGCAGTCCCAGTAGGCAGGTAGGGTGGCTGAAACCTCCAAAAATGCATGCTTCCAGGCAGATGGGAGCTGATGTTGTCAGGTGCGCTGTGCAAGGGAAGCAAGAAAACAGAAAGTGAAGGGAGCGTGAGCTGCTGGGCGTTTCAAACCCTGCCTTGCCGGGCAATGCCCACTTGCTCCTCCACGGCTGGAGCAGATGAGTTGGGCCTCTGGGAGCTCTCTGAAATGCCTGCGCTGGCCCCACATGCTAAGACGCACTCTCCAGTGAAGTCTGTCTCCTCAATAAAGGAGAAAATGGAGAAGATGGAGACATCTGCTGGGAAGCTGTCAGCTTTATTAGATACATGCGGGTTTGGGGACGGAGCAGCAAGAGGATCTCAAGGAATCTGAGCTCAAAGAAATAAAAGCAACTTCAAAAGGCACAAGCAGACCAGCAGAATCACTTAACAACAATATTTTTTTGCTGGCAATACAATTGAAAACACCTGAGAATCAGATCAGGATTCAGCCTATCCCCCTGCCTGGAACTGCAGCTGCTATTGATTCTGGGCACTAGATCTTAGGAAAGCTCCTCCGTAAACTCCTGACACTGGCCATTACAAGCGATCCCAGATGTGGAAGGATTTATGGGATCCCCGCACTTTAAAATATGCGCAGATTAAAGACCGTGCTAATTCTAAAGCTAGAGGGAGATAGCACTCGTGCCCTCTCCGCTCTCCTCAGTGCCAGGGTCTCACAGCAGTGCCGCTGGCTGGCACGGGCAGAGTGGGCTCAGCCTGGGGACCCTGGGGCAGCTGATGGAGTGCCCCAAGGTGTCCACAAATGAGGACTGGGAGAAACACATCTAGAAATGCTCTATCGCAATCCACGTGAAATGGCTCAGCGTCTCCATCAGGAAATCTGGTGCAAATCACAAATCACCCGCAGTTAATAGTCCTTACCCAGGAGGGCTCTTTCTCATGACTTGAACTACCTCGCCATGGCACAGAAGGAGGACAGGCACCCCTTCGTCACCCGCTGGAGGAGCCCGGATGCTGGTGCTGTAGCAAAAGGCAGGAGTGTATCTCCTCACTGTGTATATCTGAGTATCACTGCGAACAGCAGCATCACTAAAGGCACGTCGATCCCATATAATTTCCTTGTTATTTGTCTTTAACGAAACAGTAGTCTTTAAAGTAAAGAAATTAAAATCTACTTGCTTGGAAAGCTGGGTGTGCAGCCACTTGGTAGGGTTTGATTTTGGATAGTGACTACAGAGAAGCTAGCTGCCAGCTTGTGTTCACACACATCTCCAAATTGTCTGTGAGGTCTCAAAACTAATGATCAATATGTTGCTTCATAGTCCACAGAAGAATTTGATTTCCACGCCTATTAAATAATGATAGATTTTATGACAGCAAATGTAAGATTTATCATGTGACTGGGATTAATTTTTGCTGATAATCTGATACCTAACCCCATAGCAAAGTAACCAGTGCTTCGCATCTCGAGCGCAGCATCTACTCTCCTTTTGCAGCCTGAGCTCGGGGCAGTCTCCAGGGCTGCATCGTCCCTTTCCCCAGGACCAGGCAGCTGCCAGCTTGTCCCAGGCAAGGGAGCACGAAAATACACCAACATCCCCTGCGTTTCCCTCTAGTGAGGGTGGGAGGGAAGCCGCCCATATTTGCAGGATCATCCCAGGATATAATTTCCTGTTCTTTCCCTGTGCATGGTCATGTAATGACAACCCACAGTTACTCCCGCGCTCCCTTGACGCAGCTAGCACAACACGAGCCTCGGCCGTGCCGCGGCATGCTGCGCGCTCGGGCAGGGGGCTGCCGCGGGGGGCTGTGAGCCCTGGCTGTGCGGCACACAGCGCCCGCCCCAGCCGGGGACCAAAACGCCAGGACGCTCTTCCTTAGAGGAGGACTCCACTTTTTGCTAGCAGGTGAGAGACACAGTCAGAATAACTAATAGATACCATAAGCTCCTCATTAACAAATTAACAGAGCCCATAAACAGCAAGACAGCTTCCTGCTTCCCAAGGCCTGCTGCTGTGGGTGAGTGGCACAGCTGCCATACAAATGCTTTAGAACTGCCAGACCAAGCCCTAGCTGAGCTGTTTCAAGCCCCACTGACCCCTGCACCACTCTGAGTGATGTTTTCTTTTGTTTCTACAGCCTCTAAGGTGAATACCTTGTAAAACTGCTACAGCGAAGGGTATCAAACAGCTACTCTAAGCCTTTCAGAAAAAGCAAAGCTCTGCAATCATTAACAAATACTTGTGATGTGCTACCACATTGAAAGAGAAAACTACTCCCCTTCAGCAGCAAATGGTAAGTATAGCAAACAAGAAAATCTATCAAATCTAGTGGATGTGATGAGAGATGTATAATCCATCCTCAAAATGAAGGCTATGGGGTTCTCTTGCTAGGTACAGTCCTGCTGGAGTGGTAAACATCGTGGGCTTGCATGAAGCAGAGAAGCCAGTTCCCACTGAAAGAGAGTGAAAACTCATTCCTTATTGCCTTGATCCTAAGTCAGGAATCTCTCCCTCTCTGTATATGTATGAAATCTGCTCCAGGTGGAGCAGCCCTGGTGTTGGGTGATGTGGACAGAGATCCTTTGTGAGTCGGGGCAACATGTCCTCCTGGCCGGAGCAGCGCTGTGTATCTGGCTCAGCTTAGCCTCAGCACACCCAAATTGAGGAGGCCATCGAGGAGGCTCTCAGAAATTAGTCAGCTGTGACAAAACTCCCCCCTTCCCCCCAGCAGGCCCCACTGAAGGAGCAAGGGGCAGGGAATGGGATCTTCAAATTGCCCCAGCCACTTCTGGGGCAAACATTTACTTTACATTAAGTGGCATGTAAAGGAGAGAGGAGCCCTCTCTCTCTGGCTGCTAGGGTTGATAGTTAAATATTTATAATGTCCAAATTAGCATAGTGAAAGCTCAATTCATCAATTTGTTCTGGTCTGTTTGCAAGAAGGGGAGGGGGCGTCAGGCTCCCGGCAGGAGATGCAGCTGTGGGTGGGCAGGGCAGGCCTGCTGCCTCCACCATGGGTCCATCAGCGTGGCTCCCTGCTGGCACCGAGACTTGTTGCCCCCGCACACCCCTTGGGCAGGGTCAGAGGGGAGGCTGGCTGCAGGGCAGGGCTGCGGGGATCCCTCCTCTCTCCCAAACCTGCTTGCCTGAGGGGCAGCCCCAGGCCGCTGGGGAAGCCATGGGGAGCAGCCTGGCCAGGGGTTGCTGGCCAGGGCAGAAGCCTGGGGCTGCCCGTGCCGGGGCCAGGGGGGTGCAAGCTGCCCTGGAAGGGTTAAGGCTTTTTGGGCCGAAATCCCCCAACAGAAGGCAGGGTCAGCCTCGGAGCTGAAATCTAAGTGCTAATGACTGATGCCCTTCACCCCTCCACTGCCTCCAAAGGCGAGTGCCCTGGATGAGACGAGGCCGAAGAGCGTTTAACATTTGAACTTCTTCTCGTCTGCGAGGCAGCAGGCCGTTGTGCGCGGGGTCGCTGACCCCCAGCCCTGCTCCCCCCAGCCCCTCAGCTGCCTCCCAGCCCTAATTGAATGACAGATGGTCAGCGGCAGGGAGAGGCCAGGAGCAGGGCCCCACGCCCCCGGCGCTGCTGCCCACGCTGCCCCGAGGCTGCCCGGCCCCGCAGCCACACACCCAGGAGAGACGGGGCAGTGGGCAGGGGTGGGTGCGGGGTGCTGGCTGTATTGGGGGCAACTCTTGCCAGCCCGGCACCTCTCCAGTCCTTCCCATCCCTCTGCCACGCAGCAAAAGCATCACTAAATTAATGGAGACCTGACCAGTACAGAGCGGCTGAGGCCTTCCAGTGCTCCTGGCAGTGCCAGAGCCGGGGAAAGCAATGAGCTGGGCTGAGCTCCTGGGCCTCTGCGGGGACACGGGGCAGCCGCAGGGAGCCGGGGCAGGGAAGGCAGCGCTGTGCCTGGCCCCTTCACCTGCCCGCGCCTGCAGGGGCTGCTGTTTCCCCCCATGCCTCAAGCCGAAGGTGCTGGACGTGTCCTGTCCTGGGTGGGGGATGCCACGGGTGACAGAGGGGCCTCTCTGCAGCCACAAAGGGGACCATGGAAATGGCTCCTGGTGAGGCCAGAGCCTGCCCCTGCCTCCTGCCCACAGCCCTGCCTGCTTCCTTCCAGACACAGCCCCCTGCTGCAGCCCGCTGTCCCTTTAACAGAGCGCCGTGATTCCCACAATTACTGGGATTACAAGGAAAGGGTTATCGATTTGCAGCCTGTGCTGTGTGATCAGCGCCCGGGCAGCCCCCCCGGCCCACCTCTCCTACTGTAAGCACGAAACCATTTATAAATGTTTTATTTCACTGATCGCCTCACCCTTGCTGCATAATAATAGCCCCAGCAGCATGGCGATATATCCTCCCCACTCCGCCTTTCCCTGTGCCCGCAGCCTGCAAAAGGCACCGACGTGATATGCAGCAGCCCCTGATTTGTGTGTATGTTTTAATTACCGCCGGAGAAACCTGTACACAAGCATAAAAAAGGGTGAGGGAAAGGGAGAGCAGGCCCAGACGGCGGAGGCAATGGCAGCCTAATGCACCGCTGGCTGACAGCGACTTCCGCTCAGGCACCTTCTCCAGATCGAACCCTTCGATTGTAACTGAAACAATTTGCATACTGATTCCTCTCATAGCCTCCCGATCCATAACCAGCCAGGCAGCTATTCAAATGCAAGTAGCATCCCTAAATGCAAGGCTAGACTGACCCAAATGCGCTGTCCAACAAGCAGAAGGAGAAGAAAAAAACCCCTTGATTATTATTTCTATTTTTGTTCCTTTTAACCTTTAAAAGATTTAGCTGGAAGCTAGCTGTTTGTGCCTGGGGATGTAAGGGAGAGAACTGATCCTGGACTGGACTTAAAGATGGAGCAAAATGGGGCGCTGGAGAGATTTTTGGTTGTGTGGTGTGGTGGTTTTTTTTTTCTTCTTTTTGCTATTTTTATTTTTATCTAAGCCACAAACTGAGGCTCTTTGGGGTGGAAAGAGGGTCTGTCCTCTCTCTCACCCCGTTCCTCCACCAAAACCACGTCTGCTCCTGCAGACCCAGGGAGTGCACGAATTGCTGCCTGTGCCTCTGCCTCTGGTGCATGTTGGGCTGATGAAGAACGTGTAATTCTGGCTGTAAATTCTTGCATTTAAGTTGGTCCAATAAAAGATCTCTCCTACACCTTGTGAGGGTTTGGTGCTTTATTTTTTAACGGGACTGGCATGGCAGCCGCAGCGGTTGCATTTTTTCTTCTTCTTTTTCTTCTCCTCGTTCTCATTTGAAATTATGCAGATTTTTTTTATTACTATTATTATTTTTATTTTTATCTTTCTCCTCCTAGGGGGCAAATCTAGGAGCGAACCCGCATCGGATGCCTGTCCCGGCGGCGTGCGGCGGACAGCGGGGTAAGCGTGCCCGGCGGGGCGGGGCGCGCCGCGGGTGCGCAGCGGAGGGCGGGCGGCGGCCCCGCGGCGGAGCGGTTCCCCTCTGGGCGCCGTGCGGCGCCCGCAGCCTTGCCCCGCGCCCGCGGAGCGGGGTGCGCGCAGTCGGGGGTGGGGAATGAGCTCCGTCCGGCGCCTCCGCGCCCGCGGAAACGCGGTCGCTCCCGCGCGTGGGGCCGCGCGGAGCCGGCCGGTTGGCCGTCCGCCCCGCAAGCCCTGTGCACTGTCCGCGCCCGCTCCGCCGCCGCGCAGCCCGGTGTAGACTGGGGCCGCAGCCCGCCGGCGCGTTCAAGGCGAGCGCGGTGCTGGAGCTCTGCCAGCCTCCATGTTTGGGGCCGTTTCGTGCTAAATTCACCGTGAACGTCCCCGAAATCGATCCGATGATTTTCTGCTGCCAAGGGCCCCGCTTTTCTTTCGGCCCGGGTAACGGCGGTGTCGAGCTGCGGGGACCGGAGCCGGTGCAGGCCGCCCGCCCCGCGGGCTCGCGCGCTGTGGGGAGCAGCGGCACGGGTGCCTGAGCGCGTATGTGCCGCGTCGCCGTACGCAGGGGTCAGCGGGGGGAGACGCGGGGCCGGCTGGCTCCCCGCCTGCTCAAATTCCCCTCTGCCGCGGGCGGCGACCTGTTACCTGACCTTCAGCCACCCCCGGGGGCGGCGGGGTTTTCCGTCCGAGCCGCGCTACGCCGGCGCGGTGGATGGCCCCGCCGAGCGGAGCGGGCCCCGGGCCGGCCCGGACGCCCTCGGCCTCCCGTGGGTGCGGGAGCAGGGGGAGCCTTCGGGCGGGGGCCGGGGCGAGCCCAGGGGGCCGGGTGCGCGTTCGGATTTCGCCGGAGGCGCCGGGTGGTTGTCGATCTTTCTCTGGTTTGTTGCATCACCACAGCTCGCCCCTTAAAACAGTAATTCAAGATGTAAGTAAAAGTGTTTTCATTTTTTATTGATCCTGCTAACGTCTTGCATTACCCAACACGTAACCACAACAAATGATTGCTCATTTGATACGGAGAACTTTATCGACGCTCCAGTCGGGGCGCGAATCCCAAATCCCGGCGGCCTCAGGCGCGGCGCAGCGCGGCTGCGTAGCCGTGGGGCGGGTGGGCGGTGTCCGAGCCCCGCGGGCCCGGCCCGGGCCCTGCCGCCCCCCGGGGCCGGGCCGGGCCCGTTGCTCTGCGCTTCCCTACCCGACGGGGGGGCAGCGCTGCCCGACGGGGCGCACGGGACAGGCCGGGGGCTGCCCGTCGCCCCTGCCCGCCGCTTTCGTTCCTCGGCAGCGGAGGTCGGCGAGCAGCGGGAACGCAACGGCCGCGCCGCCGGGCCCGGTACCGCGCGGCCGCCGCACACCGGCTGCCCACCCGCTGCGGGCGCGGAGCGCCAGGCTGCCCGCTCTCCCCCTGCTTTTCTCCCATCTTTTTTTTCAATGCGGTAAATATATATATATTTTTTAAAAGAGGCATCTTGCTTGGAAAAAAACAACAAACAAACAAAAAACCAAAACAAAAAAAAAACCACAAAACCCGACCCAAACAGAAAGCAACTGAGGTTTGGGGCTAGCAGGGGACAGCAAACGATTTGAAACAGCGGACCCCGTTTCACTCCACGCGATCCCTTTCCGCTAACGGCGTGAAAGGTTTCTCAGCCATCAAACACATGCTGCTGTTTTAGCGCTCTCCGAGAATATAATTTTTGTCCTTAATACTAGAATAGAAGGCAAGTTTATGAGGGAGAGGCTTGAAGAATTGGTTTCGATGCAAGAAACCTGCAGTGAAATGAAACTAGGTGGATCCTTTATTAAATGATTTTCGGTCTTCTGCGTTTTTATGAAAATAAAAGGCAGCACTTTGTCATTTTTAACAACGTAAGTAGCCAATAAATCTAATTTTCACATTGATCTGTAGGAATTAAGTGATATCTGCGCTCTCTGCTGTGAAATCTTTTTGGAGACAAGCGCGACTTTCTCCCGGCGAAACCTGTTTTTAAAAATAATAATTAAAAAAATATTTTCCAAAAATACCGCTTAAAGACCGCACGAAATAGTGCTACCGGCGGGCTTGGCCGCGCGTGCCACGCGCAGCGCTCGGACAGGCGGGGGAGGGCACGGCGGGGGCCTCGTGCCCGTGAAGTACGGGGGGAGCAGCGCGTGCCGCCCTCGGCCTGGCGGAGGGGGTGCAGTCGCGCTCGCAGGTGCCCAACGGTGGCCTCAGCCCGGAACCGCGGGGCGCGGCGGGCAGCCCTGCCCGCTCCAGGGACCGCGTGCTGCCTGCGCGGGCCCGTGCCCGCCCTGGGGCTCAGGCCGAGCGTGCCCCCGCGCCGAGCAGCCGCGAGCACCTCCGCGCCTCCCTCCCCTCCGCCAAGGCCGGGCTCACGGCGCGCCGCTCCCGCGCACTTGGTGCGGGGCGCGCGGGCTGGTGCTGTTCGGCGGCTCCGAGGCGTGTCCGTGGGGGCGAGGAGCAGCGGAGCGGGGACAGTCGGGCCCCGGCGGCAGGTCTTGCCCACAGACACGCGCTCTCTCCCCCGCGGCTCGGGGCCGCGCTCCCGCCGGTTACCCTTAACCCTGCCCCGGCGCAGGAGCGGGGCCGACCGTATCGCGGAGCGGGTTAACAGCCGCGGGGTGTTTTCCTGCGGGCTTCCCAGGGCGTCCTCGCAGTACCTGAGGCACAGGGCTGCAGGCCGCCGCGGCCGTCATCGCGTGGGTCACACACCCCCCTCCACCCGCGCGGGGGGCAGCGCCGGGCCGGTCCCAACCTGCCTCCGAGCAGGCGGCGGCGTAGAGTTCAAACGCATCCAACTATCAGAAGTCATTTATCCGGTTTCATAAATAATGTCCTTATTATCTCCAGCCCCCGTAATTCATGCTCCTGTCCGCTTGATTGCGGGGTTTCAGCAGATAAAAAGTTTATAAGTTGGTCGGGTTCTTGTTTTCCTCTTTCCATCATTAACATCATTAATATAAGCTATCAATAATCCTGTCGTTTGGAGCATAGCTTCACAGTATTGATCTGCGCAGCTATTCATCTCTGCCATAGAAGACACGGAATAATTTTCGCATTACAGTAGCTTGGATTTGCTTTTAATTCATATTTAAAGCTGCAACTGGCTCTGTGGAGCCCTCTGCGAAAGACTAGAGGCGCCTAATTAATAATAAGTTAGAAACGAAGGAAGGCACCAGCGGATAAATAATTAATACAGACATCTCTGTCTCTTTGAATATTGCTACTTTTAAAACGCAGCCTTACCGGGGCCGTACTGTAAGTCTGCAAGTCATATTGAGGAGATGATTTAAGAAAGCTTTTTTTTTTTTCCTGAAATACAATGCTAAATTATTTACGGTGTTTTGCAATCTTCACTAAGTTCCTTCATTAACAAGCGCTGCGGTCTGCTCCGGGGGGTGCGGGAGAGCGCGGCTGCGAAGAGGGATCGCGGCGGCTCGGCCGGGGCAGCGCCCGCACCCGCGGGGCTCTCCCAGTGCCTGATCCCAGCTCCGCGCCCCGCAGCCCGGGGGGCGTCCAGAGGGGAGCGGGACGGCCCCGCGCCACCGGGCCGCCCTCGGGCCGGGGCGAGGATTGCGAGGGGAGCCGGGACCCCCCCCGCCCCGGGCCGGCACCCGCAGCGAGCCCCCGCCGCGGATCCCCCCCGAAAGCCGGGCCCTGCCCGCCGGCTCGGCCGGGGCAGCCCGTCTTCCCCGCCTGCCCCGACAGATGTACGTGTTTTTGTCACCGAGCAGGTTTCCGAGAAGCTCGACAGGGGAAAGTCTGGAAAAGTTAATCCCCGCCGGCAGCTGCCGGCTCCGGGGCCTCCCAGCGTCACCTCTGACACGCGCCCCGCGCGAGGGGACGGGGCCGCAAGCTGTCACCGCGCAGCAGGCGCGGGAGGGCCGCGCAGGGACCGCCGGGCGCGGACGGCGGCAGCGCACGCACACGCAATTGACAAAAAATACCAAAAAAAATTTTAAAAGGGAAAAAAAAATTTAAAAAAACAACCAACCAAACAAAAACCAAACAAAAAACCGCGAAGACCTCTGTCCGGTCCGCTCCTGCGTCGAGCCGGTCGCTGCCCCGGGCCGGTCCGCCCCGTCCGGGCCCCGGTGCCCGCGCGGTGTTTGCTGGCGTCAGGCGGGAGATT
The DNA here is from genome assembly GCF_964289735.1 of Phaethon aethereus. Lineage (NCBI taxonomy): Eukaryota > Metazoa > Chordata > Aves > Phaethontiformes > Phaethontidae > Phaethon > Phaethon aethereus. The sequence continues at coordinate 14,049,186 of NC_138588.1, read as the reverse complement.
ACGGCCGTTTCATGGTGTCATTATCTCGGATTTAAAAAACACACACACGCAACGCAACTCAAACAAGGAAAGTTGCGTTTTAAGTCCGCTCCGAGTATCTGCTGATCAAATAAAGACTTAAGGGCGGTAACGATTATTCCGTTAAATATATGGTACTTGACTGCACAAGCAGTCATTGATTAGCGCACCGAAATGATCTCTCTCCGGCGCTCCCCCCTCCGCCGGCGGGGCGGGTGGCTCCGCGGGGCGAGCGATGCCGGAGTCCGCGCCAAGGGGAGCCCAGGGCCGGGACCCCCCCGACGGCCGGGAGGGTGTGCCGGCCTCGACTCCCCAGCCCCGGGTCCCCGCGAGCCCGTCGTGGGGTCCCGGGCGCCCTGCGGCCGAGCCGGGCCCGGGCGTCGTCGGGGAACGCGGCACCACCGCCCCCGCGCTCCTGCGCCGTCCTCCGCACCGGCGTCTTTTGCACACCGGGGCCGCTCCGTCGTGGGGATCCCTCCTCAAGCAGTAACGGGGAAAATCGTTTTAAGAAGAAGGGAGTAATGCAGGCGCGGGGGGCGGGGGTGCGAACCTACGGCCACTCTTCCCCGAGGTCAGGAATGGAGCCCCGGGAGGGGCCGGCGTGTCACAGCACTACCCGAATTGCTTGGGGCTGGTTTTATGCTCCTTTCCTGAAGAAAAATTTGGTGCTGTAATTTCCTGCAAACCCGAGGGAGTCGCTTATATTCACTATGATGTTTGCTTTGGTAACTAATCGCTAAGCGCGTGGAGATGAAATAATTTTAATGAAACTGTAAATTGTATACAGATATTGATAATGAGGAAGCTGACAACGTTTCGATTACATCCGTGACATCACCTCGCGTTGGCCTGGGAAACAATCATAGACGTTCGCTTCGGCCTCGAAATGCTCTCGCTAATTTTGTTTTATTTTATCCTAAACATTTACTGAGATCATTAATCAGGTTTCGGGTCTATTTTTCCCTCTTTCGCAGATGCACCTTTCCTTATCTATCCTTCGCTGTAAGAAATGGAGACGCTGCTGACGTTAACATTACCAAAATTCAGCGAGATGCGGAAGCGTTTAGGGACGGGGGAATGATTAGAGAGGTGGGAACTGTGCGGGATGCGTGCGGGCTTTGTAGCGCAAAATAAACCCCGGGAAGGTGAGCGGAGGTGAGTAACGGATGTCCCTCGGAGACGTGGCTCAACGGCGCTGAATTCTTACGAATATACGTGTGTGTGAATATTGCAGGAACCAAATAAAGCCGCTGTGGAAATTCTGAATTTATATGGAAAAAGGCTCGCGATACTCGCTTCCCGGGCTGCACACGCAACAGCTCAGCAGACAGCTGTCGTGAGTGTAAAAGTTTCCTGCGAGCCTGCCCGGCCTCTGGGTCTGGTTTCAGCTCACCGACGGCGCACACACGCAGCCTGTGCACACGCAGCCGCACGCACACGGCCACCGCCGGTCTCGGACAGCAGCCCCGCCGGCGGGCTTCCGGGGCACGGTCCCCCGTGAGCACTCGACGGGGGACCGCGGCGTTCCGCCGTACCCGGGCGAGAGGCAGGCAGCGGATGCTGCCCGCTGACCTCCGGGGTTCGCCGCGGGCGGCTGCGGGACGGCGGGCACGGTCCCCAAGCCCGCACCCCATCGGGGGTCACACCTCGTCCCTGCAGGCGTGGTATCCTCGGCAGGAGCGCAACCGGGCTTGGCTCCGCCGGCGGGGCTACTGCCGAGGCCCCTTCGCGCCCCCCGCTTCGGCCGCTGCTGCGGGGCGAGGGGTCTCGCTGTCTCACGGGGCCGGGACAGCAGCGGGTCCCCGCAGGCTCCCGAGCGGTGCGCGCTCCGGCTTTTGGGGAGCGAGGGCCCCGCAGGCCTCGGCCATGGGGCTGGGGCCGCAGCCGCTGGGCGCGGTTCCAGCTCGCTCCCGGGGCGACTCTCGCCCTGGGCCCGGACCCCGTTGCCGCGGCCTGCCTCCCGCCGGGGCTGTTGCCCTCGGCAGGGCGAAGCGCGGCCGGCGGCCCTCCGTTACAGACCTCTGCGGGGATTCCGCCGGCGGGGTCTGCGCCGGGCCGGCGGCTCCAGCCCCGTCCCCCTCTCCCGCCGGGAGGACCTACTTACTGTCCCCGGGCCTCGCCGGGGCTCCGCGGGGTGCCGAAAGCTCCCGCGGGCCCCGACGGCGGGGCGGGGGGAAGCGGCGGCGGCCGGTGCTGCGGCGGGGCGGCCTTTGTGCCCGCCGGCCCGGGGCCTGCCGGCTGCGGCCCGCGGCTCTCCCGCGGCGCGGCACGGCTCGGCCCGCCCCGTCCCTCCCGCCGCTCGCTGCGCTCTGCCCGGCGTGGTCCGTTATTGCTAATGGGCGAACAATAGGCACATCTGCCCTTTCTTCCAGCATAAAGGCACCTTGGCTAACGAGGGGGGCTGGCGGGTGGGCTTGCTTTTTCTTTCTCCTTCTCCTTCTTTTCTTTCTTTGAGAAAAAAAAAATAGAAGAAAACCAGCGGCACGTCCGGCTGCTGGGCGCCGCGGGGCATATGCTCGGCTTGCACCGCCGGACACGGCCCCCGGGCCACTCGGGGTCCCCGGCGGGGAGTCTCTCCCCATCGTATTCCCTGCTTGGACCCAGCGGCATCTCGGGGAGGGGACGGGACCAGTGCTGGGGGGAGCGAGCGCTGAGGCGCAGGGCGGGGGGGCATGGCCGGACCCGGGAGGCAGCGCTGTGGGGCTCCCGGCGCCCATCCACTGGCCGGGTAACGGGAAGTTTCCTGGTAGGGCAGCGCGGAGGAGCGATCCCCGGGCCGGCGGGCTGCGGAGACACGGCGGGGGGGAGCGTTGGCGCGGGAGACACGGCGGGCACGGCCCGCGGGCGCCCCGGGGCAAGGCCGTCTCACCCCCGGAAGCTCACGGTGAAGTGAGGGCGACGACGCTCCGCGCCCACGGAAAACGCGGAGTCACCGATGGGGCGGAGCGGGCGGCCCTGATACCCGGGAGCTGCCCGCCCGGCGGGGGCGGGATGCGGGGGGCGGCCCTTTGTGCCCGGGGGGGCGGGGGCGGTAGCGCCCGGGGCGGCGGCGCGGGGCCGCGCTGCACCGCCAACTCTGGACACCGCCGCGTGGGACTCGCCTCCTTAATAGGGGCGGTGACGTCAGGGGGGGCGGGGGCGGCGGGGCGGGGCGGGGGCGCCGCGCGCATGCGCCGGGCCGGCGGCCGCGCCGCTGCAGCAGCGGAGCGGTGCCCAAACGGCGGAGCGCAGTGAGAGCCATGGCTAGAGATGGCGAGGGACGCGGCCAGACACCCGCCGCGGCTGCGGAGCCTGGCCTGAGGGCGCGGGGGCCCTAGAACCGACCCGACGGCGTCATCCAACAACAGAAAAAAAACCCCAAATAAATAAATTACAAAAAAAAAAAAAAAAAAAAAAGAAAAAGGAAAAGCCACCAGCCGGGCAGCAGCAGCAGCACCGCCACCAGCCCAGAGCGCCCGCCCGCCGCCGCCGCCGGCCCGCGGGAGGAACCGGCCCGCGGCCGCCGCGAAGAGCTCCGGGACGCCCCGCCGCCCACCAGATAGATGTGCGGTCCAGCCGCCCGCACGGCCGACGATGAACGCGCAGCTGGCGATGGAGAACATCGGCGATCTGCACGGGGTGAGCCATGAGCCGGTGCCCGCCGCCGCCGACCTGATGAGCGGTAGCCCCCACCACCGGAGCGCGGTGGCCCACCGCGGCAGCCACCTGCCGGCCCACCCGCGCTCCATGGGCATGGCGTCCATCCTCGACGGCGGCGACTACCACCACCACCACCGCCCGCCCGACCACGCGCTGACGGGCCCCCTGCACCCCACCATGACCATGGCCTGCGAGACACCTCCCGGCATGAGCATGAGCAGTACCTACACCACGTTAACCCCTCTGCAGCCTCTACCTCCCATCTCGACGGTCTCGGACAAGTTCCCTCACCACCACCACCACCACCACCACCACCACCCCCACCAGCGGATACCGGGCAACGTGAGCGGCAGCTTCACGCTCATGCGGGACGAGAGGGGTCTGGCGTCTATGAACAATCTCTACACCCCCTACCATAAGGATGTTACCGGCATGGGGCAGAGTCTCTCTCCACTGTCTGGATCGGGCCTGGGGAGCATCCACAACTCCCAGCAAGGGCTGCCCCACTATGCTCACCCCAGTGCCACCATGCCCGCCGAGAAAATGCTCACCCCAAACGGATTTGAAGCCCACCACCCTGCCATGTTAGCCAGGCATGGCGACCAACACCTCACCCCCACCTCCGCTGGCATGGTGCCTATCAACGGGATCCCACACCACCCCCATGCCCACTTGAATGCCCAGAGCCACGGGCAGATCCTGGGCTCTGCCAGGGAGCAGAACGCTTCTGTAACTGGTTCGCAGGTCAACAGTGGAAGTAATTCAGGGCAAATGGAAGAAATCAATACCAAAGAAGTAGCTCAGAGGATCACCACCGAGCTGAAGCGGTACAGCATCCCCCAGGCCATCTTCGCCCAGAGGGTGCTGTGCCGCTCGCAAGGGACCCTCTCAGACCTGCTGAGGAACCCCAAGCCCTGGAGCAAGCTCAAATCCGGCCGGGAGACCTTCCGCAGGATGTGGAAGTGGCTCCAGGAGCCGGAGTTCCAGCGGATGTCTGCTCTGCGGCTGGCAGGTGAGCCCGCTGCGGGGCGGTCGGGGCACAGTGGCGGCGGGGCTGGGGCCCCGGGGCCCGGGCAGGCCGTGCCGCGGTCCCTGCCTGTCCCTGACGAGCAGCCCTTGCCCTTCGCTCCGTTTCTCTCCTCTCCCGGCTCCGCGCACCGGCACCGTCCGGCTCGTCCAGACAAAGACCAGCCGGGGCTCGGGACGCGCATCCCCGTTAGCCCGGGCGGGGCGCAGCCGCCAGGCTCGCCTTGTGGCCAGTGGGACGGCGCCCAGCCTACCCGGTAACGGGAAGGCTGTCAGAGCGACCGGGCAGTACCAGTCCCGGCCGTGCGGTGCGGGGGACCCGCGCACCGCACGGCCGGGACCGGTAACGCGCTGCCGAGAAAAGCCAGTACGTCTGCTTTGTTCCGGGGGCGGCGGACTCTCCGGTCGCAGCGCCCGGTGGGGCTCGGGGCCGGCGCTTGGATCCGCGTCCCGCTCGGGTTGGATTAACTGTGCTGGTACGGGTTTGGTTTCGGTTTTTTTTGCCCACAAACGGTACGAGCCCGGCGAGTGAGTGGCGGCTGAGAAATGCTGTTGGCTAAAATCGTTAGTGTTTTTGTGTTGTGTTTTTTTTTATCCGGTTGTAATTATCGTTAGGCCGTGGAGTTTGAATTTCGCGTGGACGTCTCTGTGTGAGAGACGCGGTCCGTGTCGCGGGTCCCGTATTGTCTGCTCAGGGATTTGCCATCCGTTCGTTACCCGTTCCCTTCCGGCGCCTCCCCAAACCCGCCAGCCCGCGCTCCCAGTGCAGAGCCCGGGTTTAATATGCCGCGAGTGAGGGTTTGTTAATTAAGTGATAGGTCTCCATTAATTTGTCCCTGGAGAACGCGAGACAGTCAATCCGAGTTGGAGCCGGGGTCACTGAGCCGTTTCACAGGCAAAAATAAGGGAAGGGCCAGATCGTTCTCCGTTCAAACGCACAAATGGCCCCACGCTTTCGACTACCACGACGGTGGGAACTGGGAGCCGCTTCCCGACCGTGCGGGGACGCCGGCCGTGCTCCCTGCCGGCTTTCAGCCAACCTCCTCGTTTCGGAAGCCTAAAGCCGCGCTGGGGAGGGCCCGCGGCGGGCCCCCCGGTGCAGGCCGGCCGGAGGACGCTGCTCTCGTTGGTTCCTCTCCCGCGGAGTCGGTTTCAAAGGTCTGTGCGCTCAGAAAATGCCCTTTTCCGCCTTCCCCGCCGCAACAACCGCCCCAGCGGGAGAAAACCCTCGTCTTGCTGGTGCTGCCCAGGAGAGGAGGACGGAGTCTGTGTTTCCAATATCGCCGTAACGATTGCTGAGGCGAACTTCCTTCGATTTGGAGCGTATTTTTACGACTCTTCGCTCGACCTGAATCTCCGCTCATTTGCATAGATCGATACTGGAAACAACCCCTCGCCTCAGAGCCCGCTGGCATCCCTGCCTGGCGCTGCCGGCCGGAGAGCCCTGCCAGCCGCGGCTGCGGGGCACGGGCGGGAAGGCAGGCGGCGGCTCCCCGGGCGCGGCCGTTTTCCGTGGGGGCACCCGCTTCCGCGGGCGCTCTGCCCGGCCATCAGGTTCCGGAGAGGCCCGTTCCTCGCTTCTGCACCCAAAGACTGCCCCTTCCGCCAGCCACACCAGCGCTGCCCTGGCACAAGCGAGTCCCGGTCACCCCGTTAGAGAGACAAAGCCTCGTTATTCCGCCTTCCCGTTCGATGGAAGCCGGCGTCGTCCAGGCACCCCCGTGCCGGGGCGGGCAGCCAGACCGCAGCGGGGCCTCGCGCGGCCTGGCCCCGCCGGGGCAACGGCATCCCGGCAGCACGTGTCTATTTGCATAGCGCTGCGCCCCAGCCAATGGGGGCGGCCCCGGGGCGCCCCGCCCCGCGCAGGCAGCGCCGCGCTGCGCGCCCCGCCGCGCTGCGCGCCCCACCGGGCAGGCAAGCGGCTGTGAACCCGTCAGCTATCGATTTCATTTTGTGCAGGGCTTAAGTGTGCGGTGATCTTACTAAGTGGCAAAAATCTGCCCGGATTGATATTGATGCATGAACATCAATTCAAAATACCATAAATTACTCCAGCCGACGCAAATTAAATTTCACGTCCAAATTATAACTCACTCCCGGGCGTTTAGAGAATTATCACTTCGATAAACACCCAGAGCGAAGCCCTCGCCGCCTTCGTTTCTTCCCTTTCCGATTTGCTGCAGGCAGCGACCAGGGGGTGGTGAGGGAGATGGAGCCTGCTTACTTTAAGGCCTCACGGTCTTGCCTGGCACTTTATGTGGAGTATTTGCCCCTTCCAGCCACCCCCGGGGGACTCCTACCCCCCAGATTACAGAAGCTCCGACAAATAGAGGAAAAATTGGCAGTTACATGGAAGCCGGATTGAGGTCTTGACACTTCCTGGGCTGTCTCTTGAAATGTAAGCAGAACTGCTAATTGCAAAGCTGACCTCTTCCAGCCTCCATCTTATTCATCCCATCTTCCTTCTCATCTCTGTTCTCTTTCCCTTTGTCTGCCCCCCTCTCGCTCCCCCTCTGTCGCTGAATATTTATCTCTTTGGCCGTTTCTCCGTTAGTTAGTCTTTCCTCCCTCCCCCGCCTTCACAGGCCTGTGGAAGGGCAATGAGGGGATACCGAAAAAATAAATATACTTCCAAGAAGACGTACAGCCTTCTGCAGACCGCTGGGATTTAAGGGTGAATTTATTTCAGGTTATCTTCGTACGAGGGCGGGGGGAAGTAGGAGGGGATGGAGGAGGCAGAACCCGACTCGTCTTGTTCAAGAGAAGAAAATCCGCTTCCAGCCGTTTGTCACCAGGCTCGCCGCTGCCCGGGGGCGGGGGCATAGCCCGGGGGGGAATCGCGGCACAGAAACGTTTCGGGAGCGGGCGAGGGGGGTGCCAGGGAACCCACAGCTCCCTTGGCTGCAGGAGGGTCCGCTCTGCCGAGGCGCGCCCTCTGGGCGAGACGCCCCCGGGGGTTCCCTCCGCGACGGCGGGCTCGGGACCGAGGGGGAGCGGCGCTGGCCGCGGGGCTCGGGTAGGGGGGCGGCCGGCCCTCCAGAACGGCTCCGTCTCCTCCTGCGCCCTGGCTGTTACTTCTCACGGCTGCATCTTTTTTTTTTTTTTTTTTTCCTTTCTCGCTTTTTTCTCCTTCGTTTTCCCTCCCAACGTGAATCCCGGCTGAGCCGAAGCTTGTGAAGCCGGCGAGAAATTTTCGCCAAATTCGCTGTAAGGAAACCGAGGCGGCGGTCAGAGCGTTGCCCTGAACACTCAATCCAGCCAACGCTGCTCGCCCTCTCGCCGCGCCGGCCGCCGCGTTAGGGCCGCCGAGCATTTACCCGCGGGGACTCCGCATGCAGGCACTTGCGGCAGGGAGGCGGGGGGCGTCGACCGGGGGAAAGGCCCTGCCCTTCCCCGCCCTGCGGACCGCCTGAACGCCGCGGAGACGGTCGCGGACCTGGCTGCGCGCACCCCGGGCGCTGAGAGCGGGCCGCTGCGCGGCCGCCGGCGCGGTGCCGGGATAAGATGCCCCGGCCGGGTGGGACCGGAGGGCGGGAGAGCGGCCCCCAGCCTGCCCCCCGGCGTGACCATGCCGCAGCGCCCCGTTGCAACCGGGCGGACGCTGGGAGCCGCGCTTGTTTGCCGGCCGTGTCCTTGCGGCGGGGTTCCTTTACAGCCGCTCGCACACCGCCGCGTTTGCCCTTCGTTAATGTTTGCCCAGCCGGAGGCGGAGGAGCGGGCCGGGGCGGCGGCCAGGCGCATTCCGCCGCACCAGGACGGGCCCCCCCCCGCGCCCGGCCCCGCGGCGCCCCGGCCCCCGGTAGCACAGCTCGGCCTGTGTGTGTTTGTTTCCTTGTTTGTTTTTTCGTTCGTTTTAATTACCCGCCGCGTGGCGGGGAGGCGCCGGGGAGCCGTGCCCCGCTCCCACCCTCGCTGCCGTTTGGGTGAAATAGGCTCAAAACGGGGCCGCTCCCGACGGTGGACACCGCCGGGACAACACGGCCGGGCTGCGGGCGCGATGCCGACCTGGCCCGCCGCGTCCCCCTGCGCCGACCGGCCAGGGCCGCCCGCAGCCCTCGGTTCCCGAGGGCCCTGCGCCATCTACCGACCGTCGGCGGGCGGGAGCCGGCCTCGGCGGACCGGGCCCCTCGCCCGCACAGGGCAGCGGCTCCCCCGGGCCGGGAGGCGGCGGCTCCGGCGAGCGCTGCGGGCAAGGGTGCATGCCGGCAGGGGTGCACGCCGCAGGGTGCATGCCGGCGGGCTGCCTGCGCCGCGCCCGGGCTGCTTGCGCCCGCCGTACCCCACTCCGGCGGGGCGAGCGCGGCTGCAGCACCGCGGACAGCTCCCGCCGGCCCCGCCCCGCCGCCCCGCGCGCCCCGCTCCCGAGGGCGCGGCCGCCCGCGCTGCGCGAGCCGCCCCGCGCTGCTCGCCCCGACGGTCAACGGCGCCGCTCGACCGCGCCTGACGGCAGCCGGCGATCCGCGCTGCGCTGCCGCGGGGCGTGGGCGCCGCGCCCCGTCCCCACGGGCGTGTGCTGGGGCTGCTCCCGGCCGGGCCGCGCGCCCCGGGGCACCTAGTTCGGGGGTGGGCGCCTTCCCCGCCGCGCGTGACCGGGGGGCGGCGGGGCAAGCGAGCTCCCCACGGCACCGCCACCGTGCGTGGCCCTGCCCCGCGGGATGGGGCCGGGGTGCCCCAGAGGAGAGATGCGTGGCGCCGGCGGGGCTGCCGCTGGGTGCTGGCGTGTGCGATCGGCCCCTTGCGCAGCAGGGAGGGAACGTGACGGCTGGATTGAGACAAAACCGCCCGGGAGCGCACGGGCCGGGACCGCGTCGTGCCCGCGTTTGCCTGCACCGGCGCTCGGCCAGAGCTCGCGGTTCGCCTCCGGCAGCCTTTACCTGTCCTCTGCGTGGCAGAAGGACCCCCATAACCACCACGCAGGGGGCAAGTTCGTTTCGAAGGAGACCTAAAGTGACTCTTACACGCGGGAGCTTTTGCCGAAGTGCTGGTGACTTGAACCTGGAGGGGACTACGGGCACCGAGGGGAGCTTTTCCTGAGGAGCAAGTGGGGACCTCGCATGGCGTCATGTCGGGAGCTTCGCGATCAAATCGATGAGTGTTGATTCGTATTTCAAGTATAAACCTATCTGGCTGAATCCTACCTTGACAGGGAAGCGGCCGGTGCCTACTGATTTTCTCCGGAAATGCAGCTTACTTGAGCCGTTTTGCTTCAGAGGAAGCCAGTTTTATGGTGCTGAAAGAGTAATTTACAGGGACGATTTATTAGCTCAACAGCAGTTTTGATTTTTTCCCGTTTTAGGGGATAGGAAGTCTCAGCGGTAAGATTTTATGTGCAGCCCAAATGGCAATTAAAACGCGATGGATTGCCGCTTCGCGGGCGTGCGGGCAGCCTCGCAAGCTGCTGCGGGCTGCGCAACGTCGGCGTTGGTCTGTGCAAGCACTTTCTGGCGCACCGTTAAAAGTGCTGCTACTTCAAAGAGCTGGAAGTATTAAATCAGATGGCACGGGGGGGCCTTCCTTAGCGACCTCGGCGCAGGAGCTGCCGCAGCGAGCCCGCTGTGTGGCTACTCTGCAGGCACGGCAGTACTGCAGGCCGTGCCGCCTGCGCCCGGCAGCTGCGGGGCCGGGTACCCGCGGGCGGTGCAGGTAGTGCGGGCAGGCTTCCCACGGGTCCGCAGCCCTCCTCCCGCAGAGGCGGGCTGCCACGCTGCTGCCGGAGTGCCCCCCAGAACGTAGGAACTTCTTTATGTCATCACTGCTGTATTCCTCGTTCATCTAAGGCGTACCTCGCTGTTTGAATATGCTGTCGGAACTGACCGAGGGTTTAAAAATCGGAGCAGGGGAAGCGCGACGGGGCAGGCAGGTCCTTAGGGAAGAAGCGCGAGCCGCTGGCCGGGTTTTTAAGTGAATCTGACGATCCTGAGTGTCCGAGTGAAGGTTTTGCAGCGGATTGCGTCACTTCCACCGCACAGAAGCTCCATTTTCGGCGGCTGCAGCAGAACCCCGGCTGGGGCAGCAGCAAGGGGCGGGATAGCCCGGGCCAACGCCGAGCCCTTCCCCGAGCGGGCGGGCTCGGTCCCGCCGCACTGGTCACGGCGGAGGGCGGCGGGGCGGGGCTCCCGGGGCGGGGCTCCCGGGGCGGAGCGGGCTGCGGCGCGGAGCGAGAGGAGCGGGCAGGTGCGGAGCGGCTGGCGCTGACCGGCTGGGAGGTGTGGGGCGCGGAGCAGCGCGGTACGGAGCGGCGCGGAGCAGCGCGGGTGCGGAGCGGTGCGCACCCCTCCTCAGGCCGCGGCGAGGAGCGGGCGCCACCCGGGGGCCGGGGGCCGCCGGCACCGCTGCGGCGGGGGGGCGCCGGGAAGGGCTGACACGGTTAAAATATTGATGTAGCCGCAAAAATCGTTCATTAAGGCAATTTAATCTTTGCTATTAAATGTCCTTTCAATTCATTTGGAGTAATTAAGATGCAGTTAAAGTGATTAAATTCTAATTACTTATGCTAGACAAAGAAATATTTGTCACAGTAGCATGGTTAGCTAAAGACCCGGCTAAAGAAATTTAGCATTTACTTTAAATGATATCACAGGAAGATCGGGTGCTTTCCCCTGATTGATCCACTTAGCAACGTATTCTGCAATGGTGATGTCAGCTGGCTCGAGTGGTTACAGATCCATCAGCACTGGAAGGTTGTGTAAACCCCAGCATCCCAAACTGTTGAGTCAGCGCTCCTTAGTGGGGTTCACTTTATTATTCCAGGGCAGCAAATTAAGGTCAGTCATTTTGGTACAGTGCACAGGAGTGGGGTCTTTACCATTCAGTCTCAGCGGGGATGTATATGTTGGCAGGCTGATGTCATTCTGTGAGCTTCCCATGTAGAAACATATTTTGATCTCTTCTCCACAAACAGAAGAGGAGTATTGCCTGGGCTTGATGGCAGAGAAGGAAGGTACAGATCAAATGACCTCTGAGTAGATGGATACCCCTGCGTTCTAAATAGATGTAAATACACTGGAGAGACAAGTGCCAAATGCTGAACGATGCCAGGAGCAATAAGAAATAATTTAGCATGGGTTCAGACGTTTCAGAACAGCCCATACTCTCTTCAGTTGAAAGGGGAAAGTTTTGGGGAGCAACCGAGGAACTGTCTCAGCCATGGAGGCTTTCATCGCTGACATGGGAATGGCCTTGCCCTCATGTGGGTTGAAGCTATTGCTATTTGCGGCATCGATGCTGCCTGCTAGCTGCCATGGCGGGAGCACATGGCCACGAGCTGCCCTGACGGGCAGAGGCTCCGCCTCACGCAGCACCTTCCCGGAGGGATCTCGTCTCCCAGGCTCCTTCGAAGGCCTCAGGGCAGTGACGAGCAGGATGGGGCAGTGCCAGAGCAGGGGATCACCAAAGAGCGATGTGTTAGAGTGAATGGCACACAGCAGCCGTGGTTATTCATCCAGGTCAAACCGATTTGCTTGCTTTTATGTGGTGAAGCCTTCCTGCAGGTAGGCTGTGTCTTACAGGCCCCTTATCTTGTTCTCATATTCCCCCAAATAAGAAATTTTTGACAATTAGGAAAGATCTGTCACCTGCGCGTCTCTCTGCATGCTCCAGAGGTGTTATTCGCATGATAAGGACGGAGTTTATCACACTTTATTATGCATTATCATCACCGTGAATTTACCATAAACTTTTGGCTATTTGCTTTCACTGAGCTGTTGTAGCCAGCGTGGTTAGGACTGTCTCTGACAGCCAAAGTCCTTAAGCAGTTTCAGCCTCCTATGGAAATCCTGCTGCCTTTTCCAGCCAAAGGTAGAACCTCCTGCAGAAGAATATCCTCCAGGATATCCTCTAGCTTGTACCAGTAAAGAGTTTTCACTCTCTAAAAATGTTACTGGATATTTTGCGATGTTTCAAAACTAGAAGCAGATGCTTTAGAAAGAGTTTCCTGGTGTCTCAGTGGGTGCAATTCAGACTGTGTAAACTGTAAACTGTAGCTGAGGCAGGTCCCAGCCTTTATGGACCTGACACAACAGAGATTAGAAAGTACATGTAAGGAGAGAATCCTGAAAGGGTTTTTTATGTCCCTATGACATGTCCTGTACACACGAGGTTGAGATAGCTAGAAGACTAGGCTTTGCAAGAGGAGGGGGAAAAGATGATCATCACAAAACTTTTGAGAACTCTCTCAAGTCAATCTAAAATATGTCTCCTCTCTCTCCTGTTGCGCATGCAGAAATGCAGGGCTTTTCTTGGCACTTCTTTGAGCTGGGCTGCATAATTTCTTGGAGTTTTCCCACTCATGGGAAGAGTGGCTGCTCTGAATCCACAGCAATAAAGCTGTTGGCTTGTAAGCTCCTCATTGCTTTCTGGGAATCTTGTACTGGAGTCTTTGAGAGAAGCATAAAGGAGTTGTTTTTTTCTCCTACCTGTCTGAAGCAAATATAATGCTCATGAATAGCAAGGGTGAGACAGTCCTGAAAGCTAAACCAGTCCAGTGAGGGGGGTGGTGGAGACCCCAGAGCTCAGTGCTGAGTTTACCTTCTGATGTGAAGCAACCAGAAATTGCCTCCTCAGGCAAGACAGAGCTGAGCCCGCAGTCACGAGAGATCCCTAATCCTCTTTGTTCCCCAAAATGAACATTTCAGCTAGAAAATGGGTTCCTACCGACTCCTTCTGTCCGTAGCGTCCAGCTCAACCTTCCAGCCACGGCACTAATTGGTGTCAAATAACGTGTCAAATGTGATGGACATTAGCATGGTGTCAACCTGCTCAAGGGGAGCTGAACCAAGACCACTGCCTCATCTCGTACAGGACACTCGATGGCCATCAAGTAATAATGGCTTGTGGTCAGCAGCTATTATTCTGGGCCAGAACCGTAAATGTGACCTGTCACCTCAGGGTGAAAGGCCCCGTATCCCATCGCTGGTGGCAAGCACACGGTCTCCTCTCCATGTCAGCCAGGCCCTGAATTCAGCATGGCTGGAGATGTTATCGTGTGTGTGTCTCCCCGTTGCTGGTCTGGATCCGTTCTGGGTACAAACAGAGGGAAAAAGGGCTCCTGTGTGTGTGTGCCTCAGCTTCCCCCTCCACAGGGTGGGAAGACTCACGGCAAGGCACCGGTGGGACCGTGCACTTCCCTTCCAAGAGGAGCCATAACGCTGTGCTGTTGCGGGCACCCGGGCAGGCACGCTCCGCTCCTGCCGCCCTGCGTCCCTCCTCCCGTTCCAGCCACTTTGTACCGCCAAAAACCCGGCTGTGGCCACTGCCTGTGCCTGGCTCGGAGCTACAGGAACTGCTGCCGGTGGCTGATGAGCGGCGTGAATTTTCCATTTTTTCTGTTGGATTTTCCGCTGTCGTTCCCTCTGCTCTGGTGCCAATTCCCCAGAGAAGAAGCCAGCAAAACTTGTGGTGGTATTTCATTGTGTGCCCAACACAAGAGAGCAGAAAGCAGGTTTCTTGAGAGTATTACTGATTTCATTCTTTGCTTCGGGTTTTTAGAAAGGAAAGTCAGTGTTTGCCACGTACAGCTAGGCAGACGTGTACGCACCGAGCGCTCCTGGAAATTGATTTATGGTAATCAAGGGTTTCTTCTTAGATTTTTAAAAAGAAATCCAGCCTCTAGGGATGAAAGACTAGATCAAGTGTCAGGGTTAACACCTGAGCTTACTGTAATCCTGACTTTTAGACTGACGGGACAGTGTAGTTCACATCACAGGTAGGCAAAATACCCTCTGCGCTGTCTCAACCTAAAGATGCAATTAGTGCGTTTCCACAGGGGACACGATCCTGCCTGCGCCTCCAGCGGAGCGGGAGGATCCTGCCCTGCTGCATGCGGCCGGGCGCCACAGAAGAGCGGCTGCGGCGGCGCGGCTGCGGCGGCGAGACCCTGCTCCCGTGCCACGCGCGGGCAGCCGGGCCTCAGTGAGACGTACAGACCTTGCAGGGTTTGGCAAGTTAACTTGGCCAAATGCCTCGGGCGGCTTAGAAAGGAACAAAGGGAGACAAAAATAGATTGATGGACTGTATCAGGAGAATTGCAAGTGTCAAAAATATCTGTTGCTGAGGGCAGAGGAAGATGGAAGTGACTGGGAGAGGCCAGAGTTCAGCAGTGGATTTATAAGGCTCCTTCTGGCACCGATAATATCACATTGTCATATCTGCACACGTGTTGCCAGAATCAGAGTGACTCTTTCTTTACCCTCCGCTTCGCCTTTTTTCTTGGCTAGGCGTTCTGAAGGCTTTTTCTCCAGGCGTCGCAAGGAGCGTCGCTCAGCCGGGGCAGCCCAGAGACAAAGAGCGCGTCTGGCGGCGCGGGGCGGCGGGCGAGGGCGGCGGGCGAGCGGGCGTGCCGTGGGAGGGGTGCGCACCTCCGGTGAGCAAAGCACCCCGCAAAGCGCGGAATTGGCTTCTGCGCTGTGGGAGGGGGCCCGCTCACGGTGCTCGCCGGGGGGCACGGGGAGCGTGTCGGCGCACGGTGTTTTTATTATCTTCTGCTACATAAAGTAGAACAGGCGTGACGATGAACGGTTTTGAAGTCAGGCCCAGGTGTTTTTCCAAGAAGGGGTTTCAGTCGGGGTCTCTGGAGCCTCTGACCTGGCTGGACACGCTTGCCGGCCTTCGGGGAGGACGGGGCCCGCGCGGGCGTCGCCGCGTCGCCTGGCTGTGACCGGGCCGGGCGCGGGCCGCCGCCGCCGGGCTGGGCGGCCCCGGTTTGCCAGCCCTCGCAGCGTGAGCTGGCCAGTCTCCGTGCCTGCTCTGGACGGGCTCTCACGTTGGAGCGGATCTTACGCTGTGGTGTGCATTTTTTCTCTGGCAAGCTGGAAGCTACAATTTATTATTAAAATTGATTGGCTCCAGTGCGGGGAAAACGATCGTAAGGAAACCCTATTACGGTTTTCCATTATCACCATTATTTATTTTTAAGTGCTATTAATATTCCTGAGTCTGGACAAGGCAGAAGATGAAAGGTGGTGTCCACGCCTGCTGCTCGCAGTTCCGTCTGCCGGGGCTCTTTGAACGGTTGAGCACATCGGAAAGTTTTTTCCCTCGCTCTGCCTCTCGCGAATGCTAACGGGAGTAGAGCTGAAAAGGAAACAGCTTTGGCATTCCCTGAAGATTATCTGGGGTTCGAAGGTGTTCCCGGTCTCCCCCGGGTGGAAGAAGCTCCGCGGGCAGTGGACGGGGCCAGCGCACCGCTGGCCTGCGGGAGGGCCCAGGGTCAAGGCCGGGCTGGGCTGGTAGGGGCGGCGGGTGCTGCGGCTTCGCTTGTTGGGGCTGTCCCGTGTTCCACGAGGACTGAACTCGTGTGTGAGCCTTCCATGTCTCAGATAAGGTCCCAAATTGCAACTGAGTCAGTATCTCGCTCTCACTGAACCAATATGTCATTAGTCCTTAATTCAAAGTAGAAGAACTCCAGCTCGGATGCGAGGACGAGATTGGTCTTACTCCACAGGCTGCACTAGAGCATATCTTCCCCTGCTCCCGCTGGCTGTGGACCAAGCCTTAGGAGGCCAACGGTCCTGCATGCTGGTCTGTTAGCCACGAAGACCCACGCTGGTCTGCAGGAGGAAGGGATGGCTCCCAGCGTCTCCAGGGAGCAGCATGGGAGCCTCAACGCCCGCCTTCTGATGGCCTTGACTGAAATGAAGTTTTATTTGCAAAACACTAAAATTGGCTTATTTGTATCGTAGACTGGATAGAATTTATTTTTTCTCCCCAGCAATGAGCACTTTTTTCTTACCCCCATGGTGTTACAGCAGTAATTATGAGGTCTTTGATACAGCTGAAACAAGGAACAAGGCATGTTGTAACTCTTGGGACATTTTCTAAGGAAATAATTATTCAGGAATTTTAAATTTCGGGAGATGAGCACAAGCTCGGGAAGACGACGTGTTAAGCAGGTTAGTTTCACAAGACATGGCTGTTTTTTTTGTTATTCGCCGTGATTTCAGAGAACTCGTGTACTAGGTCGTGACTGAAACCCTAGAGGTTTACACCGCTGGTTGAACTAGCTTTGCATCACCCACTGCCGTGGCTGCCGTTCGTGGTGTGACATCCCCGCTGCAGCACTGGGCGGTGCTGGCGTGGATCGCTCTAGCTGTGTCGCTGGGATATTGCGACAGAGGATGATCCGGACGGTGTCTCTGTGTGGAAACTGGAATTTGTGCAGTCTTTGAAAAAGGAAGGTGGGCGAGCAGCAACGAAGCGTTAGGCGCGGCAAACGTTACCTGGGTTTGGCTGGTCTCCTCTTCTGCGTGAGCAGGGGCAGAGTCAGAGCTGGAGGCTGAGGCTGTTACAGAGCCGAGCTTCTGCGGCTGCTTTCACGGGAACTTCTGATCGTCAGATGGTTAGGCGTGTATAAAAGATTAAGATTCTGTTGATATCTTCTTTGCTCCTCTTTGCTCATTTCTAATATTTGTCAGTAAATAAAAGACTATTCTTGCAAAAGTATTTTTAACCCTTGAGTTATCAATGTTTTCTTTCAATGGGGTGCAGAATGATTTCAGTAGGCACTGATCCCCACGGTGATCAGCAGCTTGACTTCAGCGGGGGCTTGCTTGCATGAGGAAGCCTGTTCTTCAGCCCAGAAGCTCCGCAGTGTTTTAGAGGTCAGGATGTAACTTCAAAGCACTCTTCAAAGGTTTTCAGATAGAAATAACTGTAGTAGGTATGAGTCTGGCATCCCAGTCCATCTGATCCATGCGTCATTGCTTATGAAGGAGTGTGTAGCTGCAATGTGTATTGTTAGGGAGCTCTTCCAAAGCTTCTCCTCAGAGGGGGCTGAGATGCTGCTGTCTTGGTCCCTGCCTGCCTGGGCCAGCGGAAGGTGCCTTTGCATCTCCTGCATCTTCCTGTCTGAGCTCTGCAGTTGCTAGTTCTCCAAGTACAAGAGGTGGATGACTATTTTTATACCTCCCTCGAGCAATTAAACCCTTGTGCCAAAGCTGCCTCTCGGTAGCAATAAAAGATGTAGGAAGGACCTTTGTAATTTGCTGTTTGCATTCCAGTAACCGCGGAATAGGTGGAGACACTGCATAAAATTCTTCATATAATCAGCACTGATCTCCACAGACATCAGGACTAGACAGGCGCAGAGACAGAACATCCATATTACCTTCAGAAATACATCTCTAAATCAGCATTAAAGGACATTGTTAGAGAAAAAAGGGGAAACGGACAACTTCAGACTCTTTTGAAAGTGGGACAGAGCAATCTGTCCTCCCAAGGAAACCTTTTCTCCTGGTGAAATGCTAACAGAGGTGAGCTGGCAGGCAGTCAAAGGCTGGCGGGGGGGTGCGGGAGTCGCGCTCCCAGCCCCGTCGGATCCTGCCTGGCAGGTCACCTGCAAGGCAGATTTCAAACTGCAAGCACCCTTTAATAATGCAGAGAAAAATAACGTTCTGAAAGGGAAAGAAGGGGTGATAGGTGAAATAAGGTGAAATCCTGTAAGGAAGATGTGCTATACCATTGTTCTGCATCTCAAAACGTGGTTTATTTTGTTCAGAATGCATCATCATCTGGCCTGTAAGACTGTAGTATCATCCTGGTTTCTCCCAGTTCCTTATTTCTCAGCCAGTAAAAAGCTACAGAAATGAATTAACACCAAATAATGAAGGTAAAAAATGTGGACAAGGTTGACTTCAGAGCTCCGTGAATTTCCACTCTACCTCGTAGGGATATTACATAGTTAAATTCTCAGCACTAGTGGGCATTAGCAAAGTGTGAACTCTCAGTAGTAGCGTTTACTGAGTTTTAACAATGATAAAGTTATTTTCTAATTTCTACTCCTTATATTTTTATAGTCTATAGTAAGTTAAAAAATTAAATTTACGTGTCACACATCCTCTCCAAATTTGGAAGCTGAAATGAATGGTCCTTTCTCCCTAGTTTGTCCTGTACTGCGTTCCCACCAACTCCTCTGCCAGCCCTCTCTAACCGTCCTCCCCTTTCTTGCAGCATGCAAGAGGAAAGAACAAGAGCACGGGAAGGATAGAGGGAACACACCCAAAAAGCCTCGGTTGGTCTTCACGGATGTCCAGCGTCGAACTCTACATGCAATATTCAAGGAAAATAAGCGTCCGTCCAAAGAATTACAAATCACCATTTCCCAGCAGCTCGGGTTGGAGCTGAGCACCGTCAGCAACTTTTTCATGAATGCACGGAGGAGGAGTCTGGATAAGTGGCAAGACGAGGGCAGCTCCAATTCAGGCAACTCATCTTCTTCATCAAGCACTTGTACCAAAGCATGAAGGAATAACCACGAACTAAACCTCGGTGGAAAAGCTTTAAAATAAATAAATAAATAAATAAATACAGACCAGGACCTCAAGATAGCAGGTTTATACTTAGAACTATTTGAAAAAAAATGTTATTTATAAGTCCAAAGAAACCAAAGACTTATTTCACCTGCATTATGACTTTGTTCTAAGACACACGCTTTAGTGGGATGACGACTTGCAAAAAACAGAGAGGAAGGAGAAAGCGAAATGGAGGGAATGAAATGGAACGCAAAGAGAAGAGAAACAGACCGCTGGTCTTACACCTTCGCCCATGATCGTCTTCACCGTACTTGGCTGTTTAGTTGTTCGGAGCATAGTGATTTCTTGTCATTGAACGGACATCTCTTCAGATACGGCTCTTCATTTCCACAGCAATTGCCATGAAGGTGTATAGTGTATCCGTACTGCGTACACGCCGGTGGTTAGGGACTTAGGGCTGGTCTTCAGAGAGGGTTGTGCCATGGCACGACTGACAAAGCGTGGAGTCGTCTGAATTCCTTTGAACGGTAGTGTGATTTTTGCTGTTTCATGGTTTGAACTTAACCGGTGCAACGCCTGGAAACAAGTTCAAACTAGGCAAAGAAATTTTGAATGGTACCTAAACCAGTGCATTCTCTTTGTTTGTTAAGGAATGTTCAGATTTAAAAAAAGGAAAACTATTCCATCCATAAAAAAAAATCGCCTAGCTACCAAAGAACACATTTAATAATTATATTGCAGGTATTTTATTGCAATGATTTTAATATTCCAAAGCTATTTTTACACAAAATACTATGTAGAGTTATAGGTATAAACTAATCTAACTGTATGACACATAAAACTTGTAATCAAGACTGTTATTTGCAATTAGTAAGACCACATTATTGTTTCTGTCCATGACTGGCGAGAAAGAATGTCATCCGAGGAGATCGCAGCCCCCGTCGGAGCACAGGTACGGATGAAGGGATGCTGCTTCCGCTGAAGTCAGTCAGCCTCTTTGTTGCTGACTTCAACGGGAGCAAAAAAGGGGGCTGTTACAGCCACGTGCGAGATAGATAGCGTGGTCGCTGTCACGCGTGCATCCCCGACTTACGCGCTCCCAGGCTGCTAGTGCCGGAGCCCGTTGAACCGCGCTCTTCGCAAGCCGCGCGCTGTGTGTAAGTACAGCTCAGCTCTGCCATCTAGCCTGCAAACAGGAGACCCGAGGCATTTTGTATGCGAAAATGGAAAGGATTGCGAAATGTAAAACCACGGGGCTCAGCATCTGGTCGATACTCATTGACATTAGTGAGCTTTTTTTTACCTATTGACTTCACTAGGCAAAGGAATAGCGATAGCTTTGAAGGCTCGTGGTCTTTTCCTATTGAAAACAGTGGTACGACATCAGTTAACGTTGGTGGGAAGAGCTCCAACGGGAGCTCCGGCAGCGCTTGCGGAAGGCCAAATCGTGGTGCCTCTGAGGTCAATAGCAAAACTCCCGTGACACCGAGGTACAGCCTGATGTTCTGCGGCTCCGTATCTGCGTGTAGCAGGCGGAGCTTTTGTCCTGTGCATTCTTTCTTGCTCATCTATTAATCAGGATAATGCATGAAATAGTTTAAAGTTTCTAGCTGAAAAGCTTTAAATGCTCTGTTGCTAACAGACCCGTAGAAGAGGAGTCATCCCATTCCTACTCTGATAAAATTAAAAAGAAAAGCGTGCAACATTGGCATATTAGGTTTTAGTGTTAAGGGTCAAACAGACTTTAAAAACCATACATGTGCCTGTTAGATTTCTAACCGGTGTTTCAAATTACTGTAGGAATTCTGCTAGGTATATTAAATTCCAAAGTAACCGAGTATGCAGGTATAGGCCAAATGCAAGGATTAGAAATAGGTAATCTTTCTTACACCCCTTTTAAAAAAAAAAAAAAAGAGAGAAAGGAAAATTCAAGGTAAACTAGAATCCAGCCACATCAACAATAGCAGATTTTGGGATGAAGCCCACTCAAAATACTAGCGACACCAAAGTTAAGCAACTCTGTAGCACCAGTTATTTCCCAAGAGGACAGGGTCTAGTCAAGGTTCAGGGTATACAGTTAATTTCCAGTAAGTGTTCAGAATACAGCTGAAATATCTCTTTATTAAAATAAAGTCAAATAAACCCAAGACTTTTGGCACCGAATATTTCTCCACATTTTCCTACGTTAAACCCACTTTAAGGCCGACAAAGCAATTGTCTGTGAAAATGTAATCTAATCCATGAGTTTTTCAAGTCTCTAGCTTACCTTAAATTTTAGCGAGCTTTCTTTTAAAGTGTTCCATCTGCACGGAGACATAATTGACGTGGAAACATTAATAAGCTCACATACAGAGTATCTTATGAACGCAGTCTTATTAGTGTAAGGTTAATAAAGGACAGTGATAACTAATGTTTTAGTTTTTTCCAGCAAAACACTGCTTTGTAACGTACCTGTAGTTTAGAAAAGAAAGCCTTATTTATTTAAAACTTGAGAATTTAAAAATGCAGGGAAATTAAAAGTACATTGCCGCATTTTTTAGTATTTCCATTGTATTGTCTTTAGAGACTACTTGCTGAAACCAAAGAGAACTTTCATACCAGCATTAAATTTGCACCCAATATGCAATTTCAGGATCTCTGATACACACACACGCAAGCCCCCGAGTAGGTCTGCGTATATATACACTCACACACATTTTTATGGGGGTGCGTGTATCTATACGTGCGCACACATACATCCACACACAGTAAGCTGATGCACAAGTTAAAGGTTTTAAGTGTTTTGGTTCTTTTACACGTCTGTTTAAGTATATAGAAACCTTTTGGTTTTTTATAAGCCATTAGGAACAAAACCACTCTTCCCATAAGCAATATGCGCCTCATACTCCCAACAGGCAAAGAACATACTTTTCTTTAATTCCTTTCAAAACAGGAAGCCAATAGCTGTGGAGCTGCTCCTTCCACCGGTAAAGCCGATTCACCTCCGAGCAGGCGGCCCGGCCGCTCCGGCTGAAGCGCGGGGGGTGCGGGTCTCCCCGGCCCGCCGCCGCCCCGGGGCAGGGCACCCTGCACGGGGAGCTTTTCTCTAGCGCTGCCTTAGCGCTCGCAGGAAAGCCCGTCTCTGCCGTATCAGTGTCAGCCTCTCGGCTCGCTTCGTCCCTGACAAGATGGAGGTTAGTTTCAAATTCAACACGAGGACCTAAAAATCCCCCGGGAAGGGTTAGGAGAGGGAGCGGAGCCTGGAACAGTCTGGGCGCATCAGGAGATGGGGCTTCAGCCTAAGGTGACCCCACGGGCGAGAGGGCCTTAGGAGCGCGCGTTCGGCTCATAGGCTGCATCCAAACCTGACCGCAGTGGCACGAGGGGAGGCTGGCCAAGAGGTGAACTCTCCGCATCCATCCCCATTGTAAATGGCATTTTTAGATTTCCAGGAAAAACAAAAAAAAAATTCAGACCGACCCGTACCGCTACGTTAGCCCCGGCGTCGCGTTCCAGGGGCCTGAGCCTCCTCTCCTTTCTCAGGTAAAGCAAACCCAACAAGCAAGCGAGCCAGCAACGGGGCTTTCGCTGGAGAATTTGCTCCCGCTCCAACCGATGCCACAGGCGAATTCCCCAGCGGCCCAGGTGGCCAGGGGTGGCCCGGTGGCCCGGCACGGAGCCGGCCCCCGGGCTGCCCGCGGGCACCGCTCGTCTCCTGAGAGGGACTTCAGGATAAGGCCGCGGTGGCGGCGGGCGCTGCCCGGGGGGCTCGGAAACACCGCTGAGCTTATACCAAAGAGTCTTAGGACACCTCTCCTCACCTGAGTTGTAAACAAGACATTTTTACCCCGAAAAACGGTCCTTCTTTCTACTACTCTTCCTCCTCTTCTCCTCCTCCTCTTCCTCCTCCTTTGTACATAAGGATGAAAACTATGCATTTAGCAAACAAAGAGAAAGCACTTACCCTTTTCTATCTCGCTGCGTTTGGGTGCATTCAAAGGCCCAGGGGCTAATTTTGAGACTTTGCTTAGCCTCCTGGTTTATTATTGTGGTGTGGTTAGCTTTACAATACATTTGGTAACTATTTGCTAAAGACAAAGAAGCAAAAGGTAAGGAATAGCTACTTCCACGTGTTAAAAAAAAAAAAAAGAAAAAAAAAAGAAAAAAAAGTGTGTAAAGATCTACTATTTATAGTGTGAACCAAAGACGCTACCTCACTCGATTTCCATTGGTGATTTTAATCACATTGATGATACCAAAGAATACCAAAGATTTTTCATGCACGGCCTCCGTCTGGAAAGGGAACTCATTCTCCTTCTCACCCCCGTCTCCCCGACCCCCTTCCTCACCTTCACTCAGTGTGTAACCTTGTCTTCATTCTTAGTGGTAATGCTAATAACCTTACGAATACTTCTCTTGCTACAACTGCTACTACTGACGATGATAAGGATAATAATAATAATAATAATAAAGCTCTAGGCAGACATGTTGCAAACTTTGTAAACTCATAGGACGAGTGCCTTGCTTGAACCAAAGTGTTAAACCGCTGTTGACCTCTTTATCTCTCACCTTATACTCTTTGAATACCTCAGCCTGTTAGAAAGGCCACTAATGAAAAAAGGAATAATTCTTCACCGTGGTGCTTTTTGCCGTGCAACCATGCAATGAAACTTTCTTTGATACCAAAGGAAAACTTTTTTTTCCACTTTCTTGCTGACAAACCAAAGGTTCCCTCTTCTTTCCCCCAGAGCAGCTTGAGTCCCTCAGCCCAGACAGGCCGTGCATCGCTTTTACCAATTCCTCCAAATACCTCATAGTAATAAATCTTTAGGGTTACGTTGTATAGAGAGTCTATGTGATAAGGCAGAACTTACTAGTTTGATAATTGTTAAGGTTACTTAAAAAAAGCTTTATAATTCTTATTTATTTTGTAGGGGTTGTTCTGTTTGTATATTCCTTTTATATCATTTGGTTTGGGTTTGGGTTTCTTTCTTCCTTTTTTGGCAGAACTTCTCTGTTGTACTCAAGGAAGATCTTATTCCTGGGAATGCTTCGAAGTGGGTAAAGATCGCTGTTTGCAATGAATGCAAGAAAGGGAAACATGGCTTCGATTTCTTTTGTTTCAACTAGGACGCTTTGTGTTTGCTAGTCAACGTTCTTTTCACAGGGTAAAAAAAAATATTTCTCTGCTGTGATAAATGGTTCCTATTTTTTTCTCTATAATGTGCTGTGATTTTTAATTTAATTACATTTTGTATACGCTTATTTAATCACTGCTTTAATTTATGACTATGTAGTTTAAAAAAAATACTTGTATATAGTAGATTCAAAAATGGCCAAAGCTTTATGTTACAATCTTTTCATTCTTGATGCCGAGATGAACTGAAGGAGAGTGCTTCTCTTGACTGCAGGGTGTATCTTCAGCCTTGTCTTGG
Source organism: Phaethon aethereus (assembly GCF_964289735.1). Lineage (NCBI taxonomy): Eukaryota > Metazoa > Chordata > Aves > Phaethontiformes > Phaethontidae > Phaethon > Phaethon aethereus. Next base: position 14,024,843 of record NC_138588.1, on the reverse strand, counting down.
CATGCACTTCCACCCGTGTTACAAACACTGCCAGGTTATCCCCCCGGGCCTCCCTTCCCCCAACTTGTACATGCCAAAATGAGTGTTTCAAGGTAGTACTTTTGTCACTTAGAAAGCAGAAAGGCATTATTAGTGTGTTTTTCCTTTAATTTATTTGTCTTTTTCTAGAAAGGTTGCTTTGTGGGTGAGACCCACACATCCAAAGAGTTTAAAAGTCGTTTAATGTTTAAAAGCACTGGCATTTGTGAGAGACTTTGCTGAGTTTTTGTTTTTCTTCGCCATTCGCACGGGTAGCGCAAGTAGCGGGCGTAAGCCTTGGGAGAAAAGCTGACTTGAACTTGGAAACCTTGCTCACGGAAAGGCCTTCGCCAGCCCCCCGGCCCCCGCGGGGGGTCTCCTCCGCGGACTCGGGGGGGCGGCCGAGGGGCGGCGGGCGGTGGGGCGGTGCGGGCCAGCGCGGCTCGGAGAGGGCTGGAGGGCTCGGGCCACCCGTGGGCCACCGCCGTGTCGCCCGCTCTGCAGCCAGGCCCGCAGGCGGGGACGGGCCGGGGTCCCGAGGCGCAGCCAAGCCCCCCCGGAGCGGCGGCCGCACCCGGGCTCAGGGGCCGCGGCCGAGCGGGGAGCGACCCGTGCGGCACCGCTCCGAGGGGACCGGGCGCGGCGCCTGCCGCGGCCCCTCCGCGGCTCTGGGGGGAAAGCAGCAGTTCTGAGTGGGAAAGCGGAAAAAAAAGAGTAACGACAATGATAATTCTGCAAAGCTGATGATGGCATCATGGCACAGAAAATAGGATGCCACTCACCTGTATTTTATTTTGCGTAAAGAATAGGTTCTGTTTCAAGTAAATGTTGTGTACTGAGATGGTGTGTGATGGCTGTAAATATTTCCCCTCCCCGCAGAGTAGCCGAGCTCCAGGCGTACCCTGTCTTCCTCCGGGGGGAGGGCGGAGGGGTCGCGGGAGGGAAGGGCGAGGGCAGGGCTTGAGCTTTTGGTCAGAAGTTACCCTTTCTAGGTACGGCTTCACGTACCGCAACGGGCCAGTAAAGACGCTCTGAAGCGCAGGATCATTAAATGGTCTGTTGGTGAGCATTGGCTGAATGTCTGCTTTCAATACCTAAAGTGACGCCGTGCAGCGAGTCACGGTTCACGTGGCGAGGGGAGGCAAAGCGTTCGCCTGCGAAGGCAGCGCGAGCCGCCGGGCGGGGGCCGGAGCGGTGCTCGGGCAGACGGGGCTCCGGCTCCGGCTCCGGCTCCGGCTCCGGCTGGTCGGTTTTTCACGGTCTGTTCTGCGTTTATGGCATCCGCACCGCGGACCTCCGTGCGTTTTGCAGTCTGAGCCGAACAACGGTGTTAAATGACAATAAAGGTTAAAGCATTGTCTTTTACCGGCTTTGGCAGTTGTCTTCAAAACTCCCGGCCCGCAGCCCAGTCCCAGCCGAGCCGGAGCCGGGGCCAGCCGCCCCCCGGCCCCGCGACCCCCCGGGCCCCGGCCCCCGCCGCCCCCTCCACCCGCCGCCGCGCAGAGGCCGACAGAGACAATCACAGGTCCCAGATCCGTAGAGGTAGGAAATCTTCCCAGAGCGAGAGGGAGTTCTTCCAGAGCAACGAAACAAAACCAAGGAGGGAAAGAAAAAAAAAAAAAAAAAAAGAGAAAGCAAAGAAAGCGAAGGTTTCGGTAAAAGACAACTTTGCTGTCACTTTCAGTTTGCCCGTTAGGAAGCTGTAGTAGTTTATGCGTCACATCTGCATTTCAGACTAAGTGATTATTGTACCTAATTACGGTTGATTGCTAATATTTCCTCAATCTCTCTTAGTCGAGCGCTTCTTCTTCTGTATTTTTGTGTGTAGCAACGACGAGTGTAATGCGCTAGGCATTACTCTGGTTTGGTTATGAGTATCTCCTGTACTGCGTTAAGATTTCCTTCAGTTACTTTTTTTAAGCTTTGCTACTGTTCTCACTTTATGCCGTGCAATATCATCTGCTGTGTTTGCTAAGCAAAAAAAAAAAAAAAAAAAAAGAAAAAAAGAAAAAAAAAGAAAAAAGGCAAGTGATGATGTCATCATGCTTTTCAGTGTTACAATGTTTCAGCGTTTATGTAGTCACAAAAATGTAGTAAATAAAAGGTTGGATTTTCCAGCACTTTAAATTTAGACATTTTTTGCCTTCTTTTGTTTCTCCATGTGCAGCCACCAGGCTCCAGGCCGGGCCGCGGGGAGCCCCGTGGGGCAGCTCCAGCTCTCCTGTGGGACGGGCGGCGTTCGGCTGCGTCATGGAAGGGACATCCACGGTGGGGGGACATGAAATGGCACTTCGGGCTCCCCGGCACTGTGTCTTCTTCCCTCCATTGGTGCTGAGGTCTGCAGCCCCCCGCCCCCCACAAACACCTCCACGGCCCCCCGGGCTCCCCGTCCCACCTCCCGCCGCGGTGCCCAGCAGGGTGGGCTCCAAGGGAGGGCGAGGGCTGAGTGGCTGAAAAGCGAGTGCGGGTCGTACCAGATGCATTTCTCTAATTGAGGGAAAAAAACATTAAGAAAATAAGTGAAGCAAATAATCTTGGTTTCCTTTATATCGTCTAAGGGTATGGATGTCACCAAACTAATTCACAGAGGTGTTTCCTTTTGTGTGATGGAGTCCACCTCAGGCCCGCAGGATCAATATTTAATTGTTTAAAGGGATATTGTATTCCTTTCCTGTCACTGTTGTTAATGCCTCCGCGCTCTGTAATCCCGCGGGGTCTTTTCCTGGGGATCTGATCAGAGAGATGACCCATCACTCGGGAGTGGTGGGAAGAGGGTCCCCGGCCGTAAAAGATTCAGCAACGCATTGAACCGTTTTCTCTCTATCTCCTAATGAAGTGATGAAGCGTGTGCCACAAAATTTAACAGGGTTTTGTGGCAAATCGGGTTGTGCTGCTGAGAGGAGGATTAAACCTTCATCTTTATCCCATAAATCACGGCATCAGCTATGTTTATTCTGATGGATGGCCTGGACTCTACTGACAATATTTTATCTCTGGAAGCGCCTGCAGCCTGTGCCCTGATGTGCAATTTCTTTTTACTGCTAAGCCAAGAGAGGCACCGAGCGCATCTGTTTGGAGGGTCCCCTCAGGCTTGGCGTCCCAAGACCACGTCAGAAACCGAAGCACCACCAGCAATCCACATCCAGGGCGAGCGCAAAGGGGAGATGGGAAACCAGAAATGTCCTCCGTCCCCAGAAAGAGAGCCTGTGGGATTTGCTCTGGGATAATTTGGCGCCGACTCGGGTCAGCAGCTCCGTGGGACGGTGCTGGCCAGGGCCACGGTGCAAAGTGAGGGCTCCAGCATATCCTGCCGTGTGCAGCAGCCTCACCCGGAAGAGAAAAACACCTCCAGGGACACAGCAAAATGCTTTTTCTAGAAAAAACAGTCTAGAGAAGCTACAGGGGTTGCCGCCCATCAGGCAGCCGCGGGGACCATCTCCAAGGTTCTCATCCCGCAGGCCCGGGGAGGACGGCGGCAGCAGAGGGCAAAGCCTCGCTGTGACCTCTCTCTACGCCTCCCGCCCCGTATTTCCCTCTCACGTGAGTCATTTTGGTCGTTAATCTCCCTGGCCCCAGGCACTGGAGGGCAGCCCCTGGCACGTCCCCATCCCACGCCGTGGCTCGCTGCCCCATGTCCTTGGGCACCCACCGGCTGCCCAGCCCCGGCTGCAGGCGGGGACGCTGGGGCACCCGGGAGCCTGCACAGCATCCCAGATACTTCATCGTATTAGAGCTTTTTCTGTGTACTGGAGTTGTATTTAACTCTGCTGTGCACACCCTTGATCTCAGCGTGCTCGGGGGAGCCAGCCGGGCTTGCCACAGGTGCCCAAAACCCAAATGCCAAAACGAGCTTCACAAACTTCATTTTCTGAGTGCTGGCAGAAACTGAGGAACAGGGACAGCAAGCAGAGCAGTGCAAAAGAGTTCCCCGGCACCGGGGCAGGAGCTGCTCTCACCTCTGTTCCACCTTGGCTCTCCCACAGTCAAAGGCGGCGGCTGGGTGCTGCCTTCACCCACCCCACGCGGCACGAGGCCGCTCTTGGTGGCAGCGCGGGCAGCACAGGTGATGCAGAAGCTGCAGCCCATTTGCATGTGATTAACCCAGGCTAATAAAGGCTGCCTGAGCTAGAACCTGCTCCCTTAGCTGGAGGAGCTGTGCCTGGTGAGGGGGTCAGGTATGTCTGGGGGATACAGGCGGCTTTGTGCTCAGATCTAAGCTCTTTGGGGCTTTGTGTCTGGATGTGTGGGGTGGTGGCGGTGGCTCAGGTGCCCTGTGTGGGATGGGGCAGTGCTGCTGTCACGGTTATGAATTAACAGTAAGTGATAAAAGGCTAAAGTGGGGGCATGGGGGAGGGCTACCAAGGTGGGGGATGGAGGGACATGCTGCCTGGGGGGCTGGTGCCTGCAGCAGGGCCCCTCTATGGTGGGGACGGGGAGGTCCCCAGCAGGTATGGAGGGGTGGCTGTGCTGGGGCCCAGCCCCTGCGCTGGGGCAGCTGGGTGTTATTCTCCCTGGGGGACAGTTGCTGCTCGGATGGGGACGGTGCTATCGCACGCGCGGATCTGGGAGCCAGGGCGCTGTTCTTTATGTGCAGGAAAAAGCCCTTTGTTAAAAAAAAAGGTCTATTTGTCATGCGAAGTAATTTCCTGGCAAAGGGAGGTGCCCAGAATTTGATTCTCAGTTATGCTTTTGGTACTAATTATCACTTAAGGTTAAAGATGTTTGGGAGGGAAAATTAATCCTTCTTATTGACTTCATTAGGAAGAGCTACTGCAATGCAAAATATAAACTTTTCATGTGAGTGAAATCCACAGTGGCTGCTAACACATAAGCCAGGCGCAGCTCAGCAGATCAGCTGAAGATGGTTGGCAGCGGGAAGAGAACTGAGGAGTGCTATTGCAGTGTTGCCCACCCAGCCTGCGTGCTCTGCCCTGGGCACCCACCGTTGTCCCCTCTGGTCACACAGACGGACCTTTGGACTGACCAAGGGTGGCCACTCTTTTGTTCTGGTATCCTTAGGAACCAAATACAACCCAAAACTTGGCAGCTGTGCCCTTAGAGCAACCCTGCTGAGCCAGGTCTCTCCACACAGGTAGGCAGGGCTGCTTGAAAGAGCTGCTGTGATGAATACGAAAGGGTTAACAGATCCTTCCCCTGCTAAGGGTGAAAAGGTTTTTGGATGTTTGAAAGCGGAAGCAGGATATAAGCTGGTAGCCAGTGGCCAGGCTGCATCGCTTTATGTGGCCACAGCCAAAGCTTTTACATCGCTGGTGTCACCTGCAGGCTCGGGCTCCTGGCACTCTTGTTGCTGTCCCAGGGAACCGGCGCTTGAGCTTTCCTCCTGCCGGACACGCGCAGTGGTTTGAGCAAGGTGCTTGGCACGTGCCGGGCACAAAGCCCCGTGGTTCGGGGTAGTGTGACTCTCCCCTGCTGCGCTCGACACGAAGGGGTTGGGTGAAAGGTAGCAGAACACCTTCCTGTGAGCTTCTCTCGGCAGAGGAGGCTTCCAAAACTTGCCAGTGGTGTTGGTCTGTAAGGAGCGGGGACCGAGAGGCAAAAGTAAGGCTCGTGGCCGTGGCAGCTGTCAGTGCGAGACCTGCCCCGCAGCGGCCCGGCTCCTGCCGGGGCTGCCGGCAGGCAGGGAGCCGTGGCCTCTCCGCGGCAGCGTGCGCTGCCCCGGGTGACGTGGCTACAGAAGCAACTGTGTTCATCGCAAATATCCCCGGTGATGCGGGGACAAGGCTAGTGAATTAGTCAAATTACTTGAATCTCCCCAGTGGTGCACAGAGATTCAATCTCAGCATGGCATTAAATCAACTCGGTGACATAGATCAAAGGATACTGCTTTAATCACCTCGTTAGGCCACAGACATCATTAGTTACTCATTATGATGTGTTGATACCAGCATTCTCTGCAACACAGTTATGTACGCTCACTATCAGACATTTTTCTCATCAAACGGGATGTCAATACCTTAACATCTTAATGAGTTACAGTCAATATCCATTGCAATAAAGCCTGTGTTTTCTCATGATTTCATCTACCCTTAGGGTTTTGATTAAAATGGCCACTTTTTCCAGGTAATTGATTGAGAAATTATGGAAATTCCATGTAGGAACAAGCACACGCTGCTCTGCGGGCTCCAAAAACCTCACGTGGTCTCCAAGTGCTTTAAAGACTACAAGGGAGTTTGCTATTTTAATATAGATTTTGAACACTGTTGCTTAACTTTTCTTTCCCAATCACTTGTCTAATAGTTTTAGTATCAGATAAAGTAATTAAAAAATCCAAAAGTGTATTGGAAAAATGTTACAAGCAAATCATTGGTTTGCAAACGTCTGAGAATGAGAACAAGTGCTGCTGTCAGGTGAGCACTAGTTCAGATGAACGTGCACCATAGTAAGGTTTTCTGATTTACTGCCTGGGCAAAATACTAAATTATTTGCAGGAACATGAAAGCAGCCACAACAAGCTGCAGTATTATTTCAGGCTCAGATTTAGCAAGTGTAAGTCTGCAGAAGTCCCCAGTTTTCCAAGCTAGGGGTAAGGCAGCAGTTATTTAGGCAAAGCAGATGTTTTGCCAAGTGAACTGTGAAGGAGCTTGCTAGTGCAGTGGGAAGGAGAAGTTGTGAAGATTCCCCAGCTCGCTTGACCACCTTTTATTTTTCCTCTGAGAAAAATGTTTGCACATCACCAACAGAAAGAAATTAAACATTAAAAGGAAGATGAAGTAGCAGCAGCCAGCCAGCAGAACTGACTTCGTGCCCCACAGCTGCCTCCTACCCAGGTGGACAAGACCAGACACCAAACAGGGCTGTGCCAAAAAGTGGTCTCCACTTCATGCAGCCACTGAGGTTAGCTGTCCCTGCCTGGACCACGCTGTGTCGGGGTCCTGTGTTAGTCCCTCTTACGCTCCAGAATAGCTCTTGGTGAAGCAGTGAGGTTGGGCTCTCGTGGCCTGTGCTCCCTTTCCCTGGCTGGCAGCCGCACTCATTGCCAGCACTCCATGGACTATTTTCACAATTTTTCCTTTACTAAGGTTGGGAGAAAACCAAGTCTGCCTTTTTTCTAAGTGCCGGTGTGACAGCATTGCGGAGGGAACGCTCGCTATCCGCTCAGTGTGCGCCCGTTCCTGCCCACCCCTGCTATGGACTAATGCCAGTTCTTTTCCCAAATACTGTCAAGTGAGCTCTGACCTCCTATATATCATCACTTGTGGTTTCTCAACCTTTTCCCCTTAGATGGACTCAATCTCTGATTAAGTCCGTGGAAGCACATGGGAAGTACAGATACGAAGACCACGATTACAGCATACTTACATGTAAGCGTCCTACTGTATGCAAGATCCTCCGTCACCACAACTGCACTGCTCCTAGCTCTGGGCTTTTAATGCTGACTGGTAGCAGCTGCAGCTTTGCTGGGGCTTTGCTAAGCTTGGGCTTAGCCCAAGCACCTTTTATTCCCTCCAACTCTGATGTGTCCAGGGCCTTTTCTGCTGTGTGGACTCTTTGTGCTCTTCCATTTCCTCTGCAGCCAGAATGCCGTCGGTGCTACCTTGTCCGCTCCGTTCAACCTTGTTCGCTCGCCCTTGCAGCCACAAAGGAGGATGCGGGCTCAGCTCTGGGAACAGTCCTGCCCCTAACAGGTAGGAGGGAGGTGTCTCTGGTGGTTATCAAGGACCTTTGACTTGTCACAGGTTCCCTGCTCAGTCCTTCTCTCCTTTAGCCTTTTGGAGACCTCATCCATGTGGATTTGGGGGGCTTTTCTGTGCTGAATTCACGGAGCATAGCCACCTCAGCAGCTCAGCGTGCTCTTAAGTGTGCCACACAGGATGGACATTGATGCCATCCAAAAGTGTTGGGGGAAAAAGGCCAAACCTCAGGCCTTGAGACTGGGGGATGGTATTGCTGGAGTGCCTCAATACGCATCGCACGACCCAGCCTTATTGCGAGGTGTGCAGATCAAAATCTGCTGAGGGAAGGCTCTCCAAGTTATGAAAGGTGAAGGGCTCAAACCAGATGAGCGAGGACGAGCCTCAGCTAGTGGAAAAACCTTACACCTGTATTACTAAACCCCCAAGCCCTCCTCTTCTCAGTCCTCTGCTGTCCCTCGGGCAGCAGCCGAGGCGGGCAGGGGCAGGCTCTGCAGCCCAGAGGGACCCCTCTCCTGCGCCGCTGCAGCCTGTTTGCTTTGACCCACTGGGACAAATCCTGGGTCCATGTAGGTCTCCATTTGCCTGCGCTGTGACCTCTGACTCTTTATAAAATGTGTAAGTACGCTACTAAAATACAAGTAGCTTCAGCAGTTCCCTTTTCAACAAACCTCTGTGATATTTGACACTCCTAATGACAGACCTAGGGCTGCAGTTTGGGACTGTAAAGCCACATTTGAACTGCCTTTTATTTTAAAAACCTCTTTCATAGAAGAAAAGACAGCAGAGGTTTCCTGGATCTAATTTAAATCCTAGATTAGACATTTCTTTACTGTTTATGGTAGCGAAAGACCGTGTGGTTACTGGATTCATGGGAACAAGAGAAAAATCGTCGTATTCTTAGCAGTCACTGAAAATAGAAAATGAGCCATTGTGATTCACCCTGGAAAACACCAGCCATTTCCACTGCCGAGCTCAGCAGCCCGGAAAGGACGAGCCCCCGGTAGAGCCTGGCGTGCCGGCGGCGGGCGGGCACCCGGGGTGCCCGTGGCCACGCTGCCGGCGAGGGCCGGAGGTGCGTGGGGCACAACCCTTGGCAGAGCTGTCTGTGCCGCTCTGCCCGGCACACACCTGAGCCGCAGGGCCCAGGCGCTCCTGGCGAGGAGTGGATATGTAAAGTAAACGTACCTGGATGTTTGCAGAAGAGCGTGACCCCTAAATAACGCACGTGGGACTTAGTATTGCGCTGAAAAGTACGTGGAGTCACCACCCCAAGCTCCTGGTTCATCCTTGGGGCACGGCAACCTGAGGGGCTCCTCGGGATCCCCCTGAGAGCCAGCCCGGCGTGCAAGTGGTTTCTGGTGATCTGTCCCCTTGTCCCTGGAGGGTTACGTGCTGTGGTGAGGCAGTATGGAGTTACCAGCAGGACTGATTTCTCCAGTTACCCAACTTGCCTGGATCACTGGAGTCCCAGAGTGAGTCAACAAGATAAGAAATCTGCTTAGGAAATATTCTGGATGAAAGCCCAATGGAAAAATGTAGCTGAAAATGTTCCTTTACAGAAGAAGGAACAGCCATCATCTTTCCTTTTTGTGCAGACCTTGCCCCTGTGCTCCGCAAAGGCGTGGGGAGACTTTGCGTATTTATTTTGAACAGGAAGAGCAGGCGAGGAGGTGCAGGCGACGATGGAGGTAGGAGCAGCAAGGGCGGCGGGGGCAGCACGAACACCCAGAGCACCAAGGAGAAGCGGGACGCTTCGGGGCCTGGTTTGTGTGGGAGTTAGGCAGAGCGGCTGCAGAAGGAGCCTGGGTCTCCGCTCCCAAGGAGCGGCTCCCACTGCTTGGCTGGGCTGTGGATCAGGCCCTTGGCACACGGGAAGGGACACGCAAGTGCCGGGCTCCTGCCAGCCCCTTGCAGCCAGGCTGGAGGTGGCTAAGCTTAAAGCCATGTCTCAGTAAGGGAAATAAGCACCCCGGGGGGTGCTGGGAGGGGTGGGAGCCAGGGCCCCTGTTTAGAAGCTGGTTAGGTGGCTGCAAACGGCAGCCTCCGAAGAAGAAAGGCTTCTGTGCTGGGCGATGCAAAGGGCGATGACAGCCCAGCAGCTGCCCCGGAGGCTGAAGCTGGCCCGTCCTGGGAGCGGGTCCGTCTACCAGCCCCGCTTCCCAGTCTGCTGCCAGCTCCTCCCGGGAAGACGACGGGCTGTGTGGAAGAGATGGCTCTGCTGGGCCTGGAGTGTGGCTGGGACAGCGTCTCTCTGAACGGCTCACACAGACGGTGATTCACAAGCGGAAGACACAAGGGATGGGCTGTAACCACAGCCCCAGCTCTGCCAGCAGTCTCGGAAAAGGGGTTGGATGTGGATCAGACACTTTTAGCAGGCTTCTCTTAGTACAGCTGCTATGATCCAAACCCCTCTGGTTCAGATATGGAACCTTTTGCAATGAGTTTACATCCCTAGTGATGAGCATATATTTTATTTATAGGGTTTTTAAGGACTACAAAGTACAAGCCTGGCTGAAGAGCAGCCCTACGAGGTGCTGGGCTGACCCCAGCCCTTGGTCTGTTCCCAGACCTCTCCTGCTCCATGGAAGTCCTTTTTGGATGCTCACAGGAACAGCTTGCCTTCAGATTTATGTGAGTGCCTGTTCCTGGTTTTATGAGAAGTCTCACAAAATCTACCTTTTCCCTAAAGCCTCACTGGCTAGAAGCACACAAGTGAGAACTGTAACTTTCACTTGGGAGGATGCTTTGAGCTGTTGTGTTGTAAAAATCAGAAAAAATGTCATGATGGTAATCCCCAAAAACTTCAGAACCAGAAGGCACATGCCAAATTCTATCAGCTGTAATTCTTTTTCTCTGAAAATCAATGCTGTGAGTTCTGAGGGTTTACTTCATGTTATCAATATTTGGGATTAGTAATAGTTTTCTCCAGCTGGTGGAGTTTTGCATGCACCTCTGGGGGGGAAATTAGTGGCCAGTGCAAGGCTGACTGTGGCCGACCAGGCTTTCACCTAACTTTCGTGGGCTTTGCATCAGCTGGGTGTTGGCGGCCTTTTCAGCTCCACTTGCTTCTAAAGGATGCCTACCTAGAGCAATTAGCTCACGAGAAATGTCATCCACGATTAACGGATTTGATGTTCCTTACCTTTTTAATTAGAGTATACATAATGTTAGTAATGATATATTATATTAATTTAAAAGGATCGTTTCGATGTTAGGCTTGCTTATGTAGGGTCATCAGTATGAAGATATGCATTAAAAGCAAATTTAAAATTGCTGAAGAGTTATACAGCCCTGCTTGTTCAAAGCACTTGACCTTAGAAGTGCTTTAGATTGCTCCTTTCTTATGTTTCACTTTTTTTATGTTGCGCCTCGCTTGGCAAACACGGAATTGCAGGAAGTCATGTGCGGTGAGGGACAAACAAAGTCGCTGTATTTGGCCGCTAGTGCGGCCAGTGGTGTGGTGAGGAAGAGAATGACAGCACCTGCAATGCCGGAGGGGACCTTCGGCTTTCACCTAGGGATGGGCTCCGTCGGCTCAGGAACACGTGTGCCTGTCTCCCGCTGCCGGGACCGCCTGGCGCGGTCACAGAACATGGGAGCTGATTCCCATCTCTGCTAACACACAGCTGTAGACAGCAGCATCTCCACGGGCCCACCAGGCTGCCTGCAAACAGCCATTGGACCCCTTGGGGAAGAGAGAGCAAAGAGCACATCCGTGGTACTTGGGTGTAGGTTTACTGCCAGTTTTGTCAGGATTTCAGCCCAGAAGCGCTGCGTGGTTAGGTTCGGAGCGGGTACATCGCTCCTTGGAGAGCTGCCAGCTGCCACGAGCCCTCCAGCGGAGTACCAGCCCTCACTAAAACCTGGGATCACGTTTGAACCTTCAACAGCCGGGCTGGAGCTGGAAAGGCACGTCTGCGTAACCGGAGGTAAGCCAGGCAGACCTGGGGAAAACAGGATGGAAGAGAGACACCAAAGAGCCGGGCTGAGGCAGGATGGCTGCCGCGGAGCCGCGGTAGGTTAGCGATTAGGGCTGAGCTGCGTTCAGAGCCCGGCTGCACGGGGTTTTAATCTGAATCACCAAACATGCTCGCAGACCAGCAACACCACGCTATGCTGACGCGTTGACGGAATTCGTGCGGATGCGCTTAATCGAGCAGCGCGGCCGGGCACCCCGCACGCCGGGCTGCCCAGCAGTAAGCTGCCTTTCTCCACCGCGGCAGGCCGACGGCAGCGGCCTGGCAGAGGCGGCTGCCCCGCGCAGCCCGGCTGGCCGGGCTTCCTGCTGGGACGTGGCCTCCCGGGTCTCGTCCAGATGCGAGGGACAACGCACCATGCAGGCGAGACTTGAAAGATGCGGCCTTGTTGTTAGGGAAAGCGGTGGGTTTAAAACAAGTTCTTGTTGTTAAAGAACGAATGATGCGGAACCCGTGGTGTTTTCCCAGCTGCAGAATAAATTGGCAGCGTGGCTGTAGCATCTTTCTTAGGCACTATTCCAACAGAACACTTGAGTATGTGCTTAATTAAATCATGTGAGAAGTTTAAAGGGCCTGAAAGCATGCAGCTAAATGCTTTGCTGGGGACTTAATATTAATGCCTCAGTTTCCCTTCTCCAACGTAAAGAAATATTTCCTTCCCATAGAGTGCTGACAAGCTTAATTTAATCTTACTTTTAAAGTGCCTTGTGGGCCTTAGGGAAAAGGTGCTATAAAAATCAGAATATTGTTCTACGCTCCCTGGCAAGACGGCACTTAGCTTTATGTATTATCCTACTGGTGATACATCTCCCTCTGGCTGGCAGCAGGAGCAATTAATGTATATAAACCAAAAGAGGCTGTTTAGAAGGCTTGTGCCCTGTGTAATCTGCAAATGCCTGATGACAAATCCAAATCTGAAAAGATGGAAAAGTCAGTGGTTTTAAGGGGTTTTAGCGCAAAAATGCACACGTACGTGACTTCAGAGCAGCAATGTGAAAAGGGCTGTTTCTCCAGTATGTATTTTTTTTATTCCTCATTCTTTTTTATAGCCTTTGCTATTAATCTTTCAGTTTTTCTGGTCTTTTCTAAGTTAACAAACTGTACTCTAACACTGTTCTTATTTCAAAATTTTCTTGATTGGATTGGAAAGAATCTGGAACCGACCTCAGAGGCAGACGGAGTCAAGTGAAGTCAAGGGAACTGCTGCCAAGCAGAGGCCTGTGAGTGAAGCCAGCATGGGAGAGGTTAGGGTAGGCTTTATTTTTGGAAAATCCAGAATATAATTTAGAACAACCCTCTAATTGTGATTCTGCATTTATACATATTGAAAATACTGTTCAGGACAGATTATCCCAAGCAACACACATTTTCCTTAAGGTTTGCTGACATCAGTACAGCTACTTTGCACATTTTTAACACTCTGCCTTTTCATGCATCAAAATACAACTGTACTGTAATGCCTGCTCCTTTGCCAAAAGTGAGTGAAAGCATTGCTTGAAACTGTCTCCCCAGATTAAAAAAAAAAAAAAAGACTGAAAATATGAAGCTCTTCACTGGTAATTATTGTGAATCCTCATTTCCTGCCTATATATCTGAACACTATATTCTGACTGAACTTAATGTTTCTTCCTATTTTTGTCTTCTTTCAGTGACAAATGATATTTAAACTGCCACATAGTAAACATCAAGAATCACAGCTACTCCTTTGGTATTTTTGATGTTTACTATGCATTTCATTCGCAGTATTATTAGGATGAAAATGAGTTTTAACAAATTTCCTATATAGCTGACTAATAATAACAAGTCATGAACGAGTGATTTTTTTAAAAAAACATTTTTAAATGTATGAACATTGGCAACTCCCTTCTCTGCTTGTGTATGCATTTCTGCCCTGCCTTTCCAGGATACAACCTCTTTATGGAAATACTATTTTCTGTGCCTGCTGCAAGTGGCACACAATGGAGCCTCATTACTCAATAAAGACTCTACGTGCCATGAAAAAGAAATAATTGAACTCGAACTATTTCAGTAGGTAAGTACAGCCTTTCTCACTTGTGTGCACAGAGCAGCCAGTGTTCCACGCTTGGCAGTGATCTCCTCTGGATGTTCAGCCTCCTTGAAGACCTCCGACATGAAACCTTAACAGGCGGAGAGGGCTATTTGTCATCCCTGGGACTGTCCTGGGGCAGAAGGGAAGGGAGCAGTTGGGATATGAGTCCCCACCACCTGTTCTGGCTGCTGGGTCGGAGTCAAGGGTGGAGGAAGTTTAGAACCAAACTATGTGTCTATCATCCTCACGGACACTTCTAGGACTATAGCTTCTCTGTGTGCTAGGCGGGCATTCATTTTCTGCTCCCCCCATGTTTTTTTCCAGTTAAACTAAGCTTGGTTTTATGATAGCTGACATGGTACATGGCCTGGGAGTGTCACACAAATACTCTAGAAGGATGAAATGCTGTTTAGTTTCCATGGAAAGAGAGAAGAAATGCAGACCTGCCTACCCAGGATTCTCCAGCTCCAGTTTTGAGATAAGTGCTGGCAGTGCTGCCCTGGCACTTCCTGGCAACTGTGGGTAAGAACAGAATTTGGGGGGCCAGTGGGGACCACTGTCTGATCAGAGCTGATCAGTCTCGTTCTCCTGTCTAGATTTAGCAGTTTATTTTCACCTATAACTTAGTGCTTTTTTCGCCCTTGTTTTCTTCACCTCTGGTTTGCCCATTTTTCTCCTTGTAAGTATACTACTGAGGATATATTGCCTCACCCCAGAGAAGTGTAAGGGAGTCTCTGGATTTTGTCTTCAACATAAACTGTAGCTTCTCTGCATGCCGTGGCCCTTCAAGTGCTTTATTTTGTAAACAAATTTCAGGTTACTGCTTTGCTAGACAATTTGTACATAGGGAACTGATCAGCACCCATGGTACTTCTAGCATTTGAGTAATGATGTAAAAAAAAAAAAATAATCAACGCTGATTTCGTTGTCATTTCCAAATCACTCCACCTGAAATTCCTGATAAAAGTTGCTTGAGGGGCGCAGGATGTCAGTCGGATCATGTAGCTCTGGCTTGTGTAAGGAGCGCTGGCCTAATCCCGGCGAATGCCGCACAAGCGTTGTGCAGCCGGTGTTACACAGCCGCCCGGAACCGCTGCCAGGGAAAGCTTTTGGGCTCCTGTTGTGCAGCTGGAGGAGACTCTTACGGGCAGGAAAAGTCCCGCAGTGCAAACACAAGCCAGCACCCCCGGTCAGGACCCGAAACCTGTGGAGGGAAACGGAAACAGGGGCAGCCGGTGGGTGCGTGGCATGACGCGGGCGGTGGTGGTGGGGCTCGCAGCAGCCTCCGCGCCTGAGCTGCCTCCGTGCCTGCGTGAGCCCGGCTCGCCTCTGCTCCACGCGACCCCACGGGCGCTGCCTGCAGGCAGCTGTTGCTGGGGCAAGTTTCCATTGCAATGAGGACCTGGCTTTCACGGTTTTTAAACGTGAGGGAGGTGAGTCTGGAAGGCTGATAACAAAGCAGCAATGAAGGCTCAGTGCTGCAGTGACCAGAGCTGTGGAGGAAGTGGGAGAAAAGCAACTTCACACAGTTTGTGTCTCTACAGGTTGATGCTGTGCTGGGGTGTCTGGAAGGCGCCTGCTGTTAGTTAAAGCAACCCTAAAGGTGTTGCAGTCTACGGTGGCTTCCTAAGACAGTCTGGAGCCCAGGAGCCCTGTGCATGTATCCTCTTCCCAGGTCCCCCACTCAGTCCCTTTCACAAGCGATAAATTTATTTAAAGAAGCAGGAGGGGAAAGATTGGAAGTCTTGGTATGATGCTTCCTTCATTTGCCAAGCAAAAATCCAAAAGTATTAAACATGCAGTACAACTGACTTGGTGAAGCAAAACTGAGGAATGGCTTTAAATGGGCCACGTATTTGTTGCTGGAGCTTTATTGCTGATAGTTGATGACAGTTTGCTAGTGGGTATGGACAGTGGAAAAAGTTGTCTCAATGACAGCAAATAAACAGGGACAAAACCCTCCCCTTCTTTAAAATCAGAGCAAGCAAATGGACTTCTAGCATGCTGGGTTGTGACTAGGGCCCCGCTTTTGAAACGTGATCCATGTGTGCAAATCCCACACAGATCAGATGCCAAAACTGCAGCACTTCTTTGACATTTCAGTTGAGAAGGAGAACAAATGTGTTCTGTACTCATCTTTTTCTTCTTTTAAGCAAAAACCATTGACTTTGAAACAGGGGCTTGATTGCTATCTGTCTGATGTCAGCTTTACATTGATGTAATTCTATAGACTGGTGGGATCATTGCTGATTTGTACTGGTGTAAGCAGGAGAACAATCAGGCTCTGTGTTTTCCAGGCAGTGAAGCTGCTTATGTTTTGTGCAAAGGAAGAAACTTAGTTAAACAACTTAAAGGGAAAATAAATTAACCAAGAAATTCAGAAGGAGCCAAAAGCAATATAAGCACAGATACGGCTACAATGGTCTAACTGTATCACTAGTTTTAAAAAAAAAACTAGCTTAATTAAGTAAAGATTGGCTTTGCTACAAATATGTACAGAAATCTTTTTCAAGTTTTAACTGACATCCAAGGGTGAGCAATTTAATAACTTATTGCAATTTTGTTTATTTTTTAGTATACATACTGTACTTTATTGCTTTTGAGATCCTCAACAAATGTCAACTTCCCTTCCCCTGCAAATAACATTATATAACATGAGGAAAAAATCAACAGTAAAGATTAAAATTATAATTTATCTAGAATGAAAGTAGTGGAGAAAGCACTACCCAATATAGCCTGAGTTGGAATCCCAACTCCCGCTGTATGAAGGGGAGTTGACCCTCATATATGCGCCAAGGATTTTGCCATTGATGACATTTGCCAGGCATGGGGTTTTTTGTTTGTTTGTTGTTTTTACACAGTGAAGTACAATCAGGCCTTTCACTGTTTAGCTTTTAATGCTTATTTTTTGCTATAGTTGCTGTTATGCTCTCACTTTCAGAGGATACCAGACTCCTGAGAAGAGAAATTTTTTTTGTTTGGGTACAGTAAAGCTTACAAACACTATGCTTGGGGTGAGAGTTGTAGGCTTGGTCTTTATAAACAACATTTCGGCATGTGAAGAGGGTGGAGCTGGACCCGAGACTGATAGAACCAACCCTGCCAACGAGCAAGGTGAGCTGTAGCATTCTTCACTATGGACTATACAATTACAGGACGGCAGCTAATAAGTGGAATTTTAGTAATACCTTTTTATCTAAAAAAGAAAAAGACAAAAATTGGGAACCAGTGAAACCTGAATTTGGATAATTTTCACACTTCTCTATTGAAAAATCAGTCCTGATGACTATGCGCAACCCTTTCTGCTCAGTGCTGTTTTAGAAGGGCTCTGGCTAATAACTATAAAACTAAAATTTTTAGAACGAGGCCACGGCAGTTTTGCAATAGCTCTGGCATTTACCTAATAAGCCCCAACTCACTGACTACTTTAGTAAATAATACTTTTCTTGTAAACCATGCATGTGGTTACATTAAATATAGCCCTGTATTTAACAATGTGCTACTTTCCTGCCCTACTCTCTTCTAAGTCTAGTAGGAGTTGTGGTATTAATTTAGCCTGGGTGGAACTATAGGCTGGGCTTGTTGTTCCAGCAAGGTAATTGCTTCCCTACATAAACAAGCTATGCTTTTCATTTATGGTGCCTGTGGAAAGCTGTCTGTCACTTCAATACACTCAGCAGTGTAGCTGTAGCAGTTCTTTAATGTGTCGTGAACGTGCTCACTGTGTCAGTTCTCTCCTAGGTGCGACAGCTTGCAGGGTGAGACGTACAACAAGATGGCCCTTTGGAGGGATGCTGGCTCTGCTTCGCCTGTGGTCGCCGGGCCTGTTCTATGGCATGGGTACGAATGTGATGGAGGAAGAGCACTGCCTGAAACTGGCAAGCCCAAAGGCCTGCCTGACACAGGCTGAATGGGATGGCGAGTCTGCAGACAGCCGTGTAGAAAAACTTGGCAAAAGGTGGTTGTGGTACAAGCTCTGGCTGAGGAGCCAGTAGCATTGGAGGCACATGAGGGCGAAGACTGAACATGAGTGCCGCTGTAAATAAGAGCGCTGCCCGAGCCCGGAGAAGCTGGCTGGGATGTGCCGTCGACTCGTTGGTACAGTGCTAAACTATGACCCAGCTGCTGCTGTAGAAGAGGGAAAGTAAACAAGGCTGGCGGAGGCATCAGAAGATGAACTTCATGAACTCTTACGAGGTGGAGTTACACCACCAATTAATTTGATGTAATTACTTCTGCAGAACTGCACTGGAAATTATTACGCGCTAGATCAAGCTGTTAGCGATTGGAAAACAGCATTGCAAAACTCCAAACACCTCCTTCCAAGTGTTATACTCACTTTTCACTGAAATTAATAGAAATAATATAAATGAGGTGCTTGGATTCCTGACAGATCACTGCAATGAGTAACTAGGATATAGCTTCTAGATGTACCTGCTCAAAAGTTAACTTAGTGCACTGAGTGGTGAGAGAGAACCTAGACTGGAAACAGTTCTTGTGCTTCTATTTTCCCAAAATCTTCTCCTGTTGGTGACATCTTGCTGTTTCTCTTGGCAAACATATCTCTAGCTTCTGTTCAGGGAATGTCAGGGCTTACTGTTGCTACAAAAACTTCAATTTTAATACGGAAGCCTATATGTTTTCTGATTAGTGTTTCCATTAAGCTTAGTCCTGGGTAAACATTGTGTAATGTTAGCATTCGTCAGTGAACTTTCACAATCCCTTTGAAAAAACATTAGAGGGAAAAGAAAAAGAAACTGTTTTCAGTCTAGAATGAACATTACATAGAAGATCTTTTCTGTGGCTGCAAAAGAGAATAATTTCTCTCTCTTTCAGAAATTAATGATCTGTTCACAAGTAGATAATTTACTTTTCAGTGCATTACTGCCTCATTAGTCAAGTGCTGATGCAATGAAACTTAACTGTTGTGATCTCACAGAGTAGGTATCTGCTTAGATTGACATTTATACAGATGGGTGGTTAGTCTTTGTAAAGCAGAACCTTTACACATCTTTATCTTCATACTTTATATTGCTATTACCACCAGTCACCACTTCAGATGAGACAGCACTGTTCTCTTTTGGAGCTGGTATCTAATTAGGCATCACAGATCAGTTACTGAAGAAGCACACAGCATTTATGAAAAATCATTTCAGGAGCTGGTCCAAACAGAGAAGAGATTATACAAGGTGCTATTTCCAAAGTGAATTATGGAACCGCAGGAAGGGCTTAACTTGTGTTGGCAAGAAGGCCTGACTGCTAGACCTCAATCTCTGGAAGAGTGGCAGAAGAAGAGATTCCATCCTGAGAGGTACTAAGCTCCTGTTGCTGCTGCCAGAAGAGCGAAGGTGGCACAGAGCATCCCATGTGATCGGGGGAGCTTGAGGAGCAGCACAGGACAGGGACTGGGATGCTTTCAACTACAGGAATCTCCTGTATGTAAACAAGGTTTAGTAGCAAAGTATTGAGTCCAGGAAGTTATTTCTGGTGAGGAGGATAAACTTTCCTTTTGAGAGGAGTGCAATTATGATCTGTTGTTATCATAGTTCCCTCTCAACTTAGTCTTGGCTGTGTCTCCAGTGGGAAAGTACTACTTGGAAAATAAAGGAATTGCAGAACACACGGCAGGGGGGGGGAACCAACCAGATATCATCTTACTAATTTCAAAAAGTTAATTTAGGACGTAAGAGCATGATAATAGCTATGTATTTTTATTCTGAAAGGCCCAATTAGTAGCAAAACTAATTGGAGGTTTTTGGTAGGAACTGTATGAAAAGATAAACACCAGGGTCTAACAGTAGGACACCTGTTGATTTACACTTGTTATGTTTACTCTCTTCAAAATATTTAGCACCAGGACCATGAATTGTATATTTCTAAGAAATAAAATAAAAATATTGTCCAACATTAGCCCACAAAAATATTTTGGCATTTAAATAAACCACCCTGACTTTCCAGTTGTGGGACAGCTTTCCTGTAGAAGTAACTCCATTGGCTTGTTATAAATACATCAGGAAGAGCTGGTGTAACGAGATGAGAATTAAGTTCATAGGCCAAAATTTTCGAAAGTATCTAAAATTAGGTGCCTAATTCCATAATTAGGAACCTGAGTAGAGGTGGGCTGGTTTTTAATAATGTTGCAGCCTGATAAATTCTGCTGAAGTCAATGAGAGTTGGAGATGATTTTTTCTTTGAGAATCAGGCTGGTTTATTTAAATGCCAAAATATTGTTATGGGCTAATGTTGGACATCCTGGGTTGACAGTTTTCCATTTCCTATCCTTATGTATAACTGTCTCAGCATGTACTCAGTACACAGAGTTCTCATTATGTAGTACCCTGGAGAACATGAGTACAGCCGATCTTGCCAGACTTTCTGATATGACAGTCTGTGCTTGGGGACTCAAAACAAAAAGATTAGATGAATTTCCTTTCTTCTATCCTGAGGCAAGTCCCAAACATAACTGAGAGAGGCCTAAGGGCTGTTCAGAATTATGCTGGTAAGAAGCTTTGTGGAGGAGCTTCTGCATGGGCTGGAGATAAATAGAGAACAAAACCTCTGTGGCTCCCACTATCAAAGTCTTCCTGATGCTCAGATGAGCATGAAATGAAGCAAGCTGGAGGAACTCTGGAAACACTGCCTTAATGCCACTCAGATAGCTCTACATGACATGATGAGCCACATTACCTGGAAATCATAAGGATGGGAAATGCAGTTTGGGCATTTTTAATGTATTTTTTTAATCTCGTCAGGTTAATGCTACTAAAATACTTAAATCTACCTGTTAAATAAAGATGGATGGGGCTAATCTATATTCAGAAGTATTGGAGGCTGAAGCCAATGGTGGTAACACAAAGGTAGACATGCATACAGAAGCCAATTTTCTCAAGCTGTCCTTGCTATTGTGGTTATAGGTATCTTGACAAAGTATTATGATGAATTCTCTTCCGTTCAACTAGACCAACTTATCTGTATATATTGATCCATTAAAACCCAAACCCAAAATGGTTATAATCCCTAAAACTGAACTTTTAGAACATATTGGCATTTTAATGATATTGGTTTATAATTCTCTCAGTTTCAGCAACAGCTGCCTCTTCTGTTCTTGCAGACTAATATATTTCTACAAGCACATCACTTGCTTCTATTTTAATATTCTTTCCAAAGTGGTTACTACTGGTGCCAATTAAATTATGGTTGATTCTTCATAGGATTTCTAGCACATTTCAAATTTGTTTCATTGCATACTGTATCTTCTAGTCTATTCTGATTGTCTTCATCCTGTGGCTATAATACTTTCCCAAGTGTGGTGACTTTATATCACAGAGGTGGCAGTTGTGCCACATTATTTAAGAGGCAGTAATTGTCTCCAGGAATCACAGGAATTTTGATCTGCTGCATCAGACATTGCTGCTTTGACGGACAAAGCTGAAAAGATGCTTGGGGAAATAACCGAAAATACACTCCAGGTTGCAGAGACCATGCCAAAAAAGTGAAGTGTTGAAGTTCTGAAAGAAAACACAGCCATGCATTTATTTTTATAAAAAAAAAACCCAACAAAACAACAATCCACCGCTTCATTCCTATATAAATAAGGTTTATGTGACAGCACTGTGTCATACTGCCCCAAGTAGTGATTTTTTTTTGAAATCCAATGGCCAGTTTCAGCCAAGCTTCACACGGGGCTAGTGTTCGGAAGGGAAGAAGGGTCTGATGCATTTCAGGAAACGGAGGCAGAGCAGCCGTCTTAAGGTTTCCACCGAGAAAGAGGCTGCCACTGAAACTCACGCTTTTCAGCGCTGTATGCGCGAGAGCCACAGTGACTGCATGGATGCTGCAGCCTAAGCTCTCACCTGTCTAGACACCAAAGTTAATCAACCATGAGACACAAACTGATAAGAAACCTGGTTTTGTCCCTGCTTGTGCTCCCAGAAGTACGTGTTGGTCTAGACTTGGCATTGGGAGGACAGTTAAAGTTCTATTAGTGTTTCTAAGCTAATCCTGCTTTTGTGTGTTGCGTAATGCAGCCATATGCTTTTCGGATATTTTAACTTGATGTTCAGCTTCTGAGGTCAGAAATGCATTTCAGCACTGTCATTGTTCTCCAAAAATTTCCAACTATGTGTAAGTTAATTCCCATGGTTGAAGCCCCTTATGTCATATTTTCTCTGTGTATTCATGCAGCACATATTGTTTGGTTGGTTATTGGGAGAAAAGTTGTAAGTTCAAGGCCATTTTAACCAAACTAAGTCCACAAATTTGTTTGGGATGTTTAATCTTATTTTGCTTTTAATATTGTATGTGAAATATTGTATAATTAGATCTCTGATCATCCTCAGTTTTCTGTTCTGCTTTTTTCAGATCTGTTATATGTTTATGGGGTCAAAAGGGAAACTGTCCTTCTTTGTCTGGAGTGAAGCAGGACCTGAAGCATTTGTCTCAGGCATACCTGTTGCTCTCTGGGTCCAGAAATGGCCTGACTCAAGGGGGGTAGCTGACACTGAAATCTGACCACAGTCACATAGAATAGGACTCTGCACACCAGACTTGGCTTACTTTTGTCATATCCCTTAGAAATGTCTTTTTTTTTTTTTTTTATGGTAAGTGGTTTTCAGGCTGGCACCTACATTTCCCATTGGCTTGAAATCCTAAGAAGAACCATGAATTAATGGAAAACCATGTGCTTACTATTTGGCTTGTTAATTAAGAAAACACTATGGAAAAAGTGCTTTGAGAGAGCATTTTCTTAGAAGTTGGGCCTATTTGTATCTGGTGAGCTGTTTAAAAAAAAGTGCTGAAGTGAGATTGACTTTAAAAACTATTAAAAAATACTGTGTGAAGCGTAACAGTTAAATAGCTACAGTTGTAGTTAAACAGTAGAAAGGCAAATTTGATTTTGACTGTAAAACCAATATTAGAACAAGCTACAAATTAATTTGCAACGTCTTACAGCAACAATTAGTGGCCTAAAGGATGTGACTTTTCATTAGGATGACTATCACCGGTAGGAGGATCTGACAAGTGGTTGAATCACTCCCAGTGTAGTCATGCTGAACTTCACATATACATACATCTACAGTATTTATTGCTCAGTCAAATTACTCCTTTTATAATTCTGTATTGCCACATTTGCAATTATATTGCATCCGGCAGAGAGCTCTGAGATCTGTAATTACCAAACACATCTACAGCAGTCACACCAGCCACAGAAGTGACATTCATGTACTTATGAGTGTAATATTAAAGCACCGCATGTGATACCCTCCTACTTGCCTATGTATTTCGGGGTACGACTGAAATGAGAGTTGTTTACTGGACAGTTTATTCTGTGAGGCACCCTCCCAGTGTAATGATGTACAACTGATAAATGAGAGAGGGAAATAGATGCAGTTCATATGAGCCAAACAGCCTAGAATTCATTTGTTCTGGAATTTTACGTTCTTTGCAGTATCTTCAGCGGCTGCTTGGCTGGCTGTGAGCAGATCCTAGGTGTTTGTGCACCCGCAGCGATGCTGGCACAGCAGAAAGGGTGGGGAGCTGACTGACCCATGTGCATTGTTTCTCTATAGAAAGGGCAGAAGGTGTGCTTATTTATAAATCACCTTCTTGTAGGGAGTGAGTGCACCTCATAGGGCTCAGTCTATTAAGATGGAAGTGTTCGTAAACAATAATCACAGTGGCAGGGAATTGCCAGTGTAATGACAGTGTGGCGGTGTCTGTGTATATCCCAACTATAGGACCACAAGAAAGGAAGGGAGGCCTGTATCATCCCATCTGTCTTTTCTGACCGAGTCCAGCTCAGAGTAATGGCTGACTGTGGGGCTTTCCCTGGCCCTGGTACCGTCTCCAGGTGAGCTGGAGTGTTCCCCTGGAAGGGGAAAGACTCATTCCCTCTACTGTCACAAGGCCATGATACCACAGCCACTTTAGCCTGCATACATCTGGGCCCCTGGTGAAAGTGGAAGCCCTGTCACCACAGCAGCTCGTGCCCCCATTTTCTGTGGCGGCATTAGCAGTGGGCCTGCACCCCGATGGAGCGGGCTCAGGTCACAGAAAGGGCCGCAGCCGCGGGGGGATGCGCATTCCGCAGCCGTGGTTCCTGACGCGCTTCACCAGGCAGCCACGCAGGCCTTGGGACGAGGGATGGCACAGGCCCGTCCTTTTCGGGGAAACTTGTATTTCTGCTGGATTAAGGCGCTTGTGTAACCACAGCCCAGCTGACTCCATTGTTTCTCTGCACTAAATAGTTATCGGTGTAAAGCGAGCGTCAAGCACAGCGCTGCCAGGCAGGCCAGGCGATGGGCGTGTGAAGGGAAAGCATCAGGGCAGCGGCCTCCCCCGGGGCCAGGGACACAGGCAAGGCGTCCTCCCTTCCTTCGCAGCTCCTCTGGCCGGGCGGCGGAAGCGGGCGGGGGCTACAACCTCCCGCCGATCGGGCCGTTCACACGGTGAATCACCGCTCAGCGGGCGCCTATATATATATATATGTACACGAGCCCTGCAGCGATGGGCACGCGCTCGTGGGGAAGTGCGGGGGGGCAGCGTAAGAGCACCGGTGTAGCTGTACAGGGCGCGGACGGAGAGCCGGCAAGCGCCTGACGGCAGTGCGGGAAAGGCCCTTCGCGGGAGCGGACTGAGGGGCCGCGCCAGCCTCTGCCGGAGCCGGGTGAGTGAGGGGCCGCTCTCCTCCACGGGGCGGGAACCTGCCTGCCAGGCGGGGGGAAGGTAGGGCGGAAGGATGCCATTTGGGTAAACGGATAATCCGCAGCGGCCCCGTTGTAGTGCAGTGGGGGCGGCGTGCCGCCAGGGCAGCGGCGACCGCGCTCCCCGCCGCCGTGCCGGGCCGCGGCGGCAGGCCCTCGCCGTGCCTGCGCTCTGTTGCCATGACAACCGAGCGGCTCGGCGGGCGGGCAGCCAGGCAGGAAGTGTGCGCAGGGGATTGGCCGCCGCGGGCACGTGAGGCGGGAGAGGGGCGGGGAGGTTGGGCCCGGCCCGGGGGCGGGATGATTGCGGCGCAGGGCGGGCGCGGCGCAGGGCAGGGCCTCGCGGTCCCCCCCGTCGGCGGTCGGCGAGGCGGCCGAGGGTGGCGGGTCGCCTGCGGCCGAGCTGTCCTGCCCGCCGCCGCCGGGCTGTGATGTGTGTGCCCCGCTCGGCGGGAGGCGGGGAGTACCCGACGGAGAGGAGGGGAGTTAGTCAGCGGCGAGGAGAAGGAGAAGGAGGAGGAGGAAGGGCAGGAGGCAGAGCCATGGAGAGCAGCGCTGCGCGGCGGCGGGAGGCGCGGACTGTCTGACCGGGGCGAAGCGCGGGGGGCACGGCCCGGCAGCCCGGGCGGCAGCGGCGGGGCCGGGGATGAAGATGCCGGGCAGCCCCCCGCCGCCAGCCGCCGGCCGGTGACAGGGCGGGGGCCGCGGGCTGGGGGGGGGCGCTCGCTGCCCTCCTCGGGGCAGGCGGGAGGGAGGGGACTCCGGCCGGGGCTGCCATCGCCCGGGGCCGCGGTGACTCAGAGCCGGCGCGGCCGGGGGTGAGCCGAGGTCTGTTGTGGGATTTTTTCCCCGGCAGGTTATAAATAGCCCCGCTCGGCGCCGTGTCACGGAAGGACACCCTGGCCGGGCGCGGGCAGCGGCCGCCGGCCCTCCGCTTCCCCCGGCCGCCGCCAGCCTGCCTGCCGGCGGGCCCAGCTGCGAGCGGCGCGGCCGGGTGAGCCCCCGGCGGCGCGGCCGGCTTCGGCTTGGTGTTTTTACACACGAAAAATAATTAATATCGCTAGCTGGAGACAGCGACAGCCAGTCTTCGCGGGGAGAGCGGCAGAGCACTTCGGCTCCTTTCAGGCCTCTCTGAGGAGAAGCGAGAAAATGAAGCCGGAACGAGGTAAACGCGTTATTGAGATACTCCTTTTGTTTTGTTTCTAGCATTAGAAGTCTCCTGGTATTTTGTTTCAGTGTTATCGCTCGCTTTTCCGTATCCCCTCTCCTGGCATTCTGGGGGATGGGAGAGGATCCGGGTTCAACTCGGGAAACGCCGCTGGTGCCGCGGAGGCACCGGCGGAGGCGGCGGCCGGCCGGCGCCCTGCCCGCCCTTCGCCCTCCCTGTCCCGGCCGGCGGCGGGGGGGAAGCGCCCTGGCAAGCGGCGGCTGCTCTTGGGGCGCAGCGGTTTCCGAGCCAAATGCGGTCGGCTCCTTAGGCACGGAGCCGCAGCGCCGAGGCGAGAGCCGGCCAAAGGCAAATCGGGCATCGACAGACAATGCCGGCACATGTACAAAAATGTCAGAACGTAGCTGAAGGGCACCCTGAAAATAACCGTAACTCCCACCTGTGTCGTTTTATAATCTGACAGTGTTTTTTTGTTCCACTTTTAAAGGAGATGTATCATAACAAGCATGCTGAAATATTATTTTTTCACCATCATTTGGTTACATCTTATCTGGATTACTGACATCTGGTTTTAGAGAAAAACAAAGTAGACTGTCTACGTATATGTTTATAACACTTCAGCTCTTTTGCAGTATAGCAACAGCTGCTGATGCCCCTAGAGTTGAGAATATGTCATGACTTCTATTTTCATCCACATGAGCAGTGATTATCGATTCCTGTTAGTTAAAGCAAGATTATTTTAAAAACGAATCTTACAAGTGCTCATCGTAGAATTCTGAGTGTTAATTAAAAAAAAAACAACCCAACTTGCTTAGATATTTGGGTTTCTTAAAGTTTTGATGATTCTGTTGTTTACCTGGTAGCTTTCAGTTTTTAAAACGCATTATTTTTGTGTTACAATCACTTTGGTGTTTTGAGAAACACTTCAATATAGCTTAGATACCCGTGTATTAAATCCTAACACGTACATGACATACACATCCTAATTAGTTTTGTTAATGACATGTTTGCTAATAGCGACACCACATAAATGACCACTCTCAGGTGGATTTCTTGTATGTGTATGCTGTAAGGCTTATGTGGTGTGACGATAGCACAGAAATTAACGTAAGCATATGCATAAATTAATGATATTTAAATACTAGGTATTTGAAATGGACTTTTCTCTTTGCTTTCCTCCTTTTCTTAATTGCTTAAACCTTCACCTGATCGATTGCAGTAAGGGAGGTTGTTTTTAGAATCTCTCTTAGATTTTAATACTGGACCCTGAAGTTTGAAAACTATTTGCTGTCAAGGTGAAATAAAACTTCAAAATAGCCAGTTAAAACCCAAGTCAATATTTGCAGCTTTAAAACGCTCTGCTGTAGCAGTTCAAAACCTCTGTATGACCTTTGTCTATTCTTTAGGCAGAAAATGTTGGAAACATTTTTAGTTGCTGTACGGTAAGTGATCAGATGCCTTTTTTAACCAACCTGGTGTAGAGGGAACCAAATTTATAAAGCAAGCAAGTTATTTGGTTGTTGAGTAGTTGTGGTGTTTTGTTCTTTTTCCCTAAGCTGACAGTTAATAAATTGACATTCCTATCAGCTGTAAAACGTGTATCACAAACTGGGTGAAACTTTTCAGAAGTCATGTCTTGAAATTCTTTTAAGATAATTAACAAAAATCTTGAAATAAATCATGGGTCTTGCCAAACGTTGGAGAGTATCTCCAGCCATTTTAGTAAATACCTCTAGCTTAACTGTGTGCTAATGTAATAGAGCAATGCCCATGCACAAAGGGGTGTGTGTGAAAGTGCTGCCTAAATGCCACATGCGGCCCACAGAGACTCTTAGGAGGCACGAATCATGCAAATGTTTACATGTGCTGCTTTCTGCATAGCAGCTGCACCACAGGATCCAAGCAGCCAAGTGTGCAGTCACCTGCTTCCAATCGTTGCAAATCAATAGCAAAGGACAGGGGAGAAGCAGACCACTCAGCTTGCCACAGTCTTCACTTTTCTACGGACCCTCAAAATCCTTAAAGAAACAGACTTAAAAAGACTTGAAATGTTTGGGGTGTTTTTTCATTCTCACAGCTAATTATATCGGAATCCATTTGGAGGAGAGAGAGGTGCAGTTCTTATTAAGTATAGTTCTAAGCTTAGTTCTAACTATAAGTTTGCAATGCTCAGGTGTGTTGGGAGGAGGTATAGTTTAGCTTTTGTCATACTACCAATAAGATTCTTGTTACCACCAGCAAAAATGGATGGTGCAGGAGAAGAAAGGGGAGATCTAAATGTGCAACCACTTTTTTTAAACAGTGGTAAATACTATAGAATATTTTAACCTAAGGAGGTGAGAGGGATGAGCAGAAATGAGGAGAAAAGGGAAATTTGGCCCTAAGGTACTTACTTTCCTTTATAATAAGGAAAGTTTGAAAATTACAGATATAGACATGCATTATATGAGAGCAGTATGGAGGAGATGGAATGTGGAGTGTTGCATAGCAAACCCGTGGAGCAGTTTTGCAAGCGAGGAAGAGAGGTTTGAAAGTGCAGGTAAAAATGTGGACTAACTCCTTTGCCATGCAAAGGCACAGGGCATTCACAGGACATGTCTCATGAGCGTCACTCAGGGCTTAGCCATCAGATGGGGTGTCAGTGTGGAAGGGCAGTGGTTGCTCTAAGCACATTTACATAACTACATCTATACCAAGTCTAGAGACTGCAGTAACTAAAATACTGATGGCTGCTGCTTGGCTTCACCTTTCCTACACTGCCATTCTTAAAGCGAAGTGTTAAAGCATCTTAAAATACAATGGTCATGTTACTTCAGCTGGGGCTTCACCAGTGCTGGTGAGAAGAATGATTTATCTCCTTTTCTTACACACAATGTTTTTGGAGTGATGTTTGATTTGTTGTTGTTGTCTTTCTGCAGTAACAACATATCATCTTACCTAGCTTTGATCCATGGTATCATCACGATTTAGTTTCTGCAGTACAGCTGCCTAGTCAGCTGCTTAGTGGTGTGTGTTTGGACCGCCATTTCCTTTCTCAAGTGCAGAGCTTTGCTCTTGCTTCTATTGAACTTCGTTCTAATGACTTCTGATCGCTTCACCAGTTTATTGAGTTTGGAAGACAGAATGAGACTTCGTAGGAGAGTGCTTGCAAACTCTTCCAGTTCAGCTTTGTTCATAAACTGTATAAACACACGGTTTCACCATCGGAGTTAATGAAAACATTGCATAATGTCAGGGTGATAGCTTACTGCCAAACTGGGAAGGCTTGTTGTTATGTACTGTTAGAGTACACTTGGTGCACAACTGGAAAAAATCTTGTGGTTTAGATGAATCTACAGTATAGTCATATTTTACTGTGGGAATGTTACAAGACATCAAAAGTCTTACTATAGTCTAAACAGCTCAGAGTTACTGCTCCTTCCTCCTCCCTCCCCCTCACTGCATGAATGATCAGTTAAAGGAGGAAGACAGACTTGTTTGTCTCTAAATGCATGCTGGCTGTTTTTTATCACCTTATTCTAGTATTTTCTTTTTTATTACCTTGCTTTGTTTATTCCTCTGCTGTATATTCTCTGTGTGAGAGACTATTCTGTTTTCACTTACAAATGCAGCAAAACGCAGTTTTCTTGTACTATTAATTCCCTCTTTGAGATTATCCTAATTTAAAGAAATGGCTTTCTGTCTACAAGAGAGGAACAATCAGTCTGAAGATTGACTTTTTTTTTTTTCTCTTTCCTTCTTTGCAAGTCAAACTCGAATATGTGCCTCTGGGTTTGTTTGTAGTAGCTGGGTTAAGGGACTTTCTTCCACCTTTTTTGATGGTTTGGTATGGAAAGAGCTAACTCTTCGGGTTCAACAAAGTCTGTTCCTCCTGTTGGAAACATAGCTGAAGGATTTCTTGATGTATCTGTGAGGAAAGCTGGAGAAGAGATTAATGAAGACAAACAGTTGATTGAATGCTTTTCTTCAAATTCTTAAGAGGAAGGGTGAGGAGGCATGGGATTGGGGGGAAGTGGGCTGAACCAGTGTGTTTTGGAGCTGTGGAGTTAGTTATTAAGTTAGGAGATGTGGGTAAGGTCCTTGTTTTTAAAAACAAGACTTAGTTTTATGCTCTATATTAGCTTTGTGAAAGATTTTGTGGGAAACTTTACTAAAGACAATGTGCTAGAGTATGCAGATTAGGAAGTGAAAATATCCTGTGAAAAAGGATGAGTGGTATTTTAGTGTCCTATATTGCACTGTGATACAGACACTTTTATAATATCTTCAGTGAAATGTCACGAAGCATTTAAACTTTTCCGTGGTGGAACGATGTAGCCAGTAAACAAAGTAATAAACTGGAAATGAGGTGCTTCCTGCTTAGTGGAGCTGTCACTCCAGAAGCGTTTGGGCAATGCTTCGGGCTTGGTTGCCACAGGTAAGTGCAGGTTGGGTGACAATGAGCTGGAGGTGACGCTGCTCCCTGGCCCGGGAGGAAGCCGTGCTGGCGAACACGCTCTGCCACGCAGGGGCACGTGTGAGAAGGTGCGTGTGGCCAGGGCAGCTAGCTCTGATGGGCAGGAAAGGGGTGTGTGTGCCTGCTTTTCCTATGTGAGTGACTCTCAAACAAACCCAGCTTATTCTTTAAAAGAAAGAAAAACTAAAACTGTTCAGGATTAAACCCCAACCAACCCAACCAAACTGACAGGTGGTCAGGATATTACGCTCAGATTCCATTTATAAGGCATGAAGCCATCTAGCCGTAATCTTTGGGGAGAGCAGATTTGTCCTGATAACACATAATATATAGATGCAGTGGACGAGGATGAGTGAACAGGAATATAAGTGAATATAAGCCTTTTTTTTTTAAGTGAGGGTAGAGCCTAGATTCTTTCAATATAACTCCCACGAAATGGGAATATATGCTCCTTTATTAAATTTCTGTAGCAGAAATTTAACTTAGAAGAATTCTTAGCTTTTAGGTGCTTAACTCCCCCCCAATAAATCTAAGGATATTCATTTGTAGAATTGGAAAATCTTGAGTTTTGGGTTGAAATACCTGCTTATGTTCAACTTTTCGTACCTGTTCTGCAACTCGTACTTGGTGTTGACAGCGAGGCAAGTCCTCCCGTTGTAGAAGTAGCTCTTGGATTGGAAGAGTGCTTTTATCTATGTTCAACAGTGAGAGTTTGTCACTGTGCCTGTTCCTCAGAGAGATCAAACCATACTAGTAACAACTTTTCCATTTTCTTGTTTGGTTGGAGTTGTGCATGCTAGCTGCCTTCAGAAGGGCTCTTGTTGCTAAAATGGATGCTGCTGGAGTGGCATTCAGGTGGATATTTTGGGGCTTGTGGATATGCCAAGTCCATAGGCTTCGGCTATATAACTGACCCTTCTGACTGTATTCTTTACTTGCTGAAGTGAGAAACTTTGGCATGCCAGATTAGATCCCTGGGCTGCAGCATATTAGATTGGACTCTAGTTGTTAAGGGCAGTGTTGAAACTATTATTGGATCTGAGGTCTGCCAGCTTCTAAATGTTTTTAAAAATAAGCTAACGTTTATAAATACAGATTCTCATGAGATGTGAGTCTGTTGCCAAATGAAATTCTGATTATTAAAATTAGAAGTCTTCTGTGAAAACAGAGTAACTGATGGGAACAAACCAGCTATATGAGATTTTGAAAAGAACTTGCTCTGTCTGCTTTGCTGTTTACAAAATGTTTCTTCGTTATTTTGACAAACATCTACTAATAGCAGCTGTTAAATGGTGGTGAAATAGCCATGGCCTTTTATCCTATCAGCAACAAGTTTAGGACAACAGCCCGGCAGTTACTAGCTGTCCTTTTAGTCAATAAGGTCTTGCAGTTTAACTGTAGTTATAGCTATAATAACTACTTTCTCCATTCTTGGTAAACTATATTTTTTTAGATTTTCAAAGGTGTCTCATATCATTGTCTTTCAAGGTGGTAGTAAACTGTTCAGTCTTTGCAGATCATTTGTATTTATCATTCAGACAGAAGCCAGTTTTTAAAGTTTAAATTGTTTTAGAAGTGCATGTACAATTGCGTGGTTACCTTTGTACTACCGAGTACAAAAACTTCATGTATAAGCAGGCAATTAAGGATGTCTGTAAACCTGGTGAATGCAAATACAGAGTGCCTCTTGGACTTGGGTAGGTAGTTGGACTTTGGAAGACTTGACATTCATTACATATTCCTTTTTCTGCTTGTCTGGCGCAGGGTGGGTTGAATACAGCTATAAGCACACGGCCGAAGCCATATGCAGTTATTCTTGATCTGCATGTATAACAGTACCAAGATTAGAAGAGAGATTTTTATAAAGGCTACTCATAAACAGTATAATTGAGTTGTAAGAGTAATGAAAATTCTCCATCTGTTCTTAACAATTGGAGTTATTCTGACCAAATAAAATGTTCGTACTTAACTTGCTTTTATTATTATGTTTTCTTCCTTGTTAAATGGGCCTGACTAGTTCTTTTTGCTAGTGATTGTTGCATTACCTTTTAATCTTAGCTTTGGGACCAAAACTATTTAAAGCTGCTCTCTGGGATGGTATTACTACATTATGTTGACTCAAAATGCAAAAATGTAATGGGGTGGTGTGAGGATGTTCTCAGGGATAATTTGGAGAAGAGCTGTGTATGAATCAGTGGAGGCAGATGAACACATGGGGAAGGAAGCACTCCGCATATGTGAAATACTAATGACACTTCCATGGGTGTTCTGAATGGAAGAACCCTTATTAAGAATAAAGGCGGACAAAATAGTCTTACTGAGAAGTCTTCTGGATGACTTGGTTTCTTTAAGAGCAGTAAGAGGAGTTCTTCAGCTCCCTCCATACATATTTATTTTAATTTGACCATCTTTCATTTTGTGGGAAGACACCGATCTCTCTCTGTCTGGGTATTTAGTACCCAGTAAGCATGGGGCACTTACACTTTACTCTTAGCAGTGATCAGCGCGTTTCCCAAATCTATTGCTAAGTATGACTTTTTTGTTCCTGAGGAAAAAACAAGTTGGATTTTCTTATGAGGTATAATAAAAAAAGAGAATGTATCTAAAATAAGGAATCTCGGTGCACATGCACCAAGTCATCTGTTTACATTGTATATCCTGTGAAGTTAGTGATTTTTTTTTTTCCTATGAAGATCCCTGGGAACCAGGTTGGTAAGTCAGTCCATTTTAGACTGTGAACTTCCTTCATGAGACTACAAGCAGGTGACTGCTTATGCTAGTTTAACCTCTTAATGGTGCTGTGCATGCAGGGATTCATTCCACTGATGAGCATTCAGGGTTTCTAGGACATGTTTCACACTTCTGTGCCACAATAAATTGAGCTGCTTTCTCAGGGTGCTGTGCAAGTATCATCTTGTCATTGGGTATAAAGGGGGAGGGAAGGCCAGAGAGGGAACGTCAGGGAAGAGTTGAGGATGGCAAGTATTAGCGTGTATCCTCGGTACAGCCAGTGCCACGGTGGGAGGTCATGGGGTGGTGGTTTCTTCTGAGGGTCAGGGGAAGGAGAGGTATGGGAAGAGCTGCTGTGGTCAGCACACACTTTTTTCAGAGTGGTGGGATGCCCTTCTCCAGATATTGTTCTCCTTGGTTCCCTGCCAGGGCACTAGCCCAACAACGTAAGTGAAACAAAACAATGGCTTGCTCGGGCTTTCAGGCAGGTCAGCAGCTCTGGTAGAAAGCTTTGTCTGCAGACTTGGGGGGGCAGAGAGAGTGGAGAAATGTCTGTGATGACTGGTTGCTGAAGGCATAACTTCTGTGTTAGCAGAGTGAATTTTTGATGTGTTGATGGTTTGTGCAGTTTTCTGCAAAGGCACAAGGACCAGTGCATTTTCTTTGCATGTTAGCTCTGAATATTTACCACACAGCCCCAGTAAGACATCCTCTTTACTTGCTCTTTTTTGTTACAGCTTTTTTTAGTCAGGCTTTTAATTCTGATAAAGCAGTTGGACTTGGGGGTAGGGGGAAAGAGAACGGATGCATTGAGAAGAGCTTTAGTAAATATTCCAGTGCTGTGGAGTAAAGGAGGAACTGAACAGGGACAAAATTGTCAAGATCAGTATGGACTGGGAGTGCACGGTTAGGGGAAAGGGGTTAATATCAAAACTCATGCTGCTCAAAGGTAAATCCTTTTTTCTCTGCTGTATAATTCTTTAAACTTGACTCTTCAAGCATAATTCCTATGCAAGGTTTCCCACTTCAGATGCCTTTTAATGAGAAGTATGGCTTTGTTTTGCTTTATTTTGAAGGGGAAACATTTTCTTCCTTTTGAAGCACATGCTATTCAAATGGCCAGAGAAATTGTGTTTACTGTGGAGAAGCAATGAGAAACAAGATATCTGGAGGACTAGAATTGGAGGAGAGGGCTGGGTATTACTGCTACCATAACTGAGGTAGTGGCAGTACTTCCTGTGTAGGATGTTCAGGCAGTGTAACTGCTTACACCATGTTAGCTTGAGGAAGGTGTGTAAGACTCCTTTTAGAAGTGTGCATGCTGTTAGAAAGTGCATGAGAACCAACTAGCCAGCTTATGGAGCTGAAACAGGAGGAATAGTTGATAATACTAGAAACATTCGAAGGCAAAGATCAGGAGATAAGTGTAAAACTGCCTCATCTTACATTGAGTGATTAAGTTCACTAAAATTGACGTAACTGGCTATGATTGTACAGCCTTTGGATGTTTCCTACTGATAGTCTCACTGATTTAATGAGTTTCTGTGAGAAAGTATTTTGGATCTGTTAGAGAAAAGGTTAAGTGCTGCTTTATATGCATTGTATGCTTTTTCATCCCATCTTCATTTTGAGAATATATAATGGCCTTCAGTTTCATAAATGTTTTAGGACACTTTTTGTAAGCTGGTTGTATTCATTATCGGTTAAGCCTCTAGTATGAAATGTTAAGCAGCTTTATGATCTGCACTGATTTTGTTTTAAAATCATAGTGGAACTGTTAGCATCTGATGCTTTCAACTTTTCTAGGTGTGCTATAGACTATATGTGGTCTTTCTCACTCAGGAAATTTGACTTTAAACATCAGAAAAAGGAAATATATACATAAATTAGGACTGTGGATGGTGTATCTTATCAGCTGTTTAAGATGCATTGCAAGCATCAAGAGCTGACCTCAGCTTTTTGAGAAATTGAGCATCTGAGGGGGAAGAAGGGCAATAAGGTTGTCTACATGAGTGCTTTGTTTTTTTATATTCTGCAAATTAATAACTCAATCCAAAATGATTGTTTCAAGCAAGGAATACACTGATAGAAATGTGCATATGTTTTTAGCTCCTCTCTACAACTAGGCTGTGTAAACATAAGGTGCCATGAAGTCACTTCTGCTTCTGATAGAAATGTGCATATGTTTTTAGCTCCTCTCTACAACTAGGCTGTGTAAACATAAGGTGCCATGAAGTCACTTCTGCTTCGCTCCTTAGGGGTCACGTGCATGCCTTGCTTTTCCTGCTCAGGGCAGGGCTGGAATCTGAACTAGAGTGCTTTTCTGAACTAGCTCGTTACTAGACGTCCTGTGCTTTGGCGTGGCCCTCCAAAGGCTGCAGTTGGGTGTTTTTTGTAATGTAGGGATGATGCTGGTTATGTCTACTGGCAAGTGCTGCTGAATTGATGCGTTGTTGGCTTGATACTGAGATGAACCATACTTGGCTGGGGTTTCCTGCTTTGTGAAATGTGTAGGACTGCTTACTCCTAAAGTTTATGT
The DNA here is from genome assembly GCF_964289735.1 of Phaethon aethereus. NCBI lineage: Eukaryota > Metazoa > Chordata > Aves > Phaethontiformes > Phaethontidae > Phaethon > Phaethon aethereus. The sequence continues at coordinate 13,989,547 of NC_138588.1, read as the reverse complement.
TGGATAAAATCCATTCTTAACTCATTTTTTTATTTTGGTGTTAACCAGTTTGTGGCAGAAGATGGGTTAAAATACAATCCGTTTGTCTTGCTTATTATTGGTCATTTTGCACAGTATTAAAAGTGCAAGCATGTTAGTATTTTAAATGCAGCTACTTTAGGATGGTAGAATATGCAGCTTAGGATAAAGTCCTACGTATATATCTCTGTGCTACTGTGTTCTCTTATGTTCACTCACACTAGCAATGTTCTGTTACCATATGTATCTTATGCCGCTACTGGAATTTGTGAAAGAATATGAGATCAAGCCAATAAATGAGTAGCATGCTTCAAGGTGGGTTTTGTTTGGAATTTCTAATATTGTAATTTCTAAATGTAGTGTTTTATTAGGCCAGATGCATCCATTTCTAGGGTGTTCTTCCACAAATATGCACAGAGCTCAGCTGTGTATATTTATGGCTGGCTGAGGACAGTGAGCTTAAAAGCTGGAGTGTCAACATGCTGTCCTACTTTTACTGTGTTTGAAGAATATCAGGTGTGAAAAGTATCTTTGTGGTTGCACTCCAGTAGCTCATGTGGGGAGACTGTTCAGGAGCATTAGGGTGGGTAGGTATGCCTGTCATCTAGAGGCAGCTGCTGCTTGCTGAAACGTTGTTTATTGGTCTGTAAAAACAACTGGTGGCTCCCAAATACTCTCTCTGCCAGCCCCCATGGGAATTAACTTGGGGTTGTTGCTTCTGCCGCTTTTTAATAAAACTTTTAAACATGCTGTGTTTACCAGTATGATAAAAATTCCTTTTATCCCTCTCATAGATATTGAATAACTGTTTCATAGAAAATCATCTGAGTACTCTTTTCAAAGGCTAGGTGGTTGCTCGATTAAGAAAACTTAAAACTGCTTTTTCAGACAACTATGTATACTATGGTGTTTTTGTAGAAGTTAATGTTCCATGAAAGAAAAATACTTGGAAAACAAACTGAGATAAAATATACAGGAAGCTTGAATGTCAGTGACTAATGAAATGGGAATATGTTTTGCGTATAACTTTCTGTAAGGCACTATTTGTATCTACCATCTCTAGATGTGCCAGCTAGTGAAAGGTGTAAGACCTTCCCCAGATAAAATGACTTAAGTCTGCTATAGGCTGTGTTTTCTCACAGCCACGGCTAAATGATACTGCTATATAAAATGTGCCTGGGGAAAAGTCATTGTTCTGTGAAGCAGGTAGCATGTTTTCCATGATCTTGAATGCCTTAGTGAGCGCTACTGGATTTTGAATGTGGTTGTGAAGTCTAGTTTGACCCGGACTTCTCACAGTTTCATGGCATCAAATTGCAGAACAAGAGTTTCAGTCTTGTTTTGTGATGTTGTTAGGCTGAGAGAAAGTTTTCTTTTTGGGGCGGGGAGGGGGGGGAGGTCCTGGTTATGTTAATATGGTGGATGTCATCTGACTTGTCAATAGGTGAGAACTGGATGAAATTGTTTAATGCGGACGTGTTGCTTAGACTGCGCCTGGTACGTGCAGTTTTGAGATTACTCCTTTGAAACATAAATTAGCCCCCAAAAGTGCCCACTAAAGAATTGAGGAGGGGGTCAGCAAAACTACTGAAGCTCATCAGGTAGGTTTAAGAGCTACAGTGATGCGAGGGGACTAGTAACGGGATTTTCCTCCCCGCTGTGGTGCGGCACGGGTCAGAGGGACGAGGCAGCCGAGGCGGGCAGGGGAGCGTGCTGCGGAGAGGCGGCTGGCGCCGGCGGGGCGGACGGGCTGTCCCTTCTTCCGCGCCAGCTGTCAATAGTCTCGCCTCGCGTGCGCTGCGGCTCGGGGCCGGTTCTTCACACCTGCCGCGCGCGAGCACGGAGCGCGTTCTGTGGAAGCGGTGCCAGGCGCGGGCAGCCACCAGCCGCCGTGCCCCCGCGGAGGCGGCCGGGGCGCAGTCGGGTCTTTCGGCGGCTGAAACCCGGCTCCCGGCGGGAACCGGGACCGAGTGTCACGTGTGGGTGTCCGCGGCTCAGCCTGTGCCCCCGCCGGCGCTGCGAAGGGGCAGGGCGGCGGGGGCCCCGGCCCGGCGGGAGGCCGCGCTCCCAGGCCCGGCACGCCCCGCCCTCCCACGCGTGTCGGCAGTTCCGCGGCAGCCTAGTCCCCGGGCCGAGGCACGCGGGGCAGTAACGCCGCTCTTTGTTAGAGGTAGCGCTTCAGCACCAACCTCGGCGGTTCCTGCTGCGGCGGGATCCCCCCCGCTCACCTGCCCCGGCAGGGCGGTGGAGCCGGCCGGGGGCGGGGGCGGCCGGGCCGGGCTGCGCGGCCGAGGAGGCCGGCGCTCGCCCGGCGGGGCCAATCGGCGCCCGGCCCTGTTGCTATGCGCGCCCCTACTCTGCCTCCTTTGTGGAAGATGCCGTGGGCACCCACCCGCGCCGGCGCGGCGGCGGCGGGGCTCGCTGCGGGAGCACAGGGCCGCGCAGAGAAGGTGTGTACCGGCGGGGAACCGGGACCCCCGGCCGCTCCCGCTCCCCCGGGCTTGGCTGGCAGCGCGGGCGGCCTGGTGCGGGACCCGGCCGCAGCGCCCGCTGTCCTCAGCTGAGGCTGCCCCTGGGTCGGGGGGCCGAGGCTGTGACTGAAGCAGGGCTGCGGCAGCGGGGCGCGGGGAGGTCGGCGGTGGGGAGGCTTGGAGGCCGGTAGCGCCGGGTCGGACGCTCCTCCCGGGCTTGAAACACGTTCAAGCTGTGTAGCTGTGAGAGTAATCTGCGATTTTTGTTGGTGTTTTTCTAGGAAAGATGATTTAAAATCTGTCTGTACTAAAGTTTGCCTCTCCGGCTGAGCTGAAGAAGTGTGCTGTACTTAGTCTGTAAATAGTTCCTTTAAAAAAACGAACAGTTTCACCATATGTTCTTCCTTTCGTTCTGTATACCGAGCCTATGGAAGGTTGGATTTTTGTGAGGTCTTTTAGTTTTTTTTTTTTTTTGAGCCTCCCTTTAAAAGAAAATAATGGACAGCCTAAAAATTAACTCTGTTAATTCATAGCATTGTTAGGGCAAGAGTATTAAATGGCCTGGAACAGGAGGGGGATACTTTTAAGCCTTAAAAGTGAGACATTTAGTTAAATGACAAATCTGCTAACAGTTGTAGTTAATGTAGCCATATGTAACTGCTTGACTCTTCATTGTTATGGAGAAAAAAACCTCTCCTCCCTCCCAAAAACACCCTGAAGCTTAACTGAGTTTCTTCTGTGCCTTGTTATGTAGGCCAAGTTTCTCTCTCCTTTTTTTTTCTCCAGCAGGAGGAAACTATTACAGTATTTTGATTTCTGCTAGAAACAATGCATGAAAGCATTATCAGCGCTTTGCCACTACTTGTTTGTCTTAGGGCAAATGAAGCTGATGCAAATATGTCAGCTTTGGGGGCAACTAAAAATATGTGTTTTTAATTAGCAGCTTACTGGTTGCTCGACTATATGCTGTGTTTAAAGCTAATTAAGTAGCATAGTGAACTCTATGCTGAATTGAGGATCATCCATTCCTTTTTATGCAAACCTGTTCTCTAAAAATGCTTATGTTGTTCTGACCAAGTGCTTGCATATATTTTCACCCTGGGTCTAGAGCTTGTTGATATTCCTCTGAAAGGTACCAGAGCTCTAGCTTAAGTGAGCCTGCTGAGAGTAGATGTTCACCTCCTGACACAGAAGGAGGAAGAATTCCACTAGTGTACTCTTGTGGTTTGTGTGGGAATACTGGTTTTGAATCACTGAAGCATTGCTTTATAAAGTAGTAAGGAATTTTTGAGAGGACAAAGTGAAGTTTCATAATTGCATGTATTAAATTTCAAATGTGTTAATTTAATGTCTGCCATTTTGCTATGCAGAAGGTTACCATATATTAAGAAAGAGGGAGGCAAACTAGATTCTTGGCTGAAATTCTGTTAAGCCTTTAAATTTTGACCCTATGTAACATTTTATTCTTTTGAGTACCAGAAGACTATTAAAGCTAAATAACATGACTTACAATGTGGAAACTTGTAAATAGCTGAATTGTGCTGTGTGACACAGTTCAATTCTAAAACTATAAAAATGTTCTTTTGTTTTATGCATTCAAAATTCTGCAGTAGGCTCTGGTGTCCATTTTAAAATGAGCAGTCTTTTACACAGCTTGGGAGTTGTAATGTCCTCATTCATCCTCCCAAATAAAGTTTAAAAACAATTTTATGGGCCTGGCCATTCTCCCAGAATTTTTTTTAAATGAGAAGCATATATTGTCTCTTCTGTAACTTTTTTACTTTTGCAGGTTACTGTTTAACCGCTTAAGGGCAGGCCTTGTAGGTGAAGGTTATATAGCATTGGCAAGATGACCGAGGAGCTTCATGCCGCTCCACCGTCATCAATTGCCTCTCAGTTCTTTCAGAGCTCCTTGCATTTCTGATGAAGTACAGTAACTGCCTTTGGTCTGCTAACTGTATTCCTTTCCCTCCACGCCACCCTCTAAATAATCTGGACTACAAATACTGAAACAAACCTACTGGCTGGAGGTAGCCTCGCTAGCTAGGAGGAGGATTTTGGGTGGTCAGACATGTTCTGACAAAGTTCCACAAGATAATTGCCCACTTCAGATGACAATGAACAGGTTGTAACATCGAAGTTTTGAGAGATGAAGTAGGAAGGCACAAAGAGAAGATGAATAAAGAAAGAAACTGCAATAGAAGAGGTCAGATGTAATGAAAATAGTTTGTGTGGGCTTTTTGTTTTGTCTTTTTCTTTATTTCAGATAAAATAATGGGATTCTTAATCTACATTCCTCACCTGAGGATACTTACTAACAAGTCCTATGCTTTTTTCCTGTATGCTTTTTTAAGTACCCTTGTTCTGTTCTAGCAGCAGTGCTGCAGAAGTTTCCAGCTTGTAGGTGTGATTTCTGACATGATGTTGTAATAAAGTTATAAGAGTATCAGCTCTGACTTAACCTGCATACTATATATCCAATGTTTAATGTGTTGTTCATTAAAATAAAGTTCTTGAATTCTTGACTGTTTCTATCTCTTCTCCTTGTGAATATTCTTAAACTTACCAAACTTGTTATTCTTTAAAAACAAACCAAACAGTGCCAATGCACTGTTAATATTATTGTTTCTCATTTTGTTGTTTTTCAGTTATTCTGGGGAAATAAAAAAGAAAGGCAGCTCAGCAGCATTAGTAGATGCCTCACATGTAGGTAGAAAATGTGCTTAACAGTTCTTCCCCAGTGTGACTGTATCTTGGGCTTGGGTCTGCCATCAGTGTTCGCATAGCTTCTTGCAGTTGAACCAAGTCTCTAGAGTCAACGTGGTGTGATAGAAAGCTGCCCTGGATGTAGCTCACCAAGCCCTTCCCATGTGAAGTTGAGCGTCTGTAATGGAGACTTTTCCTGAACATGCTGAAAGAAAAACCTTTTCAGACACTTCTAGGCTGTTTAGTTGCATCATTCTCATTGGAACCAGAAGTAATGAAACTGTCTGGGCTCTTGTTTTGATACAGTATCACGTGGGTCTAAACCATTGCATTATATCAAATCTATCCTATGCATGTGTGGTTGTAATCTACCAAATCTCTCATCTTTGTAGACTCTGAGGAGGCATCTTAGCCAGTGCTGTCTCTGCATTAGGTCTTGCCACACTGAGGTTGCTAGTGCATATAACAGGCTGCTGGTCTGCTTGTCATCTGAATGAAAGACTAGCCTGGAAAATACTGTCTTGTTGTTTGGAAGTGTGAATTAGTCTTCTGATGCTCTGCAACTCTCTTTCCATATTCCCACATAAATACTTTTCAAATGTTTCTTCCACTTTATAAGTTTGGGGGATATGAACTTTACTGGTTATGCCTGTGAACACAGTGCTCTTAGGATATGTGATGCAGTGTTTTCTTGTTAAATGACTGAAACAAGGACTTCCTGCTGAAGGCGTCTTACTTGCTCCTTATGGTACTAATTTTTTTTGTGTGTGAAGTAGTTTTAGGAACAGTAAAAGAAACAGTCACGTTGTTCCCTTTTTGTCATTGTAGAGCCTCACACTTTCTTCTGAGAGCACGATGAGTGAGGAGCAACAAGACTGGCCTGCTCTCCTAGGACTAGATTCAGAAAGAATTGGTATTTGGCTTTAGGTCATAGAAATTTGAACTAAGATAGTGAAGTCAAGATAAGGTAAAAGATTTTTTTAACTCCAAAATTTGAAGCTTAGAAATGTGAGAACTATATTTTAGTTTTCTTTCTTAATCACAGAATCACTAGGTTGGAAAGGACCTTCAAGATCATCAAGTCCAACCATTAATCCAGTGCCACCATGTCCCCTAAACCATGTCCTGAAGCGCCACATCCACACGTTTTTTGAACACTTCCAGGGATGGCGACTCCATCACCTCCCTGGGCAGCCTGTTCCAATGCCTGACCGCTCTCTCAGTGAAGAAATTTTTCCTAATATCCAATCTAAACCTCCCCTGGCGCAACTTGAGGCCATTTCGTCTTGTCCTATCACTAGTTACTTGGGAGAAGAGACCAACACCCTCGTTGCCACAACCCCCTTTCAGGTAGTTGTAGAGAGCGATAAGGTCTCCTCTCAGCCTCCTCTTCTTCAGACTAAACAACCCCAGTTCCCTCAGCTGCTCCTCATAAGACTTGTGCTCCAGTATGTATACAGGTAGTAGATGAATATATTTCAGATTCTCTTAGAGGAGAAGAGGCACTATTTTCTTGCTAGTATCACATAGTTGAGTCTATGCTGTTCATACTCTGACATAAAATTACAAAACTGTTTTCTTCTGCAAGGTGGGATATAGAAGATTGAGGGATGCTGTGGAACTTGGCAATATAACATATAGTGGAGTATGCTTAAATGGGGGGGGATATAGCCTGTCTTGCAGTTCAGCCACATCATCTTCTGTCTGATGAAATGTGTGATGAAATTATTTTCAAATTGACGTCTCTAACAATAAAGTTGCTGTTTCCAGGTGATGGTGTCTGCATAAGTGTATGCCTTTACCTTGGTGAGAAAGGAGAATATTGACCAAGCTTGGGTGATGGTGGTCATCCTACCTGAAAGATAACTGAGCCTTCAGATGAATCTCCACATTAATTAGGGGCTTTACAAAAGGGGTGAAGGTGGGGAGTTAGATTCTGCAAACTTAAATGGCAAGCACCAGCACTAACAAGCAAGACTGTTAAATAGTTAATAACACATGGCTGAACTTCTGATGCAAATGATCAGACAGAACAAGAGAAGTTCTCTGCATCCTGACCCAGAGCCTCCTCACTGCTGCCATGGCAACTAACACTTCTCCTGTTTTAGCAAAGTTTGTGGAGCTGAAGATGACTTGTTGGTTTTATGACTTTAAAATAAATTTTAAAAGGCAAAGCAGACCAGCTGGAGGAGGAGAAAATGTAAACTAAGAGAATGTGGATATTCCTAGAGGCCTTGAGTATTTTAGTTCCTATAAGATCTTTCTAAAAGATGTCTGAAGGACTGTATACTTTAAAATGCCTGGCAGTTAAAGCATTAGTTTAAATATGAAACTTTGTAATCTGAGCAGATGTATCTGAATCCTTTTCGTTTAACTTAACATGAAAATTACCTACTGTAACTAGAATAGCATCGCAAGGGGGAAAGGGAGAAGGAGGTAGGAAGCTCTATGTATTTGGCCTGGACATGGCACAGAGGAGCAAGGAAGGCCCTATAGCTCGTGGGGCGGATGTAGCCTTTCATCTGACTCGCACTTTCGTCCTCAATGGGCGTAGAGGGATGTTGCTGTAGGACAGTGGAGGTCTTAGCAGGGGCCATGGAGGGGTTGAAGCTGTTTGTCACTGGACAGGGTAGGATCTTCTTTGTCACTCTGGTTAAATTGAAATAAAGACTGGAAGAGTATTCTGGAGAAGTATCTCTGCAGCCCTACTTTGTCCGTGCTCTTTTTGCTAAGGTGCTTGCCTTTGGCTGCTGTGAGCAGGATGCTAGAAAGACCCTGAATGCTATCTTTCTTATCTGCTACAGCAAAGTTACTCTACAGTTCCTGTACCTGCTATAATTAAATTCAAAATAGAAGGTTCAGTATCTCTTTTTAGGGTAGGACACCTGAAGGAGTGTTGGTATAGACTAAAGTTCATGGTATTGAAGCTCCTGGAGAGAAGTGCTTCTGAGGCAGGCTTTGATCTGGTCCCCTGGGAAAGCTGTGAATGAGACCTGTGTATATTACTGAATGCAGGTCACTTCTCATAAAGCATAAACAACCAGTTGTAAGTCTGTTTTATCGATGCTGTTAGTTTCTTCAGCTCTTGCTGGTTTTGTGAGGTACATCTATGCCTGTGGGTCTTACACTGTGACAGGGTCTTCTTTATTTACAGAATGAAGTCAGTCCTTCGTGTAGACGTGTACCAAGCCACTATATTCTGAAACTGTATTTCCAGCATGTATCATGTTGCTGTATTTGATTGTCTAGATGGATCAAGGAATTCTTCAGAGTCCAGGTGTATAACTCAGTCATAATATTACTTTTAAAGAGAAGGGAAGCAAATTCCTGGAGTTCTTACCTGAAGATTATTATTTGTTATCTGTGATACAAATTAAGAGGCACATTCAGGTATCACGTTTTGCTGGGTATTACACAAGCATGGAACAAAAGACCATCCTCACCTCAGACCTTGTGCAAGTATCAAACACAAAATCGATGACTTCCGAGAGAGGGTTGTAAGGAAATGAAGGGATAATACTGATGAGAAGATAAACTTGTGCTCCCTGCTAACTGGCTAACAAGCCTTAACAGAGAAGCTGGAAAGCAGAGTAATTGTGCATCAGGTGTGTTCTTCCTGACTATAGGACAACATGGGGTGGGGGGGAAGTACAAGTGATTATAATAATCAGAGGCTAATTGGAAGTTTACTGCAATAGTGAGTGGGAGACAACAGGAATGGTGGTAAGCCATGGAAGATCTTGAAATTAAAAAAAAAAAAAAAAAGTCATTTGCTTGTTATGAAAGATGTCTTTTTTGCCTCTCAAAACATCAACAGGAAAATATGATTTCCTGTTAGACACCAAGCAGATGTACCGTCCTCATAAGACTGGATGGAGGTGAGGCATAATCTTTTCTATGTCTTTCACACTAATTTTCAGTGATGAATTCCCTGAGAAATCCTGCGGGTACCGCTGGCACTTCCCCGAGCAGGCAGATAAGGCACTGCCACCTGCTAGCTGAAGCCCAGGTGGTGTTCACGTGGGCCATGCCCAACCCAGCGGTCCCCACGGGCAGGGCACGTTTCCAACTTCATCACTGCTTGGACTGTGAAGAATTTATCTCTGAGGAAAATCTCAGTATTTCAGACTGTGGTTTTCTGTAGTCAAGAGTAAAACCAACTCGTGCCCAAAGAAATTCTCTAAATGCTATTTCCTAGGGATCCAACCCAGCAATAAGGGTGTAGTGAGCCCAGTTTGCATGTTTTTCTGGGGATAAAGAGGGCAGGTTGCTTGTTGTCTGGATTCCCATGCCAGATTCTGGTCCTTTCAAGATCAGCCACTAATTCGGATGGTAAGAATAAAATGTTCTGTGCTAAAAATTTCTCAGATTTGTTTATTAGTTCTTGAAGATAAGTGATTGCAAAAACCAGCTGTTTACAGTAATACCCAGTGTAGTCATATGTAAACTTAAAATCTTTTTGACTATACTGTTTTACACTTACTTTTTTGTTATCTCTTAAAAAAAATCCTCTTCTTCCAACAAAATTATGCATTTTTGTCACTTGATAGTAATGAAATTTGTTTTCTTTATTGATTTCTAAGAGAAAATTTCTGTATAATCTTTTTGGTAACTGAAAATGTTGACAAAATAAGTGTGTCGGTTGGGCACTTGACAAGTGGGTGAATCCGTAATGTTGCCTGAACTATGCTAATAGCTGATGTGTGGCAGATAGTGATTTTTTGGCATTTCTGAGCTGAAGGCATCTTGGAGCAATTTTCACTGAAAGAAAGTAATTCTGACATCTCCTGATGTAAGTTGCATTGAGTATTTACTTTGGATGTTAATACCTTTTCTGCTGGTCCCAAATTCAACATATTTTTTTCCCTGCTCTGTACTTTTGATTAAATATATATTTGCAAGCTATCAAGGAGGAACTAAAGTTGAGTTTTACTTGTTTATCTGTCTTTGCTTATGTCAGTTGTTTTTGCACAGAATGCAAAAGAGGCTCTGGAGGGCCTTGAGCTTTGACTGGATAAAAACTATTGCTCTTCATACGCTGCTCATGTACACTATTTTTAGTGTAGTGTTTTGTTTTTCCTAATAATTTATTGCTCTGTCTCTTGACTCACAGGTCACCTGATTGTAGAGCATGCAAATGTAGAGGTTGGCTCCTTTTACTCTTCTATAAACTGCTAGTTTATCTTGAGGAGAAGGATGCTGCTGTTGCTGGTGAGATTGGGTTGGAAGTGGTTGTGGAGGGGTGAGCCCTGTCCCTTCGGTTCTCTGGAAAGTATGTTCTAAGAATACACAGTACAGGGTGTTACAAAACACACGTGCAACCAATAAACTTGGAGCGGAGGCCAGGGATGATGGGTGACTTGAGGTCAGCGCTGCACAGGGAGACTTTTGCCTGCTGGCCCTCACCGTGCCTGTCTTCACTCTGTGCCAGCAACGGCGCAGTCATCCATGAACTCACTTTTTCCCTTGAGAAGGGAGAATTGTTTTGAACAGATACATTATGAACACACCACTATTATTCTTGCTCTAGTAGTGTTAATTGTGGCACTTCAGACAAGTGTCTTGCATCTAGGATTGTCATAAACTTGTTTTGTTCCACGAGGTGCCTGGTGGTTGGATGTTTCTGGTAGCTTTCAAAGCTGCAATACAAGCCTGGCAGGATGATTGAACGAAGAGGAGAGGGAAAGCAGATGCTTAAATTTTGTAAGCAAGCAAGCATGTTATTTGAAATTTAAGTGTTCAAGTGGGCCTGTTTTTTAAAAGGGTACTTTCTAAGACGTATGTATGTGTGGAGGGAAAACCTAACAAGGTCTGAATGCTGTAGAGTTTCATTAGTCTGATTGTTTTTTGTTTTTGGGGTTTTTTTTTAAATCTTAAAGTAAATCTGAACTGTAACAAGATAAATGTCACTCAGCTAGATCCTGGCAATTCTTCAAATAGCATGAAAACAAAGAGGAACAAACCCTGCATCCATAAAGCTATTCACTACTTGCACAGATTAAATAGACACGTAATATGACTATTCATATTGGATGGTTTGGATCGAACTAAAAGTTTATCACTGCTCAGGCAGTTGCAGATTTTTAAATCCTGTCCCATGAAGTCTTCAGCCTCATGGAAAACTGCAGAGTGTCATCTTCTCTAGAATTTAAAAATAAAGCAAATTACCTTTCACCTTTCTGGATCTCGGGTGAATTGAAATGGGGATATCAGCTGACCTGGGTCACAGTGCTGGCATTCTCAGGGCTTTCCTTTCATTCATAACATTACAGTTTCTATAGGTTTCTCTAAGACAACAGAATGTTTGAAATTGAGTGTTGTGCACCCTTGAGGGAGAAGGTTTGCTTCTTGGGTGGGTGCAGGGCTTCTTGCTGTGCTGGTGAGTTGCTGATAGCACCTCTTGCACTCTGACCAAATTTGTAATGATAGTAACCAAAACTTTTTGAAAACGTGACACATCTAGATGATTAGAATTCTTGCCCCTGAAGAAATTACATATTAATCATGCATGTGGGAGGCCTGAGTTGTTTTTAATAGTCTTTTAATAGAGTAGACTACTTTCACCAAAAAGTGGACTAGGTCATAGATTTTTTTTTTTTAATCCCCCCTCGCCCCCCCCGCAAACCAACTAGACTTCTGCCCACCCCCATCCCGTAACTTTCTCTGCCTTGCTGTTGTTTTGCTTTTTTTTTTTTACCACAATAAAATGGAGAAATTGTAATATGTGTTAAGAATAGATACTGATAGGTAGCTTTGAGGAGATTTTCAACATACAAGAGGTTCCTCAGTAGCCGTTATGAACAGGAATTTGATATCTTTCTGTACATTGAAAAAAGGTACTTTTCACGAGATTAAAAGCAGGGAGAAATTACCATGGAGGTGTGATTTGTGCAAGTTTAAATGAGCTTATTAAAGTCAGTTGTTCCTGACTTCAGAGTTTGAAGATCACGGCTATCAAAAACCGTCAGTTGGGCTTGTTAGCACCTGACCTTAATGTGAAGATGAGAGTGTTTGGGTACTGGTGGTTGAAGGTTTTCAGACTGTGTGAAAGGCTGAGTGCTCTAGTACTTAGAAAACATCACTTGCTTTGACAGCAATATCATGTTGAAGGCTGAGCGCTTAGTGAAGAGTTTCTGTAATGTGTGATCCCGTAAGTCAACACGGTACTTTTTTTTCAGGGGGTTTCCCTGACTCCAGTGGCTGTGGCATCCCTGCTGATTCCACCCAAAAATGAGTCAGTGCTTTCACATTGCACTTTCAAAGTCATTCTGGTTTATTTTGAAGAAGTCTGGTCTGAAGCAAGTGGCACGTGATGTAACGGTTCTTTTTCTTGCAGTGATCTTAGGGAAGAAGAACACTGATTTGTGCCTGGTGATTATAAACCGAAGTGGAACCTGTCCTCACATAGACCATAGCTGGCCTTCCTCAGCAGTTTTGTGTGCTCCCATGACAGCTTTGTTCAGGCCCATAATGACTCTTCCAAATCATTCACTCAAAATCTTTTTGAGTGCTGAAGGCTACTTTACATTCCTCCTCAGAAAAGAAGTGTTATTTTATCAGTATTCACAGGAAAATAAGCACAAGAACACTTGAAAGCATATTGTCAAAGTTTCTAAGCACAATAAATATTTAAGGTGATGAGATAAAGCATGAAATATCTCAAAGAGATTCATTTTTGTTGTTAGTGGGGAAATTTTAAAAACCAGCATTTTTTGACAACACTACATCACTATGAATGCTGTTCCCAAAGATACTTGTGTATATTGTGAGGGTGGTAAGCTACTGAGGAATAAACTGAGTAACACTTTAGCAAAAATCCAGTCAGCACGAGATGCAAACGTTGTTTTAAGTACAGGGCTGCTCTCTCTGGCAGCTCTCATAAACATTGAATTGCCTGCTGTAGGATTTTTCAGCAGTCCTGTGTTGCTTTCCAGTAATATCTGAGGGGGATTTGTTATCACAAACTACTGCTTTCCATCTTCAAACCAATGTCTGTATAAAATATTGCATAAGTCTGTAAATAGTGGAATCTTTGTCAAGCTGGATTATTAAATTAAAGAGGAAGCTTATGTCTGTCCACCTGAATTGTATGGTGTTTAAGGCCTCAAATAAAATTTCTGGCATGCATTTTTATTTATGTATTATGAAAAAGCTATCACAGCTGGAATTTAATGCAGAGCTGCCGTCAACCTGTTTAATGGGAGGGTTATCTTGGCTTCCGAATGCAACTGTCATATGGATGATATGCCTTCAGGAAGAGGTGAGGCGTAGCCAAATATATGTCCTTTTTCATGGCTAATTCATGTTGGTCTTCCTTTGAAAAGAAAGTAACAGCTATGGAGCCACTGCAGTATGATATTTAGAGCTAACGTAAAGTTGAGTAAGTTGATGAAATCCTTCAGTCTGTATGTCTTCAGCCATGTAGTTGCTGCTAATCTGGTTCTTGAATTAGTGAGCAACAATAGTGAAGATGGTCATCAGCCCATCGTCTTTATCTCTAAGCAAAGTTCCCTTGGCTGGGGAAGCCTTGATGAAAGATGAAACAGTCATCACAGTCAGCGAAGGAAGTGTAGGGGGAAAAAAAAATTGAATATATGTCTAGAAATATCATGTTGGAAAAATCTCTATTTTAATATAAAAGTGCTTAATTGATTTTGCCAAAAACACCTTAGGAAGAATTTTTCACATTCTGTAAGCTTAAGTGTGCTCTGTTTTCTGTTCTAGGGTGACACACGGCTCCTTCAGCTTCCCAAACCAAGCATGTTGGATGCGGTTTCACATTATGGTGGCAGTGACTGTGAAGCTAGCCTAGGTCTGGTCTCCACATTGCCCTTGCTTCCTCCTGTGAACTAGGGTGGGATTTAAAACAAGAGCATTCCAGTAATTTGTTTTCAATATAATTCTGCAAAATTTGAATCGGCATATTTATGAGGGTGGTAAATCACTGTATTGATGGTGAGAGCAAGGGCTAGATATAAACCCTTCATTCCCTTCCAATTACAGCTGAGTGTCTATTCTACACTCAGTGCCATATACTTATTCTAAGAGATATTCTCTCCTAATTGTTTTCCTTTATGAACTAACAGAAACACCTGAAAAAGTTTTGAGTTGCAGAATTAGAAATCCTATTGCTTTGTCAGTTTTTTTAAAGTTTTTTTTTGTTCATAGGTTTATATGAGTCATGCAGTTTGTTCTAACAATCTAATTTAGGCAGAGCATCAGCTAATCAAGGGAAATATGTAAAAAGCTAGAGAAGAATGAGTGGAAAACTCTGAAATTGCTTTGCCTGCTCCTGATAGGCACGTTTGTTTCATTATAATATAACTTCAGAGTTTTTTGTGTAGTCACATTTAACAAAATCGCAATGTAGGAAACCGTAATATAAAGGAAAACACAAATTGATGTGAGCTTAAGGGCGTTAGCTGAGACAAGTCCTCTTTGCTTTCAGTACTCGTCCAGTTATAGCATGTTGGTACAAGTAGCATCTTTTGTAACCTGTTCTGTAGACTAGTAAGTTTAGAGATCAGCAAAAAGCATATGTTCTCAGCTGGCTTGTATTTAAAGTGCTAAACTTTGTAGTGCTGAAAATCTTACAGCTTTACACTGACATCTCAGCACTTATCCATGTCAGGGTACAGTGGAACAACTGTATTTTAGAATATGTGAGTTCTCTTGCAACTTTTGTTGAACTGAGGTTTGAAACGAGCCTCAAACTTCACATTTTCAGGTATTGCTGTCCTACTAAATACAGACGATGAAATCATAATGATTGACCTACTTCACTTGTGATTTCCTTGTGGAGCAAGAAATAATTCAGCTTGCATAATTTGTTCTTAAGTATTCCTTTTCTTTGTCCAGTTAAGAGAAAATAAAACCAGTCTCCCCGATCAAAGTGCACATATTGGATCTAGAATTTCGTTTAAAGAAAGAAGCAGGTTAAACTGTTGTTGCTTAGGTAAAAATAGAAAGCTACAGTTGGAATCAGAGGAATGACTCAGTAAGCAGTATGGTGATGGCAAAATAGGATGTCAGCCAAAACGCAGGAAGCAAGATGGGAACACCCAGATCAGTTTAACAGTCTCAAAGAGCAGTACACGTTTTACACTCTCAAAGAGCAGTAGTTTCTGAGATTACTGCAGGAGATTTAAGCTTTAATTTAACACTATTTCTGTACTTACTAAGCTGTTTGAACCTAGATAAGTTATAGTAAAATGTGAATTCTAAGTGTTCTGTTTTTTTCCAGCCAGATTTTAAGACGAGTCTCCTTTTGGGAACTTTATTTGTGGCAAAGCTACTTTGAGATTAGCTCTGGATGCTGCGAGAGGCATTCAGCAGAAGCGTGCAGTAGATGGGCAGTGATACATGTACCAGGGGAGTTACTGCAGTGCTGCAGTCTGGAGTGGAGCTGATGGTGCTGATTGGTACTGATTGATTTTTATTGCTCTGGAGCTCTGGAGAAACTTCATCAGCTGCCATGTAGCTGTGTCTTGATTTTTAAAAATCCCCTTTTACTTATAAGATAGTGTGCTTTGTTTTGTTTTTCTAACTATAAACTGGCACAACAATACAAAAGCAGGTGAATTTCTTCCTATTCTCCTACACAAAACTAAGTAGATCCAGCAATTTTTTACACCTTATACTCTATTTTCTTTGAATAGCAGGTATGCATCAATCCTAATGTAAAGCTCCTGTGCTGCCATTTCCTGCCTAAAGCTGAACTACTTTGATAGTCAGGTAGTGGTTCAGTTTGATACTCAGGGGAAAAAAGGAGACAGCAACAGTAAGATGAGGTACTGCGCTGCTCTCCTCATATTTTCATAATGGCTGTTCCCGAGCTCAAAGATCTTGAGCCCTAAGAATCTAAGTCAGGAATCAATGTGGGGGGGAAAAAAAAAATCTGTACAGGCGTATTCCTAAGATAGGTGAGTAACCAGTTCATTGCATTTTACCTGAATTTAGGTAAACTTAACTAATAGCTTATTTCTGGAAGCAAGTAGACCATGTCATGATTTTAACTCTTGATAGCTTAAATTATACTTAAACTCTTAATATTGCATGGCTTTTGAAGCATGTGACTTCAGATATAATTACAGGTTTGTAAAATGCAGACACAACGTGACTGCTTATTCAGAGAACCACGAATTTTGGGGGTTCAAGGGCAACTTTCTTTTGAAGTGAAGCACAATGTGGAATTAGTTAACCGAAGCATCCGTAGGTGTTTTTAATTCCAGAAGAAAAGCTGTTAGTCAAATGTTTACATTGTGTTTCATTTCCTTTACAGTAGTTTCTTGAATCCCTGCCTTACTCTTAAAATATGGAGCTACCTTTAACCTACTTCTTGGAATAGCGAGATAATAAAACTTATTCAGAGTTGACTGTTTTGGGAGAAGGGCCAGAGAGCTCTTGCTGTAATTTTTTAAATGCAGAGCGATGCCTTTCCTAGGAGGTGATGGGCTGTGAACACTGACAGTGCAGCCGCTTATTCTCCAGCGTACCTGACCCTCCTGCAGAGGGACTCAGACTGAAGCGTCTCCTCGCGGACTGCCTGTACTAAAAGTGCAAGAAATAAGTTCCAAGTACTTAAGCAATATTTTTAGTCTTTCAAAAAAAAATTGTAAGGAAGCATGAAGGAAGCAGAGAGCACAGGTGGGCAGCCATGCCACCATGCCATGATGCCTGCTGGGCAGCTGGGGTAGGGCAGGAGCAGAGCTTGCATCAACTGGGAATCAGAACAGCCTACACCATGTGCTCCGTATTTTGTTTAGTGTTTTGCTTACTGGGTTTCAACTTTCTAAGAAGTGAAATAGAAATCTGATTACTTTAAATTGGTGGCCTTCAAAATCCATTATGGAAGCCTAAAGATTTTCCAGGGAAGGTCTGGGCTGTTATAGGGCATATTTAAAGGCAATTATTAGTTGTTTCATGGACTCTTAAGAAAGTAGCTCTCCAAATCAATGGAGGTGAGGACTAATGGATACTTCAAGTTAAACTAATTTGACTTTCTTTGAAGAAAGGCACTCCTGAGAAGAGGAGGATGAGCTTGGTAGATATTTGTGGTGTCCAGTGCAGTATGAAATGTGCTAGGACAATAAAATAAGCATGGACTAAGAGAAATTACAATTGTACCACTGTCTGGTCACGATAGAAGGAGGGCACAGGGCAGGAGGAGCTCTGCTGGGGCCATTCACTACCTTGCTGTCCCTGGGCAGGCAGGACAGGGGCTTGCAGGTGTAGCTTCTGGTGGCCCCTGGAGCACAATGGGTTACATGATACCAGATGTCTTTGTTTCCTGTCCAAGCCTAGAAAATAGATTAAATGCTTTTCTAATGCACATATTTCAGGAACACGTTTTCTGTAATTACACAGAAAACGCTGCAATAGGAAAGGGAAGGGAGTTGGTCCGCACAAGTGTGACCTAGTTGAGAAGGGAGTCAACTTGGCACAACTGGATTAAATGAATTTTTGGGAGAGTCCTTGGGTTACAGTTAAGTGGATTTGTGACTCACTACTACCACATACCTAAGCTCCATAGATGTTTTAGTATGTGAGCCAGTTTTTTTGCCTTTTTTTTTTTTTTTGGCCTGTATCAGGAATAGTGTGGCCAGCAGGAGTAGGGCAGTGATTGTGCCCCTGTACTCGGCACTGGTGAGGCCGCAGCTTGAATCCTGTGTTCAGTTTTGGGCCCCTCACTACAAGAAGGATGCTGAGGTGCTGGAGCGTGTCCAGAGAAGGGCAACGAAGATGGTGAGGGGTCTGGAGCACAAGTCTTATGAGGAGCGGCTGAGGGAACCGGGGTTGTTTAGTCTGAAGAAGAGGAGGCTGAGAGGAGACCTTATCGCTCTCTACAACTACCTGAAAGGGGGTTGTGGCGACGAGGGTGTTGGTCTCTTCTCCCAAGTAACTAGTGATAGGACAAGAGGAAACGGCCTCAAGTTGCGCCAGGGGAGGTTTAGATTGGATATTAGGAAAAATTTCTTCACTGAGAGAGTGGTCAGGCATTGGAACAGGCTGCCCAGGGAGGTGGAGTCGCCATCTCTGGAAGCGTTCAAAAAACATGTGGATGTGGCGCTTCAGGACATGGTTTAGGGGACACGGTGGCACTGGATTAATGGTTGGACTTGATGATCTTGAAGGTCCTTTCCAACCTAGTGATTCTGTGATTCTGTATATTTTGGTTTATGTGTAGTAGCTTCAGTCTAAATTTGTATTTTTCTCTTTTTTCTTCCTAGAGTAGTCTGACATGTACTGCTTTCTCTTGTGACCACCTGGTCAATAAACTTTAGTTTCAGTGTATTGATTAAAGGGCTGTAGTGCTTTGCTGCTTTAATTCCTATGTATTTGTGTCAACTAACTGGATTTTTTTGCTATTTTTAGGGGAATAAAACCCAGATGCTGCTTGTATATGTATTTTATGCTATATACTTGTATGTTCCATTGCTAGAGATGGAGCAGTATAATAATCATATTTGTATAGTCAGGTTATAGGATTGAGGTTATTCTATGCACAATATAGAATCTGTGTCTCAGGGCTGATTCATATACAAAAGCAAACAGTTACAGCACACACAGAGTAAGACTTTTTTTGACTAAACACTGAGTTTGCTGTTTCTATAAATGTCTTTCCACCCTTGTCCCCAATTACATCAACTTGTATCATCTGTGTCTGTTGTAGTGGAACAATTACAAGGCTTCTCAATATTTATAGAGGTTTTTTCCTTTATGAAAACGCTTAGAAATTGCAAAATGATATAGAGATCTGGTGGAGCTAGAAAAAGTCAATATGCCATCTGAACTTTGTAGGAACACGTATCTCTCTATCCATTGCTATTTGTCCTTTCCTTTTTTTTTTTAAGTCCAGACCAAATACTTGGTTTGTTACACTGCTGACATAAAGTGTTGTCCCCGTCTTTATAATACTGTTATGAAAACGGTAGCATTTCCTAGTTCAATACTTGCTGTTTATCATCTTTTAATGAGATACAGTTTTTATTTCAAACATTGTGTTTTGTAACTGCAGCCAATACAAATATGTTTCTCTAGTTGGGTCTCCTCTTCCATCCTTAAGGCAAGAATCTGGTTGTTTCTGAAATAATAGATCTGATACAGGAACAGAGGTAGTGTTTGCAAATTGAACTTAAAAGTAAGTTTTATCTGTTCAGATAAAGTAATATCATGTGTGTTTTCTGAATCTTGAGTAATTATTACTTCAGATTTATTTACCTTGCTTTATTCGCTAGGTCTTGCATTTGGACATGCTTAAACTCTCTATGGCTTATGTCAATTTGTGATACATATCTGTGAAGGCACTGAGCATTTTAAGTATACAGTATAAGCTTTGGTATCAAGATTTTTTTTTTAATGCAAAAAGGGGGTGGGCTTTTTACCCGAACCTAACCAGTTTGGCAGAAGCACTCAGGCCTTAGGATTTATCTATTAATTTGTGTCAAATCCAGAAACTTTTGATCAAATATGGATTCTTTCTAAAAAAGAGAGCTAAAGGTCTACTGCTTCACATGGTACGGTGCTAGTGTTAATTAAAGGGCATGTCTATTTTACTGTTACTTGCCACTTAAAATTCTCTAGTGTAAATTTTCAGGTATCACAACTTACTGTGCACGTTTCTGTTACAGGAAGAAAGTATTTGAGATAGGATCTGTCTGCATAAGCATGTGCAGATCTTGAACAAGCTCTTTAATTTTTCTTTTAAACTGTAAATGTTTTTACATATTTTAACTAAGCAGAATTCCTCTTACACATTTACTTAGGGATGAATTCCCCTTCCATGTAGTCTCCTAAGCATGAGGTAATTTTTGTTTAAATTATTATCAGTCCTGCTGAACACTTTCTAGTTTTTTTGAACTTCTGTGTCAGAGTAGGAAAAATACTCCAGTAGTGACCCTTTCTGCTGTGGCTTTCTTAACATTACCATGGCCTTCGGACATACAAAGATGAGCATGATGCTTGTGTTAGCAGCAGGATAATGCTGCAATATATATTTTTTTTTTGTCAGCCCTAATACCCAAATCCTCTTCAGAGTCTTTCCAAATCCCATTTCTGTATCCTTCAGTATGACTTGCCTGTTGTTCACCAGATTTTCAGCTGGAAAAAAAACCAAAAAAATTGTAGGTGCCTAATTTTGTAGGTGACTCATATCACTACCTAAGTGTCTTGTCCTCTCTGTTATTTACCATTCCTTTAATCTTTCACGCACCCTTTATTAGTCATTTTCTGCCATCCATTAGATGAATGACCATTTTAACTCATGCCAGATGATTTAATGTATCATTCACATGCCATCTGGGGTCTTCCAGGGTAATTCATCTATCCTTTGGCTTTTCTTCTGCTTGAGGGCAGGTGGTGGCCAGATGAATTGTCCTGGCAGCACCCCGTTCTTCAGGGCCCCGGTCCCTTCCTGGTCAGGGGTGCGGGCAGCTGGCACAGGTGGCTGCTTTGGAAGAGCCCCTTCCCTGCTCCCCTGCAGAGGATGGAGCCACAGGACTTGTGCTGGTTGTGGCATGTACGGCCCGGGTCGGGAGTGCCGTACCACTGGTCATGTGTGCCATGGACACATGTGGCTGCACGTTGGGAAGAGGATCCCAGTTATAGCCCGCCCCTGCCATCCAAAGCAGCTGTATAAATGCATCCCTTTAAAAAGGGGGAAAAAAGTCAGTAAAGATGATGACTGCTGTGCAATGAGCTAAGTTCCCTGGCAGTGGGCTGACATCTCTTATTTACCTTACGTAGCTCCTTCAAAATAGGCTGTAAGCCCTGGGGTCCGTGGAGTACAAGCCCGGGCTAAGCAAATATGTTCATGCAAAAGCTAGTTTTACACACTTTACAATTTGCATATGCAGGTAATAGCACATTTAATTTGAGCTGTTGTTTCATGCATCCCTTGTTGTATGGATCTCTTGAGTCTGTCTTGCCATGTTTGCCAAATGCTCTGCTATTAGGGAATGAAGGCAAAAAAGACTACTGAATTTTTTTTTTTCCAAGTGGAAAGGTATTTTATGCATGATAAACAAAACATGACCTATGGCAGTTCTGTTTTGGTGGTTGACATAGGACATTTAAGCTAAAATTGTGAAGACGTTGTGTGCTTTTGTTCCCCATAAGCATAAAAGTAAAGGTAAAGAAGGTGCTGGCAGCCTTGCCTCCACCTTGTTTTCTTTGCTCTTAAAATAGACTTTGAAGTGAATGTATTTTAGCTTTCTTGGAAGAGAGATTTTTCTGTAACCTCTTCAGTAACTAAATAATTTTGAAACGTAAGCATTTCCAAGCAGAGAGGGGAATGACACGATCTGGTAGTACTTGAATCTGTTTGAATGATGTGTGACATCCTCGTGGTGAGGGAGGAGGAGGAGAAGGGTGCGCTACAAAACACCGTAAAATCAGGGGGCTGGTGCATCCTCGTATCTGGGGGAATCAAGTGTGCCAGGGTAATTTGTTAAGAGCAATGCCAGCTGCTGCTTTGTTTACAGAGACTAGTTGAGTTTTAATTCTTTGCACAAGTTTAAACTGACCATGGTACAAAACAATGAATACTCTGTATGTTCTTTGGGAACCTTTCCTATGTGTTAATGGTAACAAAAAATGGACCTCTCAAGCCTTGCTCTCAGCAGGAGGGACTCATAATAAAAATCTTGTGATTTTTATTCACAAGAACATTGTGTCCCACTTTTTCTAATAGAAGTTAATCTTTCTATTTTTTTTCTTATTCAATCTTTAATGTATTTTATGATGTATTGTGGCTTCTCTTTCTATCTCTCACATGACATTAATGATGCCAAGTCATATTGCCATCAGACTTCTCCCACTAGAGCCCAGGAAAGTCCCATTTTTTTTTCTTCTAGAGAAGCCATGATCCAGCTGTGGTTCACAACACAAACAGTTGTTTCTCAGCACCGCTGAAATCTGATGCATTGGCCAGTTACTCCTTGAAGCTTTCTTTTAGAGTATTTCTAATTTTGTGTGTTTGTAGTGAGAGCGTTATGAAATGAGGAAAGTTGTTTTGTAGTGGTACAGTAACTTGGACCTTATGGGGAGTGGAGCCAGTCTGATATATAGATCCATTTCCCATAGCTCTAGTGTAAATTGAAACAAACTATGGGGTCAGTGAACAGTTGAAAGCTTTTTTTATACAGCAGATGTCATTATTTTTTGTCTTTCTGAAATGACAGATACTTTGGATGAATACTTCGAGTATGAAGCTGAAGAGTTCCTGGTCTCCTTGGCCTTGTTGATTACTGAAGGTCGAACGCCCGAGTATTCGATCAAGGGCAGAACAGAGGGCTTTCATTGCCCACCGGCACAATCAAGTCAGCCAACAACAACTAAGCATGAATGCAGTGACAAACTGGCTCAGGTGTGATGGTACCCATTTAATTTTAAGTGCCATGGCATGCATCCTTGCTACCATGATTAAAGTCAGCTGAGAACCCCACGGTAGATTCACAGTTAAGCATGAATAACAATTGCTTTCTGTCAGTCCCATGTTTAAATGAGTATGTAATTCAGTATCATACTAATAATAGATCTGTCCTTCAAATGAGAGATCATTAAGCCTTTTATCCTTGAACATTAAATTCTGCATGACTACCTGAATGCAGAACCTATTTGAGTCTTTATTATGCAAATGGAGAGTGCTATACTTAGCATTCTTGGTCTGTTTTTTTTTTTTTTTTTGAGAAAATATAGGCTGACTTGCCTAACTTTTTGCTTTTCAAGGTATTCTTGAAAAGTTAGTGATCCAAAAGACATGGGCATGTCAAATCTAGCTAGTCTATTTGGGAGTAAGATTGGAGCATCCCATCTTTCGAGTAAAAGTTCCCAAGTACTGTGTGAATTTAAGTTGTTATTCGTGCAGAAGTTAGCCCACTCCAAGACACTGCTTGAGTGTGTCTAAGAGGATGACTTGTGGAGAGAGAAGTACAAGGTAGTATAGTGGTTGCGGAAATGTATTTTTATGAGCTCTTCTAATTTTCTACAGAAGTTGCTCAAACAGCAGCCATAAAGGATTTTTTAATTATTACTCATTTAATAGCTCTGGAATCTTGTCTCCTATTTGGTAAAACCTAGTTTACAGAATTTGACCCTTATCCCTTTATGGTACTTTGGAACATGTTTTCAAAGTAGATTTAAATCTGGCTAGCATTTTTATGGCTCGCATATCTTGACGTGTTTTTCTTTCCCTAGTGTCGTCAAGCCAGGCGAACCAGATCTGAGGTTATGCTACTGTGGAAGAACAATATTCCAATCATGGTAGAAGTGATGCTACTTCCAGACTGTTGCTATAGTGATGAAGGGCCCACCACCGAGGGGAATGACTTAAATGATCCTGCAATCAAACAAGATGCATTGCTGTTAGAAAGGTGGATTTTGGAGCCAGTTCCTCGACAGTAAGTTGAATATTAGGATTAGCTGATAGTTACAAGAATCTTGTCATATTGAAGTCCTTAGAGTAATCAGTTAGTGGTTTTGAACTGGCCCTTTGCCATGAGCACTGATCTAAGAAAACCACTATCGACCAGTGAAATCTAAGCATCTTTTAATCTTAGTCTTCCTGTACTCCTACTTTCTGCAGTTGAAATGCAGTTCTACATTGTGCAATGCAGAGTATGAAATGCTCCTAGCTGAAAATGGTCATTTTTATACATTATTTTTTATATTGAATTGTATAAATTATTGTGGATAAAAACACATCAGGCTCTGTAATCTTGAAAATGTTTGAGGAATGCCATCATTTTGCTTGACTCAGTTGTGTTTTATTTTCAGAATGAAGATCTGAAAATGCTCTAGTTCTAATAGTTCTCTGTATATATTCTTACCAATATCCATGTGTTTCTCAATACATTTTAGGAGTGGAGATCGATTTATTGAAGAGAAGACCCTTTTATTGGCTGTTCGCTCTTTTGTTTTCTTCTCTCAGCTAAGCGCGTGGCTGAGTGTTTCACATGGTGCTGTTCCCCGAAACATTCTGTACAGGTACGTCTGTGATGGAAAAAAACTTGTTTGCTGTTTCCAAGTTGTTGCAGCCTGTCTTAAAACCATTCTTCCCTCCTGTTTTCCTGTTTATTTCAGAAGGTGCTACGTTGTTGGCCCAGTACTTTGGCGGTTGTATGGGATTCTTATTCTTTGCAAAGTACAGCAGTTTCTGGTGTCTCTAGTGCTTTTTCTTAGACAATTGTGTTATGACGTAGATAATTAAAGACTCTCTGTTTAGATACTTCTGTAAATGCCATTCTGTATTGTTTCAGGGTGAGCGCTGCAGATGTGGACTTGCAATGGACATTCTCCCAGAAACCAACTGAACATGTCTTTCCTGTTCCTAATGTTTCTCACAATGTGGCCTTGAGAGTCAGTGTCCAGTCCTTGCCCAGACAATCGAACTACCCAGTTTTGACCTGTAGTATTCACACCAACCTTAGCTTTTATGAAAAGCGAATGCAAGAGCGTAAGTTACATCAGCATAGTGATTCCAGTGTGGCACAGCAATGCAGTACCTCAAGTTCGCAGCGCTTCTGTGGGAAACAGACGTGGACAATGGCGCCTGAAGGCCTACTTAATGGAAAAAAGATGCCTGAATTTACTACATCAATCAGAAATTTAAAACTTTATCCATCTACCGGACTTGGATCTGACTTTGGGCCATCGCAGTCTAAAGTTCAGTGCTATAATGCTATAGCAGACAACAAGACACAATCTCGTGAAACACCTGTCAGAACTTTTAAGTCCTTTTCTCTAGTTGATTCCCGTGTTTCAAATAGTCGTAACTCTCATCAGCCCACAGGAGAAACCAATCCTTTGATAGGCTCTTTACTTCAAGAGCGACAAGAAGTCATCGCAAGGATTGCTCAGCACTTGATTCACTGTGATCCGGCTACTTCACCAGTTGTTGCTGGACGTCCATTCAACATACATGAAAACAGCTCGACTACGCCGAAGGCTTTTCGGAGTACTTATGAAGACGAAAACTTGCCAAGGAAAGGCAAGGAAACCTCTCCTGTTTCTGTTGCCAATTTAGACAATGCAATACAAGAAGATGGTGGTGAAGGCAAAACTGGAGCAATACCAGAGATCACACTGCTTGATGCCCATGTTCCAGTGAACCACTGTGGTCGTCAGTCGGCAGGAGAGAGTAATCCCCTGATTGATTCTCTGCTTCAGGAGCGGCAGGAGGTGATAGCAAGGATTGCCCAACACTTGATTCATTGTGATCCAGCTACTTCTCATGTTACTGGACGTCCATTCAAAGTGCATGATACTAGCCCAGTTGCTTCAAAAATTTTCCGAAGTACATATGAAGATGAAAATTTGCTGAAGAAGGGCAAGGAACCGTCTTCTGTTTCTTTTGCTAAATCCAGTTTTTCTTTGTTAGAAGACAGCAGTAAACCAAGGATGAAGACACCTGATACTCCTGTCAGTCCTTCTAGGTTTGATGGAGAATTGAAGGCTTCTCTGAAACTCCAAGCAAGAAGAAAATTGTTTTTAGGAAAACCCAGTGAAGCTGTCCAAAATGCATTTCATCAGACTTCAAATAAAACTTCTAATGCATTTACTAACATTCACTCATCATCGTCATCACGTATTAAAGAAAATAAATCTGAATTGCCAGATAAATCTGAAACGATACATTCTGGTTATGCACAGAAAGACCAGATAACTAACAGAATTAAACAGTATTCAAATTTCAGCAGCATTGATGAACAGATTTGCACAAATAAACTTAAAGAAAGAATAGTTGTTGGTGAGAACAACAGCATGGACAGTTTTAATAATTTACAGATAGATAAATGCAGAATACTTGAAGGTACAAAAAGAGCAACTGTGATGCAGGTGTCTGACTCTTTGCACAGAAATGAGCTCAAGTGTTTAGATAAAGACTCAAAAAAACCAAATATTTATGAGCAAAGTACTCAGCTTATTAGTATTGAAAACTATTTAAATAAAGACCATGACAGTTTCAAAAACAAAAACAAACAAGATAAAACAAAAACTGCACATGATGAGAATGAAGACCCAATAGGCCTTGATTTCCAAAGCACTTCTCAGAAGAAACCCACAGAAGATGGCATAGCTAAGTGTGACCGGCTGAAGAACACGGATGTACAGGTAAATATGTAGAGGAAAAGACCAGTTCCTATAGCTGCTCTTAGTCAGACAGCGTGTACTCTATATCTGCTAAGCACCAATATCAAGAGGGATTTAAGTCTGACTTCACAGGAAGTAGTATGTTACGATTGTCTTGTTGGTATGAAGTAACAGTTGGCTGGTAGCACCCCCTCCATACCTTCTTAATTAAAAGTTTAACATTGAGAAGAACATTGTCTTATTCTGCTCACGGTGACAGCATTGTGATTGGCAGTTTCCATAGGCAGTTAGGCATCCTCTCTTTTTATAAATATACCAGTGTCTGAATACAATATGTGATCTCTAGTGAGCAGCCTGTGGGATTGTAGATTGAGTCAAGGGGAATTTATACTGAATATGTCATAATATGCTAGTGTGATGCAGATGCACCTGGTTTGGAAGTCTTCTGCATTGCAGCAAGCGAAGTGTTACCATGATAGGCCATTGAAATATCCCATTAACATCTTGGGTAAATTTGTTTTGCTGACAGAAAGCACCATCTCTAAAACACACAAATACATGGCGGAAACATAATTTTCGATCCTTGGATGGAACTTCAACCAAGGCTTTTCATCCCAGAACTGGATTGCCCCTGCTTTCAAGTCCCGTAAGTTATCGTTGAAATTACAACTTATCTTTTAAATGAGAAAGGAAGTATTTTGTTCTTTTAATATCTGTGCGTGGTAGAAAATTTCACAAATTACCTAGGTGAAGTGTGTGTCTTTACTTTCAGTGTCAGAGTGAATACCCTTGCAAATGGAAATTTGAGAGTTAACACTCAAATGAAGTTGAACAATTATTCTGGGAAAGAAAATATTAAAGAAGTAGTTGTTGAGGTCCTATCAGGATTAACAAAAAGTGACATGAGAAAATTCTATGGCAAAAAAATGCTTTGGTGCTATTTTAGAGCACAAAAGAAAGCATTCTGAAGATTAGTGTTTTAAGTGTAAGCTAACATATTTTGTCATTTAAGAGTTTTTGTGTGAGTTGTTAATACCTGATTGCCTATTATTCCAAAGCTTTTGTTGCTGTGAAGAGTTTGTACTGTATATTCTTCAGCAATCAGCGATTTCATTAAATAAGTGAAACAAAGCTGCTGTGGTAAGACAGAAAGACGTGGGGGAAGTGTTACAGTTCTTGGTAGGTTGTTGGGAGTTCTAAAGAAAAAGGCAGTCCCAATTAAAACTACTGAAGTAGTGATGTTCTGTAATCAACACATGATATGTGTTATTCTTCAGTGCTTGTAAAAGCTGTCATACTTTCAGGGAACAGCCTGTTTATTAGTAAAGTTCTGTAGTGTTCCAAAGAGATGTCAGCCTCTTGAATGAGTCTTTATTTAAGTGCGTCCTGTTAATCAGAATTTACAGTCTTGTCATTAATAGTTTTAGAATTTTTTTCACTAAGTTTAGAATGTATAGGAATCACTCTCTTCTGCTCTGTTTTTCTAATTTGGTAATGTCATGAAAATTCTTGGCAAACTTGTGGTTACTTGGCAAAATTGTCCTTACTAGAGGTACAGTTTTCAAATTAGCATCATCTTTCCCTCTTGAGGTTCCTCAAAGAAAAACACAGTCTGGGTGCTTTGATCTGGATTCATCGCTGCTGCAGTTGAAATGTCTGTCTGCAAGAAGGTATGTTTTATTTACCAGAAATGTTAAGAATTTTGGGGGAGATGTATATACATACCTGTATGCAACAACAAAGCATGTGAGCAAAGACAAAAAATGGTGCTTTTCAAAAGAATCCCTATTTTGAAATAAGGCTCAGCAGCCAAGTTGCCCCAGGGGTCTCCAGTTAGCACGGCTCTGGGACATAACCATGGTATGAGAGCTGCTGACAGGATGAACTCTGTCCTGTGCAGGGGTAGGCATGCTGCAAGATAACACCTGAATTTTCAAATGGAAAAGATAGTAATTGTTGATTCTTCTTCAAATCAGTGTTATTTTTGTGTTATGTTTTGTTCTTAGTGTTGAATGGGTTAAACATTTTGCTGTAACTTGTTCAGAGAACTTAACTTTTAAAAGGGACTGACCATGACCTTTCATACATTAATGAACATAACATAAACAGCTTTTAGTATGGTAGTTTGATATCTCAGGATATGAGACAAAAATATCTGCATACGAGAGAAAATAATCTGATACTTTGGTTCCTGCTAATGGAGTTAATGAACAACCTAAATTTTTATTGTCTTTATCCCTTGTAATATAAGACTTGTGAAACTATTTTTTTCAACGAACTAGAAAATGTTTTGCTAAAGTATTAACAGGCAATGTTCAACTGTTACTACTTTAGGACAACATTTTGTAATACAGTAAGTAAATGATTCCTTCTAGAGCTGCTTATACCCAGAAGACAAAAGCAAATGTGTCTATCCTTTATATTTATTTTGTCTTTTTTTTTTGTAATAGCCCACAACAATGTATAAACAGAGACAGTGATCCAGAGGGACATGGGAAACCATTTCTAAGTTCTAGTGCTCCACCAGTAACAAGTCTTAGCCTTCTGGGAAACTTTGAGGTATTGCATATTCTCTAGAATTCTTGTGGTATTTTTAGTATTCTTCTGTACTGCTTTTAAAAGTGTGTTACTGTGAATAATTCCAGCCTGATTACAATGTAAAAGTTCATAATTAAATTGAATAAAATTTGTTTTAATTTCTGGCTGTTAAGGCATGTATTTCATGCCACAGACGTCTTCTGTCTCAAAGATTCAGATACAATGAGTTGCTTATAACTTTTATTTCCCACTATGGTCAAGTTAGAGGTGTTCTCTTGACTTAAATGAGTTTTAATGACCTGTAATTGTTCATGTTTATAATGTATATACCTGGAAAAAAAGGATTTACATTTTCACCCTTAAAGTCTACTTAATGTGTCACAAAAGCTGTGTTAAATCAGTGTAGTAAACAGAACTTACTTGAAGTGTATCTTCCAGCTTTTCACTTAATGTAGCATCGCAAATATTAACAACTAATAGCTAGTGTGTTAATGGGTTGTATCATACTCCATATTTGTGAAACATGGAATGAATATGTTGAGGAAATCTACAGATTCTAGATTATTATTTTTTTCAGATGGCATATGTCAAGGAAAATAATGCATAGATCCTGCTGCAATAAAATTCTCTGTGGGCTTTTGCACCAATTTCAGTAGGATGAAGGCTGGATTTGGATGGTGCTTTCTATTAAGCCACTGTCATCTTGCTGAATGTTCTGCTGTTCGTCATAATTTTTGCCCAAGTGTTGATTTTTGGCAGGTCACCTTACAAAAGACCGAAGTTCTTATATGAACTTGTTTCCTTGTTTGCTGCTTAGTTCTGCTATATTTTGAGGCGTTCCCAACCTAAGCTGTATGTGTTTTGTTTTTCAGGAATCTGTCCTCAATTTTCGCTTAGACCCGCTCGGCATCGTGGAGGGTTTCACAGCAGAAGTGGGAGCAAGTGGAGTCTTTTGTCCCACGCACATGACTCTGCCAGTTGAAGTATCATTCTACAGCGTTTCAGATGATAATGCACCCTCTCCTTACATGGTAAGTGTGTGGTTGGATTTATTTTGAATAAATTCTGATAGGTGGAGGGGAAGAACAAGAACCCAGTGAGTAGAGGGTTCGGGAGGTGGGGATTTGGAGGGACCTGGGTTACTTTCAGCTTATTATGATGGAGTTCTCCTGTCCCTTCTTCCTTTCCCTAACTAGTACATTTCCTGCCGTTGCCCTGCCCCACCATCCAGCTGCTCTAATCTTGAGATATTGAACGTATTTGTCTCCCTCCACGCTGGAGCGATCAACCCCCACCATCTCTTTTTATCTCTCTAACTTAAAATAGGCAGTGAGGCAATGGGATACATTCTGTTGTCCCAGCAAGCAGCTGCTCTGGGCAACTAACCATTCTGCCAGAAAGTGGCTTAGGTGCAGGCCGAGGTATAATTGCTGGCGGAGACGTTAGACTCAGAAGTTATTCAGCCCTTTCTTCTAAAGCAAATACCGTCTGAGCTAGTGTGAGACGCGGCACTCACAAGCAGCATGGTTTGCTCATGTTTGCACCGACATGGTATTTGTGTTCTAATTCTCTTCCACATCTCTACAGTGACAGCAGTTTGTGGATGTCTAAAAGTGCTTGTTTGTAAAAAGCAAAAGATGTCTTGTATGCTAGAATTGAATCAGATGGCTAGATTTGTTCTGAACGCCTGCTAAGGAACCTCAATGTTACCTGGTGACAGATGTAATTTTTAGAGGCTTTCATATACGTACATCTGTCTAAAATATGATAAATAGTCTGTTTAAACATGTAAGTAAAGGATTGAACATCTGATTATCCCAATATTTAGATTTTAAATTCATAGCACTTACCATATTTCTGACCTTCTTGTTTTTAAAGGTATTTAGAAAATTAAATGGTTTTGCAAATTGTTTAATAGAGTTTTAACTTGTATCTGTTTTCTCTTAACCAGTGCAAAGAAGTATCTATTATTTTGCTTTCATCTTTCTAGATTATGTCCTGTGATTTTCCAGGAGGTGAAGGGATTCTGATGTTCCTCCAATGGTTACAGTAGCATTGCTTATTTTCCTAGCTGGGTTTCATTGTTTCAGGGTTTTCCACATGCTCTAAACATGCTATTATGGCTGAGTCTCCCAGGATTAATACAACATTTGTATAGTGCCTCCATCATCAGAAACCTTGTTTCTGCTTGTATAGCTAGTTTCTCTGCTCCGGGGTCTTTTTTTTGTTGTTGTTTTGGGATTATTTTTTTTTTTTTTAAGTCCAGTGCAGTGGGTTTATAACAGTTGTGCACTGCCGGTTATCAAACGTGTGCTGTAGGGCAGTACCCGAAGGGCAGCCTCCATAGCATTACGCTGCTGTGTGGGACACTCGGATGCTCTGTAGATCACAGATGGTACAAAAGCAGATGTCATCGTCACTAAAGTTTGGATTACAACGGAAGATTAAGTGCATCTGCTGCCTTTGAAAAGCAGAAATTAGTTCTGTGAGATTTGAAGTATTATTGGTGCGATTGTAGGTGATACAAAAATGGAAAGGAGGAGCCAAATCTTCCATTTTAACTTACAAGCCATTTTGAAAAGAAAGCTCTATTTCAATTTCGCCCTGCCTCCCTGACTGCTAGTTTGAAAATGTGGGAACTTGAATCTTCTTTCAAGAGGAGAACATACCCCTTATTGCATAGCTTTTAATGATCTGCCAAAGTATCTGTAAGGCCCCTACTAGTGATTTTTAACTGCATCTTAAATACATTGCCTTCTCTATTTTTTATTTTTATACATTACTGATTGTTTTTTGAGTAAGTACAATTACGTGAATAGAACATTTTGATTTGTTTATATCTCTCCCTGTGAACTAAATGTGTGTCTTTTTTTTTCTAGGGTGTAATTACTTTAGAGTCCCTTGGTAAAAGGGGTTATCGGGTACCGCCTTCAGGAACAATACAAGTGGTACGTACCCAGCGGATAAGGGTGCCTTGAAACCACTAATATCGAGAAAGTCATGCAGAGGAGATGAGGTTATTGGAGATAAGCATGAAGCTAGGAGTGGGAATATGCATCTCTAGATACTGTAGTTATTAAAAGTAGAAATCTGTGTGTAATTTGTGGGACGAAAAAGACTCCTTACCTTTGAACCCGTCTTGTGCTGTGAAGAGACTTAAAATCAGTTACTGAAGATTCAGAATAGTTGGGGACACTGTGGCTTTGAAGAAGTAATGGACAACTAATTAGGCCATAGTCCAAATTCTGAAATCCTTCTGAAGGGATTAAGATTAAATACTCAGTTGTATCTAAATTTTGTAACATTTTAACACCACCTGGCTTTTGTAATAAAATCAGAAAGCAAATCACAGTCATTGCTTAGAATGAACCAGCTGTCTCTTTCTTTCTCGTAAGAACCCGAACCAGGGTAATTTCATGTTTAAAAGCAGAGCCCACCACTGTGTTTCCTGTGAGTGTATTGTGTCTAGAAAACAGTGTAGACAAAAAGCTGACCGGAAAAATAAACAAAAATGGGGATGCAGATTAGCAAAGTAATAGTAGTCATATGCTAGTGTTTCATTCAGATTTGTGTTTAGTATTATATTTAAAAACGGGAAATTGCTAGTAGCTGAAGTGTTGAAAAGCAGAAAAACTGCACAATGTTTTTACATAAAAGTTTCTGTATGGCACTGGAACAAAGTGCATAGAGGACAGTGACTATTTGGGCAGTTGGAGTTTGTTTGGTGCTTGTTCCCCCCCCGCCCAATCTGTCATCTCTAAAGAGTATTGTATTGCACTGTTTCTTTTCAGACCTTATTTAACCCTAACAAAACTGTGGTGAAGATGTTTGTGGTGATCTATGACTTGAGAGAAATGCCAGCTAATCATCAAACATTCCTACGGCAAAGAACTTTTTCTGTTCCTGTGAGACGAGAAATTAAGAGAACTGTCAATAAAGAAAATAGTCAACAGACTGAAGAAAGGCTACTACGCTACCTCATACATCTGAGGTAAGCTTCTTGGAGTTAAAAAAAAAACCAAACCAAAACAATCAAAAAACCCAACCCAAACCCAAACAAAACCACAAAAAACAAGTACCTGCAAAATTTTATCTCATTATTTCTTTCCCAGCCAGCCTTTCTGTATACAGACTTATTTTAAAAAAAACAATGCTTTTAACTTGGTCTTTAAGCTAGGCAGTAGAGGAAGAAGAGCTAATAAATAATTTGGATCCTGCTTAGGAGAAACAAAATTAAAATATAAAGCTCTCCTTTGGCATTGAAGTATTTTGTATAGCCTTGTAAAGCTTAATTCTTTTCTTAGCAAGAGAGATTTAGTTCTGGCTGGATCAAGTACTTTTTCTGAGGTTACAGGAAGTAGTGGGGTGGATGTTACATGGGCAAAAGCCAAAACTAAGGATCAATGTAGGAAAGGTGCCCAGTGTACTACACAGATGCCTTTTCACCAGAATAGCTTGTAATGTGAAAAGCAGTCCGAGTTACTCCTAAAAATACAGTATTTAGCGGTAAAAATGTAAATACCTGTTTCATCATGCCATACTGCTGATAATGCCTTGCACTTTATAAAATATTCACACAATCTTCCTTAAATGATTTACAAAGCACTGCCTGAAACCAGATACTGTGCTGCTGCTTTTGGGATGTTCTGGAGACTGCGGTTCGAAACAAAGGAGGAATGATGGATATACTCTGTCCTTCGGCCGTTTGCAAACTTTGCCTGCGTTATTGTAGTAAAGGAACCAAATATGTGCAGACTCAGTGCTTTCATTGCAGTACTTGGAAACCCAACAGCAGCTGATGTTCTGAAGTGAGCAAGCAGAACAAAATCAAATCTCTTACACTTTTCTCTTTAACTTGTTTTACAATTACTTCTGGTACATATTATTTTCCCTATTTAGTGGCATTGATTTCTACCCAGCAGAATTTTGAAACACAACTTTGTCTAGGGCAGTGATTCCAGGCCAAGCTTTCATCCATTAGATGAAAGTTGACAGTCATAAAAAATGTGTGTTGGTTTACTGGAGTGTGAAAATAGCATCACGATGAGGCTGTTGAACTGTGTTCTCATTCTGATTTTTAGCCTGGATTGAAATTCATCCTTTCAGACCACACTAACTTGCCATGTCTAGCTTAACCACCTTCTGAAAATTTTCTTCTGGGATAAATTCTGAAAAAGTGTGTAGCCCAAATTAAAGGCTCTGTTAACTTATAATGTTGATCTAACTGATGCAGAGGAACTGAGGACGGGCATCAGCTGCAGAGGTGGGCAAAAATCTGTGGCCAACTGGGTCTGGCATACAGGCGTGAGGAGTAGTAGACCTGTGTCTCCTTTCAGTTTCTGCTTTAATGTAGTTTGTAAATTTGTTGTAGACAGATCCAATAAGTATTTCTATTTGAAGGTGAACCTGCTTTCTTCTCTGTCATATTTTATAGCTAGAAGTCTGCTTTCATTAGCTTCCTATTTCTAATACCTGCTGAGAG
Source organism: Phaethon aethereus (assembly GCF_964289735.1). NCBI lineage: Eukaryota > Metazoa > Chordata > Aves > Phaethontiformes > Phaethontidae > Phaethon > Phaethon aethereus. The sequence continues at coordinate 13,955,242 of NC_138588.1, read as the reverse complement.
ACAGAAATGTACCAGAGAACTGCTTCTCATTTTGAAATACCTGTACAATTTAGCTCAGCTTTCAGACCTCTGGTAGGGATCAACTCATGGATTTATAATGTGTAATTGGAAATGCATCCATTTCTGGCTGGAAAAACAAACTGTCTGATAATTATGATGCTTAGCTGCTTACTTTGGAAAGTTAATACCTGGAGAGTATGCCAGAAGTTTTTTGCTTCAGAGATGAACCCGAACAGTGGATCCTTTCTCATAATGGAAGAACTGCAAAACTTCTTGAAATATTATGGTAGTTTATGTTGTATAATAAGCCACAAGACAGTTCAAACTACTTCAGATTTTACAGAAGACTCAATTGTCAATTCTTTACTAAAGATGGTTTTTATTTAAGGAGAGCTGAAAAAGCCTTAGTCGTATTTTAATTCATATGTAAGTTGGTTTTAAAACTTCATTTTTAAAAACAGCAATGTTTCCTCAGACCCATTTTATGGAAAATGTACATGCAATCCTAAAAAATTTAAACTATTAAGGTTGGGTTTTTTTGTTATTCAAGTTGTCTTAGAACACTCGGTTTTAATAGCAGTAGTTGAAAACAAGCATCTTTAAGCTTACATGTTGAAATTTTGCTCAAAAAAACAAATGAAGTCACCACCAGTAAGCTGCATTGTGGTTGCATCTGCTTGCAGGGCCTTAATCGCAGTTGTCAGCACTCACATTATGAAAGCTTCTTTTCAAGTGGTAGTTCAGCAAAAATGCTTGCATGGGTCTGGAACTTAACATTGACGGACAAATTTTCTGCAACACTCTTTAAAGTGTCAGATTTATGGTGTAGGCAGCTTCTGCATGCAGTTTTGTATGTTTGAGATACTGTTCAATGTGCCATTAGGACTGTATTTGTACCCACAGCTACAGTATTGAGATATAAAATGTAGCTTGCCCAGACAGTAGAGCTTTATTCACTATAAGAAAACCAAGAATTGTACCTGCAGTTTAAGTAATTTCTTGAAGATGCTTTGGGGATAAATCTTTTTTTGTCACATGTGAAGCAATGATTTTTGCATTGTAATTACATCTACATGAGCATAAGAGCTGTGAGTCCAGCTCTGCTCATGCCTTGTTTCTGCCCAATGTTGTGTGGGTGATGACCATCTGTTGGTTTCTAGGTCACATTCTGGCACCCCTATAAAAGGCAATTAAACAGTTAACCTGCCCACAGCTCAGCATTTTTCAAGTTTTTAAAGCTTGGTCAACAGCTTTAGTTACTGACATACTGCCTCTTTTAACTGCATGGAGCATAATTGTTGTTGCTTAACAGCTAAACAGGGGTTGTTACTGAAGGCTAGGTGGAGGGTAAGCTTGAAACTGATTGTTAGATTTAGTGATTCCTCAAGTTGTTGAGAAACTTTTTTAAAAGAATATTTTCCTAATGTGGCATGTGATACATTTGTTGGTGGAAGCTGAAGATACCTACTATTACTGATTTACTAGTTGCTTTTTGATCTTTCTGATCTCTCAGCATTTTTCCTGATCTAGAAATTTGTGTCCTTGTCCTAATGATTTTACTTACGGATTTTATAGATTGTGTTGTATAGTCTTTTCCACTTGCAAAACATGTCTTGCTACATATGTTTTTGTGATCATGCTGCTATATCCTGTTTCTGTGGCTTACTCCATTCTTTGTGAATTTTGATGGCCTGTAAAAAAAAAATATATATGGGGGTTTTGTGCTTGTATTTGTCATTTCTTCAGTAATGTTTATCACTTTCCTCTTTTCTAGCTTGTCTGATATTTGTGTGTTTAAGCCTTCCTGTATTTGTCTATTGTTACCATTCCTAGGACACTGTCTGTCTGAGACCTCTGTTGTGTTTTTCTTGATTCCTTTGCACAAAACTACTGGAGCCACCACAGCTCTGGAGCCAGTCCTGTACTGGCCACTCCATCACCACCCCGCAAGGGTGTATGTAATGGTTGTCTCTTGATTATTCCGATGTATTTGCGTGTATGAAAAGCAACATTTCTAAATCCCCATTACTATGATAATGTGGTGGATTGACCCTGGCTGGATGCCCAGTGCCCACCAAAGCTGCTCTATCACTCCCCTCCTCAGCTGGACAGAGGAGAGACAGTGTAATGAGAAGCTTGTGGGCCGAGATAAGGACAGGGAGAGATCATTCAGTAATTACCATCACAGGCAAAGCAGACCTGACTTGGGGAAATTAGTTTAATTTATTACTGATCAAATCAGAGTAGGGTAATGAAAAATAAAACCAAATCTTAAAAACACCTTCCCCGCACCCCTTCTTCCTGGGTTCGACTTCGCTCCTGATTTTCTCTCCCTCCTCCCCCTGAGCAGCGCAGGGGGATGGGGAATGGCGGCTGTGGTCAGTTCATCACTCATTGTCCTTGCTGCTCCTTCCTCCTCAGGGTAAGGACTCTTCACACTGCCCTGCTCCAGTGTGGAGTCCCTCCCATGGGAGACATTCCTCCATGGACTTCTCCAATGTGAGTCCTTCCCACGGGCTGCAGTTCTTCACAAACTGCTCCAGCCCGGGTCCCTCCACGGGGTGCCATCCTTCAGGAACAGACTGCTCCAGGCTGGGTCCCCCACAGGGTCACAAGTCCTGCCAGCAAACCTTCTCCAGCCTGGGCTCCTCTCTTCACGGGGCCACAGGTCCTGCCAAGAGCCTGCTCCAGCATGGGCTTCCCACAGGGTCACAGCCTCCTTCAGGCAGCCACCTGCTCCTGTGTGGGGTCCTCCCCGGGCTGCAGGTGGAGGTCTGCTCCAGCGTGGACCTCCATGGGCTGCAGGGGCACAGCTGGCTTCACCATGATCTTCACCAGGGGCTGCAGGGGAATCTCTGTTCTGGCACCTGGAGCACCTCCTACCTCCTTCTGCTCTGACCTGGATGTCTGTTTCTCTCACATATTCCCACTCCTCCAGCTACAATTTGTTGTTTTTCTTCCCCTGCTTCTTAAGTATGTTACCCCAGAGGCTCTACCACTGTCGCTGATGGGCTTGGCCTTGGCCAGCGGCAGGTAAATCTATGAGCCAGCTGGCATTGGCCCTGTTGGACACAGGGGAAGCTTCTAGTAGCTTCTTGCAGAAGCCACCCCTGCAGACCTCACTGCTACTGAAACCTTGTCACGCAAACCGAATACAGATAAACATTTAAGAAATTAAATTATTAAGAAAAATTAATCTTAATTAAATCTTAATTTAATAAATCTTAATCAAATCTTTAATTTAATCTTAATCAAAAGATTAAGAAAAAAATTAGGTGATGGAAACAAAGATGAGAAGAATCCCTGAACTCTGTTCCTGTCTCCCACTCATCCTCCTTCAATCTTTGTGAAATGTCATGCTCCGAGAAGCCAGGTTACAGGGAAGCATTATTTACTGGGCAAAGGGAGTCTTGCAGGATTCTCACTAACAGAAAATAGTAGGCTTGAGAAGCTTAAGAATAAACTTTGCTAAATATTTTCTGATACAACTATGTGTAAAATGGGAATTGAGCTTTACTTTAACTAGATCTAGCTATTCTATATGAATTAATTTCAATCATACTGCTGCAAAAGATCTTTCAATAAGATTCTTCATTCTAAAATGTCTTCTGAACTCCATGCTGAATTAACTGTTCGTGGTGTTTGGTTTGCCCCTTGCCTCTTTCACTCTTCTTTCTTGTGCTCTCCTTCAGAGTCTTCTCTTAAAATAGAATCTTCTCCCCTTTGCCTATCAGGTAAAGAGCTTTCACACTGACAGCACCCAGCAAATAAATAGTGATGGATGGGAGCTCTGTGGCAGCCAGTAGGAGCATTCTGCTGGACCCCACCATGTTTAGTGCCCTTGACAGCTGTATATAGGAGAGGAGAATTCTCCTTTGTCTGGCTGTGGGAATTACTACAGGTTATTCTGCATCACTTATCTGAAGAAAACGGCGGCACAGAATCCATTTCTACAACCTGCCTGCCCCAGATGATGAAACCTTGATGGATCTTCTGTAGTTGTCTGTCTTTCTCCTACCTCTCAGAATTTCAGTCTGATTATGGCTAGGTTTATTCTAGAGATACTACTTTTGCTTCAATAGGGTCAATAAGTAAACGCTTATTAAAAATCTGTGCAAATCATAATATATCTGATAATATGGTATGCACTGCGCCCTCAGCATTTGTAACAGTATTATTTTGTCATTACAATAGCAATAGCTTTTCTCCCTTACCATGGCATAGTGATAGTGACGTTAAGTTCAGTTGCCGTAAGAAATGTTCCTTAGGCTCTCCTGCCTTTCCTGGTCAAGGGAAGGAAATTAAGGAGTTCTGGCAGATGAAGACTATAGAATACAGTTCTCTGAAATGCAGATCTCGTCTCTCTATAGTTGTTAAATCTCAGGGAAAGTGGAAGTGGCACATTCCTGGCAGGTTTGGAGGACCTGAAGTAGGCTGTTTAGCTGCAGCACGAAAGATAAATGGGCCCAGGAATTGGCTGCTGTTTACTTTGGTGACTGGGCCAGTGAAGAATAGTCTCTTCGAAATAGCTCTGTATTCTGTATGAAAAACTTTTTTCTGTCTGCCTGCAGAGATCCCTGTACCTACTGCTGCTCAAGTTGGACTTTTGGCATGTGATACAAAGCAGTAGTAAACTTCTTGCTGGTACATTCATAAAGAGGGCAATGAAATCTGTATGATAGCTAGCACTATATATGTATGTGATATGTATACATGCCTTTGATATTTGAACCTTCCCTTTTGTGTGTCCTTAGGCTACCCTTTTGGCATTTTCAGGAGTGCTCAGTGAAGAGCACTTTTTGCCTTTCTAGACTGCTGAGAACTTTAATCTCTGACGTACGTAATTGCAGTGTGAATTTCAAATATTCCATGCTGCTTTCAAAGCTGTGTGCTACATTGGTGATTAGGAACAGGAATGCTGAAGGAAACAAAGCAGTTTGAAAATATTAGGTTATTCTTTCTTCTTTCCTAATTTTAACTGACTAACTTTGTATGTTCAAATGTTCTTAATTTTTTAAAGGAATGCATTTAATTCAATAATACGTAAAGATGAATCTTTTGCTTTAGATAATACAGATATTTGTATTTTTTCAGGTTCCAGAGTTCTAAATCTGGAAAGATCTACCTCCACAGAGATGTAAGGCTCCTATTCTCTCGGAAATCCATGGAAGTCGATAGCGGCGCTGCATATGAACTCAAATCTTACACTGAATCTCCAACAAATCCTCAGTTTTCACCAAGATGCTAGCAAACAATGGCAAACTAAAGTATTCATTTTACTGTTGATTACTCCTTACAAGCGAAGATCGGTAGAGATGACAGTATAAAGTTAAGTCTGTAAAGGAATGAAAATAGCGCTCAAGAGAGAGAAGGTTCTTATGTGATCCTGGACCAGTTTTTAAAAGGTTTCTGGAATGAGCTTTGTGTATTCCAAGTAGACTGGAAACATACTTAAATCTAATCTTTTTGTACTGTTTAAAACCACTTCATTGGATGTGTTGCAATAGCAAATTCCCAAGTTAGTTTAGTGTTTACACTTTTTATTTTATTTTTCAGTTATTTAATATTTAATGTTTCATTTAATACTCAAGTGATGTTTGTCTTTAGTGTTCTAATGTAGCATAAATCCTATGTAAAATCATACTATGTATTTTTGGCATTAATATTGAAATCTGAAATATATACAGATGTCTTTAATCTGTGTGATGTTTTAAGTGATATTCATTTAAGTTATTGAAAATGGGGACAACAGGTGAATTTCCATAACATTTCATACTATGCAAGCATTTGTCGTCTTTTTGTCTTTAATGGTACTCTTTTCAGTTTTTTTCTCACATACAGGTTTAATAACACTTGACCATAGTGCAGATTGTTTATTTACTTACTCATGCATTCAGATCATTGCTTAGATTCATATTTTGCTCCCTCAATTTCTTTATTTCCGTAAAGGCCACTTTAATTTTGCTTTCAGTTATTAGTTTTTCTCACATAAAATTCCCAGCCTCCCCCATTTGATTTCTCAGATTGTGTTAAAGGATGTACTGTGCAAACAAATTAGTATTTATATCTTAAATATATGCAAAAGCTATGAAACTTGTACTTTCTGTTTTATTTTTAGTAAGGAGGATCTTCATGTAATCCTAAATATTTTTAATAGGTCAATTCCATTTAGGCCACTAGGTGGCCATAGGAAGTTTTACTAGAAATGCTACATTGGGCATATAAATATTTTCCAATACATATGTGTATTCCTAAAACAAAACACAGTCAGATAAACAGTTTATGGTAAATGTTAAACTGTGTAACTGAGAAATAAAGTTAGAAACATTTGATTATATTTGAGGTATATATTTAATAATGAAAATGAAGCTTTACAATGTTTGACGAAGATCTGAGTTTCTCAACTGTCTTACTTGGTTTATATATTTTTTTTTACATCGCTGTAGGTTTTCAGAGTGTCAGTAATATGAAAGTTGACCTTCATATTTGGGAGTATAACAACTTTTATGTGATGAAGACTCTGGAGAAAGAATGAACACGCATCTTGTATATTCAGCACTGCCCTTAGATGAGAGGAGAAGTCGGTGTATCATGAAATCTCCACAAGTCTGCCAGGGAAAGTAAGGGAGACCAGGCTTTCCAGATGATACTTATCAACTATCTTGTATATTCAAATGATGACTGTTGGTACGGAGGGGCAAAGCTCAGATACTACTCAGTCCATTCCTCACGTCATCAGTGTTTTCTCCTCTGTTACACTAGGTTTTCAAAGGTTAGCTAGCATTTATTTTATAAATGGGAAAAACTTGGGAAAAACTGTACAGGAAGAGATTGTTTGCAGTTTCTAGTCATTTGTGTGCTCTGTAAAACTGAGAAAAGGTTTCTTTTGGTAGCAGAAGAGTCAAATATGACTGCAGTTGTACTGTGTACAGAACTAGGATCTAGACTAGTATAATGAGAATGTGTCCTAGTTTCTTCATAGCTACTATTGAGTTATAAGCAAACTGCATGTATCCTCAGAATACTTATTTGTGTCATGGTGCACATCTGCTTGCATACTTGATGAAAAAAAGGATGAGAGAAGGACATGCTTTTAATGAAAAGTCACAATTCACCCGTACGAGATTAACCTTTTATTTTGCACTGACAATATGCAATGCTTGTATGTCTATATCTTAATAACTTTAAATGACTTCTTCAAGCCATCCTTTTCTCCCTTGAGAGTAATATATTCATTTGTTTTGAACAGCAAAGAAGTGTGGATTTTGAATATGTGGTCACTACAAGTAATGCCTAGGAAAAAAATGTGTATTGACTTAAATAGTCAAACTACACTTAGTCCCTTTATGGATTCAGAATGGAAGTGACCTTAGATTATCCGTGAACAACTTTAAGTCATTCTCCATTTACAGCTTCATCTGAGCTAACGCCTTCCATTAGGGACAAACACCTGGAGAAATGCTGAATGTTCATAAAATATGAACTGAATTCCACATAGCCTTCTATGCATAGGTTAAGAAATGAGACTAGACTAATTTTGGAGAGGTTGTTTGCTTCCTCTCTTTACTGCTCAATAGGCTCAACCATATGGAATTATTTTTGACAAATGTTTCTGAGTGGTTTATGAGGGCCTCCAGAGATGGACGCTCCAAGTAATCTCTTCCAGCGTTAAACTATACTTCTCATGAGAAAGCTATTTATAATGTCTAATTGAATCTTGCTGCAGTTGAAGTCAAATACTATAAGCAAAGAAAACAATTTAGTTCTTGTATCTCCCTTCTCAGTCCTGTTTTCTATATCTAAAAAAACTCCGGACTGTTCAGTCAGCCTTGCCTTGTAGATTTTTGTCTTCTGCACCTCTCATCATTCTGGCTTATTGCTTGCTTCTTTTGGTCTGAATCTGTCTTGAAGTGCCTCAAGCTGAACACAGCATCCCAAGCAGGGCTGCTCTGTGGCAATTAGACTGGACGGATTGGTTGATAAGTCTTATGGATACGTCCCATTATAATACTTGATTTTTCAGTATCAGATGTTAACTTACATTCATCTTGTTATCTACTTTAACAGAGGTGTCCTACCTGCTTGTTCCTAATATGGTAGCTTTCCTGCATGTGTCATTATTGAACCTCATTCTCCTACTGCCCAGGATCTTCTATCTGATCTTCTGTTTGAATCTGAATTGCAGTTATTTTCTAGTGTTCTTGTAGCTTCTCTTACTCAATGTAATCTTCTAATATTAATAAAGTTTATAGTACATTATCTGGGTCACCAATGAAACTGATGAGCAGTGTTGGCCTTGGGAAGCCCTTTGTTGAAACCCTACTAAACACAGCATTACTGTTTGAACACTTGATATAGCCATTTCCAACAAAACTTGCATCCACCACATTAAAGTTTCATCTAGTTGAGTTTCCCTGATTTGCATGGGGAAGCATCAGAAGCCTTATTAATGCCAGAAGACATCTGGAACTTTAGCCACCTTCACCCACTTCTCCACGCAATCTGTTTCCCTTTTGTTAAAGGAAATAACGACTGCGTGAAACCCTTGTTCTTAGTTGTGAATTCATGTCTAGCTACTAAGTTTCTTTTGAGTGCTTATTTTAGATGATTTATCAGGTAATTATTGATTAAACAGCTTAATTACATAGCTTGTATTCTGTCTTCCCCTTACTCCTATGTAAATTCAGAAAAAAGGCCATGCTGTTAGTTTCCTGGAAGCTCCCTCATTTTCTGCAGGTTCCTATATAGGTGACCACTAATTAATTGGAGAGTGCTTCAGTCAGTTGTCTAAACTCTTAAAGATAATTTTTCATCCAAGTTGAAAATATTTACCAGATAAGGAAAAAAACAACGGATTCAAGTATCCTATAAACTGAGCTTTCCGTATTCCAGCTTGAGGTTATACTCTGTTTGTTACACTAGCTATCTTGATTGTGCCAGATTGAACAAAAGAAACGTTAAATCCTTTGGTCTTTACAAGGTTTGTTCAGTAACTTTCAGTAATGATTCTGTGTCCCTTTGTCTTCATGATCTGCGTCAGACGCACATCCCTAAAAAAGTGACCTAGTTCGCTATATGCTGCTTGCTTGTATTTGAGGCCATTGAAGAACAACTGCTTTTCCCGAGGTTCTTAATTTATTTCCCATCCTTCCTCTGCATTGTATAGTTTACACTTGTTCCCCTAAAGAAATAACTTCATTAAGGAACTGCTGAATCCTCAAAACTGTTTTCCCTCACATTAATTTCCTAAGAGATTTGAAAGAAATTCCTGAAGTTTGCATTCTTGTCTGCTGTCGCTGCTTTGTGGTTCTATTTCCTTTCAAAATGGATGAACATAATCTTTTTTTATGATCATTCTTTTGCTTTTTACGCCTTCAGACCATTTCTCCCTGGTTTTGATAGAAGCAAATGTGGCACACCCACCATTATCACTGCTTTTTCTATCATTAGGAAAAATAATGCTCGCTAGCGCCTTCTGTGATTTTCGTGTGCAATCTGCCCTGCTGTACCTCTCTCTGAAGGAGGGATGTGCACATGCCTTGAGTTCTTTACAACTACACAATCCTGGTCTCTGGATGAATCTCTCAGTTGCTAAAAAAAATCTTCCACCTACTGGTTTGGGGGTCTTTTAGTAAAAAATTGGTGACTTTACAGCGTCTGTTTTCATTAAGAGACTTTTCTGACCTGTCTTAGTCTGTTTTGTGGACCTTAAATGCACAAAGCCTGTCCTTGCCCATCCTTCCAGGACTGTGCTCAAGCTGGTTTACCACATGCACGTGCAGGGTCTGCAGGGTGGAGAGCATGTGCTGGTTCTCAGCCAGAGGGCATGCCAAATAGAGACGATACACCATGGCAGGAGGGCTGGAGGTCAAAATCATGGGAAGGCAGTGTAAGGTGATATGAAAAGATGTTTTGTATTGGGAAAGTGGGAGTGTGCATTCATTTAACTAAGTATGAAGTAAAACCTATAATTTATTGTTCACATAATCCTCATATTTAGGGATCACTAAAGGTTTATTAATGGTGAGCTATTTGAACTCCTCCTTTATGTTCTTAAAGTCTAAGAGAGTCCACGGCAGGTTATTGTTCTGCCAAGAACCAGGCAGTGAAAAGTAGAGGGGGAGGGAAGAAAATACTTTATATAACTTGATACCATGCTGTTAAGTTTCAGTGGACTATCCTCAGATAGTCTGTCTCAGGTCTGTCTGTCTGCTGGTGTCTGGGATTCAAAAAAAGATCCTCAAGTAAAGCTGCTGAGGACTCGGCTCCTACTCTGATCTGTAGAAGTAGCCAAAAGCACTAATTTTAGCCAAGCAGCCAACAGTCTTTTTTCCCCTTTTACTCTGATGTCGGGCCGGGGGGGCCGCATGGGCCATCCTACAGGAGCAGGGCACGGCAGGGCCCGAGCTGGGTCCCAGTCCCGGGCTGCTGCGGAGGTCCCAGCGAGGCGCCGGGGCTGTGGGGGGGCCGAGACGCAGTCTCTGAAAGCCGCGCCCAAGCTGCCCGCCAGAACTCAGCTATCCCCTGCTGCTGCGAGCAGGTCTCTATGGCTGTGGCTCTGTGCTTCGACGAAGGCCTTGTGCGCTTCAGAGGGCCTGTGTCGCCGGGAGAGCCCCGGGCATCTCCCCTGTGTCGCTCGGGACAGGGTCGGACGCGGCAGGGCGGGAGAACCACCGCCCTCCGGACTACAGCTCCCAGCGTGCTCGGCAGAGGACGTGACGTTGAGGGGCGGAGACGGAAGCGGCTCCTTCAGCGGCGCTAGGAGCGTGGCCAGGCAGCCCGGGGAGACTGAGCGCGGAGGAAGTCTGGTCCTTCCGGCGCACCGTCGTGCTAGCGGCCGCCATCTTGTGCGGGAGGTAGCAGCATTGCGCTGCGCGGAGGAGCGGCGGTCGCGTCTTCCTTGCCTGCCCTCTCGCCGCCGTCCTGCTTCCGCGGCGCCATGTCTGCCGAGAGTCCCGAGCCCGCCTCGGCCGAGGAGCAGAAGGTGGGTGGCCGGCAGCCCCGCCGAGGAGCAGAAGGAGGCCCTTGGGGCTTCTCCCGCCTCCATCCGCGCCCTGAGGCGGAGCGGGGGCGCCCCGGCCGGGCCTTTTTCTCCCTCAGCCGGGGGAGCCTCGCGGGCCACTACGGCCCTTACGGCAGCATCTCCCCGTCCTGGCTGCCCTGCTCGCCGCGCCCGGAGCTCCCGTCAGAGGAGCGTCCCTGGCCGGGGAAGAGGTTCGGCCCTTCCGCCGCCGCGCAGGAGAGCAGGAGGAGCCGGGCGCCCTCCGCAGCCGGCTCGGGCGGGACGGGGCCGGGGCCTGCGGCGGCAGCGGCGCCGTACTGCAGGCCGGAGCGGCTGGAAAGGCGCGGGCCCTGTCGCCCGCGGCTGGCGGAGGCTGGAGGCGGAGGAGCGGCACCACCATGTTGGCTTCTGCGCTGGGGAGTTTTTGTTCTCTGTTAAATCATTGGCGTGCTCTGGCCTGGACGGACTAATGGCGCTTCCTCGCTCCCTAGACCGGCCTTGACTCTTCTCTCCTCCGGGTGTTTTGCCTGCCAGGGCGTCATGGGTTAAAGAATTTCATCTCACAGTCGCAGGGGCTGGAGACCAGCGATAATCCGGTGGCCAGACGTTTGTTTCACTTTTAGAAAATGTTCAGTTTTTACCGTAAGCTATTTAGAAGGAGAAATAGCCAAAACACAATGGCTGTGACCTCTTCTAGTTAAGACTTTTAGGAAGAGTAACTGTCTGGGTTGTCTTGTGATGGCACTATTATGTCACCTCTGTAATTAATAATTTTATAGTTTCTTAAGTGGGATTTGGCTTCACAGATAACAGTATGCTGTTAGCAGCTTACCTCTGTCGGCTGTGACTTTAAGAAGCCGTTTGTTTTTCAGCCTTATCATTGCTCTGCGTACTCAGTTGCAATCTCCAGAGCGATTTCTGATAGGGAGAAGTTATGAAACACAAGTACTGCTTTGAAGGAGGCTAAAAGAAAAAGCTTAATCTACCCCACCTGTCAAATTTTTGTTTAATAATTTACACTTTGTAATATGAGATAGTCATACAAGTAGAGCTTTGGGGGTTAATATGGAATTATACCTTCCTAATAAGTGCAGTAATCAGAACTAGTTTCTATGGCAGGTCTGTAATCTATTATTAAATGCGTGTGTTCTGCAGCTCGACTTAACATTCGTGTTGGGTAGACTACTGAAGGGATACCGTTCCTGTTGAAAGCCTGTAAAAATAAATCCCTGGTCTATGCAACACTCCTAGAATAGCTCTGTAATAAGAGCATAGTAAAACATTTGGTAGCAAGCTTATTGTGATACCTTCTAGTGTGTTCTGATGAAGTCAGCTGACTGGGGCTGGTTTAGCTAACTAAGTTTCAGACTGAAGTCTTGAAATTCAGGGCTTACACACTGTTTTGGAAAATTACCCTTTCTTTGAGAGGCAGGAGTCCTTTACTGATTTGCTAATTTAGTTTTAATCTGATGAGGTGTTCAAGACAAATTAATAATGTCAATAAAATAAAACTTTGTGAGTTTATGTCCTGTTAGGATACTGTGGTATCAGTGGTTTTATGGCATTGCAATACTAACCTTCACCAAAACTGTCTGGGTAGGCAAAATTGAACATTGACTCAGTTAATGCTTAGCTTTGAAATACTTATATAAACAGCCCAATTTTGCAGTACTTATTCATACGTATGCTTAAAAAAGATGAAACACCTAAACGAACTTAGCGTTTTCATGATCAGACCTCTTTTCTAAACTTTTCTAGCATGCTGTAAGAAGCTTGTGCATGTGTTAGGTGAGAAAGGTATTAAACAAGAGATTGATATAAATTGAAAACTTGCCAAGACCAGTGTTTCCTGTTCTCGGTGTGAAAACTTGGGATAGTGGCAGGGGGAAGTTCAGCAACAAAGAAACTTTAGACATTGGAGAACATATGCTTGGTTGACCGACTCTCTTTTTACCTCAAAAGCCTGTATTTTTCAGGAAGCTTAGGGGTGGTGCGTTTTGTTTCTGGACTGGCTTTTGCTATGTCAGTTTGCTGTAGAATTGTGCTGTTACCATGTTTTTCCCATTTTCTGATTTACATTTTGTCTAATATATTTAGCTAAAGAGGATGAGCTCTTCATACCAGAGTTTTAAAAGGCTGATGGCTCTTTTTTTAGCCATGCAGTTCAGTTGTACAACATATACGGAACTTTATGTTGCTAGTACATCTGTAAAGATTAAAAGCAAAAGCTATCTTTAAATGAGCTAGGTAACTACTGCCTTCCTAGTAGATCCTTTTAATGAAGTAAGCAGACTTCATTAGCTGTGTCAAATTCCTGTAGAGAACTAAAATTGTAACTTTTGTGTGGCTGTCACTAGGAAGAAGAGTGTGTTATATCTTGATTTCCGCCCCCCCAATCATTTGTTAGTCACATGGTTGTTGCTTCTGTAACTCAAGGGAGACTGTTATAAATGTATAAATGTCCTTGCCTTTGGCAAGGAGTTCTACAGCTTAACTATATTTTATATGAAGAACTGTTGTGTTAAGTATTTTTTTTTGAACCTGCCATCAGATGGTTTGTTTGACATCCCACATCTTTGTATTGAAATTCTTTAATTGGTCTTACGTAGTTTTTTAAGCCTTAGTTGTTCTTCCTCATCCAGAGTAAGAGACCATAGTCTGTATCTTTTTCATCTGCATTGATGCATAAAACTGTATTTTGTGTTTTGGTTGCCTGCTGTGTGATGATTTGTCACCCCTGTGAGTTCACATAAATGTCTCCTTTGATGCACTGTGAATACATATTTACGTAAGCTACATATTGTTTGCTTTCTGCTCTTAAAAATTATTTCCTTTTGGTTAGTATTGGCAAAACATGCCCCCTCAGATGCTTTTTCTGTTGGCTCAACAGTGAGTACCCAGTGATTCAGCATTAGATGTTGAACACATTTAGCCGAAAGGATTGATCTGAGAAAATCCAGTCAGTGTTGGCATGATAATAAAGCATAATAGGAAGAACAGCAGCTGAAAAATTATCTTTTGTAACACATGAAAACTGTGGTCTTGGCTAGTATGATATTATATAGTGAGAAATAGTGTAGTTCTATGTTCAGTAGTGTCAGGGAAACTTTCCCCTTTATATATATTTGTTTTTTGCACTGTATTGCCTAGCTATGTTTTCATCTAATAAAAAGCATTGGTTCCTGTCTTCATAGAAGTTTCTCTTAAACTCTTATAAGAATTCCTCTTTCCTTGGTAGAACTGTTAATTCAGATTCCCACTGTATTGTGCAAAGCTGTCTTTGAGATGTCTTGGCCTAATGGAACAATTAGACAATGTTACACTCTAAATCTGTTGTTACAACCTTTGCTTCTGAGGTTTCTTCCCAGAAAGATGTTGACTCTTCTAGAAATTCTAGAACTTGGAGGTTTTATAAAAGATACAGGAAGGCACTGGGGTAGGCTATTATGGTGGCTCTAGTTCTCTGGCAGTTTTGGCTTAAGTAGCTCCCAGCTGCTTGTGTTCCTCTGTCCTCCCTGCTGCTGTGCTAACATACCTGTTTGTGCAGCTGCTTGGTGATCCCGACTGTGGAAATGGATCCAAAGGAAACACAGCCCAACCAGGAAAGAAAAAAAGAAAGAAGGTTATTTTTCTGTTGAATTGATTTCTGTAACCCATTCATGTGGAGTACATGCAGTCATGCTGACTGATGCAATGCAAAGGATGATGACATGGATGGAAAGAGTATGAAGGGGCTGCCTAAGCAGCTCTAAGTGGATATGAAACCTTAGTCCCAGATTAATGTGAGGCTCTCCTGATTTCAATGGCAGTTCTTATTTCCTGCCTAAAAGTCTTTCTGTGACTTCAGATGATAACAATTCAACACTACAGCAGTCAGTGCGAATCAATATATACTAGCAATGGTTTGCATGCAAAAAAAAAAAAAGCCTTGGCCAAATACTGAAAAGTAGCAAAACAAGAATTTTGAATGGAAGATATTTTAGAAATGATCTAATAGAAGAAATTGTACTTCATACATCAAATTGCTACGTCGACTGGAACAAATGAGTGTAAAGTAGAGGTCAGTGTTGAAAGACTGGATGTACAAACTGCAGTTTTTGCCAAGTGAGTGTCTTCAAATGATTACTTTGGCCATCCATATTTTACAGTGTACTCATAAAATAGGCATTTTATTATACACAAATGCACTATCCAACTGTCTTCATCCTTATAATTTTAGGGTAATTATAGACACATACAGAGAAATACAGCATTGTTGCTATTAATATGATAGCAGGAATGTTTTTGAGACTGAGCTACTTTAAACACTGTTTCACAGTGAATATCAACACATTACAGTTAGAGCAATTATACAAACTAGATTGTTGCAATGTAAGTGCTAGTCAGTCTGTGCAACTTCATGATCAAACAGGGGTAGTTGGAAAAAAAAAAAGTCCTGTGGCTCTTGCTCATCTTTCAACATTTGTTTGTTCTTAGTGGAATACTTGTGTTGACTAAAAAATGTTTTTTGTTTGGGGGTTTTTATTTTTCAAAATGGAATAATTTAATTTTAGTATAGACTAGTTTTATGTGAAAGAGAAATGCATTGATTAGATTCAAACACGTCTCCAGGAAAGGTACCTAAGATGGGAGTCTGAACTCTGCAGTTGCTGTCAGTATTTGAGAGAGAATATATGAAAATGTCTAATGAAATAATTGATATGTTCACTTGGTGGCAGCAGTTGGCATGTTGGTGAATTACCTGTGAAGGTATTCAGCATAACTAGTTCATTATTGTATATTTCATTTACAGTATTGCTAATTGTCTTTCAGGAAATGGAGGATAAGGTGATCAGCCCAGAAAAAGTTGAAGAAGCAAAATTGAAAGCAAGATACCCTCATCTGGGCCAGAAGCCAGGAGGCTCAGACTTCTTGAGGAAGAGGCTTCAAAAAGGAGTGAGTTCTTTATTGTCCACAGGGTATGGACAAGAAATTCGAAAATTCCTGTATCTGTGATTTTTTTTTTTTTCTATTCCATGGGCCTTTTTGTGAGTAAAAGAGTGCTAAGAAGTTTAAACTTTGTTTGTGAAAGCACAAGGAAGAGCAGTTTCCACAAAACAAATGCCAAATTGGCAGGACAGCTGTTTTACAGCATTGATGGCTCAACTGCACTTTTCAGAAAAAATTCAAGTTAGAAGCTGGCTAAATGCTGCTGTGATAGACTTCATAAAAAAAAAAAAAAAATCACAGTAAACACTAAGGGTTAGAACTTCATCCCTGTTTCGTACTGATCTAATCTTGCCCATTCTTATGTCCCCAAAACATTATCTCCAACTCTTACTATCCATGTGTTTAGCACGTGAAAGCTTAGTGTCTGCTCTGTTACAGCAGGCACCATCTGACATCGGTGGCTTGAGAATGGCAGTGTAATTCTGAATATACACCCTAACCAAAAACTAATGCTAGAAGAATGAAGAGTTAGTAGTTCAATATTATTCCACATTTAACCAGTGACTCTTATTTTCTTAGTTACTCAGCTGTTTTTTTAGTTTAGTTATTCATAAAGTGATTATATAATGCCTTTCAGGCATGCTAGAACTCTGTTCTTTGAGTAATCCTAATATATATCACTACTTCTGATGGTGCTTTCATTGCTGTCACACTAGTTTTTGTTGTTTGTTTTTTTTTTTACTATCATCTAGGCCTTTTGAGTGCACGCAATGATTCCAAGTATAAATCCACCGCAAACCAGCTGCTGGAGTTCAGTGCTGATCTAATTCTGTGCTATCTGGTAACATCTCCTGCAAATTGTTACTGTTGGCAGGTTTTTTGGATAAGCTTTCTCTCATAAGTTGGAGCGTATGCAGCATAGTTAATGGCTGCTGGGCATGGGCAGGCGGTAGATTAGGGGACTCCTTTTGTGAGTTACACTCTGTTGTCAGCGGCAGCCTAAATGAGACTTCAGTGGGTTCAGTGCGTGTAGACACAAAAGGGAGAAGGTAAGTACGTACTGTGATGATAGTTCAGGAAAACAGACCAGCATCTGCTCCCTAAGGATTGATGGCCATAAAGGAATTATGACTGTTTGCACTCAATGCAAATGTGAGGAAAACACACCACCAACGATAACAATCTGTACAATATCTTCATCTTGATTATAGTACTATTTAATGCAAAGGTCGTTGCAGCCTATATTTTCAAATTTGAGCAGAGGTGGACCAGTGGGCATCTTAATTGACTAAGTATTTGGGATTTTGATAGTTTGATGAAAGAAGGCATGAAGTTGTGGATGCCAGTTAGTAATCTGCCTTCTTCAGTTCTCCACTCCTGATGTGGTGGTAATAACTTTCTTCTGTTTTATTTTTTTATTAATTTTTGTTTAGTGTGCTCTGTGTCTTAAATGAGGAAGCATCTTTACTTGATGTAGATGCCTGGTGTACCTCGGGCTGCCTGGATTGCTGAAATTGAAAATAGAATGGGGATAATTAGTATGCTTTCAGATAGTGCTTCTGACATGAAGACACCTGGACAGACATAGTCAGTTTGAAAGGGATGATCAAATACAGGCCATCTATGAGAAGCTAGAGTAAATCAGAGGAAAATACAGGAATAAGTTAAAGGAAGAAATGGGCTGATATTCTAATGCATGAAGGATAGTAGGTTTTCCCAGATATTCTTCTAAATGTATTTAGTCAACTGTAGCAGAGATTTTGTTTGATTTGGCAATTAGGACACACTCTGCCCATTAATGTATGCTGTCCAGAAATGTTCTGCATTGGGTGCACACACCATTATTAGGACACTTTCTCCAGAATAATAGTAGATGAGGACCATGCTACACCATGCTCCTATAGAGGGATTATATTTGGAGCTCTTACATGGACAGAAATAGGTATCTGTTAACAGCAGCAATGCATCTAAAAATTGATCAGTTCTGTTACTACCTAGTTGCTGTTTAAAAATTACTTTTGGTTGCTTCAGCCTTAAGGGGCAAAATATGAAAGCCTTTCTCCAAATCGCATTATGTTATAACTTGAGGTCTAGTCTGCAGATGCAGTGCTAGAACATTGAGGTATAAATAGGGATTTCACTGTCCAAAGGATTGAATTGGGTAAGTTTATGGATAAAAGTGTGTGGTTCAGATGTAGTACTGTCTGCATGGGAGAAACAGATTTGGTAGCTTTAAGGCTCTGTCAGGGAACATCTAAAGCCTTCTTCAGGAGGCCTTGCATAAAGAACCTTCCCCTTTGCCCCCTGAGGTAAAGGCATGTTAGGTGTTGAAATTACTTCTCTCTAATAACTGCTGCTACCGCACGTTTTGCAGCTGGTTAGTACTAATGCAAAATAAATTGTGGTAGTAGTAATGCTGCCTGGAAGCACGTAAACATAGAAGGTAGTGATGGCTGTTGCTCAACAGCTGACAAGCTGTTGAAAATCATGGGTTGCAAGTACCTTAATGGTAGACCTCATAGTAAGATGTAAACAAAATACAACTTTTCCTGCAAAATGTGGCAATGAGCAGTTGAAGACTTGTTGCAGACCTAGGGTGAAATTCCATGCCTCATCTTACCATGATGCAGACAACAGTTTTTTGGTTTTACATCCATAGATAAGTTAATGTTTTGAGAAATCTGACAACAAAAAAGACTGTTAAAGGTAATGCTGATAAATTTGCTGAAATATTTAGGAACACTGTTTTAGAAATTCAAACTTTTTGTACTTGTTTTTGTATTGAGAAGAAACCTGGAGTGTGGGATAAGAATTTCCTTCACACAGTGCTTTTCAGAAGGACTGCACAGTAGGTTTGACTTTGCTAAATAATTGGTTTGGGAAATTTAGGGATTATGGTTTCACTGTTTCAATGTATGCAGATAAGAGGTTTTCTTGTTAACATGCAGTTTCATGCTACTTTGATCTTCTGGTATGATAGTGAGCTGTTCTCTGGCTCTAGTTCATGCATTGTTTGATTATTCTGTGTAGAAGAACTTGTTCACCGCAACAAAATTTACAAACCCCAGGGTTTCACCTGTGGGAGATTAGAGCTCTTGGGAAAACCAGGGCAAAAATGATGTTCACGTATGGTCTGAGTTTAATGGTATGTGTAGAACCTTAACTGTATGCTTGCCTAACGTTACGAGTTTAGCTGTTGTCATGGTTTTAACCCCATCTGGCAATTAAGCCCCACAGCTGCTCGCTCATTCGCCCTGCAGTGGGATGGGGGAGAGAATCAGAAGTGTAAAAGGGAAAAAACTCTTGGGTTTAATAGGTAAAACAAAAGCCGTACACACAAGCAAAGCAAAACAAGGACCTTGTTCACCATTTCCCATGGGTAGGCAGGTGTTCAGCTGTCTCCAGGAAAGCAGGGCTCCATCATGTGTAGCAGTTACTTGGGAAGACAAATGCCATCACTCTAAATGTCCTCCCCTTCCTTCTTCCTCCCCCAGCTTTATCTGCTGAGCCTGGCATCGTATGGTCTGGAATACCCCTTTGGTCACTTGGGTTCAGCTGTCCCGGCTGTGTCCCCTCCCAACTCCTTGTGCACACCCAGCCTACTCACTGGTGGGGTGGTGTGAGGAGCAGAAAAGGCTCTGACTCTGTGTAAGCACTGCTCAGCAATAGCTAAAACATCCCTGTATTATCAAGACAGTTTTCAGCACAAATCCAAAGCATAGCCCATATTAACTACTATGAAGAAAATGAATTCTGTCCCAGCCAAAACCAGCACAGCTATGTGTGCTTAATAGTCGTGATAAGATTTTTTTTTTTTTAATCGACATAGAGCTACCTTGCCTAATCAGGAAGATTTTATAACTGGTTTTAAAATTTAAGGAATCTATTTAACCGTGTAATTCAGTGTATGCATCTGATAGAATTTCAGGCTTTTAAATATATGTGTGTTTTGTCTTCTAGCAAAAATACTTTGATTCTGGTGACTACAACATGGCTAAAGCAAAGATGAAGAATAAGCAACTTCCTACTGCAACTCCTGACAAGACAGAAGTCACTGGTGACCATATTCCTACTCCACAGGATCTTCCACAGCGGAAACCATCTCTTGTTGCTAGCAAGCTGGCTGGCTGACGAGAACAGCTGAACTGCATGATTATTCTCATTCCTGTTATTTCTTCTTAATAGTTATTTCTCACCCTCATATCCCCCTCTTTCTTTCTTACACTAAGTCATGAGACTGACAGCTTTGCAGGTAGCGATAGCATGTGCTGCTATTGTAAGGGAGTACTGTTAAGAGTAAAACGTGTAGTATTTGGACTAGTTGAGAACAATGCACTGATAAAAAAGGACAAGTTTGTTTAGAGAAATGCAATCTACTTGAAAATGTACATATTGCCCATTTCCTAGTGTAGGACTGGTTCCAGCAAGTGACATCGCAAGTTTTACAACTTCTAATGTTTCTGCTTTTGTTATTTCATCTTAATTACAGCATATTTGTATTTAATATAACCTCCAGTTGTGTTGGGTTTTTCTTCTGTGTTTGGGTTTGTTGTCTAAAATAGAGGTTTAGACCACAAGTTGCTAGATGGTAAAGCATGTATAAAAACAAAGACAGGGCTCTGATTGAATTTTGTTTTGCTTTTGAACTTGAACGGCCTTAAACCTGTTTCAGCTTTAACAATAGAGTTTTTACTTGGGCAATATTTGCCCATTCTGGTGTAACTCTTGTGAATCTAGTGCTTATTGACAACTGCCTGTTGAAGCTGGTATTCTTTTCAGTTCTGTAGCTTAGGACACACTTTTGTTGAAGATGTGAATGAAGTGTGCATGTGCATAGACTGTTGAATTCACTCTTGTGCCATTTTTGTAAATACAATAGTTTTGCACAACCTTTTGCAAACGTCTTGGTTTTACATTTAAAAAAGCAGATAATGTGCCAATCAAAGCACAAGTGATTCTGTATCTTTCCAAGTCTTGCCCTGAAACTAAGAGCCCAGAATCTTGCTACTGAAAGTAAAAATTGAGTACCTGAAACTTGTGAAACACTTATATTTACACTTGATTCAACCTTATGCTTTTGTGGTTGTATATTTTGTTTCGCAACAACGTCCAGCATTCAGATATAAATCTGGAGTTTGTACTTATATTTGGAGGCAAGTGCCCTTTCTGTTCAGCAGCTCTTTAAGCTTTTAAAGCTGAAATGCTCTGTCTGATGACATGGGAGATGGCTAAATGTACTGTGTTGGAGTTTCCTACATGGCAAACTACAAATCTAGGCTTGCTAAGGTTTGATATACAATTGTATTTGGGCTATTTTAGTATTCTGGAAGTGGAAAGGTATAATTTTTTTTTTTTTTTTTTTTACTCCTGAAGTGGTAGTCAACTAACTCCTTTTCTCTTTGTTATACAGCAGCCCCTCATTGACTTTGGGGAGACAAAGAACTGGAAGTGGTATTTATGTAATGACCTATTGAGAAATAGGTAACTTTTCATGTCAGAAAACAGGAATGAACTTCAGATCATCTTTTTGATGCAGGTCGTAAGTACTAGAATGCCAAAATATATGGTTGATATTAGATAGGTTCATGCATTTAAAAGCATGTTTGTTCAACAAAATCAGAATATTAAAAGTGCAGTATGATCCATAATGTAATTGATTTTAATATAGGTAGTCACAGCCTTGATGTTCTTTGGGAGTATAAGAAACTCTTTAAAAAGATCAGTTTACTGAATACTTTTTTCTTTAAAGAAACAGTTAGAAACAGCCTATTAAAAACAGAGTGGGTATTATAAGAGAAAACTCTTAAAGATGGAAGTTTTTAGAAGGATGTGCTTTGTGTTGATGTATTCAGAAAGGTCTTACAGGATAAAGGACTGCTAGTCAAAAAGAACACTGGCACATTTTCCACAATGTTCTCTTCTAAAGGCAAACATGAGAAAATGATAAAGAGAAAATGAATAATCTTAATTTGGTCCTGTTTTGATCGGAACATGAGCAAAGTGTATCAGTGTCTATATAATGTCGGTTCAAAGAATTAATTCCAGAGAATTTCAAAATTGCTAACCTGATTCTTTTCGAGTCTGTATAGCCCTTTTCTAGTAATTAAATGGGCTCTTTCAAGCCTGTCCTTATTCTTTATCCTCCACTAGTATTATAAAGAATTTGTGATTTTTGCAGAACAGGTTGAAGAAACAGACCTACTTGACTTTGAGAGAATAGCAAGGAAACTGGATATATTGGAGCAAACTGCTTTTTATAGATGTTTGTCCTAATGTGAAAATCCCTCTTTATTTTTGTATGTATAAATGAAATTGAAACTTAATGATAGGACTGGGCCTGAAACAAATTTTGAAGAATTTAAGGTGACTTGCTGTGTATTGTCTGGTGCCACTATTGTGTAGCTTACATAAGGTGAGCTTTTGTGATGTTTGGGAAGGTATTAAAAAAAAAAAAAAGCCATTTAAATTTAAACATTCCACTCAGCTACAACTCTGTTTGTCCTGCTGGTTGGACAACACAAGCTCTTCCGATGTGCACTTGGTGACTTGCAGTTCTTAGGATTACTACAAATTCAGCTATGAATATATTACCCTTGTATATTTGAAGTACTGTAATACTAACTAGGTCAATGACTGATCATGAGCCTTCACATCTGACAGACCTCCGCAGCAGGCACAGCTATTTTGATTCATCCACTGTATAAAACTTAAGTCCAGTGATCACTTAACAGTAAATCATACATGACTGCAAATTGATGCTTACTCCAGCAAGATAACTCAGCTATCCAAACTTATGTACATAATGTATTATATGAGTTTTACCATTTGATAATTACCTTTTTCAAAGAAAACCTGTCCACGCTGTAGACTGGCAGTCCTTTTCGTATCTTGCCTTTAAAGATAGATAGTGTTTAGTTATTAGAGTAATACTCATGTAGGCTTATAATAGCAGATAGCACCAACATTTTATTCGCGATAATTAAGTGGATTAATTACAACTTCACAGATATGTCCCCAGATCTGTAGTACCAAAGGCTTCCCTCTCATTGTTCTTGATGTAGTAGGACAGTGTTCGTGTAAAGGCTACAGGAGTACATTTTGTTGGACATACTTACACCCAGTCAAGATGTTAAGGTGATAAAAATGTCATTTGTTCTTTACAAACTTACACATTGTATAGTATACAGAATAAATTGATCTACTTAGGTTTTTATTGCAATGTGGAGATTTGTCTTGTCTTTACTGTGGTTTCCTAAAAGATCCTGCATACTATGGAAAATTTCTAAAACCTAACTCTTGCTACTCTGTATCATTAAAAATATGACTGGGCTTTGGTTTCTAGTATGTTAGATTACAGAATTACTTTAATGTAATCACATTTATATATTTCAGTGCTTATTTTTCTAATAAGGCAATTAAAGCTTATTGTTTGGAAACTCCGTAACAGATGATTGTTTTGGTCCCTTGCACTGAGTGAAGGGGATTTCTGGGAATTAGCTTGGCATATTGAAGTTTGCATTGCTATAGACTGTATTGGCCTGAATATGGCAACATTTCCAAGAAATCAAGATGCTGGAAAAAGTCCAACTAGTTTCATGTTCAGACTGACTTAGGTGCTCATCTTTGTGCAACTTCAAGATCCATGTGGTGCATTTACACAATTAGCTCAGTCACCAAGGTGCTAGTAATGCCCTCTATACGCTGTATCTCTCAAACTGAGGAGAAAAATGTCCAATTTAAGTAGTGTCATTCAAATACCATGCTGAGGCAGTGCAAAGGCTGCATTAACACTGGCATTAGTAATGTAAATGACATACTTGAATCTCTGCATGGGGAGTGGCATCAATTGTCAAGCAAAGACAAACCACTGAAATACAGGCTTATTGCCCGAATCTGTTTCTAATTAGAGCTGAGGCAGGTACGGTTGCACAGACCTGTGCTCAGAGAAGCTTTGTATTTAGTGGCTGTGCTTGCAGAATGTGGCCATGTTATTCAGGAGAGAGGCAGGATTGCTGTAACCTGTTTATTTGATGGCTGGGGGGGGTCTTTCTGTGAGGTTGGGAAGAACAGACTGGGGGAGCACACAAGCAGGACGAATGTATGTGTGGGGGTTTTTTGACTTGAAGTGGAGTTGGGCTGAGTGTGTGGTTTGATTATTTATTCCTGCTTTAGTACAAGTGAACCACCCTCTTTTAGATTCACATCTATGGCTTTTTAATCCTGATTTCTGGCATCTTTAGATCCAGAGTAACTTGAAATCTGAAAAGTTCTATGCATATCCAAAGCATTTATTCCCATTAAATATTTATCTTGAAAATGTTTCTGGAGTACTAGCACAGAGGCAGACAGCCTTGAGCTCAACTGATGTGCTTGAAAAAGCTTTAGTTTAGGGGCAGATGACTGAATTATCCGTTTTTCTTGGGCAGTACATCTTTGTTACAATGAGGATGCTGCTTGATATATATTCATGATAAATATTCTTGCATATTTATGGCAGGCACAGAAGCGTTTATTTACTGCTTTGGAAAATATTGATAAAGCCTCCACTGATTTCAGATGCATGTTTATTTGACTCTGTTTTCAAATGGGAAGATGAAGTGCTTCTTGTTTCTGACTTTGTCTAAATTTAATAGCAGATTTCAGTTGGGTTTAATTTTTTCACCTTATTGCAGAATAGTGTTGTAGCTCTTATTAAGAGGGGAATATGATTGGCTAATCTGTCAACCTCCCTTGACAATGTTAGAGAATAACCAGGTCACTATCATTGACATTCCTGGTAGAGGAAGGCTCCACAGTGACAGGATTCAACCTCTGCTGGTACTTCTGCCTGCATGAGTATGGTAGGGTTGTTTCCTTACTGGTTTTGAGGAAAAAAACAGCTCTAAGAGTCTTCCTTGGGAAATGCGATTTGGATTTTTAAATGCACACAGTTTTCTAGGAGTTGAATTGTATGGCTGAAATGGATGCTTAAATGCCAGACTTGGAGCTATGGGTTCTTCTGAACTTCAGGTCTGTTCTCAGGTGATCGTTTTTATACTGTTGGAAAAAAACCTGCTAATACATTGAAAAGAAAATATGGATGTGATGCTCTAGAAACAAGAGAAATCTTTCTAGTATAGGCACAGCTGAATTGAGGCAAGCTTTCTGCATGGGAATTTCATCACGTAGGTAAGAATTCATTGTCTTGTCTTTTCTGTAAGCCCAAAAAACACAGAAATAAATCCCAAGTGTTATCAGGAGATTACGTGCATGGTATATGATTTTCTCTCTTCTGTGTATCTCCTATGTTACATTTCAGAGGTCTTAACTGGTAACTGTTCAATTGGTACTGGCTGAAACCGGACCTATTTGTTTTCTACAGCTGAAAGTTACAGGTCTAATCCTTGTAGTGTGAGAATATAGGAAAGGGTAGGAGGAGGATTTTAGCGTATGAATTCTTCAGTTAGCTTTGTCTGTCTTTCCAGTGAAAGACACTTGGAGTTAAACTGATGGTCAGTGTTGAATATACAAATGCTTTTCTGAAGGACTGGATAGACCTATCTGCTGTGCCACATAAACCATCTCATGTTCCTTATGTTACCAGTATATATTATCTCTGCACCTCTAATGGTTTCCCTTTTTTGTTTGGCCAACAGAGAATCCACTGGTCACTTGCAGTACAGCATGACGGCAACAGAATAGGAAGTCCTAATTGAGAAGGGAGTTTTTCTGCCACAGTTGAACAGATCATGGATGTAGACAGAACGTAGATGTAAGAAAAAAGATAGGACAGGTGCTTTGTAGTGGTTTCTGAAAAAATGATATAAACTAATCTCAAGACATAGAAAGTTTATTTTCTATCTTTTTTTCTGTTTTTTGTTGGGTTCAAATTCAGTACAAAATTCTGTATGTAGACTGTGCCAGCTACATCAGCCATACGTAGTCAGCTGGAATACCCTGGGATATATGCTCTGAAATCAAATGCCATAAATTATATTTTTTTAAAAGATGCTGTGTAAGGTATGAGATGAGGACATTTAAAATCTCAACAGCAAATGTTTGATGCAGGAGATGCATGTTAAAGTAATAATTATCAGTCTAGATATATTACAAACAGGTTGTTTCTTGGCAACTTTCAGTGCCCCCAATTCCTGTCCTTAATGACAGATTTGAAATCCTGGTTTATGCAAATTGTGTCAAATCATAGCATATTTTGGACTCGGATATCTATTTTTTGCTGGGGCTTATAATTACATTTGGCTCCTGAGCTCCAGCTGTGAATGGCTGATACAGTAAGCCACAGTCCAGGTGAACCCCTGAAATGAATGTCTTTGAATTGAGAATAGGTACCATTCTGAAGAAAGGGTATTGAATATGGGATATGTCAGAGGGGAGGTTTGGGTCCCTTCTGAAAACAAAATTGTGAGATTTCTGTGGTTCATACATCCAGATTCTTAGATTTAAGCCTGTTAAATGGGGATGATCACACTCTTAAATAAACCTCAAATCACTCTTCTGTTACATATGAAAGATGACTTGTAGCTTTGTAGCATAGATCTCTCTGTCTTGCTGTAGTGTACATGTGAAAAGCAGCTGTGCAAATTTCTTAGCCAATAACCTCACCCCTGACATGGACACCAATTCACAGGAACCAATTCTTGGCTTCTTGTAGGACTGAGAGCAAGTGTACAGTTCTGCTGATGGGAGTGAGCCTCTGAGGCGTGGGGCAGTAACAGTAACCGTGGTTGATAATCCTGGGCATACTGGCAGAACATGGGAAGGAAGGTATTTTTTTAATTCAATTCTCATTAGAGTTTTGACTCTGAACTCTCCTAGCAAAATCAAGAAGTTTTTCTTAACCTCTTTTCTGAATTTACTAACCTTAATTTACTAACTGTGAAGACCATATAACTGCAACTAATACAAACAACTCCAGGTAAAGCTCCAAATTTTCATCTTGACTATTTTTCATTTGTGCTTTCTACCTCCTTCATCTTGTTTCCTTCAGATAGCAGCAGTGAAGTACAGCTAGATTATAGCATTTATTGGGAGTATGTATTTCGGGAGTCAGGATAGATTGATTTTTATTTCTGGCTGTTACTAAGTTGATGAGTGATTTTTGAGCAGGTTACCCATCTCTTTCATGGCTCATTTTCTCTGTAGAACAGGTTTGTCTGTTTCTTTGATAGTCGCAGCAAGTTTCAGGGGGAGTTACATATGCTACCCGCTGAATAGAGCTGCTGTCTGAACAGTTAAATTTTGCAGAGATGATACCGCTTAAAAAGTTAAAGCACTTTGGTGGAGAGTGTGGCAAAGATAAGTGTTTCAAACTGGATTTGGATTTTGGACCACTTGGACTGGTAGGATGCATTCCCAAGGTGAAAAAGGAAATTACAGAAAGAGAGTAATAGCTTCGGTTCTGCTGTCACAAGAACTTGTGCCATAATGTGAGCTGTAAAAAACCAGCCATTAATGATTCATAAAGCAATGAGCTGCCATCTCAAGACCTAGCCAGGTGGATGGAGTATGCTTTTTATTCCCTTTTGACATGGAAGTTGAAGGTACACATCTTTGAAAAGTTTATTTCTTGGTCAGAACTGGACTTGCTTATCAAAGGAACTGTTTTGGGCCCAGTTCTTTTCACTGTTTCCAGTAGTGGTTTGATAAAGACGCAATTAAGCTGGAAGAGGTTGTAAACAACTTGAAGGATGGGATCAGAATTGGAGAGAGAAAATTGAAAACTTGGCACTTGTGTATTTCTGCATGTATTTCTCAATGGGACTAACTGGATAGGTGGTAGGTTGTCAGTCAGGCACGTGTAGACTGTAGCCTGGGTATAAATCCCGTGTGGTGCTGCAGCTGCTGCACAGAATAATAGAATCTTTGGGCTGGAAGGGACCTTCAAAGCTCACCTAGTCCATCCCCCCTGCAGTGAGCAGGGACGTCTTCAATAGCAGGCTGATCTGTTCCCTGCGTCCTCGGTGCTGGCAATGCCCGGGCTGCTGTGCCTGTGGGTTTGGGAACTGCACCTGAGCAGCACACGAGCGGGAAAGCAACAGAAATTATAAACGTTGCTGATGAAGAAATGAGCAATTTGTTAAGTCTAGGAGGGAAAAAAAAAAAGCGGGCTCAGAGGAGAAGGGAAGGAGTACCGGTTCTTGCATAAAGGGGGAGGCGGAGCGCGCTGCGCCGGCGGGGCGCGGGGGACCGGCAGACGCCGCGGGGCTCTCCCAGCCCAGCCTTTCGGCCCTCCGCCCTGGGTGGACCCGTGCCGCGACCCCCGGGGGCCGGGCTGCGCCCGCCCGCCTGCCGGTGGGAGGCATCGCACCGCCCGCCCGCCTCCCTGCCCGCCGCTCCCACAATGCACAGAGCGGCGGCAGCCCCGCCGCCCGCCAGGTAGCAACATGGCGCGCCGCGCCCGGGCCGCCGCCTGAGCATCCTCCCTGCCGCCTCCGCCTCCCGCCGCCGGGCTGCCGCAGAGGGGCCGCCCGCCCGCGCCCTGCGCCATGGCAGCCTCCGAGCTCTACACGAAGGTAGGGCGGCGGCGGGGCCGGGGCTGCGCGGGGGTGGCCGGGCCGCGGGGCGGGCGAGGCGGCGGCAAGGGGCCGAGCGGCGGGACGCAGGGAGGGCGCGAGCAGAGGCCGCCACTGCCATCCGCGGCCCCGGTGGGAGCTGGCGCCTCCTCCGAAGATGGGCCCGTGTGCCGGCCCCCGCCGGTGCGTGCCTGGCCCGGTGAATCACGGCCCCGCCGCGCCCCGGAGAGGCTCTGCGGGCCGGACCGGGCCGGGCCGGGCCGGGCGGCCGAGTCGTGGGCACCGTGGACTTGCCGGGAGCGAGCGGCTGGGGCGACTCGGCCAGCTCAGTAGTGATGCACCGCTGCTTGGAAGAAGCGCTTTGGGTTCGGAGAGCCATTCCATGCTGTTCTCTGCCGGTTATCTCCTTCAGAAATACCGTCCCGTTCCTTGCAGAAAAACATCACCTACGACACAGACGCTTCAATATTAAACTAACCTTTCTGGTGACACTGCACTTTAGATTATATTTATTCTTTTGGCAGTCATTCAGAAGCCCTACAGTCAGCAGTGATGCACTGCGTGACTCTCATACGCTTTTGAAACAGACGTTTTTCTAATCTTTTTAGTCTTGTGTGTTAGTATCTCATCAGCTTCTACCCGGAAACAGTTACTGCCCTATGCATCTTGATGATGGCAAAGCTTGCAAATGGAGAGTGTGAAAATGATTGTTTTATCCACTAGTGATGCATTGTTCTTGTTGCTCTGCCTTGATGTAGCACAAAAATCTGAAAAGAATGACAGACCACAGGTTTTAAGGGCAGAAGGGATGACTGGGGTCACCAGAACTGAGCACCGCAGCACAACATAGCAAACTCCGAGTACTACTTTCAAAAAGCTTGCACAGTCAAAGTGTGTTCTATCGAAAGGCATGCCATCTAGATCCTTGAGCCATTTTATGAAATACTCTGGAATTATCTCCGGTCTAGCTCTTTGTGTGAGGAGAGAAAGGAAAGGAAATAGCCTTTTTGTTTTGGCATGAATAGTTTACCTTATTTGTAGAGTCTTCCCAGTCGGTGGACAGCACATTAACTGTGCATCAGTACAAATCAAACTGGACAGTCATTTCAATCGGCTGGACCGTATCTGAATAGTATATTTGTGTAGGAGAGACTGAATGTGAGGAAGTGAGGTGCATGCCTGCACTCCTTAAAGAATCCTAAATACGTTAGTTGATATGAGGCATCTTGGTGTCTTGTGTCTCATAGAAGAGTATCTCTGTTAACTGTCATTGCAAAAAGGGGTAAAAATTAGCATTCTGATCAAGAGAACAATGGTGCTGCAGAGTTGTTCCCAGGTGCCCAATAGACGTCCTCTATGTAATGAGTTATTTTGGAAAGGTATTATTGATCTATTTCTCTCTGTGGATGTTCTTATTATGGACTTAAAATGTCTTGTGAAGAGTTGATCAGAAATACTTACTTTTAAAAATTTTATTTCCAACTGCATCGGACCTTGAACTCACTTCCTTGAGTGGTTGAGTCCTTTGGTCAGAAGCTCCTGCAAAAACATGGGTCTCCTGTTGTTTTGGGCCTGCGTTACAGTGGAAAGCTCAGGGCCCCTTGTAGTTCGCAAGGAAGGCATGGCTCTGACTCAGGCACTGGGACAGGAAAGCTGCTGGGCATTCAAGAGAGACTGTCTGTGCTGTCCTCCCTTTCTGCTGCCTTTCTCCCCAGGTAAAGCCATCATGCTGTTCAAATCACATTCAGTATCTCATCCTTGATTAAGTAACATAAACAATGGATTTAAGGTGCTATGGCATGTAGAGGTAAAAAGAGCAAACACAAAGTCAAACAAGCACAGGGATGATCCTCCAGTAGGGACTCACTAGGTGATGAAGGCCAGCAAGATTGGTTCTGTGCTTTACTCTCACATCACTGGCTGTTCTCATCCTCTTTAGAGCCATATGTAGGCACAGCAAGAGTGACTTTAGCATCTCTTTTATACTGGCAGACAGAGTCAGGATTGTCATTTGGGGCAGTTCCTTAAAGTACCAGAGCTTCCAGTGTAGCATCAACACTTAACGTATGGTATTGGCATAGATATTTTGCTGGGAAGCAGGGTAGGGTATGAACTTGCAGCTCATTACTGCTGACTGTGTGTGTGCATGTGTGTGTCCTGAAGTGAAGTACCTGGCAGCTCCCTTATGCCTGCTGGGAACCCATGTCCCAGCTTGCCTGAGTTGTTCACGTAGCTGTGTTCATGTGAATTACCTGAAAGAACAGTTGGTAAAATTATGTTAAAGACTGGATGACCAGTGTTGCAGAGAAGTTGTCAGCATCTCTTCAAATGTTGTCCGAGACTGGGAGAAATAGACTTCTTATTTCCAGCTATTGTTTGGGGAAGTGAGGCTCTCTGCTGTATGCTTCAGTGTGTCTAGTTTTGCTAACATACACTGTTAAGCCTTCAAATTTAGTTTCTTTGCATGCCAGCATAAAAAAGCACCCACTGTTCCTACCACATGTGCCATCCTGAAATAGCATAAAGGAACTCCTAGTCTCCCAAGCTAAATTATTTTATGTTAGAAACCAGCAATACACATTTTTGAAGCCATGCCACTCCTGTGAAAATCCTATTCCTTTGATTCACCCAAGTGCATATCTAAACTTGATGACTGTGTAGACAGCCTCATTGTTGTGCATCGCTGTAGTTAATCTGGAAATTTGGATTTAAGTTAAAGGACCAGCTCCAGCACAAGCTAGTTGTGAACAATGAGCCCGAGCCATGCTGGGCTTTGCATTCCCATGCCTGGTGACGCTGCAAATACAGACTCTGCTTGAAGGCATTAGCTTCAATTTTGGGGTGCAGCAGTTTAAAACTGCTCCATGGATTATATCTCAGGCATTCTTATTTAAAATATTTATGTCTATGAGCTCTGTTTAACTTGTCCTATTGGACACCTATCAATGGCAGGTTGGTGGTCCTGCTGTAAGATTGTTTCTGAAAGTTTTGTTTCTTTGACTTTGGAAACAAATGTAGGAGAGTCTCTATGTGTTTCCTGAATCACCATGGCCTCGCTGAGTGGTGCTGGGATGCAGCCAAGCAGTATTTCAGTAACTGTTGACCAACGACAGATATATACCTACTTCTGCTGACCCATAAAAATTGATAGGGACAATCTAGGCCATGCGTTGGCTTTTGTTAAGTGTAATCTGCTTTTCTTGAAAATTAAGAACAAGTGAGAATGCTTTGCCTAGACGTGGAACTCACCTGGCTTCTCCACACTGGCCGAACCACCATGATTTGTGTTAGACATCACCTTTGTGAGTTTCAGGTATGTAAAACCAAGCCCCAGCATATGCTTTCATTGCCTGTACATGAAAATTAACAAAGCAGATCAGATACTGTGTTTATGCCACCTCTTTTAAAGTCAGAATGAAGAGTTGACATCATTCAGTCATTGTTGTTCTCCATTTCCATTCTTTTTTTCCTAGGTTTGAGTTGTTTATGTTTGTGCTTTCCTGGGCCATGCTGATTTGCCCTCTTGGGGTTTCTGTTTCAGTTTTGTATGGCTGTGTGCAGTGCCCTCATTTATTTATTATCCATTCAGTCAGACATTCATTTTATTTTATTCTTGCTGCTACTGTGTTCCACCCTTTCCAGTATCTTTGAGATTAGGGGCAGCTAGCTCCAGCTAGCTTGCTCCTAACATAGGGCCTAATCTCATTCCAGTTAAAGTGAGTGGAAATATTCCTTTGAGCATAGAGGAATCAGTAAACAGTTTTCACTGGAGAGCACGGTCTGGGCAAGCTGAACTCAGTAGCTGGCCTTCAGTCCTGCCACTCTGTCTTTGAAATGGTTCAGTCTGAGGGTTTATCAGCTGTAAATTGAGTTAGGGAAGTGTCAGAGGGAACTGCATAGAACAAAAAACCACTTGTGCAGTCCCCAGCGTTGCAAGGAGCCCTTTCTTGCTTTCCTGGAGCTGTCTGCAGGCAGCTGCTTTGGGTTTGAAGCCAGGGTGTTATTAGACTTGGTCTTCCCCTTCAGTTGTGCTTGCAAGAGAAAATAGAAAAAGGCATGTTCTGACCAGGTTAGAGTTGCTCTTGGGTACGTTAATGGTACGTGGGGAGAGAAATACAGCAAAAAACAACCTGAGCGTAAGAGAGAAAATACAACTATTTCCAAATTTCTGTGCTTACTAGTGGGCTTTGCTTGGTGATTAAAAAAAGCTGCCTTAATTATCGTATACTGCTGTTCAAACTACTGTATGTGACATAAGTGTTTTCTAAATATTAAACAGTAACCAGTTGTCTCAGTAGATCGCTGTGGTGTTCTTCCAGAGCTGTGCTGCCCACTAATGCAGAGATGGGAGTCATTCGTCTCCACGCACAACTTGGGCATCCTGCTCTGCTTCCGAGTCAAACCCATGCAGTTCAGAGCAGAACGGCTGTTGCAGAAATCAAATGTGTAGTGTCAAGCAATTATATCTGCAAATGACAGTGAGCCTTTACAGTATATTTTATAACTGTATCTCTGCTTCTTCTAAAAATCTAATGCTGCAGCAGAAGAGGGGATACTTAAGTTGCTTTTCTGCTCCAGGCACCTGCTGTGTCACTGGAATAAATGTGATGGCAGCTTTTGCCAGTGACAGCTCACAACTGTGTGCATCAACTTTACTCCTATTGCCTTTAAATTGAAGGTGCTGGGAATATAATTACCCAACAGTCTAACAATACTTGCTTTAATCTAGCCTTGACATTTTATTATGTTTTTGTAAAAAAAAAAAAAAAGTGTTTCCTGTAGTCAGATGCCAACCACAGTAGCCTAAGAAACTGAAAAAACTTGTAGCTTTCTAACGGCAGTTTTGCAACATGTCGGCTATCTATCATTCTTGTTAAAAGAAACTGTGAGCCTTGGGAAGCAAGATGAGTGATGGTTTGAATTGGAGCCCAGTCTGCACTAGAGCTGCTTCCCTGGATGCTGGGTGTGTCCAGAAGAGGAAATGATACCACCCTGGGCAGGGTGGTGGGGCCGGAGGGATAGCAAACGGTTTGTGAAAGCTTCTTGCAGCCCACAGATAGTTTTTAGTAGGGTGTATCCTGTAGTCCTAATGAAACATTGGAAGTGTAGCATTGTTGGGAGCTAGTTTTGGGGGGAAAGAGATCATGGCTTTATATTAAAAAAAATTTTTTTTTGCTGTGGACCTAATCTTGAAAGTTGTATGAATTCCATGTTACACGTAAAGAATAATTGTGAAGGTCCTATTTATAATAATTAGTCTTATTTGTTTAATTCTTTGAGTATCATGTTAAAACATTTACCTAGCAATATCAGTAGATTATGTGGGATTCCCCCATAACTGTCATCAGCAATCCTTGCAGAATAATAATGTCTGCACATGGAAGTGCGACTGGTTGTTTGCAGTCTGTTTCTACTGCCATGATTTTATAGCATGTGCCAGGTGGCTTAGGTAATGGATTACTATGAATTTTTAGATAAATAAATGATCAGATGAAGTGCTTGTGAAGCTCCTGCTATGTCAGGAAATGGGTGCAATGACCACTGTTATATTTCGGGGAGCCCCAGAGCTCCAGGTTGAGTTGGAAAGAATAGGCGGCCAGTCAGGCAGATGTATCTGGCTCTTAGGGTCTCCTTGTAGGGTCTTTGGCAGTTTAATCCTCTCCATGTGTTCTAATAACAAAGTAATTTGCCCCTCTCTTTAATGAAACTCATTGTTTAATCTCTGTAAGACTAAGGAAAGCATTTTTGTTATTGAAATTTGCTCACCGAACCAGTTGAATTGGAGGAAGTCACAAAACGGCCAGTATCACAAGGTTTCACTGTTTCCGGATGGTGTATTTTTAATAGGATTTTAAAAAAGCAAGAAGTGATAGAAAGGTTAATCGTAGACGGTGTTTCTGCTGTGAGGGAAAAGCAGTGTGCAGCTGGCAAGTCTGCTTTCCTGTCGGTACCAGTAGGATGGTGCCTGGATTTCTGGCAAGTCCGAACAGCCTCTGCAGCAGACCTCAGAGGAACCAGCCACTTGGGGTGTCCTACAGGGACATTCATTGAATTTGAATTTCATTACTTGAAAACACAAACCATACACAAAACAAATATTTAACTATTTAAACTCTTGTTCATATGGCTGGAGTCATCTTGGTTAGAGGGACGATGATGGACCTAGTTTCACTTTGTGCTGTCAAGCAGCAAGAGCTCGTTTGGTAAGAGCCAGTTGTTTGTTTTATGCCTCTTGATTAAAATCTGCTTAGCTTGGTTTGCATGTATGAAGTTAGGGACGTGCAGAGTCTGAACTCCTTTACTCGGTTGGGTTTTCTTTTGTATGTTTGAAGGTGCAGAGGTTCTCTCTGATCTAATTTTGTGCTTGCTGTAGTGGAGCAGTGTTTACTGCTGCGTGTATCGCGCTTGACTCTGATAGTGAGTATTTGTACAGTTGGGCCCAGGGCCAAGAAATGGCGTTTGGACAAGGCTATTGTACCTGCTGCTTCGTTAGCAAACTACTCGAGCAAGTTGAAGCAGCAGCGTGCACCTTCTGCTTGTCTTCACTGCTGCTGAAATAACAAGGAAGAACTTGCTATTTTCCCTTAGTAATAGGTGGTTCCTGTTGCAGAAAATAATGGTGTTAGGGTCAGAATAAACCCATGGTTCTTGGAAATCTTCGTCATGTCTGTGTCTTTTTGACTTTTTTCTTAGACTGTATCTTTTTGCTTAAGTTATTTTCATAGACCATAATCCTGCTCATGATACACCACAACAGATGTGTGTTTTTGTT
This sequence comes from Phaethon aethereus, assembly GCF_964289735.1. Classification (NCBI taxonomy): domain Eukaryota; kingdom Metazoa; phylum Chordata; class Aves; order Phaethontiformes; family Phaethontidae; genus Phaethon; species Phaethon aethereus. The sequence continues at coordinate 13,920,027 of NC_138588.1, read as the reverse complement.
TTGAGGATGATGCTTCTATGAGTTTGATTGGTTTAAAATGGTATAAAAATTTTTGATTAAGTAGAAATGCACTAGGCACAAAATTAAACCTGTTATCTAAAGGTCATGGGAGATAGAGAAAATTCAGACTGTGGTGAATTCAAAGGCTCTTTGTACAGTAACTTTTTCCTTTTGTGGGCTTTACTTTTGAGCTACATCCAGGATAGAGGGTTGTATGATTGGGTTGCTAAGGCCTCGTTTACCAATGCTAATAGCAAGGCTTTTGGTGACTTTCCTGGCAGAGAACAGCACTTTCATGCCTGTGCCAGTGCTGCGCTCTGTGCCACTCTTTACTTAGGACCACATCATTTCCTCCTCATTCTCAGTGTTGCTTGGCTTTGCTTATGCCTGGGTTTGTTTAAGCCTGATCCTGCAAAGATTTATCTTTATTCCACGTGAGTAATCAGATCGCTTAATATTGTGCTTTGAAATCAAGCACGTAAATCTGAAATTGGTCTTTGGTTCTCTATTTCCTCTTATTTCAGGGAAATAACTTTGCTATCATATACCTGCTCAGAATAATTTGTGCAGGGAAACAAATGAAAACATATCCTAGGGATGTTGTCTTGTCAAGTTCTTTGTGTTAAGCTCTGTGTATGCAGTGTTGCAGTAAGTTAGGACCTGTCAACTTAAACCCCAATTTTAATATTTACTAGCAAGAGTGTATTTTCAGGATTAGCTTCTGCTTTCAGGACCCCCACTGTCTCGGGGAGATAACGGTTCCACTCATCTTCTTTTAGCATAGCCCACTTCTCAGTTTGCGACAAGTAGCAGCCTGACGTGAAATACTGTGTGAGATGGGTAACCTGAACTGGCCAGCACTGTGTGAATGTGAAAAGCACCAGAGTTACTGAGCTGATGATATTGATGGTTTTGGGGTCTTCCTGTTGCTGGCCATCTGGGTCGTAATGTGTGCCTTTTCTATCACAACATAGCTGCTTTGCTGCCTGCTCTCAGTTAATCACGGTATTTAGTAGTTTTATTTCTATATATCTTAGTCTACTTATATACAAATAAAACGTAAAGAAGAGCTCGGTGGCTAAGAGGTTTGTGGGGGGTTTTATGCGTGTATGTTTGATTTTTTTGTTTTTTTTTAAAAAGAGGATAAGTACTTGGTGCAGTTACCTTAGAGGAGTGCCTTTCTTGCTGAATCTTGGGCATTAAGCAGCTGGAAGGTAAGCACAGGAAACATTAGGCACTACTAATAAAGTTTAAAGACTTCACTCCTACTGAATGTCTATGGATTGCAGATATTGACTCAATTTTTAATGTGAGTATCTGTGAATTTTAATGTCAATTCTGAAGGTGAAAATGGATAACTTGTAAAGACAGACGATCTCTGCTTTTATACCATCTGTTCTCCTTAGTGGCATGGATTTAATTTCTTTGGCCTGTTAATCTGGGACAATAGCAAGAATTGTCACAGATCATTCCCTGAATAATAATGGCATGGAGGTACTCAAAGCTGGGGTGAAGGTTCTTAAATTGTTAAGGGGGAAGAAGGTACAAACCTAACATCAAATAATCAAATAATCAAGTATGAATGAGAAGTCACCATGCTGATGAATGGTCTCAGGGAGCAGTATGAAGATTAAACTGGAGGAGAAGCAGTCAAGAGTGCAGAATGCAGCTGTGCCTGCAGGGTCATCTTCAAGTCTGTTACCTCCATGCTGTTTGGTGAAAGTTGTGGTTATTTTCTGAACATCTTGAAAGCTGTTGTATTTCCCTCATTGCTCATCAAGTCTTCATTTTTGCCTGTTAACCCTGCTTCAGGTGTTGCTGTAGGTAAGCCTGTCAGGGCAATTCACATAGAATAGAAGCTGCCACCAGTAATTAGCCGAAGTGGCTTGTTGAGTTTATTTAGCTGTTAGGAGACAACGGGGATGGTTGAGAGCAGACTCTTCCAGTCTGCTTACATTGTGGTCTGATGAGAGCCCTAGCTTTAAAATTAAATGTAAAGGCTAAAGCAATGTTGCTTTCAAGAGCTCTCATTCTGTCTTTATAGTAGTTAACACAGGGGGGAAATACGACGTGTGACTTGTCGTGTCAAGTTTCCTAAGATTGCTGTGTAGTGAGATGTAAAACTGCACATTTCTAGCTTGACAGTCCTAAATACAGAAGAACAGGGACTTCTCATCTCAGTGACTTTCATACCCATATGGTCTCTTTTTTGTAAAGGGATATGAAAAATCATGAAGTCTTGATGCAGTTACCAACAGTGTCTTTGAGTTCTTCCATTTGATTATCACAAGACAGGAGAATTTTGCAATTACTTTGTAGAGCCAGAGAAAATAACTAAAAATACTATGAGTTGGTCTAACAATGTGGGAATTCATTGCTCCAACATGGCTTGTCACACGTTACTCTCTGCAGACTCCATGGGTTATTCATAAGTATCTTGAAAGCAGATGACCTCAGTTGTTTTGCTGAGGAAACCAGAGAGAGAGAATCCCAGGTTGCCTTATGAGTTAGTGTACACTAATACAAGAAATAGAGAAGTATTTTCCATGGAGACTGAGCCTATTTTGCCTGGAAAGGAAACACCAACTGCCTCTGAAAGTGCTGAAAATCTGTGTTACAAGAGATACGGGATGGAAATAGATGGTTTAGACTATATGTATATTAAAGTAAGTAGAATATGTTTGGTTGTTTTCTTGATTTTAACATAGGTGAAGGCTGTACAGCCAAGCATATAATAGCTTATTAGTATAATAGTTTATTGATAAAGGTTTAAAGTAAGTTGAGTTTTGACTTATGATCTGGAGATATATAAAGATGACTTTTTCAAACATGCCAGACAATAATTCAATTGCTTAGGATATTGTCTTCCTTAGAAAAATCTTATATGAGGAGAAGCATTTGCAGAACTTGTTAGAATTTAATGTCAGAGTTCACTTCTTCCTTGTGACAGTCTTATGTCTTGGAAATACAAAGGCAATACAGACTTTTTGCAAACAATCAGATAGATAACGCTTGTAGAGAAAAGGAGTGGGATAGTTTTTCTAAGACTAAATATGGTATACAATTTCCAACTAGTGTGAAAGGTTTTAATTTCACTTCTGTCTCCAACACAGAGATGTTTTCCATAATTTCTCATGCTCATCAAGGTTAGAATTGCACTAATGAAATGGGCTGGACCAGGCAGCACTCAGGTCCTGGTGGTGCTCGCAGCCAGCCCAGCCCTGCTGCACCCAGCGCGCTTTTCACGTCGGGGATTTACAAGGGCAGGGCTGGAGATCACAGGGGAAGAAATGCAGCCGCTCTCGCCAGAGAGTTTCTGAGCCAGCGCTGTGGCCGTTAACCCTAGTTCTGCTTTCACAGCTTCTGCTGATAATTGTGGAGGCTCTTTGGGAGATTTAACTCTGCTTGCTGGTTTTAAGTTAGAGCTTGCCAGGTCATTCATACCAGGTCATTCTGGTTTCCTTGTATGGGGATTTACTGTTAATTTCCCATGAAAAAATGGTGGGGCTAAATATAACTTCATTAGATGTGCTTCATTGATGTCAGGTTGCTGTTATAATATGGCAGAATGGTGTCTGTGTTGTGGACTTGACCATAATGGCAGAGTTATATTCTGCATTAGCTGAGTAAAGCTAGTTTCCCTTGAATAACTCAAGCTAAGTCAGTAAAAGCTTTTTTTAATGATGTCTACATCTCAGCCTGGGGCTTCTGTGTCGTTCTGACAAAAAATAATCAGTTAATTTGGGATTTTTAGAAGCTCAAGCAGGTGTTTTGCTTTCAGTGTAACTTTTTTGTGGGGGCTAGGATTAAGTAAAAACAAAAGAATGCTGTTTGGATTTAAGCTTAAGGTACTCAGAAATGTACAGCCTTACGTACTATCAGGGCTTATGCCGAATACCTTTCATGTAATTTTTAACTTTTAAATTAAGCTTTGACAGTAGGGTCAGCAATTGTTTATATTGCAGATGTTTTACAGATATTAGAAAATTTAGCCTTATTTCACCTGTGTGGGCTAGGTGATCAATTATGGCTCCACTACTTTTTTCTTGATAACTTCTTGTTTCAAACTCCAGCGCTGTTAGCACGGCATGGTGCAGTGCATCTGTCTGATCAATACAGGCCTTTATTTTCCCTTCCTGCCTAAGCGACTGCTAGATACACCAAATAATCTCATGGCAGTGATGCAGATGGCCCTGTGCTGAAGCAGAGACACTGAGACAAAGACAGCGCTTCCTCTTTCTGCCTGTATGAGCACGGGATGAACAACCAGCTGCAGCCAGCACTATCAGCCCCTTCTGTCCCCGAACAAAACTTGGGCCGTGCTGCGTGTTGCGAGAAACGATTCAGTTATCCTGCCTGCTATGGGTGAGGTTTCTAGAAACTCTGGGGAAAAAAATGGATTTAAGATCTCACAGAAGCTCTAAAATTAAAGAGCTTGAAAAAAATGAAATTGAGATTTGATGGTGCGACATCAGCGTGTAAAAATATGTAAGAAACATGAGGGTCTTGACTGAATTTGCACCAGTGGTCTGGAAATAATACTTATTTCAGCATTTAGTTAATTATGCTGTGAAATATATATTATGACTTGCATCATCTTAGTGTTAAAAAAAAAATCCTACAACCACGTGTTTCATTTGACCTCATAGTATTTGTTTTCTTGGGTCTTAAATTCAGGCACTCACGAAGTTAATAATGACATGTTGAATGTTTTTTGTGTATTCCTTAAGTATTGGCTTTTAAATAAAATTTTAAATTGGAGTATTTTTGTAATATACCCACAACATTCACTGTAAGCACAAAAACATGGAATCATGCATCCTTTTCCTAATATTCTTTCTTCAATGCAACATGTCTCATTCGCTTAATATTCAGGGAATGGCTGTAGTTGTTGCATTTGCCCTTAAATTTCTTGTGGCCACTCTTCTACAACTCTTGTAACATGTTTTTCAGGTTAGATGAATTAGGTGTTTTAAAGCAGACTTATAATTAACTTCTTTTTGAAATGACTAGCATATAATTCAGAATTGGCCTTCGTTTTGGTGGTATGGATTGAAATGCAATACAGTGTATGCCTCTCTGTGTGGACGTAACCCCAAATGAAGTTTTGCATGAGTCAGAATATTTTCCTGTCGCTTGGTCTGGGGTAGGCGTCACACTTCTGCTCGATGTTTTCGCTGATCTTATTGTGGTTATTAAGCTGTTTTGTGTCTCAAGCAGTGACCAAAACATTGGTCGTTTTGATCTAGCTGTAATTGCCATCTTTTTTGAAGGTCTTTCAGAGCTGTGTTCATTCCTTTGACAGGTCTAGAAATCAAAACTGTTTAAAACACCAAATTTTCTTAAACATTGATTTTTCTTTGAATTTTTTTTTAAGCCTGACTTACTTTAAATGAACATTTCTTGAGAAGCATGCTGAGTTAAATGAGAATAGCATACTGCAGCAAGTAAGAGAGAAGTACTGCTCTTTCATGGGGTTTTTACTGTGGGTTATTAGGCTGTAGGTTTGCTGATGACTGGTGATGTGTGAGGAACCCATAGGCAGATGGGGCAGGGGGGAGCCGCTGGCGCAGCGGGGCAGGGGCATCACTCCCTGGCCTTACGCAGTCTCGAGGTAGCAGTGGGGACGAAGGGAAGGATGTTAAGCTGTGCTTAAATTCTAATGCACCAGCCGGGCCAGCGTCTGTCCCAGTCTTTGTGTGGCACTTTGTGAACATGTTTCATTTCTCTGTGATTGATAATAGCCTTAATTAAGCCCTGTCAGAAGCATCATGCAGGCAAATTCACGATGTTCCCAAGGGGTGTTGTATGTGGCTTCCCATTGCTATCCAGTGGTTTTCAGCGGCGGGTGCCACTGGCATCACAAGCTGAGTAAGTCGTGGAGTGCAGGATTGTAAGTAAGCGTGGCTGCTGGCTGAGGACAGAGAAGAGCCTGCGCGAAAGGGAGTCTGTGACATACAACAGGAGCTGACAAATGCCATTCCCGCATGCAGCAGCTTAGGGGGGTAAATGGGCAACGTTTTGATAGCTAAAGTATTGTCTGGGTTAATAACGACTGAGTATAAACCAGAGCTGTCTCCCTCTGTACGACATTCTGAAGAGAAGGTCAAGTACAATCAACATAAAATGTAGAAAGCTATGTTTTTAAAGGTGAAGAAAATTCACAATGTTTAAACTTTTCATGTGTTTTAACTCCTTGAAAGTGTTTCTTAGAAAAATCGTATCAACTACAACCTGGGAATATAACTGTTCTTTGATGCATTTGGTAGTTTAATCTACACATTGGCGTTGATGTCAGGCCGAGTGTGTAGATTTGCAGGGTGATAATTTTCTCTGGATTTCAGTGGAAAGGTTGCTAATAATTGTAATATTTAAAGAAATTTAAAAATTTTTATTTCTGTTTCCTGATCAAATGTGCCTGTAGTAGCATGTATATATATCCTGTGTTTGGGATTTAGCTTTTTTTGCATCACACTGATGTAAGGTGAAGTTTCAGGTTAATGTAAGTGAATGCACATTTTTCCAGTGGCTGAAGATATAAATCTTGCTGCAGTGATTCTTTGTGGGATGCTGATAGTTTTTGGTTATACCTTGTACAATCAAGGGGTGTTTGGCAAACAACAGTCAAGTTGGTTTTGTTGTTACAAGTCACCAGGCCCTAAATACAAAGAATGCCTTATAAAAATGCTTAAAAGGAAGAAGGAAAGAAAGAAGGAAAGCAAGCAAGCAAGCTAGCTTTTATATCCCTAGGATTCAACTGTAGTGGGTATTTATACAGTAGATGAAATACTCAAGTAAAACAGATTTTTTTTAATTGAGCTACGGTTGAAGTAGTTTCCTTGTGCGTGGGGAAGGATTCAGTGCCTCACCTGCCTAACCTTGAGTATTACAGGCACGTGGACCCAAATTTGCAAACCCAATGTCAGTAGTATGTAAGTTCGTAGTGGTGGTGTCTTAGGGTGTAGCTCAGAGACTGGGTCACCACTGTCCCCAGCTGCTGTTAGGGAGCTCTGCATGTGGCCGGTCAGGGAATTCCCACAAGTCGGAATAACACGGGACTTTTCATCTTCCTATTAGGTAAACTAACTATGCAAGATTATTTTTCAGATAAAACATTGATACAAGTAGTCACATGTATTTTCTCCACTATATATCATGATATAAATGTCTTTTAAAATTAATGCTTTCTAAATATCAGGTCTTAAACTGTAAAAGTGGTATATAAGTGACTGTTGCTGAGCAACAAGACAGAAAATATGCTCCATGCCCAAAGAATGCTACTACCTTTAAGAAAATTGATTTAATTTTTGTTTCGATTCTTTTGCCAAGTTAACGATGCTATTTCTCTCAGGGCGTAGCAAGAACTTATACGACTTGGTCAGAGGTTTTGCAGCAGCCTGCTTGTCATGGAAACTCTCTACTTCCCGATCTTCCCTAGATACTTGGCTTTTTTAAGAAAGTCTTGTCTGTCTTTTCAAACTGCAATCACCAGCAGCACTTTGTTACTAAAAGTACAGTGCTTCCTTGGGACTGCCTGCATATCGCAAGACAGATCACAGACATTTTAGTGGTTTCAGCAGCAGAAGAAATGGGACCTCCTCCTGCCTCATGTGTGAGTGATGAGGATCTCTTTGTAGGCGATTCAGGTTGGTCAAGTTCAAACTTTTGTTCAACCTGTTACTTACCTGCATCTGCTTGTGTTGGAACAGAAAAGCTTAGCTTTTACATTCACAAGTGTTTCTAGGCTCAGTATTCTCATCCATGGTGGTGGCACTGTGAACCAAATATAAGGGAGAACATAAAGCTGAAAGGAAATTATTCTAATAGTATCAAATTATGTTTTCAGAGCAACCCCATCCCCCAAGGAGATCACACAGCTCAGAAATCCTTTTCTAGTAAGTTTGCATTTTGCATAGGTAAGTTCAACACTTCTGCAAGTGTGAACTTTTACGACTTTGTGCTCTGTTTTGTTGTTGTGCCTTGCTAGCAAAGACACTTTTCTTTTTCCAGCTTAATGATGCAGCCTGCTCTTTCCAGGTGGCCGTGTTCAGTTAGCAACAGGTTCACACTGAACGATTTTCGTCAAATTTGACTTTGACTTTCACCAGATGTTCCTGTTCCATTGGCTTCTTCAGCTAGTGCTGCCAGAATTGATGGTATCTCTCTGATTCAGACATTAAAGAGCTGCTTTATACCTACCCAAAAATGAAGTCATTCTTGAATGAGAGAGGGACGATGTCTCTTGTAAGTTTTTCATAGTTTACGCCTGAAAGACTGTGTGTTTGAGGCTGTCTGTAAATAAATAAATAGACGATCTCTGCTGACATGAAAATCATACAAGTTACTTGTATGGGTAGATCTTGCTGAGAAACTGGGGACAGCTCTTTATGAGCTGAAATTTCCTTTTTCATTTTAGGATGTATATAATTTCATGAACTCTTTCAGCTCTTATCAAAAGAGCTGTTAAGCTGGGAAGATAGCTGTACCTCCTTCTGCAGCATTTGTGATTGTGCAATGGGGTCAGAAAACTATTTGCTGAAGCGACTGCTGGGCCGCTTGCATTGCTAATTCCGTTCTGTCAGCAATGTCAGTACTTCAAGAGGTTCATATCTCAGAAGAGAGCCTTTGTGAGTCATATGGTCTTGTTTGATAGATAATTATTATAGTCTGCTGATTTCTTCATGTGATTCAAGATGAAATCATGAGGTATGAGAGAATACTGCGATTTCCTATTATATTTTCTTGTTATGTAAAATTGTGATAATACAGCTAGCTTTCTGACCCACTAGTGAAAAATGAAAATTTCTCCCTGTATTTTTTTCTGCTGTGAACTCTTTTAGAGTCACTATATAGATATCACTAAGCATTGCCTTTCAGCAGCCCAACTTGTCCTTCCTTGAACAAAGTGTGGTGACTCCAGACTTCCACATTAGTCTGCTGAGGCTGGAAGAGCGTCTAGGCAAGAAACTGAGTTTTGAAATAGTCCTATCAATATGCATTTCATTATTTGTTTTCTGTCTGAATTCAAGGCTATCTGTGCGCCTCATATTTTCATACTGATTTTTTTTTTTAAACTAGTTTTGAGTAAGCAATTGTCCTGTGAATGCTCGGCTGGAGATAGCTGGCTGCTGTAACCAGCCCAGAGTGGCAGCATGATGGTGTGGCTTTGTCGTAGGATGGGAGGATGGACTGCATGTCCTCCGCATGCCTTTTCTAGTCCTACGACTCCGATGCGGAAAGGAAGAGGTCATCAGAGCCAGGAACATACCCACTGAGAAAGTGCAGCATTATTGCCTGGGTAGCAAAGCTAAATTTGTTAGAGCCAAATCAATACTGAAATGTAAAGTGCAGGTGACACTGTTGGTAAGCTTGGGGTGACATGAAAGGTAACAATAATTATCTAAAATTTCGTTCACTGCCTTTCCTTGAGGAAATCACGCTGTTATGTATAAAACTCTATCATCAGTTTTATTCTGGTGGTTCAAAATTTGCATTGAACTATTACAAAGAGTAATATACTTATTGATCATAATTGGGCGCACTTTCACTAAAGTTCATTTGACTCTTGCCATAATTTTTTTTGTCATTTCAGTGCATTTTTAGGCTAGGATTTCCTTCCCTTTTCAGAAGGCTAATTTTAGATCAGTGTCTCTAGAAGTTTATCTTATTTTAGTCTTATTTTAACGTAGTCATAATCTTGATTTTATATGCTAGTAAATAAAGAGGGATGAATAGTAGAGATACTAGAGAAAGGTATTTCCCAAGAGAGAGGCCCTTGGTCCTGTTTCCACCAGTGGTCATGCTTTGTTTTCTGCTATAGGGTTGGATCCCACTAAAGGCTAGGCAGCAATGGGATTTTAACATCAGCTGATTGTATAAAAGATAGAATGAAAATCTGATTTTGCAAATCATTCTACTGAATTAATGAGGTGAGAATATTGTGCTTATAATCAGGAATATGTCTCTCTCTTCTCCCACCTGTCTTTTTACCAGGTGTTTTCTTTGGCAGGGATTTCTGTCTAGACAATGATGCTAGAGATGAGAAGCTATAGCTTAGTGCCTATAGGATGACTTTAATGTCTGTAGGGTTATGTCATGTGGAAGGTTCAGCTGTCTGTAGTAACCTAGTTTCTGTGGTGATCTGTTTTCTGCTTTCTCTTTCCCTTCTCTAGACAGTAGAAAATGTACAGTTTCAGCTGAATAAATTAAAAGTGCCTATTTCATGCTGGCATAGATCACATAATTAGAAACTGTTACGCAGCATTTGCTGCCTGAAGGTAACAGCATGTGTATCTTAAAGGCGGCTGCCTTGCTGCCTTTTTTACATCAGGAAACTCTTGCTTTGTGTAGCCTAGAGGAAACCAGCCTGTCAACCTGTTTTGCTAGATAGTAGTTAGATGCTTTCCTCTTTTGTATTATTTACTTTGCTTTCTCTTAATTCCCATGATGAGAGGGAAAAAATATCCCATCAGAAATACTGAGGATGGGGAGCTGCTGCTTTCGCTGAGGGGAAGAAGGTCATACAAACTGGGCAAAGTGTGGTAGGCATTTTGTCTTCAGCTGTGTAGCATCTTTGTGTTATACTAAGAAATTTCCCTGCTTTCTGGCAGGGTTTTGATTTTTTGTTTGTTTGTTTGTTTTTGTAAAGAGAGTTCTGCTAATAGGTGTGTTAAGGTAAGTTTGGATATCTGTGTGTTTGTGAAGTTTCACAGGGAACCCTTTGTTTAAAAACCAAGTGAAAAGGAGAGAAGATACTGCTCCTGAGAACACTATTTTATTCTAATACTGCACCTCTATTGTGATGTCCTGTTTAATTATTTTGGAATTCTTCTGTAATTTTGTAGTTTCTGTAGGTTAGTACTTGGATCAGCACATATACTTGTTAGCACACACCTTAATTTTAACTCAAATGTGGTTTCTTAGCCTGCAAGTTGTGGATACTGCAGTGCTGAGAACAAATAAGTAATCTAAGAGCCCAAACCATGGCTTCTGCTCCTAATTTCCCAGCTGCTCCACTGCCTTTTTGTTGGCCTTCATTGCTGTTATATACAGTGCTCTGTGAATGGCAACAGCCCATGCTGAAGAATTGTTTTGGGGATCTTTCATTTTTCAAATAATTCATCAATATTCTTATCTTTGGAGTGGGGAAGAGGTTATGTACAGGAGTAATACTGCACTTCTGTACTGAAAACAATAGCAAATATATATGAAACTCATAAAGCTCAAAGCAAGCAAAACAAACCACAACCATGTATTTACTACAAAGAATGAAGTTTCTTGTCTTTAATAAAGTAGATTGTTAGAGCTGGCATGAACATCCAGTGAAGCTGAAGAAAGACCAGGCATGGGAGCATCATGTATTCTGTAGCGGGAGCAATGAAAATGGATTTTTAATTCTTTACGTCATTATTTTTATCCTTTCACTTGGTAGAGAAAATTGGTTTTACATGTATGGCATAAGCTTTTCAGGAGTTCGGGAGCTGTCTAGACGAAGGCAGCAGCAGTGCTTTAAAGACTGCAGTGCGTTAAAGGTAAAAGCCGCTGGCTTAAGCTGTTGTAAATTACTCACATGCACTGTTCTTGAGAAGCATCCTGGATATGGGAAGCAAACTGCTTTGTGAAATTCGAAATAATTCCAGGCACTGAGCCCCCCTGACAGCCTCCCTCTCCAGGGCCAGGGGCTCTGTGGGTCTTGCTCCACAACCCACTGCCTTTGCTGAACACACTTTCTCATTTCCTGTCCTGAAGGCAATATGAAGTTCGGTCTTTCAAAAAATGCCTAATAGAAACAAGAAGTTCGTCATTTTAAGTAATGAGAAAACTGGGTTAGTAAGAGGGGGGGAAAAAAAAAAGCTGCAGCATTCTTTGAGGCAGAAGATGCTATACAAAAACAAGTTGTGTAAGATTAGATGATGAAGTTGTATGACCAAATGCACGTTTTCTCTGCCATCAAGTGCTGTGCTTTGACAAATACATTACAGTTATTTTGAAATAATTCAGTGGATTGAGAGTGTTTTGCAACATGGCTGCACCTCTAAAGTGAAGCAGCTGTTTTGTTTGCAAAAGGTGATGGGTGTGGGATGATCTCAGTGCTCTCTAGGCGTTGCAAGAGCATCAGTTCAGAAGTTTTAATATATTAAAAATGTCATAGCCTTTTCCTAGTGTTACTCAAGCTGTTTTCATATGCATGTATTTGCATGTACATGCAACTGTGTAAGTAACTAGATAGTTTCCATATACTTTCAATTGATTCTTGAGCATGAGATAACCATTCAGTCTGGCTTCACTCATTTAAAAATATTAATAGTCTTTCTGTTTTTGAAAGCAAGTCATATCTTTGTTCTGGGTTACTTTTATGAATAAAGTTTGGGTGAAAATCATCATTAACTGGAATACTAGATTTTTTGTTTTCTACTATTTGGAGGCCTTTTCAGTCAAACCTTTTTGGATTTTTTCTTTTGGCATTCTGGAGATAATCCATTTTAATCTTGCCCTGTTTACAACTACAAAGGAAAGAGCTTTTAATACTGGAGATAAGGTAACTTTGCCTGAATTAATACAGATGTGCCAGTGTTCTCTTAGGGGAAAAAAAAGCTATACAATTTTATGTTGCAAGTGCATTAGGATCTGCTCAGAAGAGTTTCTCAAATTAATATTTTTGATAGCCAAGTTTTTGATCTCTCTGAAAACACAGGTTTTTTCTTTGTAGATTTTCAACATTGGAACATTATTCTGTATGGAAAATGCATTTTCTTTCCATGTAGACAATAAAGTTAAGCCTGTGTAGCCTTTTATCAAAAGTTAGAACAACTTATTCACCTCAGATGTACTAATTAACTTGACTCTTGCTTAAGGGTTTGGCTGTAGAACATGCATTTTAAAAAAAAAAAAAAAAGCTTTGGTGTGACGTATATTGATGCAACAAAAAGTCACTGATCTTTTGCTGTTGTTTTTGTATTGCAGTATGCCAGGGTTTGGATCCCTGATCCAGAGGAGGTCTGGAAGTCAGCAGAACTTCTCAAAGATTATAAACCTGGAGATAAAGTCCTCCAGCTTCGACTTGAAGAGGGCAAGGTAGGTCTGTGTATTGTTAATAAGCTCATTGTTTTTGCTCTTGACCAGAGTATCTAACACAGGCAGCTGTATTGTCAAAATATATCCGTACTTATGTATGTGCAATTATTCTTGTCCACTGACTTCAAGTGGTATTTTTTTGTGTGACAATTTATACTGTTTATGTACAAAAATCCATTTTGCCTGATTTTTAAAAATAAAATAAAACATGTTGCTTTTCTCCAACTGCTTGTTGCGTTCAGTTGCATCATCTTTTTCTACTTATGCCATTAAAGGTATAACCCTGGTTTGATATTCCAGTGAGAACAGTGTTGCTAGGAGAACAGTGTTGCAGAGAAAGAATTGTGACTTTTAAGTTGAACATAACCATCAGAAGATTGATAAAGATAAAAAGGGACAAGGATTAAGAGCATTATGGAAATGATGCTGTATACGGTGTAGAGAAATGATGACACGTCTACAGAAAGCTCACAACCTTCTAGTGAAGGCCTGTTCATTTTTTTTCATGCCATTTAAATGGTTATTTAATTTTCATATATAACGGTGGTGATCCCTCAGATCTTTTCATGGAAAATAAAGATCTACTGCAGTTGGTAAAATATTTATTTTTAATTTCTTGTTGTCTTACCACCGGCCAGTTTAGATCCTACTATCATGTATAGACCTACGTAGCCATGACGTAAATAAAACAGATTATATATATAGGAAAGCCTCTAAATAAAATATTTTACTTGAATGCATTTCAGTCTTTGACTCACATTTCTCATACGGCAAGCTGAGTACAACCTTTACAATGTGACGAAGATTAATGTGTCCCCCCCCGCCATATTCCAGGCTGTGTGGTGTTGCTGCACACTTGAGAATTGTATGTAGCAGAATGGGGGCGTTTGCCAATTAAGTCACATTGTGTGGGGACAAGAAAATAGCAGGTAAATAAAGTAATTTTGGACCTAGAGACAGATGCAATTAAAACATCTACATCAGAGATTAATTTATATTTGTAAAAATTGTAAGTAGCCTTTTTTTCAGTTTATGTGTTCTTCATGGCGTTCTGCCAACGTTCTTGTGTTGTATTACTGTGTATGAATGTGGCTATAGACTGATGGCAATCTGCTTCGTCTGTCTGTTCCGCTCAAGAGGAAAATAATATGAAAAACTAGTTAGGTTTATGGTATAACATATTTTGTTTTATTTAATAGAAAGATTTGGCAGCAAAAGAAAGGAGTTTGCTTACGTAATACTTGAAAAAGACGATATCTCGTTATGGTTGCCTGTTGCATATAGAAAACCCTTTTGGGAAATTTTAAATTTTTTGAGAAAGAACTGCTCCTCAAATCACCAGATAATTTAAATCTTGCATTGTGTTTTTGTAACTTGGGCATGTTTTGCTGGGAAGAATGGTGAGAGGGACTGAATGAGGAAACTTAAGCACGAGCTTTTTCAGCATGTGTTTTCATTTGATTTTCAGGACCTAGAATATTGCCTAGATCCGAAGACCAAGGAACTCCCGCCCTTGCGAAACCCTGACATACTTGTTGGTGAAAATGACCTCACAGCGCTCAGTTATCTCCATGAACCTGCTGTTTTACACAATCTCAAAGTTCGATTTATAGACTCTAAACTCATCTATACCTATTGTGGCAAGTACTGTCTTTTCATACCATAATCTTTACGGAGAATGCTGTAGACAGGAAAACAAAAGTTGGTTATTGATATGTGTGCTTTTAGCTTAAAATCATTTAATGATAAGGCACGTTGGGCTGTTTTTATGAAAGTCTCTGTATTTCTGGTTAAGTGCATCGAGTAGACTTGAAAGTATTAAGGTTTAGAGAAAATTGACTTTGCTTTGTATCCCTCTAGCTTCTCAATGGACTCTGTTTATAAAATGTGTATTCAGCAATTTTAGCTTGCCAGTGGGGTTCCTGGCTAGTTGGTGTTCCCCTTAGGCTTGCTTAGATAGGCACGGGCTGGAGGAGGGCTTCACATGGTGCAGATGCAGCAGGCTACCTGTGCTGTTTGGTGGATTTATTGTCTACCTCTGCATTGAGCTCCTCTATCTCTGTACAGAAGATACTGGTTTATTTTCTTTTTCATGTTTTCCAATCAGTACCACTATAGAAGTGAATTTGTAACAGTGTGTGAGCCAATACTTGTCTGTTCACAATTATGAACAATCTTGGCTTTAAAAGTACCATTGAACTCTCAGTAGGGGTTACCCAAAGTTGTAATTGCCTGTGATATTTTCAGATGGCCAGAATGGGGGAAGTTACTTTAATGATCACTTCGTCATAGATTCAAAATTGCAGCCGAGTGGTCTATTTTAAAGAAACATTGTGAGATAGTTTAGGCTCAAAATTTAGATTTCATCATTCTGGGCTTCTTTCTGTATGTGCTCGTGTTTCTTTTAATTCTCAGTGTTTAGTGAAAATACATTGCTAACTTTTACTGTAGCCTTTCAATATAAAAAACTTTTAAAATTTTTCAAATATTCAAATAAGTACTTTGGATATTGTGTTAGTGCATAAGAAACAGTTTAAGTCACTGGTGGATTTTTTACATTTTAAGCTGAGCGAAACAAAACATAATCTGATGATGTGACTGCTAGAAACCATATATTGAAAATTTCCTTCTCATAATTGTCTGATTAAGGCAAAGACACATTCTTCCAGTAGATGTAGTTAAATTATCATTTGCATATTCATTTTAGCTCAGTTTATGCCAGAAGAAAACATGCCCCATGATTTCTTTTTAATTATGTGTCCTAGTTTCCACTGAGATAGAGTTAATTTTCTTCCTGATAGCTGGCATAGTGCTGTGTTTTGGATTTGGGGTGAAAATAATGTTGATAACGTACTGATGTTTTCAGTTGTCACTAGGCAGTCAAGGACTGTCCAGCTTCTCACGCTGGCCTGCCAGCACGTAGGCTGGGGATGCACAAGAATTTGGGAGGGGACACAGCCGGGACAGCTGGCCGCAGCTGGCTAAAGGGATAATCCATACCATACAATGTCATGCTCAGTATATAAAGCTGGGGAAAGAAGAAGGAAGCGGGGGGATGTTTGGAGTGATGGCATTTGTCTTCGCAAGTAACCTTTATGCGTGATGGAGTGTCCTGGAGATGGCTAAACACCTGCCTGCCCATGGGAAGTGGTGAATGAATTCCTTGTTTTGCTATGCTTGTGTGCGCGGCTTTTGCTTTACCTGTTAAACCGTCTTTATCTCAACCCATGAATTTTTTCACTTACGCTCTTCTGATTCTCTCCGCCATCCCACTGCGGGGGAGTGAGTGAGCCGCTGTGTGGGGCTTAGTTGCTGGCTGGAGTTAAACCACAACAATATGCAATTTAACTTTGTCTCTAATCAGACTTTTGTAGGGCAGTCCCAGTTCCGGATATCGCAAGCCAGAGTGTATTGAGCCTTCTTGATGCCATCATATATTAGGCTTGCTGTTTGTAATTTCATTGTATTTTGCACTACTTCACAAACTATAGAGTAGGGAGGTCATGTTGCAGAGTTGCCCCTGACAGATCTCAGCTAATCTTGACTGCAGGTGTCTGAAGCAGGAATTTGTGTTTTGCAGTTGAAGGCCTTGTCCTGTCTTGGTCAGGAAAAGGAGTACGGCAAGGGTCAGATTTTCCCTCTTCTGGTCACTGTTAGAGCTCCACCCCTGGTGATGGATATGGAAAGCAAAGGCAACTAGCACATTAAACATCTTCTGATGGGCAGACTGCAGGCATTAATGTCTTGCCACCTTTTCCTTACTCTGGCTACTCCTAATCTGTGGATGCTCAGCAGAGTGCATCTGCTCCCAGTCCTGCTCTCAGCAGTGTCCAGACCACAGGGGACTGAATCAGACTTTGCCTCACTTTGCTTGCAGCCAGCCTTCATTCCTGTAGCAGTGGGAGATGATTCATACCCACGTCTCATCCTATCATGCAGTCAGAGCATGACTAGAGGCACAGAATAATTTAGGTTGGAACAGACCTCTGGAAGTCTTCAGTGGAGCTCCCTATTTAAAACAGGTCTGACTAGATCAGGTTGCTCAGGGCTTGGACCAGTCAAAGTATCTGAGTATTTGAGTATCTTCAGTGATGGAGATACCACAGCCTCTCTGGGCAACCTCATGCTGAGGGTGCATGTTCTGGTCCTGGTACTGGGAAACCACCTCAGTTCCCCCAGTTCAGACATTGTCTGTGTTTCTGTCCCTAGTGCCCCCATGCCAAAGCTCTTCATGGGGGAAACATTTTATGCAACTGGTGTCTCATGGCCTGAACTTGTAAGGGGTTTTCAAGTCTGAATTTCGTGGTCTTGTGCTTACTGATACCACCTACCTCTGCCTGGTTCGTGTTTTGGCTGCTTTACAAATATGCTCTGTGTTTAGCATCCATTAAGAGGCTTTCAAAAAGAATGTGCTGTATGCTAGTTTTGTTTTGCTGTGTTTGGGAAGACATGAAAACAACATGGCTGGGAAAACATGAAAACAACTAGTGCTGCTTTAGTTGTGGGTTTGGCTGGTTTTATAGTTTCCTATAGGGCTGGAAGGCTTTTAGCTCTTCATGGAATGGGTCTGCCAGAGAGCCTGGGATGGCAGAGCTTGGTCGGCTGTTTTGCTTCCAAACAAGTTTCAAGTGATGATTCTGGGAACTGCGTGTGGGTTTCTTAGAAACACGTGGATCCAGTAGCGTGGGGGTTCCCGGTGGTCAAAGTGTACATGAAGGAGGTTTAAACACTAACTGGTGACCTGAGGAATGCAGTGTGCTATGGATTTATTAGCTTGGGATGTAGGCATATGTATGTTACGTTATAAGCTAAGGAAAATAAAGTTGGCCTGTTGTCCTCTAAAAACCTGATCCTTTGGCCATGGCCATTCACCTTTCAACCCGTGCTATCAGTTCCTGTCCTGAGCTTAAGTTACTTCCCCTCTGCAAAGATTGTTCTCCAGGCAGGGCTGTAAGGCAATGAATTGTGATTGCATCCTTAATCTGATTCGCACATTAGCCAGGTTAGTTTAAATACCCCGTGAAGGTGGTTTGAGCTAACCCAGCTGATTTAGTCTGAAGGAGATTAAAAACACTTTAATCCACCAAGAGAATTATGGTAACATTATTCTCAACCAGCAGAACTAGAACTGGGATGGATGGATGTCCACCGCACTCGAAATTAATTCAACCATGCTGTCCTTAGTGTAATATGTCAAATAGATATTAAATTACTTAAAATTTCACTTTGAAGTAATCCAAACTTTTAAACAGAAAACCTCCTGATTTCTTAATTTCAAGTCAGCCTTTCACCAGCAATTCAGAGGTGATTTATAACTTTCTTTTACTGTTGGGAATATGAAATGAAGAATTAATGAAGGAAATTGAAAAGTTACGAAGGAAAATTTGAATGCTTACATTGAAAAACTGCTATGGCTGTGGAGAAAACTCAGTTAATACTGGGAGCTAGTTCAGATGTATAAAGTACTGCCTGCTATGCAGGAGAGCAAACTTTAAATTAATAAATTATTTATATTAATATCCCGTTTGTGCACAGATGGGTGAATACATTCAAGGTAAAAAAATTAGCTAAGAAGAATGGCAAAAAGAGTAGCCAGAGTTCAATTCAGTGTAATTGTAAGAACAAAACCATATGTAAATCTGATCTGGGAAGGCTCATGATATTTTAAAAATGTTTTAATGTTGATAAAAAGAAGTTTATATATAAATTAATCTGGATTATAGTCCTGTGAAGACAGGGTGATTTAAAAGTTCCATAGAAAGCGTGTAATTCCTAACTCACTTGTTTTGGATATTTCCAGGTAGTAGTTGCTTGTTGATTTTACAGAGCGCTACTGAAGTTAAGTGATTTAATATGCTGGAGACTTGTCATGGGGCTGCTTGTTTTGAATTAAAGGGTTTATTTTTGCCAACGTAGACAAAAGGAGAAGGGAATTGTCTGAAGCCTCGCACAGCTTTTTTTTAATGTCTCTTTGATTAGACCAACAAGCCTGAGAGGCTCAGCTTGGTGGTCCAGCCTTACTTAACTTTTTACTGCTTTTTCACAGTTACAAAGGGCAGATGTTAAAAACTGACACCGAAAATATTCCTCGAGTCTGCTAGTTCTGAGGTCTCTTCCCCTCCTTAACGCCCCTCTTATTTTTTTGACTCATTGCTACAGCATTGAATAGAACTTGGCATGAATTGTTATAGAGACTTTTCACTTGAGCTCCTGAGTCATTGCAGTGAGAAGTCATGGCTGATGGAAAAACACTGACTCTTCTTACATGGGCGTGTCTAGCCGTAAACCTTGCCATGTATTCAAGGAAAGAGATTGAGGTCTCTCAGATCTCTTCATGAAAGATATCCTGTTGTTTAATGTTTTTGCTATGGTTTGTGCTTGATCTATAAATGCATGACAGGGTTTAAAAATGGGATGGTGCTCCCAGCAGTAGTGCCAGACTGTAGATGCTTTCACTTCTCTCAGCTTTTCCATGGACAATTTCTTAGATAGACATCACAACACTGTAATCTGCGTGGCGCAGAGGGCTGGGATCTGCATTGAGGAAGTTTGTGCATGTGAATTTCTGAGCAAATTCAGAAGTGAGTTGAGTGCTATGGAAATGTTTCTGGTGCAGATTCTTCAGGGATGGTTTATCCAAGGAGCATGTGTAGCATGCTTGCTGTAGTCACTATGCAGCCATCTGCATCTGCATTGTCACTTTTAGGCACCAAGATATATATGTAAGAAGAAATTCTGTTTTTAAAATGGCCACAGTTAAAATTGGAGTTTCTTCCCCCCGCCCCCCCTGCCTTATCACCTTGTCAAGGTGAGCAGGAATTGCCATGTCAAGAGAGCACAGTTTGCCTGACATGGCTGGGTCTCATGTGGCAGTGATCAGTGTTTTCACCCCTGCATAGAGCAAATAAATGTTCCCTACCCATTGTAAATGCTGCAGGAGAGAAATGTGTAAGTAATCTTTGTCAAATCATCCCTGTGGGCAGAGCAATCCTCATTTCCCATGAAAAAGAAAATCGTACCAAAAGCATTTGAGATCTCACTTTGTGGCTAGGAAGGATGTACAGAGTAAGACTAGGTTTTCCTGTGCGGGGAGAGTAGAAGGATGGCATGAGTTTAGGGATGCTGTAGTAATGAGTGGTATTAAAAAAGGCAGATATGTGTTTACCTGGGATGGAAAAACTAGAAAATGGAAGGTGTAAGTAGTTATACGCACAGATGTAATAAGATAAGGGTTTTACGGTGCCTTCTAGAGTTGTAATTACTTGGTTTCCTGCCATGACTGTGTACTGCTATGTATCAGCCCTATCAGCCCTGTGTATCAGCCATATGAAATACGTCTACATCTTTTTTTTTTTGATCCCTTCAAGCAGGAGGTTGTCCTGTCTGACTGGCAGAGATGCCCTGGAATCCAAATTACACCATGACTCTACTTTGTTGCTTATTACAAAAACTGAAGATGTTATTACTGGGCATAGCATAATGGCTGAAGGGTTAACACACTTCATATATCCAAACTAACGGTCAGCGAGGCCATGTAGTAGTTATAATTCACAAATTACATTATCATTTGTAATTCACAGTAGAACACAGGGAAGTACAATGCACATACATTAGTTTACTGCACTGAGCAGGCTGTATTTCGAGTTGACACACTCTGAATCTTGTTGTTTCACACATACTAGCTTTAGAAAGTCAGATAGAGAGAAAAAATAAAAAGTTGTCCCTGATGTGTTTCCTAAAGCAGGGTAGAAGTAAACTCTTCTGATACTTTTTGTATGCAAAACTGTAGTCACAATAAATATCTGTTGAAGTTAGTAATGTCAGATCCTTATTCTTCTCTAGTTAATATTTTTAGAAAGGTTAGAACACTAGTTGGTGTTAAAGACATTTTTTGTTTGTTTCATTTTGAAACAACTATTAATAATTTCTTTTGTTTCATTTCCTTTGTAGGTATCGTCTTAGTGGCCATAAATCCTTATGAACAACTGCCTATCTATGGTGAAGATATCATCAATGCGTACAGTGGCCAAAATATGGGGGATATGGATCCACATATCTTTGCAGTGGCTGAAGAAGCATATAAGCAGATGGCCAGGTTTGTAGATGCGAGTCTTGAATTCATTCTTTTTCTAAAAGGAATAAGACTTAAAATTTCTGGCCAGTGGCCTTCTCTTTAATTTATAGCTCATGAAATGTTTAGCAATATCTGTCTTTTATCCAATGTCTTAGTACATTTCACAAGAGGGTAAGTTGCCTGAGTTAGGCAAGCATTATGAATGCCATGGAGATCATGGCCACTGACAGGTAATGGGAATAACCACAGATCTCATCAGTATTTAGGTCTAAAATTAGCCTAGTGCTTTATAAGATTCTGTTGTTTTAATTTGATTAGCAAAATGTGGAGATACTTTTTAATCATCAGTGGATTTTTAAAGGGAAAAGTGCCAGATTCTTAACTGTTTCGTATTTATGTGTGATACTAACAACAGAAAAAAATATCACTCAGCTCATGAGTGCTATTACAGATTCCTAGTCGTGTTGGTAAAGTCCCAGCTACATAATCTGCCTGTGGCTGTTGCTGACTAGAATTAAGAGAGAGCAGAGGGATGGTTGCACAGAGTGCCTGAAAACAGTGTCTCTAAGGCCACTGTAACAGCTGTGCAGGAAATCCTCATTTTTTTAAACATTGCATGAAAGTGAACTTGTCACCCAAGGAGGACTATTATTAGAAACTTCTTTCCCTTCACCCCAAGAGCCTGCCAATTTGAGGAGCTTTTGAAAAATTTTGTTCCTAGGATAAAAGTCTTTTGGGCTGCTGTGTGGTCTTTGCTTAATAAGATGGTTCCTGGTATCCTCACTGGTTAACTGCAAGCTATTGATACAGTTTTCCTTGTTGACAATACAGTCCATGATCAAATTAATCAAGTAAAACAGTGGCAGATCTCTGGATTAATTGTGATGGCCCTCAAGCCACACTGCAAGGAGGGTGAGGCAGGGGGAGAATAGGTTGAAAATGATAAAATGTTAATCTTTGAAATTAGCTACCTGTTCGTTTAAGAATCCGTATGAAAGCTAGAGTGAACAAAATGCTCCATATGCTGTGAAGTTGGTCAGCTGTGTATGTGAATATGGTGATTTACAATACCCACATGATAGATAATTTCAAAAGAAAACGGTATGGTACAGTGCAACATTTCATGGCTTAGGGTAATTGCAAAATAGCCAGCGTTTCAAAAATACCCTACATCTGCACTGTTGAATGGCAGAAGTATTCACCTTACTTCTTTTTGGCTAAGAAAATAGACATATAATCTGGTACGGGAATATAAAGGCAAAACTGTGTGTTACAACAGTCACATCTGCATTGTGGCTCTTTCAGTCTAGATCACTTTTACAGATCTAGATCACTGTTGTTTTGAACAGACTTGCTAGTCAAGTCCCTCCAAAAGCTTTACAAAATAAGAATTTATTAGCGTTGTTTTATGTCTGAGCCACAGTACAGTGACCTGCAGTTGTATGTCAGTGATGGATGTAATCCAGGTTTCCATAATTTTTGTTCTTAATATTAACCAGTGGAAGTAAGAAGTTGGAGGGGGCTCTCTCTCCACTGGCTGCCTCTAACCACTGTTTGAAGCGGGCTTACCTCTTAACCTGTGTTGAAATTTCAAATTGCTGGATCGCCTGTATTCTGTGTGCTTGTTAGCTGAAGCCTGTGCAGTGGAGATTTCTATCTGCCACCATTTGAATTCTCTGCTGTCAGAAGGGGGCCAAGATTTTGGCTAGATTTTCTGCTGTGGTTTTTCCTTTTTGTGTTAATTGCCTTCTCTTCAGCTCTCGTCATGCCCTCTAGCAGTTCTGCCATCCTGAATAACAACAAATAAGATGCGGTAGAAGTTCATGATGAGAAGTTACATAAGCATGGAAATGATCTTAAATAATCCTTTTGCATTAATGAATTAATTCCTTTGTGTGTCTACAGCATGTTATAAAAATGTGTTATTCTTTTATGAATAACTGACAGTCCTTTCATAGGTGCAAAATGAAGTCTGAGCACACAATGAAAATTAGAAAAATTCCTCTACACTGAAGTAACAATTTCATTGTTTATTTAGTTTCCCAATGTTTATTTCCTTTTGTCTCTTTTTTTTTTTTTTGCTTGTTTAAGAACTTTTTCTGTCATTTGGACATACTGGGTTTGCTCATTGAATTTTGTTTTCTAATGCAGTTTCCAATTCCTTAATCAGTTCTCCTACCCTTTAACTTCGGTGATACTTTTTTCACTCTGAACAAATCACCTTTTACTCCTGAATAATGAAGTTAAAGAAAAAATGTGCAGATTTACATTTCTGCAGATGGTTATTTAAAAATGAAAATCAAGTTGTCTGTGACCATTTCATTAATGCTTTAATAATTGCATTGAATATTCATATAGTAGCTACTCATATGGCATTAATCTGCATTTATGCATGTAATTGATGAGATTTATTTTTCTGTGTTTCAAATCTTTCCTAACTCCATGTTTCAATGATCACTGGAATAATTAGTCGTGGTGCTCCTATCCATGAGGCTTCAGTAAGCTCTTCTAAATATTTACTCCTTAGGTCTTCTGGTTAATTTATAATTTAATTATTTCAAATTTGTTCTTGCCAGCTTCATTACCTCATCTGCTGTGGCTGAGAAACTCCTTCCACATGCATGATTGTAACTGAATGATCTCTGTGGTCTTCTTCAGCTAAAGAAAATGCCCCATGACAGCAATCAAGAAAACTAGTGATTGAACGCTAAATATTTGCATTATGTCTTCAAAAGAAATACAGTGCAAAAATGTTGGGCACTGGAATGACAGGGGTGGAACTTAATCTGGCTTGTGCACAAAACCTGATATTCAGCAACTGCTTGGGGTTAATTGCAGTATAAAGCAGCACATAAAGATGCCTTTGCATGTGAAATTTTCTGCATAGAGAGAGCCCAAAGGTGTGGTACATGTGGCTGTGAAGTGATGTGCCTGTTTGGCCATCCACACCAGTTTCTGGTGGAGGGCTAGTGAGAAGGAATATGGCTCATCTCTACCCATAGCTGATGAGGTAATAAGTGATTACTGTTTGCTCAGTAGCTTCTCATCTTTTTCAGCACTGGAAAATGTGCACAGCTCTTTTAAGACTAATCTCATTCTGCATTATTATTTCTGTTGTTTTTTTTTTTTCTTCTTTTTTCTCCACCCTATCTCCTCTCTCTCCTTCGATTCCCCTTCTCATCTGTATCTTCGTGCTTTTTTCCTTTTCTGTCTCTACCTCCTACAGCTACCCTGCATGCTGACAGCTTTGTTTCCAGCACCTTTCCTCTGCTGTGCCTAAAATAAGCAATGAATTAGTTTTACAACTGTAGTTAAATTCTGTTAGATTTAGGGTTATGTGTGCCTCATACTTACCAATAACTTTATTGGTTTGGGTTGTATGACCCTCCAGACCATAGGTGTAAAGGGTTCCAGAGCAGATCTCTTCCTCTGTCTGAGTGGGAGGAGATCCACCTGCAAGCGTGTCCCAGCGGGAGGTGGATCCCAGGGAGGATTGGTCGGATGGGGACCTGTCCGAGGGGCTCACTCTGCCTCAGGGCTTCCGTGCAGAGTGGTTTGGGGGTTGCTGTAGTTCTGTAGGAACAGCTGTAACAAGCTGTACTTTTGGAAAGCGCTGGGACCTGCACTCTCAGGTCTCTCTTCTCACAGATAGGCAATGTATTGTTCATGGATAGCTTGCTGCTGTTGAGCAAATGTATACAGGTTCAGGACAGTGTTTAAAGCAGATGAGTGGAAGTAGTTAAAGGAATTAAATTATTATTGAAGGAAGTTAAAAGGAAGTAAATTATTATTGAAGAACTTACTTTTGTCTCAGAAATATAAACCACAATGTCAGCATGTGGGTGTTTAGCATGTGTTGAACCCTTTAAACTACAATGCGTACCACTTCTGTAAGTCAGTATTTCCAAATTATTAACAAAAAGACGCTCAATCCTCACAGTTACCCCTCTGTGGTAACTATGAAAATTGAGGCAAAGCATCAGTTGGCAAGTATTTGATTTTTTTTTTATTTTTTATTAAAGCATTACATCTTCTGTAGGAGCCATCAGCAGATGCAGTTCATTTTCTTTGTAATATTCAGTAGAAACCTCCATTTTTAATTCTATGGTTTGCAATAACCAGGTGTTGATTATACTCTTGAAACTGTTAAGAATTGCATCAATGTATGAGACTTATGATTATCAGTTTCCTAACACTATTCAGAAAAGAAGTTCTAAATCACTCTTGCACAGGATCCCTTCCCCTGCCTAGTGAGGCTATATTGCAGTAATTAAGATAATGTATTTTTTTATCAAGACTTTCTTGGTCTGGCTTGTTCCATTCTACTTATGATTGATGACAGATACAGCAGAGTTCAGTGCTTTTCAATTTAATGAATTAACTTGGAGATTTCCTTCTGATTAATTAGTAAAGTCGTCTAGCAAAGTGCAAGTTGAAAGTAACATTTGCAAACAATTACATGCTGATGAGATCCCTATAAAATTCAATGAATATCAGGTTGGAAAGCAACAGTGTTTAAAGTGTCAGTCTCCAAAGTTTTGCTTTTTCTGTTTGGACAAAGTATAATGATTTAGTCTATAATTCTATGATTTATTCAATGTTAGTGTGTATCTTTTTCATTAAATTACCTTTAATAAGTAGACTGCCTCTCGGTTTTGTCAGATTTTCGGCGTGTGTCTGATGGCCCTCAGCTACAGGAAGGTTTTTTTCTATCACTTTTTGTTCAAAAGGAAGCTTGGTGAGCTGTTGAGTAGGTGTTTTGAAAGCACCTTGACTGACAGTCTCCAGTTATCCCAGGCATCCTAAGATGATGTCCTCTTATTAAAATGCATGTTTGATCAGCTGCTGCTGTGCTTCTGAGTGTCTGATAAATGGATGCTCTATTCTCCCCTGGCAGAAGTTGCGAGGGGGATGATTAACAACCCGTCACGGATCTGCATCCGGTTATGAAATGAAAGCCTGCTGTGGTGGGTACTGTACAAACATACAGCGGCCTTCTTTGACTTATGGCTTTGACATATGACATTTTAAATTAAATACTTACCTTGAAAAGAGATGGTACTTTTAGGGTTCTGTTGTTACAATTAGGGTGAAAAGGGAAATTGTCCTTTCTGGTGAGAACAGATACTTCTGGAATAGTCTCTTATGCTTTGGGTTGACACTTTTTGGTGTTAGGGGTACAAGACAGCAGGTGGGGTAATCAACTTGATGTAACATCAGAGGCCTACTTGTATGAGCAGTGATTATTTTTAGGCAACAAAAAGGTTAAGTATGGGCATAGCTGGAAGCTAGAGTTCATGTGAGGTGTCCTGCTGGTAGCTAAGCAATGAGCTTTCCTAAACTATTGCAGGAGTGACCTCTGACTAATCCCTAGATAAATGAGTTGCATAGTGCTGGCTCATCTTTGTGCTCCTCTGGAGTGCAGTCTGTCATGATTTTGCAGCATGTGCTGATCTCAGTTTTCTTCGTTTGTATGTCGAGAAAGGGTACCGTCAATTCATTATTTTTTTACCTTTTGCCATTTTTACAGTCAAGATCTGTGTTTCCTGGATACAATTAAAGTGGCAAGTGGTGTGATTTGTTAATTGAAAAAAAAAGTACATCTACTGGTTTTGAGAGTATTGCAGTATGGTTTTACCAAGCTGTTGTTGAAGAGGACCAAAAGATGCTTAAGAACTTTGGGGCGGCTCAGTTTGCAGCTGGAACAGACTCAAGAGAAATCAGGTTATGTATAATAGTAGTATTTCACCTTCATCTGGCACTTTCCATAAGCAGATCTCAAAGTCTGCTACAGGAGAGATCAGTGTAATTATTTCAATTTTATAAGTTGAAACAGACATGGGGATTGGGAGAGCAACTTTGGTGAGTTCACCAAGGCAGCAGAAGCAGGGCATAGAGCCCCTGAATCGAAAATCCTTATCCAGCATCTGATGACTTGATCACACCAGCTTGACAATCAAATATGTGAGAATAGAGTATTTAATTGATAGGGCAGCAGTTAAATGGGTTTCCTGGTAACATTCTCCCAAAGCTAATTTGTTTTGAGTATGCAAAAATTAACATCCTATATTTTGCATGCCTTCATTTCTTGCAGCATTAAGGGGTCTCTGTGCCAGGTAACATATATTGCAGAACAACATTTGCTTTCACGCAAGGCTTCATCTCTTCCCTGAACTTTACAAATATGCACCAAAGTCTGTCTCCTTTAATAGTGGTATATCAATTTCTGCTTGTATAGAAGACAAGTAAGGCAGGGATGGTGTGCTGTGGCTGTGCCTGGATCAGCCCAGAGTTGGTCCCAGGCACTGAGCTTCCGGCCCCCGGTCCTGTGCTCCGCACGTCCTCTTTTCTCTAGCAGCTAAGGAAGATGTCAGTGAGAAATGTTCCAGTTAAAAAACCAGTTAAACTGGAAACGTATTTAGAAATGTGGTTAAAGAACGTGGTTAGCTGGACTAATGTTTCATGCCTATTAAAAAGGAATGATTTTACGAAGAATTAATTTACTGCTTAGTTGGGAGCAATTGTTGCGACTCAAGGTGCAGCTGAACAATTCTCTGAATTGTTAATGCGTGGTGTCTGTGAAGACTGGGATGTGTCAGGTCAGAGCATGTTAGATCCAGATAGTCACAATAAACCCATGGGTACAGGGTGTGCAGGTGGAACAGACTAAGAAATGCGGCTGCTGTTCTGCGCAAGAAGTGACGCTTGCTCCTGGGGCATAGCACTGGTAACTAACTTTTTATTTTCTTTTTTTTCCCTCCCATCACATCACCATGGAATGGTTCAAAGCACTTTAGTCTCTAATAATTAATAATCCTTAGTGCTTACATAGCACTTTGTACATTCTGGGCGTTTTACAAAAGTTACCTTGCTAATCCACACAACAGCCCTTCGAGGGTGGAAGAAATAATTACCTGTATCAGGCCACGCCTTTTGGGATGTGCCAATACAAGTGCATTTGGAGGCTTTGGCACTGGGAACGCTGGGATGACGTGGCTCTGCAGGGAAGGAGGGGCTGTGCCGCTGTGCAAAGGAGCACTTCAGGGAGGAAACTTTAAAAATTATGGAAAAGGTTTTCCTGCAGTACAGGTGAAGGCAGAATACTGGGGTGGCATTTATTGGTGCTGCCTGGTTGCAGGGGAGACTTCTCCAGAGGAAGGTGACCTCCCAGGGAGAGGGGCTCAGCAGCTACATAAAGAGAATGGAAAGATGTGCTTGCCTTCTGTGGGCTATAGGAAGCAGCTGGAAAGTCAGAGGGCAAAACGGGGGTGCTTTCCCATGGTAAGAAGGCCAAGAGCAAAATCCAGAAACGGGGGATAACAGAACTTATTTAGGGCTGCAAAGAACTTTGTGATTAAAATAGTTTGTTCGGAAGGTTGACGAAGGGCAAGATGTTGCCTCCTGCCCTCAATGTGAGAGGTGCTGGGAAGGCTGCCCAGACCTGGCTGCTGCGGTTCTCGATTGGTCCGAGGGCATTAGAAAACTGCTGAATGAATTCTTGGTTTTTTATTTACCGAACAGTTAAATTACTTTTATTTGAAAAACAAATCCTGGGTTTGTAGAGTTGCCAATTTTTATAATGGCTCCTAACAGATGCTGCACACCCTGGGCTGAATTTCAAAGGCCTTTGCACTGAACAAGTGCTGCTAAACATGTACAGCCTTGTTTGCTGCCACACACCACCGTGCTTAGGCAAAGGTGAGGCTAAATATATTGCACTGACTTGTGTTAAACCTTCCAGGACTGGTGGGTTTTACAGCTGCCTTTCATTTTAGGGTAAGTGTAAAAAGCAATTTTGGTCTTTTAGAAAAGCAAATAACCGTGGGGATGGAAGCATCACAGAAAAGGGGAGCACGATTGCCCAAAGAGTGAACCTGGGACCTACCCTGACGGGGGGCTGGGCAGGGCAGGTGTTGGGGAGAGCACAGGCTGGTGCGCTCTGCAAAAAAATCCTTGTACCTCTCCCAAACCACATTTTGTGCTGAAAAAAAGAGAGTGTCCTAGGAAAAAAAAGTGCATGTACTTTGGTTTCAAGTTTTACAATCACTGGTATTTCTAGGAAACACTGTATTTATTTCTGCATTTATTGAAGTCAGACCTATTTAATGAGCCTTCAGCTGAGATGTGCAAAACCTCATCATTTCATCTTGTACCACGGATTTGTCCTTTCGTTGCTTTATTCTTTTCCCTGCATTCTTCTGATATGCATCCTCTTTCCTACGCTGGAAGATGCCCAGTCCCTGGAAGACAGTGCTCCCTTCAGCCTGCTGGGGCTGGCCTTCTGCAGCTGGCGAGTTCCTTCCTAAATTTCATAATAAGTTAATCAAACTGCTTTCTATGAAACTCAAAAAACATTCGATACTACAGAGAATTCTTAACGTTATATTGATTACTGATGAAAGCCAATAGATTTCACAAGAAAGGAGTTTAAAATCTTTTCTGTTTAAAAGCTTTTCCATTATTCCAGGGCTGAATGAGCTGTTTAGAACAGGTGGAGTATAAGCTGTATTTCTGTATTCCTGTAACGTTGTTGTGGTTTAACTAAGCAGTTGCTTAACTTAGTTTGCTGGCAGCTAAGCCCCACACAGCCATTGGCTCGCTGTCCTGGTGGAATGGGGGAGAGAATCAGAAGGGTAAAAGCTCCTCTGCAGAAAATTAACTCTATCCCAGCCAAAACCAGCACAAACATCAATACTTCTAAGTTATTTGGGAACACCGATAAAGCAGTTACAATGATATTTAGCACCTCCACACTGCTTTTATTTTCAGTGCGTTGTGTAAACCTCTTTTATTTCATCTTATCAATGAGGGAGTTATTTGGTAAATCTGTTATCTTGTTTTTGTTATAGCTGCATGGGAGGAACCTGATCTTTATTGAACAGATTTGTTTAGTCATGCTCTCACATACAAAGATGTGTGAATGTTCTGACTGTAGATACTGCAGGTTATTTTGGTCCTATGCTGTCACAGATATGCAATGGGGATGCCGTGAGACTGATTGCAAAAAATAAGATGCTTACTTAGGTCAGAGTTGTGTTTGCGTTGCTAGAGACAGTTCATCATGTCAGCTGCATGTAGGTATGTGTATCCTTGCATAGTTTGGACATCTGCTCTGTAGTGTAGGGTGTAAAACATGTCACTTAGCTTAAACTAGGTTTGCATTGGTCCCTGGTTAATCCTATGGCTCTTGGAGTAGCTGCAGCTAATGGAAGTACAGCAAGATTTCAAACATGCCAGCATTTCAGAATGAGTCCTGTCTGACCTTTCAGTAATGTAATTAGGTTTAAAGTACTTTTCTTGAGTTGATTTTCCTGCTGCTGTAATTCATCTGTAGGATGGCATGTCACTAAGTTCCTTTTCTGTCTTTGATGGGCACGATGCACGTTCATGTTAATGGTAATGATGTGTGTACGCCGAGAACAAGATCTATCCCAAATGTTCCCTGAGTCACAGGTTCCTTCCCGGGATTTTGTGTCAGGTTCTTTGATCATTCAAAATTCACTGTTTTGAAAATGTAAAGTCATTTCAGGCTTACAAGTCTGTCTTACTACCACAGAACTACAGTAGAGGAGCAGCAGTGAGACGAAGCAGAGCAGGCTGTCACTGCTAGATTAAATACAAGCTATTTATTGTGGTGTTCTTGCACTGAAGCAGTAGGAAATTTAAACGTTTGAAGGCTGCAGGATCAGGCCTTTGGCAGCAGCTTGTCCTGTTTCAATTTTAATAAAACATGAAATTGTCATGTGCCATGGGGTTAGTGCCTTTAACCATAACCTAAACTTGTTATTCCAAAAAAAAAAGAGAAAACGAGTAGCAACTCCACAAAAAAAGGCAGTAGATTTAATTAAACTTCTTGGCACTGGAGCAGTGAGGGGAGCAGATGTCCTGAAGGTGGTGGCCTTCAAACCACCCTGACAAGGACCTTCCCTAAAAACATCAGCACCTTCACAGTGTCCTCAAGGCTAACAAACGTAGATGATTTAGGATCAAAGGCAAAGTATGTACTTTGTACTTATTGCCCTGTTTTTTGGTCTCTGCATTTTATATTAAGTATATCTCAGATCTTTTCTGCCAATCTCATCAATGTTATATGGCATTGAGACGACTCAACTTTGAAGTAGTTCATCACAGGCAAGCATTTCAAAGTCCATATCAGATTCTTTTAATATCAGCTGTTAATGATATACTTTTGCCTGGTAGAGATGCTGGTGGCTTGGGTATGAATGGATTGATAAGAATATTGAGGTTGATATCAGTAATTGTGTCTTCCTTTTGTTTGTTTGCCTAGGCTGATGTTTTTGTGATGTGTGTGCTTACATACAGCTATTTGACATTACTTGCTGTGGAGTCATGAGCCTGAAAGACAAGATCAAGTGATACATCTGATGCATCACTCATAGGAAGCAAAAAAAACAGAAAAGCAATGTTGTGCTTTGATGATTAAATTGAATAGCTCTGGGCTTCCTTAATCTGCTCTGAAATGCTTATTGATGGATAGGTTTTTAACTGTTTTAGTGTTCCTGCTTCAGAGAGGGAACACTAAAAAAAACGCACCTCCTCTATTGGTATGGAGGAATAAGGTATACAGAGATATCTGTAGGGATTTTTCAGTCTATATGTCTTGATTATCCTGATGTGTTTGGACAGTTTGCTATGGAAATAACGGCTATGATGCAGTAAGCTGTTTTGTTTTTTGAGGGAACCAGCTTCAGTGGGTGTAGTGATCTTAAGGAATGGAAATTGTTTGAAAATTGACAACTCTGCCTTTAATGTTAGTAACTTGAATGTGCCATTTCTTGCATTGTTTTTTCTTTTTTGCCTCAATTTTTCCATTGGTCAACTGATATCATAAACTGATATCATTATCATTAGATAATGACAGCTTTCAATGATTAATCTGTGTTGTTGCAGCACTCTGTACATATTGAAGGTGCCCAGTGACAGTCTTGCTCTTGCTTCCACTGCAGCTGACAACTGTGCCCTCCTGGGAGTAGCATTTCTTCCATTCTGAGCCCTTCTGAAAGCATCTCCCTTAGATTTCTATGAAATGCAGAATTTAAAGTTAGTGGCAGTCAATACTATTAAAAGTATTACATTAAGATATATGCACATCCTCAACAAAGGTGTTTTTGTCACGTCTTGAAAACAAGATTTTTTTTTAACCCACTTTCTGGTTTCTTGTGCATTGTCATTTCATTTGTATTTGCAAAACCCTTTTCTGTATGTAAGGTATCTCAGGTCAGTTTGTAGTACTCCTTCCCCCCCCCCCCTTCCCCCGATGCTGAACCTCCTTTGAGCAGAAGCTGTCTTCAGTGTTGAATTTTTCAATGGTTTTTCAAAGCATAAAAAAACCCTGCTGGAATGTAGGTTGTAATCTCAAACTTCCAGGAGTTAGGTAAATCTACATCTATTCTGTTCTGGCACTCTGACAGTGAATTTCCTCATAAACGTATTGCCTGTCAACAGAATTTTGTAGGTAAAGCAAAATTGTCTTTAAAATTTACCAGCCTATGCACAAATCTCTTTCTGTGCTTTACCAGAATTCTGATATGAAAAATTAGTGACATTTATTGCTCATTCTATGGCCATTACTTGTCATAAGAAGTGGAGTTGTGAATGGCTTGGATACAGCCTCTGAATATTACCTTTCAAAATTAGGCATCAGCATTATTTTTGTGATATATTAAATTATCAGTTACATATTCCGTAGTGTGTTACTGTTGTTTTATTTGACAAGAATACAGGAATGTGTTACCCTCACATGACTCTTAAAATACAGGCCTGAGGGAATGAATATGGAAGATTTCTGAATCAAGTCCTCTGCTACTACAAGCAATCTCAGCCTATCATTTCACATTTCAGCTTGTGAAATGTTTGGGCCTATCATCTTAAAACTGAAGATTTATTTTGGTTTAGTCATTCCTTTATTCTTCTGCACTCTTCAGAAATGGCAAAAGCTGAATGTGGTCCTGACTGATGCCTGAACGTAACGCTTTGTGTTTCCGTGAATGGTAAACTGCTCCCAGTCAATCTGTTTCAGTCTGCTGGGGTTAAACAGCTTAGTACTGTATCACTATAATGTAGTTCCGCATCCTAAGATGCGATCATTATCCACCTTTAGGTGAAAGGGGACTCCTCCACCGTCTCATCTCCTAGCTTGCTTTCCCTCATTTCTCTTTGTTAAAAGCATAATTAAAATATTCTCTCCATTCAGAAGTAATCTTAATTTTAAAATCAGCTAATTATGTAACTTATTCAGGGAAAAAGCTCCAAGAAGATGAAGCAGTATTGCATAGATAATGGATTGTGTCATCAGGCTGCAGAGTGGTCTCACACATAATGCTGTTGCCCTACTTACTTGTTTCATTGGCTGAAAGTTTTAATTATAGCTTTTTTTCTGACTGGTGACATGTTAAGTGCCCAAAATGTCAGGTCAAAGGTTGGGGGCTAATGATTTAACTAAAAATAACTCCAAAGGTGTTACTTATACTTGAGAAAGAATTCAGGGTGTTATTACTTGTGTTTTCTGGGGATTTTTTTCCTTTGTTTTGATTTCGGTTTTTTGTTATTTTGTTCTGGTTTTAATGCAGCCTGATTATGACAATTTCATTTGACATAAGTAGAGGTTATACTTTAGATGGACCATCGCTTATACCAAACCATTAAAAATAATTCTCACCACATTTCATGCACTATCCAAGGTACTTTGATTCTATTTTACTAGTTATTTTCTTTTCAATGTGGCATTTTGTTCCTTTAAAGTTCAATGACATAAAAGAGCCCTCTGCTGAGCTGACACAGCTGCCTGGCAGGACCACCCCGTCCTCCTTGAAAGACCAAGTCTCTTGCTGCCTCTGGTAAGACGTCCACATGCCAAGTCTTCCCTGGGGTTGTGGCAGTAACAGCTCATCCCCTGCCGCTGCTGTCTTTGGGGTGTTGCGTTACGCTGTCCTTTCTCCTTCAAATGTTGAGTGTGATCTTGGGCATTTTGTTATGTTTTCCTTTCTCTCTGCCAAAAAGCAGAAAGAATAATATGCTAGAGGATGGTTACTCCAGTGTGTTAAAGCAAAACAATGGACTAATGTACTTTTGAAGACAAGAGCGGCTCTGAGCATGGATGGAGCGCTGGCAGGGCGATGAGAGAGGACTCTGCTGCAGACAATGAGCGAGCCCTTTGTTTCCCATGAGCGCCTTAGCTGCTGCAAACACAAATATTCATTGCAGAAGAGATGGCAGCAATGTTTTCAGCTCACACAGAGCCAGTTGTATCTTCTCTAGGTGAATTTATGAAAAGTGTATATGTGTATGTTCTTATACAGTAATATAATAATGGATCCCTTTTCCTGAGAACATGAATGAGTGCTAAGGAGAAGAGTATGTCATCGTATCTTATGACGTGGGGGAAAGAAACTCTAGGCTAATTAGCAATGATATTCTTAAGGAGAAATTATTTCAGCCTCATTTTTTTCATTAAATGTCTTTGAAAACATGGAGCTCCCTCCTCTGCAGTGCTCCGAAGAGCCCAGTGTTTGCTACCACTCCTGAGCTCCCGACGAGGGACTAGGGACTGCAAAACCAGCGTGCACTTTCCATGCTCTCACACATGTCTTTCAGGGGTGCGACAGTTAGAATGAGACACCTTTATTTTGATGTTCCTCTCTTGGCAACAGGGTTAGGTTTTTTGTTGATAGTTTTGTCAGAAGTCTATACTGCTAAGGTTGCATTACTTTGTTTTCTGAAAGTCTTCTGTACTTTGTGAACTAAGCTAAAAATAAGCTTAATCATCAGAGGATACATTTCATAGGGACTTGAGCTTCCCAAGTCTTCATATATTTAATGAAACATGAAGCATAGCTGTTGATGTACAGATGAGAAGCTTGTTATGTTGTTGCCAGTCTCCTGTGTTAGGCAGCTCCTAAAATCAAAACAGAAGTTTCATATTTTAGAATGGTATGCTTTGGGGTTTTTTTTCCTATTTGAAAGGGCACAGGAGGAATAAGAGAGCCATGCCAGTCCTATGAATAAATTGTTCTCTGTTTTTGACTCACTGCAGGAACTGTCTGTGTGAGAGGAGAATTGTTTGTTATGAGTTGTCCCATTTAAGCCTAAACGTTATGCCTTTGGTTGGACTTCTCCCCTGTCCTTCCACTGCTCTTTTTGACCATAAGAATCCATATAACTCACACCGCCTCCTGACGTGCAGAGCTACAGGCTATGCCTCGTGCACGTCTGTCTACCGCTGGTGGACTCTGGGAGCGGGAATGGGGAAGAAGCAAGAGTGTTTCTTCTTTCTTTCCCAGGTGGAGATCTTCATCTTCATCGCTACTGCAGGCCATACCAGGCACCACAGACCTCCCTCAGGAGGGTGTGCTGCAGGCTTGATGGCCGCTGTAACGAGAGGTCTCATCAGTGGGTGCTTTCGTTTTCCTGTGGCCAAGGCTGGCACCTCTGGCAGTTCAGTCTTTGTAACCCCGGCTGTCAAGCTGAATGGTTATTGAATGGTTATGCTTTCCCACCGAGGCTGACAGCTTGGTGTATGTGAATGTGTGAACTGTGCTGTAGTCATTCACACCTATCGCATGTGTTAAATGGAAGTGGAGAACATAAAATTAGGTTGCTTTGGTCGTCTTAACACTTTCCTTTTAAATTTAAATCGGCACCGAGCCCTTTCAAGTAACTTACTTTTACCAAAATGTGGAAAACCTGTTTCAACCGATGCCTTCGTTTGGTCGAATGGATCCGACCTGGATCTCCTGGAGATGCGTGACGTAACCAGATATTCCTTTAGCCGATGTCTTTGTGCAGCACGAAGTAGATGTTGGAATTGTGCTCTTATCTGGGGGCTTGGTGATGTTTTGTAACATAGGTAATAGCCTGAGAGTAGCCATGTGATCTGTAATCTAGCTTCATAATTTCAGCAGCAGCTTTTTTTTTACCATCTCAGAAATAGAACCCCAGATCTTCTGGAGGACCTTTAGGTTACAGAAACCACAAATAGTTTTTCCATACATATTTCTTCGCTTCCCCTGCATAGCATTTACTGATGGCCTCAGCAGACTATATGTGCTGTCTGAACGTGTGTGTGCCTGAAATTTCATTCACAGTTACTGTGCTGTAAGTGCAGCCTGGTCTGGGGCTTGGCTATATTTTCTATGTTCCAGCCCCAGCTCTGTAAAGCTTTGGAGTAAAATTTTATTCCTTCTTTCTCTGCTTTCAAGTATGTAAGAGAGTTAAGCTCACCCAGCTCACAGGAGTATTTTGAAATATTCATTTTAACTTCTTTAGCTTTGGAAATATAAAAAACTGTATAAACATGTATGGTCTTTATTTTAAAAGATTCAGGCTATATAAATGCTAATTTCTATTCTTGTTATTTTCTAGTGTGTTTATTAGTCGTACAGTTGGGGCTTATGGGTAAGAGCCCTCTTTGAGATGAGACAAAATGGTTCTAGTAGCAAATGGAGATTAATTTTTTTAAGTGAGAAGAAATTACTTCACAACAAAGGGGTTGTCTTCGCTCCAGAGCTGCTATTTGTGTCCTGAACAGCCCTGCTTGCATTTTTCAGGTTCAGAACAATTCTGGGAAAAGCTGGCGATTAGGTCAGAAGGACGAAAGATTTCTGTTGCTGACTCTGCTGTTGATTTCTCTATCTGTAAGATGGCATTAATCTTTACTAATGAGCACTGATAACTTAGTGGAGCACTGTACCACAGACTCTGGATAGAAGTAGCTGCAGAAGCACGTAGTGAATAGTGGTAACTGGTACTTTACTGTAGCCAGGTTCTCCAGAGCAGCCCTGCTGGCTGGCTGGACTGTCGCGGCAGCATCAATCCTGACTGGGCATCCTGGCTGCAGGCAGTCCAGTCAGCCGTTCAGGCAGCTTGGTCACTAACAGCGCCACGTGCATTTACATTATTGCTGTATTGCTAACATGTATGGTGGAAGGGTCGTTGCCAAGTTGGGAACACAAAAGGTCAGTATCCTTGAGAGAACAGCTGGTAATTAACATGTCTTTGTCTTTCAGAGACGAGCGAAATCAGTCAATCATTGTCAGTGGGGAATCTGGAGCCGGAAAGACCGTCTCTGCTAAGTACGCCATGAGGTACTTTGCCACAGTCAGTGGATCTGCCAGTGAAGCCAATGTTGAGGAGAAGGTCTTGGCCTCCAACCCTATCATGGAGGTAAGAGAGCTACTGCACTAAGCCCCACTCTCCAGCTGCAGTTACTATTCTGGGGCTAACATAAGCATTCAATAGAGGGAGCAATCCATACTTTTTTTTAAGGCTCAAAGAACCTAGAATAAATTTAAAATAAATAATAATAAATAAATAAATAAAATTTAAAATTTTGCTTTTAATCTATTTACCAGGAGGTGCCTTAGGCATCATTTTGTGTAGTATTTCTGAAAGACTGAGAGAAGACTGGAGGCAATATTTCAGTACTGTTAATGTGTTTCACATAACAAAGTAATTTTTCTATAAATACCGCTTTAAATCTATTCAGCTTTGTAACAGTGGTAGTTCCCAGACCGCTGGTCAAATGCAAGCGCAGAAGACTTTTTGTGCGTAAAATTGCAAAGAGGATTAAAACTTCTGGTCTTACACATCAAACGTGTACATCACGCAGTGGGGCAGGTAGATTATACTTGGAAGTGAAGAGAGTTGTTGAGTAAAGCAAATGTTCGATTTTAGGAAATGTGATTAGGGAAGATAGACTGAGAAAGCGAAGTTACATGAAGTGCACACAGTTTCTTTCAGAGGGGAAAAAGACAACTGAAGATGTAATTTTGCTATAATTAGCTCAGACTAACGTTTCAGTTCTGGAAATTGGTGTAACTAACTGTAGTCAAGTCCCAAAGCCATTGGCTTGGGAGTGTAGGTGGCTTGGGTGCTGGCAATAGACTGTGAGATAACATGTACAGTTCCCCCCTGCTTCAGGATCTCTATTCTCTGGAGAGCTCAGGAGATGCTGTAATTCTGATGTTGTGGCCAAACAGAAAACATTTCTTAGGCTCATCTGAATTGTTTTTTGTGTCTTTGCCTACATGTCTAGATTCAAGTTGTAGCTGAAGTTAAGGAACTATGTTAAGAAATGATTAATCAGAGAGAAGCAGTCTTGGGGGAATACCTTGAGAGAAGTAGCACTGTCCATGGGCACAATAAGTCCAATGAGGACGCCCATTGGACAACCTAATAAAATGCTTAGGACAACTGATGCCTTGGCAGATGTTTAGCATCTCTGTGCAATAGTGTGACATGTTTGGATAGACATGAATAAACGGAGTGCGTGCAGTGAAACGTGAAATGCAAAATGCTGCCATTGTTTTCTTTCTCAGGTATTTTTAAAAATGAGCTATGTTTTATTCCTCCTTTCCTTCTGACATGAGGAGTTCATGATACTCAAACTATAGCTGCCCCATCACAGTTGTGTGTGTTCTGTTGCAAGGTAATCGTGCCTGGTTTGTGGTGCTGTGGGGTGTTTTGCAACTGTTTTGTGGGATAAAACAAGCTGTGCCACGATGGGCAGCGGGCTCTGCTGTTGAGGGGTCCAAATGTCCAGCTATGGGAGGAAGCCAGGGGAGCTGAGCCTTGCCTTGAGCTGCACCTACCCCAGCGGGAGCAGGCTGGGCCCTGGGGAGCAATGGCAGTTTTGCAGGTGTGAGCTCATCCCGGAGTACTCCTTTCACTGCTCCGATGTTTGCAGTGTCATACCATCCTTGGCCAGGTTGAGATTCGATGCGTGGCTAACAGGACCGGGGGTGCCAAACGCCCCTTCTGCCTTCCCCTGCACACCGCAGAGGTGGTACCTGGGGCCTGGCAGGCGGCCCCGTCCTCACCGCCTGTCTGCTAGGTGACAGCTACTGCAAGAGACTCGGCAGGATGGGTCTGCAGTTTGCTATTTGTTTGCTGAGTGAAATACAAACCGTCTACAGGTTTCCCTGTGCCATTTCTTTTGTTTGGTCTCAAAACCTACACAAACATCCTTCACTCTCACTTCTTGGACCCCCCCTCCCAATTAGTGGCCATCACCTTCACCACTAATTGTCTGATTTAATTTCCAAAGCAAGGAAATTTAAATGAAGGACCAGAAATGAACTTCTAATCCACTAAAAATCTAAATAGATGGTGGTGCTTTATTTTCTAGGCATAACAACAATTTCACGAACCTGGGTATATCTAAAATTTCAAATACTTTAAAAGTTGTTATAATTGGATGAAAGTTATGCTTTTAACTTCAAACACATGAACTTTAAGTGAGCTTTAGAGTGAGTGTTGTGAAATCTGGTGTTGAGATAGACTCTAGAACAGCAAAATTAATGTTTCGAACTCTGCAGTCGATAAATCAGCAGAAACACAAATTAACCAATGTAGATTAGGAAGAAAATGAGCAATTCATTTTAGAAACAGGAAACTCCTCATTTGCTAAATTGCTAAGAAAATCTTAGCTTTGGACAACCTAAACATCAGCGTTGTATGAGCTACCATCATTGGTGTCAGAATTTCACATCATCTTTGCCTTACTAAGTAGTAGTCAATAACTCTATACAGTTTTCCTATTGCAAATGTAGGAATTGTCAAGTCTTAAAACACATCTTTACATGCAATTTCCTGCCTTTCATTCTTTCTTGCCCTGTATAGCTATGTGAATTGTACAGCTTAGTATGTACTCTGGTAAGCAATCTTATAATACCAAAGACTTTAACTGTTATTTTTTAAGTAATACCTTTCAAAGTAGTAATTGGTTTCTGAAAATATTGTAATATTATATTGCTACCACCACAATATATGACAGTAGCAATAATGTTAAAAGACAAGAAATGCAGTTTGAGTATGTTCAGTTTGAATGAATTCAGTATTTCTTAGAACTGCAGAGATGCAATTTGTTCTTGTATCCTTTATAGCAACCGTTCATCTGATACTGCTTTGACATCTGCTCGGTTGGGCGTGCGTGATGCTGCTGCTGTAATGGGGTTTCTGAAAGTCTAATCCCCGCTTCCCGTGCTGTACCCGGCTAACCCTTATTGGCCTTCTGTTTACAGATTTGGAATAGCGATACTCAGCATTGCTATTTGCTCTCATTTGTTTTCCCCAAGTTTTAGTTCAGTACAGACTTCCTGTGGATGGCTACGTGAACTAGGACACTAGGACGTAGAGGCAACTCTGTGCTCTTTAGTTATGGTGCACTTCAGAGTTAGGTACTTGATAACATACGCACAGTGGCATATGATAAAAGGCAGCGCTCTGTATCTGAACTGCACCAAATGCCATTCCTTTTGGTAGAGGGATACCATTAGGATTGTTCTGGAAGATGAATTACTGTATGATGTCTGAAACATGATCTCACTGAGAAGAGAAAATGCTTTTCTTTGAAGTTCAGCATGTTGTGATTTGCATGCCTTGAATTCTGATATATCCAGCTGGTACCTGTCGCAGGGTGAATCCTAACACTGATGGGGTAAGGCAGAGGCACACCAAGACCATTTAGGAACCACAGTCATCATTTTTCCTGGGTATCCCAAGACCATGTACTATAGAGGAAATACATTAAATATTGTTTATGAAGCTGTATTGAATTAATCTCAGAAAGTTAGAAATTAATCACAGGGCAGCATTGAAGACTGTCTCTGAGTCAGTAACCAAGCTGCTATGGAAGGGATTCAGTTTCAGGCAAATGGCAGGAGTCTGTACATTTTATAGGCATGCAGTAAATATTTTACGATGATGTGTTTGGAGAAGTATTTTGGAATTGTGGTTGATTATGGAGTAATAATAATAAACTGCTAGCCAGAGAGACTACAGGGGCTGTTTGCTGGACTGTGGGTTTATGGTAGGTCGACTTACAAAGGATGCAAGTACTATACATATATCTGTACACATACCTATATAAAACTATACAGTGTGAAATAATTGTTATAGTTTTATTAAGTCCTTAGAAGAAATCTGTGAGCATTCTGAGACTCTTTAATTCCTTTTAAAAGACTTCAGAGAGCAATAAAGGATTTTTAGCTGGCAAATTAGACTATGTGGAAGTGAAATCATTGCTAGGAGGATCAGCTCCCTATCTTGT
This sequence comes from Phaethon aethereus, assembly GCF_964289735.1. Taxonomy (NCBI): domain Eukaryota; kingdom Metazoa; phylum Chordata; class Aves; order Phaethontiformes; family Phaethontidae; genus Phaethon; species Phaethon aethereus. The sequence goes on along the minus strand of NC_138588.1, from coordinate 13,878,811 downwards.
GTTAATGAAATAACCGTATCTTGATGTAACTTGCTGACTGGGCGGAGATTGTTCTTTATTAAATTCTTGATTATTTTGAAACCAGGACAAAATTAATGTTGTTAAGTGTTAATGAGCCATGTAGATGATGCCATAGTTTTAATAATTTCTAAAAGCTGTTTAACCTTTACAACATTCCCTTTTTTCAGTCTATTGGAAATGCCAAAACTACAAGGAATGACAACAGCAGTCGCTTTGGGAAATACATTGAAATTGGTTTTGATAAGAGGTATCGAATCATTGGTGCTAACATGAGAACTTACCTCCTGGAAAAATCAAGAGTGGTGTTTCAGGTAATACTGATGCAATCTTCTTACTGTATATTTGTGTAACTATGCTAAAAAAGAATAATAAAAAGCTATCGCTTGCTGATACTAGTTACTTCTCCTAAGAGATGGCTGTAATAATGTATTTGTAATATAGCACATTTTGGGAGTGGGGAGAAAAGGAAAACCAAGTTACCCCTTCATTATATGACTTATTTGTAGTTCCAAAATGTGTATTAAAAAGACTGTGCATTTAAACATGAAATAGTTTCGGTGCACTACTAGATATGAATTTGTGCTTACCATAGTATTATAGAATAGGGCTTCAAAACCGAAGAGCTTTCTGTTGTGGTTTGTTTGTTGCTATCTTAGCTCACTTTCAATCTCGTTAAAACCCACTGCTATGGCAATAATTATGAATGAGTCTTAATTGCCATTATTTAGGCAAATGAGGAAATGTAATTTCATCTTTCTTGAACTCTCTTCATTTTGCTATTTCATACTTGAACCGATCCACAACCTTTTTGTCTCCCACACTTCCTCTCCATCTTTGCCTACCTTATAGTCTAGAGCTCAGTAAAAATGGACTTATCCTTGACTGGCTGCCTAAAGGTATAAAGCAAATAATTACAGTTTGTATTATGTAGGGTATTGTTGTATATTATTGTTGTATATTTTAAAAATAAGAGACACTTCTTGCACGTGGTTTAGCTGGAAGAGAGTAGTTTTCTTTTTTCTTTTTTTTTTTTTCTTCATTTTGAAGTTATGGAATTTAGAGCTCTTAAGTTCAGAATTACGGTGTTGGTCATGAGTCATAAGCTGTGTTTGTCCTTCATTTTAAAATTCCAGCTTTGTCTTGTCAAGAAAGATACTCCCTTCACCAGCTTACTATAAATGCTGAGGCAAATGGTATTAGTTATTTCTGGAAAATGAAAAGCTTTTAAGTATGATCATTTGACCCACCCATAGAATCCTGATCTATATTTAATAGTAATCCACAGACCTGAAAAGTTAGATTGTACATTTTTTTAAAATGAAGATGTCTGCGTGCTTCTTGCTGTTGAAAATGGATTAAATTAAATTAATCAAGAAGGTAGATGCTGATTTATCTTTCCTTTTTCCATGCCGCTTCTATGCTCTTAATGTAATGCTAGAGAAAACATTAAAAATGGTAATTCTTTTCTACTGATGGTTGTTTCTGGCACTTAAGCTGCAAAAGGATAATAAATTCCTTTCTTTTTAAAGGCAGAAGAGGAGAGAAATTACCACATCTTTTACCAACTTTGTGCCTCTGCAGCATTACCTGAATTTAAAACTCTACGGTTAGGTATGAAATTCACATTCATTGTGTTGTGCAAGTGTAGGTACAAAGCAGCATCTCTGAGCTTTTTGAGCTATAGAACCGAAAGAAGAACTGCTGGCTTTTAAATTCTAAACTTTTAAACCTTCAAATACTAAAATGTATTGAAAATAACTGAAATGGCAGATCTCAGACTCTGTGTTTTTTACATAAAACAAAAGTATTAGATTTGTTTGTTCAGCCTACTCTAATACACTGCAGTTGTACTCACTAGGACTTACTATGTCCTGGATTCCAGAGTAGCTTTCCAGTGGCAAGGGTGAAATTCTCTTCTCTTGGTCCTTTAAAACCTTTTTTCCATGGCTCCAGCTACTAGAGAATTTTACCATTTCTGGTATAAGCACCTGAAAAGGTTATTTTGCATCTGCATACTTTCACTTGGGATGTTACCAACAATTACTTTGCCATCTCTGCTAGCCTGGTGATCACAAAACTGATCAGTGAAATGTTTCATTTTTCAAATTAAAATGTTGATGAAGGGATGGTTTCTCATTTAACAGGAACTGGTACTTCGTAAAAGAAAGGCACGATGATGACTTTGGGACAGACAATCACCTTATCATTTCTGAAATTCAATATAAATTTCAGTGCCTGTATATTTTTAAAAGTTAGCTTCATAGTGGGAAAACTGCACAGCCTGTCAGTGCTGATTTCTGAAATATCTTTCTGGTTTTAAAGTGTTTCTCTGCTCTCCTGCACCATCCTGGCACATTCAGGATTCACATCTGCTGACACAGGAAAGAAATGAACTGATATAATTATAACTAAAGAAGCCATTTAGCAGACTCCTCTTTCAGCATTCTTGAAACCTTAGCAGATCAGAAGAAAACAAGTCTGTTACTGCAGCTGGAAGCATGCCACTGAAACCATAGGAATTACACAGTACCCAGGGAAGCTACTGCTTTCTCAGTGAAGCCCAGTGCTGTCCCCAGAGTGGTATGAAGCTACCAGTTCTCCAACCGTGACTTCTCAACCAGAACAGATCACAGATACTCATCAGACTACATGAGACCATAAATTAGAAAGGAGAAGAAAATAGGCGAAATAGATTTTTTTTTTTTTTTTTTTTAATATCCTGATGCAATAATAGCATAGTAGTATCTGCGACATAATTCCAAAGTGCTGCTGCTGTCAACTCTGCACCTATCACTTGGGTGGCTCAGACTTGGAGAATAATTGCTTCCAAAGTGATTATTCCACAAGTGTGGAAGTCTGAACCAAGGTTGCATAGAGAATATGCTTGAGGGCCTATTGTCGGGACCAGGTAGCTTAAGAATACTTACTTGCACTGTTGAATCTTGAAAAAATTCTTTTCCAGAATAACAGGGACTATAAGCCAGAAGGCAAAAATACGTTGACGTATTTCAAATCATGGATTTTGCTAAGAGCAACTTATTCATTACACAGCTTTACAGATGTGCTGTGAATTTCTGTGTCAGTGTGTGTAAAAGATTTGGTTTTTCTCTTACAGGGAATGCAAATTACTTTCACTATACAAAGCAAGGTGGAAGCCCTGTGATTGACGGTGTCGATGATGCTAAGGAAATGGTAAACACCAGGCAGGCCTGCACTTTGCTAGGTAATTTGTAAAACACAGTCACATCTCAAATCCGGTATACTCGGTATACTAGCAAGTATTTTCTATATTGTTTGTGTATATTTTCTTCGTACTCTGTTGTGTTTAAAAACAGGAGAGTTTGATAAACTTGGGGACTGAGATGTTTTTATTGCATTAAGAAGGTATTTATATTGCAGCAGAATCACATATCCAGTGTAGGAGGAGCATGCATTATATGAACATAAATGGTGGATCCTCTTCGCATAGCATATACAGCATTGAAAGTCATTGACAAAGCACTTTGGAACAGCAAATTAAATAGTTCATTTTAATGGATTTTTTTTTGCATCTGATTGTGAAATGTTTTTAATAGAAGCAGAGCCAAGCAGTACTGTCAAATGCCAAAGTCTCTGAAAAAAACACACGGCGGTCACCATTTTTCTCTTCTTAATAAAATTTTTCATCAACTGCAGCTCGTGGTTCTTTATTTCTCTCTCCATTCAAAATGATTTATTCATCATTTTTCAGGGATTAGCGATTCCTACCAGATGGGAATTTTTCGAATCCTTGCTGGCATCCTTCACTTGGGCAACGTGGAGTTTGCATCTCGGGATTCTGACAGCTGCACTATTCCTGTGAGTCATAGATGAGCTGAAGGGCATGGTTTCTACTCTGACAGTTCTGCCTTCTGCTTGCTTGCAGGGATCTCTTCTGAAAAAGAGTAACAATATAAAAACGCAAGCAATGTGTTTATTTCTAATTTGTTAACATTTTCACAGTTCTTTTTGCAGATGGATAGAACTCTCCTCAGTTTAGAGGCTTTAGACAGTACTCTCTGTATTATAACAGTGTCTGCCTTAATTTTGTTTCAAAACTGGAATTGATCTATCCTAGAAAAGTCTACCAGACAGGCTAGCTTTGAAGTCCTGCTCAGGTGTCTAGATCTTCATATTCCCACATGAATACATTCCCTGCATTTACTGTGGTAAATGCTTTGCAGGATGGTTTGTGTATTTTTTTTTTTTTTTTTAGATGCCAACATGGCCTAAATAATTGTAAAGCAAATGCTTTGCAAAGTCCTCTGGGATGTCTAGACATGAGCATAGGATATACAGATATGATTTGTGTGACTCATCTAGGTGTTGTGGTTTTTTTATCAGTCCTTTTTTACCTTTGTGGAGGTCAGCAATGAGGACTGCGTAGTCTGATCTGAAAAACACTTCCTCATTCGGTGGGGACCAAGGCTTCTTACTGAACTCTGTATTCTGGAGATGAGAAACAAAAAAGATCTGGCTTGTCACTCTTCTCTTCCTTGGATTCACAAGGGACCGGTTTCTCCTTTTGCCTTTCCTTGAATGTCTACTGCTGGACTATCCAGCCTTCATCTTTCTTTTCAAATAGTAATAACAGTTGCAGGGGTTTTTTCTCACTTTACTGTCAGTCTCTCTCTCAAGAATCTGTAGTAGCAGTTTCTGGAGCTGAGACAACAGGTACTTCATCAGGTCACAGATGATCAGTGTGCCTGGTCTGACACCATCTGTCCATGGGATCTAATGAATAGCTGCTGTGAAACCACAGCCATAGTCTGGCTCTTTGGTGTGTCTTCAAAAGGTTTTCACTACAAGGAAAGCATCATTTAATGATCACAGGTAGAAAGCTGATGAGCCCCAGGACATGATGAGCTAGCCTGTGTTATAGTGGGTATCTCCAATGCAGGAATCCCACTGAATGAGCTGGTACAAAGCTGCAAGTTCCTGTGCAATCCCATCCTGATGTGGTAAACATCTAGCAGGCGGTGGTAAATGTCTGCTCAATGGCATCCGCTACCTGAGCCAGGCTGTTCTCTGACAATAACCATGTCATTGCAGAGCTCTGTCGCCATGCAGACTGGTCTGCCTGGGAAGTGCTGGTGTGGTGATGCAATGGTGGTGCTTCAGGGAACTCAGCGAAGGGCTCCGCATGGTGCTGTGTGAATGAATCGGTTTGTTTAATGTCAGCTCGAGTAACCCTAATGTGACAGTCTTTTGTGCAGTGTTCATTATTATTGTTACTTTATTATTGTCTTCTGAGCCAGTTAAAGTGGTATGGCTAAACGGAAAAAAGATGTGCTCTGTTAACTGGATTTTGGAGGTGTAACAGAACTGCCAGGGGATCTGTATGCTGTGAGGACTGGAATAAGCCCTGGAGAAGTCAGAAGGACATGGAAATAGAAGTACCAGTACCCTGAAGCTACTGGGCATGTAGTAACAGTCCCCTGTAATCTGTCCTTGTCAAGACGCTGCTTGTCAGCGTGCTGTTGAGCCACTGGGTGCAAAGTGAACGTGATGAGGAAGTAGTGTTCAGGGAGTTGCTTAGGAGGAAAGACCTGTCTGTCCTCCTTGATTTCTAGCTGTTGGTTTGCTTGTTAGTCACAAAGTGTAGTATCTTAACCCATTGGGTGGTAAATGCACTGCACAGATTTTTATGCAGGAATCTTATATACCCATCTCAGTGTGCAAGCCTTGCTAGTTGATTTTACCTGCTTAAACAAAGGTCAGTTTTTTCACTTGTACAGTCCAATTTGAGAGTTAGAGAACATCATTTGTGTACTCTAGTCTCCTAATGTTTGTCTCCAGAATTCACTCAGAAAATACTGTGTTAGATACTGAGACCAGAGCACTAAAGCCGTTCTGCATTTCTTCCTCTTCGTTCTTGGCTTGGGCTGCAATGGCCCATTGCCTGTCACTCCCTGCCGTGGATTGTATACGAGCAGACGAGAGCACCACTCAGGAGCTGTAGCCCATTCTGTCCCCAGCCCACAGCTGATGTCCTGTTCTCTGCATTTCTCTAGTTTTCTTCACTCAAAACTGAGACAGGTACAAGAATTCAAAATACCAAGTGCATCCCTGCAAAGCTACGTGATTCATTTTTGCGAAGGTAGCAGGTTCCCTATGTGGGGCTTTTTTGGTGAACACAAGTATAGTAAAATGCCTTTGGGGACACTATGATTCACTAATTTACTTCAGCAATGTGGATGTGATAAGTGGGTAGGGAACCTGTTAACATTTTGAAGGAGGAAGAGCTGAGGAGGCTGCTGTTGCTGCTTATTGTTGGATCGCTGCAGGCAGGCCGTTCTTATTGCATGATTGCATGTGTGCTATTGGTAATAATGTTTCAAGACCTAACGAGATTGTTTTTATTAGCCCAAGCATGAACCCCTCACCATCTTCTGTGACCTCATGGGTGTGGAGTATGAAGAGATGGCCCACTGGCTTTGCCATAGGAAGCTCGCAACTGCCACTGAAACCTACATCAAGCCAATTTCTAAACTTCATGCCATCAATGCCAGAGATGCACTTGCCAAACATATCTATGCTAATCTCTTTAACTGGATTGTAGATCATGTGAACAAAGCCCTTCATGCTACTGTAAAGCAGCATTCTTTCATTGGAGTGTTGGACATTTACGGGTGAGTCTTTTTGTCAGAGATATGACACCTATTACATAATTACCTTACAGCAAAGCGTCTTTGTCTTTATCATGTAGTGCTGCGTGGATTACACAAAAAACCCCAAACCTTTAGCAGCTGCTTATTCCAGATGAAGGAAGTAGGTGTTTAGTTTTGACATACTGTCTAAGATCTTTGTCTCGACTTTCAGGTTTGACATTTGTAGTGGGATTTCACATTTTTGCTGTTGGTAGTTCCTTTATTATTGCAGTGGCGAAAGTTAGAAGGGAATTGTCATCTTATGGCTCCTCCAGGGTGGCACTTCTAGAGGGGACAAAGATAACTAACATGCTCTTCAGGAACATCAGTCCTTTCCTGTGTTCCTCATCCTTGCCTAAAGAAGGAGCATCACTGAATTGCCTGTGTTCTGCAAATTGCCATTTACCTGTGTGCTTCGTTACTTGATTGTGGTTGTTTGTGCCCGGAATAATGCAGTGACTTTGACTGGAGGGAGGGAATTTATAATTATGGGGTCATTTAATCTGTTTTTTTCACTGCACTAGTAATTTTTGAGTATCTGCATATTTTAGATTTGAGACATTCGAAATCAACAGCTTTGAACAGTTCTGTATCAACTATGCCAATGAAAAACTGCAGCAGCAGTTCAATATGGTAAGTAGAAAATGACTGGCATTTCCTCTTCCCTTTCCCCTCACCCAGGTCCATCCTGCTAATTGGGTCCCCAGTGGTTACAATGAATTCCTTCAGTCTATTAACCAGCTGTCCTGGCTGTGGGCTTTGGTGGATGGGGAAAGATCGACTATCTCCTAGAAATAGATTTTATGACTAACTGCTGCTCTGGGACTATTTGAAATTCCGATCACAGTAACAATTATAAGATAGAAGCAGTGCTTGGCAATTAAGACCCCGAGATTGCCTGTCGATGAGAGTGCAGTGTGGATGAAGTTGGAGTTAGCTGTGTCTCCGTAACCTCCAACGGGAGCCTGTGCACGGGCAGCAGAGAGCGGGGCTTCGCTGCTGGAAATCTGCCACCCACGCTTCCTCTCCTGGCGTCATTTTTTGAGGGTTTTCAGCCGCATCCTGAAATTGATGACTGACGTGTGGCAAGAGGCGCCTCTTCCCCCTCCTCCAGAGAGATCACGATTCTCTCTCTCCTCTCAGCCTTAGTGACGTTTGTAATTATATATCTTACCTGCATAACGATGAGGCAAGTTATTTATGCCAGGTCTGTTGCTAGGCTGTGCTGCAGTACAGGAATAGCTTTGAACTCTCTTTATGAGCGTACCTCCATGGCAGCGCATGCTCGCAGGACCGGATCCCCCTGTGCCATTATTCATCCCAGCAACAGTGACGCGTGTCGGCAAGTAAGTCGGGTGCTGGAGTGGAGGCTGGGCTTTCCAGCCCCAGCGTTCCCTTTCTGTGCTGGTGGTGCCATGGCTGGCTTCATCTCTGTAAGCGGGATGTCATGACTGCTAAGTGCAAGGTATCTCGGAGTTTCTTCAGCTCACAGCAAAAATATAGTCGCTGTAAGAATTGTAAAGGTTCGCTTCTTTACTACAGATGACCATCGCCGTGTTTCCTTCCCTCTTGTGCTGTCGCTGTAAGCACTTGTCTCACGAAGGATGGGGCAATGGGGCTTTTGGGTTGATGCCCCGCCAAGTACCAAACTTGGTACCAAAGCGCTGGCAGACCCATTGGGCTGCCATGCAGCTACACAGGGTGGAAGTTGTTTTAAATTAAAGCCCCGTGTCTGTGGCAGCAGCCAGCAAGCCTTCATGCGTCACCCAGCGCGGCACGAGCCTGGCTGCCCGGCCACCACTCTCCACAGCCTGCCCAGCCTCCCTTCGTCTGCCTGGCCACCCACAGCCTTTAAGGAAAATTAGGTCTGAAGACATTTTTCACCAGTGGAGAAGTGGTTTTATGTTTTCTTTCAGGACTTAGGTTGGGTATGACTTGCCAATAAAACGCTACCATTGGCTTTCCTGTCAGGAATTAACTCAGCGTGTAACGCAGCCGTTAAGCGGTGGGGTGGGAACGGCTCCCGCGGGCGCCATTAAGGAGTGCTGCTTTGGAAAGGATGGTGTTAAGCTAATGAAATAAAAGGGATAAACTGCTTTGTCAGGGTAGTTTTCTGCTGTCTGGCAGATGCGTGCCAGAGAGCTGCGAGGCATTTGTGGGCTTGTGCACTGAGCTCAGGGGCGGCTGCGGCCGGCTCCACAAATACAGGTGTTCATGGTGGCCCCCCGAACCCTGCCCACAGTGCTGCTCTTTGCTGCTTGCTAGGGTATGCTCTGAGTTCAGTTATGCCTGCCAGAGCAGTTAGTATGCATTAAAATTTAAATAAGAGATACAACATCATTAAAAATAACTGGAGTCAGCAGTCTTTTTGTTTTTAAAAAGAGTGCTTGTGCTACTAAGACCACAGTTTGCCTGTTTAATGTTGTCTTATCTTTTCCTAAAGTTTTAATTCATCTCCTATGCGTGTTTCATTAAAACTGTGCAGGTTTTTTGTGATAATATTTTTGAATAAATATACAACTACATTGTTACTGATCTTCATATCAGATAGATATTCCACAAAATTTTGCTTAAAGAATTTCTTGTGCTAATACTCGCAGAGTCATTCTTGCAGGTTTTTGCTGAAGAATAAATTTTAATGCAGTGCGTCATCTTAAAAAAAAAAAATCCGCAACCATTTAAGAGAAAATGGAGCTCTGTTCTTCTGCAAGGAAATGCTAAAGTATTTATAGTGAAATTTTACTTGAAATAAAGCAGTATTCATAACTTCAAAATCATAAACTCATGGCACATCCCACTTTATAAGTTGCTGTTCCTGCACTTGAGGCTTTTTCTAGGTTTTGTGTTGTGTTTTTTATAAAAGAAAAGAGCTTATAGTAATTGTGGGACAATATAATAAAAAGAAAGGATAAAATAGACCTTATTTGCAGAGAATATGGATGAGTTCTTTAATTTAGTCTGTTTTCTTTAGGCCAGGAAAAAAGGTTAATTTATTTTTCATACACTTACTTGTTGAAGGGTTTATTCAGTTGAACTAGTATGTCACTTGACACCCTGGATTAATGTGCCAAAATGAATTCAGGTGAGAGTTTGATGTATTTATTCTGCATTTTATTTCACAGAAAACTGTTTTCTTTTTGCCCTGTAGCATGTCTTTAAGCTGGAACAGGAAGAATATATGAAGGAACAAATACCATGGACCTTGATTGACTTCTATGACAATCAGCCTTGCATCAACCTCATAGAGGCCAAAATGGGAATCCTGGATCTGTTGGATGAGGAGTGCAAGGTATGTGTTCAAGGGCTTTCACAGAGAAAGAGGTCATCAGCCATCCTGCCTCTGGGACCTCACAGGGAAAAGTAATCTACATACAGCCATCATTTTGACAGTCTGCTGTTGAAAGCATTTGGAGAACATACAAACAGAATTGGCAATTACAGGAGGAGAAAAAATGGGTTTAATCATGCTTTTTTCCCCCCTCCTCTCCATCATGTATCTGTATCTGTTTCTGGCTCTCTGATTAACCTTTATTTGGACTCTCTCAACTTTGTTGTTTCCTGAGTGCCGCAAGGGCAGTCTTCGGTTCTGTCAGATTGCTCCAAATTGCCTCTCGCTTGGTGTGTCACTTTTTGTCTTTTATCTTAGTTTAAATTATGCCAAGCCATGTACAGGGGATGGCATGTGGTGTCTACTTCAGTGGAAACCCAGCGTGGGGTTCTTGTGTATCACAAAGCATCACAAGTAATCTCTAATGGAGGTGCATGGGTTCTGACCCGCTGAGATGCTGGTCAGCCAGAAAAAGTACCTTTTGGATCCCCGCCTTCAGGTGTGTGACACTGGAAGTGTTGTTAGCGTCGCATGTGTCACATAGCAGCTACACCTGCTGCTGGCTGTGCCAGGTCCAGAGCGCTAGAAAGGCAAGTGCATAGCTGATTACTGGCTTCCTTGCTTATGGAAGTGCTGGAAATCCAAGGAGCTGGGAGTTTGAAAGCAAACCACAAAGTGTTGTCTCCCGTTGTCTTAGTTTCTTTTGCTACTTAAAAGTTCTCAAGACATTTTAAATGGCTGTGTGTTCTCTTCCGTAGATGCCAAAAGGGTCAGATGACACTTGGGCCCAAAAACTATACAATACTCATTTGAATAAATGTGCCCTCTTTGAAAAACCGCGTTTGTCAAATAAGGCTTTTATCATCAAGCACTTTGCTGACAAGGTAAGGACTTCTTCTCTGGTACCTCTTCCCGTGGCTGGTGTTGCAGAGCATGTGCGCGGGAGGGGATCCTGGTGTGGGCGGCTGTTGCAGGCAGCGACTGGGCAGCAGCATCCCTGGCTCTACTCTGCTTCTTGCAAATTGTACTCTGCTTGCCGGTATGCCTGAGCAGAGAAGAAAGTTGACCTGGCAGCTGTGCAGAGCCAGGAACACAAACAAGAGCTCCTGACTCCTGTCGCATGCTGTAACCGCTAAGCATCCTTTTTCAAAAAATGACAGCTTAGTGTATTTGCAATTCACGGCATAATTGTATCAAATCCAGTTATATATAGAAGTATATATAGTTATATATCTATAGAAATACACAAAATAGAAAATCATTTATCTCACTGTAGTTGTAGGCTAAAGAGCAACAACAAAATGGTGTTGGTTTGCTGCCATCTTAATGTGCAAACAGGAGGGAGGCTAACACACCCTTCTTGTTGCTGGAGCAGTATGTGCTGCTTCCACCCTCGCCTCTGCTGGTCCGTGAACAGCTATTTCTAGCAAGCTGGACGAGGGGTATCTCAGTGGAGTGCATGGGTGGTTCCGCTCCCACAACGCATCGTCAAACTGAGCAACTCCTCAGGTTAAAATAAAATATAAAAAAATGGTTAAGGTAATTGTCCTGTTAAACAAAGAAGCTGCTCAGAATATTGTCATCTTTGTTGAAAAAAGTTTGGAGAAGCCTGGGATTCTTATCAGTAGGTCCGTATGTGCTGATGTGGAGGTTGGAGACCTTTATTTGCCTCCACTTGATTTCTCCCAGGTTCTTGAATTTATGCGTAGAAGAGGGGTCCTGTTCCTGTTGCATTTAGTGTTACCTTAATGAAAGCAGCACAGACATCTCTAACTATTTAGATTAATGAGTTATTTGGTGGATGAGAGAACAGGAAGGGCTTAATTGATACTTGAAAACAAGGCTTTCCTATGCCTGGTCTGAGCAGTGAGGGGCCAAGGAAAGCTAAAAGTGGCTCCAAGCAGGTATTGGCAAAGCTCTAAGCTCTGATGCGCTGTGTGCTTACCTGAATGCATACGGACATCTTGAAGGGAAAAAAAAGTAGCTGTAGCTGGCAGGTTAGTAACCTCTGTGCGTTGTCTTCTCTGGGAGAAGGCAGAGGTTCTGCTGCCCTCTCCTGGCATTCTCTCCCGCAGTACGAACATTAATGGTACCCGAGGTACTGTTCAGAGTGGGCTTTCAGTTTGGAGAGACCTTGGGGAGATCCTCTGCCTTCTTCCCCCCTCGGAATTTTTTGAAATGTTTCTCAGCTTGGGATATAGTGTCTTTGTGTAAGCACCGAGAGTTGGCTGTGCCGAGAGGAAGAAGCAAATTGCTATAAGCGTCTGCTCTGTATTTTATAGTCTGGGCTTCTGCTCATACAAGATTGAAAAGTTAGCGTGAGACACTTCGAGGGTTAGCATGCTTATGTTAATTAATATCAAATTCTAAGGTACAGACTTTTGACAATAGTTTTTGGTTTTTGTTCAGCCTTGAATTAGGACAGTGAAATAAATGCTAGGTTTTTATCTGACACTCTGGCTGTTCTTTGGCCATGGTCCGGGAGACTTCATGGCCCTGTGATAAAGGATTATTATGTATTGTCACAACATTCAGACTTTTTTTGCTCCTGGTAAAAATAGTATTTCTGAGTACAAATTAGGCTTTTTCATAATAAGCTGCAGGCAGATCTACTTATTGCCTCTCAGCTGATGAGATGAGATATTTTGTTCTCAGTTGCATCTGAATTTCACACAATTTTGCAGCCTTGGTAACTTCACTGAAGGAGATGCTCAACACACATTTTGATTTTTTCACCTTTACATTAACCATTCAATCATGCTGTCTTACCACAAGCATCTCTCAGCAGTGAAATATAGCTGGTATAATGCAATAACAGTATTTATATGTTTTAATGTTTTACGTTTTACTGGAAAGCACTCTCTTTGAGGAAAATCTATATTTAACAAAGATGCCCTTGGGAGCTGATATTTTCAACATCCCCAAGCATTCTCTGGTTTAAATGTGAATGTTACAGCTGGTGAATTCTATGCAAAATATTCTTATTAAATACTTTTAATACTTACTTTTTTGTAAAATGATGTTTTCAGGTGGAATATCAATGTGAAGGCTTTTTGGAAAAGAATAAAGATACAGTTTATGAAGAACAAATTAAGGTCCTAAAATCAAGTAAGGTTAGTATAAGGATTTTTTTTTTTTCTTCCTTTGCAGTTATGAATCCTTGAACTAAAGGTCAAATACATTTTCTTATAAACCTAGGAAATGTTTCTCCCTTAGTACCATATCAACTGAAATTGAACATAGTTTGTGTTTTACTTGGCTATCTGTATGAATTTAGAAAGTCCTGTAACCTAATTTTGCTCCATGTGAGATCGATCTATATTTAGCCACTGATTTCACTGTTTGGGTTGTTTAGTTGTTTTGTTTTGTGGTTTTTTTTACTTTTCACAAAACTATGCTATATTTTCTGTAAAGGCATCGAGGATGTCTACTATTCTATAGTAGTATAAGAAGGCTTAGCAGTTAAGCCCTTAATTTTGTAATCTGAAAACAGAAGCTCTTGTTTCTGCCCTGACAATTGAGCAGAAAATTTCTGGAGGAGAGGCAATTTCTGTTCCAGAAGCAAAATGAGAGAGGAGTGAAATGTGTAGGCCCTAAGGACACGAACCAGAATTTACGGATTCTTGCTTTCTTGATATCTATGAAAGAAAGATAACATCAGAATTGAAAAATACTGCATGAAGGAATATTATAGAACAGGCCTTCAGTGGCATCGTCTGCTTTTTTTTAATGGCAAAAATGCTAGTTGTGCTCTTCTGAAATGTAAAGGCAATTAACTTGACATTGTGCTGCGATGGCTGTTGGGAATTTGCTAGCTTTAGTGGCCCAGGAAGCTGGGTATCAAGGACAGGCTATTTTAAATTGCGCTGTTCTATCAGGAAGACCAACATTTTTCTCTTCTGTTTCTATTCTGAGCAGATACATAAAGCTAAAGGATTAAAACATGTAGTATAATGAAATACTACAGCAGACTTTGCGCCGAGAGAAGTGTTGAAGGGGTGTGAGTGAAGCCAGCCGCTCTGTGTGTGGCATCCTCGGGGCGCGGGCAGGGGCCAGTGCCCGTCTGGCTCTGGCTGTGCCCCGGCGTGGCAGTGCGCAGTGCAGGGGTGCTCCGGGGGATGTACTCCAGTCAGTAAGGGACGATGCGGATGCAGCTGCCGTAAGAGCGTGGCAACAGCTCAGGCAGGCTCAGTAGGTTGAGTCAATTCAGTCTAAACACTAAGAAACAACGTGGTTTTCCCCAAGGGTAAATTTTACCAAAACCAGTGTTTAAAAAAAAAAAAAAAAAAAAAATCAACTGTGCAGAAAATAGATTTTCAAAAGAAGAATGTTTCATTTTTATTTTTCAGCAGGCTCTCTTTATTAGTAATTGTAGTGGGATTGCATTTCTGATTTTTTGTTGTTGTTGTTGCTGTTTTCGGTGTTTCCTGTGCACATTCAACAGAAGGTAATTCTAAATTGAATGCATCATCTGTCATCCTGCCCATGCCCACGCTCACATACAGCTCAAATGCTTCTTTGCTCTCCGAAGTGCATGACACATGCTGCTCTTGGCAGGCACTGTTGTGTTTAGCTATTCATTTTGGCCTTCTCTATAAATCCACCCACAGGACCTCTTTGAACTGGTTCAGTTTCCATGCATGTTTCATGAAAGCAATACAACAGTCCTCAAGCTTTTAAGCTTGCTACTGGCATGTTGTTAAAATCTTCTGTTGTGGCTCTGCGTTGAAAGTAATGGTCTGTAAGATTGTTAGCAGCATGTCTGTTAAGTTGCCTGAAAAAATTACAGGGAAAAAATGCTTGCTTGCTTGTTTTCTACCACGTGAATTATCTGTCCTTTGATCAGTGTTTTCCCTCTCTTTGAGCACTCCTAGTGCTCTGCAAAACAAAGAAAATTGATAAGATACTAAAAACCAAAACTGAACGAAAACATAAATGCCCCCACAATGTGATCATCTCGGCAATGCTCTTCTGTTGTTGACCTCTGCTGCTGAAGGCCATCCATTGCTCCTTTCTTCTGCATGCAGTAACTGAGGCAGTGTCTATGAAAATGGCACCTTTGAAATGCACTGTGCATACCGACTCACTCCATCTCTGACTGTGGGCAGCTGAATGAGGTGGTGGTGGCCCAATCATCCTGAACTCTTTGTCGAGTCAGTGGAAGGGACGGGCTAAATACCCCTCTGGAAGTGTCATTCTTCCGCTAACTACAGAGGTAATCTTAAGGAGATCGTGCTCCTACTCTAGCAGAGTCAGGTGAGATAAGGCTAAGGTTTGATACTCCATTTTGTAGTTCAGGAATTTAGGATACGTTTGTAGCATTCATAGCCATTATATTATGCTGGAATGCTGTGCTGGATGCTACTGAGGAACGTTTGATGCCTTCTGCTAGCCCATCTGGCACAACCACAGAGCACAAGTACCATTTTGTTGCGCAGCATGTTTCATTGGGTATCGTGCATGCTCACCAAGTTTTATAAGGCAAAACCAATTTTTTTATTTTTTAGGTTGTACTTAGCCCAAGCACTTTCTAGTACTGAGAATTGAATGCTCCTATCTCTTGGGAGAAAATGCACAGATGCTAGATAAAAGATTATTCATTGACAGGTAGAGAAGTTCAGATTTTCTTACTCTTGTAATACTTCTGAAGTGCTATAGTTGTCAGTAGAAAGACCTGGTGGTGTTATTTTTAGTTATAAGTTACTTCAAAGCAGCTATTATATATGGGTGTATTTTGTAGCCATTAGAGAAAGGGAACTGGAAGCCCTGAGTGATATTTGGAAAAATGTTCCTGGTTTTTATTCCACTCCCACTGGCCTGAGAGTAGATCTTTGGTCAGATAAATTTGGCTAATGTTTTTTTTGAGTTGATGGTTCCTCTTTTAAGTGGATTATTTCAATTTAGAGTGATAAAGCAGGAATATTCTTAGTTGCCTGCTGGGTTATTCAGTGTCCTAGATATTTCTCAACCACAAAGGAGAAAGAGTCTGATACACCACTGGAATACGAGAGGACCTTGTTGTTTCCTTCTTAGATCAAAGCAGCCATATATAATTGCAGTTGGTACTTATGAAGCTGCTGTCAGTATCTAACAGTTTCACATGGAAGCCATTGCTCGCTCTATGAAAAAAACTCAAATCAGAATTTTATCTTCAGAAGGAGACTCACTGATCAAACCCACAAAATTTTTGGTGCTAAATCATAGCCCACTCAGTATACTACTGGCTTGAATGCTTTTTTGCATTTGTCCCCATGTGGAGTTCAACAAGAACTCAGTGCTTACAAAAACTAAGCCTGGATTCTAAGTACCTTAAGCACAAATGGGTGCAATCACTTGCTGGATTCTTACCCTCTGTATTTTTTCTGCTGTTATACCAGTTTAAACTGCTACCAGAGTTATTCCAGGATGAGGAGAAGGTCCTCAGTCCCACGTCAGCAACCCCTTCAGGGCGTGTGCCTTTGTCTCGAACGGCTGTAAAACCAGCCAAGGCCAGGCCAGGTCAAGCCAGCAAGGAGCATAAGAAAACTGTGGGACATCAGGTGAGTTTGAAGCAGCAGCTCTATTAAATAATCTCTCTCTCTACCTCCCTCTGTCTCATAGGTCCCAAGGTGTGCTGGTGCTTCTTGGGATCCCTTGTGATTTTGAGACAGGTGCAGCTGATTATGACTTACAGTTTGCAGAAAATATATCCTAACTGCTAATACATTTTGAGCCACAACTTCGGGGACCTCAGTTTTTATTGTGGTGCCAAAACCAAAACTCAAGTCTTTTCAAAATGGATTTAACATGCTGGATGCTGAGAAGCTTAGAAAATCTTACACTGGGGCTTTTTGATCGTGTGCCATGTTGTCTGACTCAAATCAAAAGCAGGAGTTCAGTCCATAGAACACTTGGTTCCAGTTATTAATGGCTTAAACATAAAATACCTATGTGTATGTGCCAGAATTAAATTAGAAGTATGCAGATCAGTATGGCTGGAGAACTCACTTCTTTGTTACTTTCCACTCAGCAGATTTAACAGGTGTTTTATCAAGATGGTTATGTCCCCAGTCAGCGCTTTATATATGACAGAGTGTCCCTCAGACTATGTATAGGAGCCAAAGGGACCTTTTTTGACAGTTTAGTACTCATTTTTTATCTACTTGCCAACCTGTACCACTTTGCTAGTGAGTAGTGGCATTCTTTTGCCTGGGGCTTCCAGAGGGTCTGTCTGGATAACTCTTTTTATGTTACTGTAGGACAGCCTGGAACATAAATTAGCTCCAGCGAGTGTAAGGTCTTTGTATCAGTGTCGCCTGCCAATTCTGGAAGATGAACCAGCCGCATCTCTCTGGTGCTCAGAGTTCTGATAAAATCACCAAAAAATGCCTGGACTTTGTCCACTGCCTTGGGTGGTTGTCGATACCCTAACGAAGATGTTAGCACAGTGTCTGTGCAGTGTCATGAGCTAGTCACACTGCTTAAGTGAGAATCAAGGAATTCGGAGAATGTTTGATGTGGATATTTGTAATTTCTCTATAACCTTCCCCAAGCAGGCTATGTCAAACTATGGGTGGGAATAAGTGGTTATTCATGCTACTGTACAGAATGCGAATCTGCTTGGCATGTGTTCATGGTACAGGCTGCAAATTCCAATCTTCTGCAATTCATGCAGGAGAATCCCTGCCCAGTTATCTTTTCAATTTGAACTTCAATTCTGATTTTGCAAACAGACAGTATCCTGAGGCTGGTAGAGGCTGAACAGTTTTGTTGTCAGACTGAAACAATGAGTTGAAGTGTTAGGGGTACTCTCATACTACTCCTATCAATCAACCACATACATTCATTTATAAATTTTAAAGAAAGCTAATACAAAAGTGCTTTTTACCATGTACTCTGTAGAAATAGAGGCTGGCTTAAAATCATGAGCTCAACAGAAAGAGGGAGATATATCCCAATACTTCTAAAACATCTAAGACATGTTTTCATTGTTTTCTTTACCTATTGGGGTATTCTGTGGTTAGAAGGATATACTGCAGTATGTTAGATATTTGTGGTCTTGATACTTTTTTAAAAGTGAACCTCCTTAAAACTCTTGGATATTGGACTTGTTGTTTTCAGTAGGTCTGACATAGGGTTGAGTAGAGCTGAAGAAATTGATACTTTTTTTTTACCACTCAATTTTAAATTTGATTTAAAATTTATTTAAAATTAAGTGGCTATTTAGTAATATGCCATGAGGTTTAGTCATGAAGAGATGGATTAGATGAAGATTAGGGTAGACGAGACAGTCAAATCTGAAAATAACTCAGCCTATCCTGTGGTTTTCTAATTTCTCACATTCTGGTATGGGAGTTTTACTCCTGTAAAGCCTAACATTCAGAAGTCTCTCTGCAACATAATTCACCCAAAGATGGTACCTGAAACTAAAATCTATTGCCATAACAAAAACAAGATGGTGTTTATTTTTACAAATAAACAAATATCCGTAGGTCCACTTCCTGAGATTATCTCAAGCATTACTGGGCTTATTGAGGCTATTCCCTGATATTTTTCCCTTTTCCTTTTTCAAAAAGTTTCGAAACTCTCTCCATCTGCTGATGGAAACCCTGAACGCTACAACTCCACACTACGTGCGCTGTATTAAGCCTAACGACTTCAAGTTTCCGTTCACGTAAGCTGGTTCACGTATGGTTTGTGTAGCATGTGCATGGGAGGGAATTGCCCAAGGCCTCGGAGGATCAAGGTTCTGCTAAACCTTGCTGGCTCAGGAGTGATGTGTCTCCTTTCTCTTGTTATGCACTCGCTGTTCCTGTGTACGTGTACTTAGAGCAGGAGATGTGTTGTGATGAATAGAGGGAGAAATACTTCCTGATGCTTTTTTTTGGTTTATGGTGATACATGGAAAAAAACCCCCAGCATTTTCATTGCTAGCTGCTGTAAATGTGACTGGCAGTTTGTGCTCCTTGAGTTCATTTGACATTTGCTGGAATTTGCTTTTGCAGATTCCAGCATCTTATTCCTTACCTTTTTTTCATATATGAACTTGCTTAGAGCTTTTCTCAAACATCTGCTTGAAATCTGGGCACACAGAGACTCCCATGGCTATTAGTAGGCCAGAGGGAAGCAGCACAGGATGAGCAGATTGCAGCAGCTGACGGGCTTGGGCAGTTCCCCTGTCAGGCTGTCCTCTGTTACCGCTGAGTCGCAGAAGCACTAGCTGGACTTGTTAACCATCCATCACATCCCACCCCTGCTCCCCCTCCGTGCCACTCCTGCCCTGCGTGTGCGCAGGGCCACGCATTCCATGTAATGCAAAACTAGCCCCACACCCACAGGCTCTTTTTATTCCTATGTAGGTTCGATGAAAAGCGGGCCGTGCAGCAGCTGAGAGCTTGTGGTGTCCTGGAGACCATCCGAATCAGTGCAGCTGGCTTCCCTTCCAGGTGTGTTTGCCACTTTTTAGATTGCTTTCAGCTTCAATTCTTCTTTTTAAGAGAATTATTCATTGTTGGGACTGACACTGTCTCTGTTTTTGGGACAGGTGGACATACCAAGAATTCTTCAGCCGTTACCGTGTTCTGATGAAGCAGAGAGATGTCCTTAGTGACCGAAAGCAGACATGTAAAAATGTCCTGGAGAAGCTGATTCTGGTACTAGACTTAGTGCTGAGAGCATTTGGAATCTGAAGGAGTAAAGACAGCATCCCTTAGTCCCTCGTAGCCACACTGCTTTAGTACTTCTACAAAGTACTAAACCACCAATATTAGCACAGGAACTGTAGAATTTCCCAATGTATCACAGGAAAGGAAGACTGTGTTTTTAAGCGTGGGTGGGTTGAGAGTGAGCCTTACCTTGCCTCTATTAGCATTAGGATGTTAATGCATCCTAATAAGGATGTATTAACACACCTTAAGTGAGGTATAGTTATCTGGAGGTTTTCTAATGTGGAGGTGTATATGTTTGTGTCTTTCACACTGCTCCTCCTAGCTCTTATGCTGGCCACCTTTTTCACTCCTTTCATCCTCATGATATTGTCTCTCTGCTTAGCACCGTGGCTGTCCTTATACCTCAGCAGCCTCTTGCTTTGCCTCCTACCTCCAGTTGCGGGCCTACATTCCCAGGCTATGCCATCCGCACCACCAGTGTTGCACCTGAACTGATGTGTTTTTTGGAATATCTTAACGACTGATGAACAGCGGAGTGCAGGCAGGCTCCAAAGAGACTGTTCCAGCCAGTTCTCAGTAGAAGGTGGTTAACTGAGACTTACTCAGAAGTATCAGTTAGGGAGAGAAAGAGAAAAAGTTTATTGAAGATATAAAAGCAACAAAGCTTACCTTGCTGAAGTGCAATGCCAATGTTAGCAGGTTTATGGAAACAAAAAAACCTACACAGTGCAGGCAGGTTGGGGCTCAGCTTTTCAAATTCTGTGTCATTGGGTGGACCTAACTAAAATCTTTTGGTTTATATGCATGTATCTGTATTTATAGTGTTAATGTGTAGTGTTAAATGTATCCTAAGCTGTAGCTCTTTGACTGCTGTTCCTTTTAACTTAACATCAAACAGTCAACAAAATTAATTTCTTTCAGTGTACCTTTGTATATTTGCATTTTTTCCCTCCAAGGAGTACTACAGCCTATAGACATAGAATATTATTCTCTTTCTGGTTTAATTCTGAAATTTCAGATGTGTTTGAGCAGCAGTGAGATGCTTTGTTCTGGCTTAGTCCTGATGCAGTAAACGACGCATAAATGTTTGAAGCCCCAGCTGTTTTTTTTTGTACTGCGTAATATGGTTGAAGATGGACCGTTCAGAGGGGTCATCTACAATTCAAGCAGGAAACTGTACATTGCCTGTATTGCTTTCATCATCTGGGCCCCTTCGTCACCTCCACATCTCTTACAATCTTTATGGCATTCTTGTCTCAGCAAAAATCTCACATTACTTCTTTAGGCCATGCTTGTGGCCTTATTATATTAATTTGTTAACAGAATCATATAGAGAAAATACTCTTCTCCACTACTTAATCTAAGTCTAGGTTTACGTGAAATATTACATAATTTTACCTCTTTACTAACTGTACTTTCATTTAGCCCTTCGAGCCTTTTTTTTTAATCCACTAACATTTAATACTGTAACTGATCCTCTTTTTACCTCTGAAAATAGGACAAGGATAAGTACCAGTTTGGGAAGACAAAAATATTTTTCCGGGCTGGTCAAGTAGCCTATCTGGAAAAAATAAGGGCAGATAAGTTGAGAGCTGCCTGTATCCGCATCCAAAAGACAATCCGAGGCTGGCTGATGCGAAAGAAGTACGTGCGTATGAGGAAGGCTGCCATCACCATTCAGAGATATGTCAGAGGGTACCAAGCACGATGGTAAGCAATGCTCGTGGGAAAACCCACACTAGCCTCAATTCAGATCCCTTTAAGTAGGACATTTAAATGTGATACATTTGTTCTCTCCTTCCTACACTGGCTGAGAGGAAATGATTTTCCAGGGAAATGAAGGAAATTGAATATAATGAGTGTGTCTGTCCTGCCTGTTTATGACCTTCCTTGAGAGGACAGTAGCATGCTGGCTGTATGATGCTTAGGACAGTATGTCGTTAGTGGGAGCAGAGTACAAGTAGTACTAGGAGGTATCTTGCAGGTGAGGTAAAGCAGGACTCTTGGCTGAGTCCTTATTGCCCAGTTTCCATGTGCCCTCCCAGCTGGGTCAGTCTGTCCTGCTGGAGAAGCCATTCCTCATCCAGGGTACAGCTGTAAAGGAGATAACCAGAGTCATTTGTTTGGATTGACTTCAGAGGGATGGCCATGGATGGGCCAGAGGAAAGGGTAGGAATGCAGGTGGTATTGTTCAAAGACAAGGTGGTTATGAAGACTGTAAGAATCAACCTTTGGAAAGAGGCTTATGTCAAGATGTTTTGTAATTCTTGCTGAGAGGACAAGTAAACATTTTCTACAGTTTGAGGTTAAGAGAAGAGACCTGGTAGGTGGCATCGTGGAAATGCTTTAAAGCTGGAGAAAAGGCGATGAGAAATTAAGATGAGTTTATTTTGTCAGTTCTATAGCACAGCTCTCAGAGGAAGTGAAAACGTCTCCCTGTAAAACCTTACAAGGCTTCTGTTAATTTGTCAGTCTGCTGTACTGCCGTACAGTAGAATAGCAAGTAAATACGCTGTATCACTGGCAACATTAGGAAGAAACTGAAGTAGAAAACGTAGCTCTTGAGAAAGCGGGTAAAATTACAAGATGTAAAAAAATATAGTATTCAGGCTCTGGAAAATAATTACAAGTATTATTTGTAATCTTCTTGCTTAGCTATGCCAAGTTCCTGTGGAGAACACGGGCTGCCATCACTATTCAGAAGTTCCAGCGCATGTATGTGGTCCACAAACGATACCAATGCATGCGAGCTGCTACTATTGCTCTTCAGGCTCTCTTAAGAGGTTACATGGCCAGATGCAAGTACCAAATGGTAAGAAATCGTAATGTTTTACTTCTTCACTCTAGCTTTATTTCCACATACCTTCGGGACAAAGCTTTTCTGTTGTGTCCCCTTGGGAATCTGAATAGTTCATGTGTGTGCTGTTACGCATAATGCGCAAACAAAATATCACAGCATGGATTGAAGACAGCACCTGGAAATTAGAAAGACCTGATACTGCAATCAATGAAGTTGTCATTTTAGTGATATTCACTTTGTCATCTAATACGGATGTACCTGGACTTTTAGTGCAGTCAGTGGAGAATCTAACAGGGATTTACAGCATTTCTCTTGAGAAAACGTCTTCATTTGTTACATAGAATGTCGAGGCACTTACAATAAATACTGAAAATGGCCTTGTGTGAATGTGCCTCCATGAGTCCAAATCGGTATTGCTCACGTCAGTATACATATCTGATGCACTACTATTCCTATGCCATCCCTAATTTCAGTGATTCTGAAATGGCTGATTGAATATATTGAAGGAGATTAATGTTAGTGTAGAGATACCCACAAAAATAGGAGATTAAAACTAAAGGGGGGTGGGTGGGTGTTGTTTTTTTAATATACCGATGTTGGGGGCTCTTTGGAGAGAAATTGATATAACACTGTCCTAGTGATAGTGATAATATTTTCCTCATTATGCTTGATAAAAAATAAAAGCTCTATTGAGAGATTAGAATTTGCTTTTCAGTGGTTACAGGGCTGGAAACAGAATTATGATTCATATGATTGGACTACAAAATGCCAACATGTTTTATGGCACTTTTGTCTACATGAATTGTTTTAACTAGGCTCAAAAGTCAGCCTGTATTTCACTGAAAAGTTAGCCAAAAGAGTTATATTTTTTTCCCAAGCAGCATATAACCAAAAGCCAACTAGTGCTTGTTCCATGTGTTTCTCTTCTATATTTGAAGTTTCTGCATACTTTTAATTTGTATTAAAGTTGCCTGCACAGTCACATGTGAATGTGTCTAAATTAGTGTTTTAATATACACTAACCAGAAACTTTGAAAACAATTAATCCTTGATAAGAATTTCTAAGTAGTAAGATCCCTGTGCTTGACTTGGCTGTTCTTTTGTGCAGGTATCGACTTGCCTTTTCATTGGAATTCTTAGCATTTTCATTATTACAAACCACATTTTATGTTGTGAGATTATGTAAGATACATTTTTAACAATGATCTGACAGATGTGACAAAGTGAGACATGGGTCACAGCAATATGTGGACTAAAAGACATCCTTAGGAAAATGGGAGACGATTCTGTAGCCTGAAGTTAGTCGCGTGAGTGATAGACACTGCATCTGTCCTGTAGCACAGGGTTTTATAATCCTGTTGTATTCCCTCTTAACAGAGATGGTGGATTTCTGGAGAGATCCCTGTAACGGGTGGTCAGACTTGCCTGTCAGGGAGTATCCCCCTCGAGCAGCGAATTGTTTACCGCAGTAAAACGCAGTGTGCTGTGTATATGTTGTCCTCTAAAGGTGGAATTTTATTAAAGCTGAGATACAGGGATGGCCAGAGAGAGAAGCACAGGCTCTGCATACCATGGGGAGGAAAACACGGTTGTTCCGAAGTTCATGATACCTGCAAATGAGTGAAACCGAAAGGCTGCCCTATGACAGCATGCTGGGCTGAGCTGTGACTCTAATATACAGTACGCTTGTTGTTCGTTAGGATTGTGAAAGGTACCTGTTGTTGTTGTTAGAAGAGAGGGCATGTGTTGCAGTCACATGACTAATACAAGGAATTTAAAATGGTTGAATCATCTATCTCGCACATCCTGGCGAAAGCTTTGGCCCGAGACACTGCAGTGTGCTTCTCAGCTTAACAAGGAGTTTAGTTCCTCCACAGCTTTTGCAAAAGCTTTTCTCGTAAATTAAGTAACTTCTCTGCTACTCTTACCTTATGTTGGAGTGGTCTGTTGCCTCACTGGATTGCATGAGTGTGAGAATTCACTGGCAGATGAGGACCATCCCTGCACGATGGAGGTATTTTATGGGACTTGTTGCTTTCAAACTTGAGGTGAAAATTCTGTTGAAAGCTAGTTGTATTCGAGCTGCTCGGGCACACACAGGTAACCTGAAGGACTATTCCAGGAAACGTGTAAGGAGGAGGCAGGAATGCTAACTGCATGACATGCAGTCAGAAGGACTTTGGCTTTTGACCTTGCTGTACTGTTGAGAGCACTATTTCCTTACCTCAGTGTGCTATTTAACCAAGTGCTGGTATGTCAAGTCTCTTTTTTTTGCTTTTCAGAAATAAATGCTAAGGGGGAAAGTTTATGTATCTTATAATCTTGCCACTTTGCCGGTGAACCTTTTAAATTCATTGATCTGGAAATGCAACACTTCTAACACATTTGAGTTCATTTGCTAAGAAGTATAAAAGAAAATAAAATTGTTGTTACCCTACTAGTTTGTCTTATCTGCTTTGTGGTAAATTAGTGTAAGAATGTGAACTGCATAGGATCTTTAAACTATCAAATCCAAGAAGTAACATAAAATCTTAAATAGTTTTGTTCTTTAGAATAAACTGTTTAATCTGCAGAAGCTTTATGAAGTGAACTCTAGAGTTCTCAGAGTCCTGGAAGCCTTGTGGGTTTGGGCCTCTCCAAGCATAGCTGTGGTCTGCTGGAATTCAGGTGCTCCAGACCTGGGGTATCTGTGATTGAATCAGTGGGTGAAGGATCCAAAAACAAGTGGTATACTCTTCCTAGTGGAAGCCTCTGGCTAACACACTGATGAAGGTTGCTGGCATTCTTCACTGCTTTTCATTAAAAATTATTTTTGAAAATTGTTTTTTGGTTTTTTTTCATACCTCAAAGCTATGGTTGAAATGTCTGTCATGAAGTAAGTTAGATTTATTATAATATATAATTAGTCATTACAATAAATGGAGATTTTTTGACGCTGGCGTGTCAAAAAAGGAAAACTGACTGGAACTTGTAGTTTGGTTAGCTAGACTATGGCTGCTGTTTTTAACAGCTGCTACAGTTTACTCTAGGTTCTAGTGTGTACTACCTGCACTGCATATCAAGTGTGGTAATTTTACACTTTGTATTGATGAATCCTATGCAGCATATGTTAATGATTCTAAGATGTTTCAAGATAAAAGATGCAGGGGAAAAAAAAAAAAAGGACTGTATTTGTAATCTTGCCAACAGGTACCATGTATTTTTGTAATTAGCTTGGATCTGACGTCAACACAAAGGAATGCCTCGTTCTTCAGTGTACCTCCAGTTCTTTCTTTCCATGTTTTCCCTTCTGGTTCCTTTTCATTTTATTCCCTGTCATCTTCCTTATTCCTGTTGTCTTTTCCTGTTCTTTTTTTCTTAAATTAATTCCATATTCACTTCTTGTTACTCTTCACCAGAAGTTTCTCTTTTCAGGCTAAGGTGTCTCTATGTGTACACCATGTTTACACCTCTCATTATGGAGTCTGTTTAACTGAGCAGGTGTAGTTGGCAACTCTAATACCCCTTGTGGTGTTTTTTCTTAACTGTAGATGCTTCGGGAGCACAAGTCTATTATTATTCAGAAACATGTAAGAGGTTGGCTGGCTCGAGTGCACTACTGTAGGACCTTGAAGGCAATTGTTTACTTGCAATGCTGTTACCGGCGCATGATGGCCAAGAGGGAGCTGAAGAAACTGAAGATAGAGGCCCGGTCTGTAGAACGCTACAAGAAGCTTCACATTGGCTTGGAGAACAAGATCATGCAACTACAGCGAAAAATTGATGAGCAGGTAAAATGTCTCTGGCCTCAGGGAAAATATTTAGAAATCTTGTATTACCTTTCTTAGTAGCACCGTCAGCTTTCACAGAAAAATGCACTGAATTTGCATTGTAAGGTATCAGTTCTCTCTTCTGCTGAAGAACATTGACAGAAGAGAAAGGGACGCGACAGCAGAACTGGAACAGTAAAGTGTCAGTTTGTGTGTCTCAGCAGCACTGAGAGAAAACATCTACTCCCTTAACGTCTGTATTTCATTTGAAGCACGTCAGTGTTCAAATGGGGGAAGGTGAGGTGATCATGTGTGATGTGTGTGGGCTCCCCGTCTGATTTTAATTTAGGATGTTAATGTGCAGGCTTAGAGACTGAACTGTTCTGTCACCTTGTTAAGCAATTCTCCAAAAACAGACTGAAACTTTTTGGAAATGGGGAAGCTGCTCTTTTGCTCCCATGTCTGGGTATATTCTATAGGGAAATAGAAGGCTCCCTTAAACCAGAACTTCTCCAACAGCTGCTATGTGTTGTGTTTTGCAAAGAACAAAGAGTACAAATCTCTGCTGGAGAAGCTGAGCAACCTGGAGATCACGTACAGTACGGAGACAGAAAAGCTGCGGAGTGATGTGGAAAGGCTTCGGATGAGTGAGGAGGAGGCTAAGAACGCAACCAACCGTGTCCTCAGCCTTCAGGAGGAGATTGCCAAGCTCCGGAAGGAGCTGCACCAAACTCAGTCTGAGAAGAAGACCATTGAGGAATGGGCAGACAAATACAAACATGAAACTGAGCAGGCAAGTATGCAGTCTCAGATGCATGAGAAGATTTATAGGGGCTTGGTTTCCACTCAGGTTTTGCCCAGGCTTAACTGCTTCACTTGTGTGGCTGATATTTTTACAGTATTTTTAAGCAATGTTGTACCTGTACAATCCTAACCAGGCTTGATACCTAAATAACTACACCTATGGTAGAATAATATACTAAATCTATATACTGTATGTAAATTTATGTATTCAGTCTATTCAGATCTTGATATGGAAAGTATTTGCAAATCCAAATACTTAAGCTTCCTCAATTAGTTAGAGGTAGTGAATTCATAAAAAGAAATAATTTTACCTACCTAGAGAATGTAATCGCATAGATATCAGAAATCTGTCCAATACACAGTATTCAAAGGTACCTACTTTCATCCTACCTAATTTAAACAATTAGCCTACTAAACACATGTATGTATGCACAGTCTAGTTCAACAGGTTTTGACTGACCCCTTATCTTTGCTTTAACCATGAACATATCAAACAGGTTGTTTCCTGTCAAGATTACTTGCTGATAACAGTGCAAGTTTTGAATATTGAAAGAACCATTCCGTCATTATGTGATGCTGCAGTGATACATTTCAAGATCAGATAAACATAAGGAAAAATATTAATTGATTAAGCAAAAGGAATGTGTAGTAACCATAATCAGAGACAAATGAGTAACTGGCAAACCTTTGCATGGTTAAAGTGGTACAACTTTTGGGCAGAGGCAAGATGTTAGATTATGGTGTTACCCAACGCAATGGAATATACAACAGAACTACCAAATTTGTTCCTGTTTTAGGAACATTTCTGTTTTAAGGAATAAATTATGCCTTTGGGACTTTACTGAAAAATACTATGGCACAGTGGAATGGTTCAAGGCAGTTTTGGCATCTGATCAGAAATGGGAGTGCAGAACATAAAGAGGAATCTGTAGTGGGTCATATTTAAGTCATGTAATTTAGGAAATGAAGGTGTCATTAACTTAGTTCACTGATTTCATTCTCTGAGGAAAACTTTTAAGTATTTGAACTTTTACAACAAGGATGTAGTTTCTGTTAGAGCTACTGATGAAAGATGAACTGCATTCTGAGTCAGATATTTTATCATCTGTGTAGCTGGTGTCGGAGCTGAAAGAGCAGAACACATTACTGAAAACAGAAAAGGAGGAGCTGAACCGCCGCATCCATGACCAGGCGAGGGAAATAACAGGTTGGCTCTGTTCTCTTCACTCAGGTTTTCTACTTCATGCTACCTTGTAAGGCATCATTCTACTGCATAGACTGGGCTAATTTGCCTTAGTTTACATTCCTTTTTAGCTTAATAGTTTCATTTCTTTGTTTTAAGAACTCACGTGCATCAAAACTATTTACTATTTGAGTTTCTGTGAAGTCCTAAGGATTTGGGGTCTTTTTGCTGAGGGTGACTGTTACAAAGCATTTTACTTTTAAAAAGAAGGCTCTGATATTTAATACAGTTAATCTACTGCAGCTCTTCTGAATAGCATAACTCTGGATGCAAAGGCTGTGATGGAGGCAGCTGCAATGAGGAGGGTCAGTGTGCTTGAGGCGTAAAGCATCTCACATTTTACTTTTTACATAACACAGCACTGGGCTAGTGCCCCTTCTTCCTCCCTCCTGGAATTACTAATGCAAGGTATTAGCAGAATAACTAACTTGACTGGTGAACCCCTCTGTGGTTACCACAATAATGCTTTGGTCCTTCATATATTCGGCTTAATGTTTGCCTGCAGAAGCATGAATACCACACACCAGCTTGAAACAGCAGACTGTTTCACCATCTGTGTTCCTGGTGCAGACACATGCCTGTACCTCCAGGATGGGTGCGCTGCATGGTAGGTAGAACTGGAGTTCTCACTTTGGATTCCTGTTCTCTGTGGCAGAGACGATGGAAAAGAAGCTAGTGGAGGAAACAAAACAGCTAGAGCTAGATCTGAATGATGAACGGTTACGGTACCAGAACCTGCTGAATGAGTTCAGCCGTTTAGAGGAGCGGTATGATGATCTCAAGGATGAAATGAACTTAATGGTGGTAAGTGGCTAAACATCTGAGAAATCAAAAGCTGTTCACAAATGTATTTAGGCAGAATCTAATGGTATAAGTTAGTAACTGCTTCTGCTGTCAGCTGTGTGGTGGTGACCTATACCTGAAAAGATAATTTGTCCTTTTAAAAATTGATCAATTAGATTAGCTCAGCCAAATACATTTAAAATGTGGTTGATTTTTTTAGATTTTGTTTTTATTTTCGTGTTTGCGAAGAAGGCTAAATTTCTGCTGTGACTTTACTAGTGATACTGCATGTGCCGTGTGCCCTTATTTTGCCCCAAAGCTGTTCCCATGTGCTAGGGTTGTTTGTACCATGCTCATCCAGTGTTAAATTTTAAGTAGGAATTCTAAGAATATTTTATGTGGCAGGAAGAAAAAATATTCCTCAGTATAGTGTATGTCTAGGAAGTTAGAGAATTGCTGCCTGTGCTTCCTGTAAACGGAGCTTTTCTTTCCCACAAAATGCTGTGGTGTTGCTTGATTCTGCTTTCTGCAGCAAAACTTGATGGTGTAGGATCTGACCTGTCTCCATGGATTTGATTGTGTACTACATCTCATAGGCTTTAGGTGGCATGAGACACCAGAATCAAAAATCTTTTCTTATAAATTTTCATAGCTGTGAAATAACACCAAATATTGCAAGCTAAATTATAGGTTGTAAAGAGACAGTCACAGCAAAAACCATATAGTGGTATTGATTTGTTTCATTTGCACTCCAGAACATCCCCAAGCCTGGACACAAAAGAACGGATTCAACTCACAGTAGCAATGAATCTGAATATACTTTTAGCTCTGAGATCACAGAAGCAGAAGACTTACCAGTGAGGATGGAGGTAATGTTAAAAAAAACCCACAACTTTTCATTGATCAATGGTTGAACTTACTCCAGTCTCTTTTTTTCCTACGTGCTTGTGAACACCATATCCTTCTACTGAGATACCTAATGCTTCAATCCACCTTTTACATCTTTTTTATGTTTTGAAAACAGCTCGTTCTCTAGTTAGTTGTGGTCCTATATAAAAAGAATTTAAAGTATGCTTTGAATTCTTCTGTATTACAGTAAACATAGACTATATGCTGGGCCATCCAGTTGATTTGCATCTATAAAACATTTGCTTGCCAGTGTTTGTAAGCACAATCACTTTTTCAGCACAAAGTGGGAATTCAGAAAACCAGTAAGACTTCCTGAGAAGTTGGTATACTGTATATTGAAGGATTAAAAGTGGGAAGTTCTCTGTTAGGGCTGAGAACCTCATGTTGATTCATTTTTCCTCTATTTCTTAGAGATGAAAAAAACTCCGAGAATGTACTATCCCTTTGCATATGCAGTGATACAAATCCCAGGCTATTTAAAAATTTTCAGAAGGATGACTCTCTTGATTCAGCTAATGAATAGTAATAATGAATAATTTGTGGCATACCTCCAAGCCATTCTTAGTATTTTCCAAGAGAAGTCCCCCTTTTGGCCCCTCCCAAAGAAGCGGGACTGCTAACACAGCAGAGAGCAGTCGGGGTGGTGGTCTGACTGTCCTTGGGAGTTTGCAGATGCAAAGCTTTTTCTGTGCATTCTAGAGATCTTCTTAACTGTGAGCCATTGCACAGCTCACTCCATTTGCCCTCTGTCTAGGTTAGTTATCTCCACAGGTGCTTTTTACAGGCTGTCATTACTGTTTTTGAGAGCCTCTGCAGAAAATTATTTTCTACTACGGATGCAAATACCCTGACACATTGATGCTGGCATATACTCTATGTGGACTCTTTCATAATTTGCCTTCCCACTTACATTTTTCACCTTGCATAATTGTTTCAGGAAGATGCTCCAACCTTCCTGGATAACCAGGAAAAGGACAGTGCAACAACAACTACAATCTGTGATTGGATTTCACATCTGAGTCAAATGTCATCTTTTCCTTTGGCTAACAGACTTACTGCATTGCTGTTCTAGAGCCAGTTTTGGTTTTTAGAATACAAATGAAAAAAATTAACTCACACAGGAGTGTGAGTAAATGCAGCACTGAGAAGATTAAATCTCTATTTGTTTAACTCCTTAAGATTTACAACTTCAGTTTGACTCTAGACTAACAGTATACATTTAATGATACAAAACCACATTAAAAAATAGGGTCCATCTCAATACAAACCAGTAAAGCCAGAAAACTCAGTGTCTCTCTTCTTTTTCCTGAGCTGTTGGTGTGGTTTAGGACTCTTCGCCTCAACAGTAAAAGGAGATGAAGTGGAAATGGCTGTGCTTGCTTGTCTGCTACAGTCATTAATGTTAATTTTCTCATATCTTTTTATACTTCAAAATTTTACGGTGCACTTCATAGTAAATGCTTTGATCTTCGTGCTATATAAACTACAAAATGGGTGATGGACAATTTCTGATGCACCTTCAGATTACAAATGCTGGTCCTTGCCCAGCAAATAGTGAGAAAACTGGTGGATTAGGCCCAGAACAGGCTGTATAATTAGAATAATAAAAGAAAAAGACATAAAATATATCTTCTGGAACCTACTTATGTCACATCCCAATAAATTAACCTCTAAATCTACAGTCAGCAGGGAGATTTGTCTGTAACTGAAGAACTTACTGTAGAAACAATTTAAAACTATTAAAAAAAAAAAAAGAGCACTTCTATTTACAGTTCTTTCCAGGTGAGTCTAACCACAGACTTTTTTTTCTCCTTCCCCCCTCCAAACAAGTAAGAATGAAAGGTATGCTTAATTATAGACCTCCTGTTGCTAGGTAGTGTTTAGTCCTTTCTTTTGCTAGGCTTTAGGCTTAGATATGTTTTATACTAGTAGAGCCTTTTCTAAAATAGCTGTGAAGTATTTTAGATGCCAGTAGTCAACTCTCAGAATCAAGTAACATTTCTATGTTCCTCTCTTTCCCCAATCTGTTTCCCATCTTTACTCACTGTAGTGCTTCCTTGTGATGTGGAAGGGGAGTACTTCTTGACTTGCTTCTGTTTTCTCTAAAGCAGGAACCAAGTGAGAAAAAGGCACCATTGGATATGTCTCTGTTCCTCAAGCTGCAGAAACGGGTTACAGAACTGGAGCAAGAAAAGCAATCCCTGCAGGATGAGCTGGACAGAAAGGAAGAACAGGCTCTCCGTGCTAAAGCTAAGGTGGACTCCTTCTAGCTGATCAAATGCTGATGCCAGAGTATCCCTGCTTGTGAAATAGTGGCTGTGTGAATGCTGACTTGCTTCTACTAAATC
This sequence comes from Phaethon aethereus, assembly GCF_964289735.1. Classification (NCBI taxonomy): domain Eukaryota; kingdom Metazoa; phylum Chordata; class Aves; order Phaethontiformes; family Phaethontidae; genus Phaethon; species Phaethon aethereus. The sequence goes on along the minus strand of NC_138588.1, from coordinate 13,846,511 downwards.
CTAATCTTCCTCTAGTACTTGCTTTATTTAACGACAAGTTTTATGCCTGGTGCTTAGAACTAGGGACTGCTTATTTAGTTTTCCAAGGTCCTTGAGATCCTCTGACTGAAGTTAGCAGGAACAAAAAGTCCTTGGGAAAAAAAAAAAGGCTGATTTATAGAAATTCTACTTAGATGATGGGGAGGATGAGTAATTCTTCATTTTAGGCAGAGTGAGAAGTGTTTCAACAAGAATGCAGAGCCAAAGCACTGGGGTTAGACATGATTTGATTTGAAATTCTCTGATTTGGTCTCCTTAAGTACTTATAAAATATATGAAACCAGTTTTGGCAATTGTTTCTTATTACCCTTCCACCAGTGAATTTCTTGAGCATCCTGGCATTCATCCTGCTCTGTTTCATTACTAGTGACAGTACTGTGATTTGTACATGATTTTATTTATATTAACCAATTATGTGACATAAATTCATAAGTAAATGAAAGGAGACAATGCCAATATTCAAACTAACGCGCTCAGCAGTACCAGAATGAGTGTTTCCCAGTTTTACAGGAAAATAATTTCAACTCCTTTTCCTTTTCTTGCCTCAATTAAAGTAAAGAATAGAAAGGATTGGATTTTTATTTTTCACACTTGTCTGTATTCTTTCATAGGAGGAGGAAAGGCCTCCAATAAGAGGTGCAGAGTTGGAGTATGAGTCACTCAAGGTAATTCTAAAAAGAAGGTTTCTGTTATTTTCTAGAGATAATATTGCCACCAATTGTATGTGCTGGCATAGAAAATTACATCAGCACTCCTGTTTCAGAATATTAGCTGGAGAAACTAGAAGAAAAATTCCCCAGCGATCATTTTATTGTAGAATTGTCCTTCTTGAGGTGTAGAATGTGTGGCTGGAGCTGCAGAACAAAAAGATCCCCTAAAACAGTGAGCGTTCTCTTCTGAAACACTTAGTACAGCTTGCAGGTTATTTCAGCAAACATACAGTGATAACGGTAGCCCTCTTTTCCAAACACATTATTTTAATTAATGTATGCCTTAGACCAATAAAACTAAAAATATTTCCTCATATCACTGAATGATGCAGAATCTTCTTAGCCTGCTAACCATTATTCGTTGTGAACTTTAATTTCTTTTGTAAGAGGACAAAAAAGATTGGTAATTTTTTTCTCATAAAATCTGTACGATTCATGTATATGTGTTCTGATTTTGCACTTGAGACAAAAGGTTAGCTCTATTGTGAAATCCTCCCAGGCACTATTCACCATAGTCAAGAGACCAGGGACATGGGAGAGATTGATTTGTTGCAGTTACTCATCGTTTTTACCATTTCTATCCATAGTTTTGTACCTGTGGTTTATAGGCACATTGGAGTGCTGCTGGGTGACGGAATTGTCCCTATTTCTTGCAGCGTCAAGAACTTGAATCTGAGAATAAAAAACTGAAGAATGAGTTGAATGAGCTGCAGAAGGCCCTCACAGAAACGCGATCTCCAGAGGTAACTGCTCCTGGTGCCCCTGCATATAGAGTCCTCTTGGATCAGCTAACTTCAGTAAGTGAAGAGCTTGAAGTACGCAAGGAAGAAGTCCTCATCCTGAGGTCTCAGCTTGTTAGCCAGAAAGAGGCTATTCAACCCAAGGTAAATAATAGTCAGCAGATGCACTGTGTATAAAGTTACATTGCATCACTGACGTGCTTTATTTAATTTAACAGCGTGTTTGAAAAGGCAGAATAAAATGGGCTAGGTTTCACAGAATCGTTAAGGTTGGAAAAGACCTTTAAGATCATCAAGTCCGATCATCAACCCAACACCACCATGCCCACTAAACCATGTCCTGAAGTGCCACGTCTACACGTTTTTTGAACACCTCCAGTGATGGTGACTCCACCACCTCCCTGGGCAGCCTGTTCCAATGTTTGACCACTTCCTCTGTAAAGAAATTTTTCCTAATATCCAATCTAAACCTCCCCTGGCGCAACTTGAGGCCATTTCCTCTCGTCCTATCACTAGTTACTTGGGAGAAGAGACCAGCACCCACCTCGCCACAACCCCCTTTCAGGTAGTTGTAGAGAGCGATAAGGTCTCCCCTCAGCCTCCTCTTCTCCAGACTAAAAGCCTTTCTAAGTGTCATCCATTAATCCATTGTTAGTGCACAAATTGCAGCAGTCTGAATAGGGAGATTCTATTAATAAACCAATTTGGGGTTTGTCTACCTGCATTCATGTAAAGACATTGTACTAATCACACCAGGCTGGCCGATTCCAATGGTCTGGCCAGGATCTCCTCGGGCTCCTTTAACAATGCAGCAATAATTTGCATTTGGAGCAGTATTATTTCTCTACTGGGTATGTAGTTTGACCAGAAAATTTATGATAGTTCTCAGGAATTCTTTTTAATTAGTAGTTCAGTAGGAGGTACAAGGAACAATTTCTTCTAGATCTATGTGGGGTCATAGATGATTGCAAATAAATAACATTTCATAAAGATGACCTATGAAGACATATAAATTCCATATTATTGCCTGATAGATGCTATGTGGTTTTGTTGAGAAGAGTAGATTACAACTGCTGAAATGTATATCTTCTAAAAGACTCTAATTCTGATAAGACACTTAGGGAGCTAATAGCTTTGAAAATAAGTCATTCAACCTGGAAAAAAAAATCACATAAATCCATGAACTAGTAATTTCCATTGAACTGAGCTATCTAGTGTTTCATAACCGCAGCAGGGAATGAACAGATATGTCATCTTTCCTTTGCAACCGCTAAGCTGTGTTTTATTTGTCCTAAATAAATTGAAAATCTGTGATGCATGATGCTGTACATATCTTATTTTAAATGACTAATTATAAAGAAAACAAAACTCATTTTTCTGCAATATTTAGAACATTGTAAATAAATACTTGAATAGTAAATACTTGAATAACTTACTCTCAGCAATGGTGAGATACAAGTGTTGTTTTTACAGCAGTTATGAGTATGAGGGAAATATGAAGGTGACCTGTGGGATGGCTAACAGCCAATTTGCAGATTGCTTCTGCTTCTTAGGTTGAACAGCTGCAGCACAGACAGATTCTTTTCTATAATGATATGTTTTTCTTCTTTTTTGCCTACCAATTTGATTGCCAGGAGGATAAGGTACACATTTTCTTCTACAGTTATAAACCAGAACTCATAAATGCTAAAAAACTCCTCAACAATACTCGAGCTGTCACCTCCTTGCCTCTCATAAGTAACCTACATGTATTTGAAGTTGTTCTTGTACTTTACTTTGCTGTTATTGAAAAACCTTTCCCATTACCCTATGTCCCCTGCATCCCCATTTTCCTGCTCCACGCAAGAGAACAAGCTACTTCAAAACAAATAGATTTAACAATTTTGAACTGTTGGTTTATGGTAACCTGAACACGAATGATTCAGAAATTGGTCTAGTCAGCTCAGTCAATGTATCTTACTGAGTGTGTTAGAAGAGTAAGAGCGGCATTGTGATTCAGGAGTCAGGTCTCTGTTAACTTGCAAAATCCATAAATTTCAACCTAAAAAGTCTGGTGTGAAGAACTGCTTTATAGTGTTTGTTATCCTCATGATGCAACAAACATTCAGCTTGCATGGTGCAATCTGTAGATATTAGATAGGTATTGCTGAATGTTTGATTGGAAAATGTACACATTTTGAACACATAGTATTTAGGACTGTGAGAAACTGAACGGGCTCTAAATGAAGGTTGTTAATTCAAATATTACTGCTACAGCAGGCAGTGTATTCATGAAGATAAAAGAGTAATTAGCATTTCTTTCCATCAGCACAAAAATAGTAAATATGTTCAGGCTGCTGAAGCTTGATAGATTGGCAGGTGAGATACAGCAGTTTTACTGTGTAATAAAATAATAGCAGAAAAATCACAAAGATCTCATAAGGATGTTGGGAATAATTCTTTGAGGAGCTTCTGTATTTTGTTGGTTTTCTTATTAGGTAACACGAATCGTACTAGGCATAGCGACCTCGGCTCCAAAATTTGTGTTCACAAAGCTGTTACTGTAAATACTTTGCAAAATTTTATTCAGGAAAATAGCATTTGATTGTTTTGAAAGTAAAAAAAAAAAAAAAAGTCAGACTTACATCTCTCATGTTCATTAGAGTCCTGTGGTTCCACTGTAATTATCCACAGCAGTGACTCAGATCAGACTGGCTGAGGTGACTGTAAACATCTGTTAAGTATTTCAAGTTTTACTGAAGAAGAAGCAAAAGTGCCACAGCAAGCATTTAAAACCGAAGCAAAATGGTATCATGATTATATCTAACTCAAAAAATCTCAGGCCCTCGTAAATTATTTCCTGCTTTGCCAGAGTACTTGAAACACATGAAGTGAGGAATGGACCTTATATATGAGATTTGAAAGACTATATGTAGTGCTGTGTTTAAGAAATATTAATAGAATGAAGCATGCAAAATTATGCTTCTTCAGTTTCAGTATTAGCAGCTGTTCCTGGTAATTTGAAATAAAATGCTAATTCATTATTTCATTAAATTTATTTTGTTCCTTTTACATGATTAAACAAATGAAAAGAGGTTAACCCATGTACCCGCTCATTAGACAGGCTGATATCTGACTACATTGCATGCATTGATTTCAAAAGATACACCAAGTGGACATAGAAATTGTGGACCAACCTCCTGCTCAGGTACCCATGCCAATTTTAATGTGCCTACTCCAGGATTAGTGTTCCATGTGTGTAAAGTGATGAAAACAGGGATTCAAAGAACAATTACATTGTTAAATTTACTCTGGAAATCATCATTCTTTTTCCAGAATACCATGACAGATTCTACAATTCTCTTGGAGGATGTACAAAAGATGAAAGACAAAGGCGAAATAGCACAGGCGTATATTGGACTGAAGGAAACAAACAGGTACAAGTTCTCTTTCCTTAATCTATGATCAGTTGGGGGTCTGATATACTATATCATTCAGTAAGTTGCATCCATGTAAGTCTAGATACTTAGTGAACACTTGTAGTTGGGTAATTTCATTTGATTAGTAAAATTGCTGTATGCAATATTTGAAAGGATTAGGAAACAATGGGGAAGTGCAAAATGAAGCTTCCTGGATTTGCATCTTCTTAGCCTTTAATTGCTACATTGCTCAAATTGGGTGCCATTCCCCATGCTGTTTTTTTACCTTTTGTCCAGTAGTTGTCACAATAGTCTGTCATAATACATTTATTGTAACAGCATGAAATGCTGTAATCAGTTGGGCTAACACAGAGAACTGAATTTCGTCATTAAGAAGAAATAGGTATAAACAAGAAAAGTAATTTGCCAAGTTGTTTTAGAGCATTGCTTGTTTCTCTTTTATAGTAACTGTAATTTAGTGTGTAATGTCCTTATAACATGTCATCTCATCACCATCACGTATCTCTCTTGTATTTTTTTAAACACTTTTTTTGAAAGGCAATCTCCCCAGGACTATCATATGCTGAATGAGGATGGAGAACTTTGGCTCGTTTATGAAGGGTTAAAACAAGCCAACAGGTTACCAGACTTCTCAGAATGTTTTTTTTTCTTCATTTGCATCTTCTTTTCTAGCTAACTGTACCCCCTGCTATGGGTTTGCTTTATCTACAGTATTTCTATTGCTTTAGCAGTTAGAGGAAAAAAAATCATCACAAATTATACAAATTAAAGAGTTTCCTCTCTTTAATCCCCAAACTTTTCTCCTTGTCGAGTCATTTAAAAAGTTAGGATGGCGGCAAAAGCTAATATATAATTCATAAGAATACTTGCACAAAACTAGACGGTAAAATACCAGAAGCTCCACAACTGGAAAAGTTTTGTAGCCATGTATTATTTATCTGCTTTTGTGTTGGATATCAAAATTAATGTCCCTTAGAGTTTTTCAGCCTAAAGAAGTACAATCATTTTAGTAGTTATAAAACTATTGTTTGCATAGCTTCAGCATACTATCAAGTAGTTATGGGTCTTACTCTCGTTGTTCTGACTCAAGTTCAGTAAAGCGAACGTTCTTCTTCCACGTGTCTCCGTGCCAGATTCAAAATGTAAGCCACAAAATAACCAACAAACAGAAGTACTCTTTAGTTCATCATGGCGCTGTGTAAGCCTCAGTGCCATCTCTGCAAAGACTGCATGCTGGTCGCGTAACGGGCGAGATCCGCCTCGTTAGGAAGTGCAGTGCTGGCGCTGTGTACACGTCTGGGCCCCATGTCCATACATGTCTCCCAGATTTCCAAAATGGTTCCTAGTCCTGCACTGGCAACCAATTCAATAGATCGGGAGTGCTGATCTTCGTCAGCATACACATTTGGTAGCAGTAACTACAGAAGGAGGTATTTTGCAATGAATGCTACTAACTCAAGTCTTTCCTTTTCTTGTGCTAACAAATTCTACACCTAACATTGTTTGTAAGCCTGCAAAGATCTAGTTTAGAGCAAGTGTTCTGCAGGGCAGGATGTGAGAGTGTGTGCTCTGTGCCTCTTGTTTCTTGTCCGAGCACTATAGAGACGAGAAACTTTATATTAAATGGCAGAGAAATGCAGGTAAATTACTATTTGCCCTTGCGTGCTTGATCAGTCTAGTTACTAATAAATGTGCCTGCCTTATGCATATTTAAACCCTGAAAGATGGTCTAATTGAACACCAGTAGTCACTATAATGTCCCTTCCTGTGTGTGTATGCACAAAATGATGAGTCAGAGCATTTGGACAGTGCCTTGCAAGCAGGAGTAGATCCCCGCAGCACTGCTCGGAAGGAGGCTGGTATGTGTTATCCCCATTTCACATGAGAAGAATTTGAGACGTGATGTGCCCAAGGGGAAGGGGTGAGTCAGTGGTGAGGATAAAATATTGCTCCCGGATCCCAGTCCCGAGTTTGGTTCTGTTGTTAACCTTTCCTGCAGTAATGACAACCCTCTGCAAAATGTTGCTTTTCATATAAAAATAAAGATTGTTTACGTGCATTTGCAATTAAATTGTTTCTGCCTGGACAGAATTAACTATAAAAAGATTTCCTCTGTTAATATTGCAGGGTTCTAGCTTAAGCGAACACAGTGTCGTCTTCATCTTAGAGTTTGATTTGGTTAGAGGTACAAACTCTTTAAAGCCCCTTTAGAAGCAGTGACAATCTCTGAAGACGTAGCAATACATTTACTGCCACATGTTCTCAGTGGCACCATACACAGTATGTGTGCAATTACAAAGGAAATGCAAAGCAGTGTCACAATTAGTTTCTTTCCACTTTTTAATCATGCGAGCTTAATTTAATTAGAAGGCATACTGAAGGGTTTAAAGAGTACTCTGCCTTTTTCATTTTCCTTTGCAAGCCATGGCTAATTGTTCCTGAGCAGCAGCTAAAGCTTTACACTCCCCCTGACAATTGGGGATGCAGCTTTCTAAGTGCGTTCACACAACTGTTGCTCAACTTCTTTAGGCTGCTGGAGTCTCAGCTTCAGTCACAGAAGAAGAGCCACGAGAATGAACTGGAATCGCTGCGAGGTGAGATCCAAAGTCTGAAGGAAGAAAACAATCGCCAGCAGCAGCTCCTAGCCCAGAATCTGCAGCTGCCTCCAGAGGCCCGCATTGAAGCCAGTCTACAGCACGAGATCACGCGGCTGACTAATGAGAACTTGGTAAGGGAAATGATGCTGCAGGAGCACACGAGGGGACTTACAGGCTTCCTGCACCTGTAAGTTCTTAGCAGTTTTCAGGAGGCAACCTCCTCCAAAAAATGGTATGAGTGTGGTATTTTTTTTTGTAGGTAAGGTAATGGGAGAGAGAGACTTATGATTGCTGATGAGGTAATAACATTTCAGGGAATTTGTTTGAAGTTTGTGGCATGGAGAAGGCTTGTGGATCCCAGATTTCAACCGATGAGTTTAATGATTGGTAAATAGAATGTTTGATATCCAAGGAACTCATAAAAAATATTAGTGCCGAGTAGTGGTGTTTCCTCTGTAATAGATCAGTGTTTATTTTGTTGAAAAACTCTGATGTAGTTCTTCAATCACTTAATGTCACTTTTCATCCCATTTCCCTCCTCCCTGCCTGAAGCTACACAGATAATCCCGTTACGAGCTCCAGCTATTCAGTATGTTTTGAAGAAAGAAATAGCTCCAGAAAAAGAAACTTGTTTAGAAGTTACTGCACATTTGTGTATGAAGGAAAGAGGGTGAAACTCTTTACCTTTCGCTGCAAAGGAGTGTGTTTATCATGTGCAGGCTAGTTCATTTCTGGAGAAATTTTCCAAAGAGGCCCATGTTGGAATATCATTGGCTTATCACTGTTTATTGGTAGAGAACAATGCTACTTCAGGAAGAAAAATCCTAGTCTAAGTGTCATTGCTTCCTTTAAAAAAGCCGAGGTGTAGTCTTTGCTGCTTGTTACAGAAGTTATGTTACAGAAGTTATCATTGTTGGGCTCTTGTCTTAGTACCAAAGGTTTTGAGAAAAGCATCAGATAATTCAGCTAATAGATTTTGGAGAACTGATTGAAAGTATATTGTAAGTTTGCCTCAACAGCAGCTGTCTCCCACTGGCAAAGGTGAATGGCGAATGTTTCCACCTCTGACAGCTCCCTCCTGGTGCTTAGTCATGTGTTAATGATTTTTAGCCTTTTTTCTCCCCAAGAGACCTACTCATCACATTCTGTGTTCCCAAGACAACACACAGTCATGTAATTACATCCCAGAGGAGTTATCTTTATTTTCAAATACAGTGAATGTAATTTTACTTGTTAAATATAGACTTATTCCTTAGTATTTCACTTCTGTTGTTTGAGTATTGTTAAGTCGACTCCAAGTCAGGTATATGCTGCTTTTCCACTCCTACTCCTAGAGCGGAAATAATTTACAGGCTTTCCAGACGTGATACTAGAATTGCAGTATTCACTGCAATCCCATCTTGATTAGCATAAGAAAATGTCCTGCCCAGGTTCTCACAAAGGTTATATTCCAGACTCTCGCAGTATTAGTACTGCTCGTTTTTAAAAGGCCTGACTGTTCTGCAGCTCATCTACATCAGCCTCTCTCTGGGAGAGGCTGGCACTAACACCATAACTAAGGAGTAGACTACCTAAAAATTAGAGATTCTTGATTTTGTTTTACTCTGATTTAATTTATATAGTGCTTACTGAAGTGTCAGGTCTCAAAGGGAGGGGGAAAAACAATCCTGTACCTATTTTTACAGTTTTATGAGGAGTTGTATGCAGATGATCCCAAGAAGTATCAATCGTACCGGATTTCACTTTACAAACGGATGATTGTATGTAGATCACGTGAATCCTGTTTCTCTGTTGTCTCGTTTGCTGTTTCTGGAGCACTAATTGAAAAGCAGGCTGCCTCCCTTTCCCTTTCAAAGGAACCCCCCTGCAGAGAGCTTCACGATGCCAATTACTTCCCTTACTGCTTTTCTTGTTACTCGTAGTGTCCTCCGTGTCATCTGTGTCTCTTTTTGATGCACAGTTTTGTTACTAATTTAAGTCTTGCACTGTGAGCAAAGCAGTTCCTTTTTGAATACTACTTAATACTGCCCTGAAAAAAGAGGTACATGATGCAAAAGATGCTCAACTTTCAGAACCGCTCTTTGCTTTAAAACTGTCATACATTTAAATTCAGTTCAGCAAATAGAGGCCTGATCATACAGATACTCATCGAGGTGAATAATGCCTGCAGTCCAGTCTTAGCCTGAATTTGTTCATAGAACTCTTCATAGTGCTGACATCTGGAATGAATAAATCTATCAGAATCAAAATATATACCCTTTTAATATTTTTCAAAAATGCAAAATATGAAAGATAAAATTGGAAATGGTATTTCCATAATAATTAAAAATAACAAATTTAGATAGCACCATACATAAGCTTGAAAGAATATAATTTATGAGTTTCCAAATCTTAATGAGATGTGAAATCTGTTCAATTTGTTTAGAGGAACCGTAGAAGGAACTTTATTCTTCCTCACGTATTTGTTGTTCAGGAATCATATCCCTTCACTGATACATTCAAAAAGAGTCTGTTGGACTTACATGGTTTTTTTTATTAATCTCAGGAGAAATTGTTACATCTGACAATGAGTATATTGTGTTATTAACAGGACTCTGTTGTAAAATTGAACACTGCTTTGAAAGTGAAGCATGGCCTTGATTCTGTTCTTTCAACAGGCCTGATTTTCTTACTGCTCAAGTATATTATATTAGGTTTTGAACTCTTTACTACGTGATTAAGAGCAATTTTGTGCCTAATTCTAAGTTATTGCCAATGCTGCACTAATATTTTTCAATACTTTAGGTATTGAAATTTGTTTATATATTTTTAAATATATTTATTTATATTTATTTATATATTATTATATAATATTTAGGTGTAGTTTCCCAGATGATGCTTTTGGTGCAAGGAGCTCATGGTCCCTTATGTTCTTACCAGTGCCATGAAGAATTATGCCTAGGAAAGAACATTTTTCTTTTAAGCTGCTTTCAAACCCTTAACCTGGAATGGCTTTCAGGTTTTTTGGGCTTGAGGTTTTCCTTCCTTTAGAAACATTTTCCCTTTTTTGATTACATGATTATTTTATGAATGCACCACCATAGGTCACAGACTTATTTGAAGATGGATTACTGGGGATTGCCCCTTTGAAAGAAAAATACAGGTTTATTGCAAGAGTAAGACTTTCAGGTGCTAGGTGCTGCTCCGGTGCAGAATTAAAAGATATTACACCCCAGTTTCAATCCAAGGAAATGTGATGACAGCAAGCAGTAGGGAAATGGCAGAGCATCACAACAAATGTCGTACGTTTGGATGTTTGATTTTGGTAAATTTGAGAGCAAGTTATGGTCTTTCTGCAGATCTCTCTCATCTTCTTATAAAATGGATAGGTCTGAATAACGAGTCAGTCCTGAAGGCATGAATAAATGATGCAGAAATACAGGCTAGCTGTTAAATAATAAAGAAAATTATTTCCTTGAGGCATTTGGAAGAGCAGGGAGGAAGCATTAGGGAGATGCGTTAGCAGCAAAATGTCTTCTGTGCTAAGAACTGACCTAGTTCTGAGTTTCTGCAGAATATACCTGCCCAAGAGCTTTGCCTTTGTCCTGCTGCAAATAACTTAATAATAACTGCGATACTTGGCTTGTGTTATAGGCAGCGTACCAGCTTGCAAGCCTCAGCCAGAGGATGGCACCACTGTTCGGCTTTCCTTACCACCTTGTGATTCTAACAGCACTGATTTTCTCTCTGTCACACATTATGGGATTTTTCTCATATCTTAATCTCTTATTTTAATTTACAGGATTTAATGGAGCAGCTTGAGAAGCAAGACAAAACTGTTCGCAAGTTAAAGAAACAGTTGAAAGTATTTGCTAAGAAGATTGGTGAACTTGAAGGTACTGTTACATTTTGAGAGAAAGATTTTGGTTTACTTTTTGTGATCCCACTGTCGTCATATCCATCTGTCTTAGCGGTCGAGAGGGCATGAGGTCTTCAGTAGCATTAACCTCTGTTAATTGACTCCAGATACAGGAGGTACACTCAGATGTCTGTGTGTTCCTTTATACACCTTTAGAAGATTTGTCATAATTTGAAGTGATAAGTAAAGGAGATTGATGTTTCTCCGAAGGCAGAAACCATAACATAACATAAAGGAATGTTACCTGGGCTGTATGTGCACTCAAAGACAGTATCTATTTTTGTCAAGACAAAAGCAATACTAAATATGAACCAGGCAGAAATAATTTTGTGAATTTCTGTATCACTGGAGCCAAGAATGCTGAGACTGTCTTTCTCCACTTGAGGTTTCCTTTCACAGCTGCTGACAAACTTGAATATGAGAATGCTGAGATATGGTCTAAGCTAATTTTATTTTTATGAGCATCAGAGTGAGTTCCCTTAGGGTCTTACGGCTGGTGAGACTGAGAGCTTATTATGTCTCTGCATAACTAAAGTAATTTTAATTGCTAAAAGCAATTAATAATGTTATAAATTTGAAGTATGAATTTTTTAAATAATACTGGCCCTAACATTTCATAACGTTTTTATGGTCGTCTGCTGGTTCCAGAAACAAGCTTACTGCGTAATGAGTTGTTTTATTGACTACTAAGATTGAAATCAGTGACTGTGTAATCTTCAGTGTTTCAGTGTTTGAAACGAACAGTGATACCAAGTTAAACCTGGATTAACAGGAGTATATTATCCTTTAGTTGGTGGCAGCTCTCCTTGAGCTCCAGTTTGGATTTCTGAATTTCCTATCCCATTTGGCAGGTGCACACATTTTGGACACTTAGAGGACGTGCAATAGCTTGTAATTGCCTGCAGCTAGGAGGGTTGTGAGAAGAGGATGTAGCTTTTGTGAGGTGAAGCTGAGTTCTGCTTTTCAAAAACAAACATGCCACCTAATCAGGTGGAGTGTGGGTGTTGAATGTGATGCTGTGAGGCACTGTATACAACAAGACTGCATACATCCTTTTGAAAGGCTACTCAAACTAAGTTTGTTTTTAAAAAGTCTATCAATAATTTGGTTACTACTGTAGATGAGATCACAGTAGGATTCGTACACAATATGGAGTGGGAAAATGTGTTTGAAAACATAGTTTTGGCTGGTTTATTACCTAATTAGCATAGAAAGGTGTAGTAGGTCTGGCTGGGATGGAGTTAACTTTCTTCATAGCAGCCTGAATGATGCTGTGTTTTGGATTTGTGGCTAAAACAGTGTTGGTAACACACCGGTGTTTGGGCTGTTGCTGAACAGAGCTTGCACAATGTCAAGGTTTTCTCTTTTTTCCCACTCTGCCCCCTCAGTAAGCTGGGGTTGGGAGGGCGCATGGCACACAGCCGGGACAGCTGACGTGAACTGGCCAAAGTGATATTCCATATTCCATATCACCTAACGTCAGGAGCCGGAAGAGGGGGTTTTTTGCATACAAGGGTCGCTGTTTTTTGGAGGCTGACTGGGCATCGGTTCCCCTGTGTGGGGTCATGAGTGATTGCCTTTGCTTTGCTTCTCCCCCTCGCCCCTTCCTTCACCTATTAAACAGTCTTTATCTTGATGCACAAGCTTTCTCAATTTTGCTGTTAATATTCTCTCCCCTGTCCTGCTGGAGCCAGTGCAGGTCCTTGGCTGCTGGTCGTACCAAACCTACCACAGTAGGCAACAAACATCAAGCCTGGAAAATACTGGCATTTTGCAGAACAATTAATAGTGACCCTTGCAGTATTAATCTGGGATTAAGTGATTAACAGCTATCGCTTTGCCTTTGTGCTTTTATATGATAAAATCCAGGAAATCAGCAGTAAATCTGTATTAATGGATGCTATTCACACACTTCCACTCTTCTTCAAAGGAAGAATGCTCCAAGATGAATTTATCAACAGTCTTTTTGTTTAATGGGAGTTTTGTTGATATGTGTTATCCTGAACCAAAGAAAACATTCCCTCATTTTATATGCTGGAGTTCTTCCTTAGAAATGTCATAGTCTCCTCTGGCATGCATTGGTTTCACTGGAAAATATTATATAATTTCTTTTCATTTCCTCTCTGAAGTGGGCCAGATGGAGAACATATCACCTGGACAAATCATTGACGAACCTATTCGTCCAGTTAACATTCCACGGAAAGAAAAGGACTTCCAAGGGATGTTAGAGTATAAGAAAGAGGATGAACAAAAACTTGTCAAGAATCTTATTTTAGGTAAGCATCTTTCTCGTTTGCGGCCTCCTCTGCTCCCACACACACTGTGAAAAATGAATGCTAAGAACACAGAATTTCCTTTATGAAAAAATAGCTTATTTTGGTTTTGACAGTGTTCAGTTTATCTAAAATTCCTAAAAGTCTATTGTAATCTAATCATCCTTCCTGATGAGTATAGTACATATTAATATGTCTGCAAATTTTTAGCAGGCAGTTATGTTTTTGTATTCTGTTCAGATAGTATACCAAGAAAGTGGCTCTTCCTAGTTTTATTCTTAGTTTTTACTGGCCATGTTATATATATGTATGTACTATTAACTGGGGAGGCTGTGATTACCTCATATGACATCTTTCAATGACTTTATGCTTAACAAAACAATATGTGTTTGTTTTTCCCAAGAGCTGAAACCACGTGGGGTAGCTGTCAACCTGATTCCAGGACTACCAGCATATATTTTGTTCATGTGTGTACGCCATGCAGATTACCTTAATGATGACCAAAAAGTGCGATCATTGTTGACTTCCACTATCAACGGCATCAAAAAAGTGTTGAAGGTTAGTTAGTCTGCTTGGTTTAGAAAAAAGTTAATTTAACATTTGCTTTTGATTTTATGTCAGAGGAGTGAGAAAGAGGCTTTCAATGAATTAGATATGGATTTCTGACCAGTAAACTCCTCCCACTGAAGTCACAAAAAGTTGTCTTAACAAGCAACAAATTACAGTGATAGCATGTTATCCATATAATACCATAGATGCTTTGAATTAGTGGAAAAAGAACTACCTTCTTTTTATTTTGAATACTCTTCCTCCTTTGAAGCTATGCCTATAAAGATTTGGATGCAGTCAAAGTTTGCATAGTGAGTCTTTGTTAATCATCTCCAGAACGCTTAATTAAAATGTTTCATTTGCCATTTTGGTTTATAGATTTCCTCATTTGCTTCATCTACAGATTACATTGATGATAATAAGTTACTGCCTAAAGTCTTCGCAATGAGTTGGCTAGGAGAGTTTAGCCCAGGGGTATCCTGAAGGGATTAATAAGACATCAGTATGCTTCGTGGAGTTTTTTAGTTTTTAAATAAAACAGATGTGCTCAAAAAGCAAGTATTTAATCAAGCTACATGTTTTGTAAAAACATTTAGTAAAAAATCCTGCACTAGCTTAGATATTCATGGAAATTTTTGGACATGTTAAGTGGATGGAGTGCATGCTATAGAGCTCTAGAAATTTTAATTACTCAGCTTATTCTAGATTCTGTGTTCTTTGGTGAGGAGGTTTTGTTGTTTTGTTTTGTTTCCCCTATTAGGCTGCCAGAATGGTTATGATGTAAGTGACATTCATCAAAACTGAATTGTTCTTTGCTCCTCCTGCTGGCTCTGCATCATTCCCATCCTCCCTGTTGGGCTCTTCACAAGAGTCATTGTGCCACAGAATGGGTGTTTTGGGAATATGGTCACATTGCCCTGTGATTTCTGCACAGAACAGTTAGGATGGGTCTGTAAAGCACAGGAAGATCACATCTGTTGACGAAATCATATTCTGCCTGTTCTTGAAAAATATTACAGAGAATACAGAGGGTGTATTTAATGGTACTTTGTCTAAAACCTTGCTTTTCTAGTACGTTACTGAAATACACAAAGTTTTGCAAAACACCAAAATCTGAGTGGCTACAATTAAGTGTTTAATTGTTTATCTAACATTTCATTATTTTATTCCTCCTACCAGTCTTTGTTGACATGTGTTTGTTTTTATCTTCAGAAAAGAGGTGATGACTTTGAAACAGTGTCCTTCTGGCTATCTAACACCTGCCGATTTTTGCACTGTTTGAAGCAATATAGCGGAGAAGAGGTAAGCAGTGCTCCTACTCTGGTTTCTTTTGCTCTACAACACTATTGTGAGCACTACTTTTTAACAAATCCTGTAATATCTCAAAATCTGGTCAAAGTCTCTTGAAATGGCTACACTTTTTGGAATGATGGTGATGACATCAGTGGAAAGCATGGGGAGAGAAGATCTGAACAAGCTTCCCTTTATTGCAGGCTGGGGGCCCAGAGGCTAGATGACCATTGTGCTCCTGAAAGAGCCAACTCAGATTAAGTAGAAGAATCTGGCTGCTACCATTACGTTGTTTAGTAATGATTCACTGAACTTCTGATGAAAAAGGCTGTATTAAGCCCTTTAACCATAGTATGGCAGACCAGTTTATGTTTGGAAGCTGTGGTGTACCTAATTTCTTCTTCAAACTTAACTGGGCTTTTGGCCGTATATGACCAGGCAAGCATGGCCGTGCTGCAGTGGGAGGGAAGAGTCTTACCTGCCAGAAAGTTGGCAGAGTTTGTTCCTGTGTCAAATACTTGAAGTTTCAAGTCAAGGAAGCAGAAGTTGCACAAATCACAATGGAAAAGCAAATCCTAGCATTAGCCTCAATCAGAAGAACTTCCAAATTAAAGTTTTGAGGGGATGTGACTATTATTTTGAAAGTAGTATTTGTCATTTGCATGAAAAAATATAAATGCTGGGTTTGTGTAGTATTTTTGTATTCCATTGAAGCATTCCTTTCTGTTATTTTATGAATTCAGGGGTTTATGAAGCATAATACACCTCGTCAAAATGAACACTGCCTCACTAATTTTGATTTAGCTGAATACAGACAAGTACTGAGTGACTTGGCTATTCAGATCTACCAACAACTTGTCCGAGTGTTGGAAAACATTCTGCAACCAATGATTGGTAAGGCAAAGTTGAATTCCTTAAACTTCCCACCGTAGTACCAAAAAGAAAATTGTGATGGTGGTAATACACTATATCTTGTAGGTCTTGTGGTTTTCTGTTTATAGATGACAAGGACCACACTGGACAGGTTGGATTAGAGGAAAAACTAAACTGTGGGTGGTTCTTCTGGTAGTGACAGAATAAATTGATTTCCTTTATTCATGCTTGTCATAAACCATGCATTTACAGGAAGAAACTCTTAGGTCAGTCTGATATGTGTGGCCCTGTCTGCTGAGAAATATCCCATGGGAAAATTAGACTTTAATTACATGAGAACTCGTAATTAAAATTAATATGGAGAAAAATGGTTGGTTGTTATTACGGACGGCAATTAGCAATGAAATAGCTAGCAGTGATGAAGCTCACATTCAGAGTGATTCTTTTCATTAAAAGTACTTTTCATTTTTCTTGTCAGAAAGTACTCTCACACAAATTTTCATTATGCTTTCCAATCACAACATTTAGAAGAATGGAACAGCTCTTGGTTTGCTGACTGTGCTGCTCCTATGACCACTGGAGGAAGAAAGTATTTTGCTGAGCTAGAGCTAGACCTTCCTTTCAAACACACATGCTGGAATCTTTGTAAAAACCCTGTAAGTTTAGATTTTGCAGAACATAGTGGGACACAGAATTGCTGGAAATTGTGGTAAAGTGTGGCTAGCAGAAAGCCCAGCCTGCTCTTTCTGTGTAAATACTGTTTTGCTGTCTTCCGCCATACGCTTGCATATCAGCAGTTTTCAGTCATTGTAATAAAGTTGTGAATCAAATGCAGTTTCAGGAATGCTGGAGCATGAGACTATCCAAGGCGTCTCAGGGGTGAAACCAACAGGGCTGCGGAAGAGAACGTCCAGCATTGCTGACGAAGGAACCTACACTTTGGACTCCATTATTCGGCAGCTGAACTCTTTCCATTCAGTGATGTGTCAGCACGGAATGGATCCAGAGCTGATCAAACAGGTTGTCAAGCAGATGTTCTACATCATTGGGGCTGTAACGCTTAATAATCTTCTCCTGCGCAAGGACATGTGCTCGTGGAGCAAAGGAATGCAGATAAGGTGGGAGTTTTACTTTTCTTGAATGTGCTACTGGACATCTTAGTGAACTCTTCACGCTGCTGAACACCGTTTTGATGGAATAGGAGATACAATTTGAATATTTATTTTTCTGCACACAAACAGTTGCAGATGCTATTAAAACTGATTTTGTGAGGTTCAGTTAAAAATAACTTGGTTAACTTAGGCCAAATCCTGTCTGACTTTCAAGGAAAAGTGGTAGAAGCCAAACAAAAGTATTTCATCATTAAGAATCAGAACTGTAGGTGAAATGTTGGTAGTTGCTTTCTCAGCTTTTAGAGAAGAATAGCAAACATGCCTGCTGCGTTCTTTGTATGCTGGTGGCACAGTGGGTACCTGCTGTGTAGTTTGCTGCATCCTGCCATAAAGGCATCTTACTCTATTCCTGCACTTGGCATCAGTTGTCCAATGCATTCTACTGGCATATGCCAGGAAATTTAGCCAAGGCATTCCAGTCCCTTAAGTAACTTTGAAAAGCCTCACTGTACAAAATCTCATTTGCCTTTCTTCTCATGCTCGTCACATTCCTACAATTAATAGTAACAGAAACAAATGGGAAAAGCTAGTTAGTGGAAGTCTTTGGCCATAGTTCCTAACTATTTTGAAACTTGAAATTTTCCTGCCTTAACTGGAAGGAAACAGTATGAAGACAAAATTACAAGAAATGACAAGTGTGAAGGAAAAACATGTAAGGACAAAGAAGAAACACTAGGAAAGAGAAATTGCACATGCTTTCAATTTAGCCATTACATTTAGCATTAATGTCTTGATACTCTTACCTCTTTGTACAGATACAATGTCAGTCAACTGGAAGAATGGCTACGTGATAAAAATTTGATGAATAGTGGGGCTAAAGAAACACTGGAACCCCTCATCCAGGCTGCACAGTTGTTGCAAGTGAAAAAGAAAACGGATGAAGATGCAGAAGCCATTTGTTCAATGTGCAATGCGCTAACTACTGCCCAGGTGAGCAAGCTCATTGTCTGTTCTGCTGTCACTCTTGAGCAGTTCTCTGCTCTGTTGGTGTTTACTGTGCTTGCCTGCACTGCTGTTGCACATGGATTGAAGATTTCTTACTTTGTTTTGCATTAGTACAACTAAAGCAGATTAAGTTGGAGGGGTAAAAAAAGGACCAGACCTTTTTGAGGTCTGACGTTCAAGAAAAGTTTTGAACTAATGAGAGGAAACTCAACAGATTGTGCAGTCTGTAGTACTATACATAGTCTCTCAGTTTGTGAAAATCCTTAGAGAAAACTCTTCACTCAAGAGATGTCTCTGTACTCCAGACAGCTCTGCCTACGATACTGGGAAATGAGCTTTCTACTATCAGGGTTAGTATCCCATTAAGTTAGGACAGTTGACACAGAGCTGTTGTCTCAGGGTCTGCAAACAAAAGTGTTAATTTACTGTACCCATTAGTCTCAGAAGGCTGAACCAAGTGTATCTCAGTGAACAGCTGAAGACTTCTATTTATGAAAGCTTAGATTTTGTACAGATAAGTTGAACTTTGTTTTTTAAATGTGCTACATTTGCATAGAGCTTGTACAGACATAAATGGATCCAAGCGTCTTTGATTACTGAACAGTCCCATCAGGAAAAGGAAGAAATTTCTCCGTTTCTTTCACAATGGTGTTGGCACTAGCGGTTGCATAGCCGTTTTGATTTAGAAATTCACATCGCTGGAAAATCTGTTAACTTCTTATTTCAGTACAAAGCTAAAATTCCACATGCTTTCAGTGTTTTAACTTTGTTAAAAAGTGCTCTGTTTTTTTTAAGAGAATGATGTAAAAAAACAGAGAGAATATTTTATAAGTTTTACAGGTTTAACCCATATTATTATTTAAAGTCTCTGTGATGCATTTCTTTCCTTTGGTGGTTTTAGCCCTATTTTTAGAGAAATATCTCAGTCTCTTGAAAAACAGTGAAGTAATCAGACTCTTCTGAATGGAAGCTACAGGTCATAATTACAGGGTCAAAATTAGGGTAAGAAATACAGCATGTTTCCAGGGGGTGTAGGAACACAATCAGTTACTTATAATCTGATTTTTCCATAGTTTTGTATTTTCTACACACATGTAGAAATTTTGAGTTTCTACCTCCAAAGAACACATGTTCTGAAGGAGTCAGCTGTATAACATAGCATTAAGCAGGTGATGGAATTCTGTATGAATCAATAAAGCAAAAAATAACAAATAGCTAATTTAAAAAGTAAGTTATTAGTAACCATGGATGCATATGTTGATTCATTAATAAAATGAACCTAAGAATGGTTGTTCCTCTTCACAGATTGTAAAAGTCCTGAATTTGTATACTCCAGTTAATGAGTTTGAAGAGAGAGTCTTGGTATCATTTATACGTACAATACAGGTATGGCTATATCTTTGCATCAAAAATCATTTGCCTATTTCTAAGAAACCCTCTGATAAGCCAAAATAGCTTGTGTCCTGAAATACATGCAGCAATCTGAAGTAAACTAGGCTTTTTAGCTACCGTTTTTAGCTATGTTGAAAAGGTGATGTCAGCCTTAAAATTTTAAGCAACCACAATTTACTGCCTCCAGACTTGCATGAAAATGTGCGTTTCCATGTCAGTATGTATGAGATTTTTGGAAGGTGAGAGGTTTTTGTGTTTATACATCTTTGTGTATATAAACACACTTGTATGCCAACTTTTCAAGTAGTCACATTTATATATGCAAATTTACTTTTGTCAAACCTGTGTCTGCATGAGAAGTTCCAACTGCTTTGAAAACCAAGGCCTATGTTTATTCCAAAGTTTTTCATTTAACCCTTCTAGTTTTATATATAGATGAAAATTAAACACTTTGAAAACTCCAAAGAAAAGGAGCCAGTAGAACAAAATAATGATGATCTTTCTGGTCTGTTAGAAATCGAATTACATTATTAGCAGGATAAGGGAGATTGGGAAGGTAGAACAGAGTTAAAGCTATAGTTCCACATACTGAAAAGATACAGTTACTAGATTGTGGGCAAATTCTTCCTTTTGCAGGGAATCTAAATATCTTCAGATTGCATTGTAAGGGGAAGATATGCAGAACCGAAAATGACGAAAATATCTACAGTTTAATGGCACAATTGTTGCAAATGTGTTGGGTCAAATTAGCACAGAGTGTGTGTCTGTACACACAGGTGTATCTGCAAGCACAGATTAAATACTACCTCTTTGCAAGATGATTATTACCAATGAAGTAGCTAAATGCTAACACAATCACTTTCTTATCTTTGCAGATGCGTCTGCGAGACAGGAAGGACTCTCCTCAGTTGCTCATGGATGCTAAACACATCTTCCCTGTTACTTTTCCATTTAACCCATCCTCTCTGGCATTAGAAACCATTCAGATCCCAGCCAGCTTGGGCCTGGGCTTCATATCACGTGTCTGATCCGAAGGATGTACTGTCAGTGTTAGATGGAGAACCAGTTGCCTGATATCTTTATCTGTTAAGACATAGTGAGCCACTGAAAACACATTTTATGAACCAACAGTCAATATATGCCCAGATCTGTAGTAAAAGTAGCTGGAAAACTACGTAACAGCACCACAGATTGAAGGCTAACAGAAAGATGTGCATTTGTGTTCACTCATTGCATTTACGAGGACATCACTGATTCATACATTTCCAGAACATGGAAATCAGGTTTGGACAAAAATTGTGTCTTCAGCTGTCTAGAGACATTTTTAGATCTTTAGTAACATATTTAAATAGTGTAAATTAAACTCCATATGTAATCTTCTTATAGGCAGGGACCACCAGGGACAGTCACAGTCCTGAACATGGAAGACTTGAAAGTAAGGCATTTTGTAGTAGAATACACAGTCACTTGGGAGCCTGTTACATTTAATTTGTAAAAACTGGAATGGAGAAACACAAACTGGCAATATATAAAATGATTTCTTAAACCACTTCCTTATTTATGTCAGTTTGACATAAATTCTAGTGGTAAGTCTTTTAGCTCACTATATGCTATAACTTAGGTGTTCATTTGTTAGTACTGTAGTTTACCAAGCATACTAAATTGCTGCTGCATATTTTCTTTTAAATGTATGACAGTATCATACTAAGCACTAAAAATAAGATATTTCATTTTTTGTTGTCAACCTTATTTACAGTCCAATGCAGTCTGTTACTTTAACTGGATTTTTGCAAATGGTATCAAATAACACCTGTAGAGTAAAATGGTAACTAAGCACAAGTAGCACACTGGAAATTACATGTTTAGTTATTTTTGGAAGTAGTTAGCTAAAAACACAGAATCCTGAAGCAAATTATGAGAAGACAATAATGATTTTAGTATTTATTTAGATTTTGTAGTCTGTCTAATGTTCTTCTTCGTTTGTAGACCCCAGATATGACAGTGTGTATTCTGAGTATAATCTCTTGTTTTGTTGCCGCTTAAAAAAAAAAAAAAAAAAAAGAAAAAAGTATTCTTTTGTACTGGAATTTGAGAGGAAGAACTTTAATAGAAAATTTCTGCAGTAGCCCAAGGCTCTTATTCTGTGAAAGGTTGACTAACAAGAATGTTTAAGTAGGTTTTGACTATGATGCTGTCATTTGACCATGATTCATGCTGATTTAATGGTCGGAGATCTAGAGTGCATAATGAGAAACTGAGTTATTTTGGATATTGCACATCTTACTGGAAAGACTTTTCTGTCTTACATATCTTGGATCTTCTGTATAGAATTCACATTTCACAATGTGCAACCGAAGTGCAGAAGCCTTGTTTAACGTTCCAGTTCTGAACTTTAAAACTGGTAGTTTGTGGTGTATGGCTCAAATACACATGGAAAAAAAAGCCACACAGGTTGCTCAATTGTATTGTGCAATATTTTTAATGTATTATAATAATTAGCAACTTTAGCATTAACATTAATTTCTTTTAAAATATTGAGAAATAATCTAGAGGTACACTATTAGACTATTTGGTACTAATCTGTTTGCCTGCAAACTCACAGAAAAAAAAATGCTGTTAAGCAGACCAAAACATTTCAGTTGTTTTACTTGAGAGGTAGACATGCTGTTTGTATGGTTGCTAAAATCGGTAGTAAAGACAACGTAAACTTTGTCAGTATCATTTTAAGATGCTTATGTCATCTTATTTTCAAATGTGTATGCCCTGTATTATGTTTGATGGATCATGTTAGTACTTCCAAGAACCTAATACTGCATTGCGTACATGTTTTCAATTATCTTTGCTAGATGATTTAGATTGTTTTCCTGTGCATGGTATACCAAACATTCTTTTTTTCAACTGTTACTTGCTTTCTGAAACTACAGCCGCTGTTAAGCAGCTCCAAATAAGGTATAATGTAGTTTTCAGACTGTTAGGGGTACTGTACTTGTGAGAATGTAATGGGAAAGCCTTCACATCCAGTAACGAGGTTAGGAAAGAAAACAACGTGAGAACACGCTGACCTACAGACTTTTTCTCCCATTGAAAAACACACAATTGGCATTACAGTATGTTCATACTGTAGATCAGGAAATATATCTACTACTTAAGCATTAGTGTATTAAAATATATGCCTAAATGTATTTTTGTTTATTTTTTAAGTTTGTTTACCTGTAAAAAGCCTTATTGTATCTTGTTTCCTTAAAAACAGTAGTGGTTAGTAATTTATAGGTGTTATCCTTAAACTCAATGGTTTGACTGGTATTACTTTTATATCACATTAAAAGTATATGCTGCTTGACATGTTTTAAAGGAAAATATTTTTAAGTTGGAATAGATGTGTAATTGGTAATTCATCCAATGTTTTACATGGCAGTATTTTACATGCACTTTTCAGAAGTAAAATTTTAGTGTCAATGTATAATATATCTTTCACTTTAGGACTAATATCTCTTTAACCATGGAATATAGTGCAGAATTATTTTAGCAACTTTTTTTTTCCTTTGAATCATTGTTATGCCCTTTTAATGTGGACATATCTTTTATATTTTAATTTATTATCTATTGCTATGATAGATTTTATCAGATGCTGGAAAAATACTTGTCAATGACCCCTTAGAATTAGATACAGTTATTCTAGAGATTTTGCACAATAATTACCTCATTCAGTTTGGTGTATTTTTATTCCAGTGATCATTTTATTCTGATGTTTAGGACACAGTCTTCTATCCAAATTTTGAAAAATTGGTTCTCAGACTTCAATCTGGGATGGAATGTGAAAGTGCTTGAGTCCATTAAATGCAATTGATGTATTCTGTCTATCACAGGAAAAAATAGGATCAACTTCAATGCTGAAAAGTGGATTGATATCCAGTAACATTTGTTCCCAACTTGGAAACACCAGCATTTGCAATTTGAAGGTCTGTGTAATTTGTGATTTAAACGGAACACATTTCAAATACCATACAAAAACTATGAGTAAACACTTGTTTTTTTAAGATGCTGATACTTCATGTGATAAATAAAAGCCTTTAAACATAGGTTTTCACTCGATGCCACTACAGTACATAGATGAAAACCAAAACATTGTCAGAATGACCTGAGCTCTGATCTGTTGTAGTGTCTGATGTTGTACTTAGTAAATGTATGCATCATAAAAACTGTAGCCTAATAGCTATCACTGGAAAATGTCCAAATAAAAATACAACTGTAAGATTTGTTTTGGACTTTTTTTGTTTGCTTGTTTGGTTGGTTGTTCATAAGCTGTGTGCTGGCATAGGCCCCAGATGATCACACAGGTTCCCTTTACCTTCAAGGCAGACTTGGCGCTGTCAGGGGAGTTGGTTAAAATACACACCCAGCTCCTGACAGTGTGCCATAAGCTGCTGTGCGTAGTTGAAAGTATTTTGTTTGACATAACCCAGTTCTGTTACGGCTTTTGTCACCAAATATTAAGTGTTATTGGAAATAAGAATTAAGATTTGCATTGTCTTCTGTGCCATGAAAGCTCCTCGGTGCCAGGCAGGCAGGTAGGGCTAGTGGGCCTCTGGGCACGTATCCACCTGCCAACACCTGGTGTACGATGTTTATTCAACTCTTCTTTCTCATAAAGGCTATTTAAATATAATACCTATTAGTGCCCTAAAGCTCACTAAACAAATTCTGAGTTGTTTATTTTTGTCTTATTCTAAGTTTGTTAGAGAAACTCCTTCATGGTCTCTTACAGGAAGGTGAATGATGTTTCCGCTGTTTTTCCCTACTCGGTCAGCAATGGCTCCCTCATGCTGCCTCTGGCAGCGAAAGTGGCCATTACTCCTGATCCCTCAAGGTGTACCCACGATGCCAGCTTTGCCAATACAGTGACGGGGCCAGCTCCTCATCGCCATGGTACTTACGTACCGGTCAGAATTGGGAGCTAGCGTGTAAGCTGCCTGCGTTTTATAACGCCCCACGCGTGTAGGAATGCTTCAACCAGGTGCCGCGGGGCTCTGAGGCGAGCGACCGCCTCAGCTGTGCCGAGGGCGGGGAACCGCCTTCCTCTTCGGCGGGAAAGGGCCGTGCCCGGGTGGGACAGGCCCAGGATCCGGGCCGCTTCCCCACGCCTCAGGGGCGGACCGCGGCCGCCTGCGCCCTGCGGAACCTGCCGCTCCACGTCTCTCCCCGCCGGCGGCCCGGAGCAGCGGCGGCGGCTCTGCCCCCATGGCGCTGGCCGAGCTCTACACCCAGGTGAGCGGGGCGGGGAGCGGCCCTGAGAGGTGCTGGCCCGCCATGGCGGGGGCGGCTCTTCCCGCGCCCGCTGAGGGGGCGACGGCCGCCCGCGGGGGGAAGGAGAGGGAAGGAGGCGACCAGGCCGGGCGAGCAGTGCCAAGCCGCCGCAGCGTGCTTGTGCTTTTTGGGCTTTCCGGGGTTGCGGCGGCGGGGCATTAAAATGTCGAGTCGCTTATGTTATTGTCAGAGTTCGCTGGTTTGGACCTGACGGCGGGAGCGGGTCCCCGCTGTGTGTAAAGCATCGCCTGTGCCGGGCAGCTGAGCTGGAGCACCTCCGAGCAGCTGTGAAATCCAGGGCGGCATGGGAAAATACTTCTTTTTGAGAGGAATACTTATTTTTTGAGGCTTTTGGTCTTTACCCGTATGGTCTCTGATGTGCTAGCCAGCGATTAGACAATTTTAAAATTTTAGCAGCACTTCCCTGGCCACTTAATCATGGAGCGTTCACTCTTTTTGTTACGCAAATACTGAATTCGTTTGGCAGAACCTGGCACTAAAGCAAAGATTCTTCCTCCGTAATGCATCTGCTGTATTTTTTTGTACAATTTTTCCCACTTTTCCTGCTGTCACCAGCGTGTTGTGAGGTATAACTTGTTTGCTTAGCTTTAAATATCAAAAATACCATGCATATGTTACTAATCTTCTATCGTAAAAGCAGCTGCCGTAATAAACTCCTATTTAGCCTTGTGCTGCACTGGTATTTATTCGTTTGTTGTGTTAGTACCACACTCTGAGCAGCTGAAAGAACAAACGGGTTTTTTTTAATTGGGAATAATGTGAGGCAGGTGAAGGGGAGGAAGGAGTGTGGTGTAACTTGATATGAAAATGAGCAAACTCTCTTCTGTTTACTTGTAAGGCAGGGTTTGGAGAAGGAGAGCTTTGGTAGGCTGGGTACATTTGCCAATGGAGGCTCCTGGAACTGTAGGGACCTTTTCTGAAGAATCAGTACTTTGATCACATGCTTTTTCCTCCCTTTCTTGTCTGTGGCCTAGTGCAGTTCACTTTCTTACATGAGAACGTGCTGTGTGCCCCTGAGGCTATTTGGTGGTGATATTCTTGACTCGCATAGAATAACAGCAAATAAAGAATTCAGTTTAACAACTGTGAATAGGTAAGTATTTTTTTATAAGCCAGGAAATCAGTGTAGTGTAGGAGTGACACAAAAGTCAATTTATACTTAGAAACATATGGAAAAAGCAAAGTTAAAACTGATTTCATTTAGCCATGTCTTTCATTTGCCCATTAAATAGGTATCTGTGAAGTTGGATTTTTCTCCCTGTGGTCAGATAGATGAAAACATTGTCATTGTGGTGGTTTGGGGTTGTTTAGAAAAGGTCCTTGTGATTTTTGGATATTGTATGAAAAAAGTCCATCATGCTGAAGGCATCAGCAAAGAGGTATCATGAAAGAGAGTGAGGTTTTGATTAGTGTTCATCACCTGACATAAATGCCAGGCTGGCATGTGGTTGACCAGAAAGGTCACTCTCCATCCTTAAGACATGCTGAAAACTCAACCGGAGAGGTCACTGAGCAACCCAAGCTAACTTGCAGTACATCCCTTCAAAATTACCTCTTACCCTAAGTTGTTTGGTGTTGATCCTCAGGGATTAGAGTTGAGAAAGCTACTGTTGAGGTACAGTGCAGTCTGTAGGGACCTTCGTAGGCACCCACTATTGGCAGTGTGTTCAGTGGGGCTCTTGGGCCAGAGACCCCCATGTTCTGAGGATCTGCTGGAGCTTCCAGGGCTTCCTCCAAATTAGAGAGGAAGAAAGTAATTTGTGCCAAAAACAACAGTTGCAACACCAAAGTAAGAAGGTATATGAGTCTCCAAGGTATCTGTGGGTATGCTAACACTTCATGAAGTCCTTGACTAATGTTAATTTTTCAAATAAGCAGCTGCAGCAGTTCACACGGGTTTATTTAAACACAGTTGGCTTAACTGACCATGAATATAGCTAGGGTGGGGGAATTAAATGAAAGGTTCTGGCTATCAAAACAGATGCTGGAAGATTATGTGACATGGCGGCTTGTACAAGTAGGGACTGAATGGTTCTGTGCTCTAGTGTTACTTTATCACAAATTAGAGGAGAGATGGCCCATAAGAAACTCAGTACTAGCATGTACTAGTGATTTTCAGGCTTTTTTCCTGACATTACTGTCCTTCCTCCTGTTCTCTCCTTACATCCAAATATAGTCTTCAGTGTTATTTTCATTGCCATCTGAGGTACATGCTATATAGTATAAAGAATATTTTGCATCAAGATTTAAGGAAGATGGTGACGTGTCAGAAGTGATCTCGAACTGCAAATCCCTGAACAGAAGTGATTTCAATGTTACTAAAAACAGTATCTGTTAATGCATAGTTGATGCATTAGGGAGACTTTTAGGGATGATGCCACTTTGTCAAACCCTGGCAGGATGAGGATGACACACTCCACATCAGTGAAGAAATTCCTGACTTACTGAGGTTGCCAGCTCTGTTATGTCCTTTAAGGAATGCTGTTTCCTAGAGCTTCTAGGGCAGAGCGTTTAAAGATGTTGCTAATGCTTCAGCATTTTAACTTCAGCATAGGAGCACTACGTGGTTCAAACAGCATAATTTACATTCAAACATTTATGCCTCAGAAGGCTAGAGGTAGTTCTGTTGGTCTGGTTCTTCAAATACCTAAAAAGAAAATCACAATTCATCTGCTTCCATTGCGTGTAAGTGCTTTTAGAAGGGTTGTTTTTTTCCTGAGACAGAGCTACAGTACCTTACTGGGACTGAGTTCAGCTAAACCAGCTGATTTCTTGTAAAGAAAGAAACCTGCTGGTAGTCTTTGAAGTTCGCCCTAGAACAGGAGAAGATACTGTTCGGGGGCTGTGCTTCAGTCCTGTTGGAAGAAAGGTAACTGCGCAGTCTTGTCCTTGTGTGTCCATCTGTGCTCACGGCAAAAAGCTCTTAAGTTCAGCATACTATATTTGAGTTCAGGGAATTGATTGTCTAAATTCTGCTAAGTAAGATGCTTTCTCTGGTACTTCCTCGTTTGGAACCTCCTTCTCTGCCACAAGTGTATTTTACTCTTCTTGTTCAGTGTCGGAGGGTTTGAAGAGCCTGGTGACAGTCTGGCCCTTGTTCACCTTCCTGCACTCTGTTGTTCTGCAGACTTTACACTAAACAGTAGAACAAGCATATCTGACATTAATGAGTCTGCTCTTTTTTTTTTTTTCTTTCACGAAGAATAAACCACAAAAATATAGCCTGCTGAAAGGGTCAGAGCTAATAATAATCCCAAAAAATCCTGGCATCCAGTTCAGCTTTGAGGTTGCACTTGCTGTTTGAAAACTATTTTTTTTTATGCTAGTCTGGTACTACGATAGTAGCTAAGCTGACTATTATCTTGTTTTTCTGTTGTAGTACAATAGGGTTTGGATCCCTGATAATGAAGAAGTTTGGCAGTCTGCAGAAATCACAAAAAACTACAAAGCTGGAGACCGTTTTCTCCATGTGCAATTAGAAGATGGAACTGTAAGGAGAAAAGCCTTAATTATTGTGGGGTTTGCTGAGATATGTTTCTGTAGAACCATAGGGCTCATCATAAGGGATCTAAATGACTTGCCCATACTGTCTTTTGTGCTAACTGTGCAATGACCAGGATTTTATCATATTGAAATTTGTACAGTAAACAGCTGTTACCTAAAAATATGATGAGTGCAATTCTACTATCTGTTATCACAAGAGTATAGAACACAAACCTCAAAGAAGAAAGATTGCTTCACTTCTGAAACAAGCACTGAAACTCATCTTAAATTGAAGTAAATTGGAAGTGCAAGGCGGGCATAATTATATCACAGAGCTAGCTGTGCTTTTTTTTCCCTAAAGTTGTTGCTTTATGTAAGATTTGTTAATTTTAGTATCTGAGTTCTTTACAGGTTTAATGTTTTGAAAACAGTATTTCTGCATTCCTGTTCTGTAAAGACAAGTATTAAGTTATGATTAAATGGGTTTGTTGAAAGAAACAGAAGTGAGTTTTAAACTTTGTGTAAAGAAGACTGAACGGTTGCAAGTAAGGATAGTTTTAGAGCTGACTGAAGTTCTGAATAGGTGTTTCCTTTCATTCAGTTGCAGTTGGTCTGCCGTTTTCATCTGTACTTGAAATATCCATGTGCTTAGAGTGCAAAACACCTTTCCCATTTTTAAAAATTTCAATACAAAATACTGTAAATAAAGGTAATGTAGCTTTCCTTTTAATAAACAACAAAGAGCTCCATCTTCCTTTCATGATCTCCAGGTCCCCTAAGTTCTGTGGGATCTATGGAATTGATGAAACACAGAAACAGGGCTCCATCAACCGTGTAACTTCATGGAAAGGTAGAAGATCAATTTGCGTTTGTGCAAACATAATGCATTATATGATATTTCAAGTCATTTTTGTTGACAGGAACTGAATTACCCTGTTGATCCAACTGCTTTGCCACCACTACGAAATCCTGACATACTTGTTGGTGAAAATGATCTTACTGCACTTAGTTATCTCCATGAACCAGCTGTTCTACACAATCTTAAAGTTCGTTTTGTGGAGTCTAAGCTTATCTACACCTATAGTGGTAAGCCAATTAAAATGCAGTGTTTTAAAAAAAAAAAATCTTAATTAAAAAAAGTCTTGGATTAGTTTGCAATATGATGTGAGTAATGTTTTCCTCAAGTGTATTTTAACTCATTTTTGTATGGGTGTAGACTTTTTTGTTGTTCAGGAACTCCTGCTGCTATTTTGTCTCAGTTTAAGTGTTGTTTCTGAAAACTGGCATTTCATTGAACTAACCTGTCTTTTATTTTTGTTTTGTACACTTCATTGTAGGAATAATTTTGGTTGCAATAAACCCCTATAAACAGTTGCCGATATATGGAGATGCTATTATCCATGCATACAGTGGACAAAACATGGGGGACATGGATCCACATATATTTGCTGTGGCAGAAGAAGCATACAAGCAAATGGCAAGGTTCAGTATGTTGCTTAATGTCCATAAGTAACACTTGAGGTCTAGTGGCGATCAGTGTTAATTGTAATTTAATTTAACTGTGTATGTGCCATTGGCTATTAAGAATACCTTTGAATGGTTAACTTAACTAGAGAAGGATTAATTCCTTAACCAGCTGAGGAATTTCTAAAACTCATAACTATTTTCATTCCTGTGGCTAAACACTGTCTTAACTGAGTGAATAGCAATGACATCAGCCTGGAGATCACCAGCAAAATGGAGTAACAGACAAACAGGTGAAAGACGGAACTGATACGAGAGTTGACCACAGCTGTGTTTTCATACGTTTGTTTTATATGTATAATTCTTACATTTATACATGCATTTGAGACACGTCTGATTTAAACTGTCTGATTATTTGGTTTTAGAAATAACAAAAATCAGTCTATTATAGTCAGTGGAGAATCAGGAGCTGGAAAGACTGTGTCTGCAAGATACACTATGAGATACTTTGCCACTGTGAGTAAGTCCAGCAGCAATGCACATGTGGAGGATAAAGTACTGGCATCCAATCCAATAACTGAGGTAGGTTTCAGAGAGTATCTGTCAAGTCTGTACTCATCAAGGAAAGAATTCTGAGAGCTGCTGGGAATCTTCATTTGAAATCTTTAGGCATGTTTAGCTGCCTGAGTTAGATATCTAAATTAGAAGTTTAGCCCCTGAATGTTACTGATGGAAAGAGGTAATCGGCTTCAGGAACACCCAGGTTTTACCTAATTTACCAGTGGCCCTTTGGAGGCACTAGTTTGCCTCCAGAGTTTTATTTGACCACATGCTGTTAATTAGATGATGAAAAAACAATATTGAACAAGTAAGTTGGTTGTTTGTTTTTATTAATTGGACTAGAAACTGGTTAAGGTTCCTTATGGTGGGAAAATGTACTGTCCCTAATTCTCAGTTTATGTAGTCTTATACTATTTGACTTGAGGCTTATCTTCAAATTTGGGCTTCAAAATTTAAATCTCAGAGCTCAATGTTAGATTGATCCTTGAGCACCTTAGATTTTAGGAACTTGTAGTTGAGTCATGTTTTGACGAAGTTTTTATTATGAAACATGCAAGTAAAACAAATTCTAAAAGTTGATGATTTTTGTAGGCTGTTGGCAATGCAAAAACGACACGGAACGATAATAGCAGTCGATTTGGAAAATACACTGAAATTAGTTTTGATCAGAGTTACCAAATCATTGGAGCCAACATGAGAACATACCTGCTTGAGAAATCCAGAGTTGTCTTTCAGGTAGGTAAAATAAAGTTAAAAACAGTCAATGTCAGTATAGCTGCTAATGTACTATCCTTTTACTAGTTTCATATAGAAGATGTTATGTGAAGTTCTGAATCGTATGTCTAATTAGCGTTTGATTTATTTTTTAACAGGAGCTAAGCTTATTTATAATAAGAAACTAATTTATTCTGTGTTCTTCCTTATGTTAAGTAGAGGATATATCTCAGGGACAATTCACTGAGATTAGTGCAAGAAGTATAACTTACAAACGGCACGTGTTACTATTGTGACTGAATCTGGAAAGGAACAGTGTATATACGGCAGAGGGAGTCTCAGTAAAAAACTGGCTGAAAGTTTATAAGGCCAGGGCTAATTGCATATGACTCATTACAGTGTCAGAGCATAATTGTGATAATCTACTAAAGAAAGCATTTGATTTTATAAAACCTTTTACAAAGTTTTCCTTTTTGGTATTATTATAACTTTTTAAGTACCATGAACAATACTTCCATATATCTGCTGCCTTGAAGGATGGTTTGGAAATAGAGAGTTTTCTGAGTTACCACGGGGCAGTGATTCAGCTGGCACTCCTACACAGTTTTTCATTACATGGTTTGTCTTATTAGTAGATGTTTGTTCAAGCTGAAGAAATTACTAGAGTAACAGCCATGGGGGAAGAACTCAGTATATCGGTAATGGAAATAAAGTATACTTAAATTTATCACTTTCAAAGCTCTTGTTGAAGTCTAAGATATGCCAATTTAATATCGGGCAATTTGTTTGACAGACTGTGTTGCAGCAGAATTTAGCCTTTAAGTATCATTATCTCTTTCCAATAGTGTTAAATATCGAATGTTCTTCTGTTTGTTGTGTTTGGGTTGTTTTTTTTCTTTCTGTAATGGTATTCTTTGCTTTAATTTACAGTCAGAGAATGAGAGAAACTACCATATATTTTATCAGTTATGTGCATCTGCTATGCAACCTGAATTTAAGCATCTTAAATTGGGTAGGTCTCAAGAAAATAATCTACTCTTCATTTTTGCAGTGCAGTATTTTGAAGATTGGATTTTCAAATGCTAGGATGTTAAGTGCTTTATAGCATAAAGCTCACGGATTTACAATGGGACTTGCATTTTTAAGTCACTTAGCTATTAATCCTGCTTGTATTGAACTTGGTAGCAAATCCCTAGTAACTTGAATAGTGCATGGTCAAGTACCTAAATGTCTTTGAAAATCTTATTCTAATACTTTCTGTAGTGACAGGTGCCATAATGACCATTTAGAGGCTTGATTAATTTATCTACAGAGAAGCTTTAATGACACCTGGGAGAAGCAGAGCTTAGGTATATGTTTACTCAGTCATTATTACTGATTGTTTATTAGATCAAGTGTTAAGATTGCTAGGAATTAGGAATACTAATTTGTGCCAGCTTAACTGAGTTAGGCACATGGATTTCCCTTAGAAAAAGAGGACCTCCAGCTCATTGCTGAAGAGCTGTCATCTGACAGCATCTTTAATTTTCTGATGGTACAAGAGTCTTTAACAAGTGGCTATCACCACTCCCGAATTTTATAGCATTACAAGTTTTGCTTCTTATTTATAGGAAGTGCAGAAGAATTTACCTACACAAGAATGGGTGGAAGCACCGTAATAGAAGGAGTTGATGACAGAGTAAATATGGTGGAGACTCAGAAGACATTTGCCTTACTGGGTAAATTCTTGGGAATACCTTTTCAATAGATTTTAAAATTGCTGGTTTTGTTTTTGGGTTTTTTTTTTCTGAAATGGAAAAAGGCAGATTGTTTCTGAAATGTCCAAAACTTCAGTAGTAATTACCCAAATAATTTCTTTCATAGCTTACTGTTGGTCTGTTTTAAAAGTACCAGGCAAGAGCAAGTGGCTGTTAGCAATTGGTGTTCATTGTTAATGGTCAAAATCACTAAGGGCTGGAGTCTGCTTGGCCCTTAAGCCAGCATGCTGTGAGAGAAGTGGATTTGGAAGCTTCTTTGCCACTATACGGCTTATGTGAAAGCCAAATCAGACTTGAACTGGCACTTGGGGAGGCACAGGAGTTTATGCCTAATCTCTCATCGAAGCAGACAGAACCAAGGCTTTGCGTAATAGTTTGCAGAGATGCTATACAATTTTTGGCTACACAACAAAGGAATTAATCCAGCATGGTGCTATTTCAATTAATTGTACTGTTTCTAAGTATTTAACATAATCAAGAATTGTTTTTTTAGGTCTGAAGGGGGATTTTCAGATGGATGTTTTTAAAATGCTGGCAGCAATCCTACACTTAGGCAATGTGGAAATAACAGCTGTTGGAGATGAAAGATCATCTATCAGTGTAAGGAAGTAACTCATTCACATGCCATCATTTTCTTTTATATTCTATGCCAAAAGTCCTTTAGCAATAGTTTTTCTCATATCTGGGGCTCAGAGCAACATTAAATCTACATATATTTATGTAGCTGTAAAGATGTACTACACTTGAGAGATTGCTCTATCTTCATCTGTATAGAATTACAGCAAGCATTTATGTGAATCCTGTTTTGTGCCCAGGTTCAGAAAGTCTGAACAAAAAGCAAAATGTGGCTAAGAGAACCCCATATCCAATTGATCCACAGCTGTTGGAAAAGCTGTTCGGGACTATCTGCTGGATGTAGGAAGCAACATTGTCAAAGCTGCTCAGAATGTGTCCCAGCAGATTACGCAAGCCTAAAAAGCAAGGACGCCTAAACATAGATTAAAGTAACTTTTTCTTTCAATGTCTTAATCCAAAGCATCTCATCCAGTCTAAGTTATTCTCTCCTATATCAGGAGCTCTATCCAGTATTACTTGCTTTAAGTCCTCTTGATATTTTGCCAGATGAAGAAGTAAACAGAGAGCCTTGTCTGTCTAAAAATAAAAGTCATAGTTTGATGTCAGTGGTGCCAGGATTTCACTATCTAGGCAACAGTTGAAGTATAAAATGGAATCTAATAATATTTATTTATCATCTTTAAAGCTGGAAGATAAACATCTCAATACATTCTGTGAACTTCTGGATTTAAACTGTGACAAAATGGCACAATGGTTGTGCCACCGAACAATTATCACTACCTCAGAGACTGTAATAAAGCCAATGACAAGAGCTCAGGCTGTAAATGCAAGGGATGCTCTGGCAAAGAAGATCTATTCTCATTTATTTGACTTTATTGTGGAAAGAATTAACCAAGCTTTGCAGTTCCCTGGCAAACAACATACTTTTATTGGCGTTTTGGACATATATGGGTAAGAATGTCTCTGGAAAAAAAATATTTTAAGGTGTGCCTTTTCTTTGGAGTTGATAAGAGGTGCTTTTCAATTTGTGCTGTTAATGAATTTGGAGGGTTTTGTTTTACTAAAAGCTTGTAGTCATGCAAGCTCTTTAGCATCCAGAGTAGTGGAACAGTTCGGCAACTATAAATATTGGTATTTTTTGTGAATGAGGTTTAAATTTAACTTTAGATATGATACTTTTAGATTTAACTCTAGTTGTTTTTAGCTCTGTTACGTCTGGTAACATTAACTCCTGGGGAGGTTTTGAAATGCCTTAGCGTCTTCATTAGTCTTAGGGTTATTTGATTTTCTTAGAAATATTAGAATATCTCCAAAGTCTTACAAGGATACTACTGTTTGTATTTAAATGTCAAGGGATTTTTTTTTTCTCCAATAGTCTTTCATCACCTTATTTTCTTTCTTATTCAACGTGTTTCAGCTTTGAAACGTTTGATGTGAACAGTTTTGAACAGTTTTGCATCAATTATGCTAATGAAAAACTGCAACAGCAATTCAACCTGGTATGATCTTTTATTTGTTATAGTTCTTTATCTTATTTTGCTTCAGTTTTGAAATTATCAGTGGTGAATATTAGGAAAGGTTATTTGTACTTGAGTAATGGATGTTTCTGGATAATGGCTAACTAGTAATAGATAAAAATATTTTACATATACACACACACACATATATATATAAACTAAAATTTCCATGTTTACTTTCTTACAAGACAGACATATACTGTACTACAAAATACATAAGTATTTTGTTTGTCTTACATATGCAATCGCACATATGCACATATACACATTGTTTATATTTGCTTCCTTCATTATAACCTTACATTTTTATAATTTTCACATGTTTAGCATGTCTTTAAACTTGAACAAGAAGAATATATGAAGGAAGATATCCCGTGGACTTTAATAGACTTCTATGACAACCAGCCTGTCATTGACCTTATTGAAGCTAAAATGGGAATTTTAGAACTTCTGGATGAAGAGTGCTTGGTAATTTAAAAGTTCTTGTATTTATGAGCTCATAAAAAAGCTTGTGGGTTAATCCATGTTTTGTTCCTTTTAAAGGGGAAGTAGAGCATTTTTCTCGTAAAAGGAACATTCATGTTTGCCCTCTGTTTGGTAATTTTAATTGTAAGCCATTTAAGTCTATTTTTATCTTATAAAATTAAGACATTAAAACTAGTTTCTTACCTAGGATCTAGCCCAGCAACTAGGTTTCTTCACTGTGAGGGTAGTACAGTACTAGAACAGGTTAAGCAGCGGTTTGCTGGGATCCCCGTGCATGGATAATTCCGAGATCTGAGTTCAAACGGAAGCTTGATCTAGTGTTGGTGGTAGTCTTGCTCTGAGCAGGAATTTGGACTACCCAGCCTCCAGGGATCTCTCACACCAATATTTCTACAATTCAGTTATTCCACAAATCACTAATTTTGGTACAAAAAAACAGTCTTCCTTTCCTTTTTTGTCAGTTCTTGTTGAACACACCAAACCTACATCTTTGCTTTTTCTTCTTTAGTCTTACTATCTTTTTCTCTGTACTTCTCTCCTAACTGTAGCAATTCCCGAATCTGTTGTTTTTTTCTTCTGTGTATATGTAGTTCCCTTAGGTTTCAGAACCTATTGAAGTAGCTTTGTCAGTGAAGAACAGGGCAGGGAAAGGTCAGCCCTCATGAAATGGTATGTTAAAGATGCTCTGGTGATATTGGCAAGTTGTACTTCTCAGAATCCAAACCATGGAGTAATATGGGAGAAATTAGGGAGCATTCCCTAAGACATTAGCTGGCCTGTTACTCTGCTTGTTAGCGGGATCAGATTGTCCCTTATTGCAGGTAGCATCTTTTCAGGGCAAAATGATTTATGACTCATCATAGAATTAACGCTAACATTAATATGACCTTCTTTCTTAAAATTATCTGCTACAGGGAGCCACTGGCTGTTCTGAAAAGACAGAAAACTCATTGTTGTCAGGCCTCATAACTCACTGAAGGTGCATTATTCAGACAGGATTTATTGATAGTAAGCAGTTTTGCTGTTTTTAACAGCCCATCAGAGTTTTGCTAAAGAGATTGCACTTCTCATTTTTACAGTTACCTCATGGAACAGACGAAAACTGGCTTCAAAAGCTATATAATAATTTTGTCAATAAAAATGCACTCTTTGAAAAGCCGAGGATGTCAAACACATCTTTCATCATTCAACACTTTGCTGATAAGGTAGAGTGTAAACAACCCAGTATTATTTCACCCTGTGTCTAGCAGTAGCTCATTCAGAAAAGAAAGAAGCTTACAAAATAGAGGAAATATTAACCATGCTTGTTTGGAACTTTAATAAAATCTATCTTCAATACATAGTTCTATTTATTTATTGGTAATACTGCCTGTAACACTGTATTTAAACTTAAGAAGTGCTTAAGATAATGAATTTGAGAGTATAAAAATGAATCATCAAGATAAAGAGGCAGAAAAAGAGTGCAATGGATAAATAAAATAGTTAAGGTTGTAGTCTGTAAACATTTTAGTCTCAGTTATTTACATTTCAAATGTAGTATTTCATAGAATAACGGAGGAGGAAAGAAATTTCTAATGAAGGCAGAAGGAAACTGCAGTTGATAGTGGATTCTGACAGTTTGTCCTGCTTCTAAATTTACAGTATGCATGTGTCTATGCTTGCTGTAATGAAACTGGTAAAAGCAGTGTTTCAGCCATTGTATTTAAGACTAATAAAGACTTGTTGGCCACCATAGCTTAGAGAATGAGAGTTACTGTTTTGCTAACTGTTTGTGTATTGCTGAAAAGTTAATGATTTCACCCCTTTGCACAGGTAGAATATAAATGTGAAGGATTTCTGGAAAAAAACAGAGATACAGTACATGAAGTATTGGTTGAAATCTTGAGAGAGAGCAAGGTTTGTGAACAATCAGTAATTATTAATTTTCTGAATACCTGATTTTACTGGAATTCATTCAGATCTGATTTTAAAAGATTTGTTCTGATAAAAAGATTTTTTTAATAGGTTGTATCATACTAGTTTCGTCTTAATTTTTATTAATATTCTACAGGTGTGTATTTTTAGTGTCAAAATAACATACAAGATGGAAAAACACAACATTCAAATTTTTTATATATGTGCATTTACTTTGCTAGTTATGTTAGTATTTTTTGTTTTCTTAATAACTCCCTTGAATAAGCATTTTGAGATCATTGAAACTGAACAATTCACTTGACTACAGAAAAGAAAATTATTACGTGTAACTTTGATAGGTGGCTTATCATTAACAGCTGCCTTTGTTTGTTCTTCAAAAGAGATTAAGAGAATGCCAGGGCAGGGAAAACATCAAATGTCTTTATAAGTGCCTGCCACTTTCCATCTGTTTGATGGCCCTGTCCCTTTCAGGTCTACGGCCTTGATACTGCAGGATTACTATTAAGAAGCTAACTTAATCTGACCAAAACCCATATTCTTAATTTAAATATTCTGAAAATACAACCTTCAAGTGCTCTTATTTTTAACTCTGTTTTGTATTTATGTCCATGTTTGCTCATATTGAAATAGCTTTTGCAGGCCTACGTAACAGTTGTTTTGTCTGTGAAACGTGGAAATGCTTTACAATAGACTCAGAATTGTTGCAACTGTTTTTTCAGTTGTTGTTTGTTTGTGGCTTAAAGATCCAGTTCCAAGTCCTACAATACCTGGCCTAAGCATTAAGATGGATGGGTTTTGCATTTTCTGTTACAGTAGGTGTAATTTTTATTTCAATGTTACTACAGTTACACAGGATTTAACTGTGATTCTTTCACCACACTTTTAGTTTCATCTGTGTGCAAATTTTTTTCAAGACAATCCGGTGTCCGTTTCACCTTTCCGTTCAACTTTAAACATCAAACCTGCAAGACCTGTTCTCAAGTCACCTAACAGACAGCTCCGGATGACTGTTGGCAGTAAGGTACTACGTAAACATGCTATTCTGTGATGCTCGTACTTTCAGGAAGGTGTACTGGGCAGTCTGAGACTGTGGTGCTGTATTCTACTACTATTCACGGTGGGCTGTCCAGTTTTCAGTACAGCCAGAGCCAGCCACAGGGCAGTGCTCCAGGTCTGGGTATGTGTGTTTAATTTATATATAGGGGACTGTTAGGTACAGCAGGACTGTTAATTTCTTGCATTTAAGATCGAAACCATAAGAAAATCTCCCAATGTCCAGACAAACCCTAACAAAGAATTGAAAAACTAAGATTTTACTTCTTCTTCAGCTGTAAACATTTCAAACTGTTATGTCTGATATTTTCTAGTTCCGGAGTTCTTTGTCTTTACTTATGGTGACACTCAATGCAACCACCCCTCATTATGTACGATGCATAAAGCCAAATGATGAGAAGTTGCCTTTTGAGTAAGTTTTAATGTTATGATACAATCATATATGCCAGATAGTTTGCATAATTCCTATGTCTAGCTTGATAACTGGTAACTAGAAGCAGGAGTTAACCTTGATGCAGCTATTGGTCTGGTTTGTGGGCAGACATGTGGAATCGAGTTTGTTACACGGCTTCTAGCTGGAAGGTAGTGTAATGACAAATGAAATAAAAGCTTTTGTCATATCTGAGTACAAGGGAAGAGGCAAACTTTGATTCTGAATTATTTTTTTTAAATGTGTTAGCGTATTTCCTTGAAGCCAGACAAAATCTGTCCATGCAAAACATGTTACAAATGGTACTATTTCACTATCACTGCAGTGAGACCTCATTATTCTGTGTAATAGCAATGGGGGGGTGGAATTAGCTTGCATAATATAAAAACATGTTTGAATTAGACTAGAAGAGTTTACTGTAAGTTTGTGAAAGAACAATATAGTCATCTGTCAGCCACAGGGATCTCTTAGCTAGTGCTGGATCAACACTGTAGTGTAGTGCTCTGTGGGCATATCAGCTCTGGTCCAGAGTTGGAATGCCTGGTGTTGATAATCTTGAACCTGGATATTCATGAGTATGTCCTGGTTTATTCATAATCAGTGTGCTAAAGAGTATCTAGAGAGACTTATTTCCCAGTAGACTGCTGAGGAAATTTATTTCTGTGTATGTTTTGCGCTGAGAGTGGCACAATTCTTTGACACTTGGTGATACAAGCTTTCACAGTTAATGTTGAAAAGAAACAGGACTTTCCATAAGAGAAAAATGTATGTAGTCTTCCTTTTATTTTGAGGGAGAAAAAGAAAACCCAGCTACTCCCTATCACATAATAAAAAAAACCCAAGAAAGACACTATATAAAAAGTAGGGAGCCCTCCATCCTATGGGCAGAAATAGAAATACAGCTTGTAGAATGGTTATAATTATTACAGCATGCCAAACCCAGGGGAAAAAAGTGAAATATAACTCTGCTTTTTTAGGTTTTATTCAAAAAGAGTGGCTCAGCAACTGCGAGCATGTGGTGTTTTGGAAACTATTCGGATTAGTGCACAGAGCTACCCATCCAGGTAGGGATAGCAGTGGGCCTTTGTATGTCAAAAAATACTTAGGTTTCTCTTAAATGAATTGCATTTGCTAACTTTTAATTTTGCAGGTGGACTTACATTGAGTTTTTCAGCCGTTACAGCATTCTTATGACACAGCAGGAACTCTCCATAAACGATAAGAAGCAGATTTGCAAGATTGTTTTGCATCGGCTAATCCAGGTTAGTTTGTGTGCGCTGACCCATTATCTATTATAGCATCAATTATTAATAAAAGGCCTCTTTTTGCTAAGAGTAGTATCTCACTCCTCAAATAGGAAAGATACTTACATTATTACCGTTTTTCCTGATTTAGTGTGTTGCACATAGGCTTGCGAGTCAGTAACCTTTATTGTGACACAGTCATGATGTGGCTGTAGATAGATGATTTAACCTCTCCGTGCTTAATATCTTCACTTGTAAAAAGGAAGATTTTACATATATATATAAAATATAATTATGATATATAACTACTAATATATAATAATACAGTAAATATACTACCTATATTTATATTAATAGTTATAGATAGGTGTATACGTATTTATATATAATAGGTATATATATTTATAAACCAGTGAACAGTAAGTGATATGCATTTGTCAAGTAGTAGAACTTTACACACACAAGAGGGCTTTTTCAGGTGGAATGCAGCATATTGAAGAACTGTTCTAAAAATGTGCTGTTTTGCATAGTGGTGCTATTTATTAGACAAGTCTGTAGTGATGAGGCTGGTCCGATTCAAGTCAGCATGTCAGGAATGAGTTCAGACTCAGAGATGTGTGAGACCAAACACAGATATACTTGCAACATAGCTCTGGCACAGGCCAAGGGTGAGAGCCTGAGCTTAAAAGTAGCTTCTCCCCTGAGTTTTTGCTTACACAGCTCACTGAGTCAAGGCAAGACATGTGCACCAAAAGGTAGTGTTGAGCCCAAGGAACCAGACTTGAACAAGGGGCAGAAGAGGTTGCTTTCAAGGCCTTGATGATAAGTCCAGATCCTGCTTTTAATTTGAGATCACTAGGGTGCAATTTTTTGATGTAATTCTCTGGGTTTTTTTCTGCTAAGTGAATTTTCCCCCCATATACTCCTATCTACAAAGAAGGCAGAGAGGGTATTCTTACTCAGCAATATCATGTCATTTCAGAAGAGCTTGCCTGAAGTGACAGTTTATAAAGGGAAGAGAGTGTCTGATCTACAATAATAAACTAAAAATATTAATATATCTATTGTTTTCTTTTTCAGGATCATAACCAGTATCAGTTTGGGAGAACAAAAATTTTCTTCAGAGCAGGACAGGTTGCTTACTTAGAAAAACTGCGATCAGATAAACTAAGACACGCATGCATCATGATCCAAAAGAGTATTCGAGGCTGTCTGCAGCGAAAGAAATTCCTTCGCATAAAACAAGCAGCTATTATAATACAGCAGTATTTCCGGGGGCAGCGGACTGTACGGTACTTTTGGCTGATAAATGAATTTGCTGTTAGGGTGTGCCTGAAGGGATATAGAAGGTCAAACTAATGCCCTGCGCGAATTGGAAGTGTAATTTTTACGAAAGAGCAATTGAGGTTGTATTTCCGTTTCCTCTTGATCATAATTATGGACTTGAAAATGTTCAAGTTACTCAGCTGATACGAAGAAAGTACTGTAGCAGATTTCAAATGTTGTCTGCGAGATTCCTGAGAGGTCTGTCTACCTGTAAGCTCAGTCGTTAGCTAATGATGAGTGACCCAGTTGTCAACTTGGGCTTACTGAGCTTCAGAGCCAGAGAAGAAATCAGGTAGCAGAAAGGAAGAACAGTTTACAAGGGTCTACAAATTAGTGTGTACAAATTATTACTAGTAATTATGCAGCAGAGAAAATGCACCAGTCATTCACAGAGTAGACTGAGAGGAAGACGGCTCTATATAGGCTTTGAATTTTTCAGAAAGAGACCATCTGAACAATTGCTTGTGGAATGGATTTCAAAGATTGTGGATAATTCCCTCTCTTTCACTTTGATTGAAGGAAAAGCTGTGTTTTAGATAGAGGATACCTGTTTCCAATATCTTCTGTTTTGTGTGTGATTTGGCTGACTGAGGGAATGAGCATGAGAAATTTAATGTGACCTAAGTAAACTTTGTCTTTTGAATTAAGGCAAGCTATAACTGCAAGAACGCTGAAGCAAACATGGGCAGCTATAATTATTCAGAAGTACTGTCGGGGTTACCTGGTCCGTAGACTTTGCCAGCTTATCCATGTGGCTGCTATAACAATTCAAGCTTATACAAGAGGATTTCTAGCAAGAAAAAAATATCAGAAGGTACAGCCTATCAAAAATTTTATTTCAGTAACTGGGATCAGCTATTGCTCGATAAGAAAGATGGAAACAAGGGCAGTGGTCCCTAATATGTTATCTTTTGCATGTCTGGTTCTCGTATCTTCTACTCTATTTTTATATTATTACTATGAAAGTACTGATACACAGTAGCTTAGATCTAATCTCTGAGCTACCTTCTTGGTTTATACTTGATGCAACTCATTTAGTGTGATTACTACAGTGGTTCAAATGTGTCTGCAGTCTGGGTATTTCAGTATTTTGATACTTCTGTGAGAAGCATTTTCATTACCAGTGTTATGTAGATTCACAGAATGATTGCTGTAAATTGATGCTGATTGAGTCATAGTTAATTACAGACAGATGTTAATATTTTATTTTAAAGATGCTTGAAGAACACAAGGCTGTGATCCTTCAGAAATATGCCCGTGCATGGCTGGCTAGGCGCAGATTTCAGAATATTCGGCGGTTTGTATTGAATATCCAACTTTCATACAGAGTTCAGCAACTGCAGAAAAAGATAGAAGAACAGGTGAGGATCACCAGTCAGTTTATGATTGTACTAATTTTTTATCATATCTGTTTTATTCCAAGCTCTCACATTGACTAGAGGCTTACATGAATTACAGTGTCCATACTTTGCTTGACAAGACAGGGGAACATGTCAGGGATATGGTCCTTTATTATAAATCACTAGTATTCTTCCTACATCCAGCGTAGGAAGAATCATCTAGGGTTTCCTTGTATTTTTGGGTTAGTTGTGCCAATGAGAACAGCCTGCAATGAACATTTCTTTTTTGCTGTTTCTTAGGTAGCCCGTCTAATCTCTGGATGGGATTACTTGTATTAGGATGAAGGATGTGTGAGATACTGCTCTGGTGCAACAGATTTAGTAACTTTTGTGAATTCCATATTATGTTTATTTTGCAGTTTATTTTTGAGAGCCATACCAGTCAAACCATCTTTAAGATGGTACCTTTTAATCTAAATGATGGAAACAATCCTTGGTTGAAATAATCATGACTGATAGGGGATGGAGAGCAGAAATAAGTCAGATGCTTCCTTCAAAATTCTATTCAAACAGTTTCAGGCGTGCATTTTTTTGTTTTAACCTGTCTTGCTCATCGTAGAGTAGAGAAAATCATGGTTTGCTGGAACGACTGACCAGTCTGGCTTCAACTCATATGAATGATGTGGATACAATCCAGAAACTCGAATTAGATCTTGAAAAATTAACTGCTCAAAAGCGAACATATGAAGAGAAGGTGAAAAAATATAAAGAGGACAGTGAACAGGTAAATTTTAATTGCCATCTGGGTGCTTGTAGTTTAGTTTAAGTAATTTTTTCAGTTGCTGGATTTCTCAAATGCATGATTTGAGAGTTACTAAGTAACTTCACTTTTGGGGGTGGTGGCAGGGAAGGAAGGGAGTCCATATGTGCTTGTTAAAATGTAA
This sequence comes from Phaethon aethereus, assembly GCF_964289735.1. Taxonomy (NCBI): domain Eukaryota; kingdom Metazoa; phylum Chordata; class Aves; order Phaethontiformes; family Phaethontidae; genus Phaethon; species Phaethon aethereus. Next base: position 13,802,480 of record NC_138588.1, on the reverse strand, counting down.
GACCTTCTGTGACCTATTTGTATTTTGTGTATTTGTAATTTGTATATTATGCTTACTTTTTGTGCGTGCAGAAAATCTTAAAACTTGAGAATCAAAATAAAGAATTACAAGAACAGAAAGAGACCTTAGAAATAAAACTCGAAGAAAAAACTGAGGAAATCAAAGGTAAAATAAATAAAAGGAGTTTTAAAGGAGTTGTCATGGGAGAAAGTTGTAAAGTCAGGTTTTTATCAAAAGTAAATTACTTTTGTTGTAATAAAAGCAATATAAGTGCTGAATTTAAAGTAAATTAAAAGCTGTTCCTAAGCTTCTCTTGCTTAGAATGTGTAGTGAAGATACTTTTAATTTAATAATTAAATTTGTACTTCCAGTAGCAAAAGCTGTCCTCCTGTTATATTTCCTGTCTCATACACATGCATTCCTTCAAAGTGTCGCTTTGTCCTTGGTTCCTTTAATATATTGCTTCTTTGAATCTAATTTCAAAGGACACAGGCAGCACATGAGATCAGGTATGCTTTAGATAAAACACTTTGGTGTTTCAGAACCTTTTTATTCTATAGTGCTACTTGTAAAATTTACTGTGATAATTTTTGGTACTTGAGGGAGTAATTTCAGCCTTAAAATACGTTAAGGTTTGATTATGAAAACAAAACTTCTCATTGTGGTCATACTGTTTTAATAAATGCACGTAATTGCATGAAGGTCTTTGAAATGTAAATATTTTTTGACAGAGAAAATGGATGACCTCACGAAGCAACTCTTCAATGATGTACAAAAAGAAGAAAATCAGAGAATGTATGGAATCTGAATTTTATTCGTTTGAAACAGCATTCATTTTTTCTCTTTCCCTGCCTTTCGTTTTCCTGCTGTAAATATATTATGCTTACATCACTTAATGAATTTGTCAGTGTTCTTGGACATTAATGCTAGTACTGAAGTACTTCATGTACAATCGAGGAAAAGCACATGCTTGTTTGTGCATCAGTAACATGCAGGAAATAGACTTGAGACTTTCTTGCTTTTGCAGTTTCCTGTCTTTCTACGTATCTTTCTGAGACTTGAAAGGCAACCCTGATCGTAATGGTTTCTTTGGAGATATCCTCAGAATTGAGTCAGGGCTGGAAGAGCAGCTGATGGCTATACCAGCCAGAATTCCTGTGAAGTGAATATTAAAGGACAGAATTAAAAGATTCAGCTTGAAGGAAAGGCAGTCTTTGTGAAGCACATTTGGCTAAAAATATAGGGGGAAAAACTCCACACCTCCCCTTGATATTTCATTTGCAGTATTAAAAATTCTGTTATTTAGCAATAAATGGTGGTTGCTTTGCAGCATGCTTTTCTCAGATCAAGTTATTTCCCGGTAACACTTTTTCCAGTATAAGACAGAGAACCTTAGGTACCAGATAAATGCTGAAGCGTGAAGAGTGCAGTCAGCCACTGTTCCTGAGGGTTGGGAGCTGTTTGCTGTTTCATCTCAGCCTGATTTCAGCTGCAAATAACTTCATACTATACTAAGCAGACTTCTTTGCTAGTTTTTCTGCTTTGCCTATTAGCTATATTATGTTGGAAGCCAGTCCATTCCAGCAGCGACTAGTAGAAAATGGAAGGCAATCTTGCAATGTTTTTCTGAGAAGGATACATGACTTTATGTTGCTATGTCCTTCTTCAGTGCTAACTGTGGCCATAAATGTAGCGGAAAGCTGCTCGGGTAGGCTAACTCTCAAAGAGTTAGAGAATTAGCCTTTAAGTGGAAAAAAACTGAGTTTTACCTTGAATTCAGTCCCAGTATCTGAACTGGATGTAGGGAAATGTAGGGACATTCTCATAGCATTATCATCCATTTTGTCGATTGATTCTGAGGATGTAGGATGGCATTTTCAAGTAATTATGGTTCATTCAAGTTTTTTTTCAATGAAACATGTCCTTCAAATTAAAACAAAACTAAAGCCCACCCTTTCACTTATGTATATAGGAGAATAAAACCACTTTTTCATTGTCTTGCTTAGGATACTTGAGAAAAATTTCCAAAATCAGAAGCAGGACTATGAAAAGCAGATTGAATTGCTCAAGGGAGAAATTAAGATTCTGAAAGAAGAAAAAACTCAGCTACAACATCAAATTCAGCAAGAAATTGTCATTCAGGATGGCTTGAAAATGGAAGTAGGACAACTTACAAAACAAGCACAGGTAAATTTCATTTTGGTGTCTTTGCTAGATAAAGCAAGTAGAGAATGTGGGTGTTTTATTTATAGATTATCTTCACTAATTTTTTTATCCAGTGCATTTTTAGAAGAAGTTGAGTTAATAAGCTGTGTTTGATACACCATGTTGTTGCATTGTTTTCATGTAGTACAATGTAAGTTATTGCTTGCAGAAATAAGTGCATGTTTTGAAGAGTAATTGTGCCTGAATATCTATATATTTAAATGTGTGGGTCTTTTTTCTTCCTTTATCCAAGAAAGTATTAGTTTCTCAGGGGATTTTTCATAAATGTAGTTTATAAACTGAACCTGAAAATAGTACTTTTGTGTAAAGTCACATTTTTTTCTCTGAATCAATTCCATGACATAAACATATATGTTTTCACTACATCAAATTACCATTCTGTTCTGATGCCTCAGATGCTTTAAACACATTTTAAGCCTTTTACCATATAAACTTGTTCTTAATTATAATTATCTTTATGATTTAACCGATACGCAGTGCTTGTCATTCACTCCTTGTCTCAGTCTGTAATTTTTGTCTGATTTAGAAAATACCTGAGTTGCAAAAGGAAATTGAACTGCTGCAGACACAGAAATTGGATGTTGAAAAGCAGGCCCAGTCACAAAAGAGAGAATTGAGGGGTAAGCTACATACTAGATAATTCAGAGAACTTGCCAAGTACAATGAGAACCAGGCCAGTTCAAATTGATTTATTTCATGTTAACTTTGACAAAACCCAGTTCTTTTTCCCATCTCATAGTGGTTTAATTTTATTCATACCTTTACTTGCAAGGGGAAAAAAAAAAACCCCAACAGGTGAGTTTTACAAAGTGATCACAGAATACTGAGATCTGGGGTACCCCTTTGAAGAAACTCTGATTCAAAACATTTTTCCTGTGTGTTTAAAAATCAATACTAATAACTTAAACTTCACTTAGTATTTAACAAGTAGCTTGTAGAGACCCAAGAATATGGAAACAATACATTATATAGCTTTCATTCATTTTAGCATTTGGTCCAATAAATGTCAAACACACTTAAATGACTTGTTAAGTTGGGTTCTCTTGGGAAAAGGTACTTAATATTGTTAATGCACTTTGTTCAATGCTAACAATGTCATAGAGCAAACTGGTATCTGCAGCATTTAATATAGTAACCTAGCATTAGATGACAAATTATCTGTACAACTAGCAGTTGTGCCGATTCAGAACAGAAGGATGTAACTTCCAATGCAAAGTTTGATATGTTTAGAAAAAAACACAACATTGGTGTATACCTATCTAGTGTACTTTCAGTGTCCAGAAGTAGAACCAAGTCCCTCATCATATTCTTGTAGTAAATTAGATATATTTACTGAGTACCAGAAAAGAAAGAACCTTGTAGATTTAGGAAGAGATTGGTTTGATTTTTATAATCAAACATAATTCGAAACACGCAGAGAAATTTATTCATGTAATAAACTTCCTTTTTTCCAGAAAAGATGTCAGAAGTTACAAAACAGCTTCTTGAAAGTTACGATTTTGAAGATGTAAGAAGCAGGTAATTTCATTCTGAGGTCTCTTTAAAAAAAGCTTAAGAAATGCATTTTGTTCACCTGCACACTAATGATACTGCCTTGTATTCTAGACTCTCTACGGAGGATTTGGAACACTTAAATGAGGATGGAGAACTGTGGTTTGCTTACGAGGGCTTGAAAAAAGCTACAAGGTTAGTTCTTCACCGTTTTTATAACTCCAAGCTGTGATCTAGAAGGTAAACGGAAGGATCAGTGAGTAACTAATTTGACAGTGCAATACTGAATGCCTGTTTAAGAATGAACAAACACTACCTTATATGACTGACTGAGCAGCTTAAAATCACTTTAAGAAATTTTTACTAAGTCAGTGAGATAAGTGTGTATGTGTCAGTCGGGGAAATGTGTTCCTCTGAGATACCGTGCATAACTTCCAACTCCCTTAATGCATGGGTGATGTAATGGAACGTCTGTGTGTTAACCACAGTACTTTGTTTTCACTTTATAGTAAATTTGACCCATGGCATCAAGGTCATACTACATCTGCCATGTTCTTTCTCCCTTTTTTTGACAGAGTATTGGAAAGTCATTTCCAGTCTCAGAAAGAAATATATGAAAAGGAGATTGAAGGTTTGAACTTTAAAGTTGAACATCTTAGCCAAGATATTAATCATCTACAAAAATTATTTAGAGAGGAAAATGACATAAATGATGGTATTCGACTTGAAGTTAGCAGGCTAACTTCAGAAAACCTGGTAAGATTAAGGTGTAGTAAAGCAAAGTATGTTTTTGTTATTTAGTAATACAATCCAAATGGGTTTGTGGCACAAAGTCTTCAAAATCATGTGGTCATGTCCTTGAAATCTCAAGGCTCAAACAGATAGGGCCATCTAAGATTGCACATCCGTACGGGCTCTTTCCCTGCATGCTGGGGTAGTGTGTTAGGAGGCAGCCAGATTTATTGTCAGAGTGTACAGCTTGTTGGTGCAGCCTCACAGAGGCTTTTTCCCTTTTCTTTTGCCTAAATCTGAATTGAGATTTGTTTCTAATCACAGAATGGCAAAATACCATTTTACAAACTCTGACTTGGTGCGTAGTGCACGCACAGGCTTTGGCTTCTTCTGTTGGTAGCTAGGGAGACACTGAGGGTCTTTAGAATGCGTTTGAACCCTTGTACACTTACGTGGATGAATATTCAGATTTTATAAACAATGTTTTGAACTTTAAAATGTTGCCAGGATGTCCATTACTGAGCTCACACAAATATTTTGGTTGTGCTTTTTGCAGTTTTTCAACAATGCGAGGAACTTTTGAGGGGTGTAATACTTTCTACAGATAAGCAGCTTTATACTGGAAGTCATGAAGAAACAAGTAGTTATTTAGGTTTTTTATTTACGCAGAATTTTAACTAAGAAATGAATCAGAGGTTTAGCAGTGAGCAGAAGGTTAGCTCGCCATACCTTTTTTTAATACCTACCTAATTTAAATTTCTTGTCTGATAATTAAAAAAAATAGCTATTTTTTGGTCAGGCCTTATATTTTTCTGATGGAACACTTTTGGTACTTCAGACTTAATGAAAAGCAGTTTTGTGATACTGTAGCTTTCTATGGGTCAGTATTACAACAGTGTACTGGGTCTATCTGGGCTGGAGTTAGCTTTCTTTGTAGCAGTCCATATGATGCTGCATTTTGGATTTGTGGGTAAAACGGTATTGATAACACAGCAGTGTTTTGGCTGTTGCTGAACAGCGCTTGCACAGTGTCAAGGGTTTCTCTTTTTCCTGCTCTGCCCCACCTCAGCAAGTTAAGCTGGGGGTGGGCATGATGTTGGGAGAGCACACAGCCTGACTTGAGCTGACCAGAAGGATATCCCCTACCATATAATGTCATGCTCAGCTATGAAAACTGAGGTAGAGGGAGAAGAAAGGGGGTGTTTGGCTTTATCTTGACTGTATCTTGACCCAGGTGTTTTCTCACTTCTGCTCTCCCTATTCTCTTCCCTGTTCTGCTGGAGCATGGGATGGGGTTAAGGGGGAAGTGGGCATCTCTGTGAGTGCTTGGCGGCTGTCCAGACAGGGTCACCCCACAGCAACCAGCTTCAATTTTCATTGTACTGAGGCATTCAAGTTTAGAATTCAGTTACTTCATTCTTTCTCTGTAGCCAGAGGACAGAAATTAGCGTCTTTTTCTCAGAAGCCTCTTTAAAGCAATGTCTGTCTCTCAGGTTGACAAGTTCTGTGATTTGATAGTGAAAAACCAGACGCCCGTGGGATTTATTGTGGCGGTTACAGATTGATGCAGTTCTGAGGCTCTCCCCACCAGAGGGCAGCTAAGCATATCAAGTTGCAGGCAAGGCTTAAGAGCCTAATTATTAGTACTGTGTAAAACCTATCTAATACAAGGAAGTGCTATTATTCCAGAAGATAGTGTATACCATATTACTTTTCTGCTGACTGAAAAATAACTAACAAAATATTTTCAAAGCAAAGTTACTAAAATTGAAAATATGAGGAAAAGTTTCTTATGTTATTTTAAAAAAAAAAAAAACAAAACACATTGAGGTTTCTCCAATGCTAATTGAGCTAGGGAAATTAAAGGTATGGTGTAATTTCCTGTGAACTAGAAGAGAAGAATGGTAGTACTGGGCCAGTACAAACATTTAGTTAGCTCACTGTTGCATTTTTAAGAGTGGCCAGCAGCAGATGCCTCCAGAAAAGTTAAACAAGTCAGGCAAGCAGGTAGCAGTACTCCCTAACATTGACTCCCCAGTCTTTGACTATTTGCAGCTGAAGGTCTTCCAGTGTCATAGGAGCTATTGCAGACAGCTACAAGAAGAAAGGTGCTGAAATACACAAATCTCCTTTTTCTTTAAAAGGTGATCCCAGATCTTAAACAGCAAGTTTCTGAACTTGAAAATCAAAAATTAGATCTTGAAAATCGTCTCCAAGAAATGACCCTAAAGTTGAAAGGTAAAGTACCAGTATGGTCCCTAGTCTTACAGTTGTTTAAGATGAACGTGATTAATTCCCTGTATTTGAATTTTTAAAAGTTGAAACAATATTACATAACTTCATTGCCTTATTACTTACTTTCTTGCTAGTAAAATGTAAGAAACATGATGAAAAAAAGTGTAGTTTATGTCCTTGTTATTAAAAATACAATATATGTAAGTATGTGTATCTTTTTTTTTTTTAACCTTTTTTAGGTCATTCAGTTCTATGGTTTGGATGTCTGCAAGTGTATTCAGTAGGGCTCTGCTAAGAATATCTGTAATGGAGTATGCCCTTTGGAAACAATCATGAAAAGGAAAGATGTTTTGGAACTTAAGGCATACTCTATGAGCTGGACTTTAGAGGATGTTGAAGAATTCAGAGTGGGAGACAGAGAAAATTTCTTGCTAAGTTTGCTTGTTTGAAAGTTCTTCTCAGTTTAGGAAAGCATACTTTCATGTTTCTGAGTCCCTCTAAATAATTGCCTAGGAAGACACTACAGCTAAAATTTGCAAGTAGTTTTGCTGCTAACTGCAGGACGTTAGTAGTGTCAAAATTCCCCATCTCCTATCATCTTCTGTGTGGTGTGGAGTAGTCAAATACATCTCTGATACATTATCTGGCATGTCATTCAAATTCATTAAATGAAACAAAATCATGAGTGCAAGAAGAAATTTAGTGAATACTAGTACGGAACAGTAAGCAAATGTGATTTTGTTGTTTTTCTTTTGTTTTGGGTTTTGTTGCTGATAATTACTGAAAAAAATGAAAGAGATGTCTAATCGGCTGCAATATGATCTAGAAGGGGATAGAACACAAAGACGGTAAATATGGTGGTGTTTTTTTTAATGTAAGAAATGTAGTTGCCATAAGCTGGGGTAACAAAGTCACTTAAACTCACTTAAACTCTTTAAAGTACAACATCCAATGTAAGATTTGTCTTACAGCCTTGTGAACAGTTAATAAGTAATGGACAAGTATGATATGACTATGCTTTAATGAGAGAAGAGTAAGAGACAAAGCTTCCTATCTATCTATTCTTAGAACAAATGAGGCACAGAATGAAACAGGCATAAAAGAAGAAGACAGAATGAAAGTCGCAACCCAAGAAATTGAGGGGCTGGGGAATGGTTTGATGCAAGATGAAATCCAGGATGAAGTAAAAAGCAAGATAAAGCAAGAAACAACTCGACTTACTGTGGAAAACATGGTGAGGAAATGAAACTGTCATTAAGAAACTGTACCTGAAATGCAGGATAAAAAGAAAGAGGTCATGGTTTCATGGTATGAGCAGGATGTCCTCTCAGTTCATTTGGAGAGGAAAAAGATACGAAGGTTTCATGTTTCTTCCAGCAAATATAAGTAAAAGCACATTGTAGTGCTCTTTACTCATGGCAATAATACGTAGTAGTAGAAGACATTTTTCAATTGTGGTTGCTCTGAACTTACTGACTTTGATTATTACAGGATCTTGAAGAAAAACTAGACATGAAAGATAGAATAATAAAAAAATTGGAAGATCAGATCAAAACTCTTACCAAGCCTATTGAAAAAAGTAAGATATTACATGATTTTTTTTTTTAATACAGATTTGTGTGTTCAGTGTGTGTTTGAAAGAAAGTATATTTTAAAAAAAGAAAAAGGTAGGGTTTGTGGTGGGGTTAGAAGTTTTAAAGCCTCAGAAAAAAGAGCCAGGGAGCCATCAACAGAAATTTTATAAAAGCCCTTTCCTGTACTTTTTTCCAGCTAAATAATGGGCACATGTGGGACCTAGACTATATGATAAAAGATTAAGCCAGAGGCATCAGGCTCTGTCAACAAAGGTTAATACATACCCTCACACAAACTCTCTCTGAGCCAACAGAATGTTCCTTTTGCAGCAGATGAGTAGCTCCTCCCATTAGCTTCAAATGGCAGATGGTTCCTGATTTGCAATTAGCTTGTACAAAACTCTTCTATAGCAAATAATTCTTCATTTTAAAATACACTTCAAAACTTTGCAGAAGTGACTAATGTAGAGCTGTATTGTTTGCATTATTTGTCTTATTGGTGCAAGTAATTCCACTGAATCCAGTGAAACTAACCACATTTATATTATTAATGTTATTTAACTCGTAATGCTTGGAACCATAAGCTAAGAATGTTACTGTGAGCAGGGCCCATACTCTGTTTATTACAGAGAAAACTGCTTTTCCCCAGTAGTTTGTTCTAACATGAACGTTAGCTTAGCTGTTTACTTGCAGGTAACAGTGCTTTTGTGTTTGACAGCTGAAGCTCGTGTGCCAACTTTGTCCAAGGAGTACATTGGAATGATGGAGTATAAAAAAGAGGATGAAGAAAGGATCATTCGAAACCTGATCCTTGGTATTTTAGTAACACTTCAAATTTTATCAGTAGTCAGCGATATTCAGTGTAGAACACTACAACAAAACCTACAAGGCGCCGTATTTCACTTATGTTCAAAGTTGCCTTTTTTTCCCCTCTTACCACCAGTACGGCTTGGAGGCTGTATATTGCTCTTTTTCTACTGCGAGTCATTTCAAATACAGAAGTGGTTTATCTGCATAAAAATAATTTGGCTGACCCTACGTAATGCTGATTCTATTATCTTTCTTATTATTTATTCACTTACAAAGCTATAAATCTCAAGAACACTCCAGGGACTCGAATTTACTTTCTTCCTGGTCATCTACTAAGTCTGTAAGTCACTGGGCTTATATCCATGTGTGAAGGATTACTTTCCTGTCTGTCCTTTCCATATCATTCTCTCTACTGAAGGGAACTCTACTTTCGTATTTCTCTTGTAGAGGAATTTTGTCCTTCCTCTGACTTACTTCACAGTATCAATCTTACTGCCAAATCAGCTTTTTGCATGAGCTTACAATTAATGTTAAACTCAAATTTTCTATGTACATTAGTGCCCTTGTAAACTACTGCTTGGAAACATCATCTTCCTTTTCACCTACTTCAGCCTTGTGAATGTTTATGTCTTCGTGAACAAACGCGTATCATTAAGTGGGGCCTCCAGTGGGTAGTTAAATGGAAATCGGTTTTTGAAGCTGTCCTGTCTGGCGTAGCCTGTGGTGAACCTTAGAATTTGCTACAGTACTCTCCTATTACCGTGGAAAACTTAATTAATACTCTTATATGAACAATACTGTCACAGAAGTTTTCAGTAATTCATTAAGTAATAAGTAAATCAATTATCAAGTGATTGGTCACTGAAGAAATAAACCCCATAGTTCTGTTCTTTTTCAGAATGATACATTGAATTGTTGAATTTTTATATAATAAACCTGGTGACTCTCCTTTATGCAGATTTAAAGCCACGTGGAGTTGTAGTTAATATGATACCTGGCCTTCCAGCTCACATCCTATTTATGTGTGTGAGGTATGCAGATTATCTGAATGATGCTGACATGCTGAAATCTTTCATGAATGTTACCATTGATGGTATCAAACAAGTTGTTAAGGTAGGAATTATGTTTGGCTGTACTGTACTTTTTGATTTTTAATATAAGGTTTACAAGATGCATTCATAGTACCTGGGGAATGCTCACACTTTCATTTGCTATAGAATTATAATCATTAGTGACACTCTTTTTGAAGTTTCTAGTAGCATCCCTGTAAAACCTCCAGGTAAGGTTCTACTGTGCTGAACACAGATTGCACCAGAATGCATTAACAGAAATTATTTTTATCTGAAGAGCTCACTGACAAAATCATTTAAAGTATTTTACATATTACAATGAGTGGCTAATTAGGTGAAATGCATCTGTGGTTTCAGGTCAGATAGACAGAAAGGTAGGTTACTATGTTTGGCAGCAGGCAGGTATCAGAATTTTAAGAGGTTTTTACACTGCTATTCTAGTGTAATGTTTTTCTGACATGTCATTTGGAACTGCAGCATTAGTACCCAAATGATTAAAGTTATGTTGCCAGACAGTTTACAAAATCAAGTTATAAACAAGAATTGTTAGCCTATTGTCTCATCTACATAACAAGTTCAGCTATGTGAATGCTTTATTGCGAATTTATAATGCAATAAAACACCAGGCATGCTTTGTAGCACAAGCAGGAATGGACTATGGTTTATGCGGTTGAATTTGTTCTAAAGAGAATGCCTGTAGTTTGTTTGCGAACAAATTTACACCACAGTTTATCCATTAGAAAACCTTGTGCTTACTTAGCTAACAAAAAACATACTTACATGCTTAATTGTGTTTATATAATTGTTTCATTTGTGTATACAGGTGTTCACACTTTTTGCACGAAGGCCTCCAGTACACTACTACAACCACTATACATAGAAATGTGTAAAACTGTTTGTTTCGGACTTACTTAGCCATTTAAGAATACTTAAACACTGTTTACTAGATAAAAAAGGGATCTTTGTTATATGTATATTATCCTGAAAACACAGCATAATTTGTTCAGCATGTTATAGATGCTGTATGCTCCTTCTGCTATCTGTGGGCTCTATTATACCAATGCTGTAATGGTCTTAAGTTCAGTCATTAAATTAACTTCGGGAGACAATACCATTATAAGATTGCATTACTTACCATTTTCAGGAACATTCAGAAGACTTTGAGATGTTGTCCTTTTGGCTTTCCAGTACGTTTTATTTCCTTAACTGTTTGAAGCAGTACAGCGGGGAAGAGGTAGGAATGGTTTCATCAAATAATTCCATTACTTTACTTGTGACAGACTTCAACTGGAATTAAAAATAATGACAGATAATAGACAGGTAATTATTTGCCAGCTCACCACTGTTCTTTCCAAATATTTAGATACCCATATTGCTCTGCAGTGGTGTTATATCTCTCATACAAATAATAAGACAGTATACAACTAACAGGTGAAGTGAAATCAAGGAAACATTAAAGTGCTAAAGTAGGTTAAAGACATGATGTGGAGACTGCTACGTAATTTGAACTCTTCTACGGGAGTTTCATGTGAGGTGGACTTCAGATGTCCAGCTACATATACATATAAAAACCAGTTTTACTATTTTTAAATTGTGACCATTCAAACACCTACTGCTACGAATATGAGATTACAGAAGAAAACTTCAGGAAAGGAGCAAAGCAATAAAATACCCAATTTTTTTCACTTATTTTACTTGCTTGTTTAAGTTAAGTTTTATCCTGAAGTACAAAATTCTTTTAAATTGCAAACTTTATTTTATTGCTAGATTTTATAAATTTCGATATACTGAGCTGAAATTGCATAGGTACATAAGAATATAGTGTTCAGGATTAAAGGCAGAGGTACTGTAAAGCCTTGGAATCACAGTAACTGTGTACTGTCTAAACAACAATACTCCCTCTTGTGGTCATATCGATAACATCTAAAGAGCAGCAGAGAATTGAAAACATTTAAACTCAATTAATAACAGTCTTTTACAATTTACTTGCAACAGTAGGGAACGGTCTGAATCCAGAATTTAGAGTTTCAATCTATATTTGTAATGAACACTCAAGACTTCACACAAGTTAGGATTCAATCTAGGCCTTTGGAGTCAGAACTTTCCTGATGAAAAGTCCAGAAATGAGATTCCTTTGCAGCAATAAACTGTAATTTATTTCTTTTTTTGCCAACATAGTTTAGAAACTGCATTTTGTCGTCTTTTTTTGGGGGGGAGGGGGGAGGTGTTAGCTTTCTGTTTAAGTGATCTAGGAGTTGCTCCAAAGTTCATCAAAATCTATGCATGTTTTTCTTTTGTCTTTAGCAGGCTTTAGGAACAGACTAAACATCAACATAAACTGGAAAATAAGTATAGGAAGGCCAGAACTGGAAGCATCCATTGAAGTTAGCTGTAGCTTTGACTCATTCTGAGACTGTGTTCAGACATACATTAGATTATAGTAACGATTTATGATTATAATGTTATGTGATTTCTAATAATTATATTTACAATTTACTTTGTAGGAATTTATGAAGTGTAACACTCCACGTCAGAATAAGAACTGTTTGAAGCACTTTGATCTCTCAGAATACAGACAAATTCTTAGTGATTTGGCCATTCGTATCTATCACCAATTCATTACTGTAATGGAGAACAACATTCAGCCCATGATCGGTAAGACAGCAGCAACCCAGACAGACTTAAATGTAGCTTGCAAGTATACAAATAAAGCTTATACATGGAGGTGGAGGATGGACAGACTTCTTCCTCCTGTTGATTTTTACATATGTGTACCTGCATGTGTGTTTCTGCACGTATAAATTCCACTGAATGTTATATCTTCATAGGCTTTGGAAAGACTTTTTCCTCACAACATTTCCTGGTGTGGGATAATGCTTTGAAACTGATCAATATTCTACAAAAACAAAAGGCTTTTTGAAATTTGGTGCTCCGGAAGCCTTTGTCGGTGTCTTATTTTTCTTGTATCGTTTAACTTTTAAAATATCCTGAAAGTAGGTTTTGTTCAGTAATTAAGTTAACATAACCAAAAGCAGCCTTAGGAATGTTGGTCTTATCAGTTATTTTCTGTTGTCTTTCAGTACCAGGCATGCTGGAATATGAAAGTCTTCAGGGAATTTCTGGCTTGAAACCTACAGGGTTCCGTAAACGTTCTTCTAGTATAGACGACACAGATACCTACACAATGACCTCTATCCTGCAACAGCTCAGCTATTTTTATAGTACTATGTGCCAGAATGGCTTGGACTCTGAGCTTCTAAAGCAGGCAGTGAAGCAGCTTTTCTTTCTGATTGGTGCTATCACCCTCAATAGTCTCTTCCTCCGCAAGGACATGTGCTCTTGTAGAAAAGGAATGCAGATAAGGTAAAGCCAGTAGTTTCAACAAGCAGTTGCTTGAGAATGAAATTTTAACACTTTTATGTAATGTCCTTTATTGCTAAGTCACTGGATATTCTGTAACCGTTCTACTGGAAGTAGCTAATTGTTTTTTACTCTTTTTGAAAAAGTAGATCTTTGCCTCTTAGGCTGAGCTTTCTGAACATAACATATTACAAGTTGTTCTTTCCATGGAAACCCTAATGGAGGAAAAGGCAGAAAATTACAGTCTGGAGTTTAAAGTGGGTTTTTTTAGGGTTTTTTTTTAGGGTTCTTTCCGTGGTAGTTCACTTGTGATGTGATGAATATTATTTTTAATTCTTTATTACTACAGTAAACAGGTGCAGTATCCCCTGGCTGGCAGACAGACAAAAGCTGACTTGCATTTTTCATGTTCTGTGATGAGAAAGGCAGTGAGACAGAGTCTTTGAGGGTTTAGATCAGGCATCATCTGTCTTGTTATGAGCATCAGGAGAACATGCTCCTAATGGTTTTGCATAAGACACAGTTCATTTGTTCTCCATTAGACAGTTTGCAGACTAAGGTGAAAGAAAATCAGTAAAATCTTGACCCATCTGGGACATTACTAGAAAAAGCTGCTTTAACCTTTAGGTCATCAGTTATAAGCCCAGCCCTACTTTGCAATGTGCAAAAATTGTTCTAATTTCCTGCATAAACTCACTTGTAAATTATTATTTTAAAGACATGTAGTGCTACAGTATAACAGGCAATGCCTGTATATAGTAGTAATTTTCTGTGAACAACAGCTAAACTAATAATTTGCTTTCTATTATCCAAGCTTTAAGAAATAAAAAAATAAAAAGGCTTGAAATATACAAGGGATTAAACTTACAGATGAATAAGCTATTATTTGTTTGATTTCTATGATCTATGGGTATGTTTTTTAACTTAAAATGTATGAATCTGAACGCTGCATTAGAGGAGCGTTCCTTTTTTAGAAGTCTTTAATGTAGCTTGCTTGTTAGGGGGAACCTGACATTTCTGTTGTCCATTCATGGTTTAACCCAGATGTAATATCAGCTACTTGGAAGAATGGCTTAAGGACAAGAATCTTCAAAGCAGCAATGCCAAAGAAACTTTGGAGCCTCTATCTCAAGCAGCCTGGCTCCTTCAGGTCAAAAAGATCACAGATGACGATGCCAAGGAAATATGTGAACACTGCACATCTCTTTCTACTGTGCAGGTAATGAACCATCTGTTTTCTTCCGGCAGCACCAGTTGCAGAATCTCAGCTATCTAAAATAATTTGTTGCAAAGAGCTGTTGGCCTTTCATTTGGTAAAAATAGCATTCCTCAGCATTCCACATCACTGCTTATTAAACAGAGGTTTTTTTAACTCCTTGTTCCCGATTGTTAGCATTTTAACTGCTCTCGTGAATACTTGCCTGCTTTGTTCTATCCCATCTTTTTATTCCAGACTGTATTTTCTTTACTTTGTCACAGTTTTTTTGTTGTTTCCCTTAATTGATTCAGCTTTTTCTACATCATCTTGATCCTGCTGACACCTCTGAAAATGAGTCATAGCAATCATTATATATATAAAAACTCATTAGGTGACCAGTCAAAATTCTCTCTTCATTATAAAGTTCTCTCTTTATAATAAAATTCTTTGATGAAACTTCCTTTAAATATCAATAAAGATGCTTGCTTCTTTTTTCTTCTCACTTTTTGTGACATACTGAAATAGTCTTCTGTAATTTGAACAGATAGTTAAGATTCTCAACTCGTACACTCCAATAGACGATTTTGAGAAAAGAGTAACTCCATCATTTGTTCGTAAAGTCCAGGTAAGAGCTACAACTATTTTTTCTCATATTCAAGTTGCAGGATACTTCATACACACAGTTTTTGATGCTACATAGTTATATTTGACCTTTAAATCACATTATTACTGAGTTGCTCAGCTTCTACACATTTGGAACTGATCAAAACAAGTCTCCTTAACATCATGTGAAAGCAAGTTTTGCAATGGGAAGCAAACAATGTACTGTTTTTGCTTTGATACTTAATACAATATTTCTTACCCTTTCTGTTATAATTTCAGGCTATGCTAAATAATCGTGAGGAAGTTCCACAGCTGATGGTCGATACCAAATATCTCTTTCAAGTGATGTTTCCTTTCACCCCTTCTCCACATGCCTTGGAAATGATACAAGTCCCCAGCAGCTTCAGACTTGGCTTTCTCACAAGGGTTTAATAAAATCAGTGCACTGGTATTTCCTCAGAGACTATATAAAGACAGGCAGACTTTCATGGTTCATTTCTCCAGCTGGTGGATAGTATGGCAGCTTGCAGTGAACTAAACCATTAAAAACTTGTTCTTGAGTCAAAACTTAAAAAGTAGGAGTAATTTCAGCTTGTGATTTCATTCTCTCTTTTCTTCCTCTTCTCCCTTCATCACAGTCTTGATGAGTTTATATCATCAGCTGGACACAAAGCTAACCACACAGTTTTTTCAGCCCAAACCTGACAAGAAAAGCATTTATCTGACAAGTTTGCATTGGTGCCCTATCAGCGCCAGTCAGAGGGGAAGACTGCCATGTGATAAATGTTATTACTTTACAATTTTCCTTGCCTTCACTTTATGTAATAAGAGATTTTTTCCAACGTAATTCTGTTCATTGCCTTGATATATTTGATCTGTTTTACTGTAGCTTTCACCCTTCTATACTTTATTCCTTTCATAAAAGAAGTCTTTTATAACAGTTCCTCCAGAAGACTGTAGTAGGAGGGAAGGGAAGGTCCTTCCATAATTGTTTAAAAAAAAAAAATAAAAAATCAGTATAAATAGCTACATTGAAACTAGGGAACCAAGATCAGTCTAAGAAAATTGCTGTTACAAACCCACATTGTCTCTTTGTAGGCATGCTGGCTTGGCTCACTGAATGCTTGTGTTGCAGTTCAGGCCCACCCGGCAGCTCTTCAGCTAGGGGAAGGACTCAGGTGCTCTTTTTGAAGAGAGATTTCAGTGTTGTTCTATGTAGTGACAAGTCTGGATTTTCACGTCAGTCGTTACAGTAGAAAAGTTAGATATAAAATTCATGTCATGATCCAGGTTTGAATTACAAGCTTGTTTCTCTAAAGAGGAGGAGTCATCTCCTCATTTGGGTCCATCTCTAGTGCAGTGTATTTCAGAATATACACTGAGTATGCACACATGTGCACATCTTTCTCCTTTTCTTTTTTGCTGGTTCCCTTCTTCCAGTCCAGACATTGAGTAAGCTACTGTGGTCTGGTCTTACTGATAAAGGAAGCTTAACTCCTTACATTTCATCTTTATTTCATTTTAATTGCAGGATCCTTAGAAGCAGAAATTGTCCTCTTTTTTGCTTTGTTCAGCCTTCTCTCTGTAGTCAGAATGCAACAAACAGTAACTTTATTTAGTACTGGACCCTGTCAGAACAACTGGAGAAACCTCATCTTACTACAATGATGATTATACTTAGACATTCCTCAGTAAATAATGCTAGTTTTCTAGCTAATCTATTAGACCTAGTTATTAAAATTGAGTGCTAAAGCATTGAAATATTTAAGACATTCTAATGAATTTAGTTAATTAAAATATTACAGGAAGGAACAGTTGATTGGATTTTTTTTTTTTATTACACAGTGTTAGTACTGGTTGTTTAATTTCACAGAAAACTCTGTAAATATAAAGAAGGAATCATTCTTGCTATTCAGTGTTCTTGGTGTTTACTATGTACAGTGAAATATTCATGGTGATATCCACAGAGATATATTAAAAATACATGAAGGAAAAAAATCTGTGTTTGTTCAATAACAATAAAAGCTGTACAAAATATCACAGACATGTAGGTAGAGTAGTATTTTAATCTGTTAAATAAAGCAGCTTTTAAATCAATTTGTAGTGCTTTGCGTGATGCAATAGTTATGTTTTCAGTATGGGATCATTTGAAAGAAGTTACTTGGAGCTATATGAACATTAGTGAATACTGTCAGTTTTGTATTGCACCATAAGCATTTATTTAATGCTCCGGTTGCTCTGCTGTAACATCGTGTGTCTTCCTGTCAGAATGGTGTGCTGTTCTTGGCTCCTCATGAATTTCTGTAAATATTTTAATGCAAGCAAGTTTTGTTGCTGTAATTTGTACATAGCCTTTTTTTTTACAGTTATTGGAGCTGTACATCTGTTACCTGAGATGGTATGAGTAAAACCACATTCCACTCTTAAATCTACATCACAGAAGCATCAGAAGGCATGTATGTCTTAATATAAAAATCGCTGATCAAGGAAAATTGTTCTGACAATTTGATGCTAGGTTACTTTGAGAGGTTTGTGTGAAGTATGCTATTAACACTGTGTACGCAGACAACAAAATATATTTTTTTAGAAGAAATTTCAAACTGATCAATGTCTACTGTATGCTGTCAGAAAGTTATCTTGCTTTTGCTGACGTTAATGTCTTCAACCAGTGTGTAGGTAAAAAAATCTGTTTGTTATCTGTGATTCTTACAGATAATAAGGAGCAGTTTTAGTGAAGGCAGATACATGAAAGAGGTATTATGGAGGTTAACTTTCCTGGAATGATAGTAAAGGAGAAAGTTATTTCATTCAAATGGGAAAATGTTGAATCATGATCCTTACTGCAGTGGGAAAGCACTGAAATGGCCTATGGAGAGGTGTGTAAGATGCTGTTGGCATCTTTGGATGTGTTTAGATATGCGACTCCTGCAATTTCTGGGAATAGGGCTCAGCAGCATAGGTGGTCCCTTTCAGTCCTGTGTTCCCATAATATTCCAATAAAAAAAGGTTAGGACAGTTACTTCTACCCAAATCTTTGCTGGGCTGAGACCTATTTTTTCTTTTATTCCTCCCCCCATTTTGTCTCAGATCCTCTTGACTATCAAATGCAAATATCTAATGGCATGATTTCAGTGACTTCAGTAGAGTCTCAATAGTAGATTTGTCCTTCAGCACTTTTTTCAGACATGTTTGCATAAATTTCCCCAAAATTTTTTAAGAGTCTAAAAAAGCAGCAATTTTTTATCTTACTGATTTTAAATTTGTTGTCTTAAAACAGGTGAATAGTAAAAGCATATCCAAGGAAGAACCAGCATGGACACTAGTCTATTTGTTTGACTTTTAAATTTCATAAGAATGGGAGATAGACTTAGCGCTGATAGTGTTATTTCCAACTCAATAGTTGGAAAAATCAGTCATCTGTCACCTCCCCAGTATGTTTAAACTTTAACATTTGGAAACCATCCAAAAATTGCTGCTACATGGAACAGGCAGGTAAGGTCTAGTTTACCTAATAGTTTATGTTCTTTATTCTATATTCTGGAAGAGGGCAGTTAAAGTAAAGCTTTTAAACTATAATTGTCAGCACATAACTGTCCTGAGATGATACAACCAGAGAGGCTGAGCTTTAAATACCCTTTAAGTAGACTTAATAGGAAGGTTGCATTTCTACATTAGCAGTTGCACGCAGCTTACTTAGTCATCTTGAGAATCTCCAGGTTCTTGCTGTTTAAAAAGGTGGGTAATTTTGCATATTTATCGACAAGATTCACTGTACAGAATTTCTCTGTAAGTAGCATATTTCTTAATGTGTCAACATGCTACCAATTTTAAATATCTACTGTAACTTTAAAAACCTAGTACATTTAAAATTTCAGACTACAGCCAAAGAAGTTGTAATCTTTTTAGACCTTTTTAAATAGTTTGTATCATTATAAAATAGTACACAAATCCGTCATTATCACAAACAATCTCAGGTACAATACAGCTTTTTAGTTACTCAGAAGTTTTGTTGGCTTCTCTTGTAGCAAAATTTTGTAATATGTCATAATCTCATCTGAAGTAAAATACTGATAGCAGGTATGATTCACCCTGTATGTTACTCCACCAAATTCTCACACTTTATCAAAGATTAGTTCTGCCAAGAGTATTTATTCCAAGCCTAATAGATCCTTGTCTAAAGTTTCTAGATCTAGTAATGATATTTTGTTCAAATAAGATGTCATTTTTCCCTGTAATACCTTTGTTTTACATTTCTGAAGTGAAAGTTTTCCTCCCAAAGTCTAGTTGGCCTAGTGTTTTGAGGCTTCACACCAAGTATATAAATCTGTGATTCTGTTGCCCAAGTTGCCCTCAGTGGGAACCACAAATTCTAAGAACCTCAGAATAACAGGTTATTCAGTTGTAAATATCCAATTTTAAGAAGCTAATAAAACAGCCCTGGTGCTGTAGTCACTTTAAAGCTATGAGCAATACTGGCACAGAGAAGCTCCCTGAAAGGATGGCAGCTTGTAGTCTCAGGGTCACTGTTTGCAAAAGAATGCACTGAAAACTTCAGGACATATTTGTTGCTTTGCACCAAATGGAGTATAAACCTCCTCAATTGTGTGTAGCTGATTGAACACTCCATGTAAATTTCAGATTAATGCACTGTACTTCCTTTCAGGACAGATTGCTTCCCACATGTTTTGGGATGAAGTTTTGCATCTCCTGGAGACAACAGCAAAATTTTATTAACTTGAGTTTGGACAGGATTTCTGAGCTTATAATCTTATTTTTCAAGTAGTACACTGAAATACTTAAGAATAAACAGCAGAATGCAGGCAGGTGCATAGAGTAAATTTTAGTTTGGTTTTCATATAATGTCCAGCCAAACAAATTCTAAAATCTGTGTAGCTCATTGAATTTCTTTTGTTCCGTTTAAATCTCTTGAAATAGCTTCTTCTAATTGTTAACCATACTCATTATTTATGTACATGTCTAAATAATGTTAAAAGCTTTCATTTTAGAAGTGGTGAAAGGTCCCGTTTTCCCTATGAAGAATGTACAGAGAAAAATGACACTACAGTATTATTCTTGTTTGTTTTTCTGACTCCCAAGTAGTTTTTAATTCTCTGTTGATGATAGTGCTTTGATCCTAGAGTTGCCTGGCTTGAGAACAAAAGTGGGTTCATAATGACCCAACTTTCAGTGTGGTTGAAGCATCAATTTCTGCTAAAGCAGCACATTGTTCATAATATTTTTGTAGCTGCTGACTGAATTGTAGGTCATCTTCTCAGCTTTAAAAATAATGCATAATATTGACTATTTAATAATGCAGTGGAAAAACAATAAATGCTGATCAGTGTAGATTTCTCACAAATCCAGCTGTTTTTAAAACATTTGTGGTTACTGTCTGCTGACAGTAGTTAAGTAAAAACTAAGAGTAATTTCCTGCAGATAGTGAGTCCGTGCGCACAGTGCACTTTATAATGATGTGTTATCAGTGCACATTATAACACAATATATATTTTGCTTTGTATTTTTCTTCATAAAAATGCAATCTGCAGAGCATGTGACTCACTTGCATATAGTGACGGTTCGTCAAGCTTGAGAGATTAGTCAGAGAGAGAGATTATCCAGCCTACAGATGTCTATATACAGTCTAAGCTGCATTAGCTGGCAGGGCAGTAGTGGGAAGCTTTGTGCTGGACTGGAATGCACTCTTGCCTTCTTCTCTGTCTCTTTCAGTGCTCTCGAACCACAAAGATGTGTGACCAGACCTTTTTAGCAATTGTATTTGGTCCATGTGACAAGTGCTCCAAAGAGAAGCCCCTTAGGGCTGTTTACATCAAATCAGAACAACTCAGCTACTGCTCGCTATGTGTGGAAATGGTACGTTATTGATTTTATCAGCCAGAATGTGGAAAAACTGTAAAAAACGGGGGTTGGTTCTATTAATGGGCTGTTATGTTGGATTTTTCTGGACAACAAATAAGCACTGTGTCATGGTTTAACCCCAGCTGGCAACTAAGCCCCACACAGCCACTCTCTCACTCTCCCCACGGTGGGATGGAGGAGAGAATCGGAAGGGTAAAAGTCAGAAAACTCGTGGGTTGAGAGAAAGACAGTTGACAGGTAAAACAAAAGCCATGCACACAAGCAAAGCCAAAACAAGGAATTCATTCACCATTTCCCATGGGCAGGCAGGTGTTTAGCCATCTCCAGGAAAGCAGGGCTCCATCACATGTAAAGGTTACTTGGGAAGACAAATGACATCACTCCGAATGCTCCCCCCCTTCTTCCCCCAGCTTTATCTGCTGAGCATGATGTCCTATGGTCTGGAATATCCCTTTGGTCAGTTGGGGTCAGCTGTGCCGCCTCCAGTATTCTTGTGCACCCCCAGCCTCCTCGCTGGTGGGGTGGCGTGAAGAGCAGAAAAGGCCTTGTCTCTGTGTAAGCACTGCTCAGCAACAGCTAAAACATCCCTGTGTTATCAGCACTGTTTTCAGCATAAATCCAAAGCATCCCCGATACCAGCTACTATGAAGAAAGTAACTCTATCCCAGCCAAAACCAGCACACATTGCTAGGCCTATAGGCTGCCAAACACACACCTTTGCAGACACCTGGTGTTTCCATGAGCCTGCAACAGAGGTGGCTCCAGGGTTCAAGGATACTTTTTACGATTCTTGATTAGAAAATGGCCATGAGCTTTTTCCCCTATGCTGCTGCGCTTCTCAGCTGTGCAAATATTATGTACCTGTCTAAACTCTGTGGTTGTATGTGTGCAAGTCTGCTTGGCCTACGATCTTGAGTGTTTTGCGTTATTTTTAACAGACCTTAACAAAAAAAATTAAACCATTGCAATAAACTCCTTCACTAGTGACTAGGTGATACGAAGTTCATCTAGTCTGTCTCAATAAAAACGAGACACAAGTGAAGTGCTGTCAGAACTTCTTCGTGGCCCACGTTTCATGCTTGAGACCATATTGTCTCATATGCTATGTGCAGTACGTGGGTGAGAGCTGGAAGTAGCTACAATGAGGATAAGGTGGGAAAAGGTTGCACTGCAGTGGAGTGTCTTCTGTCACCATGTGTGTGCATGACCACAGAGGTGGTAATGGGGGAGATGAGCAAACCTGCTAGCCTGACCAGCAGGTCCAGCCAGGATACTTGCAGGAGGAAGGGATGATGTTGGAGGCTTTCTAAGCTCCAGCAATTACTGGTGAGGTGATATCCCAATCTTCTGGTAGGGAGCACTGTTCTAGAGAGATCATGGTGGGGTTTTTTAGATGAAATACAAAGCTAAGGTCATGAACCTATGTGGCTACCGAAGAGCTGGTCTCCAAAACTCCTTTTGTAAACTTAAGAATTTTGTTGTCTTGATTATACTGCAACTTGGAGTAATTTTATTTTATCTTCCTGAACCATTGTGTATTATCAGTTGGAGAAGACATCTGTCACTGTTTCCTCCTTGGAACTGGTCTCTACCATGACTGAGTAGGGTCCAATTGTTTGTTGCATTTGAGTGTCAGATGAAATGATCTTCCCAGGAATGCGAAAAGATTTAACTAGCTGTGTTTACAAAACTGCTTTACAGGAAGATGAGAGCACTGATTTAGTGGTTATAAGTGGTGTGGCGTGTACAGTTCACTGGCTGATGCAGCACATTCTTACGTGTTACATTGTTTAGGAGGAAATTTAGATGTAATGACTGCAAGATAAAAGACAGTCCCTTCCAGGTTTATTTGTTTCTCCTGACTCTGAAATTGCTGCTTTGTTCAGGTCCTTCTTGGCCCACAGCCTATAAATAGCTATTTATCCAGTAAATTTTTGCATGACTTGATAAATGTGTGCTGGAATTGCAGGAAACTGGCTGTTTGTTACTTGCAGTTCCTGCAACTTTCTCATTATTCACATTATGGAAGTTAGGCTCCTACCAACTGAAACAGCTGCTAGGTGGAAGCAGATTGAGACTTCAGGAAGAATTGCATAAGAACCTAACAGCCTGTTAGGCTTCCTATTAGCACTGCAGTAGGATCTTGGGCTTTCTGGTAGATCTGGCTTTAGCTTGCTGCTTCATATTAATTCTGTAAAAGATTTAAAAACAAATATTCAGAACACAGAGAGCTCTTTGCACTAGCGCTGAAATACATATGGCTAGGGAAATTGTATGCTTTACTCTTTTGAATTGATTTTTTCAGAACTGTGGGTATGCTTTGGCTTCTATCAAAATGCACAATATCTCCTTGCCACACTTGCACATGTGTTTGTGGATTCGTGTGCATAATCTGGTGTATAGTTGGCTGATCCTTGTGCAACTTCCTGATTTGCACGTGTAACTCTTAATTTCAATGCAGCAGATGCACACATGCATTTTTATCAGCCAGTCTTTGTGATTTCCCCCAAACCAATACATACTGATGGATAACAGAATTAGAAATTGCTGACTCCCAGTGTTGAGATTGTCCTACTTCAGTTGTTTGCCTTTTAGACAAAATAATCTTTCCCTCTGGGGTTTTGCCTGCTTTGGAGATCGGTGCTGATCAGTAGAAACTCAATCAGTGTTTGCTGGTTCAGTCTCCCCACAGAAGCATTAGTAAATCAGCTTAGAATTTAAAAAGAGATCAGCTGGTGAATTATTGAGAGTGAAAACTTATTTTAAAGTCCTAACTTTTGAGATAGGCAACAATTTGTGACACGCTGTTAGACCCTCCATTTTCCCCAGTATCCTTATTAACAGAACAATACCAATTTTCTTCCATGCATCCCCATCACCACAATCTGGTGTATTTGCCATGTGTGGAAGGCGGGTTTATGATTGTAGTAATGACTGGTTTTGCCACAGTTCTTGCTGATCAATGTTTCTGTAGCAGCTCCATACAATAATGCCCTATAGAAAGCTGACTACTTCCAGAGTGGTTACCTCAAAGTAGCCTCAAAATATATGAAGCCAAAGGTCAACTTGCCTTTGCTCCATCGGGAAGAGTCAGAGAAAAAAGCTGTCTTATAAGAAGCTGTCCTTGTTTTGGGCAACTTGGAAGCTCACTGCTGCCGAGGACATAGCAGCCAGTTTGGAAGTGGTCAGCTTTCTACGGAATGCTGGTGGTCACAGCAACAAATACTTTTAAGTGCCAGTCATTACTGCGCAATTAATGAATCATAACATTACGAAGTGGAGTTCAGTTACTTGCTTTTCCATATATTCTGCATACCATACCTCCTGTGCAGGATGTTTTCACAGCCTTTTATCCTCTGCTGATGTGTTTTGAAACTCATCTGAAAGAAGAGACCAGACTAAGAGGACCTATACTATATCCATCGCTGCTGACTGAACCGCCATTTCAGATTAAACATGCCTTCAGCATGGTGAATTCTAGTACTGTGTTAACAAATTATTTTAACAAAGCAATTGCTAATACATTGTTAAAAGTATATTGCCTTCAGTATAGTTAGATTTTATGAAAGGGAGAAATAGAAAGCCTTGACTGTTTATTAAATGGTAAAATTTTTCTTTTTTAGTTGACCTAGTACTGTGTTATCCTCTAAATTAATCCAACCCTCGTTCATTTTATTTAAAGCTCCCAAATGGCCTTAACCTAATCTGGTTTTTTTGAGCAGTTAGCTACCGACTATATGGGTAGTTATGCAGCTTGGGTCAGACAAACCAAATACTACTTTTTTTTTTTTTTTTAAATCAAGCTAATGAAATGCACATTATGTATCGCACACTTCTATAGCTCACTCTGTTTGGCAGAGGCTTCTCTTTCACCTCATGGCTCTGCTTATCCATGTCATCTTGGGACTAATATGTATCAGTCTGAACATGTATGGTTCCCAAAGCCTCTCGCCTTCAGTGCTGCTCTCTGTAGACTTGTTAATCCTATTCCCCAAGGCAGTGAGACTGTTCACATCAGTAAAGCAAGAAAGTCAGGGTTTTTTACTGTCAGAATTGTGTCAATGATTTGACGTAGAGGTGTTATCTAAGGCAAATTCCTTAGAGCTGATGTGTTCCTATCAAGGCAAAGAAATTTCCTATGTTCTTTGTTGGATTTAACTTCTGACCTCTTCACACTTACCAGGTCTCAGAAGTAGGACATTTGTTGTAGATTAAAATCCTTCAAAAATTAAGGTTCTTCAGAATCTTCTGCTGCTACTCCCCCAGCTGCATTATGGAGTTTAATATAAGTAGGTTTAATTTTTCAGACATGAAGATAACACATCCTGCTAAAAGATGCTTTTTTTTGTTCTTTTGGTATCACTTTAAAAATACTGAATTTTTCTTTTCTTGGCACTGTCAGTGTGCTTGAAGGCATTTCCAGTGTGCTTTTTAGTCTGAGGGGCTTTGGAGGATGTTCATATATCCAGCAGTATGTGAACTGCATAGATTATAATACCTACTTTTTCTCTTGTGATACTGAATGTAACTGGATCAATTCAGTTCAGGGTTCAAAATCAAGTTCAGAGTTGCCTACGTGGCTATCAGGCTCGTGGGGTTGGGTCACACTAGTTTCTGTGGACAATGAGAAGACTGGAAACACATCCACTGTTTGACTCTCCAGCGAAGGAACCCGGCTCCTGCCTGCAGATCCACTGACTGAGAGACCTTGAGCACAGGGCCAGACCAGGGCCTGAATTCAGCCTCCAGAGTCTCAGCTCTGCCCGTGCATCCCGGTCAGACAGTGACACTGCTGCTAAGCCTAGTTGTGGGAAAGGACTTCTATTTTCTCTGGGACCCACACTGTGTCCAGGATGTGCCCAGAGTCTAAACAACAGCTGCAAACACGTATTTTCTTATCTCCTTCTCCAATCTTGGCACATCTCCAGGTTGAACAATAGCCATTGGATTGTCTATTTTCTGGCTAAAGGGAGACAATGGGAGTCAATATGAGCAAAGTTACTCCATGTAGATCAAGGACAATTACTGTAATAAGAAGAGGACGTTTTCAAGGAACTCCGAAGGAACAAAAAGCCACAAGGCCATGTGCCACGGCTCTTTCTCTGGAAACGTCAGCTGCTCTGAGTGCCCAGCACAGCTCCTGATCTGCAGCCGAGCAAGGCCTGCAGAGCTGTGGGTCTGTGCCCCAGGGTCACACAAACACCAAAATAGAGGGTTCTTTGTTCCCTTTGGGGTGTTGGAAACTGGTCCCATTTCAAGGGCTGGGAAGGGCACAGACCCTAATGGGCCTATCTGTGTGCAGGTGAAAGAGGTGGCTGGTTTAAGGGGAAAAAGAAAAAAAACAACCCTGATAACACAAAATTTAAAAATTAGGAATTCAAAGCACAGTAGAGAGAAGGGTTCATACCACTGCATCTGTGCTGCTGGTACAGGAGCTGGGCTGGAGACCTTGTGTGTGGCTGAGTCACCTGGTCACCCCTACCCATAGAGGTATAAGGGAATGATAGAGCTGAGCTGGGATTTCCTGAGCCTGGACAGGACTTGTCTTCCCAGTCTGGTATTTTAAAATGCTATTGGGGTGACCGATGACATTTTTTTTCTCTCCTTTCCCCATAGAGTGTGCAACTTCTGGTACAGACAAGTTTGGGTACAAAGCAGAAGCGTCCTTTTGCATGTATTTCTGGGGAAATGAAGCCTTTGGGCTGTGAAAATGGCTTGGGATGTACAGCAAATATCTGCTGGTGGAAGCCTGTGAGTAGGAGGAGGGCAGGAGGTGAGGCTGGTCCCAGCTGCCTGCCTGGAGGCCGCTGGGGCTGCTGAGCCCACTGCACTGCCTTGCAGCGCAGGGCCAGCGAGGGCTGCTGAGCCCAGCTAGCGAGGGCTGCTGGCTCTCGTGGGTGTTTTTCCGTGCGGTGTCTGGTCAGGTGCCGGCTGCAGACAGGGCTGGAGAAGCATCCAGTCCGGCCCTGGACGTCAGCATGGGGAGGGGGAGGGAGCCCGGGCCGGCTCCGGCGCCGTTGCTGAGGCAGCAGGAGCCTCAGCAGCATCCCTGAGAGCCAGGCAAGCAAACTCCTCCTCCCTCCCGCTCTCATCTCGTCTCTCTCCCTGCTTCCTTTGCAAAGATGGCAACCGAGGGGCTGCATGAGAACGAGACCCTGGCATCGCTGAAAAATGAGGCTGAGAGCCTGAAGGGCAAGCTGGAGGAGGAGCGGGCCAAGCTGCACGACGTGGAGCGTGAGTGGGGCCGGGGCGCGAGGGCCGCGGGCACGCCGGGACACTGGCAGCTGCCCCGGGCAGGGAGCGTGACTGCTGCATGCCCGGGGCCGCGGGCCTGGCCTCGCCGGGTGAACAGGAAAACACGCTGCTGCTGCCCCAAATGAGAGCGCAGCTGGAAGCGGGTCCGCCGGCCCGGGAAAGGCAGGCATCCCGCTCTGGAGCAGGGTGCGGAGAGAGCCGCCCCTTGTGCACCATCTGGTGTCACGGCAGTCGGTTTTCCACGTTTGCTGAAGCTCAGCAGAGAGCACGATGGGTGCGTGCGCTCGGCCGCGCTGCTCAAACAGCGCACGGCTCCGCGCCGGGGAAAATAGGAAGTGGATGGGGAGCGCGGCCGGCGCAGCCTTCTTGGGCGTTCAGGGCCGCGCAGCGCCGGCTGGGCGCGGGGACGGCTGCCCCGTGTCGGCCCGGCCACGCCGCAGCACCGCGGCGGCTTCTGGCCTGGCCCGGGCTGCGCACGCAGCTGTGCTCCCTGCGCTGGCTGCGCTGCGTGCGGCAGGGTGGGAGGCAGGCATGGGGGGAGACCGTGGAGTATGCCCCTCTGTGGATTCTGAGATTGATTTGCATTGTTTTAATGTACATCTTAGTAGCAGAAAGACAAAATAAACTCAGCCTTCTGGAAGTGGATGGGAATTTGCTTTAACGGGGCCAGGATTTCACGCAAGTTGAAAGGGCTTAAAAATGAACACTGTTTCCAAAAACGGCTCCTTCTTCCCCCCCCCCCCCCCCCCGCCCCCGCCTTGCCTCCAACTTGCAGGGATCTGGTGCTGATTCAGAGGTGCGGGTTGAGTCAATGCTGGAGCTGTCGATGCGTAACACAGTTACCAGCTGCAGTTTTCAAGATCCATGGTTAATGTAACAAATGACACGGACATATTTCAACCCTGCCCTGCACCCTCCCACCCCAGTTCAGGAAAAAATAAGCTAACCTTATTTTTACGGAGCTTTTCAAATAGGTATTAATTTATCTGTCCTGAGATACAAAAATTCTTTTATTTTTATTATTTTATAATTACAACAGTATAGCATATTGCAGTTCTTTTTTTTGTTGAAAAAAACATGTCAATTACTGTATTCCTGTGAAATCATAGCTCACTTTAATGACCCACCAGTATTTCTAATAAAACTTTTATTTCATCTGTTTTGATGCCTTAAATATTGAAAAGGAATCTGAGCCTGTATTCGGTGATTTAGCTCTTAGTGTTTTGTAAGACTAAGAGACTGGCAAACATTCTTAAATTTAAAGTGGGAGAGGGTTAAAAGATTTTTTTCTGGAGTAAATAGAGCATTTTCTTGGCTAAACTAGACAATCATATGTTATAGGAGTATCCTGTTAAGAGGAATCATTAAACAAACGGAGATGGCTTTGTTACAGAAACATTACCATAAATCATCAAATTCCTACAGCATAATTTCTGTATCGGAAGTAGTGGGACCTCTGTTTAACAGACCCCTTACACATATGTTTAAATCCATTTTTGCTCACAAAGTTTTACATATGATTGCAGTGATACTGTAACTGTTTATGTCACTGATAGTCATAGGATATTTATGTCTTTGTCATATGTAAAATTTGTGAATTTATGTTGGAAGGCTGTTTGCATAGCCATGACATGATTTCTAAGACAAAAGTCTTATGCTGCTGCAAAACAACACTCTCTCTAGATATTTTATATCATTCATTCTGTATTAGAGCTTTTTTGCACTTAAATTATCCCCAATAACTATTTCTGCAGAGATTGTAAGTCTCAGAATAAAGCATCTCTTCTGTTTTGTTTTGGCTTGTTTTTTTCCTAACCTAAAATTGTATCTTTCACATTTTTTTGCTCTGATCATGACTTTCCCTCTATGGTTCCCAAAACAAACAGCTGGCTGAACTAGGAGTGCCCTTATTTGTTCAGCTGGTTTTGAACAGTAGCTCTCAAAAATGTACATAGAAAAGGAAATACCAAACATGCACTTGATTTGCAATCTTACAATTTTAAAGATTCAATTCTATCACTTAAAATTTTAGGTGTAGATAAAACAGTTTGTTCTGTTCATGTGATCCATAAATTTTTAAGGCTGGAAGAGACCATTAGGACCAACTGACTTCCAGCGCAGAACAGATCAAAGACCCGGTAGTATTTGCATCGAGTCCACACTTCGTGTTCAGGCCAAATGATATGTTTTGGAAGAATAGCCTGTTTTATCTGGACCTTTGTAAAACCACTGAAGCTACTTATTGGCTTTAGCTGATCTACTTGCTTGAGTGCATAATTTTCAACTATCTTGAAACAATATTGGACAATGCTTCAAAATAATTATCTGACTCAAACCTGTGCTAGGCGGGTGCTGGATTATTATGGCTGTGGTTGGAGATAAGCGTCCTCAGAGAATCAGTAAGGCTAAACCAGACAATTTCACAGAGTCTCTGCTGCGTTGACATAATGGAAACACTTTGCCCATTGTCTGTGAAACATTTGTTTTTTCAGATACATTCTGGACACAAGCATCTTTCCAGCTGCCATAATAACCTCCTGTCCTGTGTTTTTGTGTCTTTTGATTGGATCATTTGGCAGGTTTCCATGGGCAAAAGTAGGGGGAAATACATCTTTTCCTCAGATGGTTTATATAGTACTTTCTGAGAAACTTGCTTCTGACTTTCTGTTAGAGATGGTATGGATGAATTATCAGGAATGGTGGGCAGCACTTGCCCCTGGCTGGGTGAGACTGGTCAAGCAGAGATTTCAGGTGAGAACATTATTCTGGCACAGGCTGCAGGGCTGGTGTTTTTGAAAGACAACTCTTCAAAAGCTAATCCACCAGAAATCAGTCTCTACCTTAGGCAGAAATTGTTCCCCTGACCCTGTGCCAGGGAATGAGCTCAAAGTTAGGGCTGCCTGCTCTCTCGCTATGACAGCCCTTCCTAGCCCATGAGCTTTCTTGCAGCTCTAGAAGAGTGGCGAAGGGTGAAGAAGAAATGCAGCTCCAGAGCAGTCATCTGCCATGTGGGATGTGGAGCTCAGCCTCCAGCATGGTATTGAAAAGCTTAAGATTTCCTCCACCAGCTCATTAAAGCATGTGAGCTTCTGCTTTTATTTCAAGAGGTCTGAGTTTGCTTCCTTAGCTAACAGCAGCTGGATCATCTTATGTTTCAGCATGGATAAACACACAACACAGGGAAGTACTGGATGCTATTAGCTCTCCTCTAGACAGAGTAATTTTTAGCTCTGGTGCCGGGGTCTCCTGCCCCAGGACCCATATTCTACTGTGAAACTTGAAGCAACTCCCACCCTGATGCTCTGTGTGAAGTGTGTCAGAGCTGCCATAGGGTGCCAGGATGCACCAGGGCCCTACTCAGCTCCACACTGCATGAACAATGCTGGAGCAGAGCAAATGGGTTTCCTCAGGTGACACTTATTCCCAGGCATGTGCAGATGATCCCAGCATAAGACATCAGGGTTACATGAGACTCCTTTTGGTTGTCAGCTGCAGTGGGATGAATTTTATGTCAAAGTGAGTTTGCACAATTCGAAATGTAAATTTGTTTGTTTTTTAAGAATATCAGCTGAAAGTACTGCTATTAAGTGAGGTATGAAAGAACAGACTTTACCACCAGAGGAGGCTAGTCAGGAAAGTTGTTTGCCTGCCCTCTCCATTTCTCTTTCCCATGAAAGAAAGAAGCTGACCAACCCATGAAGTCCTTGATGTCCATAGACACTGTTGGGAAACTGGATAGCACACTCTTATAGCAAATGCTAAGCTTCTCTGCTCACTTAGAGCTGTGTCATGGCCCTCAGAAGGGATGGCACAGCAGAGGGGAAGTCTTCAGTGCCGGTGGCTAGTACCTGTATCACACTGCACCATGGCTGTGGCCCCGAGAGCCAACTGCAGCCGGGAGTCTCACATCCAGGACAAGTGTTTTACCATTTAAACTTTGGAGATTTGATGCTTACCCCATTCTTTTGTATGATTTTTCCTCCAAGACCCAGTAGTGGTCTTCAGTTCTGCTGAATAGCTTGAAGCTATCTGTGCATTTTCAAACCTCAGTCAGACTGAGGATTTCCCAATAAGAGGGGGTAAGGGAGTAATCTATTTTCCAGTTATACTTGGGTGTGATAGTCTGCAAGAGCTTCAGCTGCTACAGCTCTGGAATTCAAGCCCTGAGTGAATTCATCCTTATCTTTATCTCATGAATATGTTCATACACTACCCACCTTGGTTTTACCACCTGTCAGCTCTGAAGCAGAGTTTGTTGGCTTGCACCATAGACTCAAACTTTATGGATTAATTCCTCCAACTGACATTACTTATAAACATAGAGACTTGCGAGGGCAGAGCTTTGACGCAGGACGCTCTAACCGTCGGCTGTTGCAGTTCATCAGGTGGCAGAGCGTGTGGAGGCGCTGGGCCAGTTTGTGATGAAGACTAGGAGGACTCTGAAGGGCCATGGAAATAAAGTTCTCTGTATGGACTGGTGCAAAGACAAGAGAAGAATTGTGAGCTCTTCCCAGGTATGGTGCTGAGCAGATGTTTTTCAAGCTACTGTTGGGCACTCTACAAAACTTTTGGCTGTGCTATGTGCCACTCTGCAGATGATACCTCTGTATATTGTAAATGTTTTCAAGATGTCCTTAAAGCAGTTCATTGGCAATCTATTTGTTCAGAGCGCACAAATTCAAGCTTCTGATCATTGCTACACCTGTTGCAGCAAATACCATAAATATTTCTTGTCCAGACATACACAGATTTTCCCCATATTCTCTACTACAATAGAAAATAGAACTCATCTGAGGCTACTTTTATTTCCTTGTTCTTTGTAGATAAAATATTTAGTAATGATTTCAGTTTATGTGTTCAGAGAAAATAACCAGGAAAAGGGAAGGGAAGAAATGTTGATTCTTTTAGAGGTTTCTCTGCACAAAAATTTCTTCTGCAGTCTGTATGATTGGTTCAACCTTGAAAGCCTCAAACGTCTTGCCAAAATTACTGCATTTATTTGGGCATTTTGAGAAACAGTCCCAACACCTGCTCAAGACTAGTCTCATGAGCTGGAAGAGGTAATGAGATAATTTCTTTCCCCCCCCTGGTTTGTCCTGAGCTCAGTATGGCAGTGAGTGAGCTTGTTGCATCTCACAGCTGTTCATTGACCTATATGAAATCTGTCAGGGGTCTTACTTGAGGGATAAAAATAGTCAATCTGCATTGCAAGCCACCTTCAGTTACTGTGAGTTTTTACCATTCATGGTGATCTCAACAAAGAGAATAATTTAAAATAATGTCAGTTTTTTTAGAGTGGTTAAAATGCCAGTATGTAGATCAGAAAGCTGAACAGGCAAGTTTTAATGCATTTTTGCCTTTTTTACTCTATTTTAAGAACTATAGTCAGTCAAAGTACAGCAACAATTGTTGCTCAGTAATAAACACTTCGATGATGCTAGGAGGATAACAATATTATGTGCATAAGGCAAAGTAGCTGGCATGAGTGTAGCTGGCATACACAAAGTGATTGTGTTGCTCTCTGTGTTCTTACGATGGCTGTTTAGCAGTTTGTATCAACAGATAATTGAAGGTTGGGTAAGTGTAGTGAGAAGTAAAGGGAAAACCAGGAAAATACAGGAAGGGGAGATGAATAAAGAGTGCAATGTCCATAAATAGTTTCCATTAGTGCTGCTGGCTTGGCAAGTGGTTTGTAATATAGGTCACCTCTTGTATTTGTAAGGCCCTGTACCGAGGCACTGACAGATATCACTTGAGAGAGGTGACCGTCTTTGCAGGTGGTGATTACAGGCTAGGAGAAACACATCATGGCTGAAAGGAGGCAAGTGAGGGCTCACTGGTGGCAGTTTCCTGAGGAGATGGTCCTGTCCATGGCATGTGCTTCAACTGAGAGGAGTTTGCATAAACCCACTAAAAAGGAAGGGAAAAAATTGAAAAATAAATTGGTCTTTTAAGCTGACATCAGTTATCTCAGTGAGGAGGAGATATGCTTTTCTTCTGGTCAAAGACATAACTCGCATTACTGAGGAGTGTCTCCTTGGTGCTTTGCTCTGACCATTGTGCTGCTGTTAAAATGGAGACAAAATTTCATGACATAACAAACTAAGAGATGGAAATGAGCAGCAGAGTTTTCCCCAAATTTGGGAAGTATGCTGACAGTCATGTCTATGGAAGGCCTCAATTTTTCTCTCTGTTTATGTGCTTTCATTTAGGATGGGAAGGTTATCGTGTGGGATTCCTTCACTACCAACAAGGTAAGTGAAAGCAGCAAAAGTCAGATTTCTGGGCACAGGGCAAATGGTGGTGGGATAAGATGCAGGGCTGAAGGGCTCACAGATGTCACAGAAGGCAGCAGGATGATGAGATAACATGCAAAACTCCACCAGCACCTCAAACTAAGGTACCCAGGGCACACCACCTCGCTTAACCTGTCTGTGAGCCAAGTACCTGTCAGGGCACTGGGGTTTGTCATGGTCTCCAGCAGGAGACTCTGATCCAGCCTCTTTGCTGACAGGGAGGGATCCCAGCTGGGGGCAAAGCCCAGACAGCAAAACAGAGGCTCTCTCTGGGTAACCCCTGTACCAGGTGCCCTGTGTGATCACAGAAATACTGAACTTACTACTCTACACTGTTTTCCTTGCACCGATTAGAGAAACAGTGACACTCCTGTTTAAAGAAACCCTGTGTTTCAGGAACATGCAGTGACGATGCCGTGTACCTGGGTGATGGCGTGTGCATATGCCCCATCTGGATGTGCCATTGCTTGTGGGTAAGCGCCCAGATTCCATAGCTGCTTACACAGAGAAGCTTGATTTGTAGTGGTGTCCCAGTGCCTTCAGATGCTGATAGCTAGAAGTTTGCGTGCCTTGATTGCGGGTGGAAGGACTACATTTAGTGCCTCTGATTCTCTTCCCATAATGGCTCGTACACATTATCTCCACTGACTTCAGTGCAATAACATGTGTTGTGTAAGCATGGAAAATAATCCTCTTTCAGCATTTATATCATGGGTTAGGAATTCTGCATGCATGCAACTTCCCTGTTCCAGTTTGGTTGTGTGTGTGTTGGATATATCTTCTAAGTGAGAGTGGTTTTAACCCTGTTCTTGCTTTACACTTTTTCTTCTATGATGTAGAGAAGGTAAGCCACTAATGATTACCAGCACATGACTAGATCTTGCCAAGATGGGCTGGGGAGAAGTAACCCCATCCTTGATAATCTTCTCCAAGTTTTCTGAGGGCTCATGTCTGAAAAAATTGAGTTCTTGCAAGGGGAGAAAAAGAGATGAGATGTTGGCAAAACAGCTTTTAAAAAGGGACTTGGTGGATCAGACAGACAGAGCAAGCTTGGGGCAAGAGAAAGGAACAGAGGGAGACTTTACTGTGCAGCTTGCAAATCTAGAAAGCAGCAGACTAAGACAGGCAGGCAGGCTCCATGAATATGTGTGGAGAGGGAGTCTGGAAACTGTATGTTTTTGACTAAAACTCGAAGAATGGCAAGAAATCTCTGTCTTCACACTTGGAAGAGAGGCAGGGAGGACAAAGATGCATTGCACTACCTGTTTCTATGTTTCTGTTGTGCTCTCAGTTAAGTGCTGTGCATGTAATATAAGGCACAGAACCAGCACCTGGTGGTGTGCTGGGATCCCAGGGACGAGGGCAGGTCTGACCTACCAGAGCTCTAGAAAAGAGTCCCACATCTTAAGCTGTGAGACACAGCTTAACTGGTGCAACTGTCCAGTTGGGACAGCTACAGAGCTCAGTGCTTCTGTTTCCTTTTTTCCAAACTCTTCCAAAAGCTCTGTCTTCACACCCACTACTTGCTGTACCATCTCTGTCATAGGAGTTATGTCAAATTTATTAAGGTAGGTGATACAAGGTAGTAACAATGCTTAAATACTGATCCTCGCAATGACAGATGTCAACAGAAAAATGGCAGTTTGGCTGTATGCGAAACATTAACCCTGAGGTGACTACAATGTCACCTCCTAGTTTATCCTTTCGTGAGGTTTCATTCAGTGCCATTTATAAACTCGATGAGGGTAAAAAATACTGAGGCGCAGCTGTTCAAGCTCTGTAAAGTAGCCAGCCTGGTGAGGCAGCTGGGGCTTCCCTGCACAGGGAGATCCCGGGCAGCACAATACAGGGAAGTCGGTACTTGTGAGGGTTTGGCAGCACAGCACTGACAGGTGGTTTCCTTCTTATCACCACTTGCCTTTTGTCGTTGCAGTTTTAACCAGTTCTCCTCTCTCTGTTATTGCTATTATTACTCTCTTTAGTGGCCTGGACAACAAGTGTTCTGTGTACCCTCTGACATTTGACAAAAATGAAAATATGGCTGCAAAGAAGAAATCGGTTGCCATGCACACAAACTACTTGTCTGCCTGCAGCTTCACTAACTCAGACATGCAGGTAAATGCATTCCCTACCCGCTGCTCACCATCCAGCAACACCTAACATGATGGTGCAAGTAACCTTCCTTGCACCTGGGGCTCCCAGGGCCGTGTCCTGCCCCATGAAGGAGCTGCTGGAAAACCTTCGCTGGGGGCAAGGAAGGTGCTGCAAAAACTGCTGTAAGGAAATGCGTGTCACAGCCCATGGCCAGGCTGTCATGCTTGTGCCCTGCAAAGGCCTGTCCCTTCTGCGGAGGGAGCTCGCTGGTACCTGTTGTGTTCTCTGCTCACTGGGTCTATGCTGGCTTGTGCTTTTAGGAGCTCAAATACAAACAGTTAAAAACCCAGCTGAGATAGGACTAGGTTGAGTATGTGCTATGCCAGCCAGTGGAGACTCTGTTATTTGCCTGCTTTGTCCTGGATGTCCAGCCAACTTTGGTTTTGCTTTCATTCTTTGTATTTTTTGTATTGTACCAAGTGAGATACTTGAGCTTGAGGATGGCCTCACAGGGCCAGCCCTGTTGTCCGTACATGCAGTGGTGTGTTCCCTGAAGGGAAGGGAGTGATGCTTTCCCCATCTCGCAGACAGGGGGTTGGAGCACAGAGGGCCACAGTGCGAGACGATGGCAAAGCCAAGAACTAAATGCAGATCTGAGACCAGGCCAGCCTTCCTCTGTAGTGAATATCTCAAAGATCTCTTTCTCCAGGAACACAAAAGATGATGAAAGGAGCGAGGGTAATTCCCTTGTCCTCTCTGTTTTATAAATTTAATTGAAGCTCTGCTCAGTGCAGCTCAGCAGCAAAGTAAGTGGCAGAAGGGAGTATTTTCATTGCTTTCTGTGTCAGCAGCGCTGCTGGAAAGGGAATATCTTGTCCCCTTCTTCCAGATATTTGGAACTCTTCTGAAGGAAATACCAGCTTTTGTTGCTTCTATTTAAGGACATGAGATGCCCAAGAGTACGTTGTTGTTTGTCATTCTATGGTTTCTGTAATGACTCCGAGGTGCTAAGTTAAGTCCATTGCCATGGAAACAAGTGGTGGAGGTATCCAGTGCCCAGCTTGCTTAGCCCTGACCTTGCTGTGCAGGAGCCCTACGTAATGAGAGCAGTCTAAATTAAGTGGCATGTTTTTGATGAGATAGAAAACCAGTATTCTCTTTTCTTGTCCATACATATACGCATCGTGATTAAATTCTGTGAAAGGAAAAATAGTTATTTATTTTTCATAGTAAAAAAAAAAAAAAAGTTGGGTCTTTTTTCTCCCTATTAAATATGGCAAACTGCATTTATATTGAAGGTAATGTATTACCATTGTTAAAGAATACCACAGTGGATTTAGGTGCTCTATATTCAGTGATTCAGAGATTTTTCTGAAGACTTTTAAAAAGATATTTTCTTGTGATTGATAGGCTTATAAGTGATAATTTGTAGTTGAAACACATCCAAGCAAGTGGGTTGGGCAAGCTTCTGTTAGGACACTGTTATGTAGGGGATCCTAGAGAGTCCCAGATTTCTCATCTTTTTCCTTTTACCTAACAGCCTCAGAATTAAAATTATTCTGGTAACTGAGGGTGCACAGTGCAGTGAGCACACTGTGCAGGACCTTTCCCAGCTGTGTGCAGAGCAGCTCTGCTCTCCCGGCTCACGTCACCGAGGGATGTGGTACCTGTCCTGGAGCAGCCCTAGCACGGGGTGGAGGTCTCCCCCACCCCAGTGCCGCCCAGCACCCACTGCTAGGTGCTCTGAATGCTGCTGCTCTGTCTTGGCTGCTCTCTTAAACCACAGCTTGGTTTTCCCGCAGGGGAATGAAAGACGGGATAGGAGTTCAGGAGTTGGTGTGCCCGTGGGCATCCGGCAGTGCCATGGAAAGAGAGGAGATGTGAGAGTGGTTCATCACTGATTAAAGCCCCTCGCAGACTGTGTGGGTGCTGAAAGAGGGGGTCCCATCCTTGCTCTGCATCAAGTTCCCACCCTGGACCAAGGCAAGCACTGAGCTGCAGGTCTGTGCGACCCGTGCACCCCGTTCTCGGTGCCCCAAGTGAGTCCTGCCAGAGAGAGCTCCCCTGCCCCCGCAGGCAGAGAGCAGGGGGGGCTCGCTTCCTAAATTAGGCATCTGCAGCTCTGCAGTGGGGTAACGCGCCCCGCGTGACAATGCTCCATATGTAATAATAGCAACAGTTGGCTGGGACCTCAAGTGCTGTGCATAGGGCAGCAGCCCCGCTGCCACCGTGGCGGGGCTGAGCAGCAGGATGAGGCCCTTGGGGCGGCAGCGCGGGTGGCCCTTGGGTGCCTGCAGACGGCGAGCGCGTGCTGCCTCCCGCCACCAGGCACCCTGCGAGGGTCCCCATCCAGCACCGGAGCAAGGGCTGTCGGTTCCCTCTGGCTCTGGCTGCTTGGCCTTGGTTTGATTTTCAGTGGTGGTACCCTAGAGCTGAGTCCGTACCGTTTCTCTTCAGGCATTAGCTGGAGCTCTGGGTTGCCAGCAGCCCCTTCCACCTTTAGCTACTCGTATTCCCTCATACCTTTCTTACATGCTATTACAAGAGCAAATCCTCACAGCTGAAAGTTTTCATTCCTCAGCCAAGTACAAATATTCCTCAGAACAGAGAAGTTCACTGATCTAGGCTCAAAAGCTGGCCAGCAAGACGAGTCAGGACTTTCTTCTGCTATTGTCATCTCAGGGTATTAGCGGCTCTACTGCAGGGTTCAGAACAGTCTGTTCTGCAGCTCTGCAGACCTCTGTTTACGGGAGGAGTGTTTGGAGCATCTGTCAAACATGTTCAGTGTTTAACCTTTATGCAACTCTGTGAACGGTTTCATGATTGTGTGATCATTTTCTTCTTGAAGAGTGTTTTCTTTTTAACTTCTAACTACCCACTGGGATCCCTTGAGTTTTCTTACAGACCATGAGAAAAACCTGTGTATAAGACTGAGAGCCCTCCTAAGTCCACCCCTGCTTCCTTCCACGCCAGTGCACAGGGACCCTTTCAACCTACAGAATTTGTGATTGCATAACAGCTTCGGGTGCCAGGGGGAAATTTTGAACAATTGAGCATCGTCGGGATTTAGCCACAATAACAAGCACTGATCACATGAGCTTTCTTACAAGCACTGTAGCAGATGAGGGAAGCTGTGAGCTATGTTCGGTCAGTGTATGTTCAAGCCCTTTCACACACAAATGGTTTTGCACAAGTGAGAGGTAACGGACTTACCAAACAACTGTCTAGACAGGCTTACTTCTCTTTCAGAAAATCCATGTCTTAAGCCCAGTTAATTGGGTTTAACCTGGCTATTTCAAGCAGAAAAAAAATAATTTGGAGAGTTAAACAGGTATACTTAATTCCAACAGTACTTGTCTTTACCCAGGTTGAATTCCAGCAGCCTAAATATGGATAGGGTTATATACAGGGGCAGACAGGAATAACCATCTGGTTCTGACTCCTTTTTGGAGAATATGGAAATGCCAGCAGATCCTTACTGCCATCAGTTCTCCAAATCCAACTGCACAAAACTGGCCATTATTGAAACACTCTGTAGGTATAGCTGTGTCAATACAGGTCTCCTTTCCACTCTTATTTCCTTAAAAATAAAAACCATAAACTGTGCTTAGGTTCATATTGCTTTTATGGCTTTCATTTATGGCTTAATATTTTATAATATTCATAATATTTCATAAATTAAAGCTGTCCTTGGTGTATGTATAGGATGTCAGTTGTTTCTTTGTGAACTTGAAGACCACCTGTTGATTTTTGTATTGTGACTCTTCTTGCCACATCCTATAGATCCTGACAGCAAGTGGAGATGGAACCTGTGCTCTGTGGGATGTTGAGAGTGGGCAGCTTCTACAGAGTTTCCATGGTCATGGAGCTGATGTCCTGTGCCTGGACCTGGCCCCTTCTGAAACGGGAAATACATTTGTCTCTGGGGTAAGCAGGAGCTTCTGCTTGTAATACAAAATAAAGGAAAGTGGAAGGGAAAAGGCAGCAAAGCAGGAGACTCGTGATCTTACTGAGAGAGTGCTGGAGTATGTGTTGGAAGCCCCAGTGCAATCCACTCGTTGCAAGCACATTTTCCAAGCTGGAGCAAATTAAACCCCTGACTGCAGGGTCAAACCCACCCAGCCAGTCTGACTGCAGTTCTGCTAACTTAGCAAATTCCACCCCACACCAAAGCAATCCAGCCTGAGATCAAAACAACGCCTCTCCCGGGAAGGGAAAGCTCAGAGTTAGAGCAGCAGGCTCCTACTGCAGTAGAGGTGTGAGCCCCTGTGGATAGGAGCCTGGCACAGCAGACGACTTCCCGCTTTTGGCTCCTTTCTCATGCCCAGCTCTCTGGAGCCAGACGGGGTGTGCCAGGCAGTGCTTGGCATCGAAGTGGGACTGCAAATAACGTGCGTGCCACTGTGTCCCTCAGCTGCTCCCTAGAAGCCAAGGGGTCGCTTGGACACTGGCTAAACCCTTGTACAAGTTGGAGTGGGGAGATGAGGCATGGCCACATCTTCAGCTGTTGCTGAGTCCCTTGTGCCTTCTAGTGGTACCAGAGACTTTTAAAGCCCCTTCGTCTGTCAAACACTGCCTGCTCCCTGTCCTGGCCCAGAGGAACCCACAAACTTCGCTGGAGCTGCAGATCTGGTCTGGGAAAGTACCCAGGGCATCTTCCAGGTCTTGTCCTGCTGCTGAGGGATCACTGTTCCCAGGCAGCTGAGTCATTGGCATGCAGCCTGGCAGTGAGGCAGGCAAGGCATAAAGGTGAGTGAGTTGGGGCTCAGCACCTTCTCGAGATGGTCCTGGCCTTTCTCACATCAGAAATTGAGTGTGCGGGTGAGAGCTGGCAGGAGCTAAGAGATGACCTCTCTTACTGCAAGCAGGTTGCTACCAGTAACTTTGCTGAAGGTACCTGGTTTCTGAGCCCCACCAGTGCTGGCCCAGGACTGGTCCTGTGCTTGCTGGTGGAAATGGCCCTTGTGCCAGTGGGTGCCGACCATGGATTAGGGGATTCCACATGTTGTGCATGGAGTCGTTGTCCCATCCCTACACAATAAACCTGGACCTCGTCTGTTGTGGCTCTTATATAAAATTTGGCTGGCCCAGCAGGAGCAAAGCCCAGCACACTGGCCCAGTTTGCCTGCTGCTATCACAGCTGCTCCAAAACGTGACTGAAAGCTAATTCCATCCCAGTGCATTACTCCTCCCAGACTTTCCTGTCACTGAGCTTGCTTCCCAGAAAGGATAGATTCATTCTCCCTGGGAACAGCTCAGCTTATTATAGGGCAAAGAATCGCAAGCAGCTATGGTGCTGCTAAGAGAATATGTCATACTTGTGTCAGTGTAGCAGCTTGGGCATGTCCATGCCTACAGGGAC
The DNA here is from genome assembly GCF_964289735.1 of Phaethon aethereus. Classification (NCBI taxonomy): domain Eukaryota; kingdom Metazoa; phylum Chordata; class Aves; order Phaethontiformes; family Phaethontidae; genus Phaethon; species Phaethon aethereus. Next base: position 13,761,297 of record NC_138588.1, on the reverse strand, counting down.
TCACTTAACTCATCACATGCAAAATACCACTTCAGTGAAGGTCTGTCTTATATCGTGTCAAAGCAGGTACAGCCAAAACAGTGTGACCTGAAGGTATGGTAGCATAGAGAGATTCCTTGTATATTGTGCCTATGTAATACCGTAACCTTGAGTTGGAATAAGCAATGCCAATACATCAGGATGTAGACTGGGTGCTGTTACATTTAATGACTGAACTGAAAATCCCAGCCCTCCTGGGGCTGTGCTGAGTGCCTTCTGAGCACTCAAGGGGCCCACCTCTCCGCTGGTTTCTCCTTCAAAACCTTAGGAGTCAAAGCACTAGCTTGTCAGATTGGGCTTGCCCTCAGACTCCCAGAGAGGTCAGTAACAACACTGCACATGGAAGCAGTACGAAGGGCTGGGCTTGGGCTGTGGTGGGGTTTGAGAGGGAAATATGCTGAGTCCAAAATGTTCTCTGTCCTGTTTGGTTTCCCCTGCGCAGAAACCACAAGTTGATACAAAGGAACATTACTGCTTTTAAATAATGATGACATTAGTAAAAAAATAGTGATTTCATTTTAACAAGAGAATTTTAAAAAAAGAAAGAAATATGTGAATTGTTAAGAGACTGTTTAATTTAATTAGCAATCATATTTGGTTAAAAATAAATAACATGTGTGGAACGGTCTGCTGGGCAGGATGCGCTAGCTCGGCAGAAGCAGCAGCTGCCTGGCCTGCCTTGCGCTTCCCAACGTAGCATCAGAGAGGCTGGGCCTTCCGATGGCCTGCCCTTCAGCAGGGTCCTATTTATTGAAATCTCCCATCACTCTTAAAAGAAAAGTCCATGCTCTTTTTCCTGTCACTGCGATTGTGACAGCAGCAAGATACCGCAGCCGAGAGCGTGGCCCTATGGGTATGAGATGGTTCCTGCCCCGAGGACATTGCAGACTACGCGGGCTGAGCTCCTTGCTCAAAGCATTCAGTGTGCTGAGCATCTCGCAGCAAGCACAGAGTGTTAAACGATCTTTTCAAAGCACAGCTTGGAAGGGCAGGTTAGAGCTTGACAGCGAGATGAAATGCTGTTGTGTTTTTTTTCTCATTCCAGCCACGCCATAGAGCATGTGGGTACAGAAGCCATGGCAGGGGTTAACTCTGGTAGGAGGCTGGACAAGAGACCTTCTGGGTGCACTGATTTCATTTTCTATTTCAGTGTGTGAAAAGAATTAGTTATAAAACTTTAAATGCTGGGTATGAATTTTTTATATTGGGCACATTAAGTGGTAAGGAATGAGTCAGTTATGCAGCCCTGTAGTATGGTGGGACCGCAGACACAGGCATGGCAGCAGCACAAGCAGAGCAGGGCTCTCAGTGCTGGTTAGTACAGGACTGCCTGCACAAACACCCCAGGCCTGTCTGAACCCCACTGTGCAGCACAGCAGTGCTATGCCGTGCTGGTCTGCAGCACCGCTGAGGCTCCAGCCTTCATGGCTTACTCTGCTCCTAACTGCAACTCACCAGGCTTGGGGCTACCAGTACAGCCAGTTCTGGGGCTGCTTTGCTGTTTAAATCCCCTCAGAGCTGTGATATTCAGAGCCTTTCAGTGTAGCTGGGCTTGATGACCTCTATCAGGCACATGAGGCGTGAATGTCACCATTTGCACAACTGTAGTGAATTTTTTTTGTCTTAATAGGGATGTGACAAGAAAGCCATGGTTTGGGATATGCGGTCTGGTCAGTGCATCCAGTCATTTGAAACCCACGATTCAGATATCAACAGTGTCAGGTCAGTATGTTTCTGGGAGAGGACACATTTGCGATGTTGAGCAATGCGCTGGTTCTATTTTTGAAGTCTGACCTCATCCAAGTAATGTAATGTGTTCTGGTCTTTTTTTACTCATGCACAGATATTACCCAAGTGGAGATGCTTTTGCCTCTGGTTCAGATGATGCCACGGTATGTTAATTCAGCAACCTAATTTAGGGAAGTTCTGTTACTTCCCAAGTCAGATTTTCCTAAAAGACTAGGTCACATCCACAGAGAACTTCAAGTGACTAAACTGGGCCTGTGATACCACAGTTGCAGAAATAATAATGCTATAATAACGCTATAGGAAAAATCTGGTAACACTTTGTAGGGCACCTCTTCAAACTTTTCTACATGAGGTACTGTCCAAACACTAGTTTCAGATTTTCTATGTTTTGAAGTTTCATCATAAAAATGAGTTGTCTTACTGGAAGAGCTTTGGCTTCGTATAGTTGTTGGTCACAGCATGGGAGGAACCAGATGAAATGGTGCAGCTTGTGTCGGAAGGAGCAGCACAGTGGAAGGGCATGAAGGGAGCCTGCACATGTTGTGTGCACATCAGAGCAAGCAGAGGGGCCGTGGGCTCAGCAGGGATCTGGGCATACGCGGTCAGCTGGCCTCCCCAGCCCCTGCATCCTGAGAGCACAGCCCCAGGGTGGCTTTGGCCACGTACATCTCCTCCCTCTCAGCCCGACTCACTGACAACACTCTTCACTGCTATGAGTCACCACATTCAGGTCATCCTAGATGATACAATAGCTCTTACTGGATCTTACTTGTCTATGAGCAAGCTGCTAGGAGGGGCACAGTATGTATTGACAGGTAATTTTGGTCAGCACATTGTATGCAAAATGCTGGTTATCTCCTGATGCCCTCAGGCCCCTGGGTGATGCATATGGCTGGTGGCTCTTGCTGCAGCTTGTGGGTCTCCACGGGGGACTGGGCTCTGCCTGTACCACAGCCCTGCAGGGACTGAGCTGGCAGTTAAGTGTAACTTGAGAGCAGACCTTTGGGAGGCACCTGGCACCTTGTTTCTCCTGTTTATTCAAACATCACACCAAATTGCATGAGGTTGAAGACTCTTTCTAAAGGACTCTGCCCTCAGAGCATTTTTTGTCTGCTCCAATACTGGCTAAACTCAACAGAAACATTCCCTTTGTCTTTGCTGGATGTGGAGACCTTCCAAGGCTTTTCTGGAGCGACTGTAAGCTGCTTTTAGGTCTTAAAAGCTGCGATTATAAATTAATATCTCTAGCTCTGTGGTGAGCCCAGTGCCTCTCTGCACATTCAGATGCGGTACCGTGAGCACTTGGGATGCTGAGAGAGCGAGATGGAGAAATTGTCCATCATTAAATTCCAATGAGAGCACTCTCTTTTTATGCCCAGTACCACAGGCTCTGGGCTCCTGTGCTTATTAATTTATTTGATGGGGTTTTTCTCTCTTAACTATTCCTGACACCCACAGCTTGAGCAGGAGAATGGGAAATTCCATCTCTCTACTTTTGATGGAGGTTTTGGCAGTTTCCATCTACTTCATTCTTTAAATGAAGAGGTTGGTGTTTTCAGCGTTACAGACTGATAAAACTGACTGGTGTCCTTGAGCTCATTTATATACTTAGGGGTTTCGAGGAACAGATAATCCTGACTGTCTGGAGGGAAACCATAAAAGTATGCTCATGTGGCAGTGCTGTCACCTGCGGTGACCCCAACTCCCTGTCAGGACAGTCTGATGGAATTACTCATCAACATGGAGCACTGGGAGACCTGGACTTTACATACCTGGCAGCTCCCCACCGCCCTGCGAATGAAGCAGCCTCTCCTTTGTGTGCAGGGTTAAATATCAGCCATTTTTCATTAGTAAAGTCTTAATATTAGCAAACCCATCTGGACAGTGTTTGCTTAAACTTAACTTATTGAAGAAGGTTTTCAGTTCAAGTAGTTTCAAAAGTGCATTTTGATTTCAGCGCTAACAGACTACCTTTCTGCATGGAAATTAATTCTAGTCTGTCTATTTATTATTTCCGTATTAAACAAGCCTAAATATGCAGGCAAATGATAAAAACAGGAAGTGCAGATTATAGAGGTGATTGGGGATTTTCCAAGAGAATTGAAAAGCAAAGATCTGTATAAAAATGTATTATTTCACTTGAATTGTTTTCATGTAGGTTTTTCAGACAGAGAGGCCTCACTGAAGGGCAGGGGCTGTTTGCTATCCTGTCTTACGCAGAGCAAGGACTACCATCTAGGCTTTCCTGTGCCTAGTGACTATCTGAGCACCGTGCCACGTGTTCATGAGAACACCGAACACTGGTCCGTGTTCTCAAAGACGACCAGAGATTTAATCCTCTGTCTCCCAGGCTCCAGCTGTAGCTAAACTGTTGTGTTTAGAGACTGTCTCCCCATGCACCGCCCCCCCAGCAGCAGGATGCCCTCATATGTAGGAAACCACAGTGGGGAAGCAAGAGGGTGGGGGGACCTCAGTGGGTAGCCATGGTCTGAAGCCCACCACTCATCTCTTTATAGCAGGAGGCTTAGAGAAGTGGTTTGGAAAAGCAAGTTCTTCACTCAATTTATACAAAACAGCCTTGTGTTGATTAGATACCTGTTAGACTCCAGAGGAGTCCCAGTTACAGCGGGCAGAAATAGCAGAAGGAAAGAAACCAAGCAGCCGCTTCCCATGATGCCTGTTAGGCTGCAGTCCTTCCCCTTCCCATTTTTTCAATGAAATGTAGTAGCCATCGACTCCAGCCTTTACTGAGGCGTGTGTGTTGGTTTTGTTTTAATCCTAGTGTCGTTTATATGACCTTCGTGCAGACAGAGAAGTAGCAATTTATTCCAAAGAGAGCATAATTTTTGGAGCTTCCAGCGTGGACTTCTCTCTCAGCGGTGAGACCTGAACTTCGGAGGTTATCTTGGTGTTGGGATTTGAGGGGAACTGTGAAATTTTACGAGTTTAATTTAATAAAGCATTTGTTATTAAAATTTATTAAAAGTAATAGTAAGTACCAAAGGAAACATTTAATGCATGGAAGCCTTCTTTTGCCTCTCTAAAAATAATTACTTTTTAAATAACCTAAGTAGCTATTGCTTCATTGTAGAGATGAAAAGTATTTTCTTGGCCCTACTGAAGGCAGGAAATATTTTGCCATTAACTACAGCTGGGCTAGAATTTCACAATAATGATTAAAAACATTTCAAAGGGAACATGAAATGTAACTAGGCTATTAAGCACACTTACATAAATAGTTTATAAAAGGATAATAAATGATTAATAGATGGTAAAAGTGTGTTAGAGGAGCATGAAGACGGAGACATTACCATTTTTCACTACAGGTCTGGAGATACGAGATCGAGTCTTCTCTCTCCTGCCCCAGCACAAATGCAGAGCTCCTCCAGTCACACTGGGTGGGGATGAGTGGGTGGTGAACTGCCCTCCGCTCACGACAGAGTAAAATGTCTCTGTCATGGTCACAAGCACCACAGCTTGTCCCGTTGGGGACAATGAATCACTTACCAAATTGTCTACTAGGCATTCAACCATTTGTGTTCAACTTTTTGCATAAAGTCTGAGCAAAATATTATTGCATTAGCTGTTGAAGTGCTCTTCAGTCTGTTGTGATTTGGAGTCATCTACCATCTCTAATGACTGAACAGATTCTATCTAATTTGACTCAATTTTATCTCTAACTGTAAATTTTAATTGGTTCAGCATTTAGTATGGATAGCTCAGCAGTGGGGCAGGGGTGTCTAAGAGGAGCACGGCTAGCCTAGGGGAAGCAGTGGTCAGGGCTCGCTGTCTGCAGAGGGTGGCACAGGAAAGCTGGGTTGTGACCTACTGGGTGATGAATGTCCTGCAGGAGGCCCTTGCTGCAGTCAAGACGAGTTACCAACTTATGACCTCACTTTGTAAAATCTCACTCTCTTTGTAGGTCGCCTACTGTTTGCAGGCTATAATGATTACACCATAAATGTCTGGGATGTGCTGAAAGGGTCCCGTGTATCCATTCTGTTTGGACATGAAAATCGTGTCAGCACCTTGCGGGTCTCTCCTGATGGGACGGCGTTCTGCTCAGGCTCCTGGGACCACACTCTCCGGGTAGGTGCTGGGAGCACCTGCCTTGGGTGCTTCTTTCTTTGTTTTTCTGATGGTTTAAAAAAAGGGCATGAGGGGGAAGGGTTGTTACAGGAAAGTTGACTCTAGAGGGACTAACAAGGATATAAAACCACAGTGTAAAACATGAACAGAAAATTCAAATAAGAAGAATCCTCACAAAGTGCTAGCTGAACTGTTAAGGGAATTTTTAACTTATGGGTTAAATAATATCATTGCTGCTGATACACTGTACCACTGATCTGACTGCCTTGCCAAATTTTAATTAAACGTTTGATAGAATAGTCAATGTCACAAACGATTGTTCAACTCTCTCTCTGCAGATCTGGGCTTAACCTGAGATCCTGTATGCAGAAGCAAATTAAGACTGATACCCTGGACTACAAAAACTGCATAAAAAAGCCACCCCTCAAAATCAAATGTTTGCTACATTGCAGAAGAGTAACACTGAACCCACGGATTAACACAACGAGGTAGAAAATGTCTGCTTGAACACACAGCAAGCATCGACTTGTAGTAAAATGAAATGGTTTTAATTCTGTTTTGCAGCTATCTTCTTTAATTAGAACTAGTTTAGGTAATTATAAAGGGACTTTCTTCTGAAGTCACCTGTATCATAAATTGAGTATTTCAGTGCACATTATGTATTTATTTGCATGAATTGATTTCCTTTTTAAAGTAAAAAAAAAAAGAAAAAGAAAAAAAGATTTCTGATTTTATCAGGATGTAGTATAAGACTTTGGAAACATTCCATAGTAGTTCATTGGATTTTGGTGTTGAAAAGTGGAAAGAAAAATAATTCTGATACTTTATGATGGTGTTATGGATGACTGAACCTTGGTAGCAAGTAGAGGAGCACCTACTGTGAAGGTACTGGCTGTTGTCATAAAAATGTATTTTTTGTACAAAAAAAGGAATCCTTTCAATCTCTGTTTTTTCCTACTGTCTTTTTAGATAGAAATAAGTCTCTCATCTCTGGTACCTGAATATAAAGAATCTAAATATATACAAAATGGTAAGTTGCAAAGATGAGGAATATAAACATGATTTACATAATCATGAGGTAATACTTAACCAGTAGTTTCTTAGAAATTTTTAATTGTATCACTTGGTGAGTGAATTTTCTTTTACTTAAAGGAATACTACATGCTAAGCACGAAGGGGTACTACACGCTAAGCACCGTTACACTGATGGTCAAATCTTTTCCAAGTCAGTCATAGACATTCTGTGGTCATGATTCTTATTTGCGTTTTGAGCAGTTCATACCACTTTGGCAGGGCAACGTAGCTTAAACGTGTATTAAGGCAGTATATTCCCATTTTAAGGTCCTGCTGCAATGTCATGCAAATGCAGGTCAAACCTTACAAGCCAAATCATACAGTCCTTACTCTAACAGTGATCTCCCACTGGCATGGACATAGTTTTGTTGTAGTCGGACTTGAGAATGAACGACAGTGAGTTGTTGAAAACCTGCTGTGAGCCACAGTCCTGCCAGCATTTGATACTGTGCTCACCAGAGCCGGCAAGCCCATCTGATCCAGGAGCCGCTGGGTTTCGGGGAAGCAGTACAGCCGGCCACATTGCTGGCAGCACCCAGCCCTCTGCGTGAGCACGGTAGTGCAATACACACTGGCGGGAGTACTCCCATGTGGAGTTGGTGCGGTAGAATTAAGATTTAACCAGATAAAGCTGAGATATACACTTAATTATAGAACTACTGGGAAATTATATCTAATTATATTTATACATTGAAAACTATTGAGACTAGAGTGCGTCACCTCTGCTCATACTGATGGCTCTAACCTGAGCAAAGTGCTGGAGTAATGCTGGGGTCTTGCACGGTCTGGCCTTTGAAATGCAAGTGGTGAGATACATTTCTGAAAAGATCAAAGATATAAGATTATATTTAGATTGAAACAAGAGAAAACAAGCCTACTGGAGCAAGCTTGATCACAAGCTCACTGATTGCTGGAGTTGGCTGTTCACATGAGTTTGATGATAATATCCTCATTCTATTTGAAAGTGGAATTTTTTTACAATTCTGTAAAAGTTTTATTAGAAACAAAGTCTCCTCATTCATGAAAGCATTAGGTTCTGTGAATCCATAACCCATTAACCTAGGACACTGACATTTGTATCAGCCTTCAGTCCCTAATGAAATAGTTCTGCTGTTTTCACTTGGAAAAGTCAACTCCGATGCTTTGCAATATTTGTGGCAAATTATCCCTGTAGCAAACTGAATGCACTATGGAAATGTTGTATAGAGCTCACTGTGCAATATTGTGTCAATACACTGTACACATTTGCTCAAAAAAATAATATTAATGTTTAGATAGTATTTATTGGTAAAATGTTTGTTTCAAACATACTACATTGTGTTGATACTTATGAATGGGCTAAATACAATAAATTGTATTTTACATATTGAGAACATGTATATAGTTGTTTTTTCCATCAGTTAGGTACTTGTAATGGTACCTTTTTTCCCAGTTTTTTGGCATTTACTTTTTGCACTATACAGTTTCGTAGACCATTTGCCCTGCAAAAATCTAGGGTGAAATACAGACCTACCAGAAAATTGCTTCTGGAATATCTTCTAGAAATACCCAAGGTGAGCCAGAGCAACTGGGAGTGAGCAGTCCTTGAAAGTACCCAAGACTCCATCTGAGCTCCTTCTGCATTCAGGCTGCCAGAATTCAGGTTGTGTTTTCCTGCTCAGAAGGATCACAGCTAACGTGATGTTTTCTTTCCAGATCCTCATCATCATACCCAGGAATGCACTGGAAAACACAGAGTATGTAGAGTATGTGTTTTGTGGGAGCGCAGGATTCTCCCTGCATTGCGGTGGGACACCAGTGAAAGCTGGGCACTGAAATGCTGTTGAGGGCTCAGGCTATCACTGTTTGGGTAAACCATATTTGCAGATCACCTTGAGATGCAGCAGTGCAGCTTTCTGCCTTGTCAGTAGAGAACTGTGCTGGGGTCAGCTGTCCTCTCCACTTTAGCATAAGGTTTTGTGGTCAGCATGAAGGTGGTTGGTGGAAGTGCTCAGTTTAGACACCAAAAAAAGCACCTCCTTCATTCAGGCTCATTGTTTCATTTCCTTTCCTCTGAGGGGCCGGAGAAAGTGCTGAGACAGCTTGTTCTGAGTGACATCAGTGCCCAAACCGTCACCAGTTCCAGTGAGACTTCTGTTCTTGCAGGGAGAAATCGTGTGGTTCTTGCACTTCAGGGCCGCAGGGACTTGGCATCTGTGAAAATCACCTTTTTATTCCTGAGGTAATGGTGAAAGCTGTGAACCAGGACGGGCCTCAACTTCCCATCAGACAAATGAAGATAGAGGAACAGGGCACTGAAGTATCCATTGTTTTTCTTACTGAAGGTTGGGCTTTGGAAAATCCAGCGTTTTGAGACACACACGCACCCCCCCGCTTTGGTCTGTCAAGCTATCTGTGTCTCAGAAATGCCTCTATTCCTTTCCAGAGGGGGAGGTTTTAACCTTCTTCTTGTCCTTTCCCCAGCGTGTCCCAGCCTCGGAGAACAGCCGTGCAGCTCTAGGTGCAGCAGGGAAGCAGCAGTGTCATGTCAGAGCCCTGGCACTGGCCCGACCTTCCTGACCAGCTCCTCAGCTGAAGCCAGGAGGTGAAGAAGAAGCAGGCCTGAAAGGTTACACAAGTGGGCTATAACCAGCTTAAACATATGGAGAACAAGGGAGGTATAGCTAGGGCAGAGTCACTGTCAGACGGCTCCGTCCTGTTAAACAAAAATGCTATATAAACAGGAAGGGTGGAAAAGGATATTGCTAGAGAAAGAGCAGCCTCTCCCTCTTGCTGTCTTGCTGTGAGGAATGCAATAGGAAATTCCTGCTCCAGGATTAACAATCGTAAGGAAAACTCCAGTTAAAAAAGCACGTGTGTAAAGCACTGGTGAAAAGTAAAGATATCACTCCAGCTACTGCACATAAACACAGACTAGATTTCCCCGCTTGAAAACAAAACAAAAGCCAAATATGGGGATGAAAAACTAGGAGTTTGCCTTAGGAATGACTGTAAGAGATCGGGCCAATTCTTGATAGTGATCTGAGAAACTGCAATAGGATTGATTCCAACCATCTATTTTTAGATTTTCTAATGGGATGTAAAATGGAGACAGAGAGCTGTAACTCAAGATAGGTGGAGTGTAGCCGAGCAGTCCCATGCTGCCACGTTGGGCACCTTGAGCCCGTTCTGCAATGAGAGGTGGGAGCGTGACCCAGCCCCTGGCAGCTGCCACGTCATCTCTCCCAGCGCCGGCGCGGGGCTGTGCGGTGACGGTGCAGTCACAGCCACGCTTTGCAATGGGCCACCATCTGAACCTCACCTGCAAACTGGCACTGAGCAGGAAGCACAAGTTGGGTGTACCTGTGCTGGGCCTGCCATAAATCTTGCGGTGGTATTTATGGGAGTTTTGATGATGCGTTAAGCAGTTGGTGGTACTCGCAGCTGGGATGCAGGGGAGGTGTCTAGCCAAGGTATCTCCATGGTGCTGTGCAAATGACACTGCTCGGCCGGTGGTGTTCTCAGCCGTTTTACTTTACACCGTCAGTAACCACCTTTGTCCCACAAAGGTCCTAATCCTAAATTTTGCCTATGTGCCCACCAAAAAGCAAATGCCACTGCATTTGTGTCGTGAACACACAACGCACTGCTATGAAAACCTGCTTTGACGCAAAGAATACAGGTTCGGGCCCCTAATGTGGCAAAAAAGGCCCGTGTGAAAAAGGCACCTTACGGTCCGCACCCGGTAACGCGGCGGGCCCTGGGGAAGCGCCGTCTGCTCCCCGCCCGCTGCACCCCGCCGCGCTGCGGGACGTGCCGGCCCCGGGGCCGCTGCCCCCGCCCCGGGTGTGGCTTTCCACAGCGCTGGGCCCCGCCCCGGAGGAGGGGAGCGCTCCCCGGCGCCCCGGGGCGGGCTGGGCTGGGCTGGGCTGGGCCGGGCCGGGCCGGGCGGAGGGGCCGCCCCGCCTCTTAGTCGGCGGCAGCTGCTGCTGCGGGGCCGCAGCCGCCGTGGGCCGCCGCCATGCCGGGCTCGCTGAAGGAGGAGACGGCAGTGCTGCTGGAGGACTACTTCCAGCACCGCGGCGGCGGCGCCGCGCTGCCCCCCAGCCCCACGGCGGCCGTGCTGCGGCGGGCGGCGGCCGAGCTGGAGCGGCGGGAGCGGCCCTTCTTCCGCTCCTGCGCGCCGCTGGCGCGGGCCGAGCCGCGGGAGGCGGCGGCGCTGCTGGGGCGGGTGGCGGCGCAGCTGGAGGCCGACGGCGGCCTCAACTGGGGCCGGCTGCTGGCGCTGGTGGTCTTCGCCGGCACGCTGGCCGCCGCGCTGGCCGAGCGGGGCTGCGGCGACGGGCCGCGCTGCCTCGCCGCCGCGCTGGCCGCCTACCTGGCCGAGGAGCGGGGCGAGTGGCTGGAGGCGCACGGCGGATGGGTGAGTGGGAACGCGGCGGGGCGGGGGACGGCGCGGCCGCGCGTCTCCGGGCAGGCTGGGGCTGTGGAGCCAGGAGCCCGGCCCAGCAGAGAGGCCTGGGGTGGGTACCGGGCGGCCTGGCCGCCTCTCCCCGGTTAGCGGAGCAGGGCAGCGCCCCGGCGCCGTGCTGCAGCTTGCCCCCGGGGGTATTGTCACGGAAACGTGCGAGCGTGCCTGCCGGCGATGGGCGTGCGCGCACCGGCGTGGGGCTTTGCGGGGAACGGCTTGCAGGCCGTCTGCGGGGCCTGGTTAATGCACAGCGACGGGCTGCGGTGCTTAAGGTGCCTGTGAGTGTCCTGCCTTGTGGCTTAGGCCGGTTCTCCGAAGGTGCTGGTGGCCAGCTTTGCCACGCTGCAGCCCCCTAAACATACGGGAATGATGCTGCTGGCTTGCAGGGACAAGGTTTACCTTCTCCTCAGGGCCGCAGTCTTTGGGTTTTGGAGAGCAGGCTGGCACAGGTCTTCCCCCAAGCGTAAACACAAAACAGCGACGTGTCCATTCTTAAATATGCCTGTGTATGAAGCCACCCATCTGCTAGACCTGCTGCTCTGGTTCCTGCTTGTCCTGAAACTGGTCAGGTCGGACCCTCAGGAGGGTGTGTGTGATAGCGTTAATGTATATTGCGATCCAAAGTGATGGCTGCTGTTGCTTTCTGCCACTTGAGATGTGTGCCGAAAGTATGGCTTTTAAGGTGTCCATGCAGCTCTGCCTGCATTTCTGAACAAAATGTCAGCTATCCCGCAGAACTGCACATTTCCTATTTTCAATCCTAGCAGAGTATTTGATGCCAGTACAAATAATCACTAAAAATAGAAAGGGGGGAAGCAGCCGCTGGTTTCGTTGACTTTTCCAGAGACCAAAATGAACTTGGTTTTCCAGTGGTCACTGGTCCGTCTGACTGCGCAGAGCAGTATGGTGGGTTGGCTGCAACGTACACTGTCACTTGGCAAAATCGCATTGCCTGTTCGCACAAATTAAAGTGTAAAGAACAAAGTTCCGGAAGAAATTAAGAGTTTAACTTGTTTACATAGACATCTGTGGAGCAGAGTTCAAACACGACCATCTGGAGTTGTATTGCTGCCACTTCTGATTATCAGAAATAACGATCTGGGAGAGCAGCTGCCAGCTTTGCTCTGTCGTAGGTCAGCTCTGAGCAGTGTCCACTTGGCCCTTCCAAGAGAGTGCGTAATCGGTCCCACGTCCACCGAGATGGGACCGGCTTCGGGCTCCTGTCTTTCAAGTGGAAATTTCCATATCCTGTGTTTCAGATGCTTTCTGAAATTTGAACAAGGGTGAACAATGCTGGCAGCTCCCATCAGAAACTTGCCTAAAAGGGTGAAAATAATGTAATGACACACTGAGCATCTTGATAGGAAGTTTGCAGTTGTCTCTTGAGCAAAGCATACAAACACTTGTAGCTACTGCTTTTAGTCGCTTTGTGCAAAGGGTCTCACAAAGCATTTTTGTGTGCCCAAGGCAGCAGGCTTAGACTTTCATGATTAAAATAGAGACTTCTGCAGCTGACAGATGCCACGCTGGGAGCGTGAACCAAACTGTGCTCAAAGATTTGTTAAAAGAAATACGGTTACTTGTAAGCCAAGCAACTCGATGTCCTTTCTCTTGCTTTTCTAGGATGGCTTCTGTCGCTTCTTCAACAGACACGACTCCCAGCCGGCTGACCAGAGCAGTACCATAAGCAATGCGATCATGGCCGCAGCAGGGTTTGGAATAGCAGGATTGGCTTTTCTCTTGGTGGTGCGGTAGGCTAATGAACGGATCTTGCCACAGGAAAGTACTCTCAAAACTGACAATTTACCAGATTTCATTCTATTTTCTATAGAACAGACCCTCTAAGAAGAAGTTTATATTTTTAAACTGGCTCGGAAAACTGTCTCACCAAATCCTTGGCTATAAACTGCTTCACTCGCTATCCAGTAACAGCACAAACAAATGTGTACTAAGCCACCATTTGTGCATGTTCAAAACCTGTTGTCTCCAAACATCCTCTGGACTTTCTTTTTGAAGGTTTAACCTAAACTTTAGCATGGTTCATGTACTGTAACTTCTGAGTGCTCAATGTTATGCTAGGAAAATGTTATGGTGGACTTGCTACTAAACGCTCTGTTTGAGACGTCTTACTTACATGGAGGCAAGTCTTTGAACCCGCCTTCCATTAATACTGTAAAGTGGGCGAACGTTGACTGTGATTTAACATGATTTATGGCTTTGAATGCAGTGCACGGCACTTGTTACCGAAAGGCAACTCATTGGTTGATTTAGAGCAATTAGTGCCCGTGATGCAAGAGGCATTAGGGCTTAATATAACATAAGGCTGATTTCATTACACTACAAGAAGATAAGTATTGATACAGGACGGTAATGGCTGCAGTACTGGTTCTTACTGAAAGGAAAGGAATTTAAATATTAAACCTTAATTGGTATATTGAAATCCAGTGGAGGCTGGAATTTCTCTGGATTTCCTTGACAAAACGAGAATTTCCATATATGTTAATATATTTTTTGAAGTATTTATCACTGTATAATACTTGTAGCCATGACATCTTTATTTTTGTTTAAAAGTTAATGCTGGTTCTTGTCACTCTAGTGCGTATCAAGCATTGTCTTGTTTGAGTAATATTTCACCCTATTTTCAACATGCTGTGTATTTCTTTCAATGGTTGTACAAATTGCCTTATGTTTCTGGTAGCTTTTAATAACGTTCCTGGGTTACTCATAGCGTGTACAATTTTACTATGGTGACTTCAAAGGTGAATAAATGTTAAGTATTTTTATTTTAAAAAACTTAACTTTCTGCTTATTTGATCGGATGGGTGATGGTACTCAGATGGTGGGTGTTTCAGTGGTTACCTGAATGCGTCAGTTTTTACCCATCTTCCTGGTGCTTTGACCTGAAACGAGGAGCTGTGCAGCACCAGAGCAGCGTGATACCAGTCTTCCTGGCAGAGGAGTCCTGCAGTCAGAACTAGGGCTAAGACAGCCTGAGGGGAAAATCCAGTCCAAAAGACCCATCTTTACCACTGTGACTGGAAATAACCCGGTGGTTTAGTAGGCCAAAACTTTCCAAAGTTTACTAACATAGTTGGGTACAGACGGGCTCCTGTGAGAGCTGCCCCTGCTTGTAGAAAGCAGCAAGAGCTCTTTGTTTCTTCTCTGCTAAGACTTGCTGCTACCTCTCTCTTCACACATGCATGCTTTTTGACTGAAACGGGAGTTTCTGATACGAGTTATGATAACGACTGAGCAATAGGTGACGGAGTTCAGCCTTCTCGGATTAGTAATACTGAGCAGCTGTAATTTTTGGGGGTGTTGGGCTTAACTCTCTTAAAAAGCCATCTCATGCTCTTGTCTCCAAGGCAGATGTTTCTGTAGCACTGGTGGCACTGCTGCCTGTTAAACGGTGCAAGCCTGTTGTTCAGCCTCCCTCCCGGGCCGCCCGTCAGCCCACAGCTTGGCCCTTCAAGAGGGCATGCCCCTTCGTGGGAAGAGCACCCGGTGGGCGGCAGACTTCCTCTTGGGAAAGCTCAGCCTGGCAACTGGGTTGGCATCGCTGTGGCCGGCAGCGGCCACCCTGCTTCTCCTTCTGCTGGCCACTAGGCCTGGGGGGAAGCATGTGGCAGGGGCTGCGGCCCCGCGCTGGACAGAGCTGCGTTGTGCCGACTGGCTGCAGATGCAGGGAGAAGGACAAAAAGGGACATTCAAGGGATGGTAAGTCCCGCGGAGGCGGGAAGGAGCTGGCGGTCCTCCCCCTCGCACCGCCCGCTCTGAACAAACGTCTGCTTGTTCTCTGACTTCCAGTTCTCTAAACTCCGGCTTGGCTTCTCTCAGCAAAAGGATTAAGACCCTGCAGCACAGGACCATCATGCTCAGTTCCTCTCTTGAGTTCCCAAAGGGATGGTGCCTGCTTCAGCGGCAGCTGGATGCTCTTGGGGTCTGCCTCCAGTTCTCCTGGGTGGCCAGGAGGCTGCGGTGCCTGAAACTTTGGCTGTGGTGGGAGTGAGCTGGCTGGTGCTGGGAAGTGAAGGTAGTTTCCAAACTCTTGGCATGCTTAGGGGGATGTATGCTGAAAAGCATGGCAAAGGGCAGGGCAAGAAATGCTCTAAACAGAGGTCAAGTGTTGCATGGAAATATCCTGCTGTGGATCTCAATCTCTCTCCAATATCAAGCAGGACAAAGATAAAATACCAGTATCTTGATTTCCAGTGTAACCTGATCTGGCAGGCCCCACAAAAGCAATAGCAGAGAGGATATTATGCTGTTTTTTACAGCATACTCTGGAAAAGAGAAGAAAACAGTTTGGAAATGTCCTCGAATAAAGTCACATCAGCCTTTGGTGTAACCTTGACCCCTTACAAGGCGCAACTTGGAGACTGTCTGCCACTCTTCCTTGGCCTGGGAGAAGCTGGGAGTAGGTTTCCTCAGAGCTAGAAGAACCGGGGGTAATTTAGGAAAGCTGTAAGGCTGTCGGGAGACTGCAGCGCAGCTCAGCAGCGTAGAAGCAATGCTGCCTGTAGCTTCCTGACGCCTGGAGCTGGGCTGCTCCAGTCTCTGCCTGTGCCTGTGGGTGCTCCGCTCAGCCACCCTGAGAGCAGTGGGCTCAGGGCACAGGGCAGTAACCTGGCTTTCCCAGCTGGAGCCATGCTCCCCGAGCTGTTCTGCTGCTGTGGGGACCGTGGTGATGTAGGATTGAAGACCAGAGCTTAAATTACTGGAGTCCTATTGATTTCAGGGCAGTTTAGACTAACTTACGCTTGCATGACTCTTCTGACTTTTTAAATTTTTTTTTTTTTCAGTTTCAGCCTGACTGTCTCAATGAAGTCCTGTATTTCAATTGAAAACTGCTGCTCATCCTCTTTTTTTGCTTCAGCAAAGGGAAGCAAGATGCTGCTGTTCCTTTCTCTAAATGCAGAAGGAGAGTAGGTGGTGTTTAAGCACAAGGCTGCGTCTAATCCTCATGACGGCTTTCAGCCCTTCAGCGCTGGTGTACTTCCCGGGCAGGTGGTGGACGCGACAGGACGCTAGGTCCTACCTAGCAATTAGCACGCAGTAATTGCTGCAGGTTCCGCCGGGGCCGCAATGTACCTACGCCTGCAGAAGCCATCAGTCCTGGGTCGCTTTGAGGCACCCGAGTGCTGGGCAGTACCTCGTGCTCGAGGGGAGAGGAGAGAAGTGAAGGTGCTGGCTGAGCTGCCGCCATCGCCTGGCTGCTCATGCCCGTTCTGTGTCTTTCCTGCTCTGCGGCGTACGGAGACCTTTGCAGGGCTGAGAGGCAGAGAAGGCGGCATTGCCGGCTTACAGCGGTCTTCACAGCGGTCTTACTGGAGCCGTTAGTGTTACCCACTGGCGCTGCACCTGCTCCCCACGCGGTTCCCTTCTGAGGGCCATCCATTGCCACCACGGGAAAAGGCTGCCGTGCTGTTGCAGGAGCCCAGCTGCCGCCTTCTTAAAGGAAAGGGAAATCTATTCATTGGGCTTCTGAAGAGGGTTGAACTAGCCAGTGTGTTTCTTTTTGACTTGGAAAAAATGAGACGCTGTTAAAGCTCAAAAAATGGGAGTTGGAGAATCGTGTTATATGGCAGTTTGTGAGCTGCTTTGCTGTGGTATGCAAAAAATCTGGTCTGGCATGTCTCGCTGAAGGAATTGGTGCTGGTGCTGTGTCCTTTTCTGCCCACGCATGCTGCCGTATCAGGGGGTGCAGCAAGGGTCGTACCTGCAGGGTGATACCGAAGCACGCGTAGGACGGGAGAACCCTGTTACAAGTGACTGACTAATTGGACAGATAAAAAACCCCAGAATCATTGGAAGGAAAAAAGATCAAGTGTGTGGCATTTATTCACACAATTTTACTTCTTGTGTTCATTCAGTTTCAATAATGAAAACAAACTTCTGGGTTTCACTTCTGTTTCTCTGGCTGCCTTCTGTACCAGACTCGAGCGGGTCATCCTTGCAATGACATGATGCGGTGTGGCAGAGCAGGCACAGCTGGGAAATTACTTGCTTTCAGGTTTAAAAAGAGTCAGTGTAATTCCTTCATAAATGCTGCTGGTGTTGGGAGCACTTAAAAACGTTACCTTCAAAGTTTAACAGCTGTCCTGTCACAAATTGAAGCTCTTAAATAAGACCAGAGTTTAAAAAAAGAAGCAAAATCCTGATTTACTTGAAGTCATATGTAGGAAGTCTAAAAATCAGCTCTGTGCTGAACTAAGAAGATCATTTTGTTGGGTATTTTTCTCTGCCAGGGCTTGGTCTATTTGTTTTATTCAAATGAGATGAGGGAGGACCTGGCTTTCCTTGTCAAATAGGTCTCCATTCAAACAGGCCATTTGTTTCTGCCCAACCTATGATAAGTTTCTAGCACTGCAGCCTGTAACTGATACTCACAAATTGGCAATCTTGCACTTTCTGGATGTTCCCCCATTTTGTGTCTGAGCTGACGTGCATTACATGTTTCTGTTAGTTAAGAATTAAACCTGTTGTTTTAGTGGTCTAATTCAGTAGAGAACCATGCCAGCTATCCGGCTGACTGAAATCCATGATGTCCTGTAGTAAAAGACGCCACAGTACAGGGAATTAAAAAAGCCTCTCTGCAGAGAGCCACTGTAGGCACAGCAGAAAGTTTGTGCTCTCTGGATTTAATCCCTTTAATGATTCTGACCTGTGACAATAGTTCACTGAGGGAGTTCCTGTGTTTGACCCAACCTGCTCTTTTGTTTGTCTCTGAACAGCTCAGCACATGGTAAGTAACAGCAGGAACCCCACACCCTGCTTACAGCTTTTGGATACCGTCTCTCTTCCCCCCCCCCCCCCCCCCCCCCAAAAAAACGTGGCTTGTCCCCAGCGGGGTCTGTGGGGAGTGATGGCCTGGCTCAGTCTAACCGCGGGGAAGTAGTCCCTGCTGCATCGCACCTTGGGGAGGACCAGGTGCGGTAGCTGGAGCTCTGCTGCGGGCAGCCTGCTCTGCAGCCTGGCAGCAAAGCCAGGAGCTCTTGCTGGCACTTTTCCTTTGCAATGCATAATAGTAAAAGTGCAAAAGTGCTTGGCTTCATCAAAGCGCGAGAGAGAAAGCGCTGTCTGTGGTGTGCTGAGCTAACAGGCTGGTTGGCTTCTTCCTTGTAGCTATTCGTGTCTTTAGAAGAATCCCAGACTGTTGTAATTAATTTCTAAACATTAATTATGAAGCTTTATGATGAGCACATTGGAAACGCCTAAAATAGAGGCAGGGCCCTGTGGGTCCGGTGGGGAGTCAGTGCAGGGCAGTCAGTGTTAACTCTTGTCTCTCCGGGAGCTGCCAGCAAATGCTTACTCAGCGCCCGACCTCCTGGCACTTAGGCTGGACCCTCCTGCTCCTCAGCTGGACACAGCTGCTTTGTGCCCTCACCAGCCTGGCGCTTCCCCACCTCCCGAGAGCGGGGATGCGCTCCCCGAGGTCCCGGCAGCCTGCCTGCGGGAAGCGTGGCCGTGCCGGGATGCACCCCGCATCCCCGGCCCCGCGCGCCGGGCCGTGCCCCAGGCGACACGGCCGCGCCGCCTCAGGTGCCAAGCACAAGGCTGTGCAGGAGTGGTCATACTGGTGCTATACTGGGTGGGTGGTGGTTAGATAAGTTTCTAGTGATTATAATGCATGAGCAGGAATGAATTCCACCAGTCGGGTGTCAAATAACCTTGTAAAACAGTGGTGATGAGACCAGCGGCAGCCAAGAGCTGATGGTGCTTGACATGCAGGGCAATCGCTTGTTTCCTGATATCCAGCACGTGCACAGTGGGTACTTTGATACAGACAAGCGCTTTAAATGTTGAACCTCATTATTCTGGGAGCCGGCAAGTGATGCGGTTCCTTGAGCAGTTCATACCCAAGCTGGATGGTGGCATTTTCAAGGAGAACGTGGGATGTGGTCCCGCAGGGTGCCCACCTCTGCCGAGGAAGGCTGGATTCCTCCCTGGGCTGGATCCTGTCTCTTCAGGCAGCCCCATATGAGGTGGCACCGCTGGGCAGGGACTGTGGGCAGGAACCTGGGCTGTCGCGCAGCCGCTGCCTGCTGCGGGTGAAACCCGGCCGGGCAGAGTCAGCCCATCAGTAAGTGGATTCCATCCCAAAACTCCACAGAAACCTCTGAGCTTTCCATTCTGTGAAAAGTCTGTAAAATGTGTGCAGGGTTTGACTTCCCCCCCCCCCCCCCCCTAATTCTTACGTGCCCTGGAGAACGTGTACCTGCAGTAGCCCTGCTGGCAGTCCCAGCCTGGGCACCCCTCCGGTGCGGGGTTGCTGCTCAGCACAGGTCACACTCGGAGCCATAGCATGGGAACACAGCATCCTTAAATGTTCCTACTGCCAGTCGTGTAGGCAACTCAGCCATAGCAGCATTACCTTTCCCCTGGCCTAGAAAAAGAAAAATGAATTTCTCATAAAATCTTTCAAAAAGGGCACAAAGTAGCACAAAGCTAGCCTGAATCTTTAAAAAGAAAAAAAAAAACCCCAACTTTTCAAAATCCTCTGGGGTCTTGTGTATTATCGGTGGTGATGTTCAGAGCAGAGCAACACCTGCCACTCTGAAAGCCTTCCAGTGTTTCTTGTCTCTTTTTCCAAGAGAAGGTCTGCTCCATGGGAGGAAAAGGTTAAACGTGGGAGCAAGCAGGGCAAAAGATTATGTGGAACAGAAATCCCGGTGCTGTTTGTTCTGCCATCTGCTCTACACTCGATCCAGGGCTGTGGGTGGTTTCCCGTCGTGCTCCTGCTCCCCTCGCAGCCACACGCCTGCGGAGGGCTTTGAACTGCCTGGCCTGGCACCGCAGAGCCGGGCGAGATTCGCATCTCCTCCCTCCCAGAGGAGCTGCCCTTTGGCAGGGCGAAGCCGGGCGCCACGGCCCGGCTGCTGCACTGGGGCTGCCGCTGAGAGCCCGCTCCAGCGGCAGCCCCGAGCAGCACGGGCTTCGACGCCCTTGGCACAAACAGAGCGAGCGCCGGGGGATGCCCTGCCCGCAGGGAGAGCCCGGGCAGGGCAGCCTCTGCTTCCCCGGGACTGCTCAGCGGTCCTGTCTTTGCAGCCATGCACCAGCGGTGCGAGATGCTCGGTGCCGAGCGGGGCAGCCTGTGCCCACCACCCGCCGTCCCTGCGGCCGGCAGCGGGGCCGGCTGAGCCCCGCGCGGCTCTGTGCTGGCGCGGCGTCCTGCCGGCAGCGGGGCCTGGCACCCCCGCCGAAGCGTGGGAGGACGGAGGTGTCGCTCGTCCCCGCTTCGCGGACGAGGGACCGGAGCAGAGAGCACGACGGACCTGCTCGCCCTGCAAGAGCCTGCGAGCGGGCGGTGCTGGGGCACGCCGCGAGCCCGGTGCCCGCCGCTCGCCCTCCGCCACAGCCGGCCACAGAAAGGTGAAATCATCTCATCTCTTACCCCGGGTCCCCTCTCTGCTCTGCCCGTTCCCCCGCGCCCTGCGTTTCTGCCCCCCCGCCCGGCTGTGCGCAGGGCCGCGGGCTGCACGCCCCCCGCACCGCCCGCCGCCCCTGCTCCGCTTTCACTTGGGAATGTGACCTTGCTCTCTAGATTATTTACAGACAAAATATTGCTGCAAGCCTGTGGAAGGGTTTTCTGTTGTTGTTTTTTTTAAAAGTAAGTGACTGAATTCCACAAAAAATGAATTGTTTCAAGGAGCGTGTGGGGCCTGGCAGGAACGCTTTGCTGTGTTTGGGAACAGGCTGCCCGAAGCCGTCCCCCGGCCAGCACAGAGGCGTGAGAGGCTCTTCGTTTCCCCGGCTACAGGAAGCGATCTGCCTCCGGTTTTCTTGGAGAAACCCACCCCCTGCTTGGGGAAGGCTGCCAGGACGGGCCACCAGCATCAATGGGGCGGTGGCACGCAGGTAACCGGGACCTGGGCCACTTCCCGAGACGTGCGCGAGGCGCTGCATGGTGCTGGCTGTGGGGAAGAGCGGAAACGGGGGCCGCTTTCCGTGGGTCCCCCTCCCACGCGCTGGGAGCCGGGGCTCTCCGCTTCCCCTCGTTTGGGAGCTCCTGGGTCTGCTGTTGCACTTGCAACACGGGCTGGGTTTGCCGAGGACCTCAGACAGAGCTGTCACATCCGATCGGAAGCGGTGGTGGGCTGATTTCTTCTTTTTTGTTTTTACTGGCAGGACCAACAGCTGCCCTGTTCCCCGCTGCTGACAATTCTTCTGTCTAGCCTAACTTCTGAAAGCCTGGTGGTGGTGGTTTCCCACTGCGCAGAGACCTTAGGCCTTTGACCTTGCACCGCTGCGGTCCCCTCCGCATGGCTGCAGGAGGCCACAGAGCTGCTCGTTGTGCACGATAACGTGGGTCGTTAGGTTCGAGCAGCGTTGGTTGTTTCGGATGGGGCTGACGTGGGGTCCCTGGCCAGCGCTGGTTTCCTTACGGGGTCGACATAAGCCCTCAGGTTCCTGCAGCCAAGTGGTTGTCCCGAACAAGGCTTTGTGCTCCGCTTTTATTTAGGAGTAAGCACAGCAACTGTCAGCAGAGCTAAACTCGATCACAGCCACCGCCCTCTTTGCTGTGGAAAGAGCGCTTACACCAAAATACCGCGGTCTGGCTCCGAGCGCACCTTGGCTTGATCTCCCCCCGCAGCGAGCCGCGGCTGCTGACGGGCTGGCGGAGGCGCGCTCTGCTCCCCGCTGGAACTGGGGCTGCCGCCAGGAAATCTCCCAGCAGCTGCAGCTGCCGGGGGTGACCGCGAGGCAGACTCCCGCAGAGCCGCTCCCTGCCTGCTGTGGGCTTCGCGCCGGCCCCCCGGAGCAGCTCCAGCCTTCCCAGCTTGTGTTGGTGACGGTCTCATCCAGGCCCTCGCAGGCTGGGTGCAGGACGCGCGCCGGGCAGCAGGAGGATGCTGAGGCAGTGGAGGTGGTGCGGGTCTGGGGACCTTGACCAACCCAACAGGTTCAGCCGGCAGAGGTGGTGGTTTGGAGGCCCACCGTGGAGCAGATTGGTCTGGAACTGCTCTGGTCTGTGTACCCGTTTGGGTACTACTGAGCTACAGAGCGCTCTGTGCAAGTCATAAATGAGCATACCGGCTGTCAATAAGGGGAAAAAATCAATGGATGTTGTTTAATGAAATTCTGAAGTTTCCATTGTTGAGAAACCATGGGGATGAAGGCTGGGACAAGAAGGTCAAATGGAAAAAGGTTTATTATTTTAGTTAAATCCTTGACTTGGCTGCAGCCAGTCGGTTCAGCGGCGGGGTGGAAACGTACCAGGTGGGAGTCAAAGATACCTGCTGAGATCAAGTGCAGCGGCAGCAGGTAGAGCTAAAGGGCATCACGAGGCCACGTCTGCAGGGGCTGCTCCTCACCGACGTGCCTGCTGCCCTCTTTGCCAAGGCAGCCCCTCGCCACCTGCGCCTTCGGTAGCCGGGAATTTTTCTGAAGGAGCCGTAGTTATCGGGGCACTGAAACAGGAACAGTGCTTGGGCAGAGGGGAGCAGTTAGAGCTGCTGGGAGTGCCCACAGCTCTGCTGCTGGGCAGGCAGGTGTTTGGTGAGACCTTGCCGGAACATCAGTGGTTCCTCCCCACCTAAGCTGCCCAGTCTCCCCGAAAAGGATAGCGGGCGTGCTTGGGGCTGCCAGACCCTCCCTGCTCCCTGGGTCAGCAGGCAAACTACTGCCCCGTTCTACAGCTGTCAGCGGGGGCAATCACCAGATTTGATGACTACCTGCAAATAAGGGGCAAACTGCCACCAGCTTGGAGGGGCAGGAGGAATGCAAGCGCTGGGCACGCTCACACATGCGCTGGAGGTGGCTGGGCACCGGCTGGGAGGTAAGGGGCAGCAGGGGAAGGGCTTCTGTTCTGGAGGCTCTTCGCCAGGATTTGCAGTGTTTGCTGGATGGTGAAGCATCCTCGAGAAGGCAGTAAGGGGAAGCTCGGCTCACTGTGTCTTCTGTGGTGCGCAGCGCTCACCTCCCAATTCCCCACCCTCGCTGGCGGTAGTGCAAACCCCATCCCATTCCCCTCATCTTCTAAATGGGTGCCTTGTTTTTGAGGGGATGTCCTGATTATCCTTTTTTTGCAGCTGGGGGAAGCTGAGGCGTGCCACAGGTCTCTGCTCGTGCTGCCGGTAAGAAGAGGACCCAGCGTGCCTGACTCTGGATCCGCTCTGCATGCGTCTAGGTAGGCATAATGCTGCTCCTCGCTAACGGGGTCTCTGGCACGTTGCTTCCAGCCAAATATTACAGACTCAGCTGGCTTGAAGAACCGAGTGCGATGCAGGGGGGCGGAGCAGCCCCAGCGGGTGCCCGGGGAAGGGGTCTGGTGGGGCTGCCGGTGAGCAGCTCTCCGTGGTGTCAGACCAGCGGTGTCGGGGTAAGGCTGGGGCTTTGACGGGTGCTCGTGCCCCCTTTGAGTATGGACTTAGGCATCCTGAGTGAAGCATCTTTTCCACCTGGGTGTCCTGAAGGGTTAACGATCCCGGCAGTGGATGGATGGGTGCTAAGGAGATTGATTGCCTCCCACAAGGTACATAAAGTCTCGCCCTCCTGCAGAAACACACCACTTGTTCAGCCAGGTAAATAACTGGTTTAAAATCCCCTCTTGCAGCAGCTGACCCTACACGTGTTTATCCAAGTGACTGGAGTTGTTCCAGTCCCTCTGGTAAGTGACCTTTCCCGAATTTTTCTTTTCAAGTTGACATTTAAGAAGGGAGGGGGGAAAGTCACAGCAACAAACGGTGTTTTAACAGCGATAAAGCCATAGCCGCCAACAAAGCCAGGAAGGCCGCGCCGGAGCCCGCGCTGGCGGCTTTGCCGTCCCCGCCGGACTCCGTACGGACAGCACTGGCTTGCGTTTCCCGACCTGCTTGGTTTTGCGCGAAACGACATTTGCAGTGCCCGTGGGCCGCTCCTGCTGCTCGGGCAGGGCTGGGCTGGGCGCGGGGCAGCTCCACGGCTCCCGGGAAAGGCTCCTGGGTGCAGTTAAGTCCAAGCCAGCTGCTGGCACTCACAGTGTTAGTTCATTACTGCGATTCACATGAAGAAGGGTCTTAAATCTTCTCTGAAAACAATCTGGGTTTGGCAGCCAGTGAAGCACTTGGCTTATTTTTAAAATGGCCTGGACGATTTTGGTAAATGCTTACTGTGTGTTTGGGGGAAGTAAGACTTGCCCCTAGTTTTCATGTTCCTTGGTTCTCAGCTTCAGCACTGCTACAACTCGCCTGTCGCCCCTGGCAGTCGTTGCGCAGGGAGATATTTAAACAGTGAAGTCTCTGTGCTTTTCAGGAGGTTTAGCTCTTCAGCCCAGATGCTCAGTATATGAGCTCCTCTCCCACGCTGGGAAGTGCCGAGGGCAGCTAAGAAGGCTGCTCAGCGCTGAGGGGTTCCCCAAATCCAACTCTCCCTGTGTCCTGGCTGATGCTGTAGCCCCGGCATGCCGGCTGCCAGCCACTCCATCTCCGTTGGGCTCCGCAGGACCTCTGGGATGTGCCTGCCTTCTCCATCTGCACCGCACCCCACAGCCCTCCTGGCCTGGCCCTGCAGCCCTTATCCAGGTTTTTGGCTTAGTTGCAGATGGCAGGCAGGACCGCGAGCAGCAACCGGGCCGGGGTGTTGGCGTCTCCCCGCGATTCCCTGCTCCGGCTCCTCTTCTCTAGCGGAGTGCCGCTAGAAATGGTTTCTGCGGGGACCACCGCAGGGACGGCCAGCCCGGGGCTCTGCTCCGCGCCTGCACAGTCCTGCCTTGAGAGGAGAAATCAAAACGAGGACGTTCCAGGGCCACGTTTCCCGTAGCAGGAGCCGTAGGAGGTCCCCAGGAGGCAGCCGGCAGTGGGGGTCCCCCGGAGCTGGGGGCACCCCCGGTGTTTCTTGCAGAGGCCCCCACGGGAGCGGCTGCAAAAAGGCGCGAGGCAACGAGGGGACGGGGGCCGGCGCAGCGCTGCGGCCGTACGGGGACGTGCTGCCGGCTCAGGGTGGTGCTGGGCAGCCCCGCACCCGAGCCCCGCTGAGCGCACGGGCCTGCGGGACGGTGGCAAGCTCTGCTTTCAGCAAACTGGCGTTTCGTGACAAATGTCAGCTGAGAAACGCCGAAGCGGCTCTGTCAAGGACAGGCCTGATCTATGCGCCTGGCTTTGCGGCGATGCTGTTTCTTGGATATGATCTATTTGTGCAAGAGGAAAGAACAATAACAAAAAAAGCCCAGATAAGTCAAATAGCAAGGATGCTTTTAGCGAGCCGATAGCCAAGCCTTGCCTTTGCAGCCCACCGTGTCCCTGCGCAGCCCCAGCTCTGCTGCTGGGGAGCCGGGCACGGCCGGCGGGCGGGCTGCGGGAGCCGGGGGCCGGCAGCTCATGGGTCCCCCCGTTAAGAGTGTCCATCTGCCCCGGCTCTCCCCACTCCCCTGCCAGCCCCGGGAGGTCTCTAGTGCTGAAAATGAACGTGAGCCAGCCGAGCGTTTCTGCTGGCCTGTCACTGGAGCGATGCTTGTCTGAGGCTCTGCAGCTGCTTGGGAGCGACGGCGACTTTGGGACGTCACCCACTAAGTTACCTTTAATCTTTCACGGCAAGAATGCCTCTCTTCGCTCTTGCTCACAGCGAGCCCGGCTGCTGGCTGGCTGCAGGGTCGGTACGTGAGCCCTGGAGCGGGACTGCCTGTATCCGGAGCCTTCCTTCCCCCACGATAACGTCAGTGCTGGAGAGCAGGCAGCTATTCTGGTCCCAGGAATGCCAGCGGATGATTTCACTTTTGTTTTGTACCCGATAACCTTTCCCATCACAATGCGAGATGACGTCCGCTCTCCCTGCGCTTCCGTCTGCGAGGGGAAAGCCATTCAAGCGCCTCTGCAGGGGAAAAGAAAGAGGCAGTTTAAAAATAGCTGCCGATTGTCAATGGAGCCTGGGCAAAGGAAGGGCAAAAGCCTCTCTGTGCCGCACCGGGCACTGTGCGCCGGGATCGGCTTCGCCGGCTGAGCCCAGGCACGAGGACAGCGGCGTGGGAATATTTGCTGTGCTGGCTTTTCCCATCAGCCTCGCGGGGACGGGAAGGTCTGGGAGAGACTTTTTTCTCCACGCAGAGTCGTCCCGATGTGGGGCTCCAGGAGGGCTACAGCAACCCCCTTTGCCCCGCAGCATGGGCATAGCAATGGTGCTTTCTCCCTTCTCTGCCCCTCCTGCCCTTCTCCGAGTCCTTTCCCTGCCAGGTTTTGTGGCTGGGAGCTCCGTCAGGAGCGAGGCGAGACAAACCCACCCTGGGCCCCGGGCGAGATAAGTCTGGTCAAACCCAAATTGCTAAAGCTCAGCTCCAGTTTTTATTTCCTGTGGGGAAGGAGCTGGCTAAAGTAACTTGTTTTTTTTTTTTTTCAAGTTTCAGCCTGCGACTTCCCACGAACTGCTGACCCATCATGTGACGGGAGCCGCAGCGGGGCCGCCGCAGCGAGGTGCAGTATCGCCGGCTTATCGAGCCACCCCGCGGCCGCAGGCAAACCCCGGCGCTCAGGTAGGGACGGGCGTCCCGGCGCCCGCGTGTGCCGGGCACAGCCAGCGCCCGGGCACCAGCCCTCTGGGAAGGGGCAAAGCCCGGCGCGCTTTAAGAGGGAAGGCAGCAGGTTTAGTTACCGCTGGCCCCCTCCCCTGTGGGGCAGCGTGGCCCCTCTCGCCAGCGCCCGTCCTGCCCTTCAAATACGTTCTAGGCCCTTTTGTGAGCTCTTTCTTGGCCAGTGGGCTGGCTACCTGGGCTCCCGTTTGATCAGTCCCTTTGCTCAGTGGGAGGTTTTTGCTCAGTCCCCCAAGCACACGACTTACAGCGTGGCTTCAAACCTGCCCTTGCCCTTCCTGAGCTGCAGCCTGTTTACAAAACAGTGGCTGAGGGCTTCTGTTTATCCTTATGCACACATTACACTCAGAGTTGCTAAACAGGCAAAGCCAAAATGAGTGTCATCTGAGTTTTCTTTAATTAGAATAAGATCCTGATGAATCATGAGGCTCTTTACCTCAAGGATGCACCAAGAATTGACTTTGGCAGCAGACATCAAGGTACAGCAGTCAGCGGGGCTCGCTCGCTGCGTTGACATCTGCTGGAAAGACTTGTTTTTCCCTCCCTAGTCACATGCTAACTTGTGATCTGATCATGAGATGCAAAGGATAACCTTCCAGTATTTATTTTTCTCATCTGGAATTCTAAAAGGCAGAGGAGAAGAGAAAAAGCAGTGTAAGGGGAAAAAAAAAGAACCAAACCCCTCGCCTCTTCTGGTTAGCGTTGCGCTGGGCTTGCTGCTGGGACGGGGCAGGAGAGGGTCCCCAGCGCGATGGGCTGCGCAGGCGCCCGCTGCAGCCGTGACGGACACTGTCGGCATGGGGAGAGCATCGGTGCAGGCAGAGCGATGGTCGCTGGTGTGTTCAGCCACATAGACATCCCCCCTGCAGCAGGAGCGCACGCGTGTGCAGGCAGAGGCGGGCAGGGGATGCCTGTCCCAGGGTGACCTGCGCCGGCACGGGGCGGGGGGAGCTTGTCCTCCCCCGCTGGCTGCCCAAAGCTGGCCCTGTGCCATCCTTCAACATGAAACGTGCATGTTTGATTATAAATGTCAAAGTAACATTTTTTATAGCAGTATCCCGATGTAATCAACTAAGCAGGTGGGGTTATCTGATCCGTGCTCTAGTCCAAAGGTTTATAGCAAGCCCAGCTGCAAGACTAAACCAGAATCACCCTCAGATAAAATCCCCCATATAATCTTTGGGGAATTTTGCTGGTGCAGCTCGGGTATGTTTACTTCTGTGAGGTGGTGCCTACCAAGCACCAAAACCCCCAGACACCCCCTGTGGTGCTTTCAGCAGCCCCCCGGAGCCGGGGGCTGCTGGGGAACCAGCGTGCAGGCTGCCGGCGCCTTTGCCGTGCGAGGAGCTCCTGCTGAAGAGAGACCGAGGCGAAGCGGCGTGGCGGGTGGTTTGTGTTCCGAGGCGGGAGGCGTGCCCTGCCGACTGCCGGGTCTGAGACCGGGGGTTGCTGCCCACGGCTTGCGTACGTGCAGCAAACCTGACGTACGCGTGCCGTGGGATGACTCTGGGAATGGCAGATTGAGATCAGCAGTCTGTGTCTGTCTGTGCATCTGTCTGTCTGTCCATCTGTTCAGTGCTGAGAGCAGCTACGCAGAGCTGGGAAATGCAGCGGGCCATGGCCATACTTTCCAAAATTCCATCACCACGGGATGGCCCGGGCCGCACGCCCGCCGGGCAGCCACGTGCGGGGTGACCGGCCCGGCGCCATCCCCGGGTTACTCAGTGCTTCACCTCTGGTACTGCCGAGCAATTGTGCGCTGTGCCAGCGTCCCGCGCTGCCGAGGCGTGCCACCCTGCGCTGGTGGGTCCCCCGGAGGTTCCCTGTGCACCCAGGCCCAGGGTGGGGAGCGGGGAGCGCGGGAAGGCAAGGGCCGCGTCTGCAGCTACAGCTCAGCGCGGGAGAGGAGGGGCTGAAGCAGAAAGGCTCTTGCAGCTTCCTTCAAAACTAAAAGGCCCCATAATACTTCAGGAGGCTGGCGGCACCAACGAGCCGCTGCGGAGCGCTCCGTCCTGGGGGCTGTCGGCGCATGCTGAGCTGGCCGCTCTGCAGAGGCGGAGGAAGGGGAGATGCTTCCCTCAGCCAGCGCTAACCGCGTTACGAAAGCACCGCCTGCAAGAGCAGCGAGCCCGGCCGCAGCCCGACCACAGCTATTTCGGTGCCGAGGGAGGGCTGAGCGCGGAGGTGCTGCCAGTAAAAACGCACACGGGTGTCAAGTGGGGACGGGAGGAGGCGGGACGGAGGGGCGCAGCCAAAGGGCACCCCAGCTAATGGGGGTTATCCCACGAAGGGGTGGTGTCTGCCGGGCGCCTTCCGTGGGCTGAATGGCATTTTGACTGTGGCAGGAAGGTAGACGTTGTCATTTCAGGGGGGATGGCTGAATGATGGGTTTGCAGCGAGCAGCGGATAAACTCCGTCCTGCGAGGCGTTTGTGAGAGAGGCTAGGGATAGCTGGGACCTGATACAGTCCCTAGACTCAAAGCCGGGGAAGCATGAACAGGAGATGATTTTAAATTAAAACCAAAGCAGTCCGTAATAGACAGCTGTCTCTGGTAAGCAGAGTTATTTCTGATTTCAGGTTTTGAGAAGTCTTGAAACTGTTTAGGTCCAAGTTGTGTGTCTCCTGCTACTACATGTGCTTTACTTTGCAGTGTCCTAATCCAGCCTCCCATTGCCCCGCTTAGTGCAAAGACCAATTTTTTTATTCCAAAAAGCAAACTATCCTCTCTCCTTAGGCAAATATTTCTGTGGCCTCTGCAACAGCATTAGCCAGAGATGGTTGCGGGCACTGTGATGGCCTGACGAGGGGGTTGGCGCGCAGTCACCGGTGGTACATGCAGGAGAGCGGCATACCTGCCTGCGGCTCATGGGCGTTTGGGAGGAGTTTGGGTCTTCTGGATGGGGCTGACCTGTCTCTGTGCCCCAGGGGCATCTCTCAGCGCTGCGGTTTCCCGGTTCGCCAGCCCTTTGCCTGTCCCTAACGAAATTAGAGCCGGCCTGACCCAGAAAGCTGGATGCAGCAGCGATCAATAGTGATGGTAATTGGTTGGCAGCGCTGCCTGGAGGCTCTTGGCGTCTCAGTCCCAAAATAAATAAATGGCTTCAGAAAACATGTAGGCAGTCTGGCTCCGGTGGCTGGGGCATCGGCTAGCGGGGGCTTCAGCCTGTGGTCCAAGGGCCACAGAGGGCAAGGCTGCTGGCAGAGGGCTGGGTTCACCGTGCCCCATTCCTGGTGAATGACTTCGGTCCTTCTGGTCTCTCTTACCGGCCACGGTGCGTCTCTGGTGGTTTTTGCTGTGCAAGGAGCTCGCTCTGCAGCGCGGAAAGCTCGGGGGGTGCCGCGGGAGGGGACACACTCAGACGCAGCCCTGGGCATGATCAGCCGGTGTGTGAGTGCCTGGGGAAGGGGCTGCATCCGCTCATCCCTGAGCGCAGTGTAGGTACGTGCTCCTGGAGAAGAAAGCAGTCCCCGTCTTTAAGGAAATAAACAAATCCCAAAGAACATCCTTTTGAGTGGCCCTCTCCTGCCCACTCACGTCCCCAAGGGACAATGAGGGCTTTGTAACTGCCCAGGACTCGGGAACCAAAACAACCTTGGTATGAGCTCAGCAGCTGTAAATCAGCAGGCTCTACTGGGTGCTATTGCTAGGGTGAATTTAGTGCCGATTGCTTTGATCTGAAATGCTTTTATTTCGTACCCTCTACAAAGATAGCCACAAGGTCAGACTAATGGCTGATACATGAAAAACGCATGTGGTCTTTATTGATTTTGCAGTGATTAATGATTCAAAGGGAAGGCCGGTGATTCATGCAAACGAACGGTGCCTGGGAATGAGCAATGCTGACCGAGGCAGCCTTTTAACTGCATTACGCAGCCTGCTTCCCGCTGCTCAGGGGTTCCAGCGCCGCTCTCATGGATGTCCTCGCACCGGGCACGCACCCATTTGTACACAGTGAGCTCCCACACCCGCGTCCGAGTTCCGTTCGCCTTGCTTTTGCTGACCATTTTGGAAGGGGATCAAAGTAACTGAACCTAAACCCTTACTGTAGTCTTGTTGAGAAAGTGTCTTGAAGCTTTGCGGCTTTGGTCCCAGGTTGTCCAAGAAGAGAGCCCTTCAGCAGGGTACGGCGCAGCGCCTTGCCCCGGCTCACGTCAGGAGGCGTCGCGGCAGAGCGCCCGCAGGAGGCGTCCCCCGCGTTCAGCCCTTTGGTGACCGGCGTGCGATCTCTCAGTAAAGGAGCTTCAGAGCTGTTGGCTGTGATTAGCCTTGCAGGCCATGGTTTTTGAAACGCTTTTCCACCCCTGTGAGCATGTGGGACTCCCCAGAGGCTGCCGAGCCGTGGCCATGGGCCGGGTGCTCTCCTCCTGCAGGCCCCCGCCCCAGCCCACCCCGCGCCCAGGGACCGCAGCCCCCAGTTCGCTCTGTGCCACAGATGCAGCTGGAAACTGCGTGGGGAAGTCATCCTAGTCCTGGAGGGGGAAATCAGGCCCTGTTTGAAGGCTCTGGGCAGCGGTTATGCAACTTTCCTATCTGCTGTTTGAGAAAACACCCCCCTCCTGGCTGTTTCAGCCTTGTGACTATGACTAAAGTCATCGTGTTGCCACCAAGGCTCCTTCTGCTGGGCTCACTGCTTTTACACTGGCTGTCTCGCTGAGCGGGCTAGGGACCTGCTGCATCTCTTGGGGACTGAAAACTCGCTGCGGTTTGGGTTCCCCGTGTTGCCAGCTCTACTGCTTTTTCTTCTCTCTTGCAGTTGCCGATGTCCTGCCCTTACTTTCTCTCTTGGGCAGTGTCGTGGAGGAGGAGATGCTCTGCTGTAAGAGCAATGGCTCGGTCGCGGCGGTCACCCTCCTGGGGCCATGCATCCACCGCAGCCGCCGGGGCCAGTGCGCACGGCGGCACAGGCAGCGGCACAGGGGTGAGGCGGGAGGGGAAGCACCACCACGGTGGGGGTTTCTTCAGCTTTGTTCCATGCGGATGGACCTGGGGGGAGGAATTTCAGAGCCGGCGGTGGTACCCACGTGAGCAGCCCCCACGCCGCCGCAGCCAGGGCACCCTGCCCAGCACGCCGGGGCGTGCCACCCCCGGGTAAGTGCGCGAGAAAATGCTGCCGGTGGCACACCGAGGTGAAAATGTCCACCCTGCGAGCGGCTGCGGGTGCTCACGCTCTCACCCTTCGCTCTGCCCGCCATTAGCACACGTGCTGACCGGCCCCACACGCCCGACGCTGGCTCCGGCTGCAGTTGGTGACAGTCCCGGGAGGGGTCTCCGTCCCCATTCAGGAGCGGCCGAGGGCTGCCGGCCCCCTCCAAGGGACATTTTGGGGGGTTGGCCCCGCTGCCGCCCCACCGCCTGGCAGGAGAGGGCGGGAAGCATCGCAGGGAGGCACACAGCGAGACACTGTGCGCTCCCAAATTAGCTGCCAGGCCAGGTTGGTTTTCCTGTTTACTCCCTAAGTGGAAAATAGGAAGACAGTAAAAAACCTCATCCCCTGGGCTATAAAAAGATCTTGTTGTGTGCGCACAGGAATTTTACCTTCTTTTCATTTTTCTTCCCGTCTAGCAGAGCCTCGGTGGCGCCAGGTGTGTGGCGTGGGCTGCAGTGCCGGTAACGCAAGTGAAGGGGATGCTGGCAACAGCAGCTCCTCTGCTGGAGATACTTCTTCTTGGGCAGGGGCCGGGCCCGTTCACCAACCTGCCGGTGAACAGGGGTATCGGGGTTTCACGAAGCACGAGGGTCACAGAGAACACATACGGGGTTCGTGTTTGTTGTGCTGGGGACACGAAGCCCCCACCGGCCGGCACTGACCCCGCCGGGGCGCAAGGCAGCTGATGGCTGCGCGCCGCCCCAAAGAGCGGGACAGAAGGCGAGGAAACCACGTCATCGCTACAGCGTCTCATGGGCAGGTTGCAAAAAAAAGGTCGGCTGGGTGGGTTTGGCAAGTGGGAGCGAGGCGTCGGAGCAGATAAGGTACTGCCATGCCGGAGAACTGGCTGGGCTGCGTTTTGGGTTTACAGCATCAGGATGAGTTATTTGGATCCCAAACCCTGCAAGCCAGAGAGGTTACTAAACCTTGTTTGCCTCAGATTGTTTGTCCAAAAAGATACCGAGAGATGAACTCTTTCTTCCCTTCGTAATTGGCCACAATCTTATCTGAAGCTTCCAAAGTGTCCTAGAGACTCCTCAAGGAGATAACCAAACAAAAAAGAAGTCCAAGAGCATTTATTTCTGAGACTTAAGACAGGGGAATAGCACAAGCTGCTTGGCCAGCTTTGCTCACCCTTATTTGTCACAAAGAGACGGAAATGACGCCCAGAGCTGCCGGTGTCTTGCTTAGGTACTGGCTGAGCTTTCTTGCCTCCTTGCTCCTCTGGGATAACTGGAGCTGTTTTGAGGAGTAGAGTCTCAGAGTTGATTTAGCTAATAACTAGAAAAAAATACTGCGTGAGAGCGGTAGGCTACAGCAGCCCATGTCTCAGGCGTCCAGCTGTCCAGGCCAGCGTGGTTTAACTGTGCCCCACCAAAGAGTATTTTTGGTGTGTTTGTCGTAGATCTGTGGATATCCTTCAGGCAAGAGGCTTTCTCATGGATCCGGTGGTGGTTTTTTGCTCTGCATGGTTTGTGGCTGCTCACTTGCGAGAGAAGCCTCTAACATGGACTCACCATGGACTCAAGAGGAGTCTCACCATGGACTTTGAAAAGTATGTACAATTGTAAAAATGCCCCTGAAACATAGTATTTCCTTTAAAGTTCAGTGTCTGTGTGCCTGACTGGTTGCAGCTGG
Organism: Phaethon aethereus; assembly: GCF_964289735.1. Classification (NCBI taxonomy): domain Eukaryota; kingdom Metazoa; phylum Chordata; class Aves; order Phaethontiformes; family Phaethontidae; genus Phaethon; species Phaethon aethereus. Next base: position 13,727,608 of record NC_138588.1, on the reverse strand, counting down.
TCTTGCCATAGAAGATTTTACAGACTGTGGCTCTTTTGGGGGTTCTGTTTCTGCTGGAGCCACCCCTCGTTGTCCGTTTGAAGCAGCTGAGTGTGATTTGTGATGTTGCCCCCGCAGCCCAAGGATCCCCCCGCACGCTCACGGCCGCGTGGGCTCGCCGGCAAGCGGGGACGTCGCACGAGGGCCGGTGATCGGGAGCAGACCTTGTGGCTCCGAGGTGGCTCTGTCCCCGCCGCGCGTCTCGCCCCCGGCGGCGGCGAAGCTGCTGTGCTGCGCGCCCCTTCCCTCGCTGAGGGTCTCTGCTGGGGGGGGTGTGGGCACCAGAACGGGAGGTGCCATCCCAGCAGCACTCGACTGGGCCCTACTGGGGAGCGCTTCCACTCAGGGGTCTTTGCTCAGAAATGGGATGAGCCCTGTTAGTTCCACGAGGCTCCAGCATGGCCCCCACGGCTGGTTCAACTGCTGCGTCCCACCCCTGAGTCTGTCTTAGCTTTAGCTGTGATTTTTGTATTTGTCCGTAGCAAATCATTTCCTGCGTGTCCAGTGAGCCTGGCTCTGCAGCCGGGACCTGGATTCTGTGTTAACTATGGTGGTTTTGTCCAGGTCATTGATTAAAAATGTGAAATTTCAAAGAGGGAAGAAGAAATTTCTTCTCTGCCGAAGTGTCTGCCTGATGCTGGTTCACAACTTAGAAGGCGTTTTCAGACCTGTGACTTGGCCAGGTTTTGCCACAGTTACGTGCTATATCACCTTTTAGATTATTCTAGTTCTCAGTCAAAATGCAATAGCAAGTACGAGGTGTACCGGTGTGTTAAGCACCCCGTATCAACACCACAGCGAGTTACTGTGACCAGATCTGTTTTCTGTCAACCTTTCTTGATTAGCAGAAATCAACCATTTAAGGGAGGGGAACTGAATTAATCAGTGTGTGCCTGGGCTCTGGGTCATGGTGACTCGCCTTTGGCATTATCCTGTTTACTCTTTCAAAATACTTTTCTTTCGGATGAGTCCCTCGGCAGCTGGAGCATGGGCAGGACACACGGCCGCTCCCCGTGCCAGCGCGGACGTCCTCAATTAGTCCAGGTACAACGTGTATTTTAGGAACAAACAAAGCGGATGCGAAGGATACGTCAATGTTGGATTCTTCTGAGCAAAGCAAACTAACGGGACGAATGGGCAGTTTGCTACCCTGCTGTAATGATTTTGTTAATACAAACCAGTTCAGAGGCAGTAAGGACACTCTGTCCGAGCAAAATTATTTTTTTCTACCGTTTTGCTCGCCCGCGGCAAGCCCTTGGGCGGCTGCTAGCGAGGCTCTTCCCCAGCCGGCGAGCGTGCGCTTCGCTTTGGTGTGCTCAGCCCCGTGCTCCACCGGGGCTCGTTACCCCCGCTGCCGAGCCGCAGCCGTGCCCCCCGGGACCGGGGCCACCCGCAGCGCAGGTCACCTCCGAGGCAGCGCGGCCGAGACCCTTGCGCGGGCCGCGGAGGAAGCAAGGCAGCCGCAGGCGGCGGCTGGCGGCTGGGCGCGGGCGGCGCGGCTCGCTTGCGCCGCAGGAGCGCAGGCGGCCGGCGCGGCGGAGTTAAACCCCTTAGCCTGACTCTGCTAAAAACCCGCGGCGCACGGCTTGTGTGCACAGGCTGCTCCAGGTCGCCTGGGGTTTACCACACGTTTCCATCGTGCTTGCAAAACGCTGCTATCACAAATTGCAAAAGCCGACCTCATCCTCATCTGATCAGAGCGAAACCAGCACAGCTCTGCACGACGTCGCCAGCGTGTCCGGTCTGCTGAGCGCTCCTGCAGGGCACATGGTTCTTGCTCAGAGGTGCTTCAGTTTGCTGCTTCGGGATTTATTTTTTTCCTTGCAGACCCCTTGGGCTTGGCCCGTGAAAGCAGTTGGTAACCACTGCAGCCAGGGTACTCGCGGCCTTAGCTGCCGGCCGTGACACGGCTTCTTGCAGCAAAGCCGAGGGTGTCAGGCAGCCTGTGCTGGGCTGCTCCTGAGCCACCACAGCCACGGCCGGAGCTGACTGCGAAGCCCATCCCGGCCTCCTCCCCGCCGTCCCCTCGGGCGTGCAGCACCCCTCTCGGGGCCGCCCTGTCCCGCTGGGGCAAGGAGAGCAGGGCACCCGCTATCTCCCCACCGCCGGTGCCTGTGTTTCGCCCCGATAGCTCCTTCTGTCCCGATAGCTCCTTCTGTCCCGATAGCTCCTTCTGTCCCAGCCCTTGTCTCCGCAATGGGGTGACGGCGCGGATGAGGTCCAGCAGGCAGGCAGTCTGAGAGGCCTGGGTATGTCCCAGGAGCAAAGCTGCTGGTTAAGAATACTATGTTTAATAACTATTACAAATCCCGGAGGCTATTTAACACAAGCCCGAGGCACTGCATGGCTTACCGGCACCACTCCCTGCAGCAGAGCGCTTCTGCGTGCCGCTGCGCTATGGTATGGCTGAGGTGGAGGATGGCACGTGCAAAATCTTGGGGAGCACTGCAGTTCTCTCTCACTAGAGCTTACCAAGCGTCTGCGGCTGTAAGTGAGCCAAGCCAGAGCTCAGCCCCGTCCAGCGGCCGCAGCCCTCCTGGGCGAGCTGCCGGCCGCGGCTCTGTGGGCGGCTGGCCCGCAGGGCAGTGCTGGCGAGCGGGAAGCCCAGGTAACGTGCGCTAGAAATGAGGGCTTTCACAAAACGCTGTAACGATTCGCAGCACCAAGTTACAGCCGCGCTCTGCCTGCACCCATAGCGTGCATCGGGGCAGAGTTACCCAGATCCGTCCCGCCGCCGCTGCGATGGTAGAGCGTCTGCGTCGAGGGCCGGCGCGGGGCCGTCAGCGCTGCAGGATGCAGCTCCCCGCCTTCAAATGCCCCGTCGTACAGCGGGATCGTGTGGTGTATCTTGCACCAGTAATCAAGTGACTCCAGAAAGCAGAACATGAAAGTGCTTTGGCAATGCCAAAAGCAAAACTTGAGGAAAAAGATTTCCTCTCCCCTTGTCCTATCAAAGTTCGATATTGCGCAGATGATCTGAAGCACTTTTCCGAAGTGCTAAAGGGAATGCCTGTGGGACACGGGCATTTCACATTGGGTACAGGGATCTTCTGCTTCTAAAATAGATGAGACACTTCACAGGGGAGTCTATAGACTTTCCAGACAAGAGTTAATGGCAGAAACCTGATCTTGTTGGAGGCTGGCTGTAGGAAATGCAATAGCTAATGGCTAGTCTTGGTGTTCTGCTGCGCTTTGTACTTAAAAGTATGTGTTTTGTCGGGACGGGTGAAGGGAAGTTGAACTTTAAAGGCTTGTCTTGCTGTAGCAGGAGGCCTCCAGGCGGATGTCGGGCTTGATTCCAGCCCAGGTCACAGTGCTGGGCAGAGGCTGGGGTGGTCCCACCACTCTCTCAAATTCTTAGTTTTTCACCCTTTCCTTTTTGCTGGCTCAAAGAAGATCTTACCCGCTCGCAGGGAGTTAATTTCTGAAGGCCTTTAGTGCTTTGCCTGGGTGCCTTTGGCACTGGCTGTGCAGGCACGGCAGGCAGGCGTTTTTGCTTTGTCCTGTGGGAGGGAGCCCACCCGCGAGTGCCAGCTTTCTGGGGTGCTGCTCTCGGCAACGCCAGGCTTCACCCAGCTGCGCGGCGTGCAGCGGCTGCGGTCTCTGAGCCTCTTGCCTGGGCACGTGGATATACGCACCACACAGGGCAGGAAGAAACCAACGCTGCCCTGACACAATCAGTGTTTCTAAGTGAACACTGGGCTCGTATTTCCATTCCCACCTGTCACCTATGTCAGCTCACTCCTAGATGACATCAGAATGTAACTAAACGAGGAGAGTGCTTTGTTTGGCATTACACAGCCAGGAAGCAGCAGCTAAGTGTCTGCATTACACGGCTTTGAACACCTCCGCTCTTGGCGGAGCTGGCCCAGGCATGGATGCGAACTGGCCCTCTCGGGATCGGGCTCCGCAGCAGTACGGCTTCCTGCGGGCTGCAGCCACCGCCCGGCCCTCCACCCCTGCCTCCCGCTGTCCCTGCCCCCTTCCATCCCTCCATCTCTGGCTCTCTCCATCCCTCCATCCCTGCCTCCCGCTGTCCCTGCCCCCCCCTTCCATCCCTCCATCTCTGGCTCTCTCCATCCCTCCATCCCTGCCTCCCGCTGTCCCTGCCCCCCCCTTCCATCCCTCCATCTCTGGCTCTCTCCATCCCTCCACCCCGTCCCTCTCCTTCCCTCTGCCGCTGCCTCCTTCCCTCCCTTCCCCGGGCGGCTGGGGCGGTGGGTGGCACCGACACCCTGCGGGGCTGCAGGGATGTGCATCTGCGGTAAGAGCGCGGGAGCCAGCTCCCACAGCCTGCTTGTTCTGGAGAGGTGAAATAAGTAGCATGGCCTGTATGTAGAAACAATGTATATACGCACACACGCATCGTTTCTATAGACACACACACACGTGTGTGTATATACACACATAAACATATGTGTATATGTATGTAAATTCTGTACATATACGTGCATATTTACACACATAAATATGTACATGCATGTGTGTATACGTGCATGCATATGTATATGTGTATGTTATACACATATGCATATACACATGTACATGTGTATGTACACACACATATATACACGTATATGTGTATATATACATATATGCATATGTGTGTATTTGTAAGTTATGTACATATGCATGCATATATATATACACATATATGTATATGTGTGTACATACACACATATGCATATATGTACGTATATAAGTTATATACATATGCGTGCATACACACATATATGCATACGTGTATATATACACATATATAGACGTGTGTATATATACACGTATGCATATATGTGTGTATATGTATATGTTATATATGTATGCATGCATATACACATATGCGTATGTGTGTGTAGATACACACACATATAAACACACATACATGTGTGTATCTACACACATATGCATACATGTATGTATACATGTATGAGTTACATATGCGTGCATATACACATATACATGTATATATGTGTGTATATACGCACACATATATACACATATATGCATATAAGTTATATATATGCGCATGCATATACACACCTATGCATACATGTGTGTATATACAGACAGACGTGTATATATATATATGACGTCTATAACGACTGTATGTATTCAGTTGGAACGTGCGTGTGCCGGTGCGTAGCGTGACGCACATCCGAAGCCCGCAGCACGCGAGCCGCAGCGCCCGGCCAGGGCCGCGCGGCGCCGCTCTGCGGGGCCGTTCTGCGGGGCCGCTCTGCGGGGCCGTTCTGCGGGGCCGCTCTGCGGGGCCGCTCTGCGGGGCCGTTCTGCGGGGCCGTTCTGCGGGGCCGCCCCGCCCCGCCCGCGTGCGGCGGCCGCTGCGGGCCGCGTGCGCGTCCCCGGCCCGCGGGGCGTCGCTGTTGGCCGGGTCGCTCCCCGGTGAAGTCCCGGTTTGATGAAGGGGTGAGAGGATGGCCATGCTAGACGGCTTTTAGAAGGTTAATACTTAACATCTTCTGCCAATCAGCTTTAAAATATATAATGGAGAAACGGGAAGAAAAATACCTTCTTCTGGCAAAGTACTCAATTTCCAAATTTATCGCTTTTAGAAATGATTTTTCACATATACACATCTTGCACCTCGTTGCAGTCGCTCTGCTTATGCTTTCATAGCAGATAATATCCTAATGACTTGTAAAATTGAAGTCGTTCGGGAAATGTTCGCTGTGCCTGGGAGGAGCGAGGGGCAAAAGACCCCGAGGCAAAGCAGGGGGTGTCCCGGCTTGGACGGGACCCGCACGCCGCAGCCGTGCGGTGCATGTGGCGTGGGAGCGGAGCAGCCTGGTGCGGTGGGTGTGGGCACGGCCACGCAGCCCGGAGGGGGCATTGCAGAGCTGCCGCTTGCTTGCCTCCTCCCAGGCTTGAGTTTCGGGCCGAGCGAGGCGGGGCACCCCCTGTGGGTGTCCAAATGGTTCCCAGGGTGATGGCTTAGGTTGGCTTTGGGGAGCAGCTGCAGGGTGACGAGAGCGCTGCCTTGCAGAACAGTTGTAATAAATGATTTGGTTTGATCTCATTTGAACTGAAACAAGCTAAAAAAAACCACCCCAACCCCACAGAGCACAACGCAGCAGCCGTGGATCTACGCCTGCTGCTCATTTCATGGCATTGTACGAGTGTGGAAAAGCTGCTCGAGCTCCGGCGTGTGCCAAAGCACAGGGGTTGCTCTGGACGTGTGGGGCCATGGCATCGCCCCCCGTTAGTGAGATCCCCACCAGACGCAAACCCTCCCCATCACTTCAGCTAACACTCTCCTCCTGAGAAACAGCTAATCTTCGCCTGCCTCAGCCTTTCCCAACACATCCTGGTTCACAAGTTCAGCGGCTTCAAAGTTGCATCTGATCATTAACCCTGAAAGATCAGAGATTACTGAAGAGTTTAAACTGCATGTTTGAGATGGCTGAGAGGCACAAAGTTCAGGCACAAATCTGCGCCCAAATCCCAAGACAATCTTCCCAAGGTTCAAGAAACAGATGCAGATGGAGCATTTCGGTTCAGCTGTGTGATGCCTGAGCATCGTGTAGGGCTGCGTCTTCATTTCTTTTTAAAGTTGCTTTCATGCAGGTACTATTTCAAAAGTGACCGTGAGTTCTGGGTGCTTCTGGCTGTGCGGTCTGTGGTGAGTGTGGCCGGGCTTACAGCTCGCGGGGACTTCAGCCAGAGAGACCAGAGAGTCCAAGTAAAAGCCCTGCAAGTCACAGTTCTTCATTTATGCCAGAGACTTTTCTAGAAAAATACTTTTTTTTTGTGCATTTTCTCTGTCACTTCTAGTCCTGATAAAATAGTTAGAGAAGAAAGTGCTGGTTTATGACCGTGTTATACATAAAAACAACAGCAGAAGACAGAAGCTCCATCTTTTTCCAGTTTGTTGTTATTGCCATGAGATGGCCTTTGGTATCAGAACCACAGGGAAACTTTGGTTGGAAGATGCCTCCTGAGGCAATCAGGCCCTCCCTCTTGCTCAGCATGGATCCAGCTCCATCGAGCTGCGCAGCGGCCAACGAGCCCCTTGAGCCTGAGCAGTGTGAACCACGGCACTGCAGTAGCTATCTCGGAAGGATCTGAACAAGTGCTGCGGAGCAAAGTCATCGGCATTCTCCTTGATGGGATTTAATCCTAATGCAACTCATTAGTCTTCAGGGTGGAAGTCCTGAACCTGATGGTCCCAAAGGATTAATTTAAGTCTAAATTCCTTACGAATAGCCTCAAAGAACAGGAGGTGAAGGTCACGTAGTGAAGGAGGCTCATCAACACAGCCCCGTCTGTAATGCCTGCTCCTGCTGTGGGTAGAGGTCCAGCCCCAGATGCCCCCAGGACAAAGCTGGTAAAGGGCCAAGCCTTCAAGCCCTTCTGGTGCTGATACTCCTGGAAGTCAGTAAGGGGTCTGCTCCAGGTGGAGTGGAGCCCTCATCTCATTGCTCATGAGAAACCACCAACTCAGCCAGAGTCAAGCACGAGCCGAGGTTGTTGCTGGTTTTGTTGTTTTCAGCTGTTCAGGTTGCTGCTGCTCAGTGAAGTCGGATCAGCGGATGAGGCTGGAGCCCCACAGCGCAGGTGCTCCATCAAGAGCCGATGGAAACACAGGCTGAGCTGGCCAAGAGCAAGCGATGCCAGCTGACGAGCAAGCGCCGCTCTCGGCTGCACATGGAGGCACCATCTCCTGCTTTGCTTCGCACCTGAGCCGGGGGCGCGGGGCTGCGCCCGGCCAGAGCCCCGGCGGCAGCAGGGCCAGCCTGCAGAGCGTGAGAGCGTGGTGGCCAGCCTCTCACCACACCAGGCACAAGGGCGTAGCTCCATGTCATCTTTTGTCTTTCATCTCCTAAAATTGTCCCACGTTGCCCGAGCGGCCTGGCACGTTTTCAGTACCGAAAACCAGATGTTGCCAATTTTCCAGTGGTTGTTCTTGGTGCTTCACGCTGTTACTTTAACAGAAGTATGCATGTCATGCCTCTTGCAAAAACAGATAGATAGGATTTACTCCCTTAACCAGGGTCAGCTCTGTTTTCAGCTGCCTTCCTCTCCACAGAGATGTCTATCTAATCTAGCTCAGAATTGTTGCTGTCAGCTTTCCACGGCACGAACTCAGCAGCACCCTCCACCCTCCAGCAACGCGCAGACCTCTCCCAGCCACTTGCTACCTGGCCGCCAAGCAGCTGCTTGGTTCGTGCCTGCAAAAATACTCGCCTGATTTTTTTTGCCACTAAAATGACTGTCTTTTTCGATCTGCAGTTTTAGTCATTAAAGCCAGGGTTTAGTCACCAGCTCGGTGCTCTTACCCGGCCGCAAGCGCAGTACTGCACACTTGATGCAGGCTGTTAACAGAAGCCCTCAAACCTGTCCTACGGCTCCCTCCAGCACCCTGCCTTTCTGCAGCAAAAAAGTATTTTTTTTTAGTTCAGGGGCATGGAAGAAGGCTGGGAAGAAGCACAGCATTAAAAATAAGCTAACAGAGCACAGTAGGACAAGTCTGGTAAGTGACCAGAGCTGCCACCCAGCAGCACACAGAGTGGCCAAATGAAGGCCCCTACCAGCATCTCCGAGATGTCCAAAGAAACGGTGCAGCCGCACGGACCGAGGCTTGCCGAGGGCTGCTGCCAGGACCTGCTGCTTAAGCTGGCTTAGGTTTTAATGAGCGTGGCTCATAGTCGTACATACACCTTCACGCTGAGTGCCCCGTCGCCCAGCTTTGAACCAGGAAAAATAAGCAAAATTCTTCTAGCCGTTTTCTTAGCTTTTTTTTTCCCCCCATACTTACTGGAAAAATAAAGCGGCACATTAATAACCACCTTCTCAGAAATATAGCAAAACAAGGGCCAATGACTGGAACCAAAGTTTAGTTTCCTTAATGAATTGCTAGCGCAACTGCCAGTAGGGAAAGAGCTTGCTACGTGTTCACAAGCACGATGCTTCAGGCTGCCTTTCGTTCTGCCTTATTTTGAAAGCCCCAGAGAAAAGCGACAGCTACCTCTGGAAGAGCCCAGCCGGGTACTGCCGTATACTGGGACGCTGCACAGTCAAGGCTGTGAAACGCAGACACAGAGTGGGAAATGCACTGTATTCCCTCGATTCGGCGGGGCAAACAGTCACTATCGCCCCGCGGGGCTCTGCGGCACCGCACCCGAGCGCGGTGCGGCAGACGCGGCGGCCTCCGCCTGCGTTGCCAGGAGCGGGAGGCTTGGGAGAAAAGCGCCATGAGCGCAACCGCCGGGTTGCGCTGGGCGAAGGCGGCGGGGCTCAGGCGGCGTTGCAGGGCCTGCGGCGAGCGTCGGCGTCGGGCTCCGGAAGGATCAAGCGCTGGTGGCACAAGAGCCCGGTGCCACTGCCCGGGTCTCCTGCGTACAGTGCTCTGCCCAGGCTGAGCTCTACTTCATACGTGTGGATGTATATCTACATACATTACATGTCTATATGTGTATGTGTATGTATATGTGTAGTAGATGCGTATATATGTGTATATGCACACACATATACTTCATATATGTGTACGTATATCTACATATATAATATGTAGATATCTACATATGTAGTATATGTATATATTTGTGTATATATGTATATATACATATATATGTGTATATATATGCGTATTTTTTATACCTTTATACATATACATACAATACACTACATATGTACACATATATACTACATATATAGTGTATGTGTATACCTTATATACATACACATATACTTATATATGTGTATGTATATACACATATACACACACATACGTATATACATGCATATATATATCTGATGCATATGCATGCACACATGTATATATGCATACATATCTATTTTCAGTGTACGTGTGTGTATATATAATATAAAGTTATCTAACATATAATGTAATGCTATATTATACAAATACGACTTTTTGTATGCATATACATGTACATGTGCATGTACATATACATATACATGATATATATACATACACGTAAACATAGATGTATATATATACTCATGTATATGTGTACGTATATAAAATTATGTGACTTTATATATATACACACACAAGACATAGATACTATACATGTATATGTGTATAAAAAGTTAGATGCATATACCATAGCATTATCTTATATGTAATGTAACTTTTTTTGTTGCTGAGGTCGAACGGCCCCAAGGAGCCGTGGGGGTGTAACTGGTTTGCAGCAGCCCCCTCTCTGCAGCCGCGGGTGGTTCTGGCGGCGGCGGCCCTGCCCTGCAGCGCCGGCCCCTTCGCCAGAAGCGTTGCAGTACCGCCCCAGCGAGCGGGAGCTGGCGGAGCCCCTGGTCCGGCACCGGCACCGGCACCGGCACCGGCACCGGCACCGGCACCGCGCATTTAGACCAAGGGAAGTCGTTTCTTCGTGCGTCGCTGCCGTACCCCGGAGGCAGCGCTCCGCGGTATGAAGACCAAACGGAATTTTGCTCCTGGCTGGCTTTTGGCGTGTTACGGCATTCAGGGAGGAGAGAAGGGTTCTGTGTGGCCCTGAGCACACCCAGGAGTGTACTTACTTGTTTCACCCATTGTCCTTGGCTGCGATGGGATGTTTTCGCTAGTCACACGGAGGTATATAACGTGGAGGTGGTTCCCGTTCCACCGTCGGAGTGGGCTGTTGTGCTGCCATATCTCCTTCCCTTCCCGTGCGGGAGCACGCGCCACGCGCTCGGCGCCGTGTTTACGACAGCCCGTGGCTTTGCCCGCTCCAGCAGCGTCCGACCTGTCCGTGTGTCGAGCCAGGGGCGAGCGGGCGGAAGGAGGCCGTTTGCCAAGCTCCCGCCGGCAAACTGCCGCGGGGAGCGGAGGTGTTTCTCGGCTGCGCCCAGGCAGCCGTGCGGGCAAGGAGAGCTTTCACTGGGCGGGTACAGGAGGGCTCGCCCTCTCGCTCTGGGTTGGGGACGCCAGCGTGCTGCGGCTCCGCTGCGTGTCCCCCCCGCCATGAGATGCACCCTTCCCCGGGACACTGCTGGCTCGCCCTGCGCCGGGCCACGGGGAGCGCGGTCACGGCAGCCACCCCCGGTAGAAGGCATAGCCTCAGCCCCGGCTACAGCCCCCTCCAGAAGAACAGGCGCGCTGAGCCTCTTGCTCTAAGCTAAGGGTGTACGTGGGAGACCAGAATTAGTGCCACCGGGGGATTGCATCCTCGTGCTGCTGCAGGCGCCTGGGCAGAGACTCGGGTTCGTTTGAAAGAGGCTCTGGGGCCGTGCTTTTCAACCCACCGTGCCAGCGGTGCGCCCGCAACGGCAGCTCATACCGGAGGTAAATGCCCAAAAGCCAAGGGCAGGTGGTGAAAATCGAAACACAGAGACACAGACTGATAAAGGGTGAAGTAAAATCTGAGCTTAAGCATACCGTGCCGAGGTTGTTTGACTGCAGGGCTCTGCGGACTCCCCTGGAAGCTGCAAAACACATCGTACGTCCTTCCCGGAGAGAGGAGAGGACAAGGACAAGGACAAGGACTCTGCCGCGGCAGCAGGCCTGCTCCAAAACGCTGCATCGACACACCACTTGTCAGTGCCCTGAGCAAAAGGCGACCTCCGGAGCTCACTCTGCTATGCCATTCTTCACACAACCATGCCTCACGTAGCCACCCCGCCATTTAAGCTCCCCGAAAGCCTTCCATGTACTTGTGACAGCCACTAATTTAAAAGCTGCTGCAGCCCAGCGACATCAACGCATCTGAAGGTACGTCTGAGGCTCAGACGAGCCTCCATGGCAGGGCTGCTGAGGTGGTCTCAGTGCTGGGAGGTCTAAACCACTCTGTGACCACTTTAGGCAGGTCTATTTGTTTGCTCTGGTGTTTTTTTGCTTTTTATCTGTTTATGACTTTACTTAATAACTTTCAGGGGTCAGAAGCACTTGTACTGCAGATGGCTACTGCTTGCCAAAAGGGAGGCGACTGACGAGTCACTGCAGGTCCAGCTCTAGAAGACACCCGAGTGCTGCTCGACCCAGCGTTCTCCGCATGCCTGCGGGGAGTGACTCCCCCACCAGAAGGAGGGAGTGGAGACAGAGATGAATGGTTCATTTCCTCCATAATGCATCACAAAAACAAGCCTTTATGAAAAATAGAGCACAGACCAAGATGGAAAGGGTGACAGTCACTTTTGAAGGTCACACATACCATTTCTTTATGGCAAGTTTGCCTCCCGTGACTGACGAAAGCAGGATGGATCAAATGCCTTCCGACAGACCTGGATTAAAAATGAAGTCACGTTTTGTGGAGAACTGGCAGTCCCACCAGCAATAACAGAGGCTGCTGACAGTTCTGGCTTCACAACAAAAAGCACCTTCCCACGTTGTCAAAAGAGCTTCTCCGGTATGGAAACAAATAAGGCATTATTTGAATGTAAATGTTAATGGCGAAGAGATATAAATCATAGTGGTCTGTTGTAAAAATACACTGCAGCTGAAAAATGCATTCTTGTTTCTCATGTATGTGAAAATATGTATGTGTGTGTATAAACAAGATATGTGTATATGTGCATATCTCTATATATTTATGTTTAATTCTATGCATGTGTTGTACACATGTCCGTAGCTAAAAATACGTCGTCCTTCCCCTAAGAGCAAATGTTTAGTGTGATGCACTGAAGGCTGTGTACAAGATTTGACTAAATATCTTTCCCATACATAAAGGTTGTAACGTAGCAACAATTGTTTCCTGCTCAGAAGACACTATTTCCAAGCTGGTTGTCGCAAGCCCCATTAGTGGCTGCTGTCGCGGCTCCTGATGCAGTGCTGAGCCGGATGAGAAACACAGCGGCTCGATCGACCCCAACCTTGATGAAGCTGGCCATGGCGAAGAGGCATCGCAAAGCAGGGCTCAGCCTTTGATGGCACGCTCCACGGTGAAGAAGGTATCTAGCTTAAGAGCCTGAAGCGTTCAGGCGGCCTCGCTGTGACGGCAAGCTGCACCTGGCTGCTGACCTGGCTTGTGGCCACGGCTTGGGAAGAGCCCACAGCCTGAGGCCGTGCTGCAAACCCTGAGCTGGAGGCAGTCAGCATGCTCTTTTACCATGTCGTATGCATATATAAATATATATACACACATGCATATACACACACACACACATATACACACACACACCATTTCACGTACATAGGGATGAAGGAGATACCCAGCTCTCAATGTTCAAAACAACTTTATTCCCTAAAGGACCAAAGCAGTTGACCCTAAGGGACAGCATCTGCAGCCTCCAGCTGCCGAGCCGGGATGATCACCACCGCCATGGCACTGCTGCTAGAAACTGGGGCTGTCCCCACTGTCCCGTGGGCCGACACTGGTGGGAACACCATGGGAGGCTCCTGTGAGCGCTGCTGCGAGTGAATCCCCTGGCAGGGAGGAGGAAGGGACTTCAACATGAGAAGTACCAACCCAAGCACGCCCGTTCCGGCAGGCACTGTCCCCGGAGGGGCACTGGCTGTGGGCTGGGCACAGGACAGGGACAGGCCAGCGACCGCAGAGGCCGGTGCAGCCCCGAGCCCGCGCCGCGCCAGGCAGGCACGCGCGCCGGGCGCTGCCGGCACCGCGTGGGCTCCTGCTGCGCTCGTGGCTGAGGGAGCTGTCGGGGGCAATGCCAATGGCGGGTTATATAAAAGTAGAGCATTTTATATAAGCCTATTTTATCTGCAAATCATTTATATTTAGAACACTTATTTCTGCTGGAAACACTAAAACCACGTTACATAAGAGCTCGTTTAAATCCTCTGGCTTAAGGTTTGGGCAGGGGGAGGTGTTGGTTCAGGCACGGTGCGTTCAGGCTGCATTTTATAATCGGAGCCTCGACATGCGGCCGAAAGCCGCTCTGGAAATCCTTTTTGCCTTCACACCGCCCCGGCAATAGCAGAATACTTCGCTGGAGGCAAATTTTCCGCTCCCTCAGTGCTGCCTTCACGTTTGGACGTTTTCCTTTGTAATGCTGTGGGCGTGCTGCTGGCGCAGCAGAGGCGGCAGCTCGGCACTGCGCGGCCAGCTCCCTACAGGCTGGGCTGTTACAGCTGCTGACATCACCCGCGTGGCTGCGGCCTCATTCGCGGAAACTAAAAAAAAGCATTAACTGGGACTGATTATTTAGCAATAGAAAATGGCTTTACCTTGGCATTCGTACGACAATATTTTCTAATGAATTCGTTATTCCCCAAGCCCTCCCCTGAGGGGAAGGCAGGAAGGATGGTGACAACGGCCATGAAACACACGTACAATCGCACCAGAGGCAGCTGAAGCACTTCGGATGCACGGCCACGCCACTGCGGAAGCTGGCCCTAGGGCCAGCTCAGGCTGCTGTGCCACGGCCGTGAAAAGGTTTGTTTCCCGTCGGGTGCCAGAGCAAACCGCCTTACCGCAGGGTTGGGGTAAGACTGCACATACTGCGCTGTCGGGCCACGGACGCGCACGGGGCCGGTACGTCACGGCTTCATGACGGCGTTACAACGCGGCTCTTGGGGAAAGGCAGTGGCTGCCCGCACAGGCGGAGGTGCAACGGTGGCCACCACCAGCAACGCGCGGGCTCCGGCACCACTGTGGCAAACAAGTCCTTAGGCAGCGGTTGGATGCTGGCCCCACCTTGGGGGGGGCGAGAAACGCCAAAAGCAGAGACGTGGAAGATCCCAGCTCGCAGTGATGGTGCAATCCCTGAGACCTCCCTGTTGGCCCAAGCTGTGAACGCTGCCCTGGTAAACAGCACAATGTCAGTAGTAACGGAGTTACCCGATCTTCCCTCCCTTCCAGCCCGTCTGGACCAAACCTTAGGTCTCCTTTTCTCCCTCCATGTTGTCCCTGAAAGCAAGGAACGGCTCCGGGGTTGCAGCCCGCAGCCAAGGAGAAGGGCGGCTGTGTGCAGCGGGGCCCAGGCAGAGGCACAGAACTGCCCCAAGGAAAAGGGCAAGTGGTCTTGGTAAACACCAAGTCAGTTGGCAGCCAGCTGTCCCTCCTGGGCTCGCGCGCCCCGGCACGCCGCTTTCACTTCGGCGGGCTGAGGGAGCCCCACGAGCCCCAGCGGTAAGATGCTGGGGGAGGGAGGGCCGGTGGGGTCTCCCGCAGGACGGGGGGGGGCTGCTGAGCGGCTGAGAGCCCGGGCAGAGAGGTGGTCCCCGCTGCGCCCTCCGGCATCGCCCTCACGGCTGGGCACGGCACGTGCCGGGGGCACCGTCCCCCCCGAGGCGGGGGCCACCCCACTGCAGAGCCAGCACAGCCCGGTATCTGAGGCACAGCCGGAGCACCGACTCCAGGCGGGATGTGCTACCTCTGCCAAATGGCACCGCTCCCTGGCACCGGCAAACTTCGCTCTCCGATGGGAACGCAGCGCTGAGCTCTCCCACTACTTTCTCATCTGGATGCTGCCTTTCATCAGCACCGCCGCGCCAATTCTCCCGGCAGCTGCTCCACATTCAGATGACATGGTTCATTAGCTTCTATAAATGGCCAGGACATTGCATAGATTTCAGGGGCAAAGTAAGAGCTAAAGCTGTAAATGATTTTTTCTCCTTACCTTAAGTCTTCTTGCGAGGTGACTCAAACTCCAGCATCTCAGAGGAGCCTATTTGTCCCATCCCAGCCAGCAAGCACCCAGCTCCGTCGGGGCGAGGCTTAACCGCTCCACCTTCCATTTTCTGTGCTGTAAAGTGGAAAAGACAACACACACCTTTCTTAGGGGTGCAGGAGGAAAGCAATTAACATCTGAGCCTGCTGCAAAGCCTTCTGAGGCTTTCTTTCCTTCGCCAGGAAGCGAAGGTAGCTTAAACTGTTTGAAAACAATCTCATTCCCAAACTTCTGTGAGCTCAGCTGGGCAGGGCGGTGCAAGGCAGCAAGATGGCAACAGGATGACCGGACACCCAGAGGCAACGTGCCCCGCTGGCAAATTACTCAAGGGCGTGAGCAGTGAGGTCTCCAACCTGGTTTTTACAGCAGCTTCTTGACTATTTTAAGGAGACGGTGGGGAAGGACCAAGGCGATCTGCCACTGACCTGCTGCCACGCTGTCCTTGCTGCCGGCGCACGGGGTGCCCATGCTGGGGAGCTGGTGCTTTCCCAACCCCGGGCTGCCCAAGCCCGCCCAGCTGCTGGGCCACCACGGTCCCAGGGGATGGGGGCCCGGTGCCAGGCGGCTGCCCTGCCTGCATGCCCAGCTCCCCACCGCCGCACATCGCTGCTCAGATAGCTTAAGCAAATTCTTCTCATACTTCACTTGAGCCAGACGCTGTAAATTGGATTAAAGTGGTGCCTGGAGAGATTTCTAGAGCCAAATATTTAAAAGAAGTAACACGAATTTGGACTGTTTTCTGGGCTGCCACAGGGGTGCCCCTGCTTCCCTCCTGGTGTGCTGCGGGCTCCCCAGCTCTGGCTCTGCGGGTTTGAAGCCGGCTCTCATGTGACATTGCCTGCAGATGCCAAAATTCATGTCAAATCTTGCAACAGTGAAGAAGCTCAGCTTAAAAATATATATCTTCTCTTTTCTGCTTGGGAAAAAACGGTACTGGGGTTGATTGTTAAAGGAGCTGGGCATCCCTCTGCTCTAGGGAACTGCCTCAGCTCCTGCGGCAGGCAGGCCGCTAACTCCAGCTAATTATTTTGCTTTAAGCAGTCCGTTACCTTCGATTATTTCTCATCTGTCATAGAAGTCAAATGATGTAGTGAACATCTGTGATGTTCATGGATGAGCGTAGCATTTCGACTATTTCATGGACCTGGAGAGCAAATCTGTCTCATTGAGCATGGAAGAAGAGAAACCAAGGCTATAGGAAATGCTAGTCACGCTGGCGTCCTAAGGACCCCGATCACTTGCCACGCTGATGAGAAAAGTGACTTGCAGGCACACCAGGGAAAGCCGGTGAAGCCCAGCTTCACTGCTGCAGGGCCTGCACCGAGCTGGGCAGAGCCTGCGGGAGCCCGCCCTTTACTGAGCTTTCCTTCCTCTGCTGAAAGGTCACAGAGACTAGACTGATGCCCATCTAGCTGTAACGCCCAACTGCGAGAAGACCAGATGACCAAGAAGTTGTTCTGGGATACCCACAGCCTGGCTGGTTAAAACTGATGATACAGTTCTCACCCAAGGACTGTTTTGCGTCCAGCTGACTCTTGCGTTGCATTGACAAACACTGGTGACTTGCAGTGCACACAGAATCACAGAATGGTTTGGGTTGGAAGGGACCTTCAAAGATCATCTAGTCCAACCCCCCTGCCATGGGCAGGGACATCTTTCACTAGATCAGGTTGCTCAAAGCCTTGTCCAACCTGACTTTGAACACTTCCCATAACGGGGAATCCACAACGTCTCTGGGCAACCTGTTCCAGTGTCTCACCACCCTCATCGTAAAAAAAAATTCTTCCTTATATCCAGTCTATATCTACCCTCTTTTAGTTTAAAACAGCAAATCAAATTTGACCATGGATGGTAAATAAGCAGACAGCAGTCTGGACTCATGGAAAACTGTAATGTTTATATTAGCTTAAAGAATAAACCGGTTTGGCTTAGCCTCAGAAATTTTAGTGTGCATTTTCTAATGGCTCAATGAACTCATAAATTACAGGGTTAAGGCTGAGTTCACGTTTGCTTCTGAGCATGGTCTACATGTGCTGGAGACTGGGGCTTCGCAATGTAAAGCCCTCTCACGAGCCCACCACGTTCCCCCAGCTGGAACCAGCCTCCGGCACCCAAACTCTCCCTGCTCGCAGAGGAGCAGAAACGCCTCCGCGACGGGCGTGCGAGGGGTTCGATGTGCTGGCCGAGCACCAGTCGGCAACCCACCGCCAGCTGCGGCAACAAGCTCTGACGGCTCACACTCCGGCTACTGGCGGCGGGACCCGCCACCCCTGCCGTGACCCCCACCCGGCAGCTGCTGCTGGCGGCCCCCGAAAGGAAGAGTCGGGTAGCAAGAGGAAAACGCTGCGTGGGTTTTCTTTTGGCTTAGGCCGGGGGGGAGCCGGGGATCGCAGCGAGGCTGCGACCAGCTGCGAGCGCCGCGGCTCCCCGCCGCGCGCCGGCTGTGGCGCAGAGCCTCGTCTCGCCGCTTGGCAGCGCCCGTGAGGTCACGTCGGCTGAACAGGTATGATGCCAGGCTGACGTGTTGTAAGGAACGGTTTACGACCTTCATCCGATGGAAAAGAGAGCCGGCAGGTGCTGAGAGAAGGTGAGTGAACACTTTTGTCAATGGCCGTGGTCAGTCGTGCTCCGGGGAGCGCGGGGAGCCAGCCTGCTGCCGGCCTCTGCCGCGGGGCTTCGGTGTGGGCCTACGAACACGTGAGAACTGGGTGCTCCCCCCAAAACAGCCCCTGTGCGAGAGCCTCCCTGCTCCCGGCAGCCCTCCGCAGCCAGCCAGCCCCGCAGCCCGGCTCCCTGACCAGCTTGCCAGCATCCTGTTTTCACCAGGGTTATTTTAATATCCCCGTTTCCCATCATATTTTTCCTCCCACCCATGGCAACACACACTGTAGTTCCTGGCAGGCAGGGTGGAAATCTTCTCCCCGGGCTGTGCCAGCGTTTTGGAGGATGAGCCAGACCCTCCTGTGGTCACATCCTGGCTCCTCTCTCCTGCCAGGCACCGGTACCTGCCGCTGGCCTCTGCTACGGCCCCAAACCCCCACCACAGCCCACCACCCGCTTCACATCAAGCCATTTTGAGTTCATTCAGCCGCTAAATCTCTCAAGCAACTATGTGCTTCCATATTTTGCTCCATGATGGATGAAGAACCAAAAAACCTGCTTCCCTGCTGACATAATTATGCTTTTACTAGGACAAAAGAAATGACGCAAGGTACTGATTAGCTATCCAAGAGCCATACAGGTACGGACAGCCAGACTCTTTCTGTCTTCCTAGCTAGCGGTGAATTTTTGGCAGCTGCAAACCATGAGCTGCTCAGTGGCTGCCCAGGGCTCCACTTGGGCTTTCAGGGTTTGCTTTACTCTTGTATTTCCTCTGTCCTGGATGATGAACCTCCTCACCCCGCACGTCCCTGAGCCAGTCACGGTGAGGTTTTGTACCTCATCGCACTGGAAATCGATGCTGTGCTCTAGGTGATGCAGTTAGCAAGGTCAAGAGAAATAGGGATGTAAGTGCCAGCAATGCCCAAAGGGCATTCCCGTCGGCTCAGCACTCCAGTACAGACTCTGCAGTGTGTAGACTGGCACCTTGCTCCTTTGCAGTGCTAGGTGTGATGTAAAATTGAAAGACTCAAAAGAGTTCAGGGTCTCTCTGCATAAAGCAAGCGAAGAGAAAATAAAGAATCATGGAAAAACAGTGAAATATCACGTGTAAGGGTCCAAAGGACAAATGAGTATGTAGAAGTAACTCAATCTTTCAGTATGTGTTAACATCAAATTTGCTAAGAGACTCTGTATCATTAGCAGAAAAAAATCTGAGGCAGACATAACACAAAATAAAACCCAAAGCCTGCTTGCTTAATCATAGGCTTTAAAAATGTCTCCGCTAGTTATCCAGCTATTTCAAGAGCTATCCTTTTTAAATCTATATCCAAAAAACCACAGAATTCACAATAAATTTGTCATTCAGTTATTCAGGTCTATGGCTTGAAATGATTTAAAATGATAAAATTCAAGGAAGACATTAAATGGAAATGTTGTCTCTCTACAGCCTCTAGCACCGAAGGTTTAAGCTCTGCTCTAGTCAGAATGGCACCCCTAAGAAAGAGAATGAGAAAATGTCCTTTTATTGCCAGAGTCTGGGTTTGGAGCATCCATCGCTGAAGCCTGAGCCACAAACTAGGAGCGGGTCTAAGGATCAACCATCTTGTAAAGCAGAAACCCTTCCCTGGCTACACTTGTGGTGTGGAGACACCTTTTTGGGAAGATGTTGTGGAGATGATGACACAGAAAAATGACTAGATTTCTACTTACGTTGCATCAGCCGCAGTGGGATTAGTGCGGCAAAGAAGCCTCCACGCTGCACAGCGCTGGCGCTTTGAGGTGTGCCTTGTGGAACACAGCAAAATTCAGATTTAAAGGAAAGCCTATATTTTATTAGGCCTCACAGCTATGCTGAGAGTGGCCAGTAATCTTTAACCAAGCAGGCAGGAGATCACCCGCGTGCCTTGGACTGTACCCAGCCACAAATGATTGCTAGAAGAATATAGTAAGCCTAAACAAGAGGTTACAAGAAATTTGGAAAAATAGAAGATGTAAGCACAGGCACAAGTAATACAGAACTATACCAAATTAGGACAAAATAGATCTGTCTTCTACCAATTAGAAAACATACCCCAAAACTGAAAAAAACCCAGGCAAACCACCAACCACCAATTCAGTAGTGACTCCCTAACGTAGAAACACCGATCGGTGTTACCTTATCAGCAAGGGTGGATTAACCCAAGCCCCCCACTAACGCAGAAGTCGTCCTTCCCGTACAGCCATGCTCTTACTCAGCGGCCCTTCACCCCAGGGGACAGCAAGGGACCCCCGTCGCCGTGGGAGCGCAGGATGCACTAGCCAGGGCGGGAGCCCGGCCAGTCCGCCTGCGGCCCCGCGGGTGACCACAGCCCAGCGCCTCTCTTGTACCAGCAAGGGAACCAAAGCCGGGCAGGGCGAGCGGGTTGTGGGAGGCAGTGGCATCGCTGGCTCCGATGCCGGACACGTCTAAGTTCCCTGCCCTGCACCCAGCTGCAAAAAGCACACTCGTATTTCGCACCACGTGTCACATCCAGGCTGGGTGACGCAAAGGTTAAAAGTAATTTTGGCTGCAGTAGAGCAGCACATAGATTACAAGAGGAATTTTATTATCAGAGTTCACTACAGAAGGGCTGCTTTGCAGTCAGGCTGCGACCGACAGATTCCAGAGGAAAGCCGGTGACACTATGGGATGGCCACTGCCACTTACTGACACAGCTATTTGCAGGGCGCGGCCGTACCCAGCTATCACCACGTCCCCATCAGCTACCGGGGCAGAGCTCCCTCCGCACGTCGTCTGGTGCACACAAATCACCTTACCAGTGATGCTAAATTCTCGGTCGAAAGAAGCCATTGAACTTTCCAACGGTCAGTATTTTAAGGAGTTCTCAAATAGCACTCGGAGTAAGCAGATAACCATTTTAAATATAGATACACTGGAATGGAAGCCCAAGAGTGCTGGGTGCCAGCGGTGATCTGGATTATTTGCGTGTTACTAAATACTCCGCAGCGTTACTTTCCAGGTCGTTCAGCTCAAGTCTGACGCAAACAGCGGCAGAACAACAAACAAGAATTTGCAGGATTTTGTAAGCACTGAAATAATTCAAGGAATAAGGAGCAAATTGGTTCAGGACTGCTGTTGCTCAGGATTGCATCTGGGGAAGAATGAGGACAGTTTACTGTTTAATTAGGTGTAAAACCCAACAGAAGACTTGACAAGCACTTCCAAATCTCAGCAACAGAAAAGCAACGTGAGGATAAGTAAAGGAAAGAAGACTTGTGAGAGCAGATTTAGTTCAAGGATGCTTCTCCCCTCTGTCGATACCCAGAAATAATCTGCACCACAGCATGTCACTGAATTCCTCAGGACCACAACTACAACTCTCGGTGTTTTGTAGTAGACGAGCCTGTAGAGTAGGGGACGAAAGTCCACACATGGGAAAACTTGCTACCTCTGACTATCACAGAGTTTAGAAGGGGACAGAAAAAAACAGCAAAAATAGCTCCAGAGCAACATTAGTTCCACATGGAAGACAAACTCTCCAGGAGGAAGCCTCCCCCCTGTAAAAAAGGCATTAGAAACCTGTCCATAAACCAACGCCTCCAGGCAACAAGCCAGCCCAAAGCGAGAGCGTGGCAAGGCTTTACATGTATGTACCAGGCACACCTCTCGGAAGTTCCACAAGCACAGAAAAAGCAATAGCAAGGTGACAAGAAAATGAAGTCGCTGTCGGCAGCGGACTCGCTGCTGCCTTTATAGGCTCTGCTGCTGCCCGGGGCGGGGAAGCCGCCGCAGCGGGGCTGCCCCGCTGCCCCAGTTCCCAGCCGCCGCGCAGGAGCCGCCCTCCAGCCCCAGACCAGCTGTGCGCAAGGCAAAGGCGAGCCAAGACACGCTACTCATGCCGTAATCGTACCGCTAACAGCAGCGTGGGCAGAGGCTTATATAAATAGCTGAGATTACATATAGCAACTCTTATTTAATTAAAATTAAATACAGTTGTGAGAAAGTTAACTGACCATGACTGAGAACTCCTGATCAGAACAAACTGTTCAGCATTGTGCCAGTTTGCAATTACTAGATCTCATGTGATGATGGTACATTTAATGTGCTCTGTCCTGGTCTGTTCAGTATGGGTAAACATCACCGCTTCTAGCTGAAGTTCTTGTTAGATACACTTTAAAACGCTGCCTTTTAGCCAAAGACCACATAGAGAAGAAAAGATTTTTTAAAAGAAGGTTATCATCCCCATTTCTTATTTGCTTTTTTGTTAAATAAAGGTGTTCCATTTTACTTGGCAAGCACCCTGGCATGAAACAGCGGTCCCTTTATCTGGTTTATAATTATATTAAGCCTCTTCCATAATTTGTTTTTAAAGACAATTCAGTTGCTAGGTCGCAGCCAAAGGTCTACAGGTATATCTGTCCTACTTTTTCCTTGCAGGGATGGGCAAGGCTGATGAGTGTGGGACAGAAACTATCTTCCACCCTGTCCTGGTTTCAGCCAGGATAGAGCTGGTTTTCTTCACAGAAGCTGGTGTGAGGCTGTGTTTTGGATTTGGGATGAGAAAATGTTGATAAAGTGCTGATGTTTTGAGTTGTTGCCAAGTAGTCAAGGACAGTCCAGCTTCTCGTGCTGGGCTGCCAGCGAGCAGGCTGGGGGTGCACGGGGAGCTGGGAGGGGACACAGCCGGGACAGCTGACCCAGGCTGGCCAAAGAGGTATTCCATACCATATAACATCATGCCCAGTACATAAACTGGAGTTGGCTGGGGGGCGGGACTCGCTGCTCGAGGACAGGCTATCCATCACCAAGTGGTGAGCAATGGCTGTATTGGGCATCACTTGTTCTTGTACGTTCCTTTGTCATTATTATTGTTGTTATCACTGTTGTTTCCTTCTCTCTCGCTGTCTTATTAAACTGTTTCTATCTCAACCCACAAGTTTTTTCCCCAACTCTCTCCCCCGTCCCACTGGGGGAGCGGGGAGTGAGCGAGCGGCTGCGTGGTGCTTAGTTGCCGGCTGGGGCTAAACCACGACACTGGGAACACCCTGCGGGACTCTGCAGCTGCTCTCCCAATGCAGGACTCCTGCGGTTTGCCAGTGGAGAACCCAACTCCACACTCAGAACAT
Organism: Phaethon aethereus; assembly: GCF_964289735.1. Taxonomy (NCBI): domain Eukaryota; kingdom Metazoa; phylum Chordata; class Aves; order Phaethontiformes; family Phaethontidae; genus Phaethon; species Phaethon aethereus. The sequence continues at coordinate 13,704,316 of NC_138588.1, read as the reverse complement.
CCTCACCTTCTAGCAGTAGATTTCACTTTGCATGGTCCTTAATGAAGCACTTTTACTTTCTTTGTCTCCACATAGGGAATTACTTCTACTTAATAAGCCAGACTGCCTAGCTGTACTCTCCCATGGTCAGCGGATGCAGCCTGTCACGAGCGCAGGGTTTGCGCCAAAGCAGCCAGCAGTGCCTGTACAGCATTGCTCCTCCAGCACAACTAGAAGTCAAAGGCAGGGAAACACTGTGCTGGATTTAGGCTCAACACTTGACTCTCCCCTTCCTTTCTGAGTATAAAATGTTGCCTTTCTACGATTACAGGCTTCACAGGATCACAGAATCATTGAGGTTGGAAGAGACCTTTAAGATAATCAAGTCCAACCACCAACCCAACACCACCATGCTGTAAAACTAAACCGTATCCTCAAGTACCACGTCTACACGTTGTTTGACTACTTCCAGTGATGGTGACAAAGTTCTTAAAGTAGTCGAGTTTGGTGTTCTTAAAAAGACTTCATTTGCACATGTTTTTAAGCTGAATTTTGTTTCCTGTTTCTATGCACTTCCCACCCATTGCTTTCATCCAATCTCAGAAAAAAAAACCTACCACACAACTTCAAAACAGTCCCTCGCCTAGGCGAGAGGGCAACCAGCTGTGTCCTCCTCCCTACAGCCCCATATGCAGACATTGATAAGGCTACGTGAGCATTCCCCGTACCATGCCCAAGGACATACCACTTGGTGCCATCTCCCCAAGTAACCGATTTCTGCCATGGCAAGGGGCAGCTCCTTGTTTTGAGTTCCAGCTGTGCCACCTGCCAGAGGAGCAGGGGAGGAGGGATGGGAAAACTTGGAGGAAGTAAGACACTGTCATGGAAAAAGCTGTAGGAGTTTGCCAAGAGAAAGCTTTACTGTATATGGCTAATTAGCTCCCTCAGGAATGGTTCTGACAAGAGGAACTGGAAGAGAAATACATACTATTCTTGGGGCTTGCTGCAACAGACAACCCGCACATTTTGAAACATCCCGTAGGAGTTACCTGGTCCTGCTCCTGAAATCTCCTTGTGAACGTGCTCCAGATGGGTTCTTGGCTGAGGGACCTGCATGAGTACCTTCACTCCAGGTTGCCAGCGACATGAAGGTGCTTGCACGCGCTCGCAGCAGTTTTTCCACTTGAACACTATTTTGTCTAAGAAGCTGACAAAACAGTAATGCTCACTTATACTCTGGAATTCAAGTGTATTTTCAACAAAAATGGTTATTGACACTACCGTACACATGCTTTCATAGCCATACCATTACACAAGATTTTCTTAAATACAGGCTACAGGCATGGGGACAGAAGTATACTTCTGGAGTCTCCTCCCAGGGTGCTGCACCACCAACAGCGGTGCCACTTCTAGGGTAGACTGCAAGACGATCTCTCATGCTTCCTTGAGCACCTTAGGGTCAATACAGCCAGCTACATTACAGCAGCAGCTATCTATCTTTCATTGTACAAAACATCAAACACAACAGTCATTTTTGCTGGCCATGTTTTTATTTGTTTTTCGTTTTAAACAGGGGAGCCAATGATACATCCAGTATTTCAAAAAATCAGAAGGTAAAACAAATTTTCAGAAGACCGAGATGCTACATGCTATATTTAACCTAATTTTATTCATGCTTGCTCTTGAGGGGGGTTGGGAGCGGGACAGGAATCATTCAGTAAAAACATACAGTAAAAACAAAATGTCTCACCATATAGAACTTTAACCTACAGTAATGTTGTACCTTAATTATTTCCATGCACACAACTAACATTACAAAATTTTTTTAAAAATGAACACAATTAAGACTTCTAGGAGCATTGGATAATAAAGCAATTCCTAATTTCTTTTGTAGAGATCAAGCACCTCCAATTACAAATTCCTATACACAGTGAGTGCTTTACTTGAAATGAAAACTAAAAAATAGAAATAAAAAAAATGTATTGGATAGCCTCAGAATAAGCCGATGTTAATATATATCCAGCTATGTAGGCAATAAAACCATAGTGCTAAACAAAAACTTTTATCTGAAAAGTAACTCAAAAATTAAGTTGACTTTCTATAATTACAGAAATATACTTATTTGCTAAAATAAATAAAAGTGCTGCATATTAACACTTCACTATAAAGAACGCATACCAGAACATTTATAAATATTGAATGATTTTCAGTAAGAATAGCTACTACAATAATGCTGGCTAAATAGAAGTGCATAATGAGAAGCACTATGGGTGGTTAATGTTTTGCCACATACTGCTGTTACCTTGAGGTAGATAACACATGCGTACCAAATTCTGCATTCATTTCAGTTGCTGCTGGTATCATGTGTCTAAGAAATGTGTACAGTATGAAAAACTCTAAAATACGCATGAATGAAAAAATGTTTTGGGAAAAATAGATATTTTCATGCAATTATGTACAGTCTCACTGTGTAAATTTCAAGGCAAGGTTCTTTTTCTGCAAAACATGGACACTGTTTTACTGAGAGAATGTTTTTTTTTTTTTACTTCATTTAGTGCATTTTTTGTTACCTCCTGCATTTTGCATTATTTTGCTCTATTCTTTAATTTTGTGTGCAAACGACATGCCAGTTTAAAAACAAAACTAACTTACGTATAGAAAGTAATTTTGGATTGTAAAAACAATGGTAAACAGAAAGCTAATGAAATCCATACCAAAATTACACCGTCTGATTCAAGTAAAAAAATTACTTACACTAGTAATAAAAAAAGACAAACACATCTCATGAATATAAAAGAAATGTCTGCTGAGTGTTTTAGTTTAGATGTTTCAGAATGCTGCTGTACGTCTTGTGGGGAATCTGGGGAGATGATTTCATAGCAGAAGGCGTTAACGTGGCCTGTATTGATTTCAGTGGCGAACCAACAGGGCTGTGAAACTGAGGAATACCTATAGCCTCAAGCTGCTTGTTGAAGAGGAGTTCTCCACTGTTACTGAGAAAGCTCTCTTCTCTTTCCTTCTCCCCAAGCTTCCCCTCTTCTACTGGCTCAGGTTCTAGCATTTCAGCATCTTCTTTCTTACTAAAAAATTTGTCCAAATAACTGGTGTAAGTATTTTCTTTTTCAACTTGTTCATCCTTCCTTACTTCACAACAAAACTGGTCTATGAGGAAGCACTCCTCCCCACTACTTACAAACTGACTGTCCCAAGAAGTTTGGTACAGAGCTTCTAACTGTGCCAAATTAGCCATTCCTTTCTCCTGCTTCTCTCTGCTTACTGACTTTGATATTAATCCTTTCAACTCTATTTGAGACACTGAGCTATTCAAGTCATTTAATTTATCAACATCAGTAGACTCATGTTGTAAACTAAGCTGAATGGTTTCTGCTATAAATGAATCAAAGTCAAATCCTTGATTCTTCTCCCTTTCTTTTTCAACAAGTTGCTGTGATGCTTCCTCAAGTGCTATCTGAGCTTTCACCAACCCATTCTTTTCACATTTAGACTTGCCTTTCTTATCAGACTTTTCTTTGCTCTGTTCCTTCCAGTTCGAAAGATCTATAATAAGCTTGGGCTCATAGTAATGGTTAACTTCGCTGTCTCGCCAAACTAAGTTATCTAGGTATGAAGATGACCTCATTTTGTAATTACAAGTGTGACTACATTCCAGATCACAATACTTGTTTTCGTGGTGATCCGAATACTGCCAGCAAGGCTCAGTAGAGAAGTGGGTGTCAAAGGCAGGATCCTCCAGATACTTTTCACGATCTCCATCCAAATATTTGCGAGGATCTACTTGCACTTCTTCCTCATCAGTAACATCGGAAAGAGCCCTTGGATCACGCTGAACTTCATCAGCTTCATAGTTATTATGAATAGGCCAGTCATGGTCTGAAAATTGACTTTCATGGTATCTGTAAAACAATTTCCTAAGTGTTAGCAGCTAAAAACCAGTCTTTTAGCTCCCAAGACAGAGACAGTTAAGTTTAGAAATTCCCTTACAGAATAATGATAATACAAAACAGATAAAAGTTTTTCTTCAATCCAATTGGGTACTTGTTCCAGTTTTTTTGGCATAAAGCAATCCTCGTATGCACATCTGAAAGATTTAAGTCCAGAATTACGTACAATAGCTCGCTCCATTTACAGCGCTCTTCCTTAAACTGTGTTTAACTGACTTCAGATTACTACTGTAAATCTCTTTACTATTATATGTGCTAAGCGTTGGACAAGACAATCATACTTAAAGCTTTCTTTGTTTAAAGTTGATTTTTCAGAGAAATATTTCTGGGGAAAAAAGTAATGGAGAGATTGACTTTAGAGTCTAGAGTCCTGAGTGCGTCTCAGGAATGCATCTGCATATTCAAGTCAGTCTAATGAATTATAAACCCACTGACAATGCACTACCTGTAAGGGAAAGATTTATTCTCAGGTCAACTTAAGAAGAAGAAACAGCAAAGGAAATTACGCCCATAAAGCAACATTACTTCAAGCACACAACCGTTCAGTTATGCTAGACATCACAGTAAGTGATAAATTTACCTTTCCCAATTATAAATATGGCTGTGACTTTCATCCATCAGCAGAATATCATCAACCTCATCTTCAATGTGAAAAGGATGACTGGAAATGGGCTCATCCGTTGGAAAGGAATAAATGCTCATATAAGGATGGGACAAAGCTTCTTCTGCTGTCAATCGATCCATGGGACTAAATGTCAAAATTTGCTCCAGAAAGTCCAGTGCTGCAGAGACAGTTATCATTACACAGGAGAAAAATGACATTTCAGACATGTAGAACTTAAAAGCAAGGTGCAGTGCTTTGCTGTAGAGGTCTGCATTTGCTTGAAAGTAGCTACCAGTATCAGCTACTGACAGTATACTGCCAAATATGCATTCTGTAGCCATTGGAAAGCTAGAAGAGTAGAGGTCAAATCTAACAACAACAATAATTTAACTTAAAGCAGGAAAAAATACTAAGAGACAGAATGCTTCAAGCTGAATTGGTATCCACCAACAGCTATCAGGAAAGACTGCTGACAGTTCGGTTTGGGGACTTTCTTTTAAAAACATTTGAAAGACAGTTGTTTTAAAACTGACTCCATTCCAACGTTCCCTTGTATTTAGAAGGCCGGTGTCTCAAAATAGAGCAATTCAAACAGTCTTCCAGTGCAAATAGGTCCATCAGAGATTCACAATTATACTCCAAAGATGACCAAGTACCTATCATGTAAGCACATTTTTTTTTTAATTATAGCAGAAGACAGTTCTTTTTCAGAGAATGCACAGGTTCTTCTAACTGAAACTTGCTTTTAACAATCACACACATGCACTGTGAAGTTGTTCACTATTTTATGATTTCAAAATACATTAAGTATTTTTTTCTGAATTACTTACCTTCAGGACTGATGCCTGGAAGCAACTGAGTTAAAGGTTTGTGTGGCTCAGTCATATCGTTTCTAATGTAAACTGGAATTACATTGAGAAGCTCCTGACGGTCCTCCTCATGTACAACAGGAATTGATTCTAGAATCAACTGCATCTGTTCAAGTTCATGCGCACCTAAGCACCAAGAGAAAATAGAAGCTGCCATTTCAACTGCAAACACTTTTGATCCCTGTATATGAAAGGCATGTCAAAATTTTGTGCTCTGAGCAGCTATTTTCAGTAGAAGACTATTATCTCCTACAACAGAGGAAAGGATTAAGTTATAAATATGAATGATAATAAATCTGAAGAGCTCTCAAAAATGCTGTAGTGTACGAAGAATTACAGAGCTGCTACACACAGATAAAGTGACCCAGCCTTAAGCTTTAGCAAGGATGTTTTCACTATGGGAGAGGTACTGCACAGCAGTACCCTATCTTTTTGTTCTATACTATACACTGCAATCCTCAATTGATCCACCTAATGAATTCAATGTTTGACCTCCTTTTGAATTATATGTCCCTTATTAATAAAAACAGTAACGATTTAGCTCAGCAAGAGATCTGACAGGCCACAACCATTTGTATTAATATTCTACAACAAAACCCTGTATTACTGTCAGGTGCAAGACAAAAATCACCTGCCAGTTAAAAAGATACTGTATTATAATTGAAATTATAGCACACTTTTAGCACTATCTGAAGTTTCCCTGGGTAAAGAACTACAAGGGCCTACACAGCAGGTGAATTTTGAATAATGAACAGCATCTACATTCAGTACCAGTGTTAAAGCTGAAGTACCCAGAAATAGAGCTTGTCTACCTCAATTTATTGTTCAGCTCCAAGAAGCATGTAGTACCCTAGAGATTCAACTAGCAGATGAAACTACATAGGATTATTTGCATGCCAGTGTTTACCTCCTTCACCAAGCAGCTCTGGGCAATCATCAGTGATACTGATGCATGTGACATTAAATACAAAAATAAACAGGGCCAGAAAGCGATTGTACCATCTTAAAATCTATGAGTACCATCTCAAAATCTATGCACTATCAGTCCGCTTCAGCAGTTTACATCCTACCACGTCTGCCAGATAACTCAAAGAAAAGATGAGGAAAAGTCACTACAGAAAATCTGACTCAGATCTATGTTCCCCCACTGAATCAGTCCCACATCATGTTAGCTTATTTGCTGGACTGAAAAACACAACTGTTTTCTCTTCCTACTTCAGACTATTACAAATTACTTAATATAATCTATGAGATGTTATACTGGCTGTAATTTGCTGGAAAACAGATTCTCCTGTATCATTATTTCATATTCTATCCATCCTAAAATTAACCAGCTTTCTTTCCGCTCTAAGTAAATGAGAATTTTAAAATATTAATTTAGAAGGAAGAATTACAGAAATTGTTTGGAACATCTATTGAATTCCTCTGCCTCAACTTCCCTTTCTTCCCTCATCCCAGGTATTCTGCAATGTTCATCTGCATTCTTCCTTCCCACTCCAATCAGCCTTCCAGACAGCAAGATTCCTAAGAGGTGGTTCAGAATCAGATAGGACATTGCAAATTAGCCAAACCACACCCTCCAAACAACTTTGCAAAAGAATTCTATTCAGAGTCTCACGACAGACTAACTGTCGTATCTCCAACCATCTTCCCTTTCCAAATGCATGATATTATGAAGTCTACTCTAATTCAGAAAACTATGGCAGTGCTAAATTACCAGAGGGACACATTCACATCTAAAAGTATTTTTCTAGGTATCTACACAATGCAATTAGGGCACATAAATGAGCCTACAAACTTTGGGTTTTGGTTACTAAGACTGAGTTTAAAAAAAAAAAATCTAACTCACTACACAGATATTAGGCTAATAAAAACTTTTGGCAAATACCAATGCTAGTTAAAGAAAGCCAAAATACTAGCAGTTGCATTCAATCTATGTTGAAATCTGCAGACTTTCTCCCACTATTTCACTATTTTCCAGTAGAAGTGCTTGATGCAATGGAAACGTAATAAATTTCTTATCAGCCAAGCGTTTAATACACTGGAGACATTACCCCAATAGTTAGCAACTCACTGCGAGTTCAGAAAAGCCTCTTCATATATGAATCACTGATTTCTATAAAATAACGATTTCAAGGTGACAGTAGTCCATTGATAGTACTTAATGGGAAAAAGCTCTCATTTTCATTACCTTGACAAACAAAGTTCAGAATTACCACAGAGGTGTGCTTTTTAGTCCACGTATATGTAAAGGAATGTGAACTTTGAAATGCAAGCTCAGCTCTTCGAGGTTTTATTTGTATCACCCCAGTAATTTAGACCAACAGGAACAAATCTAAGACTGAGCTCAAATGAGACAGCTCTGCTGAGGCCCCCAGGGTGCACGCAACATAAGCATTTCAGGGGTTTATTCTAGACTAGCTCATCTGCTCCCATGGACTGAATGCCTATCAGCAGGCAGAGCACATTAGGTGATGTCCTGCAGTGCAAATGGCAGTTCCATTTTATCTCAAAAGACTCTCGTATGTGCACCGAGTTAAATCAGCAATGCAGTACAGGATGGCCATCAAGAGGTTTGCTTCAAAAATTTGCTCCTGATCCTAACCAAAGCACTAATGTAGATGCATCCAATGAGACCAGAGCATTGCTTCTCATCTTACCAGAAACATTTGAAGATTACATATTTCCTTGTTATGTCACACTAAATTTTAAATCTTAAAGTCCTCCCTATACCACTGAAAAAAAGGTCAGGTCAAAACAGTCTGTAGATAGCAAAAAAATTGGGAACAGGGCAAAAAAAAAGGCTGCTCTTTCATAATTCAAAATATAAAGAAGCAAGAAGTGATTAAGTTAACTACATTGAAAAAAATCTTTATGAGTGTGATTACTCGGGGCATTCGTAATCCTCAAATACTCCCTGGATACATCAATTCACTAAAATACATGTATTTAGAACACTTCTTAGGCATGCAATAAATTTATCTTAACCTAATTACAGATTTACCATATAGGTGAGTACTAAATTAAATTGTGATATTTATCTAAATACGTATCAGTATAAGTAACAAAAATTGAAACATTTTCTGCTTTACAAATACATCAATTTGTAGTTTGCTTATATACTTGCATAATAACATAGCATATCCTGATAGTCAATGACTATTGATATTAACCATGAGAATCCACCTTTCCTGAGGAAGATAACTAAGCAGTACCACTCCTTCTAGGAATATAAACACACATTTTTATTCTACCCACCTGCAAAGAGGGTTTTCCCAGTCAGCATTTCAGCAAAGATGCAACCTGCAGCCCACATGTCAATGGCTTTAGTGTAGTTGTTAGGAGAAAGCAAAAGACGGGGCGATCTGTACCATTTAGTAACCAATCCTTCAGAAAGATGGCCCTAAATGAAATTATATTTAAAAGAAGAAAAAAGCTTACATAGATTTTCAAGAGGTACATCTTTTTTAATTACTTGTTCCTTATTTTTTTAATGCACTACAAGATTTTTTGGTCTTAGTGTCCTAGTACCATGTGCCCCCTGCTAAGCCCTTCTGCCTTTTAAAATGGAACAGCAATATCTTTATGAGTAAACAGCAACAATATAGAAGCATGACACTATTTTACTAGTCAAATGAGGTACTGCAACAAAATTTTCTTATTCACAGATGTCAAATAGATGCAGAGGTAATAATGAACTCTTGTGAAACATCATCTGAACCAGGAAGACAGTACCTCTAAATTAATCCCAGGAAGTAGCCACACTTGTACACTATGAACGCAGCACTTACAAACTTATCTAAGGCTTCTATAGTTATGCCTCTAGATGTTGGTCTTAATCTCAAGTTCTATATTCACTGTTAAAAATCTTCTTTTCTGAACACATGTAGAAAAAAAAAAAGGTTTTATTTTATGCTTGCAGCAGTCCTATCTGGGACAAAACATGTCATCCGGAGATCTGTTTTACTCTACTTGCAAGCATTCCAGTTCTATTGTATGATCCCTAATGTGATATCCCACCTGCTAACGAGGCCTTCCACAGACTATCTGCCTCTACTAAAGGGAGAAAGATGCTATTTTAAGAAGGAACTGTTGTCAGCGTATCACTTAAGTATTCCCACTCTTCACATACCTTGTGGGAATAATGAGGATCCATGATTCGTGCAAGACCGAAGTCACCAATCTTCAGCACCAAGTCTTCAGTATTAATGAAAAGATTAGCTGGTTTGAGATCTCTATGCAGAACATTTGCAGAGTGAATATACTTGAGCCCACGTAGCAGCTGGTACATGAAAAGTCTGGCATGATCTTCCAGTAAAGGGCCTTGCTCTAGCAGATTAGCCAGATCCGTCTCCATGTATTCCTGGACAATGTAAACACAGTTCAATTCTGTAAGGGAGCCCACGTCATCTGTTAACTGGCTTCCACTAGGACCAAGAATTTCAAATACTTTGACAATGTTATCATGGTCAAGTCTTCTAATAATTTTGATCTCACGTAGAGCATGTTTAACACTCTGGGGATCTGTAAGGACAATTTTCTTGACAGCCACTCTTTTGTCACAGTCATTATCGACAGCAGAAAAAACTAAGCCATTTCCACCACAGCCCAGTGGTTTTAAGTCCATATACCGAGAGCCCAGATCAAAACCATGAATGTTCATGAGACTTTCAAATTTTTCTGCCATTTTTAAATTCTTTACGCTTCTTTTTCCTCAAACTACTAAGCTTCTGTAAACACGTGGAGACACTTCCACTGGTATCTGAAGGAAAGGTCTTACAGAAAGGGAGAAGAAACACTTGGCTTTGACTGCAAGATGGTTTCTTGACACTCTCATTTCATTATGAGCCAGCCAGGCCTGTTGTGTCCCCTTGAATTTAGAGCCCGTAAGCTCTAGAACTCAAACCGAGCATAAGATAGAAAGATTGCAGCATTCATAGTTCAAGAAAGGTGCAGCATTTCTGCAGACATTAAAGAAAATACTCACAAAAAACTCAAACGGAATGAAATGACATACTATGCACTCAGCTCTACTGTGCTAAACTGGTTAACATTTAACAAAAATGTGAATAAATATGCACATAATAGGCTTCTATTAACATCCTCCTCCTCACAGTGCAGATACATTCAGTGTTGGACTGGTCCTGAGCAGCGTCATTCTATGGTGCTGGTAAGCACTATTTTTTTTTTTCCTTCTTCCTCCTTTTTCTCTCCTTTGTTTACAGTCTAGTTAAACAGGAAACTGGCAGCTCTTGATTTACAAAAGATGCCTTCTGTTAATGATCAGGTGGCTCCAGCTCACCACAATCACAGTCAAAGCTACCATCCATTTTACTCCGTGACAACCTGAAAAGGAGAGAAAAATACATCAGTATTCCAGCACATACAGAAGTGTTCCTCCTCCCCCAACTCCTTAAGTTGTTCTAAATATACAACTTTAGTGTCCAGTTACAAAATAAGAAACCATCACAAAAGCTAAACTGACTAGAAATGACACATATTTTTCATATTTGTGGAGGAAAACTGACAGTAATCACCAACCACCATTTCTAAACATATATTGTGAAAGTTTTAGATATAACCTACTGAGAATATAAAGCACACAATGAGATATCCTACTGAATCTTAATAAAGAAGGGAGTATCACAGAAAACTTGGTAATTCTCCAATACAACTGTTAAGAGGCAAGTCAGAAACAATAATATCGTGCACCTCAGTCACTAAATTTTGGAATAATTCTTTCCACTGAACTTCACGCAAAGACAGAATCAGGGTTTTAACTATTTCACCATAATAAGAGATAACCAGGAGCCATTCACACAAAAAGGGTGAGGTTTGTGAACTCCCTGTATTTATTGACTTTCCAGAATATACAGCACACATCCAATGCCCCTTGAAAAGCTTAAATCCTTCTGATTTTGGATAAAGTTTAGTAACATCTCAACTCATTTTGCCACTACAGATTTATTGTTAGAGGAATCACAGGGGTAATTCCTACATATCAGACAAATAGTATTACTTTATCAATTACTTCTACACTCATCCAACTTAGATTACAGAGAAAAACTAACAGCAAATACATTTTACATAGTAACTGATCTATTCTGTAACTGGTTCCCCTAAAATATGGGCACTTCAGACTATTAAAAAAGAAATTCTGTCTTAATGAATGCCACTACTACTTATGAAAACAAAAGTGGTAATTTTCTCAGTAAGTTTCCCTGTCTGCAGCAGCAGAATGCAGTCATAAAGACCACATATTGCATTTTTGCACAACACCCTAATTTCTTTTAAAAGCTCCAAGATGCCACGAAGAAGAGGTGTACCTTACACAGTGTGGTAAGGTTTGAGCAATTCCTTTACAAGGCACTTGTATGTTCTTCCCCAACAACTATAGGTCACATCAAGATTAACACATTTCAGCTCTTCACCCAGTTCTCTAAACAAATGTAAAGTTCTCCAAACGATCCCAACACTTTAGAATTAATTGTACAAGTGTTCTCCCTTAAAACTGTGCTAGCACTTCAGTGGGACAACCGGGACCAAACAAAACAAGTCTCCCCACTCCTAGCAGGGCAGTAAGAGCAGTTGACAAATTATTAACATATTCCAAATAATGGCCTCAATTCACTGAAGCAATCAGAATTGCATGCAGAAAAAAAATAATAAAGGCAGGCACACTAGCACACAGAAACAAGACTGTTTTGACACATTTAAATATCACCATTCCTTAGGCTCAAGCCTGACTGCCAGGGAGACACACAGCCCCAGTGCCCTGGCTTGCTCCCTCCCGCCACACACCACCTGCCTCCAGGTATTTGTACAGCCACATGACAAACACGGGAAAGAATAAGAAAACGCATGGTATCCTCTGCCGGGTTTTTCTTTTTAAATAAAGATCACCAAACGTAGTACTTCTAAACTGAAAAGCCTTCAGCTGCCCTCCACTGATGTGGTATAATACCCTGCCAGAAGGGTGAGCTTCAGAGCTTGCTTTACTCGGCACGTGTAACTATTGCCTTGAGATTCCTTTCTTCTGCCAAGAGACCTAATTTTAGACAGTGTTTTACAAGGGTTAGTATAACCTTAGTACAAACATAATGAGGCAACACTGTTACTTTTCCTAAAACTATCTTGAATTTATAACAGTATTAAGACATCAGTGTGAGGACTGTTCTTAGAATAAGCATGAATTTACTTAAAGAACAAATACAAATTTTATCCTAGAGTTAATTAGGATAGCATCAGTGACTATCCAACTCTTTGTTCACAATTATAAAAAACAGAAATCTAGCCTCTTGATTTTTAACTTTTTTTTTTAAACCTAAAAATATGTTCTCATTCACATGCACCACTTTGAAGCTCACTCATTCTGAGCTGTTGCCTGTAAAAAAGTTTACATCAGCCCAGACTATCTTCCTCTCATTCCTTACCCTCCCCGCCAATTGTTATGGAAGTTCATTTCTGTAGCTTATATTAGCACTTTACATTTCATGTTAACTCAAAGTCCAAGACCTCTGTTCAAATATCCTGCAATAAGCTGTATTTTATATCTTTGGGACCATCTAAAAGCAGTTGTATTCTTCCCCATAATTAGGCCTATTGTTTCACATTGCTGATGTCTTCAACATGCAGCCATACCAAATCGGTTTGCACCAGCTGGGTGACACATCTGGAACCTCTCTTTTAGCTAGTTCTATTAAACAGCAGAGGAAAGGATCAAAAAGATGTCCATCAGTAGCAAAGAGCAAGATTTGCCAACCTCGCCACCATACTCAGATCTTACCCCTTACTGCCATGACTAAATGAAGGCGGCAGCAGAACTACATGAGAGCAGTTATGACATTACTGCTTCAAGCAGAAAGGGAGTTATGGCCCACTTGCTTACTGAAGTAGGCATCCTAAAATTTTGCCTTCTTAATCATCAGCTTACATGATACCCTTCCACTAAGTGATCACTAATTACAACGTTTTCAGAAGGTACATAATGATTTTTGGAATCAGAGTGATTTAGCTAAGAAAACAAATGTTGACAACATAAGCAACTCATTACAGCCTTCAGTTTACTTGATCCTGCTACAAGCTTCCTATGTAACTATGAGCAAATGACTTAATCCCAAAGCCACAAAAAGCAGCTATCATTCAGAATAGGATCTAGTCCTAGGAATCTGACCAGGAGGCAAGCCTACCTACCAAGCAGACACAGTACCTCACATCAGTCTGGTGAGGACAACTACAGATTGTCCTAGCAAAAATGCCCCACTATTAAACCAAATGAAATTAAGATTCAGTAATTCAGAGTGATCTTTCATTTACTGCCACTGAAAATTCCACTTTGGAAACATAACAGATGATAATGCTGTAGCAGGTTCATGTATCTTTGTCTAAACAAAAAAAAAATGCTTCTAAACTAGCCCCACGCATTAAATACTTTCACATTAAAGATGTACTTCTTTCACCATGCCAGCTGGATCTCTCACCTAGCGCAGCCCTTTGCTCATGTGCTACAGGCCCTTTGCCCCAGGGAAGCAGCGGAACTAGTCTCCCCATCCAGGGGTTAATAGCAAACAGACATTTAAGTCAAATAGTCCTGTGGACCAGAAGCAGATAGGAGGGATGGAAAATAAAAAGTTAACCCCCGACTTTATTCCACTCTGACTATGATAATAATTACTTAAAGGGTGATCAACTAGAAGAAGTCAAGGCTTTTCTCAAGCTACCATGAGCTCAAAGTAACAAATTTTCTTCTTTGCACTTTATAGTTGTTTTTAACTTTGGAAAATAATGAGATGGGTTTTTAAAAACACTAATACTTACAAAGAGTGACACCAACATCTGTTAAGTTTTTACATTTTCCATTTCAATGAAAGTCATAACCATCAGTCCAACCATCTGTCTTGAAAATACACACTAAACCAAAAATGACAAATTCCTCTTCAGTTGTGTAACATGCCCTAACCACTTAAAACACATGATGGACTACAACGCAAAAAAGGGGGGTTTATCACCCCAATTTGTGCCAAATAGGCTATTCATGCAGGCACTGATGTTTTCATTTAGGCTAACTGTCACCCTTCCAAGCTAACTGTCACCGTTTTTTTTAAGTGATACTTTCATTCCTTCCTCCCACAAAGTTTAAAGAGGGAAACACAAAGATACTAGATTCCTAAGTGGTTTACAACTATGCTTTTAAAACAGATCACTTCTCAGGAGAGGGCAACAGAAGTGATCCACAGAAGAACTGTCGTCTTTAAAATTATTCCTGGTGCTGGCAGACATCACCACACATCACCAGCTTCATGCATTATGCAAGCAGACCCTTCAATTCGTGCTCAACTTCTGCACGTGGATTTATGACAGTTTTCAGGAAACAGAATGTACACTGAAACACAGTCAAATACGAGACATTTACTTTTTCAGAAATACAAGTAAGATGGAAAGATACCAGTTAATTTGATTATGCAGACCACATAATGATCAAATCATTACTCACAAGAGAAAGACCAAGAATGACTAATGACATATTATACAACCTCCTAAGTACTATCCCTTTGACTACAAAAATACGGGGCACAGAGTATTTTTTTTTAGATCAGCCACGTTGCAGTCAGTAGGCAGAGTGAGTCATCGACCAACTCACGAAACTGCTGCTTTTCTAAAGCCTCCTACTTGCTCCCCACACTGTTTAGGGAACTCTGTGCTGGCAGTCAGCAAATGTTACTATTAGTTTATAAATCTTCTGAACGATCTGTAAAAGCACACAAAAATCCGCTGCATTTTTCTGTATCACAAACAAAAATGGTTCGGTCCTCCCTTCGGAGAATTCAATGAAAACTCACCACTGCAGAAGTCTACCATCAGCTAGCCACAGCCTTCTGCACCTCGGTAGATGTGCTGCTCCACTGAACAGCTACCCAGTTGAGAGTGAATTAAAGATAACGACCACATAAGCAAGGGCTGAGCCTGAGTGAGAGGTTGAACTGAAAGCTCCCATTTTAGCTTCACAGCACACGTTTTTTTCAACCCGATTACCAAACTAAAATCTACCTCTATTTTAAGCTACCGCTTTCTGGAATTTGTAACCGGTTTATAAACACAACATGCTAACCGGTTTATAAACACATCATGCTATCACAATATTAATTTTATATACACGCGCATATATTTCATACATAAGTATATTTTAAAAAGCTTGTTGGAAACAGCGCTTTTATCAACGTTTGCACCGGCCATGTGGCAACACGCTTTCTTTTTCCGCGACACAATTAACTTAGCCATTGTCAGGCTGATCCAAAATGGCACTGAATTAGCCTGAGAAAGAGACACCCATCATGCAGAAGCCGAGTGCCTGCACCCTGCCTGCCTAGCCAGGGGTACCTCTTCTTCCAAATTCCGGAAGCCTCTCCGCAAGCTATTTTCATCGCGTGTCTCAGGCTACTTGCGGAAAGTATTAGGCCGCTTTTCCACAAAACGTGCTCGAGGTTACCGGGGAGCCTGCGGGCGCCCGGGCTGCACAGGCGAGCGGTACCTGTCCCCGTGCTCCCGGCACGGCGGCTGGAGAGCGGCGCCGAATGCTCCCGAGGCCCCGCCGGCACCGCATTCGGCAGCAAAACTTCCACCGACTTAGGAGCGGCCGGGCTGCCCCCCCCGCGCCGGCCGGGCCCGCCGCCGTCCCGGCAAAGGACATCCTTCCTCCCACCGCCCCTCCGGGACGAGCCAGCTCCGCCCGCCAGCGTCGCGCCTCTCCCGCACAGCCCCTCCAGACACCGGCCACCGCTCAGGCAGACAGGACCCACCTCCGCCATGCCACCGGCCGCGGGCGGTCAGCCCGGCCCCGGCCACACCGCGGCTGCCGGGCCCAGCGCCCCCGCGGGGCCGCCGCAGCGCGGAGGAGCCCTACCTTCAAACGCCCTTCAGGGCGCGGACGCCGCACGCCGCCCCCTGCCCCGCGGGCCCCGCTCCGGCGAGAGAGGCGAGCCGCTGGGCCCGGCGGGGCGCCGCCTGGGCCGCTGCCGTTGGCCGTTGGGAACGGCCGCCCCCGCCCGCCCTGTCAACGCCCGGTCACCCCTCTCAGTCCCGGGGCCGCCACTGCCGCCGCAGTGCGGAGGGGCCGGGCCCCGGCGGAGTGGAGCGGGGCGGCGCAGAGCGCAGCGGGCCGGGCCGGGCCGGGCCGGGGGGAGCCGCCGCCGCCGCCACTGCCGCCGTCCGGCGGGAGGGAACAAAGCGCCTTTGTGCGGCGGGGCCAGGCCCGCGCGTGCGGCGGCCCGAGACACCCCCCCCTCTCCGCCCCCCGCCAGCCGCCCCGCCGACACTCACGGGCCTTCCTAGGCTCATCGGGGTCTGCGCTGCTCACACGGCCGCGCCCCGCGGCCCCGCCACCGGCCCCCGCCCCACGCCCGCCCGCCTCGCCGCAGTCGCCGCTGCCGCAGCCGCCGCCATGTAACCCGGCGCGGAAGGCAAGGAGGGGCGGGGCCGCCGGAGGCTCCGCCTCCGCGGGGCGGGGCGCGGCAGTGGTCGGGGGCGGGGCCGCGGCGGCCCTCAGGAAAGGAGGGCGGGCGGGAAGGGTCGCGCCGCCGGGCGTTAGCGCCGCCCGCCCTCGGTCTGGGCGGCAGGGCCGTACCCCGAGTCCCGGCGAGCACCCGACCCCCTCCCCTCAGCGGGGGTAGCCTGAGGGGCCGCGGCGGGACTCGCTCTTGCTGAGCAGTTGCCTCACAGCCTAGCATGTCCTCATGGGACATAGCAGCTCCCAGTAGCCCATACTGGTCCAGTTAACCAGAGGAATTTAACAGCGTGTCATCGATTCAAACACGTCAAAGAAACGGGCGTAGTGGAGCTGCGTGCAACGGCTACACACTGCCACAGAAGTTAACACCAACTAGAGGCCTACAGGCACTAATAGGCCCTCTAGTACCACATTAATACTCAAAGCTTCAATTAGGACTGCTGCTGCCTCCTGACAGCTTCCCTAGGGCCAGACTTCGGCTCTGGAAACCTGCGTTTGCTTGAGCCCTGGCAGCGCCTCACTCCGCAAGGCCTAGGGCTTGGCATCTTCAGCACTTCCCTTGGCCGCAACACAGCACACCAAGAGAAACCCCACAGGTGGAGAAGGGAGTGGGAATGAGGGTTTTCTGCAGCTGGGGGGATGCAGGGAGGAGAGCTGGGCCATGCCTCCATGGCCAGGTTACAGGCCCTGCGACAGTTGGGGGGAGGAAGGGGAAGAGTGGGTCAAGGAAGCCCAGCATCAGTGTCCGCTGGGCCAGCACCGCTTCTGCAGATGTCGGTGTGTGGGGGTCTGAACAATGGCGGGCGGGGAAGTGGTTGCGTGGGCCCAGTTCAGCTGTCCTGGCTTTAAACATCCCTTACGGCAGAGAAACAAAAAGCATGGTTGGAAGGCAGCAGGCAGGAACGACAGAGGCAAGCTTTCCTTCTCTGAAGGGGACATTTTGGCTCAGATGTTCTGCAGTCTTAGTGTCATGGGAGATCTGAATGCTCTCCCCACAAGCATCTACAAACTACTTGCCATTGCTGTCACCTCTGTAGACACCAGCCAGGATTTCTTTCTTGCTATTGTACCGTCCTTAACGGACATAGGCAGAGATGGTAAAAGTCCACTTTTCCCTGAAAATCACAACTGATACAACAAAATAATTGAAATGTTAATTTTTTTCCCCATGAGAATTTTCTACAGCAGTTCTAGTGGGGAGAGAGGCATGAAAACACAGGTATGTAGCTATCAGAAGAGCCTTACACTTCCACTAAAAGTTTTGGTACAATTCTCAAGACAGGGTATAGTTTCCCTAGGTCCCTTGTATGCCTTTTCAGTGCAAAACAATTAATACTCATTTTTACTGGTTAAACAGAGGGCATTTATTGTTAATACTAGGATAGAAGTTACATTGCATAGGGCTCTATGGCTCGCTCTGCTGCCGTCTGGACAGAAGCATCCAATTGACCCTTGCACTTTTAAATCACATAACTTTATTTTTTTAATAAGTCATACATTAAGGAGGTCCCTGCCCAACTTCTCTAAAGTTATTCGAATAACTTTTAAAACCCTTCAATTATGAAGCCAGGCATTAACTGTTTTAATGCAGTCAGATGCGTTGCTAACTCTGACATTGCCCCCACTAGCTGGAGAGGTGACTTGGGAATTTGATAATACAGCACTGTACTAATAGCATGCATACAGAAGTCAGTAACTAAACTGGCACTTTACATTACAATATTTGGTAATTTATAGGCCACTAACCATGCTGCCAACAGTGGAGAAAAGTCAGAAACAAAGTTGGAGTTGTTCTGCCCACCCAGCAGGGTTGGAAGATCACAGCACTAGCTGCTCCAGACGGCCTGTATTTAAATACAGTCTATTAAAAAAAACTGCAGGATTGCATATTTGGAAGAGGTGATGTTAGGACGGCAACCAGAGCCAAGCCACAGAGGAGTATTTACTTGCATTAAAGGAGGAGATTTGGGACTCAAAAAAATGCAGAAGCAGCAGTGGTTGTGTGTCTAAATCCAGAGCTATTTTGTTAATTAAAGAATCCTTCCACCCATACAAAGTATTTTCATTATGAGAGACAAAAAAGTAAGCTGATCCTAGGGTACTGCAGCAAGAAAAATTTTATATCACAGCCTTGCAACAGCACCTGGAGAGGCCGTTACCATACTGTGTCCATTGGGACTCTTTGCCAATACCCGCATTGCCATTTCAGTCAGGTAGAGAAGTTGCACATACATGGAGTTTGCTCTGCTGCAGCCCAGACTGTGCAAAAAATAGTTTAGCAAACATGGAGGAGTCTTGCAATAAGTGGCAAGCTTCTGCGCCTGGGTAGGTCACTCATAAATCTCACATAGTCCAGATGTACCACCATTATTCTGGGTTCCTAACTAATAAATCAGGAGCTACTTTCTTTGTTTTTTCCCCTCCAAATTATTTCTGCCATTCTAAGAGCGTAGTCTGTGGTAGGATCTAGTGAATGAGATCGCTCAATCTAGAGTAAAATCATGCAACATGGAAGAGCATGGTGCAGAAATGTTACTTGTCTTTAGCCTCACTATTTGTAGAATTACAGTGCACATGAGAGAGAGTTGCTCAGAATTTAATAGTGTGTCACATGGCAATTTATAGCTATCTAATACAGCAAATTGCTAATCTGTTCTCAGGTTTTTAATATTCTATTGATTAGGCTTTAAATTACTGTGCCAAAATGTTTCCCCATTCCCCACAAGAATACAATTACATAGTGTGTAAATGATATGCTATATGATACGAATCCATTCTAAAACAGTTGCAGATATTAACTGTCAGTAAAAGGCAGAGTAAGAAAAGAACTGGACTTTGAGGGTCATAAAGCCCAGCAATTAAGAAATAATTAGAAATGAAGCAATGATTCATTTATTATATCCAAGTTCAAAAAGATCAAACAGTAAATTCCAATGTAATATTTCAGTCCTGTGTGTAAATCTTTACTTGTGGCATAAAAAGAGAATGACGTATTTTTAAGTGTCCACACCCATTATGATTGGCAAGGGAAGAAAGATTTGGAGACAGTTTGAAAAGGTTGCCCAAGGTGACTTGGCAGCTCCAGGCTTTTGTCTCAGTTTCACTGCTTCGCTGGGCTTTTCTATGGGAAATCTTTGCTTTCTGGCATTATGCAGCTCGTTCTAATGATTCCAGGTATTTTCAGAAGAGGCTGAACTTAAGCCTGTATCTCATATCCAAATGCCTACACCCCCAGTGAAGATTAACGTGTCTAAGGTGCTAAGACACACCGGGGAAAACTGACAGCAGCCAGTACCCGGGGCACCCACCGACTCCTGCCACAACTTCCCAGAGGAAGGGAAATGTATCCTAGGATACATTTTTAAGGACTGACCTGCTTCTTACCAAAGTCTGGGATTCGTTTTGTGTGAGGACAGGGATGAGTTTAGAGAGAAAATCCCACTTATTAAAAGGGGATGAAGAGACACTCCGTTTCTGATGCCTCCTTGTCCTGTTCCTGCTTACTTATGTTCTACAGGGTGATCTGGGCCCTGAAGTACAATTTGGTTTTCCTGGAACAGCTCCCAAGAGTTTTTAATAGTTTGTTTGGGTCTCCTTTAACTGCTGCCTTCTCCAATTAGCCTAGTTCTCTGCAGGTGTTAAGCAAAGCCTTTACAACTCACTTGCTCTCCCAGTTTACAGTTTCATAGTGCTGACGTTCAGCACAAATAATCCAGACAAATTTGAGTTTCACTGACAACCCAGCAGCTCAGGTAGCTTCACTTCTTGGGCACCCCCATTTCTTGGAAAAGGTCAGACTACACCTTTCCATACTGGAGATAGGGGTTTTCATTTGTTCTTTTTAACACAAACACATTTCCCTAAGGAATGCCCTCTGGGTTTACAGATTTTACAGTTCTCTCAATAAATCTTAAAGTATACTTCATGCCAGCATTATTAGCAGGTAACCACACAGAAGTTGCCATCTTAAAAACTTTTAACAAAATTTTGCATCAGAATCCTTTTTTAGTTAAAGTCTACTTGGCAGTAGCCAAAGCTACCTGGGCACAGACAGCATGGTATCACCTCATTTGCACTCTTGGTGGAACTGAGTTTGCTACAGCAAGCTTTGTACCGTCTACCTTCTGATCAGGAAAGAAGCTATGAGAATATTAGGGGACTTAGAAGAAAGGAAAAAGGCAAACCCTAAGATCTTCATCCCTGTGTGAAACAATAGAAAGACTGGAAAAGAACAGACCATTAATAGAGACCAATTCAAACCAAAGGCAGTAAAGTACAAAGGGCAAACGAAGGTGGAAAAAGAAAGTCACAGAAAATGTACAGCTTTGAGGTTAGAAATAAATGGGTTCTGTGACATACTTTGGAAGTTCTGTGAATCTGCAGGAAAAAAGTCATTAAACACTTAGAACAAGTCATTCTTCCCCTTGGTAGATCACCAGCAATCTAGGACACACTGGTACCGCTAGCTGCATGCAGGCTCCCCGCTTAATATCACACATTCTTATTAAGTCTGACAATTCCATTGCCTGCTTTTTCGCTGTCTTAACCAACACTTAGCATAGGGACAGAGCAGCTGCCTAGAGCAGGAGTTGGCAAAGCCACGGCAATAGTGGGAGAAGTGGAAAGCTTAGAAAACTTGCCTTGTAGCTGGGTCATCACTGAAAGAGTCAGTGTGTAAAATTCACTTGTAGGGCTGGAGCTTTCCCAGGTTTCTCAGCCTTTCATTAATTCCTCGCTAGTTAACGTCACATAGCTATCTATCTCATGCACAGACTAGCAAACATGTAGAAAAATTTACCAAGGTAGGCAATTAAAGCAGTATGTGTTAGGTTTAATCACCTCTTAAAGGATGACTAATACCAACACTTTCACACTCGGGTGCTCCAAGTGACCTCAGTTGCTTGTAACTTCCCAGTGCAGGACATGGGAGGTGTGCTGGAGCCAGGCTGTAGATCTAGTCAGTGGATGAATCTACAGCTGAAAAACATTCTACAGAAAGAGGACCAAGGCTGTTGTGACAAGGAAAAGCGTAGGATGAAGTGGAAACAAGAAGCACTGAATGCCTTTTCCCCCAGTACTTCAGATAGAGTACAAGAGAATTCTGTGTACAACAGTTCTCCCCCATTCAGACCTGCAGGAAGGCACCGCTGCCATCTCTACCTCCAAAATCTCAAGTGAAGCAGTTAGAAGAACATGTCTGCCCGCTGAAGTGTCACCAGAGCAATTGTCTAAGGCATCTCTGTGCTAGTTATTGCATCGCCTGCAGTACTGCTAGAGTTGTAAGGCAGCCCATTACTGTACAGATATTATTTAAATATCTTTTATACCTTGAGTACTCCAATATATGGAGAGATGCTCTGGAAGCTTGGTGAGGTGCTCTCAGAAAAAATGCATTTCGTTTTTGATCTCCACTGGAAAATACGTCAGCTCTTGAGCAGAAGTTATAAAGGCCTGATGATGAGTTTATGTAGAACAATTACACATTTTTGTAGAACTATTGCATTTAATTGCAGAACTATACATATTGCTATGTAGAATTGTTCTTGTTGATTCCTGTAAAACAGTAAGCCTTCCTAGATGCAGCATTTTGATTGCTATTGCATTACAGAGATAAAGCCTCTGCTGTGCAATTGTAAATACAGCTGGCACTGCAGTGCTTGTCGTTTACAGAGAAAAAAAAAAATCAGACAAACAAATGTTTGCTAACATTTTCACCAACACCAGAATCCTCTTGAAATACATTTAGAGGGGGCAAAGCTCAATACAAATACATGGGCATCAGCTAATACACTACTTCAGCAGCCTGAGGCTACAAAACTTTTACAATATCAAATAGCAACAAATGTTATCTACAAGCTTACAAGGGGTGAAAGGAGGTGCAGTGAGTTCAGGCATTTCAAACACTTTCAGATATTATTTTGCAATAAACTACATATGAACAGCATGGCCAGAAGTGAATCTTTGTCAGCCATAAAGGAGATGATCCATTGCTGCCATGAGAAACTTGGGGGGTTGGAAAAGCAATACTAACTGGTCATAGTGGAAGAGTCTCAGACCTCTACTGCTGCTTAGATTTGTACCCTGTAGAGGCCTTCATGGGTGGGACATAGAGTCCCATCCCACCTAGGCCACCTGCAGCACTGTGGTACTTCTTATGGTGGTTTGTGAAAACAGGATGAAACAAGCTGGACTGAGAGTCACATTCAGAAATCGTGTCTTTGTGACTGCTCAGGCAAAGGCCGTCCTCCATTCACTTTGCCCTGCACACAGTGGTCTCCAACATACCCAAGGCTCATGGGTGCAGCTGTTTCACAAGCAAGCAGCATATTAGATGGCTGAAGATGAAGAGACAAGAAGCACGGTGCCAGCAGGGTCAAGGCAGGCCAGTGGGAAGCCAATGTGAGTGCTGTTGTGCAGGGTGCGTTTCGTCTGTGGCCAACACGCTTCTTCAGGATTCCCAAAATAACACTTATCATAAACAGCAAATTGACTGGGAAGCATGCTGCTTCGCATAATGCCAGACTCCTACCCCAGTCAGTCTCCTGAAGCTAAAGAGTTTGAAAACCTAAGAAATATTGAAAAGTAGAAACTTTTTATAGAACATCTACCATCAAATTATATGGCAAATATTCAGCATCGCAAAAGCTACCTTGAGTCACTTTTGTTACATCTTCAGACATCAAAACCCAAAGTTTTTATATTGCTAACAGATAAATTTTGGAACAACCTCCTCCCCCTGAATGCTCTGTAACTTTTTCTCATTGCATGCTGCACCATCTCTTTCTAAAGATTTCCACTACAAATATATGGGACTATTCAATTCCCCATATTCCCCAACCCCAATTGTATCTTAGCTTTCATTAAGATTTTCTGGGACATTTCAGGTTTTCTCAACAGTTTTGAGACACTTGCTGGGAGGGAATACATTTCCAAACTATTTGTTTTCTCATGAAAACTGGGTATTGCCTATGTGCCAGAATCAGCAGACATTTTATAAATAGCTTTGGACAGATGACAGGAAATGATGCAAGATCTCAGGCCACTCCACAGAGGGCAACTGTCTAAAGTGCTCAGAAAGAGGGACTTGCACCATTGACTACTACACAGGGGAAAAAAAACGAGCAAAAGGAAAAAAGAAGCATCATTTACTGCAAAGGGTATCGGGCTTATGAAACACAAGATCTCTATCTTATTACAGCTCAAGCAAAACGACTATTTGCTTGCAACTACACTACAATGAAAAACAGGAAAATTAAATTTTACTTTGAACAGGAAAAACTGACCAGAATTGTCTAATATGCAGCTTTGTCTTGTACTCTCGAGGAGGAGCTTTCCTAACATGCTATAAATGCCAACACAGGCATTGGAGGTTCTCCAGATTCCGACTGGTGCCAAACACTGGGATCATCTTCTTACCGTGGCATCGCCCGTCAGCTTCAGCAAAGGCTCTTCCAACTCAAACTACTTAAATGGGCTCCAATAATAGCTGCTTAGAGGTTAATCTGTATCTATTCATCTGATCCCAAGAACTATCTGTTCCCATTTGCAGTAGTAATACAGCATGCAGAATCAACTCACTGTTTCATTTTATTTCTATCAGTTTCCATGAAGATAAAACCCAGTGATTTATCCCCAAATAAATGCTTTATTTTGAACAGGACCAAACTCTATGCTCTCTTTTTTTTCTCTGCTATCCACTGGATAGCCTCTTCCACAGAGACACACTCTTCTTGTACAGGGTTCATGCAGACTGCTACTCAGAAATACCTCCATAGCATACCCTAGTGCTGAGAAATCACTGAGAAGCAGTCCTAAAACCAGAAAGTTATCTCATATAGGTAAACATTTCACTCTATAGTTATGCCTAGAGGTTCTTTCATGATCTCAATAGTGAGATTTACTTTGCAAGTGAGCTGGAACTAAGAAAGATTAAAGAGGTAGAGAAACCTTCTGCTTTTTAGTGCATCAGCATTCTCTTATCTCCAGCATATCTCTAAACGGTTTTCAATTGCATTCAGTCAAAACCAAAACTTAAGAGATACTACATACATCTAAAGCTATATTTCATGGCAGGGGAAAAGGTATTCCTCCCTCATTCTTTGTGTTTTATGAAACACTGGAGAACCGTTTGACCCTCAATTAAAATAAAATAATTTGCCGATAAACCTATTTTAGTAAACAAAAAAATTTGCTAAGCATTATCTCAAATTTCTTCTTATTGTTTAATCTGGACACTCCCAAGACAAAAGCAATTGAGATTATTCAAAGAGGAGAAGTTTCAACCTTTGGACCAATTCTAATTGCAATACTTAGTTCTCAATGATTGCTGCAATTCAACAGACTCCAACATGGTCATAGCGTTCACAAAGGTGTTCCACGACCTACTCCAGCATTGCCCTGGATGTCAGCAAGAGCTGCCATGTGCTTCCTACCTGTAATCCGATGTCCCCAGTGGCTCATAGCACCACAAATCAGCTGAAAGACCTTATTCTGTTCCCTTGCATCCATTATCACAGAAGTTAGGTGCACAAATACATTCATTCGTGTTCAGTAGTGGGAGACTATTTGTGACAAGGTCAGGCTGCACAGCGGGACATCTCACTTGGCCACTCAAATCAATGAAGAATCAGGTTTCAGCCACCACACAACAGTGGGCAAGCTCTTCCTGGTAATCTGTGACTTGAAATATTGGCCCAGAGGGGTAACATGGCAGCTCACAAACCTCTCGGCTTTTCCCTGCTATTAACTTTTCCAGGACAGACAGCCTCTCTAGCTACAGACTGTCTTAGAAAAGGTATATCCCAGAAATCAAGGATGGACATGAGTCTCAGCCCTTGCTTTCTGAGTCTAACTGTCCTTGCCACTGAGCAAACCATTCTGCTCCAACGGCAACTCCAGGGAGGTCTTAACATTCTCAAGCCTGTCTGTCAGAGATGCTTCACAAAGCCTTCACAAGACAGAGCAATATTAAACAAAACCTAGTCGGTGGTTTTCCTTTCAACCCAGCAAAGGTTTTGAGATGTCAGCTGTTTATTTTTTCCTGATAGACTACCCAAGCTGGTATTTTCACAGCCACATGGACTATCTAAATACTTCCTAGAAGTCCAGAGTAAAGTGAGATTATTATGGTTTGTGATAATATCCCTGTTTAAATAATGAAGGCAATTCATTTGCTTGTAGTAAAAATGATTCAAGGACTACACGTACAATCTGCAATCAAAGTACTATCATGTACCCCATGTTTATCATTCTGGGTCCAATAATATTTGTTAGTAAACAATATAAATGTAATCATTGCTAGGCGATGGTAAATCAGTGGTCAGGCTTGAACAGGCTGTTGTCAAGTAGGAAAACTTCAACCAAGAACCTGCAGTAACCGCTGAAATCAAGTGAAACAGCAGGGTAGTAATGGAAACTTTTGAACCTTTTCACACAGAGGAACAAGAAGATTTATCTTCCTGATTGCTCTAATGTTTCAGATAGCAGGAGAACATGGGAATATGGGCCTTAATGTCAGCTAGTAAACTTCTCTGACCTTTGAAGGGAGCTCCATGTGACATGACAATCACAGTAATCAGAACAAGTTCTATCTGCTCTGATACAGCTTTACTGCATGAGCAGATACTCCTTTTTCTCCTCACAAGTGCTCGGTGCTCTGCTTCGTTCATTGCACAAGACAGATAGTGCTCACCTGATTACCAGTAATTGGATACAAAGAAAAAATAAAATCAGGTACTGCCCTATGTCTTATTAATCACGTATTGCCCCCATCTGAGGGCAAAACCACCAGTGTTTAAGGGCTCTGCAAATACCCATTAAATTTCTACAAGTTGCAGGAATGTCAGGATATTATCATTTCCACTTTCCTGAACTGAGTCACAAAGATCAAGGTCACAGTAGCCCTTAATAGCAGATGCACAATTTAAGATTTCTAGAACTGAATTTTACACTTTATTCCACTGTTCAACTTTTCAACCCACTTTTCAAAGTGATTGGTACTTCTTGCACCAAGTGCAGATCCCCGAAGCTCTGAGTTCTCAGTTTTTGCAAGTTATTCCAGGCTTTGTCCAGGCAGTCCTCCTTTTCCCCAGCACCAGAAACCCCAAGTAGCCATGTTTGCACACCCTCCATACCAGCCACTCCCCTCCCTCTTGGCTGCTCACCTAGTTTCTCCAAGTGTCCTCCCGTTTCCCAATTCCTGTTTCCTTTTCTCTTTTCCAAGTCAAATCTCATTCTTACACGATTTTTCTCCCAACCTACTCCTTAAAAATTTCCCACCTATTTGGTCTTTGTTTTTTCTGCACGTGAGTCAGGTAGCTATCTCCAGCTTCTTAACTGGAGCCAACAGGAGACACTAAAAGAAGTGCATGGGAGGAACAGTCCACTTATAGTCAATTAAGGTGTTCAAACCCAACACAGCCTCCAGCAACCCCTGGATGCAGTCACAAGAAAATTTCTATTCAGAAGTTGACTGGACTGGAGCACACCCAAGACTGACAAGACAGCATGGGAATTTATCTGCTACCACATCTATCCAGTCTGCAAAACCTGAGGTCTCCAGTTCCTAGACATCAAGAGATTTTCCACAAAGGTAAAATGTGCAGCTTTGATTCTGGATTTCAAGAGTGCCCTCCTATTCTGGAACAGGCAAGAGCTTTTTAAAACTTTTTTTTTGTTTGCCTGTTTTTAAGTAGGGCAAAATCAATGATCTCCTCCACCCCAGTTCTTGTAAAATGACAAAATATTTGAGCTAAACATTCCAGCAAAGTTCAGATTTGGAAATATATCTGGCACAAAAATGTTTTCATCCAAAGAATTAGCTGTCAGCAAGGTCATGGTCTATTGAAACCGAGGCAAGCACTGAGACCAAGGCAATCCCAACACGAGAGCTTCCCAGCCTTGCCCAAGCCACCAAGGGGCTGCAAGTGCCATGTTCTGCTTTGCTATGCCAGCGCTCCCGCACATACAGCCTATCCCCATCACCACTCCTCTGCCTGGGCAAAGGAACAGGCACATTCACACCTTCTCCTCCCCCAGCAGAAGGTACCCAGAAAGCTAATGTGCCACCTCTCCAGGCAGCCTTCTCCTGACAGCCCTGGGGCTGGAAAGCCACTAGCTGTTGGGGAAGATGGGGGTAAAAGGGTCTTCCTTCACAAGAATGCATTAGGGAGGAAAAAAAAAAGTGGACCAGAGAGTTTCTGAGAAAGATATGGCCCTGTCAGGGTCCTACTTGAGGGTTGGTGAGAGGTTGCTGGGGGGTGATGGGGGGGGGGGGGAGTGGGATGCAGAGGACCCTATTCAAGTTTCTCTTCCCCTTCATAAAGGTATTTGGGGGAAAAGCTCTCAGCAGCGGCAAGCAAGAGGACACTTCCTGTAAGAAAACATCCCACTCTCCAGGACAAGTTTTTTTCCTATTATTTTGCTCTGACACACAGTCACGCAGCCTCGCCTACCACCCAAACCCTGCTGCTTCCCCTGTGTCCTGGGCGCAGACCCCATGCCCCCTCACCGCAGCTGCTGTTAGTGGGGCTGCGGGGCAGCCAGTGTCGGGGCAGGCAGGAGACCTGGGGTTACAGGGAGGCACCCCGGGAATTAGGGGAATGCAACAGTGAAGTGGGTGAGGAGATAAGTGTTTAAATAGTATCCCTCATCAGCTTCTCCGTAATCTCAGTTTTTGGCTGGTTGGAGGGATGGACAGAAACCACATGTGACTGTGCGCACGGGATAGGGACAACAGCAACATTAGCCTGACTGTCTGATGGTTACAGAAGCCGTAATTTCTTTTTATTGCCACTGTATCCTATGCAAAAAGCATTTCAAGGCCTGCCCCGCTCCCCAGATCCTATAATGAATAGCTGGATCTCACAAAGCTGTTTTCCAACATGTCAAACTCAGGTTTTGTTGCTCTGTTTGACAGTTTTATGAAGACAGCATTAACTCCCGACTGAGCATAAGCAACCAGGTCACTGAACACTGGGAGTGCACGACTCAGTGCCCCGATGCCTTGCCTGGGTTACATGTACTTCTTGGACCCCCATCTCCAGCCTCAGAGTCTGTCCCACCCTCCATCATTCAGCAGCAGGCAGGTCAGCTCCCAGGACCTTTCCCAAGCTATGGTCACGAGCAGAAGACCTCAGGAAGGGACAGCTCAGTCCCGCCATTCCTGCTTGCATACGTTAATGCCACAGCGCATCAGCAAGCCCACGGGCTTCCACACTGCCGCCATCTGCGGGACCTCGGCTGGGCTGGCCCCATGCTGGCTGCTGGGCACCCACCACCTGCAGCAGGCACACAAACTGCCTGGGGTCCTTCAGCATAATGCTGGCAGCTACAGCAGGCAGAATCTAGGAAATACATCCTTGAATCTGCCTTTGTGTTCTTTAAAACAAACATTTATTTATACTGCCGGTGGTAGCAAAAAATAGCCTGAGTCCCCAGTCTACCTTCAGTTATGTTTTCCCATGTGCAGAGCTGAAGCTCTGAGGCTCCTCTCCCTCTGCAGAGCAAACACAGCATTTGCAGGAATAAAGCTATGCTTATATAAGCTTTCGAGAATGCCAAGTTGAATTTCTGACAGGAAAAATTTCTGGTAAAAACTTATTTTTTGTCTTTTTGAGAGATCTAATCTATCTTCTGTGCATTCCTGACCTTCAGAAAGTATTTTCATCTCACACGTTAAGTATAACAATCCTCTTAACGAGGGAACATTTTGTTAGAGCTTTAAATTGGGTTACGTAAATTATTTGTAGTTCTGACAGCAGGTTTCTCTTCCGTCCATGAGGACAGTTGTTATGAGATTGCTACAAGGTTCATTCGCAATCACTGCAGATAATCATCTGAAGCAACTGTTTGAAATGAGATTTTATCTAGGGCTTATGCTACAAATTTATCAAGGCTTTTATAAAAGCAGCATTTTTGCCAAGTAATTTTCAATACAGTAACCTGCATGAGAATTAAAAAATCCCTGATGTAAATAGTAAATTTGGAATTTATTTCCAATTCCCACAAACTTTAGAGGGAACAGAACACAGAGGGGAAAAGCCCCAACTTATATATATGTATATAGGTGGTATGAGCATGTCTCAATCCATGAGTTTACTCTTATTGAATACAGTGGGAATTGCAAACAGTCAGGATCAGGTTCTTTGTTTCCACTAAATACTTGTTTAGAAAAATGCAGAGTGGGAAAATTATTCAAGAAGTAACAGCACTACTTTCAGCATTACATCAGAGCAGCCAATGACCGAGAAACATTTTGCAGTACTCTCTTTTTACTCTTTCTTCTCCCCAACACCTAACCAGGCATGGGGTTAGACACTGATTTTGAATGGGAAGAGCTCTCAGGCAGTAGAAACCCCCCCCCCCCCTTTCTCTCATCACTGGTAAGGCTGATTGGCAAAAAAGTGTCTACTGATTTCTTCAGGAGTGGGAAAGGAAGGGCATAATTTATAAATTTGGATTAATTTTTTAGATTCCCCATTATCTTTATGAGCTATTTAAAAAAAACAACAAAGCAATAAAACAATATTTTATTGAAATGGAAGGCGTTTTGTTTGACTTTAAGAAAACTGATTTACTAAAACAAAATTTTAAAATGAAAAAATTCAAATCAAAATATGGATGTTTCATTTTAAAATCTTTGTAAGAGCATTTCAGATTTTTTCTCTCTAAGTAACAAGAGTATTGAGTTAAAAGTTTCATCCAATGCTAAATATAAGCAGTTGAGCACATCCAGTAAACCTGATTTCTACACAATGCTGCTGGCATTAAGTTCTCCACAACAGTGGCCCGGAAATCAACAAACCTATCCATCCCTTCTGCAGCATGAAAGTACTCCAAGGAGTGACATTTTCAAGGAGAAAAAAACCCTGTGCGTTTGTAAACCACACACACGCACAAACACAAGAACCATGCAAAAGGTATTCAGCAGAGGAGGACCTTCACCCACAAAACTTAACATTTACTAACATTTCCATGTCTGCCTCGGAATGCCTTATTTTGGTATTTCCAATTGTATTGAGCTAACTCTTGGTGTTTTATCTCTCCTTCATATTTCTCCCCTTCTTTCTTTGATGCCAAATATTTATTTTCAGCAGTCTATACAGAATTGTCTCATGATTTTATTAGCAGTCTCTCTTATAATACTGTATCTACAGAGAATGCAATGCATTCGTACTTCTAGGTACAATGTTAGGTATTCCTCAGAATTACCTAGACACTAGCTGACACATATAATGATTTTATTTATACAAAATACAATATGTTATTATTTTGGTAATTCTCAAAAAGAGAGATACATTTTTAAGTGTTAGTTAGAAAGACTGATCTTAATCCTTTATGCTTCTTTCTCTCTAAACAAACAGATCTCATAGGAGAATACACACAGACAGTTAACTTACCATTACTGAAGCTATCTTTTGACTTCCTCAGTATCATTAATATTTAAGCAGAAAGAACAGAACAAACAATTATCCTAATGATACCACACCAGAACTAACAAAGTAATTTTTAAAAAGTCATCCAGAAGAAGTGAGAAGGTCGACCAGAAAGAACAAGTCAGGAATAGCTGCGCTCTGATGAGGAGGGGAAGGTTATGTTGCTGTGATATGAGTAGTGCACAGCTGTTACTCTAGTAATAATTCATCATATTAATATTTAAATGAGAGGAGGAGGGCACAAAATTGTGTGTGACTCAATGGTCCCTCCCTGTCCTTAAGCAGAAAAATAAGCCACCAATACAGAAAGAGCATCAGGAGCTAAAGAGTGGGAAGGTTTGTTTTCATTACCTCATGAATAAAAGTGGGCAAACTGGTCCCCAAAGAAGTCTAGAAATTATCCTGGTTTTACTGTTGCAAGTTAAATTCTGTTTCTACTCTCAGAAGCAGCCATTACCTAATGAACAAATTGATCCAGCAACCAGTGCTTTAGGTCTGCATGTGGTATTTCTTGGATTTCAGTATATTTCCAGCAAGCTTCTACGCTTCCTGCAACAAGCCACCAGCAGGAACCTCACCTGGCAGTTCCTCACAGGGAATTGCTGCTCTACTTTGCCATTTATCTACAGACACGTTGATAAAAAGCATTTCTTTAATCAGGGCTTACTTACCTCCAGGCTTGTTCCATTATCTTGGCCCATTGGGGTCTCTGGCATGGGCAGGCTCAGGAGACCTGTGGCACCTGAGGAGGAGCAGGAGCGGCTCCCTGAAGGAGGAAGAGGAGGAGGTGTTGCAAGGAGCAAAGCCTCAGCCCCAGGGAGCCTGGAGGAGCTTCAGGAGGTAGAGCAGCAACACCTAGCAACAGCAGGCTCAGCACGAGGTGGAGGGCTGGAGGAAACAGCTGATGCAGGCATAACCCAGACAGATGTGGGTGGCATCTCTGGCAGGAGAGGCAGCCTGACCACGCTTGGTTGCACAACTTTATCCATCAATTCAATATAAACACACCCCTCACATGCTAGTTTTGGGGGGTTGGCTTTTTCTTTTTAATTCTGTACAACTCCTCCTTGTTAACAGAAAGAGCGTTACTACGACACCCCTGGCTGAGCATCGCCTTGTTGGCTATGTAACTCTATAAAGGTAACAAGCAACCATTTAATCAGAAATACAGATGCAGGCTCCAAAAATGGCCATGAGGCTAAATAACAAATAGTTTCTAACAGAACAAATCGACAGAGGAGGATTCAGCTTAGTCCTCGGTGTGAAAACACAATGTACACAAAGTACAAACACTAAGAGAAGCCATACTCATGCAGTAACATCAGTTCTTAGCACACCAAGGTAAATTCTTAATCAGAAAATTTCTGGGTTTTCCTACTCAAGCAAAGACGTTCCCCCCCTTCATTTCATTAGCCTAATCCTTCAAGATCAAGTCTGCAAACAACCTGAGTTAATATTATTTTTAGATGACTTGATATGGAAGTTTTATTTGCTGCACGCTATACAAGAGGATTTGAGTTATTAATATATTGCAGAAAGCACCACTCCTCAGATCTTCTCCATAACCATCGTCAGCGTCCCAGTACAGTGACCATTTAAAACTGGTCTTCACACCTTGCTACAAAGGTTTGTAGGTAAAGCAAAATCAGACCTCTGAGCATGTTGAAGGAATGGGCAGTATTGATCTAGGTTGCTCACAAGAGTAGATGATATGGGTCTGCAGGAAGGTACCCTCTTCTCTATATTAGTAATTACACTAACACAGGAGAGGTTAGGCTCTTCCTCCTTGGATTTTGGGAGTGCTGGAAGCACAGACCTGCCCCACTGTCTTCAATCCCCAGCAGAGCCCTCCCTCCAGCTCTACCACTCTTGCTGCCTCATGGACAGATAAACGAGGCTGGAATTAGCCACCTACCGCGTTAACACCCCCAGCTGGGACTCACATGTTACGGTCACATGTGGAGGCAGAAGCTGTCCTCCACTTCCTTGAGCTTCTGTGTCAGCCTCTAGTGACAGCTCCAGCCCCAATGATTACCATGAGGTTGAAGACCATTTGCACTCCCAAAGCTACACCCTCAGTAGTATCTCAGCAATCAGAGGGCTCAGTCTTCAGCCAGCTTGGATGCCGAGTTGTATCACTGGCCACAGTGGAGTTGAGGAAAAATGCTGGAAGAAGCAGAAGAGTCCCTAAAGTAGCAAGCCTCTCTTTCTATGTGAAGGGGTTGTGTCTGGTCCACTGGAATGCAAAATATTTGCTGCTTTCTATACTAGTAGTACCAAACATGATTTAAGATAAGTCAAGCTCGCTCCCTTCCTCCTTATACATCCTCCTCCACACTATATACACACATAATATTTCAGAACTAAAATCCTCCTTGTGCAAGCAGTTGTCCAGATTTCAAAGCATTCATGTACAATTGCTAAAATAATCTGCAGAGCAGCCTCCAGTTTTCCCATCGATCTTCAGTAGCCTGAAAAGTTAGCAAGCCAAAGAGAACCTACTCCTATCCCTCCTTACTTTTAGTCTGCATTTTAAAAAGCAACTTCATGGAGCATGTTAATACACATTAAGAAGGAGAGAAGGCTAATGTATCATTTTAAATCAGAAGAAAAACTGCAGACAAAGGTTAAAAAGTCTTTGCAACCACTGGATTATTAATTGAAGGTGAATGTCTGATAGAAGATAAACATTTTCAGATACAGATTGGGTCAGCTGACAGATTTAATAGCTTCCATAAAATACCACATTGCAACAGCTTTTATACTGTCTTTATGGGCAACCGTCAATTTCCAGCTGGGCTTGGTGGCAACCAGATCAATGTACAAAGTTTGAGGAGGCCCAGAAGCCCAGGCTCAGATTTGCTGGTTTATTCAGTTGCTAGTTTAATCCAAATCCATGGTGGTTTATTCAGTTGCTAGTTTAATCCAAATCCATGGTCTTGGTTCAGAAGAGGCTCCAGCCTCTGTTGACAAGCACCTTTGAGGTCAAGGCCTTTTCAGGCTTTATCCAATGTCTGCCCAAACACCACACTATTACAGCCTATGCTCTTAGTTAAAAAGAAAAAAAAAAACCCCAAGGCAAATTCACCCAACTCTTTTTGTTTCTAAAATACAATATTAACAAGGAAATCGTACCCAAGTAGGCTACCACTAATTTCTCAAGTACCCCTGGGTGCATTTTTGTGCTGAAATTCCTCTCCTGTGGATTTGGGGGTAGCCTCCATTCACCTTGGAGAAGACATGTGCTAGTTAGAGAAGGACTGAGTACAAAATTCAAAGATTAGTCAGTGGCAGTTAGCTCATTGGTGAGTCTCGTTTCAAGAGAAGTAACCTACCTCCTAACTCAGGAGGTATCACACCATTCATTCATTCCTCTTACAACCAAGCATCAGGCCCCCACCACAGTCACAGAGCAACTCACAAATAGTTCCTTGCAAGGCTGGCCACTGCACTTGCCCTAGGAACAGAGAGGTCAGTGTGAAGACCCATGCTGGCACGAAAAAACCCAAACCCTCATCACATGCAAATTCTAATTTAATTAACAGCACTAGGGTTTAAAGGCATGACCACCAGATACAGACCGCTGGGCCCAGCCCCTGGCATGGTCAAACACCGCGTGCACCCATGCCCAACTTTTCCTTAACCAGATGGGCTCCATAGTGTGGTCTTTCTAGATGAAACCAGGCAGTCGTGCTTCCTGAAGGCCACACAAGTGGGCAAGTTCCCCTCTGGCTCTGCAAAGGCCACATGGCCCACTTGAGGAGTTAACAAATGCTCTCAGAAGTGCTGTGTCTAACTTAGATTTTGAGTAACAGCAACAAGGCTTACATAGTTGTTTATCAGTCAAAAAAGAGGGGTAGGCTTTTTATAGTCTAAACTTTATGAAGTGATAAAGATCTATGAATCATCTAACATGCAGTTTATCTACAGACAAATAGGATTAAAAATAGAGCAGGTAGTTTTGTCTCCTTTTTTTTTTTTTTAAATTGGAATGGAAACAAAAAGAAAGCTGGTATACTGAGATACTGAGCACAAGGCTATGGGTGAGGACTGCAATGAGATCTTCCTCAATTGTTGTATCTCTCCGATGAGAGACCAGATCTTAGATACTCTCAAGTGGCCCTTTTCTGTAATAAGGATCTCAGTATTTGGCCTATTCATATTTTTCATTTCTCTGCACTTGGTCCAGGAAATCACAAGGCTTGGCATTTTACCACTGGAATTGATGCAAAGACTTCTGCCTTTTTAAGTGCTTGGCTCTGCCTCAGAATTTTTTAATCTTTCCTTTCCTAAATGTAACTGATTGACAGGAGTGTGCAACCATGGATCAGTTTTCAACTCATGATCCAAATAGCTCCTCTTAACTTGGAAGAAATCCCAACAGTTTCCCAAAGAATTTTCCTTGGGACAATCTGGAAACCCTCCTTGTCAATAAATAATTTCTATGAAGTGAAACACTGACAGAGCTACTCCACTCAGCTAACTATACTGTGAAACATTAACCTCCTTCCCTGCCCCATGGTGGCAGAGACTGTGTTTTGCTGCTTCATGACCCATGAGTGACCTCGCTGTGGACTCCTGTATTTTCAGGACACCGCCTTGAGGTTCGGGATTGAGTTACATGGCACCTATATTTAAAGAAGCAGATGGGAGAATGCAACTTTCATTTCCTCCTTGTCTCTACTGGGCATTATATACAGTGAGAGGGGGCAGATAACGCCAGGACCACCTGTTCCTCTTCTGAGGATGCTCGATTTCTCCAGCCCCGCCACCCGCAGCTGGGCAGCAGTGCTGCCTGATGTAAGGTGCTCTGCCTGCCATCCCCTAGGGATCTTGCTGCTCCAGCACACTCGGAAAAGCTGTGGCTCCAAGGGCTGGGGAGGAAGAGGAGAAATATGCTGCCAAGGAGAGTGAGGGCAGATGCCCGCTGCAAAACCAGATGGCTATGGGACCACAGGGGCCAGCCCCCCTGACACAACATATGTCCCTGACAGAGCTCCCTGGACACAGCAATGCCCAGCAGTTGGTAGTACAGTTGGGCAGCACCAGCAAGTCAAGTAGCACCACTGTCACCTCAGAGGTCTCTGAAGCTGAGTGACATGGGTGGCACATACTTGAATGCCCTTACACATTTGGTTGTGCCTGCAGTGAGACAGGGCACAAATTTGTACCCATTGCTGCTGGCCAGGAGCAGTGACACTGGAGACACCATGGCTGTCGTTCCACGGCGCTCCAGGACCTTGTGATAAATTCCTGAGGGTTTCAGAGGGTGAGATGCTCAGGGAGACCCCTCCTCACTCCAACAACCCCACCAGAGAGGGTTTGCCCAGAAGAAGGTCATGCACGATGCCAGAGCAGCACATGGGCAGGAGCCACCTCACCATTATCTAACAGACACTTATGCCTCCGGCTCTTCCCTATCCACCTATTCCAGCCCTAACCTCACCCCTCCACTGAGTAGTTTCTCTACACCCACACTTCTCCACACCCCCAATTTGCTCTCCTCCACCTGTCACAATATGCAGCCTGGCTGTGCTGACAAGCCCACGTCACACTGTTCACTCTTGCTAGCAAGCCCAGAAAAGGAAGCCTCATTCAGGCCCCTACTCTTGGGGTACAAGCCTAGCAGAGCACCAGATCTCCCTTCCTGCCCTTGTCTCCAGAGGAGCTTTATGCCTGGTGGCATTGCCCTGCACCCGTATCCATCTCAGGAGAGCTGCATGGCTTTGCCAAACCTGCACCAGCACCCCAGAGCTATTTTGTACTTAGGATGCTTCACTCGAGCAAGAGAAGTTGTTAAAAGAGACAAGTATAGAATAGTCTTTTGTGGAAAGGGCTGGGTAAGGAAAAATAAGCCAGTTTAATATTCTCGCAAAGAGCACTGATCAAAAAAAGGAAAAGATTTTTCTTTTCATTAAAAAACAAACCAAAACAAAACCCATTTTTCCTTGAATGCAAGTAGACTGCACAGCCTGCTGCAGAAAGGCTGTTACAGCCCTGCTAGTTGGCCCAGACTTGACAGTGCTGCACTAGGAGAAAGAAAAAAGCCAAAACAAACAAACAAAAAACCCACTCTTACTCAGAAGTCAGCCCTCTGCCCGCAACCTGCACACACCAGTCACAGCACAACCGGGACAGCCAAGGAGAGATTAGGTCAATTTACGGGAACCAGCTCACACAGCTCTGAGTCCACAGCTCCCTGGAGGGCCCCACGCTTTCAGCAGGGCTGGCCAAGTCTGGCACGGGCAGGTCCCTTTCTCCCCCTTATGCTCTGGCTTCTCTTTGGAGCTTGTGCTCCCAGGGGCCCTGGGCAGCTCCGAGGGACGCAGGGAACAAAGTACATGCCGTATCCTGGCCAAGCTCTGCCGGGCACAAGGTAACAAAGGGGCCTAAGCTGCCCTGTGCTTCTGGACGCAAGACTCAGGTTTTGGGCTGCCCATTTGCATGCATATTAAGAGGTGTCCAGTACCAATCTGCAAGGCTCAGCAGAAGAAATCCGAAGGAAAAGCCATATGGCCCTTGACTGTCTTGATGTCCAGTTAGCACCTTTGCTTTTGAGAGCTGCTACTGCCAGGCCAAGTACCTCAGCCTGGAGCACCCACCACCGAAGCTGATAATTCTGCAGATTTGGCACCTGGGCCTCAGCACTGCCACCTGCGTGGACTGCTCTGCCTGCTGGGTGCTGGGTGGTCAGCGAGTCCTCAGCCTTTTGCCAGCTCAGCACGAAGGGGTTGTCAGTGGAGCTATCTACGGGATACTCTCTTGGCTGGCATCTCCCTCCAGAGCTTGTGGCTGAATTCTTGTTATTTTGCCTTCAGGACCAGCGGCTCTCATACTTTCAACAGAGATGCTAAAGCAGGCTGAGATACTGCTTGAGAAACGCAGCTCTCTGCTCTACCTGCTTTACCTGCTCAGCCTCTCTTACAGCCCTTCCTTGGCCCAGCTAAAGTCATTTCAGCAACTTGGACGGTAAAACATTTAGCCTCAAGGTCACAGCTGGGAGGAAGCTGTAACAGGGCAACATAGACACGACCATCCTTATACAGTCTTACAAGTTCTCTGAAGGCGGTTGCATATAAGAGATGGCCTGCTGTACATGCCCAACCATGAGAGGTAAAATCATAAGGAGCAATTTACCCTGCTGCCTCCTGACTTGACCCAAGAGGTTTGGATGTGGATATTCAGAAGCTAGAAGCATAACATCCACAACAGATACACCACCCCAAACACGGTAATATTCCTGCCACATCCTCACTGTAGCTGGCTCAGTCTTGACCCTGTAAATGAACAGTGCCTAGCGCTGGTGGGAGGTAGCAAAACCTCTCCCAGGAGCTCAAACTCTAGAACAAACAACTGTTTCGGAGGGGGTGTGGAACTGAGGAAAGAGAAAAGGGAAAGAAGGAAGGCAAAAAATTCAACAGAGGTTGTATTGTACATGAGGATCAGGCAGCTTAAAGTGCCATGAAATCCTTTATACAAATGTTCTTGCAGTAAAACGAAATAGCAGCTATTCTCAGGGAAACTGTAGCTACCCTCAGTGATTATTACAATAGCCTGAAGGATGCGGTATTTTTTCCTTTTTGAACCAGGTGCTATCACTAGTGGCTTGTATCTGTATGCTTACAGAATACTTTAGATCA
Source organism: Phaethon aethereus (assembly GCF_964289735.1). Classification (NCBI taxonomy): domain Eukaryota; kingdom Metazoa; phylum Chordata; class Aves; order Phaethontiformes; family Phaethontidae; genus Phaethon; species Phaethon aethereus. Next base: position 13,665,324 of record NC_138588.1, on the reverse strand, counting down.
GTGTATCAAGTTCAAATGGAAACTGTTTAATACATTTATACACCCAGGCTGGGTAGGGCTTTGTTCAATAACCATTTCTCATGGTGAGATAAGGGACAGAACTGAATGCAGCCATTAACTGTCAATCAAAGCATACATCGGTTTATTCATGACTCTCTTTACCCCTGGGAAAGGATAAACAGTTTAGATATCCCTCAATTAAATCTCTCCAGGACAACCTAGTCACAGATTTCCTTTTGATATCCTACTTTTAAAACCTTTTGTCCCCGTCTACTGAGTTCACTACAGGCAGAGTTGGTACAGCATTACACTTTTTTATTTCAATCCTTGCTTTTGCCAGATTAGTCAACTTCTTGAGCCCTACCCACTTGCTCAGACAAAATCTCACTGATGGCAAAGATGAATGGGCCTCCTTTCCTCATTTTGTCCCGTAGGACAAGAAACATAGTTAATAATGCTGCAGGTTACATATGGCTCATATATACTGCCAGGGCCTTCCAGCGCTGCTTGTTCCGGAGCAAATTTCCTGTATTCCAGACAGCTTCCCATTTAAACAGGCACACGCTTCCTTCCCAACCGCGCAGGTGGGATTGTAAGCACCTACGATCCTGTTGTATTAAGCCCATGTCTTCTGAGCAGGTCGCAAGGGCATATTGGAAGCAAAGAGGTAGTGTTTAAGCCACCAAACAGCTATTCTTTCCTCAGAGCAGCAGCAAAACAAGCACTGCACAGTTCCAAAGAGGAAACTCTGCCATAATAAGCTTAGATCAGAGTCCAAAGTAGGTGTAAACATGCTAGTTAATGACTTCCAGCTCCAGCACGGAGAGCACACTGGAGGAGGACAAACGGAGCAGTGTCTGTCCTCAGCTTGAGAAGTCACAGAGCTCCTTTCTTCTAGATGCTCCATTTGTGTATTTGGAGACGAGGTGGCTTTAGGGATGGACGCGTACAATGAAAATTAGAAACATGCCATGCATTTGGATCTCAAATCAGACAGGCTCCCCCAACATTTTGTAGCATTAATAGTTGTCTTCTTCATACAGGACAGAGCTATTACATGAATTCAGATGTTGCACTGAGTCCTAAGACCAGTAGTGCTTCTCCCTTGGGGCTGGGAAGGCAGGGAAGGAAGGGAGGGCTGGGAGCCCACCACCTGCACTTGGGTCCCTTCTTTTCTTACTCACAAATTTCAGCCCAGGCACTTCCAAAAGGTACTGAACTTGTCATAGAATAAAGAGCACAGCCACAACATCATCCTTCACAGGACATGGAGAAATCCTCCAGCATGCAGCCAAGGCATCTAACCAGGACTACAGGAGAAGGGAAGGGAAAGAAAACTACATCTGTGACCTGCCAGTGGATTAGCATTGCAATAAAGATTGAGCTCCATGATATACAGTCCTCTCAAAATCTGGGCTTGATAGGAGCTCAGATACTACCCACATAGAAGGACCAGTAACTACCTGGGAACCTGCAACAGGCCCACAGCCAAAGAGAAGTAGGTCAAGAGCCTCTAAGGTTCAACCACTATATTCAACACACACAACCAAACGGGCCAAAAAGTCTGCAGGTCTGTACAGATAAGCAGCAGGACTGCCACAGGCCATGCTACCACTCCGTATCATCATCCCCACTAAAGAGGGTTGACCATTCCCATGGTTCTCAGATGTCCACCTTTACCATTCATGGCTCCCATAATCAGAGGGAAGTTGGGACTGAAGTCCCAGGCTCTCACCCTTTTTGCCATTAAAGCACCCAGCCATGCAATTCCCCTGGTCTTCAGCAGGCCCTCATATTTGAACCCCCCTGGCAGGATCACCTCCACTCTGTCCTGCCTCTCTCCTCCACCAACCTTCCAGAGGCTGAGCAGCAGGTCCCACCAGCACCATCTCTTCATCCGGGACCACTCCGCAAGAGCTGACAGTCAATGCATTACCAGGCAGGCAGGCAGCATGCGCTGTGGGGTCTCACTGCCACGCACGATGGACAAGGTTTGCTGGTGGAACAATCAGCCAGACGCCAGCCAGAAGCCCCTCATATAAAACCTTCTAGAGGTAAGGCTGGAGAGGGAGAAGCAGAAGGATGTACACTGCCTCCGTTCTTGCTGAGAGACACTTTCACGCTCCGGCACCCTGGGGACTGAAAAGAGGGTATTCTGGGACTGAACAAATCTGAAACTTTAACTTTTGGAAGTTTGTGCGAACGCTTCTGCCTGATTCTTTTTCAGCATGTGAACCTCCCTTTGAGTTCAGGTTTCCACCCAAAACTCAAAGCAAAACTGCTGAAACCACAGACTTTTATAGAATCTCCACCCAAAATAACTGCCTTAGCACAGGTTTGCTCAAAATTCAAATCTCTCTTGTAGGCAGGGCACGGGCTTTCAGGATGGTGAGGAAAACAGCAGCTGGGGGCTCCAGGGGGAAGGACTAAGGCAGAGAGAGAACGAGCAAGTCAGAAGCTCAGCCTGCTTGTCTGAGCCATAGACCATACTTGGTGCAGGCCAGCAGCTCTGCATATCTATCACTTGAACCATCAAACCTGTTCCTGAGCTGTCAGCACTTCTGAATACAAATCCCTGTATGTGACAATGAGGTTCTTTGCCTTAATTACCACATCTATTTGCTGCCCACTGGGAATAAGGACCGTAAACCTTTCCAGTACTTGCATGGGCGCTTGAGCTTTCTGGTCCCCCCACGTTGTTGCCACTCTGTGGGTTGAGCACCCCAAGGTCTGCCCATGCTCCACTCATGACCTTGTGCCTTCCCTCTTTTGTAATCCAAGCTGGAAGCCTACTTCACTTACTCTTTTTAGCAGTCTCTTCTCCTTATCTGCTATAAACTCAGCAATGCTAAAAATGTAGGACACAATAGCACTTGGATGGGACGCCCGATGTCAGGAATAGCTCCCTCGGCTCCCTGAGCGGGACTGTGGCTTGACAAACCTCACTTGACAAACACCATTGCAAGCCTTGGAGAATGTGGGAACAGCTCTTCCCTCCCGTGTGTTGGATCTGCTGCTCTCCTCCCTGGGTAAAAGGCCATTCAGCTGCCAGAACAGCCAGAAGCTGCTCTCTGCTTTTTTTTTTGCCCCTATAAACCACAGACAGAAGAAACCCACAGAGGGAAGAAAAACCTTAAATCAGCATTGGATATTTGGCTACTACAGTTCTTTTATTTTTTAACCAGGCAGATCTATAGCAGAGGTAAGCATATGCTTAAACAGTTTGCTGAATCAAAATCAAGAGACTACTAGGATTCTCGACTCAGAAGTTGCTTTGATGCCTCAGTTATGCCATTCACTTAAGCAGTACATGTAAGTGGAATATATCTTTTTTTTTTCCCCATGCTTTTGATGCTGATATTTCTGTAGGAAAGACTCTGTATCCTGTCTCTAACAGAATTAATTTTTCATCGGCAAGACCGATGCTGCTGGGTGGCACAAACAGGCGGTCACCTTGTCAGAAGTGACACTGACAGTCGACAATCTTTGGTCCCCAGGAGTCAGGCTGCTAAAGGCAGTTTGGCCACTACCTGCTATCCAGAACACTCTTAAATTTCTGGTCTGAAGACACAGTCTAGCCTAAAAAAAGCCTTGACATAACAACCCTATCTCTAACACCAGAATTTCTCGATGCAGTAAAAATGACAAACTTTCCTAGTAAGGGTACTTTTGCTGTCAGAGCATCTCCCAGTTCAGTAAGCAAAATAACCTAAACAGGAAAAAAATCATGTTGATTTAATTATACACCTACAATGGGATTTTAATGATACAGAAATGGCATAAATGAAATCTTTTCTTTAACCAGCATTTCCTTATTATCAGAAGCTTCTAATGTAGGCCTGGCCTTAGGGACTTGTGGGACAAATTTAAGCTGTAAGTCACTTTATGCTGGAAAAATCTGTAACCATTATCCTTTGCAGATGCAGAAGCCAGTGCACCCAGCTACACAAAGCAAAATCACTTGCTTTGTTTTTTTTTTTAAAGCGGCAACTGTTCACTTGATTTTAGTTTTTCCCCTTATGATAGAGAACAACCCTAAAGAGTTTTGCAGACGGTTTTTCAAAATAAACACACAAGGTCACGCTGCTGTGGGGAGAAGGGAAAGAACAAGCTTTACTTCTTGGAGGCAGGAAATGAGTGCCGGGGGAGCAGGAAGCCCCGCAGCGCGGGCGGCAGGTCCCTGGGAGCACCCGAGCCAGGGCCAGCTGCTCCTAGCCCCACGCTCGCTGAATCAGTGCAACGTCATGCCCCTTCAGACCAACGGCTTCAAAGCCAGGCTTTGCAGTTCAGTTCTGAAAGGCTTTTTATTAAGGGAAAAAAACCAAAACAAACTAAAGCAACACTTACTTTTGAAATTACTTACACATGGCTTTATGTTTTAAAAGTCATCGCAGGAACAATAGTACTGTAGGATATGACCCACCTAGTTACACATATACTTCAGTGGACTGTAATCCAACATTGTGTTCTATATCTATTTTTTACATACGCATGAGCCAAATCCCTACGTTAATTTCTATAGTTAATGATGAAGAGGTTAGTGAAGGACAGCGAAAGCAGCCTCCATTTGGGTAAATGCTCATCTGAGTTTTCAACACTGGTCAAATAGGAAGTTTGCAAAGTAGGCCTAGAGAAGTAATTAGAAGAGGTTGACAGCCTTCTTCCTTGCATTTTATCCTTGAAGGGCAGATGATTGCATGCAATCAAGTTGGAGTAATTAAAAAATATTACCATTCCAGCGGCTGAACAGTACCACACTGATCAGTTTAAACTCCCTGCAAAAGTGACTGGAGGTGTCCTGTCTGATTATGCACTGGAAACACAAACAACACCAGTGCATATGTCCTTGCTGAGGGAGTCAACACTTCCCTACCACCACAGCTGGCTCCCTCGTGATGGTCTGGCCACCCTTTCCGCCTGCGGCATAGGCTCTTCCAGGGGCCCTTACAGCGTGAGTGTGGTAGTGCACTCCCCCGCTTCCTTCCCCTTGTACCTGGGCTGCTCTAAGTTGCCTGACAAGCCTTGGCCTCTGAACAAAGGGTCTGGCAGTTAAGAGCCCCTCAACCGTACCAAGCACTCTTGTGTAGCCAAGGAGGAGAATGGCACTGAGTGTATCAGGAACCGATCGCCTGAACAAGGTACAGAACAAGAACAAAACGAATCAATTGCCTCCAGACAATCCTGGCAGCCTTCCCGCAAAAACTTGAGAAACCATCTGCCTGGATTGTGGAAACTCACTGATGCCTAAAGTCAATCACCTCCCAGTCCTATAAATAGTGGTCCCAAGTGAGACCCTTTGAGCTCTCCTGGACCGCAGCGGGCCGTGATGAGCACCTCCCTCTAAGTGGGACGCCTCCCAGAGTCCGTGAACCTCAAGTTCGTGATCAACTCAGAGGCTTGACTGTGCACCCGTTGAGCGATGCAAAGCATTCAATGTGAGTATTTGACCGAATTTGAGGGGGATATTTAATAGGTACCTTTGTACATATCTATCTCTCTTTCTTTATATCTCTTTATGTGTCTCTGTCTCTACACCCATATGTGTGTGTGATTAAGGAATCTTAGTAAGTTCAAGTTGATTATGCTGCTAAGTTTTATAAGATTTGATACTGTGATTTTATCTCAATATCATTAGTGAATTTGATCGCTGTTATTTTGTATTAGATCATTGCCATCCTAAAGTTATACCAAGCACAACGTATATCACCACACCAGAATCCCCGATACCCTATCCGTTTAGTCATAAACCATTGACCAAGTCTGGGACTAGGAGTGGAGTCAGCCGCACCTAGACTCCTCTCTGAGAAGGAGTTTAGAAAGCAAGGGGGTCCACTCTGAACCTCGTGACTCAACGGGAGGGCATTCCTTTACTTTCCTTACCTAACCTTAGTCATAAACTGTTGACCAAGTCTGGGACTGGGGCTGAATTTCAGTCCACTCTGAACCTCGTGACTCAACGGGAGAGTCTCCCTCATTTTCTTTCTGTTTTTCCAATCTTTAGACATAAACTGTTGACCAAGCCTGGGACTAGGGGTGGATTTCAGTCCACTCTGAACCTCGTGACTCAATGGGAGGGTCTCCCCTACTTTCTTTCCTCAATATACATACACATTAACTCGATTTGATACACGAGTAAATCATTCCAATTTAATTGTAATTTGGTTTCTCTCTGTATACCCTTTTCATGTTGAATAAGTAATAGAGTGAACCTTGCCATCAAATTCTGTTAAGTTGCACTTTTTACAAATTTATATTAAAATAATTTGCTTTCTGGTATCTTTGGCGGTGCTTCTTTAAGCGGCCTAAAGTATCCATTCACAACAAATTGGCATAGTCAGCAGGATGACAAGTAGTATCACTAATTACTTACAAAAATATGGAATAAATCCAATTCCTAACTTCTCAGAAGGTTGGACTCATGAAAATTGGCATAATTGGGAATCTGTGGAAAAACAGTTGAATGACACCAGAGGTCATATAAAAGATGGAAAAGGAATTATTTGCAAAATGTTAGACACCTATGGGACTTCCAAAACTAGACAGGGAGGGTGTTGGCTTTCTGCTCTCCCCTTGGCTGTGCTGTGGCAGCAGTGAATTTGACATCAGTGCCAAAGCTGTGCTGCAAGGAGGTGGGATTTCTGGGTGCTGGACCAGCTAAAGAGCAAAATCACCATTCCCAGCTACAACACAATGCAGCAGTTTGGGTCTGTTTCTGGGGAAAACATCACTTTGCACAGGGCAGAGCCCTTCCCAGTGCAGAGCAGTGGTAGCCTGGGGCTGCTTACATAGACTACCACAGCTGTATTAAAACCAGGGAGCAGTTCAGTCCAGCCAAGTTGCCCCCAAAGTAACCACGTGTCATCCTGCCCTGGTCATATTTCTTCCGCTTCAGCCTCCTGCTTTTCTCCCTTGTTCTGACAAGGAAAGACCACGGCAAAAAGAAGGAAAGCATGTTTTCTGCCTTCTTCTGAACAACAGAGGATTCTGCAATATTGTTGTGAGGCAGCAAATACCAGGAAGTCCCAGAACAGCGTGAAACCCCTTTGGCCTGCTGAAGCTGACAAGAACTTTACCATTGACCTTATTAGTGCTGCATGGGTAAAGCCCAGGGATTGTTTATGCAATAGTAGGTATTTTATGTCTGAACGAGGCGTTTAATTAACGTTTATCATGCCAGTCATAGCAAACATACCATATTTTTTTCTGTTTAATCAACTAACCCACTCCCACCCCTTCCCAAACTGTTAAATTCTACCAGAATAAACACTCATTTGGAGTCTATACCTAGTGTTAGCAACGGGGGGAGGAAGCCATTTCCCTTGACATTTCCTCTACATTACCTTAATGCAACGTAATAGCAATTCAGTTATGCTGCCATTGTTACTTAATCTAGCATGGAGATGCTGCTTTTCTAAGAGGGAAAAATTCAGGCATAAATTTTCAAGTCGTATCATCGCTCTGCAGCTTTCCTATGACAACACCAAGCCCTTTCCTAGACAGAAAGGCTAATGAGTCCCTTCAGAGAATGGCACCGGTTTTGGCTCATTTCCACAGAAATAGAAATAGAAAAGTCAGTGGCAAGGCCAAGCGGGTAAGAAACGCTCCACATTGCAAAAAGCTGAGTAACCCTGTGAGACACCGAGGTGCCCTGGGTAGGAGTGGAGGGCACGCAGCCCTGGGCAGAAAGGCTTTAGCATCCTGCAGGATCAGGCTGTTACTACTGAATTCCTCTCTTTTGCAATCTGTCAGGGAACAGCTGTGCCAAAGTGGAAAAAATGCTGGAAAGTTATTGAAACATTCTTACTATTAAAGACCTCATGTTTCCACTGCAAATGGATAAAACTCCCAGTGAGGTTTCTAGTGTCTTTCAAGGTCAGTGTTTGTGGCATTACAAAATATCAGGCATTCTGCGACGATATACTCACTGATTTTGGGAATATTTTTAAGTAAGACTAGAAAAAAATTGAAAGTGCTCGTTGCAATTTACACCACTGCTTGCCCATAAGCGTATGTAACACTAATTTACTGTCCTTTCCACCACTTCTCAGTACTGATCTGACCTCCGTTTCCGTGGGTACTCCCCTTCTGACTTTGCCCCAGTTTGATCTAGTGACAGGGGCTACTTTAAAACAATCTTCCATTGCCAGCATTTGAAATCCCTAATGAAATGGACGGCAGTGACTCGGTATGGGACTGCACAGCACTCTACTACCTTTGGCTGTAAGGATAGAGTTTCTATTCCTGTTGTTCAAACTGGCAATCCCAAAGTGAAGGCTTTAAAAAGAGGCATCACAGCAACCACTGCCATTTTCCCTCATCTACACCAGTATTCCCACCGAGGTGGGGGGAAAGATTGCAGACAGCAGAATTAGCCTTGCTCTCTCTCTCTGAACTGTGTTGCTTCATTTTTTCCATAATCGCTAGTATATAATATAACTCTTGGGAAACAAACCCTTTTACTAACAGAACTGAAGATCGCTTCAAACTGAAAGGGTTTTTCCCCTTTTTTCATTGCTCTAGAAATGCATGCTGGATCGACAGATTTTAATAGCTCTCTTTGGCGAGGAGAGATCAGACACTAAATGGCATTCCGTGCAAGTGAGGACTCATTACTGTGAAGCTGTTGTTTCTTGCCCAGCCAGTTAATTGAAGCCCATAAAATTTCCATTGTTCAAACCTGGAGTATCTCACAGGGTATGCCTGGACAAGGCAAATCCCAAACCCTCATGCATTGGACTGATACATGGGCCCCCAAACATGCACAGGACAGAAAAGTAACCCAAACCTCTGCCATTTGAGCAGGTTTTGTCCAGGAACCTCCAGCTGAGGTTTTAATCCCATCTGTGGAAGTTAAGACACTGAGAGGTGAAGTCACTTGCCTTGAGGCATGCAGCAATTTAGTTGCAGAGCTGGAAATAAAACTGAGGAATATGAACATGCTGGACCATGCTATAATCAGCAGATGCTATTGCTTCCAAGTTCTAATTAAAGAGCTGTCATTATACAAAAAGCATTTGTAGTTTGCAGTAAAACTGATAAAGCTCAATAGTCTGGAGTACTGGAGGGGAGGCATATGTTTTTTAAATCTCCCAAAGATGATAATATACTCTTTTTTTCAGTCTGCCTCAGCCCCCGTAGCTAGTTGATCCCAGCTATGAAATCTCTCTCTGCTCGAACAAACCCAGGATCCTGCCAGTCCAAATTAAGGAATGCTAAAAATATATAGTCTACACTACAATTTCCTACCTGAGACCGTGTGAAAGAAACTGCACGGTAGCACTCTCGAGAAACAGACAGAACAACTGGTGGGGAAAAAAACAAGTCTGGGAGAGAACAGAAGTGGTTGATGTGCTGCAGCCATCGTTAACACAGCTGGCAATGTTTAATGCATGAAAATAGGTGGTAATCCAAATATAAATGAACCGATTTGATGTCTTGGGCATGCAAGTGCACACACAGACACACATGAATACCCACATTTCACTGCAAAGGGAGCTCCCGCTTCCAGCTAGCGCCATGCATAGCACCACTCCAGCAGATGGTTGGCATTGGATCCAGCCCCAGTGTTAAGGGTTTGATTGCCCTAGTGCTGGAGCAGCTGCTGGATTTACATCCTCAGCTCTGTAAGTCAGGCAGGGGCCCAGCGCCGCTGCTCCTGCTTCTGCTGAGGGCTGCCTCACCGGGGCCGCGGGGCTGGTGGCACCACGGGGCCGGTGGCAGGGCTCTGCTGTGGCCGGGCACCAACACGTGCGCAGGCGGTGTGCTCGGGTTGGGGGGGAAGGTGTGCCCAGGGTTGCTCAACACCAATGCCTCCGGCTGAGTGAGGAGCAACAGAAACTGTCTCTCTAGAGTCCTGTCCAGTTCTGCTCCTTCAGACAGACAAAAGCTTAACACGGCCACTGTGAAAGATGAAAGGGCAAGTCCACTTCTCCCTGTTTCTCACAAAAATGAAATACCTTAAAGATTTTCCTATGATCCAATGATTACGTGGGTTTCTTACCCGGTGGGCGCACATTGCCGTGAATGCTGGGGGGTGCAATCACTGCTGGGCGCACAAAGAAGCTTCACTCGCAGCCAAGCACCAGACAAGTTTGTGTGAACGCATCAAGCCACAAGTAACTGAGAGCTGGTGTGTTGCATAGCTTCCAGTATCACTTTTGCTAAGAAAAAAGGAAGGTATCAAAATGAGGCCTTCAGCTGAGCTTGTTTTCAGCTCTTTTTCCCAGGTGTATCCTGGGATCCCAGGTATTACCTTCCCGTCACCAAAGTCTTCCATAGCACCTGAGCATGGCGCTGGGCTCAGACCCAAACCACGACCCAAGGTGAGGACTGCTTTCGGCAAGGCTGTTTGCATGCTGTTATTGTGGGCCCAGAGGAGAGCCCACGAGGCTGATCTTTTATTTCTACTTCTCCCTCCCTATGAATGTTCATGGCTGCTTGTTTCCCCCATGCAACCACATCTGTAGGGCAAATGCACAGACCCTTCAATTCTTGAAGTGAGGGGAAAGACTACAGTACCTCAGTTGGGGAAAGTGCCTGATGAAATTTCAAGATGGAACATTTTTGCACCTCGAAAATCAGCCAGGCCACTAAGCCGGATGATAAGCAGAGCTGGCATGCAAGTGAACAGCACTGGGTAAAATACGAACCTGACGGCACAGAGCTCGGCACCAGGAGCTGGCTGGGGACAAGGCCGGGTGCTCTGAGAAGGGGAGAGGGCTCGGGGAAAGCTCGCTAGGCAACTGCGAGTGCCCAAACGTGTGGGGCAATGCCTATGGCCACGCGCAGGGAGAGAGGGAGCGCCAGGCCTGGCTGGAGCCTCTGCCCGGGGACACGTCTCTGCGCATCCAGCCGGGGAGGCCGCTCCAGGGCAAGGGCAGCGCTGGCAAAGCAGCCCTGTCCCTGCGTTCCCTCGCAGCGGCAGGACTGTAGCTGCTGGCAGGGCTCTCCTGCACCCCACCACCCCTCTGGGACAGCAGGCAGGGGTGCAACGGGAGCAGCCTCTGCTCTCTGGGGAGCGCAGAGGAGGACGGGCAGCCCAGCTTAGCACTGGAATGCTGCGTAGGCAGCCTTGGTGAGCCTGGACAGGCAGGGCCTCAGGAGGCTGCTGGCCCCGGGGAGCTCAGGCCTGGCACCCTCCTGGCCGGGCGGGGAGGAAATGCTCTGTGTGGGAACCCGCTGCTTCCCAAGAGGGTTCTTCACCCGGGACAGCCAGGCCCCTCGTATCTTGCAACTGCTAAATCAATTCCCTTGGCAAGGAGGGGTGACAACCAAGATCCATCCTCCCCACGTCCTCAGCCTGAAAGCACGGGGCCCTCGCGCCATCCCACCCCGTGGGGTTGTGACAAGGAGCACCCTGCCCGGCCCTGCCTGGGCGGGGAAGATCCCTGCCTGCCCGCCGGGAGCAGGAACGGAGAGTGCTTTCTGTCCTGCACAGGGAGGCTGGACACAAGAAACCAGACCTTGCCATTCCAGTTGCTGAGCAGGCTGTACTGCAGAGGAGCTAGCGACCATTTTGCTCATAATTCACTCTTTCTTGCCTTCTGATTCATGGCCAATGTCTCGCCTGCATCGGGAGCCTGCCACTGACAGCCACCATGGCAGCTGGGCCCCTTCCCAGGAGGAGGCACAAGGAGCCCCAGGTTTCACTGGCTGAGCTCCTCAGGATCTCTGCCCCGCCTCGGGCGGTAGCTGGGTAGGGGTGAACGGACCAGGCCCTTGCAGCATGGAGAGGAGAGCTGGGAACCCTCCTGCCACCTCGTCAAACTGAGTCATCTCCACAGGGGCGTTGCTTATTTTAATGGTATAAAAATGAAAAATAGAAAACACGCACCAGCAGTTTCACATTCTGTGGCACTGGTAAACAGGGCTGCCAAATTCTCCCTCTGCAGACGTCTGTCAGAAAATGTCTGCAGTTGCAGTCTAGAGCCTGGCAATGTCTGTTACAGAGAAGCCAGCCTGTATCCTCTACCTCTATTTTCTCCTTATTTGATCAAGTTTGACAAAGGCTGTGCCAGAAGTAGATTTTAATGGTGACTCAAGCACACGTCAGCTCTACAGAGGTGCAGCACAGGCGTGTACGCACTGGGGCAGCATTCAGGTCAAAACCAGCAAGCCTCGCATCACTGCAAGCACGGTTACTCGCAGCTGAATTATTTCTACCGCCACCTTACTTGGGATTTTGTTATGGGCACTTCTGGCACATAAGAAAAGACATCTTAGAAGGAATTCTCCAAAAGCAAAAACTCATACCAGGCTAGAGGTTCAGCCAGTGTTTAAGCAGAGCTCTACCAACATTTACCATGAAAAGAGACAGAGAAAGAAGAAATGTCTTGATACAACACAACCAGAATTACCTGTAAGGTGCTCTTTGATCAAGGTGGTATCCTAAGAGCAAGGGGCCAGGCGCATCAAAGTCTCTAGGAGATAAACGGGGGGGGAAAAAATCCAACCAAAAAAACCCCCAGGTGCAGTTGAGGTCTTCGGCAAAAAACGGCAGATGAGATAAAGCCTTGTGTAATTGCGCTTTAGACAGCAAATCAGGGCATGTTTCAGGAACTGCAGTTCTGCTGCAGTGCCTGAGAGGCAAAGCACAGGGTCTTTGCCCTCTGGGGCAGTTGGCTTCCATGACTTTGCTCTGTTCACAGAAGCTGGAGGTGGCCAGTTGGCGGGTCACAGTATTCTCTGGAAAGCACAAGGTACTTGCCACGGCACCTTGCAACGCACATGCCATTAGTGCGTCATTTACGAACAACAGAGTTTAGAGTTATATATGTTTCGATTCCCAATTACATCTAGCGTAGTGGCTATGCACTCTATATTTGGTCAGAAATCATGTTTGAACTGCTAGTTCCAGGGCATTTTCTGATTCAAAGTTGATGACAAGCACGTATATGGTGAGGTTGCAACCTCTGGATTTCTCATAAACTCCCTTGTGGACCTCTCAGCTGTGTCACTGCCTGCTGCAGCCGCAGGGAAGGTGGCACAAACCCTTGTACTTTCATTACAAGCAAGAGTAGCACTCTACATGCATACCTGTGAGTAAGTCAAGGCTGCCTGTAGGGAAGTTCATGCTTGGGAAAGAGAATTACAAATTTGATCTTAGCAGCACTAAGGAAACTGTGTGCCTAATCAGACAAGGGGGTCACACAAGTTACTAAAGAATGCAAAAAGAGACATTCCTGGCCTATACCCTAACCAGAATTCTTCAGGGTATGTTGTTGAGATGTGTTTAGTCCTGATAGGGTGAAAACCAGGTACTGAATCAGGGTTGGCAAGCCGTGTGCCATGTGCAGGAGGCACAGAGAGATCCAGTCCTCCTGCTCCTGCCTTCCCAAGCACAGCTCGCTCAGGGCAGGGCAGGACTGCAGGACCTCTAACACTTTGCACGCCTTCTGCACAACCAAAAGCAGAACATCTACCCAGTCTATGCTCCAAAAAAGGCACTCATAAAAGAAAGGACTTCTTCCTCTGCCCACTCAGAAATGAAGAGATCAAGTGAAAACTCCTGACTCAAGTAAAATGAGCAGGACTTTGCCACTGATTTCAACAGGCCCAGCTTTTCACCCCGAGTCAGCTCTGCTGTTGAGTAAGGAGATAAACTGCCAGCAGCAGCAGTCTGGCCTCAAAAACCTGGAGGGGTTTGTTGGCTCGTTGCAGAAGCAGCAAATGCATAGCTCACCCACAGAGCAGATGTAACCTGCATGCCTCCCGCTTTCAGAAAAGCTGAGGGATCCGTGTTGTTTATTGTGCAATAGGAAGACACTAATAATCATGCCTGACAATGTTTAAGAATGGAGATAAAATTCTCTATTATCATGGATTATCAGTTTGTCAAAGGGGACGCTGGCAGACAGAAGCTTTACCAGGATGAGGTTTGCATTTCAATGAGCAATCTGCACTGAGAGCTTTCAGCTCCTCCATGCATCAGATCCAGGCAGAAGCAGATCTGTGCTGAAGCATCCTTCCAAGATGCCCTGCAGTGCTCAGAGAGGTCTGACTCCAGCCAGATAATGGTCAAGGCTAGAAATTATAGAGGCCTTTAACTGTAGAAGATGCTGTGCTGCAGGATGAGTAATTGGGGTTTTAGAAAAGCACGCTGAAAATCACCATATTTCCTGCTATTTATAAAATGCCACAGAAGTACAAACTGGAGGCACTGTCATAATCCTTAAACCTCAGCACTCCCTCAGACCTAAGGTGCTTAGATACTCTCATGAAGAGAATGGTAGAAGCACTCAGTTCAGCCACCTTGAAAGGACTTTAAGGGCTTTGCTGGGAGCTGGAGCCAACCCCAAGCACCCAGGTAAAGAGAAAAAGCAAATGGGTAGGTGAGCAGTATTTCACCTCATGGGGACTCCGCTGAGCCCCACACAGACAAGCCTTTCTGCACGCTGCTGATTGTCTAAACCAGCGGCAATTACAAGGGAACCCAGAGTGGCACTTCTGTCCCTCCCAACCTCTCCCCAGCACCATCCTCCTCCTCCCATCACACTTCTCTACCCTGCAGCCAGCCCACGAGGCAGGTAAAGCACCTTCCTCGACTTGCCAGACAAGCCTAACAAAGGGCTCTCCTTTTAGCAGTACTTTCCTTGCTGTTCGTTAGTCTTGCACAATGCCTGGGAGTGGAATACTCCGAAATAGGTGCTTTTCAAGAGGCAGTAGTACCAATACGGAACTTTGCTCAGATCTGAACTTGAAACCAATGCTCAGCATGAAAAAGAGATTATCACCCCTTCCCATTTTCAAGACTTTTTCTGCAAGCACAGGAGCTAGAATCATCCCTCCTTCCTTGCCTCCCTTTAAAAAAATTACTTGGATTTCCCTGAAATACTGTGCATCGAGCAGCTGTCTCTTTTCCAAGCTACCAAGTATCTTGAGGCTCACGATGGAGTCTCGAGAGCTGATAAAGCTGCCTGTGCATGTGGTTGAGGAGGCTCTGGGAGATGAAAGGCAAGCCATACCCCTGCTTTGGGCCTTATATCTACCATCCACAAGACTCACATAAGAGACAGTGTTGGCTGCATAAATTCATGGCCCCGAGGATGTCAGTGCAGGAGCCTGCTGACAGCAAAACCATATTCTTTTTGTATACAGCACCAACTCTCTGCCACGCTTTAAAACAGACCTGAAAATGCCAGCAGCCACACTGATATAGTCACAAGACAAAACACCGGCTGCTCTCCATTTGTTCTCCAGGATGCAGACACCAGGCTTGCGCAGCTGTACATGCCGGGAGCATCTGCTGTGTGTGCAGGGAGTGCCATCGGCTTGGGCACATGCACACACAAACACACGCACTCCTCGTGCGCACATGCTCACCAGCTACAGCCTTACACTGTAAACACAAGCTGCTGCTCAAGTTCAATGCTTGGCTGAGCTCCCTTCCACCTCTACGGCACTCGAGTAGTTCAGAAACAAGCCGATTGCTGTGATAAAAGCAACCAGCCGTTATTTCTTCTGCTGCAGACTGGCTCCTGGTTTCATACCTGGCACTTGTATAGTGCTCTTTCCCATAAGGGCCCCCACGTGCAATAAAGACACGCGTGCAAGGAGGGATACATCATTATCCCCATTTCTCAGGTAAAGGAACTGAACGCTTTGTGTTCAGTTTTTTAAGTGACTTTTAAAAGTCACTTTTAAGTGACTTTAAGTGACTTCATAGAAGATTGCATTCTCTGCAGCAGAAAGGCAGGAGTCCAGCCCCAGGCTCCTCCTGCCTCATGCCAACTCTTCTCGCTGCAGATTCAGTTCATTTCTTCTTGTGTGATCCACCACGGACCTGGGGAGCAGGTCCTTTTTTATAGCCCTGACTTCACACTTGAAGACTATTATATCCCTCTTTAATTCTTTGTCACTCAGGCTGGATAACCCTTATTTCAGTTGTTCCATACAGAATATGGGGTGGGAGAGTAGTGCTGCTACTACTTTTGCTGAGGTTTGCCACTATTATTTTTCTGCTCTTCTCTAGTGTGATCCACCGCCTTGTTCCACTATGGTGTGCAAAACCCAAACCCAGAATTTCAGCTGTAGCCACACCTCTGCTGAACATGGCTGGAGAATCACTTGTCTGGGTCTTTCCGGCTACACGGCTGTTTATCTGAGCTAGTGTGACAGTCCGCTTGCATAGTGCCCTGCTACATAATGTGAATGTATAGTTTCACTACACCTAGGCAAGGCAAAGACAGTCAGGAACTTGGGGAGGCAAGTGTGTGGGGCACTCCCTGACTGCATCCCCATTTCTCTCTGAGTCCCTTTCTACATGGCAGAGGAAGGAGGAGGTTTGAAAAGCATTTCCCTTTGCAAGCCACCGGGTCCTGAAACCCCCCTGGCAAGCACGTCCCCAGCGCGGTTGCCTGCACCAAACAAAGGGCAGCGATGGCTGTGGCTGCAAACAATGTTTGGAGGCAGCAGAGCCCGCATGCATTTGACAGACAAAACCTTAATAGACTAAGCACGCAGCGTGGGTTGACACAGCTGCCACCCTCTTGCTGCCTCTCTGCTTTTCACAAAAATGCACAGTTTGTGCTTTGCTGCCCAGGGCAGAGGAGATGCACTGCTGGCCAGGCTGTACGCCTTCCCTCGCCTCAGCTGAGCTGCCCCAGAGCAAAAGGTCGAGGTTTAACCTGCCCCTCTCCATCTCCCCTCACTGCTCAGGGGCAGGGCTTGCCCTCCCCAGTTAACACCAATCATCAGCACTGGTTCGACACC
Source organism: Phaethon aethereus (assembly GCF_964289735.1). Classification (NCBI taxonomy): domain Eukaryota; kingdom Metazoa; phylum Chordata; class Aves; order Phaethontiformes; family Phaethontidae; genus Phaethon; species Phaethon aethereus. Next base: position 13,648,614 of record NC_138588.1, on the reverse strand, counting down.
ACTGGTACACAGCCAGCCTTCACAGATGGCCGCAGAGCGGAGTTTTCAATACAAGAAACAGTTGAAACAACAAAAACCCTGCTGAGGCTGATTCAGCTCGTGAGTCTGCATCCCATTAAGCAAGTCATTTTTTCCAGTTGTTCGGTGCAGGAACCGCATGGTCGGGTACAGCTTCCCGGGCAGCGGCTGGCTGCACTGAATCACCTCTCCCAGCCAGACTGCCATCAGCCAACTTACTCCAAACTGGACCAAAGTTGCTCCTTCTACAGTAGGAAACAAGTCCTTGTGAAAACAACTCCTTGTCACAAGGACTTCCAGCCAATTTTATACGGAAGCCACACTGGCAATCCAACACATTTCATCTACAAGCAGCCCTCTCAAGAGGATGCTACTGCATTTTGAGAGAGTGATTCTGGCTGATGGAGACCTGCCCAATGCAAAAAGGAGGGAGTTTCTTAACATCCCCAGCTGGCACCTCCCAACAGCTTGCAGGCACCACATACGGTCTGGAAAACAACGAAGGTGGCTGTGATGCTTTGTGGGGTAGAAGGGGCAGCACAGCTCCCGAGGAGCTGAAAGGAGGCAGACACCGGCTGTGGCTCTTGCACACAGAGCATTACAATCCAGAGCCAGGGCAGACAGATTACAACCACCTTTCCCTCCTTTGCATCATGTCCCAGGCTTACTCACACTGTCTCACAGACAACTTCACAGAGATCTTGTCCCTTTGAGGCATCCCAACTCCAAATACCAAAAAATTCTCAAAACCTAGTAAAACCTACAGCTGGTGGAACAGTTCTACAACTGTTTTTCTCTTTGATCACTGCTGGGTTTTGTGCTGTTCATTAAGTGATGCAGTCTCCAGACAGGATGTGGTTTATGCCATTCTGTGTGTCATCCACAGAAGATGCTAGACTGAAACAGTCATCAGCTGAGAGATCTCAAGTAGGACTTAAAAACTATTATTTTTTTTTAAGGTGGGTAGATATCCCCAGGTACTTACAAAGATCCAATAGAAAATTAGGAATTAAATTCCCATCCAAAAGGATAGGTGATAGGAACTGAATGTAACTGCATTTTTAAGTGACTGGCTGCCTTTGAAAACATGTCCTTTAGCCATTTAGCTCAAGCCACAGTTGCTTTTAATTTAGCTTGGGAGGCTCTAACTCAAGGAACAGTTCATAATTACTACTGACATATATACTGCTCTCTGAAGTAAGACACGCTGAATTGTGAGTTTTAGTAACAATAGGATAAATATTAACTGGCTAACCATTTTGCAATTGTTAAGCAAAGTCTAGAGATATGTGAGTTTTCTTAACAAAACAGTTCAGAGGAGTTTGCTGTAGCTCTGGACATACTTTCAAGTAAAAGTCATAACCAGGTTGCGCTGGAATCACATGAAGAAGATGATGCTAGAATTACCAAACTGTTTGAGGATTTGACCTCTGGAGCAGGCTGTTGAATGGTTTTGGATTGAAAATGAAGGCTCTTATCCACTGTGCAAACACCTACTTGTTGGAAACATGAGGAGTCATGTAACTGATTACACCGAATCTGATAGAGATCACGGAGCTGATCCAGAGACACAGACACATGCAGGATCCTTTCTGTGCTCTGACACAGTGTCAAATGTGGACCATGAGGCTTTGGATGACCCTTGGGTGTTTCACCAACTACTAATCTTTAGAGAAGCCCAAAATGTCCAGTTTGCTTGCATGGGGCTCAGCCTTTATATCTAGAGATCTCTGCTGCTTTTTTTTTCTGTTTTCTTTTACATTTGACAGTTATCAAAAGAAGATACTTATTTAACAGTATAAAGCAATGAGCACCCACGTAATGAATGCTACAGGCATTTTTGTACTGCTTACAGGCAGAGTTTCCCTGAAAGCACCATCAACAACCCGGTACTGCACTCATGCACACACGTTCACTTGTCGTTGCCTTCCCTGGCAACTGTGCAGTAACCATGCCATGGCAAAAATTGGCCTTTGCTCCTCATTAAAGCTCCTCATGTTCGGCTGCATTTTGGTTTTGCCAGATTACAATGTTTTGAATTTGGCTGAATGAGTATCACATTACAGGATAGCATCTGATCTAGATAGTCTGAAGCCAAAGCAGCACTAATCTTGTACCGAATCCATGTCAACACGCTTACTCATGTCTCCTGGGTTAGGGAATGCAGCACTTTCCCTTCAGCCTGAGGTTGGACCAAAAATACCAAAGAGACGCTGGCAGAAACTGTAATTATAAATGAAGACATCATGAAACCAGCCCTGCATAAAACCGAGATCATGCTCCAGCCTTGAGCTGGCTGCTGCTTTAGAATTACTGAGTAAAACAAGCACAAAATTTATCAGTATCACTGGGAGACGTTAGCTTTGTTTCATACCCCTTCTACAAACCATTATAATGAAGCTATAAAGTGTTACAGTAAAATAAAACTTGGCAAGCTATACACACTCAGGGTTTTTTACTTAAAGAAATTTAAAACTTGGTTTTATCAATTTTCTGGTACAGGGTAGGATGTTTTTAGCCCACATAAAAATGCATATTTTCATTAGCTATGAACTACATAATATTTAAACGCTGATGTAAAAACTGAATCACCTCAGATATTTTTCTTCCTTTGGGCTAAGTATATATTTTGGAGACAGTCCATTGGCTACCCGGTAAACAGTATACTTCACAAAATGACCCGTTTCCTCCCTGTGCGGCCAGACCATTTAAAGGAGATGTTCATTCGCTTCCTGTAAGTAACGCTTGTGGAAGAATTTTCCACTGGGAAGCAGGTCAAGAGCCAGCAAACAGCCTTGGAGCTCTGTGCAAAACCCACGTGGCGGAGCAAGTCAAGAAAAGTCCATACCAAGCAGCAGAGATTGGAAAGCTGGAACGGCAGCGCCTGCCCAGCACTGGCCGGATACGTTGTGCCTGATGAGAGGCAGTAGGAAAAGTGTAACAAAAAGGGATAAAGAGAACTACATTTTTTTCCAAAAGCCCAAAGGCACCAGACTATATAATTGCAGAGCACCTTCTACAGCAGCAGGCTTTGAGATCCGAATCCCCAAAATACAGAGTCTGGTGACCGATGCTGTTACACCAGGCAAACTCTCGCTCGTGCTCCTCTCTCCTCCCAGCAGTCCTCGCAAGTCTGTGGGGCCATTTGCACCCATTAGTTTCTGCAGCGTTAGGTTCACATGAGAGAACATCCCCCCCCCCGCCATCCTTCCAGCTTTCAAGTGTTGCAATACTAACAAGCGAGGCCTTCCAGCAGAAGAGCAAAGGCTATGGTCTTAACAGCACTCTTTAAGAAGAAGCGAACCACCATAGCGGGTCAGACTGGATCAGAGCAACGGTCAATCTAGTCTAACCCTGTTTCTGACACTGGACAATCTAGCACACCAAGGAAGAAGCAGGAGAGAAGGATGAAATCAGGAGGAATTTAGGGGCAGGTTTCATCATTCCCTCGGAGATGATGCAGAAGACCAGGCCTGGACCACAGACAAAGGTACATGACAGAAGAGCACTACCTGTGGAGCTAGTCAAATCCTCCATTTTCACCTTGCCTGTGTCCAACGCTCTTTTTGTCGCAGACAGCAAGGCACCTGCAGCTCACTTTCCTTGTCTCTTTGAGGCATAACTTGCCTCGGAGCACCAGTGTCTTTGGGAGGTATCCAGCCTTCTGAGAATGCACTTGTACAGATTGCAAAACTGCAAAATGCCTGACATACCAAATGCATCAGATTTAATACCTATAGCTTGTCTCTGCCAGAATGGTACAAGAGGTCCAAAGCAGCCAGAAAACACTGAAACCCAGGTGAGCACTTGCATATCCTGGATTTCCAGACATCCAGGAATCCCAACAAATCTGCAGAATCTTCAGCTTCCCCTTGGATAAAACCTAGAGGGAAGCCTCCTGCTTAAAGCGGGGGTGGAATCTCACCATTAGACATGACTGAAAAATGCCCAGCAGACATTAAACAACATGACTTCATAGCTCTCTGCCTGTTTGTGGGAATGTTTTGACAAAATGAGTGAAATGAACCAAGACTCCAAGCCAATCTGAGGTACTGGGAGGAGTGACCAGAGGGTGCTATTCTGAGGAAACTTAGCAGCACTTCAAAATACAACAGTACTCCTAAATTGCAGATGGAATTGTACAATTACAGCGTTGTACTTTCAACCAAGGACACCTTGTCTTAAGACTCTTTAGAATGCTTTCTTCTGTCCCCAAGAATGCTCTTTGTCTGGCATGGCAGCTGATTTTCCTCCATGAGCTGATCTCATGCAAGCTGTAGCCTCATTGGGGTTTGTGATGTGGTCAAGCATAATGAAGAACAGCCATAGCAATCTCTCATTGTGATCTTACTGGCATTTGGGTGAAGATCTCCATATCAGCTCAGCTAGTGGCTGATGGGGATATTAAAAGCAACACAGCTTCTAGAGTCACTGATGTGAGAAGGAGCTGGTAGGTACTTTTACAACATTTTGAGGAGACGAATGCTGACCACTAAAGTAAAACTTTTCTGAAGAAACATAGTGTAAATAAAGATAAGCAGTCATATAATAAAAGACAAGAAAACAGCAGTCTTAAAAACTACTTGTATTCAGCTGTAGTCACTGTTGAACATCAAAGCTCTTTTGCAGCTTTGTTGTCTCAAACCCAGAGAGGTAAATAATATGTTGTGCTATAGCTGTTTGTTCTTTAGGACAAACATGGGATATTATATTTTCATTTAAAGATATAATCTTGAATGCTTATGAGGTGTTACTTACTTACAAGGACAAAGCATGCATAGTAAAGAAAGCCGTATGTTACAAATAATAAATAAAGGAAATATAGCTGAAGTGTTAGCAAAGACAGACTTGCATTACTACAAGAAAAAGCACTTAAATCTTGAAGTCATTTCTGAAAGACTCTTAGAAGCATGCATACAGACAAATGCATCTGATCTTTCAGGAATCCTATTCTTGGACTGTTTCAATTAGATTTGACTCCCAACCCCCTCTTCACTGCCTCTTCCAAGTATAATTTTTTCTATGTAAAGTGTCTTATGATCCTTCTAGATTTCTTCAAAAATAAACTTCAAGTAACCATTCAAAGCCTCTGAAAGATGTATGCTTTTGGAGATAATCCATCTTTTTTGATCATCACAGGAGCAGTTATAGTCAAAAGAAAATAAAATCAGAGCCTATCAATGTCTGATTTAGGTAAGAATTAATCAGCCTCACATTCACCACACAGATGAGTTTTATCATTTCTTTTATTTAGACCATTGTTGCCTAGCTTATTCACTCATATTGCCTTCTGGAAGAAGACTGATCTGGAATATTTTTGCAAAAATGCAGTGTTTACATAGGGCTTCTTGTACGGTCTTTGAACCCACAGAATCCAGCTGGATCTCTGCTGTCTGTGACATTTGCCATACGTAGTTTTAGAGACTAACATCAATAAAAGTAACCTGCAGTTCTCAGCAACTCGCAAGGCCCTAGCTGAGTTGAAGGGCTCTGTCAGCTGGCATAGCTTCAAAGCACTGTTAGAACAACTTTATACCAAAACAAGCTAATTACCACAGTTTGCATCCAAGATCGGCTCTCATATATTATTATATTGTCAAGGAAAAAAAACTGTGGCATCCCTAAAGATCTGAAGAAATTCCCAAACTAATCACTGTTGCATATACCCAGTTACACAGCAGAACATTAAAACACTATGATATTTCAAAGCCAAAAAAAAAGTAAAAAAAGAAAACCACGAAGTATCTAACATTACAAAAATTCATTATAAGGGATCAAAAGCAGCTTTAAATTTGATGCCACTTCACTTTCCTCCCACACACCCACCAAGCACGAGCAGCCCCTTCACTGCCAGCCATTGTCCCAGACCCCATCCACCAACATTTTTATAGGCCCGTCTTGAAATAGCCTCCTCTTGCATCAGATGGAAAAGCTACACTACCAACTGCACAGAAGTCACAGTCCTCCCTATTTTGGTCTACATACATCCAGAAGAAGCTGCAGCAAGAGCTGGAGAGCCTTGTCTGACTGCAGTTCTTGCCATTGACTGCCACATCTCTTGTCTTCCAGCCCCCTTACTCCTCACCAGGTAAGACTCACGAAGCACATCGCAAGAGACACATTTTCCCAAAATACATAAGCTCCACAGTAGAGGTAGTTACAAATATATCTTGTGTATCACACTTCCACATGAGGGAAGTGATAAGAAGTCATAGTTCAGATTATTTGTGAAAAATTCTGAACTTCCAGATCAGAGCTTTCTATTTGTTCTTAAACTTCAACCCAGAACTGCCTCTCTCTCTCAGTCACATTTCTATTTGTATTTCTTGTTAGTAACTGATGCATACTGACTTTAGTATTCAGTAAGAATAAGAAGTTTCTGCTTTTCACCAGAAGAAAAAAAAAAATCTATTCATAAAGATTTAGTTTAACCAATCAATCAAGATACCAAGCTGTGAATCATTTCAGTAATTTAAGACTGCCTCATACTGCTAACCACATCTTGAAGCCAAAGCCAATGTTGCTTCCACAGAGGATGGGAGTGTAAGACTGCAGAGCACTCTGTGATCATTCACCTTGATTTCACCAGGCCACAGGACCTTTCACCAGGCTTCACAGTTTCAGTTTGAAGGTTCAAACTTGCATCTGCATTTATCTCTAACACTTAAATTGTAACCAGGCTTTACAGCAGATGCCCTGCTCTGAGGAAGGGTGCAATCAGAAGATCCAGGATGGCTTGGTAAACTATCCTAAAGGCTCTTCATGATGCTTTTGCCTTTAAAACAACACAAAAATCACTGGAGGTCTCACTTGCCCTCTGAGTAAAAAGGAAAGTGTCTGATCCTGACATTTGGATAGTTTTATAATGGGCAAAGAGACCTTATAGTAGAGGTTCCACCCTCATGCTCAAATATCTTATATCAAAGGGCACTGCCAGGGGACAGTTAATAGGATCCCTGGCCAAGTTCATATGGCATTTTGTATTCTTTGCATGCAGAGATCAAGGATCTCATGCTCTGCAACTTCCTTTGTCCCATGGCCAAGGCTTTGCTGAGGGAACATAATGCCAGCTCTAGCTATCAAGTGTAGTATTTGCCCCAAGATAATTCACTTTAGGGGAGTTATTTGCTGCAGCACATGGGAACCAGCACTGAGGGAAGACAAAATCTCTCCCACTTATTCTGACTTCAGCCCTGACCATCCACAATCAAGAATCTACTCCACTCTGGTGAGACCCCACCTGGAATACTGCATCCAGCTCTGGAGCCCTCAGCACAGGAAAGACATGGACCTGTTGGAGTGGGTCCAGAGGAGGCCACCAAAATGATCAGAGGGCTGGAACAGCTCTGCTGTGAGGACAGGCTGAGACAGTCGGGGTTGTTCAGCCTGGAGAAGAGAAGGCTCAAGGGAGACTTTATTGCAGCCTGCCAGTGCTTAAAGGGGCCTTATAAGAAAGATGGGGACAGACTTTTTAGCAGGGCCTGTTGCAATAGGACAAGGGATAATGGTTTTAAACTATAAAAGAGTAGATTTCGACCAGATATTAGGAAGAAATTTTTCACAAGGAGGGTGGTGAAACCCTGGCCCAGGTTTCCCAGAGAGGTGGTGGATGGCCCATCCCTGGAAACATTCCAGGTCAGGTTGGACGGGGCTCTGAGCAACCTGCTCTAGTTGCAGATGTCCCTGCCCATTGCAGGGCGGGTTGGACTAGATGATCTTAAAAGGTCCCTTCCAACCCCAAGATTCTATGATTCCATGATTCTAAGAATCAAACTTGAGTTGGCAGTTTGGTTGATGACACACAGCTCTAGTCAAAGCACATCGATTCTCTGCAGAGCTATTAAAAAAAAATCCCATACAAACAGAATTTTAAAAAAGCTACCACCATGTCTAACCAGCAAGCAAATCAGACAGGATTTTAATTTCCTCACCAGGGCACAGACATCTATCATTAGAAAATCGAACTTCAGCTATTTGGCCATCCATGGGTTTTTATTTCAGTAGAGAGAAAAGATTCAGGATATTTTCAAGTCTCCCGGTGCATTTCTGTAAGAAGCAGGACATCCTGCCTGCTTTGGATTTCTGTTTCCCTTTGTTTGCTTCAGGTTGCACAGATTCTCATTGCCAGTAGACTATCTGCAACGCTGACTAAAGATCATCACTGCAGGGACACTGAGAGAAAAAGGATCCTCCGCAGCTGCCAACAGCCATAACATAACCACTCTGGAGTTATTACAACTTTCAGCATAAGCAGAGTGCAGCAGGAACACTGCTTGCTCTAACAGACCATGTCCATGGGTAATTATTTATAAAATATGTGGTAGCTCAAGCTGGGGACTGAAGACTCCACCATTTGTTGACTGTTGTTGATAATTATCTTACCAATTCTTAAGTCTTCTACTTTTGAGCAGAGACAAACATTACTACAAAGGACTTATTCCAATGAACTTATTTACGCAACTGTCTCATTTTATGTTCATTAACTTTTATAAAATTAATACATATAAAATTTTAGTCTGTGGAATCCAGGCTTATAAATCCAATGGGATCCACTCATTGAGAGCAAAAAGGAAGTTTAAAAATTACATTAATAAGCAGACGATGAAGCATCAGCACTCCAGGCCTGAACCAGGCTATGTGGGAAGAAATATAGAAATTCACCATTCTTTTCTTTGGACTCTTTCTAAATGTCTCTGTCTTCCACTGTTCAGTAACATTTCCATCCCTGTTTACTCCCAAGTAAAATAAATTTAAGTATACCTCCTATTAAAACAAGGCCGGAGTGAAACTTGTTTTCAACAAAGTTGAAGTTCACTTTTTTTTTAATTTTCAGGTCAGCCATCAAACCAACAAAGTAACTCTGTGAAAATTTAATTTTACTTTAAATCTTAAAATCAACGAGTAGAGTTATTTACAAGGAACGTTCAAAGTCCTGTTTCCCTGCATGCTAAAGGAACTCAGTAGCAGCAGCCAGGTTCTTTGCACTAATTTTCTTCCTGAGCATTACCAATTAACCCCAGAGGTTCTCTCTCTTTCTTTGGGAAAGTTAATTCAAATCAAGGAATACTACAATTTTAAAGTAAAATAGCTATTTTGTATGAATGCTACAGAGACTGCTGTTCTAGGGAAAAAAAATGTCTTTGGAAATACATTAAGCTAGTCCACAATAAAAAACCACTCAATCTGGAAGATGTTTATATGACAAGTCAATCAGAAATAGTTTAGTGGGATGGCCATTCCCGAATAAGTCTTTGAACTCCTGCTACAGCTGTGATTACTTTTCTGCTCCCTCTCTTTTTTCTGCTGCTCTGTCTCCTTCAAGCATGCACAATAAGTGCATGAACAGCATCCAACAAATCCTTTCCCCCAACATGCCCTGATTTTTGTGTGGTGATGTGTGTTAGGTAGGGGATCAACTACTGTATAGAGGACTTTAACTGTTTCTGACAACCTTCTTAATGGGCAATGCCATCCAGCCCAGCAGGCTTTCACTGGAGCCCCAGCAGTAGCAGCGTCCCAGCTTTAACAAAAGGAAACAGCTATCAGAAACTCAATTTAGATAAAGTGACACAACAAATTGACGTCAAACAGGATTAGCACCTTCGTATCTTGGTTCCTTGGTAAATACTTTAAATCAACATATTACTTACCTTAATTCCTGTTCCTCTAAAGATAGGAATTAATTTTTGCTTTTAAATCAACTTTTATGCGAGATATTAAAGCACTTCAGAATAATTCACAATGAAATTAATTTACCAGGGTGTAAATCCTGAATAGTAGCATATGTGCATACCAGAATCTAGAATAAGGACCCTAACATTAATCTGCTAGTATCTGAAAGCATCAGCAACACCAAACCCTAGCTCAGCACATCTTAAAATCAGGCGTATCCAGCTCGGCAGACAGCAGCACACAGCTGACTGAGAACTTCCATACAACCAGCCTTGGAAGGGTTAGGAGCTGAAGCCATGGAGCCAGGTCATCTTGTAGAGGCTGAGAGGAAAATGCTGCCCGGACTTGATGACCCAGAACTGTCTGGGGGAGGCTGGTAATGCTGCAGACACACAGATTTCTTCTTGCTTTTTCAACTTCATTCACAAGGTTAAGGATGCTTGTTACGCATATTTACTATGAGAATATTGTCCAGTCACTTCCTGCCCAAGTGGTGAAATGTTATTCTGTAGATCCAAATTCATTCTTATTTGGAAGAAGCTGGAACAAGTTTCTTATGTAAGGATCTTCCATTGCTACTGTAATTTCACAGAAAATGGGGCAAATTTATTTTTGCTTTTAAAAACAAAACCAAAGCAATACCAAAATGAAAAATTTGCTGTAAGTCACCTAAAGCGCACCAGGGAATCCCCAGAATTTCTTTGATTAGAAAGTACAATCATGGATTTGCATACAGACACAGAAAAGGGACCCGAGCTAGGAAGAAACACTCCCCCTTTCACTTGAACGAATACCAGCTATTGATGCATGTCATATGAGCTGTGAGATGCAAATGGATCTCAACAGACTGTGGACCCATCTGCAAGTTATTTACTCTGCGGAGGGAGTGACATGCAGCAGCATTTGTTTTTCTCCTGGGGAGAAGAACAACTCACAATACAACCGTGTAATAACCCTGTGTTATAATCCTTCAAAAGAAAACCAAAAAACCCCACCAAACTAGGACTTACAATGAAAATGCTTTAATCTCACCTGTGCATGCCCGAGCAAGCTGGAACACAGATGGGACACCGCTGAGTTACAACATGGTGCCACGGTGGAGTAAGGCTTGCTCCTGGGAGGAACTCTGAATGCTCCAGCTGCTTTCACATTGCAAATACATCACCAGAGCCCAAGAAAAGTGCTGGACAATGGGATATTAATTTACATCCTGACATGCTGCAGCCAAGCAAGGGACTAGGAGCGCAGTGAAAGCAACCAGAGGGAAGAGTTGCTCAAGGATGACTTGGAGATGTTAAGACTTGAAAGTCCAGAGGGAGCCTCACCACTGAGCAGCCGTCTGCACAGGGAACCGGAGGAGAAACTGAGAAAGCCTGGGAGCTAACAAGTTGCAGGAGTAAGGCAGAAAGCCGAAACAAGCTGCCTGCAACAGAACTTGGTCAGCCCTTAAAGTTAAAGCTCAGATGAAGCTAAGTCTTAGCTTTAGGCTAAGATTTACACTGCTTTTTCTCCCATGTTTCTGAGTCTACAGAAAGCTTACCCCATTGCACTGTGTTATTTCTTTATAAAGTCATTAATACAGCCTAGCTTGTCTGAAGGCAGGGAAGAAGGCCAGTCTAGTTAATTCCAACAACAGCGAAGGCTCGTGCAAGACCACATCTCATCATCATTTCTCTGTTCAACGCTCTCATAAAACATGGGAAAGTCACGTTGACTTTAACAGCCATGTGCATTTATCTTCGTCGTGGCTGTATCAGGTTGCTACGTGCCACAGGAGAGTGAGGTAGAAGGCAACATGATGCTTGGTGCCACATTGTGCTGCAGTTCAAAGGAAGTCAGCTTCTGTATCGGAGCAAGCAATTAGCTGGGAACAATGTCCAGTAAGGGCAGCCCGGGGTGGGAATGCTGGGCTGGATCCAGCCATGGCTGGGAAGGCTGACTGAGTAGGCTAATGCTTGGCTGGCTAGGACAGGAAAAATAAACTGCCTTATTTTACTTTAATTAGTTTTACCCCTCACAGTGTCTAGATAATAAGTCTACTCATTTAAGTTTTCTGCTTAAACACAGTTAAAATTAGGGGGAAAAAAAATGAAACAGCTACCAGAAGAAAACATAGTGAATGAATCAGAGTTGCTAGAGAATATTCCCAGGCACCAATATATCTGGGTGCAGAGGCAACTGCAAAAGCAGTAATCTCAAAATAGCAATGTTTTACAGGACTAGGGCTCACTTACACTGCTGACACCTCTCACTAAAGCACAGCTGCTGGGGTTACAGTAGGAATTTACCTACAGCAACATAAGGTCTTACCATGGACTATGTGTACGTATTTATTTAACCAGTTCCTGTAACCTCTGTTGAATGCCATGTTGTCTGATGAGCTGGAGTGCTATCCTACCTGAACTAACCAGCACAGGGCCAGTCAAGGTATGCCTGACATAATTAACTGCCAGATTTTACATCTGCTGACTTACCAGAATACTAGACTTTTTATTTCTTTTGCCTGCTCAGACACGTTGTAAGTGACTTGCTGTATTTTATACCACTTCAGTATGGGGCAGTAACAGCAAAAGAAAGAACTGAGTAACACCTGGGACCAAAGACTGCTCTGTAATCTCAGTGCAACGCTCCTGACTTGATATATCATCTTAAAAGGTCGTTCACAATGGAGAAATCAGAGATTAAATAATTTCCCTTTTCATTCCATTTTCAAAGAGCTTCATGTGACTTCATCCCACAATGACAGTCTGTACTTTCTAATTGTCTCCTCGAAGTATGTCATTATCTACAAGATGGATTCAGTGTGACAGTGAGGGAGGCATTGCTAACCCTATTTTACAGAAAGGGAAACCAAGACACGGAGTCATGAGGTCTCTTCCACAAGGCCATCTACTGAAACCACTGACCATTCTCCTGGCAAGAGCAGAACTACAAGCACATGCTGAGTCTCAAGGACAATAAAGGAAATACACGCTGCCACCCCTCCATGCAAACCGGATGACTCCCTTGAAAAACATTTTGTCAGAAAACCTTGCCACCATGCCTTGCACCTGAGCACACCCCTACTGCAGATGTCTGCAGCAGGCGGAACCACCACCCTCGGACGGAGGTTGGTGCCAGTGCCGGCGTCCTGACTGGGCTCTGTTGCACCAGCGGGGCTTTCAGCACAAGGCTCGCTTTGAAACGTGGATCAAAGACAAGCTGTGATTGTTCCTGTGGCACTAAGCGGGAAACCTCAATCCAGTGGCTGGAAACAAGACATAAAAGCACAAATTTCAAAACCTGTTGCCACAGGAGAGGCCTCCAACGTGTGGCCCTTCAAGCTGTGATATTATTAGGGGGCTGTGAAGCACTTGTCAAGGATTAGTCTTTGTTAGAGAAGCTCACAAGCAACATTTATAGGAAAAAAGTTGCTGTAAACTTTACCCTTTACACATCTGTACACAGAAGTTATATACATAAACATATAAACAGCAGCTCCAAAACTAATTCATTTTGACTGGAGGAAGTTGGGCACCTCCAGCAGCAGATCTGAGGAAACCTCTGTAAAGGCAAATGATTCTGCTATGAGGGCAGGAGCTGGAAGAAGGCATTTGTCCATGAGCCATGCCCAAGCCCCTCCCAATCCAAGCCAAACAGAAGTACACCAGGTCTCAGTAGATGAGTGTCCAGAGAGGATTGGTGCTGTATTGGTTTAAAATCACTTCTTCAGCAACACTGGTGCAAATTTGTTTGCAGGTCAAGCCTTAGAAAAAATATTTCTAGGACGTTGGGATTTACCGCACCATGCTCCTCTCCCTTGGAAGATGGCACTCTCAATCGCTGAAGCTCTGCTGCCTTATTCACGTTATCAGGGCTGCCAAAGAGTCCTCAGGGTACAGCCTGCAACTATACCTCCACACCAGCTCCCCCAGCTGCACCCAGGTCTTTTCAAGCTCCTTTAGCTTGTCTATTCTCAGCAGGCACAGCCTTGACATGCCTCCTCATAATGTCCATGAGGAGCAGACTGACCAGCTCCCGATAGCCAGCTGTTCCTCATCTAAATCTCCAAGGGGCTCATATTGCTTCAGAGAGGGGTTGATCTTCACCAGCAGTTTGCAGGAAGGATTATCAGCCGACAGACAGTTTTCTGAGGGTGTTTCTCCCAACGCTGGCACAGAGGTCATGTTGGGAATGGAAAGACATGTGCGTGGAACTGAAGCCTGTTAACATCAACTGAGGTTTGGACCATGGAATTGTGCTCAGGTGGTGAAACATAATCAGCTTCAAGTGTCTGCATGACACCGTGCAGTCAGAAGCTGGCACAGGAGCATCACTCTTGCCTGACGCTTGTTAGTGAGCCACCTCAGGTGCACCACTGAGGGGTGAGGAGATCTCTGTAGGCGTGCTTTGCTCCCCTCCAGCAGTTCACTGGAGAGAAATGAATTCATCCAAACTGTTTCTGCAAAGGCTCAACTCCCAGGATTTCTTCTAATCTCAAATATCTGAATAACTAACTGTGTTAGTTAACTGTGCACTTCTGTGCAAGACAATCAGCAACACAAGAACTTCTTTCTGATGTCAAGGTCATCTGAAGCCGCACAAGTTAAAATCTCTTAGCTAGAAAGCTGCTGGTCATGTTTGCATGGGAAATAAAAGAATCAAGAATGAGGATGCATTCTGGGAAGGATTACTGAACTTGGCAGAGAAGAAAGTGCAATTTAGTGCTAAAAATAATGGTAACACAACACGGAGATTCTTGGAGAGATTCTCCAGTTATGCCGATGGGCACTGGAGAGGAATCAAAGAGACAGATTCCTACCTGAGCAACGCGTGCCAACTGCTAAACACTTTATGTAAATTGATCCTGTGGGTACAAACACAGGTACTAAAGGACAAACATTTGCAAAAATGCAAGGTAGAGCTCTCTAAGGCCCACAGGCTGACTACAACCTGTCCAAGACCTACTCAGTGTGCCACATAGCCACTAGCGCACTGCATTCACAAACTAGATTCGTGCTGGTGGTCTCAGCGGAGAAGTGACAGGCTAAGGACACCTGCATGTCTGATGTGCTTCAGGAGACTGTTCGCCCGCAGCATCTCCTCGAACACAGGGATATTTAGAGCAGCTACCCACATCTCTGTGGGCTTCCCCTGAGGTTGGAGGAGCGAGGACAGGAACTTCAGTGGAAACAGAAGTTTCTATGATTAGTAATATTCTTAGTCCAAAAGCAAGCATAAACCTGGACAGGGATCTCCTCTTGGACCACCAGCTATCACCAGCAGCTCTCTGTGCTATTCTCTTTTCCAGCTCCTAATTCATGGGCTGAATTCACATCCTTACCGAGTCGTTTTTTGTCCTTCACACAATGCAGTCCTGAGCCTGGTGGCTCCTCGCTCTAAGGGAGAAGGTCTTTCCTTTTATTAGCCTCTGTACAACCCTTTCCAGGGTTCAGATAGGCCATTTTTTTTCCTAAGCTCTAAACGCAAATGAAAATTGCCATTTGACCAGTTACGCAAAACAAAACCTCCTTCAGTGAGGTATGATTTGTGGATTAAAGTTTTTTCCCTTGAGCTCAACTCAACCTAAAAATCTCTTCCGGCAGCTTATCACAATTTAGCTAACCCCAATCCCTAAAAGACTTCTCTATCTCAGCACACCAAGGAGGGTCTTTGTCAGGGACTTTCCAAAAGCCCTCGGCAAACCTGCTGCACACAGGCTACAGTACAGGCTTCTGAATTTCACAAAACATCTGAGATGCCAGAGTGAGAACCAGGGGGTTGGATGTCAGGAACAGAACAAGCCTGGGCATTATTTCACTTCAAAACCTTTTGCCAGTCATCTGGAAACATCACGTTGTTCCAGGAGCATGGAAAACAAAGGGGCTTCAGTCGGAGCACACTGCTTCTCACATCCAGGCTCTATGTGGTCCTGGAGAGGTGGCAGCAGCTCACTTGGGTAGACTGGAACTGATTAGTGAAAAAAAATGACAGAAAACAACCCATAAAATCCCCTCTTGATTTCCAGCTGCTTCTTCACAGACTACACTTCTTTCACTCTGAGACATGCATGAACATGATCCTAAAATGTGTGCAGTCCAAGGGATTAATCAAAGGATGCCATGAATTTGTTGGGAGAAAGCAGACTACATGCCTGCAGTAACAAAGGACATAAAGAGTATCGCTATTAAACAACGTCACAGGCTTCTTTGGTAATTTTTGTCTATTCATAATAGCTCTGTGTTGTAGCCTTCTTAAAAACCAGAAAAGATTATCATGATGTAATCTTACCAGTTTCACAAACAAGACCACACTTATGAAAATACCTGAAAGTCTGGAGAGGCAAACAGAATACTTTTATTACATTCATCTAAAGAACAAGATAAACTCCACAACCAGCAGAAAATGCATCCACGTTAACTTATTTGCAATGGAGCTATATCTTGCTGAACAACCCAAAATTAGCTGCTGCCTGGAGCTTGAGCTCTATGAAAACATATCTCTGCCTCCTTGAAAAAGTAGAACATCACATACAAGTACTTACTAGCACACACGGTGTTAACCTCGGTGCACTGCCCTCTTAAACAGAACTGGTTTTGAGATGTATTTGTTTAAACAAGTTAACAGAAATGTCAGAGGCCATTTCACCGACTGCACATGACAACAGCCGCCTTCCTCCTCTGTCAGCAGAGAACAATTACACACTGGGAAACAAGGGCTTACTATGTTGAGTCAGAGCTGGAAAATCTGTCCAGAAAATACATTCAAATGAAAGAAAGGACAGACTTTGCATTCTGCCTTCTCCCGCTTCCTCCTCTCTTCCCCTAAATAACGTGAGCTAAGCAGACTGCCTCTCCTACTCTGGCTTGAAGAGCCCCATGGAAGAATTTGGCACATCAACAGCCTCATCTGTTCCCACGACTCCTGCATGGATATTGATAGTAAATCGGACATCTGGATAAATCCTGGCTAAGGTTAACAACTCCTGGTTATCTCAGGGCAGGAAACTGTTTTCCAGGAGTATCAGGAAACAGCACATCCTTCCGAGGATGGACTTGTGCATAAAGCACAAGAGCTCTTGGATCTACTCCAAGATGAGAAGCTTCAGACTTTCTATGATCACACGGACAAACCATGCTGGTGTTTCCTTCCAACCACAAGCCTGACCGCAGGGGATATGGGAGGATACCTTCCTTTACCTTCATAAAGGACTCAAGGCCAAAGGGCTCATTAGGTGTTGGGCATGACAAGGGCCTTCAGAGAGTTCAATTTTATTTGACTGTTAGAGCCATCTCTTCAATGTTTAACTGTTCATCTCACTAATAATAGTGCACACACAGGAACTTACCAGCACTAAAACCGACTGACAAGATCAACCGTGAAACACCAATTTCTCTCCCGTGTACACCCCTGCTCACTGCCTCTCCTCTTTTCCACACCAGAGGCGACTTTTGCAAAACTTCCCTAATGTCAAGAGGATTCGGGTATTCCGCGCCCCACCCCCCCAAAAGTGTTGTATTCTCACACCGACGCCTTTCGGAAAAATCATTCCACCAGTAGTCCCTGCCTACAAGCGTCCGAGCAGCCGTGGTGCTGGCACTGGCAGAGCCACGCTGCACCGTACTCGTGCTTCAGCCAGCGGCGCAGAGGGGAGAGCTCTCGCCTGTGCCCCTGCGTTAGACCTGGCCCAGCAGGCACCCGCGGTGCTGCACACACAGCGCTGACCCAAGCTAAATTTAAGGTCAGTCCCAACGAAGGACATGGCAGCAGTCTCATCGCAGCACCAAAAGAGATGTTGATGCTTTTCTCTTGAACGTGAAAACAAGTTGCACCTGAATCGGGCACAGCTGACAGCTCTCCCTGGCCTGCAGCACCGCAGGCGACAGCCCTGGGCTGACAGCCTGGGCATTAATTCAGTGCAAACAGAAACCGTAAGGGAAAACAGGGTTATGTCCTACTTTGAAGTTGATTTCCACTTGCGACCGTGACACAGCACAGAGCTTCAATGCCGGTGCCTTTGCTTTCTCATCCAGGATCCAGAGGGATCCTTTCCCTGTCGGAGAGGCTCTGCAGCATCTCTCCATATTTCAAATGAACAAGCCATCCTGAAAGCACCACCAACCTCCTAACCCTCTTCAATTTTTAAGAGCAAGACTTACTCAAAACAAACTGACAAAAGAAACGCCACTTCTGAAATTTCTGATTACACATTTAACTTTTTATTTTCAGAAGAGCATGAAAACCAGGCGAGATGCAATGAGTTATTCTGGTGTAGTACTGTTTCGTTTCTTTCGAAAGACTTAACCGTAAATAACTGAATACTCCAACCGCTTCCAGGAGCTCCAGTCCTGCTCTGCCTTCCTCTCCCTCAAGCAAAGATGTCATGCGTAGGTCACTCCTGAAGTCAGGAGATTTCAGCTATTTCTCATTAAGGAAAGTAGAGGGTTCTACTAAGTCAGAAAAGCTACAGAATTCTAGGAAGTCGCAGCCTCGTTTTGCAAACAGACCCCTTTATGCTGTGGCTTTTCTAGATGCGCACTGTAAGACATAGCCCTGACGTGCACAAACACCCCTGGGGTCACAGCCCGCCGGGGCCGCGGCGGTCCGGCCCCCAGGGCACAGCTGGGCCTTCTGGAATCGGGGTCCTCTCCTCCCTACCTGGGTAACACACAAGAAAGGCCTTCGGTTTCACTTCGGGTTCTTCCATCGTGCTAAAATGGTTGTGCCATAAAGTGTTACTGATCTTACCCCCTTATTTCTCCCCTGAGGACCCACTCTGCCCTTAATCTCTCCCCGGTCTCGCCTCCCTCACTACGCTGTTGTGCCGATTAATCAGCTGATGTTTGCAAGGTGGTTTGAAGACAAAGAGTGTGAAGTACTCGGCATTAAGCTGATCATTATGAAAATACTGTAGGCTCTGGCAACCCACTGCAGGCAGGTGAGTATTACTTTCCTTATGAGTCGCTTTATCCTTTTGCCTCAGAACGACCATCACCCGCAGCACGTTTCAGTTACCCAGGAACACATGGCACATCTTGCCTGGCAGCTTAATTATAACCCAACTTCTAGTGAATCCCACACTGCATGGCAGAGCAGCAAGGCCAGCCATCGTTCACGTTGCACAAATCCCACCGCTGTGACAGACCAAACAGCAAACTCTGTCTCCTGCCAGAGCAAATAATCTCCATAAAGTCCCCAAATGAGGTGCGGGTGAGGTGAGGGGACCCCCTGTGGCACACAGCCAGGTTACAGTGGGACTGTGGCAAATGCACCCGGCTCAGCTCAGCACACGGCAGCTGCCACCAAAGACAGGTTTGCACCGAGACGCTGGACCGGGAACTGAAGTCCCTGGGATGTGGACACGCGTCCCCCGCTGCCCCGAGAAGCCCGAGGGATGGCTCGAGGTGACCCTGCGCAGCTGCTGCAGCCGCTTGCTCCGTGAGACGGAGGCAGCCTCGGAGGGCCCGGAACGTGGCGCCGAGCGGGAGGGGCCGCGTGCCGGCACTGCCACTGCGCCCCGGGCTGCAGGGGCAAGGAGCAGCAGTGGAGCCAGCGGGGCTCTTCCTGGCGGCACAAGACTCCGGTGAGGCTGAGGAACACTGATAGCCCTCTGTCTTCCACATCCATGCCTCGGTATTTTTGGTATATAAAACAGCAAAACACACAGGAATTCCCTTGGTAATTGGGGAAACACATTTTTCTTCTCCCTGCCAGTGCAAGACTGTTGCCTCTTAGTGTTTTATACAGTTAAGACCCTCTTTCCTATATATTTTCTTTAAACTTACTCTCCTAAAAGTAGTTCAGTTGCTATTCTTTATGTACAGAATATAGTCCAGAAGAATACGAGATGCTAATCAAGCCAGTAAATAAGTACATCTGTTACCCCATCTACACTGAAACGAGCTAGGAAGGTTTTTTTCAGAACCACCATGCTAAGGTCCCTGAAGCACTGAGCGGCCGCTCCCCAGCCGCCTTGCAGCAGCGGCTGGCGCTGGCAGCCCGCTGAATTACTGACCGGACATGCAAGGGGAAATCTATTAACAAATGAACTCCTGCTCTTGCAAACCACTTCCACTGCACTCCCAGGGCTTTTGAAGGTTCATGGCAGGATAAGCCACCTCCTTTCATTCCCAGGAGTGCAACTGAAGGCTTGATTTCCATGAGTGTTGAGCTCTTACTGCAGCTCCCATTAGCTGTGGCAGAAGCCGCAAGTGTTTAGCTCTGTGGAAACGCAGCGGTGTGATGTGTGGAGGGGGACGAAGCACGCCCACTCCGACTGAAGGCTTAAGATGTATCCAGTAAGTTTCTGCTCCTGATGTGAAGGGCAAGGGCAAGTGCAAGTGCATGCTCGGGGAAGCCCGTTACACACTGTGTCCATGGGCTGTGAGCATGGGGTGGCCCTGAGCAGGCGTGGGACTAGGCTGCACCTACCAAGAAAGCTTTGGCTCCAGCTCTTGCTCTGGCACCTGCAGTTAAAGGCAGCCAGGAGTGGGGAGAGCATGCCAGGGCTGGGGTACTTTGGGACACGTCTGATCACAGCCATAGGCTGCATCAATCCAGAAGATGACTGGAGCAACAAGCTGATGTGTTTATGAAGGGCTGGACCTCCTGAAGCTCTACAGTAGCAGCAATTTCAGCCCTAAATTTAGTTGGCAAGAAGAACATTTGATAGACATCTGCTCTCGGTAGAAAGTACTTCAGAGAGACAGCAGATTCTTCAAAGTAATTCTCCCACATCACCTACACTTCCTCCTTCTTATCTAAATGCAGTATTAGCAACCCAGCTATTGGTGCTCTCCAGGGGTTTAATTATTCACAAGAAATCACTGTTTGCTGCAGCCGGCAGACAGTGTTGGGTAAGGTCTTCTGGGATCAGACTCCAGGCTGCTTTATGGCTTTACATTAGAAGGAAATCACATGAAAATCAGTCGTCTTGTACACGATCAGATAAATGCAGTCATCAAGCACAAAGTCGAAAGCTCTTCAGAGGAGAAGGGGTAGCGGGTTTTTTTTTTTTTTTTTCCAAATGCTAATATGAACTATTAAGTCAAAACCAAACCATGGAGCACTTATTCAATCTCTAGCGTCTGCCAGACTCATACAGGCTTCTGTGGGAGGTCTGTTTGAACAAGACTATTTTCAACTATCCACCTGGGGGGGGAGGGAAGACAAGATAAATAAAGAGGATTTTGTTTCAGTATAATCTAGTCCCACCACGTGATGCTGACTGATCTGTGATAAAATTTCCAGAGCTCAGCAGGTGTTTGGGGAATGACTGCAGCCACCCATTCAAGACAACAATACACAACCACAAGAGAAAGATCCAAAACAGAGGTCGAAGGAAAAAGAGTGTAGGAAGTTAGGTGTGAGGATGAATGATGAAACTAGATAAAGTTTGTGCCAAACATGATTTACAATAAGAAAATAAATTCTCTTTCTGGGTGAGGGCAAGTCGGTTGGTCACAGTTACAGGCTACTTCTCCATCACACTGACAATCACAGTTCTATGCATATTCAGCTACACTGGGACAACCGGTTGAAAATTCGAGGCCAGAACACAGCTTGCAACACACTTTGTCCACTGACCTCTTCCACATCATTGCTACTACATTCAGCAGAGGAAAGAGATTTTATTCTTTCTCTTCCAGAGCTCCTATTGTCACAGAAAAGCTGAAAATCAGCAACACAGTGATGACATAAGTTCAAGCAGAACCAATTTTTGCTGTTTAGGTAGCCCAAACACCGACGACACAGCAGAAAGTTTCAGCTTGTTGTTGATACTCAAAAGCCAAAGTCCCAACAACCCAGACCTTTTGGCTGTCAGATGTTTCAGAACGAGATACTAAACATAGTCGTGACCCTAAATACGCCCATGACGTGAAATATACCCCACGTTACTGTCTGCATAGAGTAAAACACTATGTGTGGACCAGCTAGATGGGTTTATCTCAGTATTGGTGTCCTCCGCAGGATAAACAGTACATGCTTATCCAAAACTGCTATACAGGCTGCTACACTGCAGAAACTCGATTTCAGAGTTAACGGTAGAGAAATAGGAATGAAAGCGGCAAGGTTGCTGAGGTCTACCAAGTGCAGACGAAACGGCACGAAGGAGATAACATGGGCTCAAGTTACCGGACAGGAAAGAGGACGGATAAAGAACCCCTGCACGTACGCTGGCTTCCCCCTCGGAAAACAAAGCAAGCATCGTTTTGCACAACTGCCCCCGCCTCTCCTGGAGAGGGCTTCCCAACACGCGAGCCACGGGCATTCCTCGCCCCGGGAGCCAGCCTCCCTTCCTCCGCAGGGGACCGTCGGACCCAATTAAAAGCTAAACGTTTCCCAGCAAGGCTTTCACATAGCAGGAACTTCTTGGTGAAAGGAGCAGCACTGTAACCTCAAAGTTTTTCCCACAGGCGCTGGGATCGTGGGTTTATGAAAGCTCTCTCTTTTTACTTTCTGTGCAAACCAATTTTAATTCTTGCAAATTCTACTCATTTTATTACTGAAATTGCAGCAGCCCATTCCAGGGGAAGCACGTACTCGGCAGCTCACCGAGTTTTGCTCCTATAAAGGGAAAGTGCAAAACCAACTCAAAGAAACCCGTTTACTACAGAAAGTTGCGCCTTGTCACGTACAGATATTAAATACTTTAGCAGATGTCTAAGTCAATTGGTGCGGAAAACTGACAGTTCAAAAATAATGTAATAATTTTATTATTTGTGTTTGAATCCTCAAACTCTTGTGCACTGTTCTATTCTCTAATGTAAGGAAAAATAAATTAAAAAAACTCCACTACAAACAGCCCAAAAAAGCCGATGGCCGTGGCTGCTCCACAGAAATCTGCGACAAAACACTCTGATCAGCCTGTACAAATGCTGCGCTAGTTACTGCCGTCACTTGCACATACGAGGACTTTAAACCTGATTGCTACTGTAATGATGAATCATTGTGTAACTGAAGCGTCGCAAGCAAAGTATCATTTGCAACGGGGTCACCCTCTACGGTTTTTCAGCTCCCTGCTAATTCTTTTCACTGCTGCAGCTGCAGGCCCTGGAGAACGACCATGAGCACCCCCAAGGTAATGGCCTAGGTAAACACGACTGTATTTATAACGCTATTATTTCCCCTTTAGTACATTTCAGAGCATGGAGAGAGCAATCGGACCCCTTGAGGACTATATCCGAACATATCTATTATAAATATTTATCTGACTGACTTAATTTTAGCTTTACCTAGGTCCTTCAGGGACACACAGTGGGCTCTAGCTTGGGAAACCAGAGAAGCAACACAACATGACCTTCTCAGGTTCAAGGCCGTTTTCCCTTACTATCGCTGGGCCAAGTTAGCTGCGCGTAACCTATCTGGTATGGCCTCGCAGCGTCACTGCTTTTCGTAGAATGAATGCCAGGACTCGCAGTCCTCAGTGGATGCTGCATTTATTGCTGAAGTTGATGATGGAGAGGGTAGCAGATTTCACCTTATTTTCAGGCCACATAAGACCCTTTGCCATGACAATGAAAAGCCTACCACTGCCCAAATAAGTAGCACTCCAGAGAGGTAACTCCTTTCTGCCTAGTACAGTACATTCTCATGAGACAAAGATATTCATTCATCTACAAAAAATAAAAGAAAAAGAAAATCCTGGTCAGAGTAACATCTTGGAAGCAAACTGCACGTCACAACCCCAACAAACCTTCTGGAGCCTGAGCTTTGACTTTGGATGTCTACAGTGATGTCTGCCTATGGGCTTCACACCTTGTCCCGTAAACTCTGGTCTTGCAAGCAGCTCACTTCCCAGGCATGGTTTCTCAAGAGACACCAAATCCTGCCTACGAGCCTCCAGAGCGGCTCGCCTGGCACATCTCTGCGGCGGGAAGGTTTGTGGGAAGGCGGCCCAGGTTCCTAGCACCGTCCTTCCTCAAACAGCCCCTCAAACAGCAGCTATTTTAACCCACCACGGCACATCGGTTACTGGCACAGCGCGCTGCTCCGCTGCACGTGTCACGCTTTGTCCCGAGCGCTTGATTTCAGGCAGCCTTGGGGACTGCCGGAGCCACGCTAGCGTGAAGGCTGTGGAAGAAGCCCGCAGAACCGGGGGAGGATCACCGCTGCAACTACTGCCCTCACTCCACACGCGCTGCTGCCCTCGGAGAGGGAGACCTGGCACTGCAGCGTGGGACACGACTGCATTGCAAAGGGAGAGAGTTCAACAGCAGCTCCAAAACATCTCCCTGAGGAAGCAGGGCATCAGCTTCCCCAGGAATTGCCGCGGTGCTCCTCTAAGCTTACTGCCCTTCATCAGGCTCAAGGAGAGACCGGTATCACAGCTGGCTTTCAGCGGGGTTTTCCCAGCTGTAGTATGGCCAGCGCGGTACCACGGCCCTGAGGGCACTGAGATAGTCTAGCACGGTCTCCTCAGCTGTCAACAAACCGACCCTGGCAATTAACTTGAATGCTTGCCGTGCGACAGATATTTAAGCATAGCTTCGCTGATTGAAAGATCAAGAAGAATCGTGATAAACTGTGAAAGTAAGCAATATTTAAACAGCCTCAGACCTGCTTCTGTGCAGAACTGCGGAACTACCGCAAGGCTGGAGGAAAAAACAGAAAAATCCCAACAGAACTGAATCGCTCAGATTTGGCCATCACAGGCAATTGGTCTCAGCAGAAAATGTAAATACATGGAGGAACCTTTGCCAAAAATACAGTGCCTCCTTTCCTCCTCCCCCTGGTTTCAGGGTGGAGACAGATTCCTCAGACGCACACTTGCAAGGCCAGTAACGCTCTCTACTGCTTTACAATGTTATCAGATGCTGAGGGACGATACAGTTCACAGATGAAGGAGTTTAGTTCAAGAACAAGTTTCCCTCTTTTTAAAAGGATTTTTTAAAAAATAAACCATGATTATTTCAGTACTCCCACTTACACTGTGGCCCCACGGGTACTTCTATCAGCAAAGCGGCGCAAGGGAAAGTCCAGGCCGTTGGAGCAGGAATAGTTCTGCCAACTGGCTTTGGTTTGTTTTGTCAAAATGTTTTGTTGCTAAAGAAAACATGGCACTGAGCTACACCTTCAGTCCCATTTTGGTACACAAAATACTCTCACAGACCACAGTTTCCCCTTGCTCTCCCTACACAGGCCAATGTATTAAGAGCAGGCTGAATCCCACCCCGCCAAGAGACATGTGATGGGTGGTGGTTACAGGCACTGAGGTAACATTAGGAGACATTTAGCTCTTGGCTTGTGACTTTTAAATCCTTCCTTCTCCAAAAAATTTGCTGAATTCTCGGTGCACAAAATGGTATGAGCAGCACAAACTGCCTCAGAAACTCTGTGAGGTCCACCCACCGTGAGGTGTACCTAACCTAGGGATGATCAATCACTAGGAAGATGAAAATCCTGCCTGGTTCTGGAATTCACCCCCCTTGTGCAGCAGAAGTGGCTGACTTCTCCTTCTCAACTCACACCAGACTGCCCCTTGGGCTGGCAGCGACAGAACTACGTGAGGAACATATCTAGGTCTTAAAATTAATAATATTAAAAGCAAGAAAGATAAAGTCAGTTTTGTGTTTGCTTTAAACGCAGACCTGCTCGGCACAGAGCCCCATGCGCAGTTGCATCACCACGAGGGGAGGTTCACTCGGTTCCAGAAGCTGGGACGAGAAGCCAAGGGTGGAGTGGGGAACATTGCCACCAAAGTGCCTGCACTGTGAAACTACACCCACACCAGCCCACTGCAAGAACAGCCCTGTCCTTCACCCCCAACTTCCCACTGAACCACCACGACGGCGGCAGCAGTACCGACAGGGCTAAGGAGCAGGCTGCTTCACAGATCCCCCGCTGAACAAGTCTCCCGAGAGCCGTCCCAAGCCAGGTGGTGAAGCAGAGCCTTCAGGCCACAGCGCATCCCGGACCCCTTCAAGGGAAGTCTCTTCTCCCCTCTTCTTCCATGTGACATAGGTGGCCATGGAAAAGAACAGCATTATGGGAGGTAATCCTGTCGATGGTGCCTCCTAAGCTCCACGTACCAAGGACGGCATCCTGGAGCACGGTCAGGATCACGGCTTCACATTCTCTGCTCACCACAACCTTTCTTCATGGATCTACGGGGACACCACATCTCCTTAACGAGTGTTTCAAAAAGGATGCAAGAGTGGGCATATCTAAAATACCGCAGAAACCAACATTTCCACCAGACACCAACTAGGAGGCATCTCAACGCCAAGGAAACAGTGCTGGGCTGGCAGAGCAGGAGTTAACCGGCTGCTTTGGCCACTCACCATCCCGAAGAGAAGTGCTGGTTTAAAATAACTGCAGAGGCTGCTCAGAGCAGCTGTAGTGCTTGCGGGACAAGGTGGTGCACAACGGGCAGGGGTGGGTGTGGGGACTGGGGGATGCCTGTGGAGAGCAGCCTGCCTTCCAGCCCCTGGCTTGTGAGGAAACCTGCAGTGCAGGCTGCCCGTGCACAGGCAAGGCATCATCCCAGACAGGCTGCAGGCCTGGTCCTCTTTTGCTTCTGAAAGGGAAACTGGGATTTTCACCGTAGATGTTCATGCGGTACCAGCACTGCCCAGCAGCCGACTCCTAGAGGAGGAATGAGCCGACTATTTCAAGCGCAATTCAGCAAAGGTTTCTCTGGAAAAAAATCCAAAGTCTTGGGGGTTTCCCTGCCACTCCCAACGTACCCATCCCTGTTACAGCCTACCTTTACCAAGACCAACACCCAAGCCACCCTCCAGCATCAGAAGGTGTTTTGATGTTGCATATCCCCAGCAAGCCGGCTCCAGCACCGGGGAAGGGAAAAGACTGCTCCCATGGGGACACCGTGTCAAATCCGGCAGTGACAGGGACAACCACAGATGGAAGATAACAAAAGATCTTTCTCTTAAGTGCAGTTTTACACAGTTCCCTCAGTATTTGATATACCTGTCCCAGAAAACAAAACAACCCCAACCCCACAAGTCCTGACACAAGTATAAGTGTGTCACATCAGACAGCAAACAAACTTTCTGCAGAAAAGCATGAGAGACACGGTCTCCTCACCCAAACAAAAAGACCTGCCACACACTTTTGGACCTAAATTTCCTGGTTTCTACAGCTGCTGTGGCAGGGGCAAGAATTAATTACTGGAGTGCTTGAGAACTTACGAAACTGGTTTGTTGCTGGCAAAGCTGCGTGCAGCTCTGTGCTGCAACACAGCCAGACTCCCACTCCCCGAACCACCAGTGGACCAACTGGCTTCTGCTGGAGGTTACCTACCACCCCCACGGCTCCGTCAGCCCCAGAGGTTGTGCAAGCCTGGCTTCGGGCACAGCCGCCCGGGTTACCCGCCGTCACCGCCCAGCGCGCGCTCAGCGATCCCCTTCTGCTGGCACAACTGCGGCAGCCACCAACGGGTGGGCGAAAATGAACGGTAACGTCTGTAACGCGCACAGTTGGTGGCTCTCGGGGGCTCTCCATGGCTTTGCTAACCGGAGGGCTCCAACGGGGGGTTGTTTTAGGAGGACTTCAAGCCTTTACCAGACCTTCCAGGCTCTCACTTCCCCACCTGTACCACCTGTGAGGAGTATGGGAAATCTTTGTACCCGCACCAAAGGCGAGTCAGGCGGAAAAGCCCCCTCAGCAAGCTTCTGCACCAGAGCACACCAACCTCCGAGTGGTCAAACACATTACATGATAAGAAACAGCAACAGTGGCTGAATAATTTATGTGATAAACTATTTCTGGAGCATTTGATCAGCTCTAGTGGCTATCATTATTTTTGCTGAATCAACAGCCCCCGACAGAGCATATGCTCTAGTGAAAACAAGCAGCACGCTGACAGGTTAGGAAAGACATTTACTAAATTAGACGCACACCCCGCTTGCTCTGCTGAGCATAATGCAGTACATACATGGAAATCTAAGCAGCTAAATGCATACTCTTCCTGAAGTGGCCGCCTGAGCATACACAATCTGTCCCTTCAAGGTTTTTCCGTTAACATACCCACATGTAGAGCTATAAATCAAAATGAAGGAGAACAGAGCAGGCCAGCCGAAGAGCGAGGGAAATAAAATACATTGCAGGCCGTCTTGCAAAAGGCGGTGATTAACTATTATCAGTTAAAAGCAGTTGTGGATAGAGCGATTCTGCACCTCAGGAGCCTGCAAGAGAGGGCTGGGGAAGCGGAAGGAGGTTGGAGAGAAACGAGGTGTTTAGCTGTCCTTGAAAACAGAAACAAACATGACAACTTTTTTTTTTCAAGAGATTAGAACCATTGCCTGAATATACACTTCGATTCGGAGTTCAGCGCAAGCAGAAAGACGACCACGGCGTTGGATTCTGCAGAGGAGCGAGGGAACCCAGCGCGGAGGACGGGCTGCACAGCTCGGAGAGCTGGCCTAACGCAACAGCCCACCGCCAGCCCCCGAGGGGAACTCCTGCGAGCTGTCCTTCCACTTCAGAAAGTAGCTCCTGGGATTGGCGGGGGGGCAATCACCAGGTTTTTACTACAAACGTTCCTCAGGGACACCTCTCACTCCCACAATATCTTAAATCCTTCCTTGCCACCACCTTTCCCCAAATGGCAGCTGTGACCAACTCTCCTTCTTGAACAGACATGGTGGATTTTCAGGAAAAGAAAGAAAAACTGCCACGAGGCGTTACTGTCGAACTGATAATTTGATCAGCACTGGGGTTACGAGACTTCTTCTGCTAGTGGAAGAGCACGCATGGCACACGAGGCCCCATGCTTGCACCACGCTCCGTGGAAACATGTGGGGTCACCTGGGTAGATCTGGCAGCAAAATCACTGCTTAACTTGTTTTCCCAAAGGTGTGTGGATTTGGGCACGAGGAATCCCAGCATACGCTGGGATCCTCAGCTCAAAATACAAATTCCCTTCATATTCAGTGCTAACAATACACAAACGCCCAACTACCAGCTGCAGGCAGAAAGCAATCTCGTTTTCTACCCTTGATCATGCTGAGATGCCAGTAGGGTTCACACGAATGCCCCGGACCAGCAAATTATTTTGGTGCAGTGAATCAGTTCACCGGGCAGCGGAGAGCGCGCCAGCGCGCATGACGAGGCAGGAAAGCTGCCAGCTGCCCTTCAGCCGCCGGAGCGGTTCCTCTCTGCACAAACACACTGGCACAACACCCACTCGCTATCTGGCAACGGCAGGTTTTACACTGCTCAGCACTGCTGTTAAACACAGGAACCATTTTAGAGCACAACAACAAAGTCACACGTAACAGGTTTAACCAAAGCTGCGTATTTTCCTGCTATGGAAACCGGTCACAAGAACCAAAAAGCTGCCCAAACACAAGAATTTCGTTTGCTGCTCTCTCCTAATCTGCCTTGTTCCCTTCTGAAACCCTAAAACTGATGAACTGCGACACGGACCAGTTACAGCCGGCCCAAAGCAGCTTTTCACATCAAAACTCTGCCAACGCATTATCAAGGGTCACACCAAAGCGTGAAGATATTTCACCTGCCACCTCCAGATGACCTCGTGCAATGTTCAGCCTTGCTTCATCTTCACAAAACGGACTCCCCACATACAGACAGACAACAGACCGTTTAATTTGTAAGGCCTTAAGACGCTTTGTTTTTCCAGAAGCAGGAATAATCCAGAAGTCCAAGCAAATGGGAGCTGGCAAGAGCTGAGTGGTCCAGGACTGAATGAGAGAGACACCACCAGGTTTAGAAAAATGCTTAAAAAGTATCTACGAAAATTGCAGCTTGTCCTCGCCTACTAAGAGTAGAAAACACACTGAAGGAAGCTGTAGCAAAAGGTGAGCTGAGCTTCAGAAAACATTGGGAAACTGGGAGACAGCTAGGCAGCACAACCATGACTGGGAATTTACAAGTTCAAATCTGTCGGGAAGGCTCGCGTGAAGCTGTCCTGTCTCAGAGCATGGAGGTGGGCTAGGTAACCTCTCAAAGGTCCACAGCCAAGCCTGTTCTTCTATGAACCTAGAACCCCCGGCGTTTCATGCCGAGCAACCCAAGAATCAAAGCACCCAGTATTCTGTACCGCAGGATTTTGGCTTTAGATATTTGCTACTCTATACATTTTGGCAAGCATTTTCCTGCTTTCTAAACATTTAAGTAAAGTCTTGGTAGGATTTGCAATCTATGCTTTCGTCCATCCAACACGTCCCTCCAGCTGGTCCTCCCCAGCTATGTCACGCCACGGCCCTGACCTCAGATCCCCAGCCTCAGAGAGGCTTCACGCACGGGCTAACCCCCCAACAGCCTCCGCACGCTCACGGGACCTTTCCCATAAATTGGCTGTTTTGCAGCAGAATAAAATTGCACCTTGACTGAAAAACATGTAGCAGACCGTAACTTACACGGCAGCTGAACGTTTCGCACACAGAAAAGTACAGCCCTGCCTTGCAGGGCAGAAACACACCGCCACAGCTCGGCCGCCGAGGCGGAGCGCAAGCGGCAGGAGCCGCAGGGGCAGCCGCGCGGGGCGCAGCCTGCGGGGGACAGCGGGGCAGGGGGGGCCCGCTGCGGCTGGCCGGCTGCGCGCCCCGGCACGCCGCCCACGCGGGCACGCACGGCGCGGCCGAAGCCGTGGGGCGCAAAGGCACAGAATCCGTGCCCGTGTATATACGTAAGCTACCGCGTACTTTCGTTGTTGAATAATCCAAATAACTTTCCAGCCTAAATTGCATCGGTATGTGTCTAGATGGTTTGGTTTGGGGTTGGTTTTCTTTTAATGCAAGTTTGGGGTTTTCAGTTTATTTTACAGTCGTCTCTGTTACCAGTTTTAAAATACATGTATTTATATGGTTTAGAAAGAACCATCTGGAATCACGTCCTGAAAAACACAGCCTTCTGGCAGACAACTCCTGTGTGTAATTAGCCTGTGTTTATAGAAAGACAGGGTACGCTTGGGTTTTTCATTTGTGAGCCCACTCTTCATTCATTACCACGTATTCCAAAGAGCGAGAAATGGCGTTCTGCCTCCCTCAAACTCAGCTGCAACAAACGGCTGCGGGCAAGGCCAGGATACAGCGTACCGGCAGCGAGCTCCGCCTTCCCCCCCCGCCGTTCCTCGCCCCCCCCCGCCGTTCCTCTGCCTCTGCGGGGTCCTGCCCGCGCTGCCCGCAGCGGCCGGCGCCGCCGGTCCAGCCCCGGCTTCAGGCAGCCAAGCCCCTCTGCTAGACCACGCACCCTCTAAGAGTTCTGCCATGGCTCTGCTTCCGTAACAACAGATTTTTATTCCACCTATCCCTTCTATTTCACACGTCCTTTAATTTTAAAGCTTTTCAAGTTTTTGAAACACCCATACAACCCGATTTAAAGAACATCTAAAAGCCGTACCCCTTCAAGATCAAAGCCCTTCAAAAAGCCAATTTACCTAAAATGTCTAACAACTTTGGAAAGCTGTATAGTCTTTTTAAATTTTACAATCACAGCCTGCTGAAAACAACGCGTGTTTGCTCAGAGTTCAGCCCCCCGGCATGCAATGCATCTGTCCTAACCTACTCCCAAAGAGCCCCAACTCAAAGGTGACACCTCGTTTTCTCAGCTGTGTCAAAAAGCTTGAGCTCTCGGCTCCCGCACCCCGGCAACAGCAGCCGATCTGCCAGCGCACCTTGAACGATGTTGTGCAACAACAAGAACTTGTTCGGCTGAGGAAGGTCTGAAGAGATTTAATAAGATGTTGTGAAAGGAAGGTAGAAAAAGGGGGCTAAAGATAGGCTCAAAAGGAGTTTATGAAACATACCTCAAAATAATGTCTTCTCTTAAAAAAAGCTTCCTTCCAGCTTATCTGGGAATTGTTCTTCTTATGCAGCCAAGTGTATTTCAGACGCAAATTACTGTCATATCCAGTACTACATACAGAACTACGAACGGTCCCTAGTGTCCAGGTCAGCAGCTCTCAACCTTTTCCAGTCTGCAGCCTCAATTCTTAACATGAGTATTAGCTCTTCTGCACATCCGATATAAGCCTCTTCACAACCGGCCAGCTTGTCATCATTACATGGTGTGGATCCCTTGCAAATAAGTTCAGAGAGAGAAATCAGATTTAAAAACGCTGCTTTACACAGCTATGTGACTTATGCAGAGGTGTAAGTACTTCTAACGAACATACTGCAATCACAATGCATTACACATTTATATAATTCACATGATGTAAATTCAGAATTGCCTTTAACAAATGTCATTGTCACATGTATTAAGGACATTTAAATGACTTGAAAAAGCTGAGGTTACGCTGCTGACTCAAAACCTTTGCTGGCTAACCAAAGGGAAAGTTGTCCTAAAATTCAAAAACACAGGAGCAGAAGTAGTAACTAACTAAGGAAAATGGCAGCCCTGAGGTCCGGTAAAGTGCCAAACTACAAAATGAGTCAAGTCTTCAAACTGGCAGTGCGCATTCACAGATTTAGTTTTCCCCAGCACCTAGTAACATCATGCTATGGAAGGACTAAGTCTTAAGACAGACAACTTCATACATGATGCTGCCTGCTACATGCCAGCAGCTACT
Source organism: Phaethon aethereus (assembly GCF_964289735.1). NCBI lineage: Eukaryota > Metazoa > Chordata > Aves > Phaethontiformes > Phaethontidae > Phaethon > Phaethon aethereus. The sequence goes on along the minus strand of NC_138588.1, from coordinate 13,616,450 downwards.
CCTGATTCAGTGTTTGAGAAAGCCTGAGAGCCAGAATAATCCTATTTAGTTCTGAAAAATCAAACAGGATTTGTAGAAGGGTAACATATCCACAGATTAGTGAAATGTTCTCAATTTAAGTGTGGTCACTTTGCAATCGTGTTCCAAAAGCATTTTCATCTGTAGATTAAAAAAAAAAAAGTTTTTAACCATGTCCAGAGACATTAGAATTACATGAAAAATATGCATTCATATAGATGAATACATATGAAAATACCTGGAAATGGTTTTAATAAAACACCAATCCTCCCTTACCTACCCCCTCATACAAATTTTGACTCATTGATACAGGGAGGTTCTCCCACAGCCATACGTACTATCAACAAAGGGAACACATCAACAGAGCACACAGCATCTCTTTCTTAGCAAAGAGAAGCCCATCAATGTTCTCTAATAATTTTTCTAAGCAAGGTTTTCTTCAGGAGGAAGAACATATTTAAAGATGCTATCCAAACGCCTGTTGTTTAAGCAGACAAAGTCCATACTGACATTATCTACAATTAATTCATAGTGAATCTAAAATGATGCCCTCATGCAAAGTGTCTTGCAACCCAGCACACAGCCATATGCCTAACCGTACCTGCAATTATGGCAATTAACAGTTCTGAAGAGCTTCCCGGAGCTCATTGTTGACAAGGTCCTTAACAAACAGCTTAGATATGAAATTTCCAAGTCTTTGCTCTTAATTCTTTGTGCTCTGCCACTACTGTGAAAATAGCAGTATCATTCAGCTCACAACAGCAAAGCCTCCACCTGAGGCGATTGTGAACGAACTGCTTCCGAAAGAAAATGCGGTCCGCTTCCATCGGGGGGAAAACACCCCTCAGTGGACTGAGCTGACTGTTTGCAGCATCAAACCACAGACGTCCCCTGAAGGGCAGGAAGGGGCCCTCCTGCAGGAGCTTTCTACCCCAAAAGCAGAAAACCACTGCCAGTGGAGACCCTGGGAAAACATTATCTAAATGGTTACAGCAGACACAAACCTAATTATCAACCAGACAAGCACCATAAATAACCTAAACAGATGCACAGATGCTACTTCTGTGATAAGAACAGGGGCAGTTAGAGCTGCAGAAAACTCTGGATCACATTCAGCCGATACAGGACAACTCCTGCAATCCTTGAATATTCATTCCCCTACCCCGTAATTTTTTCATCCCATTGCAATTAAGTATATTTAAACTCAGACATGGGTATTTTAATACCCATAGATTTTTTTAAATTTATTTATAGCAACATCCTATCCAACACGTCCATAGAGGAGAGCAGCCAGATCAAGTCCGTTGGCTGTGAAGATAAAAATCTATTCTCTGTGTATATCCCACTCTCCTTGACTAAGCATGACTGCAAGAGAAGAAAGTGCTCTTGAGTTTAGCTGAAGATATAATCCCACATGCGAGTACTTTGACTCGGATAGCCGTGTTTTAAGGGTGCTGTGCTCGGTAGGACTGGTCTTTCCTAAACTGAAGGTTAAACACGCCGGTAGAAACCGACTGGGCACCAGAACTCGCTACCTGAGTAATGCTGCGCTCCTCACTCTGGGCTCTGATGGACCCTATTCAAAACCTGCCCATATGGCAGCTGTATAGCCGCGCACTGGCTCATTCTGTAAACCCTTGGAAAAGTTTCAGTACAGGCCTGAAATCAATCCTGACAGTGACCAGGCACGTCCTGTAACTGCACACTTCCTTGGGTGCTGAAATGAAGACCAATTTGTCTTGATAAAAGACATAAGAGAACAGCAAGTAACAAATTCTTGTATTTCCTACTGAAGGTACATGGCTCTCTTTTCCTACTTAAGAAAAAGAAAACTTATTTTCTCAGGGCACCTGATCCCCCTCTTACCCGAAACCAATATATCTTTTGTTTTTATAGCAATGCCTAGTCACACAGTGACAGCTCAAGGCTGAGTTTTCACTGTACAATATATTTCTTGAATCTTTTACAAACCTACCATAAAAACTCCCCAGGGACTACGACGGACTTTACACACCCTCATCAGATGAATAGCGAGACTTTTTTCCTTAAGACAGCTTTCACAACCTAGACCGAGTGCCTACAGTTCACTGGCTTAAGGATCCCGTGTGTTTGTTCTGGAAGCTGACCATTTGAGCTCTACAATACTTCAGCTTGGGTTGGCCATCCTTCGCCATAAGCCCAAACACTTCTGAAAGCGTCAACCCTCCTTGAAAACCACAGGCCTGGCAAGTCAACTTGCTGATTGGAAGGTTGTTCCCCTCTAAACTGATTTCACTGTTACATATAGACCCCCACAACGTACATCTTAGGTAGATTAGACCATTTATACATAGCTGGACTGTTACAAAACTTACATACTTTCCTGACACTATAATTTTAAAGTTTAGCCCTCAACAATTTAACTCTTTAAAATAGAGGAGGTTGCTATTGGATAAAATGTCTTTACTGTAGGTACTGCAAGAGTTTTTCCCACTAGGTTGATCTAAATGTCGTTAGTGCCAACATAAGAATGTGTCCCGGTCATTTGCAGAAGACTAATTTAAGACTGCAAATGTATTTGGCCAAAATTTGCAGTTCTGTGAAACCATGAGCTTTTTACATTAGAGTAAGACTGTATGTTCAATAAAGCACTGGTGTAAGTTCCAAGAAGAGAGGAACACCATCTACATCCCCAGGCAATTCACAGAACTGTTGGGAAGAATAACAGACAAACATTTTTAGTCAGTAAGCTAACACTCCGGTACTTCTGTCCTTGTTATTTAAGCCTCTTATTTCATCATCAGACACGAAGCTGCACATGATCACCAATGCTTGTCAAAATGACAGTAGGCGTTTTGCATTATTTTCCAAAGGAAGCATAGTCTCAGTTCCTTTCCTCATCACCAGAAAAGCCTGTACTGAGAGACATAAAACAGAAAATTCAATCCAAAAGACAAGTTACATGCATAGTGTAGCAAGGTGGTTATGGAAAAGGGGTAATAATTCAAGTTGTGTTAATGTTAATATAAAATGAAGTATCCTCTATGAAAAAATGGGAAAGATCTTGCTTTACTTAAAGGTACCTTTCGTAGTCTAAATTAACAATTTCCCATAAACCAACAGATTAACTTGCTTGCAAGAAAGGAGAAAACCCCTAACATTATCATCACGTGTGAATTTGGAAATGCACAAGCTGCCCAGGGTAAATTTTAAATTGCACAACTGTGATTTTGGCATTTGAGCTTTTTCCTTTTACCTTTGAGAGGGAAAAGCAAGAAAAGAAAAAAAAAAAAAAAAAAAAGGCAAACCAAACCATGTTTTAGCCACAACACCTTGGCTTGATCCTTCCTTATCCTTCTCTGGGATATACTCCTCCCTTTACAAATACAGCATAGCCCAAGTAGCGTTTATTTTAAGCTGAAAACTAAGAGTGGGAGACAGCAAGCTCACGCAGTTTAAATACAGTTACCTTACTCTATACCAGTAAACAAACCCCAAAGCTGCTGGCAGTAAATGCCACCAGAACGAACGCTGGGCCAACAGCTACAGCGGGACTCCAGAGCTCAGAATTACACCCCCCAGCCAAGCACAGCAGCCCCCCAGCGCGAGCACCAGGCAGAGCGTACGCACACCTGAATGGAAGGGGGGGTACGGCAGTGCCAGAGGATGCTGACGCCAAACCCCTGATGTTTATTTCCTTTACATATTGAAAATGAGAGTGCTCCTTCAGTATCCATGTACATTTTCAAAAAATGGATTTATCACAGAGATCAATAATGAGCCTTACTGTAAGAACCAGTCCTGTACAGAATGTTTATTGTACATCTTTACACTCAATTAAAAAAACCAAACAAAACCCAGAAAACTGCCAAATTACCAGGCTAAGATTAGCACCTCGCTTCCACAGCTGTATGCTGAAGTGAGGTACCTTGCAAAGAGCAGGAAAAGCATGAAACAATATAAAATCAGGTATAATCTGACTCAGCCATGGCATATAAAAAAAGACGGTACGTTAGTTAATACTTCCACTGTTTTATAAGATTTTATTTCTATTTAATTTACAATACCTATAGAATATAACATGGATATGATTCCATGACTATCAATAACTGAATGAATGCCACTGCCTCCCAGAAAATTTCAACATAACCCAAAGACATGGAGTTACATGTGTTAGTAAACTGGCTCTACCACCTCTCATTTCTTCAAGATGAAGCCTTAATGGAAAAAACCCAATTGCTTTCTAAAGTTAACCTTCCACTCTAATAAATAGCAGCCTAGTAAACTAAGATTCATAAAGTATAGAAATACCCTTTAAAAAAAAAAACAAACCAACACAACACACAGACAAAACCTCAAGAAACCAAAATTCTTGTGAAAGCTTTTTTTTTTTAAAGGGCTTTCTGTTAGAAAATAATTTCAGCATAGATTTACTTAATTTTATGTTATTTTCTCAACTGCTTATGTAATTCCTCAGAATGCCCAGGAGTTTTAAAGCAATTAAAGATACAAGATAGTAATCAATACCAGTTTGCAGCTTTTCTGCAAGTCTTTCATGTCTAGACAAGTATTAAAAAAACCCAGCTCAAGTCAAAGGGCATCACTAGGCAACCGTAGGTATTAGTCACATTGCTCTCCACAAAGCGCTTCCAAGTCCAGCCACGTTCCTCAGCATTAGAATAGCCTACCTAAGTTTCGTAAGTGTAAGACATTCTATTTCTCAGAGCAAAAATTGAAAGAACATTTATCAGAAACAAACCACCTTCTCAATCTTTCCCACCTAACTACCTCTGTACATTCCACAGCACCCAGACAGCTCCATCAGCCGTCTGGAGCTGTTGAAGAAAAGCACTCTGCTAGAACGGGCTGACGCCGAGGACCCCCGTGCCTACTGGCTGAGAAATAAATACCCATGACTTCATAGGAAAGTCACCATCTCATGTTTAACACATTCCTCAGGCTGCAGCTTCATATCAGAGCTAAGCAAAAACTTGCTGCCACGTACAGGATCTGTCCTGCTCCACCTTTGCTTCCCCTTGCACCACTTCAAGGCACAGCTCACTTTTCAAGTTCAGGCAGCTACACCAGTGGAAAACTATTAATTTCTTTCTGTACGGTCAGAGTAAGTTTTCACGACAGCCAAGCCGATCTTCACCTCTGCCGAAGAGATCACCCTTCCCCGATGTCCCCCAAGTCATGACCAACCAACTCTCGGAGCTGGCTCTGATGCGCACACGGCCAAGGAGGCAGTTCTGCAGGCATGCCTGGCAGAAAACACAAGGACTTGGCAGAAAAGAAATTTCCTGACAGTTTAGCAAGTTGCCTCACTGAGCTGGGCTAGATATTGCCAAGCCTGCTGCGAGGAAGAGCGAAGGACTGCACGGGCAGCTGCTCCTTTCGGTGGGCGCTCCCCCATCCATCAGGTGTGCCGCAACACGAAATCCACGCCAAGTTGCATGGCTAGGGTGGAGAAAAATGGGTGGTGGAAAACGCTACCAAGTACTAGAAAGAAAACTCCTGATCCACAGCTGGAAACCAGGATACAGTTGAAGGAGATACTTGAAACAAAACTATATAGAACAGCTTTCAGTGACTGTTTCAAGAGAATTTATCCCACATCCTGCCACTAGCCAGAAAATCCAGTACTGACACAGCTCAGTATCAGCTCTTCAAAGAAATTTTTCTTTGTTGGAAGATGTTCAAATCATGCCCTTTCTGGAAGAAATATTCTGGCCAGCCAGTAGAAAAGTACACACAGTTCAATCTACATTCTCCTTCCTTTAGTTTAGTATTTTTAATTTGGGCAAAAAAGAAACAATACCAAGTAATTCTCACATACTTGGAGGCTGGGAAAAGGGATAGCAAAAATTGTATTCAACTTAAATAAAACTATACATTTGACTCCCAACTAAAAAAAATACTGTGGATAAGGCTAAGTTCATTCAAGTTACTTTAATTACAAGATGATTGTTAAACCAATTTAATCTGAGAAAACGCTTTCTAAAATTCCACATTTAAATAAGACTTTAAAAGAGTAATTTACAAAAAAGATAGTGTAAAAATTATTTCTTTTAATCTTTGTAATCCACAAAGCGCCTCATTTTTGGAAGCCAAAATGGACTACTTACTTAGTAAAGGCTGAGTCAGAATCGAACCTATGAAAATGATTAAAACATTTTCACTCTTCGGACTGTAGTAAAAATAAAAATAGCAACACTGTAATTAAAATGACATATAAAAGCAAACATATCACCAGTGAAATGGTGGTGTGTTTCCATACATCAAATTTGCTGTTTAAGAGGTATCTGGGAGGCTTTCATGTCAGAGTACAGCATGTTACACCCATATAGAATGAGCCCCTTTCTATACAGCTGGCTTCTTCCTGAGAAGGTTACAAACAGAAAGCAGGGAACCTCATATATGGAACCAGTCTCCCAGCAAAGGTCGAAACCAAGAGGATTACAGGGTCAAAATTCCAGCAGATGCAGAAAGGTTTTATCTGCACATTAAAGACACACAGGAACTCTTAGATAACAGTTTAATTATAGAAAAAAAGAACAGTTTCTCAGGCACTCAGACTTCCGAGTTGAAATTTTTCACTTTGTTTTCATACTTGCAAACGTCTGCACTGCCGTCAGCTGCTCAGCAGACTATATTAACACCCGCAGAGCTCCGCGCTACTGCAGCCAGAACGCTTCCCATACCTTCCAGGCAGGCGAAATGGAGGCAGAGTACTTTGATAAACTACTAGCCTAATTAAAGATGACAAAAACAACATGTGCAGCTTGAAAGCTGTATCTCAAAAGAACCAGGGAATGTCATGAGAGCAAAATACTCACTGTGAGGCACTTGCACCATTCTACTGTTTTCTAAAAAAAGCAGAATTCAGTTGGGAGGAGAGAGATGGGTCAGCCTTTCTTACATAACTATCAGCTACTTTATTTCATCTTATGCGAAACAAACCCACAGAGTTTATGCTTTTCACAGCATCGGTCAACAGTTTTGTTTCAGGAGGCATTAAGCTAGTTCTGTTTTCTTTCCATTACCTCTTTCAGTTGCATCCAAGCTCTGTAGGACTGTGTGAAAAGTCACTTAAAAAAGCAACACAGATAACATCCACATGCTCTCTCACCAACGAGAGAAACTACATATGGGATAGTTCATCTTGGAAAGAAAGTGTGCAAAAGTTCAGATATTTCTTGTAGCCTTTCCCCACACTACAACTGGTATTGCATCATCAAATAAGGTGTTTAGAAATAGCGTAAAAGCAGCAATACTTCTGCCCAGAACATTATCCCCCAGTGACTTCCCAGCTGAACAAACCTATTTATAAAACCAACCAGGAACAATAGGAAATAGCACCATAAGGATTATGAGAGATTATGATGACACTATTATTAGGATATATTTTTGCACTGTGGTTCATTTCACCTTTTATAGGAGACTTTCATCTCTGCTTGCAGGAATTTCTTAGTTTTGTTCAAATAAGTGCTTTTACTCTGACATTTACATCACTAGCATGTGCCAATTATTATTGTTATTAGTAGTATTATAATTATTAATGCTCAGGCAAGATAAGGATTTTCATTCTGGGCTTCAATGCATTAAAAAAAACGCCTTATGTGATCAGGTAACTACTCTAACTGCAGGAACTTCACAGTTTACTCAAACATGATAAGAAACATTTTCAGTCATCAAAATATACCAGCATAGTAATGTACTGTCCACAGTCAATATGAAATAAGGAATATCTAGGAAAAAACCCCCAAATTTATTGTACCATTCATATGTTCTCCCAACCCTTCCATACAAATGGCAAGCTAAATTGCCGTACCCCTGTCAGGCGAACTTATCATTTAAGCATTCTATAAAGATTAGAATGGTTTCTCCTAATGAACTCAGTAAAAATCACTGATTAATTCACTTGGATAACGAGTTACTACAATTCTCAAAACTGAAAAGTACTGTGCAAGATAAAAAACGGCACTGTGATGATCCCTGGTGCAACAGTTGCTGCAATAAGATAAAATCTTAAAAATAAAAGGAAGTCAAAAAACTTTATTCACACCAGAAACACAGACTTCAATGGGATTTTCTTTTATCAAAATAACCCCATTATGGTTACTTACATCTTTGCTGTAAGAGAACTGTACAATATATATATAAATATATATATATAAAAAAACCCCCACACAACAGCTTTTGTGCTTCCTTAATATTAATCATCATCTTCTTCCTCTTCATCGCTGATCACATATTTCTTATGCTTCTTACTTGCTTTGTCATCATCCTCTGCTTTTCTCTTTCCAGAAGGTTCACCTTCCTAAAGGCAAAAAAGGACAAAAATTTAAAAACCCCATCATGCTTCAAGCTAAAATAGAAACTCAGAACAACAACAAAAAGACCTCAAATTATTTCGCATAAGAGAAGCAAAAATATTAATTCTAGTTTTTCCACTTTGTGCTACTGTGATGCGGGACTTCTTATGTATCAGCACTTTGCTACCAGTCTCAAACCCCAGCCTGAGAGGGTCCATAATACAGCTGCAGCTCCGTTTATGTCAATGGACGTGCAACCATGTCTGCTTCAAACTGAACTACGGCATGGAAGTAATTTATGTCATAACCTGGATTTATGGCATGTGTGCTATCATTCTCAGCAAGTCTTACGAGCATGGGCAATTCCTAGAACTTGTAGCGAATTTTTCAACCTGCAGAAGCTTTCCCTTCGGGTAGCCTGTGTACCTTTGCTAAGTTTTCAGACTATTGACACTCATACGCCCTAAATTAGAGCTGCTGAAGCAAAGAAGAAACTCAGTAAGTGGGTAGGCATTTTGTTTGTTTGTTTGCTAATTAAAAAAAAAAAAAATTAAACTGCTTTGGCATAAAGGAAGAAGACTGATGAGAAACCACTAGTACTGAGAATCAACACCACAGTTTACAGTCCAAGAAATATAATAGTTCAGGAGGCTTCAAAGAGCTGGTCAAAGGAACTCAAATCATTGAGTTAATTACCTGTTTGCAAGCAATACCATAGTGACTTTTATAAGCTGGAGGCCCAACTTTTAGCACCTAAATGTAGAGTCAACAGGTTGATTTTTTATTCCATGTGCATTTACACAGTTCAGTTTAAATCATCCTTCCAAAAACACTTTTAATGAGAATGCTATGAAAATGTTTAATCAAACTACAAACCACTAGTTGTTAATGCAAAACTCGTCAATTTTAACGTGAAGAAGAAGTGGTAACTCTATTGTTTAAAAAGAGAAGTATCTTTAAAAACACCCTCAGGTCCAAGTAACCTCATATCTTTTTCCATTTAGTGGTTTGGGGGTTTGTTTTGTTTGTTGTTTTTTTTTTTTAAGAAACATATATTACTTTGATCTTAAGAAGCAGCAAAGATTGAGTTTCATAATTGAATTATTAGAGTTTCATAACTTGAATAATTTTTTATTCAAAGCATTTTATTCTATATTAAGGTATTAAGTTAGTACAGTGAGAATCTCACTTAGGAAGGAATTTTAAGCATGGAAAGCACCCACAAGTAGGGGTGGGAATCTCAATGATAGCTTCTTCCTCAGAACAAGCATTCTCTTGTAATCTAGCTAGGCTATCATTAAATGATTCATCTTCCTGTTCAGCAGAATATCCCCATTAGCTACACCAACAGTAAAACTACTTGCCGTGTGGTGATAAAGTATATTGGTAATAGATTGACGTTTTCAGTAATGGTAACAAATTGTTATCAAGACAAAGATTTGTGCTGTGTTGTTGACTGACAGCACATAAAAGCAAGTCTGTCTACAAGGAAATCCGTGTTTCACGTACGCAGATACGTATTACGAATACCACACTTCCTACATGGTGACCGAAAGCAAGTAGTTATGCATCAATGGGGTTTTTGGGTAACACTGTAGCACCCCTCCGTGGCCCTGATGGGAATATTACCTTTAAGTCATGTAATTTTAAAATGGAGGCTACCGTTCCTCAAGTAGCATAGAAACGCTGTTGACTAGACCTTTTCTTCTGAGAGACTGGAATTGCAAAGTCCTGATGTTGCTGCATCAACTAGCAACTAGTAGTGTCTTAAATAAACAATTCAACTTCTACTAACAAACACTAACAGAGCTCACAAAATTACAGTTTTGTCTACATGCCTCACTATGGCTGTCTCCAGGATTACTGTCATATTTTGTGAAATATTAAATTCTCCTCAATGTACAAGAAAAACTAACTTTTACTTCTGCTTCATGTTACGATGCCTATTAGTGCAAATACTCAGCTGACGTATAAGAGGAGTAGTGTCACAGTAGCAAGAATGTGCATTTAGAATGCAGCAAACATCCAACAGGCGGGGAAATAAGACATGCCCTCCAAGAAGTTTACAGGAAGTACAGTACAGAAATGCGAATGACAGCACAATTACTCCTTCAAAAATTAAGGTTTCTTACATTACAGAGGTATGGGTCATACTGAAAATGATGTCCTATATCAGTCATTTAAACACAACTTTGGAATTTCAGCAGCTGTGATTACAGAAGCCTGACATGCATTCATTCACTAGCAGGACACATAGCAAGCTACACTGCAAAATCACTCCTTTAAGAGAAAAAGGATGTTTTTTTTTATGGAAGCCTCTAAAATTCAAGAATAAGGTTCTAGCCACTTCAGCAGCTATTAGAGTAGCACACTAGAAATGACTGTAGGAAATCAACTGAAAGAAATCTTAGGGCAATAGTTAAACAGTTAAAATAATATTTTAAAGGAAATGGTGATATAAAAGTGTTTAAAAATATTACATAAGCTTACACTGACCTACTCAAACTTCCTTTTTTTAAACTTCTGCATCACAGCCTACACATAAACTTTTAAATAAAATATGATTTACAGTAAAACAGGACAGGAAGATTAATCAAACTAGCACGCTAGTGTAAAAACATCTCTCATAACCTACAAGGTAGTAATAAGAACCTATTAAGCTAAGGTACTCTATATTTATTATTCTGCCAGGTAAGTAAAGGTGACTATCAGAAGAGCTCAGGTGTGTCCAAACTACCACTCCTGAGCCATGCTTGGCTTAAAAGAAATGCAAGCACAGCTGCAACTCGGGGCTGCACTATATTGACCAACAAAGATTACAGTAATAAAGAACTGGTGGCATCTAAAAGCAAGCAAACTAATGGGCTACTAAAACCAACTAGGCCAAACACGTGGCCCAACCCAATTCCCTCTTGAACAGGGCAGTGGGAAGCCAGCGAGCTAGCATTAATTGCCATTTGTCATTAATTCCAAAATTCCCTCTTCTTTCAGCTTCCCAAGGCACACAGTAAGTGTCCTACAGCTCTTTGCCACAGAAGCATTTTACAATGAGGTTACAGTGAGGAGCAAGGGTCAGGAAAACAGACTACCCGAGTATCGCTGATGCAGGACAGAGTCCTGGTTCCACTTCTACCACTGGATGAAAATAGTTACATTTTAATCTCAGAAATGGTATCTGTCAATTCTGAAAAGTGTTACACTGCAGTGCTGTATCAGAAGAAGCAACATTACTTGAAATGAACTAAACCTCAAGATGTGATATACACAAAGATTCATTTGCTTATGCCCAGCAGTCATAAATCACAAACCAGTAAAACACCGTTTTAGAAGAGGAAACAGCACTACTGCTGTAGCTAACACTTAACTTGATCACGGCCTAATGTCTAGGATGATACTTGGGGCACGGATAACATCTATTTAGCAATGGACGTTAACCCTTTGTAACTCGTTTGTAACTCTTCTATTTAAAAAGAGCAGAAATACTACGTGAAAATGCTTCTGCTATTTCTGTAATAAACAGGAGAGGACCATGTAGCTTAGGAGACAACACTGCACTAGGATTCCGATATTAAGTCTTATTATTCCTTGCATAATTTTGGTGAAGTCATTTTACATAAGTCTGCATAAATTTTTCAACCTTTAAATCAGCAATAACAATAGCGACCTCCTTTGGGAATCATTCAGGTCTATGAACTAATGCAGTGTGTAAGAAACTGGTGATTAATTACCATGGAAAGCATGCTGAGTCAAATCACAGAATCACTAAGGTTGGAAAGGAACTTCAAGATCGTCAAGTCCAACCACTAATCCAGTGCCACCGTGTTCCCTAAACCATGTCCTGAAGCGCCACATCCACATGTTTTTTGAACACTTCCAGGGATGGTGACTCCACTACCTCTCTCAGCAGCCTGTTCCAATGCTTGACCACCCTCTCAGTGAAGAAATTTTTCCTAATATCCAATCTAAACCTCCCCTGGCGCAACTTGAGGCCATTTCCTCTCGTCCTATCGCTGATTACTTGGGAGAAGAGACCAACACCCACCTCACCACAACCCCCTTTCAGGTAGTTGTAGAGAGCGATAAGGTCTCCTCTCAGCCTCCTCTTCTCCAGACTAAACAACCCCAGTTCCCTCAGCCGCTCCTCATAAGACTTGTGCTCCACACCCCTCACCAGCTTCGTTGCCCTTCTCTGGACACACTCCAGCACCTCAGCATCCTTCTTGTAGTGAGGGGCCCAAAACTGAACACAGGATTCAAGCTGCGGCCTCACCAGTGCCGAGTACAGGGGCACAATCACTTCCCTACTCCTGCTGGCCACACTATTCCTGATACAGGCCAGGATGCTATTGGCCTTCTTGGCCACCTGGGCACACTGCCGGCTCATATTCAGCCGGCTGTCAACCAGCACCCCCAGGTCCTTTTCCGACGGGCAGCTCTCTAGCCACTCCTCCCCAAGCCTGTAGCGTTGCATGGGGTTGTTGTGGCCAAAGTGCAGGACCCGGCACTTGGCCTTATTAAACCTCATACAGTTGACCTCAGCCCATCGATCCAGCCTGTCCAGATCCCTCTGCAGAGCCCTCCTGTCCTCCAGCAGATCAACACTCCCACCCAACTTGGTGTCAACTGCAAACTTACTGAGGGAGCACTCGATCCCCTCATCCAGATCATCAATAAAGATACTGAATAAGACCGGCCCCAGAACCAAGCCCTGGGGAACACCGCTTGTGACCGGCCGCCAGCCGGATTTAACACCATTCACCACGACTGTCTGGGCTCGGCGGTCCAGCCAGTTCCTCACCCAGCAAAGAGTAAACCCGTCCAAGCCACGAGCCGCCAGTTTCTCCAGGAGAATGTTGTGAGAGATGCTGTCAAAGGCTTTACTAAAGTCCGGGTAGAAAACGTCCACAGTCTTTCCCTCATCTACTAGGAGGGTCACCTGGTCATAGAAGGAGATCAGGTTGGTCAGGCAGGACCTGCCTTTCATGAACCCATGCTGGTTGGGCCTGATCCCTTGGTTGTCCTGCACATGGCCTGTGAGCACTCTCAAGATGAACCGCTCCATGATCTTCCGTATGGAGGTCAGGTTGACAGGCCTGTAGTTCCCAGGATCCTCCTTCCGGCCTTTCTTGTAGATGGGTATCACATTGGCAAGCCTTCAGCCTTCTGGGACCTCCCCTGTTAACCAGGACTGCTGATAAATGATGGAGAGTGGCTTGGCAAGCTCCTCCGCCAGCTCTCTCAGTACTCTCGGGGGGATCCCATCAGGCCCCATAGACTTGTGAGTGTCCAGGTGGCTTAACAGGTCCTTAACTGCTTCCTCCTGGATTACGGGCGGGTTATTGTGCTCTCCATCTCCATCTTCCAGCTCAGGGGGCTGAATACCCTGCGGATACCTGGACTGGCTATTAAAGACTGAGGCAAAGAAGGCATTAAGTACCTCAACCTTGTCCTTGTCCTTGGAGACAATGTTCCCCGCCATATCCAGTAGGGGATGGAGATTCTCCTTGCCTCTCTTTTTGTTGTTAATATATTTGTAGAAGCATTTTTTATTATCCTTTACAACTGTGGCCAGACTGAGCTCTAGCTGGGCTTCTGCCTTAACCTAACAAGATCCTTGTACTCTTCGTGAGTTACCTGCCCCTTCTTCCAGAGATGATAAACTCTCCTCTTTTCCCTGAGTCCCAGCAAAATCTCCCTGTTCAGCCAGGCCGGTCGCCTTCCCCACCAGCTCTTCTTACGGCACATGGGGACCGTCTGCTCCTGCACCTTTAAGATTTTCTTCTTGAAGGCTGTCCACCCTTCCTGGACCCCTTTGTCCTTCAGGACTGTCTCCCAAGGGACCCTCTTAACCAGTGACCTGAACAGGCCAAAGTCTGCCCTCCGGAAGTCCATGGTAGCAGTTTTGCTGACCCCTCTCCTTACTTCGCTCACAATTGAGAATTCTATCATGTCGTGATCGCTAAGCCCAAGACGGCCTCCGACCACCACATCTCTCACCAGTCCTTCTCTGTTTGTAAACAGCAGGTCAAGAAAGGCACCTCCCCTGGTGGGCTCACTCACCAGCTGTATCAGGAAGTTATCCTCCACACACTCCAGGAACCTCCCAGATTGTTTCCTCTCTGCTGTGTTATACTCCCAGCACATGTCCGGTAGGTTGAAGTCCCCCACAAGAACAAGGGCCAGCGAAAGCGAGACTTCTGCCTGTCACTTATAGAGTGTCTCATACGTCTCTTCGTCCTGGTTGGGTGGTCTGTAACAGACTCCCAGCAAGGTATCTGCCTCATTGGCCTTCCCCCTCATCCCTACCCATAAGCACTCGACTTGGTCTTTACAATCATTGATTTCTACGCAATCAAAACACTCTCCAACATACAGAGCCACCCCACCACCTCTCCTTCCTTGCCTATCCCTTCAGAAGAGCTTATAGCCATCCATTGCAGCACTCCAGTCATGAGAAACATCCCACCATGTTTCTGTGATGGCAACTACATCATAGCTGTCCCACTGCACAATGGCTTCCAGCTCCTCCTGTTTGGTGCCCATGCTGCGTGTAGATGCACTTGAGTTGGGCTATCGATTTCAACTCTGGCACACCACCCCTAGGCTCAACTCTAGTGAGCCTGGTTTTATCCCCTCCCCGCTTCGTACATAATACATTCATTACAGCATAAAGGAAACTACAAAAGCCTCAGCTTTAAAAACTAGATTTAGTGCAGGAAATGTTCCTCACTGAAAACGAGTAGCTTACGAAAAAAATCCTCTTCTTACCTCATCACTAGTAAGTTTCTTTGCCTTGAGTAGTCTTTGTGTTTTATCTTCATCTGAGCCCTCATCGCTGTCAGAAGAGTAGATTCTAGCACGTTCCTCTACAGACCAAAATGGAAAGACAAATATTTATCTGAAATTGGTGAGGAAGAGAGATTATTAAAAATAATTCTCTTACATTTAGTCCCACAAAAAGCTGGCAGAATCTAAGCCGAGAGTAAACAAAATAAACTTCGTATGAACTGAATTCATGTCTCCTCCTGTACGAAATGAACTGGCAAAATACAACCTTACCAGGATTCTCTTGTGAAATTAATCCATCTGAATAACACAGGCCCTACATACGTGCTGGTAAGGTTTATTATTACCTCTGATGCCACCTTTGTATCTGTTTTTGATAGCTGCTAGACTGATTGCATCATCACCCTCATCCTCTTCATCGTAACGATCAGGTTCTAAATAATTTGCACTCAGACCACGCTGATGCTGCTTCTCCCGCATTCTTCGCTGCTGAGATTCTCTACGAATGGAAGCTCTTAATCTCTCCTCTTCTTTCTGTCCAAAGAAAGCAGCAATATATAAAGATTGAGAAAAGTAAAAAAATACTCAAGAGCAGCTGGTATGCTAGTGTAGCTTTTGAAATAATTTCACAGCACGGTAAAGACTGTATATATTCTGATGTTTTTGTAATCCGTAAGGTTAAGCAAACTGCACCCATACCAACCCTTGTCTATAACTCCAAAATACAGTCTGATTTTCATAAAGTCATAAAATGTTCTGAAATGTTCAGCTTATTACAGTTGTGACTTTTTAGATTTAAATCTGCAGATAAGAGAGTTTCATCCCACAATACCTTAATCATTTCTGTGCGCTGAGACTCTGGATCGCGACCTGCCATTGGCAAAATACGAATTTTCTGGGTCTTTGAACATCTATCTGCCAGAGACAGAGTCATCTTCCTGTGAGTGGCACTGTCCGTAGAGTGTGGCCTGTTAAAAAATTGCCATAGATTAAGTAGTTCTTAAAGGAATGTATCCATTTTTAAAGGATAATGGTAGGGCCCGCATACTTAAGGTTTCAAAGGTTCATCTGCACAAAAGTAAAAGCATAATCCTTTTTTATTTATTTATGTGCATCTTAACAGCTACTGGAGACATCAATTCCTCTCTCAGCAAAACATCTGCAGACCGTTACCAGCCTAAATAATCATCCTCACATTTCACATCAATGTCCCAGGACAAAATCATCATCTTGATAGCAACCGTGCATCAGAAGAAACATTAATTTCAGGGAATATTAATATTGTTTCTCACTCAGATAAGGACTTGCACTTAAAAATGGAAATTAAAATGTATATTGAAAAAATACACGTAGCCTACAAATTGCAGCAAACGGCATATTAATCTTTCAAATTGGGACACCTAATTTAGGAAAACTCTTATCGAAATACTGACTTTGGAAAATAGCACATTCTTACTGAACAGTTAAACTCTGAAGGTTTACAAACTGGTACCTCTAATTTTGATATACTAGTTACAACACTTAATTGCAGAAGTAGTATCAACATTTGATATAGAATAGCATGTTTACCTGAAGGTTAACTTTGTCTTGAAAACAGCCTGTCCTTGCAGACCTGTCCCTTGTCTGATAAACAAATGGTTGTGATCTCCCTGTAGTGGCGCCTTGTACACATCAAAGACCTCATTGCCCAAGTGGAGAGACATGCTTAAAAGAGAGTCATGTATCAGTTACATGATAAAGCCACTACAGTCTATTTTTTGCCTCATTGATAAATGGAGAAGCCTTCATGTTTCCTTTTTACATATAGCAAATAATCGTATTTCAATCCAAACTAAGCAGAGCCCAAAATTTTCAAAGCACTGAGACTAAAACAATTTCTGCTGTGCAGAACTGACATCAAAATTTGCTGACCTGCCAGTTTTGCATGCCATGGCATTTCCCTGTAAGAACAACTGTATTCCTTCAATAGCAAAGAGTCCAAACTAACCTTCCATCTGACCATTTGACTATCCGTGCGTTACTTTCTCTGATCTCATTCCCTTCCTCATCTCGTCGCATCCGCCATCGTATTGTGTTTTCTACCTGTGGGAAAAAACACCAAAACACTTTTTCTAACTCATAGGAAGGAATACTGTGGTAAAATATACTCTGTATAGGTCAAGAATTACAGTTAGAAAAGTTAGAAAATTTGCTGCATGGTGCAAAGAAATTAAAGGTATTGCTTTTATAGGTGAAATGCAGCTGTCAGGCTTTTTTAAATTTATTACTAAAATGGATCAACTTTTCTCAGTGCTGAACTGCTTCACACTTTCATAATCTGAACCGTAACTCAAAATGCCATTGTAAAATACCTGGAACAGACTCTGAAGAAATGTAACTATATGAGTGTTAAAGAGAAAAGGAAAACTGACATTATACCTTGAGTTTTAACCTAGTTCTACCCTCTTCATCAAGCATCTCCTCATCTTCAAATTCATCTTCATAATACTGGGGATCAAAAGGTCTGCAATAAATTATATAATACAGTCTTTATTCTTCTAAAAACTAATCCAGATTATTCAAGACTTGTGTGAAATAACAGGTGCTTGAAAGGTTTAAATTATACACTGCACACAACAGTAGGTACTGCAGCTGTGAGACAGCCATTTCTGCAGTAATGTAATTTACTGCATTGATTCTACACCATGGGAGGCCTACTCAAGTGTCTTCCCTCCCATCAATTACAGCCACTTTAACATTCAGACCTTCTAAATGGCTCTAGCTAAAGAAATCAAGTCTTCCTCAGAAAATACTGTTTCCTCACTATCAGGATGATGAGGTCAAGGTTAAGTCTGGAACAAAATATATACAATATTATACTGAGAAAATAGGAAGAAAATTTATCATCTTATAAATGTGGTAAATTAGGGATTTTCTAAGATCACAATCTTTGTCCTTTTTTAATTTGAATCTCAAAACCAACTGAAAGGACAGGAAGGTGAGATTGTTTTTCCTCTCTTCCTTCAAAAAACCTGACAGCCGAGGTGGGAGTGAGTAGGGGAAGGCCATTCCGTAGCCTCCTTCCTAATAGTTTCCAGGCTGCTGTAAGGGAAAGAAGACATAAACAGACTCTGCTACTGTACAATTCTATTTCCAGCTCTGTCTGACCCCCAAAGATCCTCAGGACTTCTCTCGCTGATTGCAGCCACTAACCAGGTTCTTAACAGTTCTCTCCTGAAACAGTCTATAGTGTTGTCCTGGTTTCAGCCAGGGTAGAGTTAATTTTCTTCAAAGAAGCTAGTGTGAGGCTGTGTTTTGGATTTGGGATGAGAAACTGTTGATAACAGGCTGATGTTTTGAGTTGTTGCTAAGTAGTCAAGGACAGTCCAGCTTCTCGTGCTGGCCTGCCAGCGAGCAGGCTGGGGGTGCACTGGAAGCTGGGAGGGGACACAGCTGGGACAGCTGACCCAGGCTGGCCAAAGGGATATTCCATACCATATAACGTTATGCTCAGTGTATAAAGCTGTGACGAAGAAGAAGGAGGGGGTGGAGGGACATTCGGAATTATGGCATCTGTCTTCCCAGGAAACCATTACATGTGATCGAGCCCCACTTCCCTGGAGATGGCTGAACACCTGCCTGCCCGTGGGGAGTGGTGAATTAATTCCTTGAGTTGCTTTGCTTGCGTGCATGACTTTTGCTTTCCCTGTTAAACTGTCTTTATCTCAAACCATGAGTTTCCTCACTTTTACTCTTCCAATTCTCTCCCCTGTCCCACCGTGGGGGAGTGAGCGAGCGGCTGCGTGGGGCTTAGTTGCCGGCTGGGGCTAAACCACGACAAGTGTGAAAGCCAGGAAGAATGATTTAACTAATATGAAACAGAAACAATGCTACACTGCCAGCTAAGAAGACACCTCTTAAACAATGCAGTCAAGTTGCTTAACAAAACACTTGAGGAGACAGATTTAACAGCAATTTACTAGACGTGCTGAAGGTGGGCTTTAGGGCCAAACCTAACATCGCAAACAACTCCAACATTTTGTTTCTCCTTATGAATTCCAGAAAATTTCTTTAGCTTGGATTAGGTAAATAGGAAAATGAGTAATCAGCCTCTTCATACTTAAACAGTAAATTTAGCACACACAAATTAAAAAGGGCTTATTCTAAAATTCAAAATTATGTTTTTATCACTCCAAAGTGCATAAAGATCCTGCACAGTTGACTTTCACATCTCTGAGAGCCTGAATCTACGTTTAAAATTCAACTGACAGCACGGGCTTTCAATTAAATAATATTTGTTTGTTTTTTTAAAGACAAACTATTCAACCAATCTAAAACCCAAGCTCAAGAGAAAATTACTCAGCACTCAATTAGATAACAACAATAGATATTACTATTGACTGATCACAACCAAAAGCATGCAACTTAAACGTCAACCACTTTAAATATGTCCAACATATTTAATTGTATTACTAAAACAAAAGCAATATAGTAAAACACTAAAAAACCTTATCAGTCAAGTATGTAATGTGCAATTACCTGGGCTCCACGCTAAGGAAGTTGGGCAGCTTCACAAAATACAAATCATTACCCAAGTCTGTGTTTACTTTTGGTATTTCGACCTCTATTCTAGTCTCTGGAATAGGCTCTTCTTCCTGCTGTTCTTGACTCAGTCCATTCTCATCCTAATGAAAAAAAGGCGAACAGAAGCCTAAGTGAAAAAAGTTTATCTGGCTACCGTTGCTATAATAAACACATTTTGCTTGAAGAAAAGTCACCTATATGCACAGAGAGAGATTAGGAAGCTTTGGGTAAAAGAGCTTGCACATTTTTAGTGAAAGCAGTCCAATTCAGCATTTTCATATGCCACTTAAAGTGATGTATGCAAATACTATTTTGCAAATTTGACGTTTGCAAATACCAGTGCAAACTCAAAACAGACCAAAGACAGTAAGGAGACAGCAAAGGAGCTGAGATACAGTTTTCAGCTAAGGACTGGAGAATAAAAGGAGGGCAACTTCTCACAGATAAAAAAATAATTTTCTGTATTATCATCAAGACCCAAAATGAAATATTTGTCAAATAGCTGTACTAAGGTACCAAAGACAGCTATGACTTTGTATTTTACTTCATGACAATCAAAACTACTCAGCAGATTTCTTTCAAGTACAAAAAGTGGAGCAGGGATGGGGGAAGGCAGATAAATGAATCCATCTGATATTGCTATGCATAAAACTTTAATGTAGGGCAGAATTATCTGTAATGCTTACTCAGTGCCATTAGTCTTTTCTTCCCTAAAATATTATCCAACTTCACCAGTGTTCCAAATTTCAGAGTGGAATGGCATGTTAGTTATTTCAAAAGTCAAGTCTACTCACAATGGGCTGTCCTGGTGTTGGTGGCTTGTCTTCTCCATCACTCCCTGAGGAAATGTCATCTGCACCTCCAAACAGGTCCATGACATCTGCATGCTCTTGAGCAGAAAAATTATTATTTTAAAATACATATATATGTGCACACACCCCCTTACATGCAAGCACACTCACCCAAAATAAAACGATTAACGCATCCTTCACTTTTATTGCCACCTACAATCACCTACACAGGTTAAAACCTGCAAATGTTCATGAAACAGACATTATTCTCTTATCCTGGAAAACAGTTTTCCCTTGTCTTTTTAAGCTAATGATTCAAGGTGTGTTTTCCTGGAAAGGCTCTATCAAATAAGATAATCTAGTTGGAAAATGGCAACAGAAGAATCAAGAGTATAAGATCATCCTTTACTCAAGTAAACAACTTAGACATATGTAAACAGCAACTTCATTACACGTTTTGGAGGTTTTACTTGCCAGAAGAATCAACACCTCTTTCTCAGCCAGCTAAACATCACAAAAGCCAGTATAGCTTCTCTGGGCTGCTCTAATTAGAGGCACCATTTCTTAACATCTTTCAGTAAAAATGTGTGAACTAACATTCGCAAAGGAAAAGCTCCCTCTCTCATGGAGGAAACTGAGAAACTGATACAGCTAGCTAGAGATAACCAGCAGAAATACAGCGTGTACTTCCCCACAAAGAATTCTTGCTGTGCTGTTGTGTTATTTCCATGGCACTATAGTTACACTGTACAGCAAGTGCTACTGATTTTATCAAGTTCCAAAGCAGATGAATGCTGTGTTAAGATGAGGATTAAATGAACGAAAAACCCACAAAACAATGCTGCCATTTACCTTTCTGTCCTTCTGTATCACTGTCCACTTCTGAATCTGATGCAATTGGTTTCTTTCGCTTCATTCGCAGAACTTCATCTTCGCTATCACTGCCCCTTGCAGACTCTACTAAAGAGCATAATTATTCTCAGCAAATTAAAAATTTTCTTCCACATTTTAAAATTCCTCTGTATTAATAAGTTGATTCAGATGAAAGGGAATTTAAATGTGCTGCATAAAAAAAATTACAAAGATGACTATAGTTGACAGCTACATCATTAATGAGTTTACATTGAAGACTGCATCGTGTCAGGCCAATATAAATGAAGCAATAAAGAGAGATCAAACCAGAAACAAATCATTACCACCGTATTCAGTCCTACCAGATTTATGCTCTTGCTCCTCTTCATCGGAGTGCTGGGCCCTTTCATCATCGTCAGAGTTCTGCATCTTCTCCTCGTCAGAATGCTGCACCCTTTCATCATCATCAGAGTTCTGCATCTTCTCCTCATCTGAGACCTGTGGCCTCTCATCATCATCGGAGTTCTGCATTTTCTCCTCGTCCGAGTTCTGGAGTCTTTCCTCATCATCAGACATCTGTGGCCTTTCATCTTCATCAGAGTTCTGCACTTTCTCCTCATCATCAGAGTTCTGCTGTCTCTCCTCCTCATCAGAATTCTGCTGTCTCTCTTCATCGTCTGACTGATCGCTTTTGTCCTCCTTGCCCCACTTCTCATCCTCAGAATGTGCTTTTTCAGAACCATCTCCCTCTGAATGATGACTGCCTTCGTCTGACCCATGCCCGCGATCATCCTCATCATCATCATGAGCAGCTTCTGAAACACTGTGCTGGTCCACGTCTGACTGATCATTATCTTCATGCTCAGAATGTCCTGAAGCTTCAGATCGATTGTAGGATCTTTCAGAGTGGTTGTCGCTCCCTGTGTGATGGGATGCCCCTTCATCCTCGCTATCATCTCCAAATAACTCCTTATTACTGGGTTTTATTGCCTCCCTGTCATCATCCTGGTCACTGTCGCTTCCAGAAGCATTACTACCAGAGCCAGCATTCTCCTGATCGGAATCAGATTCAGATCCAGAATCAGAATCTGCAAAACAAACATCACCCTTTCAAGAGTTAAAATGTCGCTACAGGATGCACATAAGATGATGGGTATTTTTTTTTTTAAATCAAAATAAAACCCCAAAATCCAAAGAGAGAACTTACAAAGAACTGTAAGAAAGAACTATAAAAGTTACCTAGACCAATAAAACAAAACATCTATTAACAAAGGCACAGCCAATGAAAGACACAATGAAAAATGGTGTATGCCACATGAAGTTTCAAACCACAAGCTATTGTCCAAGATTCTAAAGTTGTAGAAATAAGCACTTATACAAAAGTAAAGACAAGAAAATTTGAAGTAGTGAGCGCTTAAAATAAGTAGATACATAGATATGGCTTGTGAGATCCTACAAATCTAACACTTTCATTTCTTTAATCCAAGTTCTCTGCCTTGTGTACCCTGCCAGGTTTGTTACAATGGGAGCTACTCTTGACTGCTGAGGTTGTTGAATGCAGTTTCAAGCAGGGAGGAAAAAAGGAACATCTGACTTGAAAAACCATTTATGGCAATCGAGACAAACATTTTAAAAATATACAAATTACTTAAGTCAGGGGTTGTTCCATCGTTTTTCTTTAGATGCTGATGACAGAAAAAAAATTTCCAGATAACAAGGGGCAAACAGGAAACGCGCCTTGTTTCCACCATCTCAAATCCAAACAGCTCGAAGCAAGCATATGATTAAGCTTTATCAAATTGAGAAGGACGCTTTAGCTTTTGCTTCCGATCATGTTTTCAATGGCTGCAGTGATGAAACTGTCACTACAAACTGCTTTTTCGTGCGGTCCCAGCTGTGAGACCAGGGCCCCTCTTTTAGACCACGTAAGTGGGGACGGAGGCACAGCTGAAGGAATCGGAGCACCCTCTCTGCAGGGAGCCACTTTCACGCGGAGAACAGGACAGCTACACGGACGCCGTTTTCTTTGCTTTTTGGCCGTAAAGGCAGATGCGCAAAGGAGGCGCGGAGCAAGGCCGGCGGCCGGAGCACTGCCGCCGGGGGAGGCACGCCAGCCCCTCGGCCTACGGTGCAGCACCGCTCCCCCGCAGGCCTGCCCGCCTGCCTGCTCCCTCCCTCCCCGCGGCCCGCCACCGAGCAGGGAGCGAAGGGGGAGCGCGACGCCCCCGCACCTTTCTGCTCAGCCTCCGAGTCGGCGTCGCTGCCGAAGAGATCCTCCATATCGGCCATGGCGAGAGGACGGCCCCGCCGCCGTCGCACAACACCCGCGCGCCCCCGGCCACACCGCCGGCGGCGCTCAGTGACGCAAGTACGGAGCGCCGCACGGCGCAGCCAGGGGAGGAGGAGGAAGCACCTCCTCTTAAAGGGGCCGCGCCTCACGGCTCAGTTGCTATCGGTGATAAAGGCGTGTCGGCGACAGCCGGCTGGGCGGCGGCTGCAGGCCCCCGCCGAGGAACCGGGAGCCGTTCATTAACGCCGAGAGTGGCGTCGCGAGTGAACAGCGAAGGCGGGTTTGGGTCGCAGCCACACGTACATGCTCTGTCAGCACCCCGAGGGCTAGAGCAGCCGGGGAGAGGGGAGTCAAGGGGCAAAAGCCCGCAGCAAAACGACAAATAAGCTATAAGTATGTTCCTTGTCCGACTAGCCCCACACAGTATTACTTCACAGATGTGCTGTCTTTAAATTCCTACTACTAGCACTTGTTGAGTACAGGTCACCCCGCTCTACGGCCATCCAGTGTAAGTACAAGTTCTCCATCAGCTCCTGGCATACAGGCCCCACTTAACAGTTAGACCTGGCTCATGTTTCTCCGACATTGATGGGGAGGTGACATCCACGCAGCCCTGTTTCTCCAGGTGAAACACTGCACACTCGGACAAGAAGGGTGGAAGACTCTTAGCCACTGTGTCCAAGAAAGGGATCGTAATTTGTCTTTATCTCTACACATTCCTGTGGCCAAATGTGGCTGAAATAGTGCTGCACAAAGCAGCCTAACGTCCCACTCCGTTTCTTCTTTACGTGCTTGACTGGGCTGAACAGGCATGACAC
This sequence comes from Phaethon aethereus, assembly GCF_964289735.1. Taxonomy (NCBI): domain Eukaryota; kingdom Metazoa; phylum Chordata; class Aves; order Phaethontiformes; family Phaethontidae; genus Phaethon; species Phaethon aethereus. The sequence goes on along the minus strand of NC_138588.1, from coordinate 13,592,035 downwards.
TATGCTGTCACTCCTTTTACGGGCTCTTGCACATCTTTCTGCTGCTGCTGTGTAAAAATCAAGCTCCACAGTAGTAGCCCTTTACTTCCAGAAGTGCTGTTTGGTCACTCGCTTGCCTACTGCGGAAGAAAAAGTAACAGTTTGACAAAAAACCATGGGTCAACTTTAAGCAAGTCAGTGTACTACTTAAAAATAAAAAAAGAAAAACCAAAACCACATCACACTACGAAAACCACAACAAAAGAATACAGTACTTTAATGATCCAAAACTTTTACTGGTTTACAATCTGACAGCATATAGTGCTGATATGCTAAAACACCTAATTCATGTTTCCTCAATGGAAATTTAAATTGAACACTTGCTCGTTTGTAGCTTACAAACAGTATTACTCAAGCTGTAGAGAGAATGAGGCAATTTCTTTAAAATACAACAGTAAATAGATAATTGCTTTGGAATATAGACTATGTTGCCATGCTTAGCTTGGAACCAACAGAATCAAGGTATGTGGCCACTTGACTTCTGCATTAAGCCTGAAAAATAATTTTTAAAAGCAACACCACTTTTGGAAAAAAGGCCTTGTGTTTATGGTAGCTGGTTATCCACTTTTACACTCAAAGTAAAAGTAATACCACTTTTACACTCAAAACCAACAAAAATCATACACAAGATCTCACTGCCCTTGATAGCATTACATCTGAGTGTTCACTCTGCTTGTTGAGACTGCTTATGATTCCTGGCTACAGACTGAATTCCTTCATTTATTCTAAAACAGATACACATTGTAGGCACAAAAATGATTGCTGTAACTGGTCCATGCACCATGGCAAATTTCTTGCAACAATTTGGAGGGCCAAACCCTTCCAGCTGAAAACAACCCTAGTTTTCTGTGCCCAGCCTGTCAGATATCTGTCTTGAGAGGGCCAACAAGCTGTCAAATACTTGGCTACTGTTTACAGAGCTAAAACAATTATTAAGGTCCACTACTATCATCTGTGACAGGATGCCTGAGAGTTGCTGCTTAAAAGCCCCTGCCTTTGATTGGCATATAAATCATTAAGCAGCTAAACTTGATTTAATAACATAAGGAAGGGATTGGGGCTATCATTTCCATAATCCAGCCTTTCATTTTTCTCCTTCATCTTCAAGGAGATAACTGCCTAATCTTGTTAGATAATGATAAAATATATCATCATAGAATCAGAATATATGAACAGATTCCATGAACATGCAGCCCTTCAACAAATGAAGGAAGATATTACAGCCTGGTTTTTGACACAAAATGATTATGGTACCTAGCAAATAAGAAGTAAAGTACAGCTTTAGGCAATTCAGCACATGACATGCTTTGGCCATGTTTATACAGCACTGCCTGTAAAAAGATACTCAGCTTGTGGCTTTATGCATATATATAAGAACTTAAATTTCTAAGTCTAAAAGTTCTTGAAGATTTACAAAAGCCAAAACCAAAAGAAGCCCTTTTTGTTACTTCAGATTACTTCTACTTGTTTCAAAGTTATAGTATGTATAGTCTTTGGTTTTAACAGAACTAGTTCCAACTTGCTTTTCAGAGCACACATTTATTTGTAATTATAATAAAAGGCTGATTTTGAAACAGAAAAAAAATGGTCTTCCACAAGTATAAACCAGTTATATACATCCTCACTGAAGGCACTATAGTTTAAAATTCTCTGTACAGCTGCAGCAAAATTCAAAGTCACCTCCAGAATAAAGTCTGTCTTTAAAGATCCAAAACAAGATTTGCAGCAAATTACAACATGGGCATAGTGTCAGAGTTGCTCTGTTAAATTTTTATAGTATATACAACCTGATGCAAAAATCTCAGTCCAATGTGTTTTCTATGCATAAAATGCTCACCATATTATGATCCTTTGATAACAGTTGTCAGTTGAATTCTCTGTTGCTGTAAGTACAGCTGAGCAGTCCTTTAGAACATTTTGTGAGTTTCTGATCTCATGACAACGTTGAGCAAACTCGTACAGTACAGTCCAAACAGACCAACAAAAAGCCTCTAGATTTTTGTGTTATTTCAAAGTCTACTGTGATTATGTACAGAAGTTGAAGTGATTCTTGTTGCCTTATTAGTTTGCTTATAGAACTTTGAATACTCTAATTACTATGCCATACAGATTTGACACTGCATATTGGTTAATTTCTGCATGTCTTATACAGTGTTTCAATGTCAATACGTAAGTAGAATAGAAAAATCCTCTCTTAAAAGTGTTACTTCATTGCTTTATTAAAAAAAGAGATAGATTTATATGAAGTACTAATAGCTTAATGGAAAAGATTGAAAAACAGGATTTTTTCCATTTGCCAGCAACTTAGGACAGTGATTGTAGAGTTAAGGCTGCTTCTCCTGTACAGAATTATGCATAATTTAACAAATGCATGTCCACTACTTCTAGAGAAATTGATACTTATGAATGTCAATAAGGATTTTTAAACAAAGATTATAAACTAAATAATGATCATGAACACATGAAATCAGTCTAAAAACATATCCAGTTTAGATACAGAGCAAGATGCATTTATGGGATATTTTGAAAAAGACTTTAAGGATTTAGTTGTAATAGAAAAACTGTCATTTTGCAAGGCTCCTTTTTGGTCTTTTTGGCAAGGCTTCCACTTTTTTATTAGTCCCTCAAATCTCTTGGGAGAAGTTCTTAGCCAATTTAGTTTTGTTTCATTTAAAGGAATGTCTTTAAACTTAATCACAGTATTAAGAACGAATCAAAAATAAAAAAGAAGAATTACAAATAAGATAGCTGTGAAAGATTTCTTTTCAGTGCATATAAACAAGGCTGAACAGCTCTACACAATGAGTCCAACTGTTGTGTGAAGAATCCCTTATCACTAATGCATTGTTTTCAAGAATATACATACCCCTCCATGTAAATAAGCACCCCCAGATTTTCTAACAAACATTTCAGTTGGGTCATTATCTGCCCAATGATCTTGAATGTCCCATTCTTTGACTACAGACAATTATACCATAGATTGGCAATTACATTTTTAGTAGAAAGCACAGCCGAAGTCTTGAAATACAAAAAAGTTCTTAAAAAACACAATCAAAAACTATGGTACAGAGACTGGTGCAGTTACTGTGTTTCAATCTGAAAAACGTGATGCATATGAGCAGATTATTAATATAAATTTGCTTTAAAAGGAATGGGGTTTCCAGTCTTTTCCCTTCTAACCCAGGTAAATGTAGTCCAAGATTGCCAAAGCCCACGGTGATAAGCGTGCTTGACGACCCTTGAAAGTCTCCACACAGTTTTGACAACAAGATCTACTAGTTGTCTCCTTCAACCCTTTTCTTACGAACTGTAATGAGAGGAAAAAAAAAAAGTTTTACTATTTTATCATTGTAACTACTTTTCATATTCTACAACATCAACTTTGCTGCATAAAGTTTCACATAGTACAACTTAAGGTACTTAACACTTAGTGTTATCCATGATTTTAAGCTTATGCTTTAGCAGTGCTTATTGTGTTATTCATGAACAGCTTCAAATATTTGTGAGGAGAGACTTGCAGGAAACATTAATTATTTTATGTTTGGTAAGCAGATTTAGCCAGTACTCTTTTTTTACACTGCAGATTTCTAGTGGTGGAGAATTAAGTGTACATGGCTTCAAAAGAAACAGTACAAGAGTTTCACAGTATATCTAATATGATTTTTATACTGTGCAAAAAATTATGTTATGTTCAATAGTCTAAAACATTCCATGTATTAATAAAAAATTCATTTATCAGACAATGCAAGAGTAACAAAAATTTGTGAATAAAAATCACTAAAGCTCACGTGCTGTTTAGACTTAAGAATACGCAAGATTGACTGAATGACTGGAGTTTCTCAGTATTAATAGTATTTTCAATTTATATTTTCTTTTTCTCCTATCAAACTGCTTTCCTTTTCTGTGCAGACACAACAAATGAGGCTAAAGGTCTTAGAAATTATATAGGGCATCTCCACTTCGTTTGAAAAAGTGGAGCAAGCACATCTATAGAAGAAGAAAGTGATTCTGTTCTCAAATCCACTAAATGGAAATTATGTAGTTTTACAAATATTTGCAATTTGAGTTGATCTTCTCTACCTTCAGATGAAAATAAGAGGGAAAGCTGTTTTGTTTCCCCTCCCTATTTCTGTCTCAAGAAATGCTTTAGATACATTCTAAAGAAACAATCTGAATAGAATTGCACTAGAATTTTGCTCTTTACAAAGCCAATGTATTGCTCACTTCAAGAGTAACCCATAGGCTTATCTCCATTTGCATCCACATTGTTTTCATCAGTGACAGAAGTTATGCATACGTGCTTTCATCACATCACATGAACAGATGGAAGCGTTTTCAACCTTAGACTTCTCCAATCATGCAGTTAAAAGCAACACATACACAGTTTCAGACAAAGAAAAGGGAACCGGTACAACACAGTGTAAGTAAGGGAGAAGGAAGATGTAGACTACTTTTTTAGAAGAAACGTACAAAGACAGGAATGAGAGACTTCGAACATCTCCGTTTTCAGCGCTCAATACCCTACTGGGTATTCAGAGTAACCTGTCTCTGTAGCTTCAGGGCTGGAGAGATGAAAAGGTATTTGCAGAAACTTTTACTCGCTTACTCCAGACTAAGAAAGCAAAGAAAAGGCAAGATATCAATAGAAACATAGATTTCCAACAGTCAAAAACTAAAATGAGAACTAGTGAAAACAGAAACCTTAAAAGAAAGCAGAGAGCCACCTGAAGTGTTATGATGAAAAAGAATAACTGGTTTAGAATCTATTTTGACAAACAGTTATGCAGTGTCTGAGTCCCTTTCTTCTCTCTATGCTCTATTCTTACTCCTCCTCCATCTCTTTCAGAGCTGTTCTCCTCCACTTTAAACTTTACTCAGAGGGGAAGCAGATCTTTAAACCAAATTCCAAATTAATGTGTCATTCCCTCTAACGTATTCCTGAACTACTAACTACTACTAAACTGCCTAGCCCATTTTCACACTAATGAGAGGTGTAATCCTCACCACAAAGCATCTAAAGCCAAAAAGTTTAATTAAATGGGGTTTATAAAATATAATTCTATTTAAATAGATGGACCACGTTATCTTGTTGTAGTTGAGAGCTTCAAGTATTTGACATTATTATACAAACAATTTCCAGTCACGTGCTATATTAACTGATTTTCTGCTGGTCCATTTAGTTATGTTTCTAACAGATGAGCTCCAACAAAACTTACTGCAGCAAATAAAGATACCACTGCTACCAGCTGCCTTTAAGAGATGCAGGGAAGGTACCTGTGCATGAACAGAACCATAAGGGAAGAGATGATCCAGGCCCAGCCTCTGCACATGACAGTACATTCAGTTTCCTTGCTTGAGCAATCCAAATGAGATTGGGTGTGCTGGCATTGAAGAGGGCTTCCTGCACTATTAATTCCAAGTACTGCTTTTAAAGAATAAATTATCTGAATAAAACTGAACAATCAAAACTATTATTTTCCCTCCCTTTGCCACAACTCACATGGAATTTGAATATTCTTGTTCTAGGCTCTGCTAAAAATCCTCAACTGCATACACCTGAACACTACAACAAAATAAAAGGAGAACATCAAGCAGCAGCAGAAAAGTAGGAGTAAAGCACAGGAGAAGTCTGAATCTACTCATATTTTGCTATCCTGGTTATGTCAACAGAAAAGCAGAAAAATCAGACACCTTTAAAACCTGTGCCACACAGACATTCATTTAATAGTCACTTTTTATTGACAGGTCTTACCCAAATCATTATTTTTTGTGATAGCTGCAGCTGCCCTGGCTCGAGGTCCCTGTTGTGTGAAATGGTATCCAAATTTGAGGATCTTGGTGTTTTCTTCAAGCATCTTGGCAATTTCTACTTCTGCAACTGTGCCCAGCTGCTGCCTCTGTTAAAATAAAAGGTACACAAAGACAACACAGCTTATGTGTATTCACCCTAAAAGAGATGAGAATACTTTCATCATATTAGTCAATAAACACTTAGCTTCATTTTGGTTAATCTAAAAGGCAGAAGGTGATAAAATACGTTTGTGCACTTTAAAGCACAAGCAAGCACTGGAGTGACTAGGAGTCAACTTCAACTGGATGTTTCTGAGAATCTTAAAGATAATCATTTGTGGGGTTAAGGTATTTAAAAGTAAAATATTTTGGAAAGTTTATCACAAGCTGCCTTCTAAAAATATTCAGCGAGCTAGGATAGCGTGATTTTAATTACAATATTACCACTACTTCACTTACCTGATTATCAATTTTGATCTCTGTCAATGTTTCGTTGTCTTTCAGTGCATCAACCAGTGACAAAATTCCAACTCCAGTGATGAAGTTTGATTCTATGTTTAAGCTTTTTAATTTTCTGTTTACTCTCAGCATATCTGCAAGAGCCTTTGAATGCAAGAAAGCAGCATTAAACTTTTGAATTTTGCTACAGTACATCAGAGGACACAGTGATAACCATTTCCACTAACTAGTCCAACAGGAGCAACAAGTTCACAGATGCATGGTGTAACTTTGCAAGTTTTCACTTATTATTTGAGACTGAAGCGAATCTTCAACCAGGCATTATCTACATTCCCTTTTTTAATAGTATTTAGTCAAGAAAAGGCCTGTTTTTCTCTTGTTACAAATGGAAAAGCTATGCAGAATATAAATTCTCTGAAATTAGCATATTGGACCAATTCCATTCTGCAAGCCTTCAGAGCATACAATGAGTAATGTAAGCTGCTAAGTAAAGGCAAAAAAAAGGGGACTAATCAACTGAAAGGAGAATTAGATATGGTTAATTTGTAAACAGGAGACCTGACTTTCAAAATGCTTGTGTCTACAGATTTGCTAGGAAGAGGTAAAATTCAAAGCTCTAAGCACATTACCAGCATGTAGGTAAAAGCACTCTTAGGGAAATGGCATATACCTGGTCTTATCTCTGAGAAAATATGAAAACCAGAATAGGTAACTGCTGAGGTTTATTGTCATAAAAATAACCACCTTTAAATTTTTTTTTCTCAAGCCACGATGAAAAAAAAAAAACCCCACCAAAAAAAACACCACAACACAACCCACATCCAAGAAAACAAGCCTTTATAGATTTTTATTAAAAATATTTCAGTTCTACTGAAAAGGAGCTTTTAACTGATCTAAAATAAAGCTTCAAAATGTCCATTTGTCCATTAATGAAATCTTTCAAACTAGTTTTCTTTCTAATTTGAAATTAAAACAAATGCAAAGGGTTGTTCTGGCAAAACAGTTAGTGCTGTTTTCTTACCTCTTTATCTGCAAAGAAATAAGGTACAGCTTTGATAGGAAACATAGGAAAAACAGGACTAGATGATAAATACTTAAGTTTCAGTTGTATCAAACTAGATACTTTGACTAATATTATGTTTTATATGCCAATGCTTTAAGCCAATGTTTGGTAGCAGGGAGCTTGGAGAAACAGGTATTTTACAACTTTTTTCATGAAAACCCTAGTTAGTTGAAAAAGGTCATGAGTTTTTCAGTCCTCAAACGTGCTTCTTTTAAAGTTAATTTTGAATATACTACTGACTTGTGGAAGGAACATCAGCAACTAAACAATTAGGAAAGGAAGAAAAACAAGGAGGAGGTTATCAATGAAAAATCAGGGGGAAGCGATTTGAAGAAAAGAATTCTCACTTGTCTCATACATCTGATGCATTGCTGCATGTTAGTCAGCTTGTAATCACTTACCAACTTTGATATAACAGAGGTTTGTTAAAGAAAACATACTTTGTAACAGAATTTAAATAAATATTTAAACAGGATTCAATTCAATCCCTTACCATTGTCTTTCTATCCTAACTTCCCTTGCACCCCACACTTAAGCATGTTAGCACGAGTACTTACAACAGCAACAGGATCATTGCTTCGGGTGGCTGCAAGGCTAAAATTCTTCACATGCGTGTTGGTTTCTAAGGCTTTCGCAAATTCTTTCAGCGTTGGAATTGGTATGTTCTTGAATTAAAAATAGCATTTCACTCTCTTGAGATACACAAGTTTATCCCCTCCTCCCCAACTTCTTCCATTATCTTATTCTCTTTATAGCAAGATGTACTATAACATTAACTATCACTGGTATCCAGCAGTCTTAAAGTATTAAGGCCTTCATGTGTGGCAAAGCTGTAAAATGCAACTGCTATCAGAGTCACCAATTCTTTAAAGCAAAGTCCTCTTTACTACATTGATGCCATTGCCATATTATAAGTGTTAAAAAATATTTAGCTGACTTGGAAGTGTTACTGAGCAAAACTTACATGAACTGATTCTGCTAACTATCAGCATCAAATTAACTTCTCACAAATACAAAAAGATTTAGAGCTTTAAACTGGTGAAACCATTAGCATTTCATTCTCTGTGTTCTATCAAGAATAATTCCAGAATTTGACAATTTATAGTTTGATAATTTTTACAGTGATGTAGCAACCGAGCTTAAAAGGAAAAATTTTAGATAATTAGGGTAGCAAATTTCTCAGTTTACTATATCAGAAATTTTGTTCTGTTGCCTTTTTCGGCATTTATTTTGGTTAGCATTTCTTTATTGTACAATATTCTTAAACCATGTGTTTTATTTTCTTCCTTTAGTAAGGGCAACAAATAGCCTTGGCTGCTAGCGAGGCTGCAGCTAGCAGCCTGTCACTGCCGTCTGCACTGTAAGTCAGGAGTGCTACAGTTCTGTTTTCTTTCACACAAATATACAAAAGTTTTAGTCATGTTTAAAAACACAACTGTTACACTTAGGAGCAGAGGCTGCCCTAATTGCCGACAGCTCTTTCGTACACGAATCAGAAGGATGTCAGTTACAAATATCACTTTGTCTGCAATAGCAGTAACTGAGAGCACATTGCTTCATCAAGGACAAAGGAGTGAAAGTAGTAGTTAACTCCACGATGCTGATCTGCTGGAACTGTCGCCAACTTGGCAGCAACAGAAATCTGGGCTGGCAGTAAGAAAACCTAAGACTTTTTAAATACACATTTGGCAAAAGAAACCAAGATGGCTTATCGGTTTAGCTCCAGGTTTCTGAGATTACCCACACTGCAACATTTAGCAGAAAGGCTGCTGTACTCAAAATAAGCCTATCATGCTCTCTTGTAGAGTTTTACAGCTTAAAGTATCTTCTACTGAGAAAAGGCAGCATATTTACTGTAGAGTTCAGGTAATTACCTTAATGTTATTTAGATTAACTTCAACAAGATGGGAATCATTATCTTTAATCCTTTGCAGTGTCTCCTCCACATTTGTGGGATTGGGTGGTTCATCAAAAACAGGCAACATTTTTTCACCTTTTACTATATCTGAAAAGGCATTTAATTGTAATCAAACAGGTGACATACATTCACTGTGAATAAACAATACACATACTAAATATTTACTGTATTTAAAGATCATTTAACAAGTCTTTACATCTCTCCAACACCCAAAAAGCATATCATCCTCTCATGACCATATTTTCATAAAGTGCAGTTCTTTTCCAAAGGTCCTCACAGCGTTTCTGCTTTTCTTGCACACCACCTTTTTTCAGAAAGCACACAGGAGTTGAATTACACAAACATGAAACCTAAAATCAACACACACAAATGCATGTTTACGCCTACTTCTATCCCCTCAAAAGTGAATTAACTGCAGAAGAGATTTTAGTGTACACAGATATATTTTAATTCCACTCTTGCCAGAACTCAGTTAGCAATGTTAGACATGCACATTTCCAGTTCAAGACTGAACAGTCTATAAAGAATGCTAGTACAACAGAAAATAGTTACTGCTGTAGTAACTGTGTGCAGTACAAAGAACTCATTTATCTAGCACTTACGTACACACTTACTTGAGAAGCTGTCTTTGTCAATCCCATTACTGCTTCCTACTACATCACAGAACTGATTGTTTGTTATCAAGTTGGACATTCCCAGTATAGCTGTAAAAGGAGAAAAGGAAAAAAAAAATTTTTTTACTGTTCCTGAACAATTTAGCTCAGATGCAGAGTTCCGCTAAATAATAACTGATGTTTGTAAAACACTCAGTTATCAGTACAATAAGCCATTCTATCTCTCAATAATTTAAAGAAAAATAGAAAATAATTTAATTAATTATACTTTTTAGTTGGCTTTCACATCTTAGAAACATTTTAACTCACCAGGTTCAAGCATCAAAATTAAAAGTGCAGTTCAGTCACAAAATTCTTGACTGAAGCTTTAAGAATGCAGGCACATAGTGACACATTCTTATATGCAGGAAAAAGTGGTAGTGTACACAACAAAAACCAGCCAGTCTGAGGAACGAACCTAAAGGTTTTGAGTTTGAAAATCAAATATCTTATGCAGGTCAAAATAATCTACCTTCCTATAAATTATCACAAATCAACAAAGATGATACGCTACAACCAAACTGGCATATAACATGTTCTAGCTTCTATGACAACTACGACTTCATATAGTCACATTTCAGATAACAAATACACTACCACATTAATTATAGATCTTTCTTGTCTAAATATGCACCAGCACATTCTTACTTCAAAGAAAACTAACCTGCAAGGTCACCTAATTCTGTGTCTGTGGCACTGGTCAAAGCTTCCTCCAGTTCTGGATCGAGGGAGAATTTTTCTTCTGTGTAAGACTGTACAGGCTTTTGCTTGGGGATAAATATTTTCCCTGGAGTAAAGAAAATTAATAGCCTAATGTTACTTTGTATTATATAGCTACTTCACTTTAAACTTTTCTGTAGTTAAGATATACATATTACATTTAGTAAATCCTGAGAAGAGCACCAAGGACAACATAAAGGAATGAGGTTTCTTCTGTTTGTTCTTGAAAGTCAGAGATGAGGAAAGAGCATAAGCAGGAACATAACATTACTTATTGTAAATTTTCAGGAGTCTGTATTATGACTCCAATCTTATTGTTTCTCCTAAGTATTAGAAAGTAAAATATAAGCCTCCATTATACATTTTAAACAGCCTAGAAAAAGTGCCTCTAAGGAAAACTTAGTATCGCTAGAGAACGATGACCGATCTCTTCTCAAGGGAGAAAGGAACCCAGGCAGAACTGTAATCTGAACATCTCAGAGCAATAGAATATTAAAGAATCACCAGAAATCATGGACCTGAGTATTCACTGCAGTTTTACAGCATACATGATATTTCTGATTTCAGATGTTAACTCAATTGTGAAGTAAAAAAGGGGGATGCTTGAGCTGCTTGAGAACACCAGGCTTGGTGAGCAGCACAAAACAAGATAATAGATTTCTCTGCCAATGACACTATTTTCTAAAATGATACTTAGAAAGATCACAGAAGATTCAATGGGAAAAGGAGCAGTAGTAACATTGCATTCTGCACCAACTTTTTAGTCATTACAGACAGATAATGGGAAAAGTTATTTTTAGGAGATGTGCACTATAAATAGAGGTCTGTGTGGTTAGCATAATTCCTGCATGTATCTTCAGCTAAAAACCTGGGATGAGAAATCAAAACATTCTGAAAACAGTTCAGATTTTAATAACTTAGAATTGGCCTTTCAGAACAAAGTAGTCTACCACTGGGTAAGAACACAGGAGAAGCAAGGGGTGCTTAGGTTCAGGACAACTTAATGTGGTAAATAAAAGCTCTGGTATTGGATGAGAGAACAAAACTGATGCATTTGATAGCAGTAAATCACAACCAGAAAACTGCAATTCTAATCTTAACAGTTGTTCAAAGTTTTTCAAACTTTCCAAGTTGCCTGAGCTATCAGCAGACAGAGCTGTGGGAAAGGGGTTCTGAATTCCTTTAGTTATTTCCCAGGGTAGGAAGCGCTGTCAATAATCTTCCTATGAAGACTCAGTGCTAATTCAGGAGCACACTCCCCTCCATCTGCACAGCTAAAACACATTTACACAAATCATACTAGCTCACCCCAATTACATGATGGCAACCCACCGTGCACCAGAATCAGACCAACTGGGCAGAAGCCAGAAGTGTAAGAGTTTTTGCCTCATCCTGCATACAAGTGTATCTTGTTACATGTTTGGACTAAGACTAAGTTTAGCATTTTTAAATATCTCCCAGTGTCTAGAAGCTTTATAGGGATGTTTCAGTTTTATTTCTGGGAAATTCCAACAAAGTGGGATTTTGGTTTCACCACTTATGGGAAGCAATGCCTGAAGTCAGCTCCTGTGTCCCACAGCAGACACGGACGTAACAAAATCAATACAGCTTTTCTCTCTCTCCAAATTCCCAGCCTAGATTACAATAGTTTGTGGTTCATTTTCTTTTTAAGGGAACTTAATGCATTACCACTAGCACAGATTACAAAGAAGTGTATCAGGTTTTTCTCTGACAACACAGTCTGATGAGCAAGGTCTGTTGCTAGCAACGCAGTATTTTTGTTCCTGGGTTGCTATCTCTTTGGAAAGTTGTATAAATGGTCATTATCCATATTTAGAAGCAGAAAATAAATCTCCTTACATAACTGTACTGACTACAAACAGTAGCTGAAAGCAGCTGACATGCATTACCACCCACACCTCAGGTTTGATGGACAGTGCAAAAGAAACTATGTTTGTGGTGATTCAGGATTGAACGAAAACCTTCATAAATTGAAGGCTTAGGAAGTAAGTGTTTAAGATTATTTTGATATAATCGATACAGTACATTTCTACCCCCATTTTATTTTACCAGCATCACCTACAGGGGAGAGAATAACTTTCAACTTAAATCGTAATATTCAGAAGAGATATGAGAATGTTTGATGAGGTTTTCATTAACCCATGAAACACTCTGAACAGCATACACATAATCTAAAGCCTTTCATTAGCTATGTTTGCACTGTTGTCCCTCAGTAATACGGAGTAGTAAAAACTGAGGATTTCGGAGTACAAGGAAGGAGAAGAGAAGGAAAGTGCGATTTGAGCACCTGAGCCTTTGTTCACATCATCCTATTTGCAGAATCAGTGCAGCAGGCAGTGAGCGGGAGAAGGAAACTGATCTCGATTAAAAGCAACTTTGTAAAACTCTATTTCAACCTAGATCAGCCTCCTGTCGTGTTCATCACACAGTACCCACAAAAAAGAACTACTTTTCCTGGTGTTACTTAAAGTAATTCCTAAATTCATAGGTTAGGAACTTCTGGTTCTAAACATTTCCCTCCTAAGAGTAAGACTAAATTTGTCCATACATGCCCGACTCTTAAGATAACCTAAAAAAAAAGTATATTCAGTTTTTATTAAAGCAAAAATATTAAAAGCCGCTCCCCTCCAAAAGCATTCATTGCAGCCAACTCCCATCACATGAACTGGGTCAGGAGCAGGTTTTGTTATAAAACAGGTCACACCCTTGTGTATATAATCTCTCATTCATTGGTTTCATCTCATCCCAGCCCAGAGCTCAGAGGTTTACAGAGCACATACGAAAGCAGGTCCTTCCCCACTCCCTTCTAGTAACAAACTTACTTCAAAAAGGATAAGACCCCTGTGTCTCTGGGGACAATGATCTAACTCAAGGCCAGCTGCCAAGACAGTTTGGCAATTCCCTTCCCCCCTTACTAATGTAAGCTTTTAAAAAAAAGAAAAGACTACTACACATCTGTGCATGAGATGTGCGTTTCCAAATAGCAGGGATTTGATCCCATGAAGGAACATGACATCTTCCTTTTCAGCCAACAAGGATACTGCAAAGGTAAAGCAATACAGCATGAAGAGGCAAATTTCAGAGTTGTTCACATCAGTTCTGCAATAATTATATTATTTTCTATGCCTTTAGCTAACATGTTAAATGATGCACATCCCAGGATTAATTCACAGGTTTTCTTTGCTACAGAATGAACTTTCAGTTCCAAGTTCCACACAATCGCATTGCTCAAAAGGCAGAAACACTGGATGACATCTGCTGAAGTGCCCTAGAAATTTCACTGTATATTGCTGGTCCTATTCTCACGTACCCTGCAGTCCTACACCCATGCTAGTAGGCAGCAAGCAGCCATGACTTGCAGATCAGAAGAAAGTCTAAGATCCACTTTGCCATACTCTGCAGAAAAGGAATCAAGTGTCACCTAAGGACAAACAAATACAAGCTCATCTCATCAGTGACTTCATGAAGAAGAGCAAGCAACATCTGATATATTCCTTGCATTTTATGTTCCTTAAAGCTTTACCAATCCAGAAATTTATATAATACGTGATTCATCAATCACCAGTTCTTACCATGTGACAGACTTTTGTTCATCAATTCACTTGTAAGCACAACTTAATACTAATTTTTTTAATTCAACTTACAAGTGAATTCCTCAATGTCTTACTCTGGAAACAGTAGTGTTACTCATTATCTGATTACAGAGCACATAGAAAACTGTTTTACATTAAGGCTACAGTATCACATGTTCTTTTGTTCTGATGGTCTTGTATGGTGAATGTCAATTCGACAAGTTGTTTCTCCAAAGCTCCTGCAGGATATTAGCTTCGTTTTACAATGTGTAACACGCTTCCTTTAAAGACCAGCGATTGGAAGGCAAACAGAGAACACAGCATCCCAAATTCTGCTGCAACAGAAGCAAATGGTGATCTAGAGCAACAACTGAGCAGGGCAGCACCAAAAGACCTCTAGCCTGCTGACTACAGTTTCAGTCTAACAGAATTTTCTGGCTGACAGAGCAGGGAAAAAAAAACCCAAACCAACAAACATTAAAAGCAGAAGTTACACGAAATGCAAATCTACACAGAACAAACATACCCCGGCAGGAATGCAGAGACAGAGTTGGAAGAGAAAGCCACAATTAGGAGAGGGCAAAGGCTAGAAATGCAAAGCTTAGTTTACACAATAATTTGCTAATGCCTTGCATTATACAGCACAAAGTACATATGTTAGCTATGCTTTTATCTGGGGTGCAGTATTTCTCATCTTCTGCTGTTGCAAGAGAAGTGAGGAGCATTGGTCAGATGCATGGAACACACTTGAGGGCAACAGACTTCAGTGCTGAAGCCTTGCTTCACTGTTTAGATGAGATATCCTTCTCCTTGCAGTATGCCTTGTAAAATCTTTATGACATACTTACATACAGATTGAGACAAAGCTAGTTTTGTTGAAATTATTACCACATTGCTCTCATGAATCTCTTGAACAATGGTTTACTGTACGTTTAAATACTTAATTGGAACAGAATGTGACTTAAGTCATGAAATGGTGTTTAAAAACAAAGTATGTTTTTAAGGATGCTTTTAGAAACAAAATCAGACACTGGAAAAATGCAACAGAATATAATTTAGGGATTGTTAAGCTTCACCTTTCTTTAGCACTGTACATCTCAACTACATCAGGACACTACATAATTTCAGATCTTTCACATTTCATAGCACACAGCAAAAAAAGGTTCCCAAGATTTGGCAAAATCACATCATCTATCAGTGAAAGAAATGCAACACTGTTTTAATAACATGTTACCCCAAAATGGGATACTTAGGACAACTAGAAGAGAGGATTTTCCTTTACACTGTAGTAGGGAAACAAGGTTACCAGAATCAGCAGCAAGCCAGGATGTTTTAAATTAACCCAGGGTAAGCTTCTTTGATAAACTTGCAGGCCAAATCGCCAGCAGGACACCAGTTCTACCAAAATAGGAAAAGGAAAGACAAAGAGAAGGATAGATTTTTCCCCTTCTTACTCCATGAAATGAATAGACCAAGTTAGAGCAATGTGACCAGCTAAGCATACAAAAATATTTTAGCAAAACCTGACCCATAAAAATGGCACCAAGAAAATAGATGCAACTCCAAACAATCTGTTTCCCCCAAAATCTCTAGATCTGACAGTTACGATTGTCAGTTTTCTTCTGAATTAACAGGATAATCAAGCAAGATTTTCTACCCCTATTCCACAATTTGTTAGCATCCCTCCATAATACATTCTCCAATAGCCAAAGAGAAAAATTATAAGCCAGCTTAGTCATTTGTTTGCTTTTTAATATTAGAGAAAATCACATTAGGATAAGAGCTCCCTCTAGATAAAAAACATCCTACACAAGTATTAAGTTTTGCTCCACTCCCTTTCCAAGTTTTACATCTAGATAAAGATCATAATGTCTTGATTTAAAAGATTAAGTTACATAGGTTTACCATTTTTGTGCAAAATGGCCACAAACACAGCAGCAAGTCAAAGTTGAACCGTAACATTTTCCTGAGGGGAAAAGAAAAGGTTATTCCTCACCTACGGCAAAATGAGCTTAGCCTTCTTGCCTTCTCCCACCCACTTAACAGAGCATGAATTTCCATACTGAAGACTTGTTTCCACATTTTTAGTTTTGGTGAAAGTAAGCTACATTTAATTTTTAATGTTATTTTCTCTGCTTCTATGGTACTAAAAGAAATGGTAGAAAAAGTTATTAAATAGCAACTCTTTTTTTATTATTCTTTTTAAAGATACAGGAAGTTTTGCTAACTAAACTGGTATGACACATTGCAACATCCAGACAGACTGCTATTTAGTAATACTTTATTACAGAAAGGAAATGACATTTGATCTTTCTTAACCAAGATCTGCATTACAGATGGACCCTTCTGTTTTTCTACATGATTCTCACAGATTTTATCTACCCAAACGAATAGTTTTGGCATGTGCATGTATATGTAAGCTGACTTTAAAGAACCACCTATCTGAATGAAGCACTAGTACTCAGTAGAAAAAGTACTAAATAGAGAAAATCCTCCATGCCCAGCCTCACATCCTGAGGGAGCGGCATCCAAGCTACATGGGCTGCAAGGGATTCCCCAAACCAGCTATGAGGTCTGAATATACTTGAACTCAGTCAGGTTAAACCATTAGGTTGTCTCCAACATATACTAGCAAATGTGTCAGGCAACAAGCAGAACAGGGGAGGAAGCAGCAACACACTACACAGCCAAACATGGGATCAACAGGTACTTGCCAGCAGTGGAGGTACCATAAGGGTACTGCTGCTATAGGTGCCTTTGACTGCCTTCTACTTTCAATATATTGCATTATCCTTAAGTCAGTTACTCTTACAGAGTCAAACTCCCATTCTCCTGTCAGCAAAGGAGTGTCACAGTTACATCTCTCAATAAAAGTGGTGCTAAACTACACAAGTAAGGCAAACACAAACAATGGTGTACTAAGGAAGTAGTACAGCATGTACAGAGCAGCCCATGATAAAGTCACAATCTCTCTATCACTTCAAGGAAAAGAAAAAAAGAGACCAACGTTGTCCGGTAACAGCTATCTGGTACAGGCAGAGAAAATGCAAATACCCACAAAAAATTTTCACTGAATATACAACACAATCACATACACAAACTCAGTAAATGAATGAAGACTCAAGTGTGAAATCTGCAATGATTCACACCAGAGATTTAAGTAGAATTAAAGGGTTACAAACCCTTAAGAAGAGAGGAGCCTGTTTATCTTGGGCAGTTGGAATACAACTTATCAACCAATTTACTGAAGTCTTACTGCAGCAGATCTGCCCTGCTGCTGGGGAAGGTTCAAACAAGCTAGGATTCCCAAGCAATACACAAATAGTGTGGCAACAGCTAAAAGCCTCCTCCTATGCATATGTGGCATGCACAGGACTGGGAGTTTCTGCCCCTACCAGTAGTGCTTAGTAAAGCGCAAGAAATTTGGGAACTCTTGGTTTTGGGTCTTTTGGTTGTTTTTTTGGGGGGAGAGGGAATATCTATTCTTGCAATACTTAAGATGAACATTCTTTTTTAATTTTCTCCTGAAAAAGAAAATGCTTCCCATCAAGGCAACTACAAGACTAGATCCAAAACAATGATTTAAAATCCCAGGCTTTAATAATGTGTCCACTCATTGGGTCAGTGTTTCCATGCCTTTCACACCACAGACCACTGCCAGATTTCAAAGTTTCTTTAACTGTGCATGTTAACTATGTAATTAGTTAATAACATCTATGCAATCTTATTAGACCTCTCAGAAAGGATACTAGAAACACAACATGATTGCATACACTACTTGCCAGGCCTTGTCAGCCTACAACGTCTTTGAACATTACTATCTACCACGACATCATTCTATTGCTATTTTTTTAATTCAGTGTAGTATTACAAATGTCTGTCTGTAGTCAGCACCACAGGGCATAAGCCACAGGCACAATGACAGCATTTGTTATTACTGACACAAATCAGGGGTAGCTCTTACTTTGAGGCTACCATTCTCATCAGAACTTTGCAATCTTTGATAAAATCTTTTGAGTCTTATTTCCTTCCTGTGCTACATGCAAACAGCACACCAGCCCCAGCGCCACAAAATGCTTGAACAGGAAGCACCCTGCCTCTGCACAGTAGCATTCATTTGCAAACGCCGCATGTAAAAAAGCATCAGAGCTGCCAGTGCTTCAATAAACTTTGGTTCACAGTAGTTCTGGCTAGTCCACTTCAGAGATTTCATAACGACCTACACCAGAAAGGGTGGTGTTACCTTTCTTTTCTCTTGTAAAAGGCACATAGTCTTCCCTGTCTTTGTGCTCAAGAGCCTGCTTCTCCAAATATGCAAGGAGTCGTTCCCTGTCGAAGGGACCTGAAGCCTTTTTAGCAGTCTGGTCTTTCTGTCGGAAGCCTGCAGGCAGAAGCGTGTTCTGCAAAACATAATGGAGCAAACAAGTACAGCTTAGAAAGTATGAGTGAACACCGGTTTAGTTTCATTTCCCTCTTCCTTCTCCCTCTCCCCAAGGTTCAAACCTGATACGTGATCCTTTTCAGGCAGTCTTTGATCCCTTGCCAACTTCCTTTTTTGGGGGGCAGGGGAGGACACAAGGTGATCTATTCTTTAGATACCAAGAATATAATTAAAAATAGAGCACACTGCACTCTGAATAGGACTGAAGCAATTCTTTAAGTACAATAGGTCCCAGTGCTAGACTTGCTAGTTACTTTGCATTTCTTTTCTAGAATGAACACTGTTTAAATGAGTAGTAGTAAATAAAACTCAGCTATTTACATTTTAGACATTCAGCAAGAAGACTGCTTCCTCCATCACTTATATCCATGTGTTTCTAAGCCTTTAAGAAAACTGCCTATACTATTGTCCAGCATTTAACACAGAGCATTTCTACTTTTGACCTGACTCAAGGTGTGGTGTTTTTTTTGCTATCATCAACAGATTTCAGCTAAAGAAAAAAAAAAAGGAGGATACTAGAATGGAAAGAACAGAACGTATAGAAAGTCAGACTGTGAACATATAGAAATTCAGACTGTCATAAAAGACAACCAATCATTTTTGACAGTTCTCCTCTGTTAAAATGTCTATAAAGCCAATTAAAATATCAAGAATATCTTGCAGTGCAACAAAATAGGTGATTGTAATATTCTTAAGTGATCCTGAACATCAAGCTTAAACTTAATCATAGTCCTATTAAAGGAAGAAAAGAGAATCAGGAGGTGAAAACATAAGTCTTGGACTCTGACATTAGCTGCAGTATCAACGGAGGACTTAACTCAGATTTTTATAACAGAAAGTTAAAATATTCCTTATCCAATACTCAATGCTGGCATAATAATTCAGGAGCTGAGTAATTATTTGCCTCCTCTTTGCAAAGTCAGCACAAGGACAAGAATAGATATAGGCTACCAGATACAGGACCCGGAATCTTTAGAAGAGGCTAGCACCCTCCCTCCTCCATCAGACTCCAATGGTAGAAGCAATAAAATAAAAGTGGATGCAAAAGGGCTGTTTACCAGACAACACTGGAAACAGGAAAGTTAAACAGGCCTTTCTAAATAAACTTTCTTTTCAAGAACATGACTAACAGTAATTTTTTATTTATAAATAAATCCCAGAAAGCTCCTCCTGACAATGCCTTCTTCCATTTTCTTTCACTGCAGTTGCATTCACATTGCAAATAGGAAATAAACAGCTGAAACATTTAAACACATATATATCTGTAAATAAGATCATTAGCAGATTAGGAAGAAACTTGTCCAAAAGTATATTGTCCAAGTGAAAAGAAGTATCAATTTATTTCAGACTAGTTTCTGAACAAATGAAAAAATAAAACTTCTCTTGGCTAATACCTACCTCAGGGTCAAGATCATCCAAAACAGTTTCCAGTTGTTTCAGTTCTTCTTCTGAAAGTTTCCCAAGAATTTCATCCTCATCAAGATCTTTGTACTTGTCCAAGTCCTTTCGAAATGGGAGCGTCATGACTTGGGCAGTAGCAAGTTGGTCAAACACAAAGCCAAGTCTTATTCTTAACCAGCTCTATCAAAAAAAGTTTTAAAAAGAAATAACCATAGTTAAGGTAAATATCCCAATTACAAAGCATCTTCAACCTCCAAATACATCTCTGAAAAGAAAGTTTTTTACCCAGTATTCATATCTATCTGTTGTTCTACCACAGACAAAGAGCACTTGGAAGCTGTCTACACCTTGCTTCTTCACCGACAAGAATCCCGTCTTGGCATGCCCTTTTCCATTAATAACTAAGCTATATATATTTTCAGATGAATGCCAGCACCCAGTTTTCTCAATGAGAACTCCAAGGCCATAATTCCCACAGAGCAGGGCAAGCTGCAGGGTAGGAGGGAGGAGATACCAACTATACCTTATATTTATGAGTCCAACTTAATGCCATTGTTTTTTACAGATACTGCAGTCAAAAGAAAAGTTGAGATGCTTTACACATTGTTGCTGCTGCTGCTGTTCAAGGGCAGTAAAGGAAAGCTCCACTACAAACAAGCTAATTGGTTATTACTGACTCATATCCCTGCATATTACCTACAGAGGGAACAAAGGAAGTTTGCCTCTGAGTTAATTATAGCACTACCATTGAAGTAACATTCTGTTCTGTCTGAGGAAAATTAAAATACCTTGTTGAAAGGCTTAGGGAATATAGCTTCTAAGTAGCAGCACTCCAGTCAATCCTACTACAAACAAACAAACAAACAAACAAACCCCCACAAAAACCCCAGAACAGACTGCATAACTGCTCACTAAATATGTTATTTAGGGGAAATTGGGGTCTTTCAAAACATGCACAGTCTATGTGGTACTTCTCATGGGCAAGGAGAGCACAGGGAACTTTTTTCTAACAGTCACAATTTTTGAGTATTTGGTTCAAAAACAATCAATCACTACAGCATTGAAAACAGACAAGTTGGTTTCTCATATTTTTCTGTAAAAAGATCTGGTATTCTCCTTTTGTTCAGTCAAATTCTTGCTTCAAGTTGAGCACGCACACAAAAAGATAACTTGAATGACTCCCTGTGAGTAAGAGTGTCCTTAATGTATTTGGGGAGCAAAAGCTAGATCCATGCATTCAGGCTCATTAGCCTCCCTAGCCCCTTTCTCAGCTCCATAGAAATACCCAACACAGAGATCAGACATACAGTAAAGCTTATTTGTTCTCCAATAGCCCACATTACAGTTCAGATGCTCACACCACATACACTAACTGCATTACTTCAAAACTGCACTTACACTGTACTTCAAAACCAGATCATTTTAAAGTTATTGCCTCTACATACTATACCATGGAATCCTGCTTACAGGGTTCCTTCACCTCAGTTGTTTACATCAAGAAAGGTCTCCCTGGCTGTCACACTTACATATGGTGACACATTAATTCAGAGACACGGAACAGACATGAGCACGTAAAGATTCATCCATGCCAATCAGTCAAGTTTAACTGTAAAGTAAATCCGGTCTTAACAATTGCCTTTGCAAGAATGGAAAAATTTCAGTTCCTACCAACATCTACACCTGAATGAGGAATGTATTTACAGCTGTTTTCAGGATGTCTGCTATTAAGAAATATTACCGATATAAACACTAGAGCTTACTTCTAATCCACAGTTGACATCGATAGGACATAATTCCAAAGCTGAATTACCAACTTGGGTAAAGTTCCCTCGATCATAAGAATCCACGAGGAATTCTCAATTTCATGGTAAATTACATCAAAAGAATGGTGTCTGGCTTCCTCTGAACTAAAACCAATCATGCTGGAAGAGCTTGGACCTTTTGCGAGAGGGCACAGAGCTGAGAATATCACAGTTTAATGGCTGCAGAAAATGCAGAGGATAGCACACCTACGTGTTTCAAAGCTGTGTTCCAAAAGTAACTAAAGGAGTGTCTCTACAGTCTAGTGTGCCACCTCCTACAGCTTTCATAGTC
Organism: Phaethon aethereus; assembly: GCF_964289735.1. NCBI lineage: Eukaryota > Metazoa > Chordata > Aves > Phaethontiformes > Phaethontidae > Phaethon > Phaethon aethereus. The sequence continues at coordinate 13,569,864 of NC_138588.1, read as the reverse complement.
TCATGGTATGTGTTTCTCCAGGTGCATAACAGCTGAGGACAATTAGCTGATACCTGCAGCACATGCCACACAACCTGCACGCAAACTTCTCATTCCTAGAGCCTTAATGTTTTGGTCTTCCTTACAGTTTAAGCCATTATACACTATCATAAGAGAAAAACATTTCCTGCAGCCCATTACACAGCATTGTTTGTGACCAGGCTGCACCATCTGAATACTACATCAACGCACTGCTATTTACCACATTTCTGCATGTCCATTTGCATTCAAATATTAAAAGGTGTAGTTTTAATGGGTAATTATAAGGAACAGAATAGTTAGAATACTGCAGTATAATGTTCCACTTACTCTGATGGAGAGTGGCACTGCATAACCATACATTACATTCACGTAGGCTGTATTTCCCCTCCATGAATTGTTGCAAAACGCTGTCACACAGAGTTAATTACCTTTTATTTACTGCAATGGTATGTTTTGCATTGGAAAGCTACTCATCCTTTATAATACATTAATTAAAGTCAGGTCATAGCCCTTAGTCTCACTTGTTTTTATAATATGATCACAGTAGCAGTTTCAAATCCTGAGCTACAGCGTTCACACAGACAAAAAAGTGAAAAGTAAAGCAGCAGAGAAAAAAAATCCAGTATTTCTGTAACTGAGTCTTCATTTCAGTAAGAGAACCACAAGTGGCCTGGTAAATTTAAATTTAAGAGTTTTAGGCAAATTTTCTAATATCTATCAATCAAATGTATTTTTAAAAATATGAAGACATACTTAATGTGAGACACCTCTAAAAAATTATGATGGCAGCACTGATTAGCATGTCTGTACTACACAGAGATTGCTTGGTAACGCCTTTCAGAAACATTCCCTACAAAAGAAACCACAGCATATATGACACGCATATATAAAGTGCTAAAGTCAGGTTTTAAAACATGGTGTCAGGAATTCTCATGACCTTTTAGGGTGCAAAGGCCAGCTCAAGCCCTAATCTAATCAAACCAACCCCTTTGCCTCCCATAAAACAAATTTGCTGCTCTATTTGCTTTCCGTCACCCACTGTAGCTGTGCAGCACGGGGAAAGATACACGTGTAACAAATTACGAGTTTTTAGAAGGAGCAGTTACTTAGACTGCGAATATTTGTGGCACATCTTGCTGTGAAATGGTAGGCAAAACTGTAACCACCAATTTTGGCTTAGCAAATACTTCGTGCTTTTTTGATGGACGGAGCTAGTTTTCTTCTAAGTACCCGTCTTAGCTTTACCATGAAAACATTACACACGTTAAAAGTCAAAAGGGATAGTATTCTTTTTTCAGAGATATAACTACAAGGTAAACTAAGTCCTTCACTCTAGCAACTTCATATTTACATAAGAAACATTTGGGGAAATGGAAACAAAGCCACCACTTCCAATCAATCTAATGGCAAGTCTCTGTTTATTAAAACAGAAGAGAAGTTGAAAAATCAGTAATGAAGATATTCTGCTGGACATCACAAAGGCAAAAATCTTGCCATTATTCCCTCCCCTCAGAAATCAATGAGCAACTAAAGAAATTGGAAGATAGCAGTAACTTTACTTTAGGCCATTACATAATTACCAGAATCATCTCCTGAGAGACTGCCAAGCAACTTTCACACATCTCTTAACTACAAGTTAAGTTTTTTTTTCTCCTATCTGAAAGCATATTTTTAAAAACCAAAAGATTCTGAAAATAGCTAGCTTGCAATTTTCTTTCAAAAATTCACCCCCCAGAAATGTCTATTATACTTAAGAACACAATTTCTTGGGACCCTAACAGGAGTAACTCTTGCCCACAGGAAACTACGATCTTGTTAAAGTCTTCTGTAAATGGTTTCTGTAACTTGGATTTTAAAATAGAAGTGACATCATGAAAAACAAACCGAGCCAGTTCTGGCCAGCACATTCACAGAGTTCACTGTAATCTCATTTGTTCCTTCGGAGCCTCCTTCCACCCAGCCTCTGGGTGAACCCAACCAGGAGCAGGGGCGTCCGCAGGGCTGTCAGCATTCCTGCACCCGTCAGGGCCCCAGACCATCCCAGCTGCCTGGAGGAGCCTGATCTGAGCGTTTCCCCAGGGAACCCCTATGATGGCAATAATTTTATTTTCCAGTGTGCGAGATTATACAGAACTGTTTATGAGGAACGTGCTGCACTGGAAAGAGCTATCTTTATTTACCAAAGCTAGGAGAAAAATAACTAAACATAAATATTACCATAATCCCTGCAGGTTCCTTAGGAAGTCTTTGTAATGCCTTATGATAACTCAGGCGAACAGCCCAATGCTGCTTTTGTTAGCGAGAAAGCTCTCAAGAGCCCACCTGAGCCTTCCAAATCTCCAGCCTGGGGTGGGGTATGTGAACCAGGTTCTCCTGCCTGGGGAACCAGCAGACATTCCCCAGCCCAAAGCTTTATGGAGCCAGCAGGTGGCAGTTTGTCTTTGCCTATGCTTTTTGTCAGGCTAAGTTGTGTTTTCCAGGCAGTATGGAATCACTATTCTGGGCTATTTTCCTACAAAAACAAGCCCAAGGCTTCACTCTGTTCAAAGAAACAATTTACTAAGTTTTATAGATGGCAAGCAGAGCTTCTCCAACTTCACATTTGTCCATACAGCAACCCGGGGAGTGGAGTGGGACAGACAGCTACTGCAGAGTAACTACACAGACCATGGAGATTCTTCCATGATGAAGGAAATCGGCAAACACCTGTATTTCCAGTTCCTTCCTCTGTATCAGAGGGCACCTGGAACCAGACAAAGCCCATTTCGCTCTTTTATATGTCCTGTATACAACTACACAGAACAAGGACACAGCTATCTTGCAGGCAGGGTGCTCTGAGTGATGGCTAAGCTGCCGACTTGGCATTGTCCCATAAAAACATACTCCCATGTGCCTGTTCTCAAAAACCAGTTACCCATGCTGCAGGGCTGTATGGATGCCCCCATCCAGCCCAGGCAATAGCAGAGGCGACAGAGCCAGGAGCCCTGAAGCACGCGTTCAGCAGGCTGCACAGGAGGTGGCATTTTGGCACATCCATCTCCACAACACTCCCAGACATGGTCATCAATCTGGCTACAGGGCAGGTGTTATGATCACAAATAAATACAAGGCTGGGATGAGCTAAAAGTCCCAGTAACTGCAGGTACTGCCCGCTCTGAGAAGTTCCTCCAGAAGAAATTGCCACTCTAGCCGTCCATTCCCTCGGCCAACACGCAGGGCAGCACCACTGCATCAGGAGTTACTGACTAGCCAGGACGAGTCATGTTTTGGCATCATTTTTTTTGTCAGACAATACCTGGATTTTTCTTCAACAGAGACGTACTGCGCTTGGACACTGACACACAGTATCTCCTCCTGGAGGAACGGTCTAACAGGCATTTCAGTCAAAAAGAAACATCAGATACAAGCTATCTAACATTTATAGAAACATTCAGCTATTTGTATCCATTACAGAAAAGTGGCAAACCTTACAGACCTGGAATAGTACAGCGGAACAAATTCACTTTATTCCCATTACATTACTTAGGGAAAACTTCCGAGTATTAGCCAATGTCAAGTTCTCCCTTACGTCACAGGCTGTCTTTCAAGCGCTGTACACCTGACACAGTAGCAAAACATTAGTCTTGAGGATACAGTCGATATATTATAGCAAATCAAAAGCGTACAGCAAGCCCTCTAGAACAGCAGTTATTTTCACTGTCGGGGGCAGCGTCCCCGGCAGCTCCCAGCAGCGGAAGGCCGGTATCAGTGCTGCAGAGCACAAGCCCTCCCTGCCACGGGTGCACCGGAAAAGCATTCTTCCGTAATTAAGCGTCATTAACTTGCATGCTTTAGAAGTTGTAGAAAACGTACACAGCAACTTGAAAGAGTTATGCTAACCAGATCTACAGGCAAAGTTTTTAAAGTACAGTTTTCAGGTTTCATAGCAAAGCTGGGTGCTGGCCAGAAAGTGAACCAACACCCTCCACCTGAGCGCCCACCAGCTGCTCTCAGACCACAAAACCCCTTTACGTGCCAGCGGCCCCAGGACGCCGCCGCTCCAGAGCCCATGTCCCAGCGCAAATACGAGAACCCCGCCCTGCGCCCTTCAGCCCCGCACTAACGAAGTCCTGACCTTCCCGCTCCGAAAAACCCACCGAGGTTTCGGGGGGCCCCCGGTGAGCCGCTGGGGACCGGGGCGGGCGGGCGCCGTCCCAGCCCCTCCTTCCTCCTCCCGCCGCGGCCCCTCCCGCCGGGCTCCCGCCGCGCTGTGGCAGCGGGCGGAGGGCTGCGCCCGCCGCCGCCCCAGCACCCCGGACCCTCCCCAGCACCCCCGGGAGGACTGCCCGCCACAGCCCGAGCGACCGCAGACCGCCCCTCCGGCTCCGGCCCCAGCCCCGACCCCCGCCCGCCGCGACCGCTCCCCACTCACCCGGGCGGCGGCAGCGACCCAGCTCCCTCAGCCGCGAGCAGCAGCCCCGCGCCTGCGCGCTGCGCCCGAGCGCGACGGGAGCTGTAGTCCGCCCGCGGGGCGCCGCGCCAGTGACCGCGCCTGCGCCGGCGGGGCGGCGCTGAGGCGCGGGCGGCCTGTCGGGCTGGGACGGCTGGCGTAGCCCGGCTCCCGCCGTCTGACGAAACGCAGGGCGGCCTCGGGCCCTGAGGGGCCCTAGCGCAGCCGCGGAGGGGACGGAGTGTGCCCCTGCTGCCTGTCCGGCCCTACTCCTCAGCTGCCCCGGCCACGGGCGGCCTTCGTGGTGCGGCGCCTCGAAGGCTCCCGGCCTCACGGCTCCTGCCCCCCAGCACCCCCGAAACCGTGTTGTCTGGGGGAGAGCTGTCATTTGCACCCATTAGCGGTGCCTCTCGGGAGCCACGGTGGACGTTAGATAGGGCAAGGAGGCTGGCAGGCCCCAGCTGGGGACGTGCGAACACAGTGAAAGAAGAGGATTTGCGCTCTGGCTGAGATGCGTGTGTGCCAGCTCCTCCCAGGCGGGCACGGCCTGCGGCCTGCCAGCGCGGTCAGAGGGGCCAGGCCCTGCGTGCCTCACCAGACCAGGGGTGACCCTGAAACTCTTGCGTGCCTTTACAGCTCTCCGCGTCCTTGCAGATCTCTCTGGAACCTTCTTCCTTGCTTTGGTCTCTTCAGGCTCCTCCTCTTCACCTCTACCTCCATTTTTTTTCTCTTCGAGTCAGAACATGCAGCTTCCCCCTCCAGGCTGTCAGGCAGGGCATGGTGGAGACGAGACCCTTGTGCTTGCATTCAATGCTTGACCCAACAAAAGGAGCAGTTACAGGGACACAGCAGCTTCTCCAGAAGCTCTGGGCCACAGAACTTTCAGTGCTCCCCTTGGCATGAGGCTGGTGGAGTCCAAACGCCAATATGCCCTGTGAAGGGCTGGCCTGTGCTTAAAGAATGTGAATTTTTTGATGTTTCAGCTACCAAACATCATGTACTAGTAAACACTGTGTTCTAGTAAACATTAGCTATGTACAATTTTTGAAAGTTTATAATGTGAAAGCAATCTGGACAGATTGTCTTGAAAACAGTGAAAGATCTTACCTGATTTAGTCTGTTCTTTATCAAATTTCAGTGTACATGAAAGCTGGAGCTGCTCAAAAACAGTGGTCTTCAGAAGTTTGTTTTTTTACCATGGCTTTACTTTCTTCTTATCTCAATGTTGGAAACTGTTAGACTTGCTGCACCTTAAAAAAAAAAAAAAAAATTAAATTAAAGCTGTTGTCTGGCATGTGCCATTTAGTTTAAGCAGCTAAGTTCCAGCAACATAAGATGGAAAATACGGTTTTACAATAGAAACTGTTGAGTACCCTTCCTAGTAGATCTTGCCATTCCCACTTCGAGGATAAGGCATTTGCAGCAGGCAAATAATAACCAATAATTATTAGTACAGCTATAGCAGTTTGAACCTTGAAGCATTGTCCAAATATCAAGGGCTCTACAATACCGCTGTGACCTAGAGAAAAATGATTCCGAGGCTTAGACAGTAGGTAATACTGAGACGCTGATTTGTTCAGAATCACTGGAAACTCTTGGCAGATTTGGGAAAAGAAATGGGGTGAAATGTTGACCCTACTCATGCCAGTGTAAGTTCTACCATCTGCTTAAGTATTACCAAGATGTTGCTTCTATATGTAGAGTGTAAGGCAACATACATAATCCATCTTATTTAATATGGAGTTTAAATATGTAAAATTCTAGTAACTTATGACTAATACATTAATTAAAGATATTTTGTGAAGTCCTGGCTGTGCTGAAGTCATTACCGAGGCTCTTATTAACTTTAATAGAAACAGAAATTAATCTGATTAATTATATTAAAATCAAAATTGTGCAAGCTTAAAATGTAACAGTCCGATGTGTTGGGCTGAATGATCTAAGAGCACTTGGCTTCAAAGAAAGAAACTCCCCGTGTGTGCAAAGGAGGAGGATGGGAGCAGTCAGTGGGTGATGGAGCTGGGCTTTTGACCGCTGTGAGATTCTCACTTGTTCAGCTCTGGAGGCAAGAGACCCACAAAGCCACACTGAGCCCTTCTGGCACTGAGCCTGCGGGTGAATGGAGAAACACTTTTATAACCACGGGAGCACTTCTGCAAACGCTCAGCAATAGATTCATAATTCAGTCATTAGCAGGCTGGCATTTTTCAAGCTGACAGACCAATGCGTGTATCAGAGGGCAAACATAATGTCCTCAAAAGGATTAGTGGAGGGATTTCTTTTTCAAAGGCTGTGATATAATTTAAGACAACCATACATGGGTGAGGGAAGTGTTGCAAATACGAAACCTCAAAGGACACAAGGAGACCTGGACTTCCTCTGGTGCTGAAACGATGCACACGCACGGTGCAAGCGGATAGAGCATGAAGCATCCTCACTGCCGTTCACTGAGCTGAGCTGCGCGTGGCAGGAAAGGAACATCCAAAGCCTCAGACATAATCCTAAAGTGATTAAATCATAATATATTTACTTTCTACAGTGCTGTCGTGGTACAAATGAAGAACATGGGTTCAGTCTATATGTCCTGAGACAGAAATACCTTCCTGGCTGGGGAATTCACACAGCATATAGACAGGAAGGATATTGTCAGTAAACTAGATGGTAATAAAAAGTCATGCCTGAACCCTCTAGCCTATATAATTTTTTATGAGAGTGGCCAAACTCAGGTTGAAACAAATTATGAGTGAGGAAATCATATTCATTCCAGAGGTAGCAAAGAAGGACGTGATTCAGTCCTAGTTCTGCTAGGACACAACCCTAATGCTTCGAGAATTTTACATTCTGACATGAAGGGTTAAGATGAGCACATTCCCAAAAGCAGGCTGGCTTACACAGCCGTTGGTGGGAGGCCACGGGGGTAGCTACCTACACGTGTTTTGGAATTTTTCCCTCTTCTTGCAGATGCTGCCTTGCGGCCAGCCTGGGGCCAGCCTGCCGAGGCGTGTCTGGAGACAAGCTCAAGCACCGACTGTCAGACTCACAGCATCCTAAGCCCTATCTGCAGGAGCCCACACGCTGTCTAACGTGCTTTCTGCCCAGCATCTGGGACCACGCTGCACGGGGTTTTGTTTCTCAAGTGCACCATTAAGCTAGTTTAGAGATATCCAAAATTATTCGATTCACTGTGCACTCACTGCATAAAAGAAATATGTGCTGAGAAAAGCATACCCTGTGCCTATTGCTTCGCTGCAGAGGACCTTTGTCTGACCTTGGGCTTCAGGCTCTTTAGGTAAAGAAGGAAATCAGCACTGAACAAGCTGTACTACAGATCCATTCATGGAGCCAGAGGTGGAGCAGAAAGCTCTTCACTGTTAGCAGACCCCATAAAGGGAGGAGGACAGTATCTGTGAGCTTCTGCTCCCTTCTGAGGAGCAAACCACTTTAAATGGAACCTTTAAAGGAGGTGGAGAGCTGGCCTGTACCTCCAAAGCCTCCTCCTTCTCATACCAGCACAGACAGGGGTATGGGGTTGGTGGAGGAGCGACCGTATCTCAGTGGATGGAGCAGAAGTCACATTGCCTGTACTCAGCGGGGGCACCAGGGGAGTGTAGACATGCTTTTGGACATGCTGCCTGGAGCAGGGCGGTGCTACATAGCACTGTAAGTGGGTCACAGAGGATGGTGAGCTGATGGGGTCTGGTCCCGGCGTCCCAGCGTCAGCAGTGGTCTTATGTCCTTGGGGAATTCTTTCCACCTTTCAGCTTTCTGGAGTCTCAAAGCATGAGACCCGTGTTCCTGTCTCTGGTGGCATGCCCACCGAGTGAGCCCCAGGCTTAAAATAACCATCTGTTCTGTGTCTCACTTTCCACACCTGCAAAATGGAAATGGTGATTCAATTTGAGATCTACTGCTGCAAATTAATTGGTACAGATGAGGTATTTATTATTACTGTTACTACCATGGCAAGTCCAGTGTCGAAATCTAAATGCACTTCTTCAGGATTTAGTGTACTATGGATACAGAAGGGTTCACAGAAATCAAGTTTAGGTGAAATAGCCGATGACTTGAAGTTAGTGTTATTTAATGTATTACTGTACTCTACCTCATAAAATAGTCCAAGAAAATCCTATTATCTGTCAAACCAATGCAATTAAAAAGACCCAGCCTAAATATAGTTGCTGTTTGACCGCTTGAGATGCTGCTGGCCAGCATTTTAAGGCCCAAACCACCAGGCTCTTGTGAACAGGGGCTGACTACATACCTTGGTTCTCTTTCAAAGCCATTTCAGAAGTGTCACCACAACTCAGTAATTGTACATGTGAACAAGAGTACAATTTTATCTCTACCCTAGGTCTGAGATTTGCTGATCCAGCATTGAACCAAGGGATTTTATATACAGGTCACTGAATTTGATCAACAGCTGGTCTTTAAGGGAAGAGATCAAAACATGCAGAACAGTAATTGAATCCAGATGTTTGTCTAAAAGACATACTTCAGCTCAAGCAGGAATTAATTAAGCAAAGTCTTACAAGCTGTGTTATAAGGAAAACAGATGAAAAGATCACAACGGCCCCTCTGCTTTTTTATTTAAAAAAAAACCCAAACAATTTAAAACAGCTGACTGCATTTTGTCTACAAATAGTTTAGTGAAATAAAACTTGCTTTTGGGTGCCCCAGTTAAAGATTTACTGGTGCAGCCTGCTGGTAGTAAGCTCAGTTTAGGCAGTGTTGGAAAAACACCAAACCTCTACACTGCATTCACCACGCAGCAGCTCCGAACCAAACTGCCGCTGGTCAAAGGCAGCAGAGCCAGGAAGCACGTTGTTTTGGGATCCACAGGACTGCTCGCTCTTGAAGGTGCCCCCCAGAGAGGAGCAAAATTTTTTCCAGAGTAGTTGTCCCCATGCATGTTGTATCCTTAGGGTGTTCACTCTGCCACTGTGCTTCTTTCAACAAGTCTAATACATAAATACATAAAAAGCCTGTATGGGCAAAATGTTACGCAAAGATTTCTACCAGGGGAAAAGGACTGCTTTGGAGCCTTACCCTGCAGTTTTAGATGTGCTTTCGGGGTGCTAGTCTATGAAGTCCCACGTACTGGAAACACAGTCAGTCCAGGTAGTCACAGTCATTTGATGTAAATGTATCATGGCAGGTATAGCCCATATAAGGGATAGAGTGTAGCCCATACATGGGAGGTAGCTGAGGTTTGTAAATTGTATTGAATACTTTTGTCTTTTAATTTTGTTGTTTGGGAAGAGTGAAAAATTATCTAGAATACACACTTTGTAAATGAGACTGAAGTATGATATGGTTTGCATTGTGTGCTGTGGTTTTAAGGAGAATGTTATTCCTATACATGCGAGAGTACTGTTGTGTACATCTGCATTTAATATATTTACCATGTATATTTTTGTCTGTATGTCTCATGAATACAGGCGACCTATATCTTTTCTTAGACAAAGACTGATCATGTTTCTATTTTTTTGATTGCAAATTCTATGTATGAGGTAAAAGGAAGACAGAAACACGAAACCACAGCCAAAGAAGAGAAGAACCTTGACTCCAGCCAAGCTCTACACTCCCTGCAGAGGTCTTAGATTGTTATATTTCTAACAGAAACTAACATGAAGTGAATTTGTCAGCAGATAGAAGGCAACTGCAAATGGAAAAGTCAGCATGGGAGGGGTTCTTCCCATTCATATCAACTGAGAAAGAGCTTCAACTTAACAAATATATTTTAAGGTGTCACAGGAAAATTTGAGTGAAAAACTTGCAGAAGTTTGTCAAAAATTAAACATCCCAAAGTTAACATTCGCTCTTTGTTGATAGTGTACATTTCCTTTTCCCAGTATTTGTATAATTATAATTTAACTCATTCAACCCCTGTTCCTACAGACCAAGATTAAACCCCAAAGAGGGTTTAATCCATGTTAAGAAGTAAATCCACATTTCTCTGCCTCATGTCTGAATTCAGCCCTCTTTGCAGTGAAGCTTCAACCCCAGCACCAAACCAAGATATTCATCTTCAGCCTGAGCCATCAAGTTAGAGGGCAGCAGATATCAAAGAAATTTTGTTCAGCTTCCCCATCAGGTCTGGCACTGATGAGAGACAAGTAGAACCATAGCTGCACACCCTGTTTTCTCTGAACACTTCAAGGCAGAGAAAGAGAGGGGAAGATTGTGGAGTAAACGGATCTGTTTCTTTTCCATTTCTGTTGATCTGATAACATTTGGGATGTTTGGCAAAAGCTTTTTTAACTTGGTGAATATTTCATTTTGTAAGAAGTTGAAGGCAAGAAGCCCCAAGCAGATAACTGCAGTTTTGGAACATCTTTATGCATTCTGCACATTATTGTGGATATAGGTGCTTTCCTGAGCAGCAGTGGCAAAATGCCCAAGTTAACCCTTCAGTCCCTGATGTTGGTTTGAGTTTTCTGCTGTAAGTCTTGCTACATATGCCTGAGGTGTTTGGCGGGGTATGGAGTGAAGCCAAAGGCATTCCTAGTTGCACTTCTTTTTTTCCATAGGAAGATTCATCTCTGGTGCAGCATCTGCTTCTTAGCAAGGCAATGTATTGCTTTCCTGCCAACATGTCATGAAACTTAAAGATATTTTAATCACGGGAATAGCTTTTCTGCTGCAAGTGACTCATCACTTAGTGCTTTAACCAAGAGCCTCAGTTCTGCTAAAACACAATACTCAGTGAAAGCAATCTGATAGATTAAATTATGGACATACTTGATTACAGGGGGTACATTCAAATCGTATTACATTTTATGTACGATTTCAACCAATGGTTATCTTTAGTATAGAATAAAAGCACAAATATAAATTGAATTGTCAAAACTAATTAAAGAAGGGAGGAAAAATGGGAGAAAAAAAATGGTCTCTTCCTATATCCTCTGTTAAGATCAACATGTTCTTCTGACAGGTTTTGACCCCACTGTAACACCATAACCTCACTGCACTATGATACAGCCAGTGGTCTCCTTGAAAAGAACCCCCAAGCTTTTAGGAAGTGCCAAGTGACTTGTCCTTCTCAAACAGAGAGAGGCACCCTGAGATGCTCCTGTCCTTTAGGCCCCCAGATGAGACTCACAGAGATGCCTCTGAATCCTTATGGAGACGGTGGAACAGTTATTGAAGAATCCTTCTCCAGCCGGTGTCCTGCACCCTGGCTGCAGCCCAGGCAGGCTGGCTTTGAGCAGAGGCCAGCACCCTCCACTCCAGAACTGGCTCCCTGGAGCGACAGGTCTCGGTGCAGGCTGATGGCTGGCGGGCTTCTGCTGCAGGACCTGCTTGGCTGGTTCAGCTGCTGGGTCGGTTTGCAGAGGGCGTGTGAGGAGCAAGCCATGCTCTTTAGGGTCAGCTGCCTCCATGCCCACCCAGAACTGCCCAGCACACCTGCAGCAGCTAGGCATCCACATGCAGTGAGTGCATGCTCGACTGCTCAGAGACGTGCAGGGGCGGTGGCAGCAGCTAGCAGAGCATCCAAGTCACGCGTGGTCGGTGCTTGTGGTTTCCCTGTAGACGGGTCACACAGGGGAGTGGTAAGGTTGATGCTACGCCGTGCCAAATCTAAGGCGAGCGGGGATAAACAGGGTCTGGGTTTGGGTTAGATGGGACCTCACCGGCAGGCTTGGGGCAGAAAGAAACGGAAAGGGGTGAGGGAGGGCAGGGGCAAGAGCTGCGAGGGCGGGAGGGGTGCTGCCAGGGGCTGGTAGTGCCTGCCGGGGAGCGCTGGCTGGGGCTGGCAGTGCCGCTGCCGCCGCCGGTGCCCGCGGACCCCGCGGCGGCTGCCGGACTACGAGTCCCAGCGTGCCCGGCCGGGCCGGGGCGGCGGTGCGCAGCCGCCGCGCCGGGCACCCACCTGCCGCCGCCGGGCTCGGGGCGCGGAGGGGCGCGCAGGCGGCGCCGGGCTCGGAGGGGCGCGCAGGCGGCGAGGGCCGGCCCCACGGCGGGGTAAGGCGGCGGGCCGGGGCATCGTCCGCGGGGCCCGGGCGGGCGGCGGCTCCGCGCACTGCGGCGCGGGGCGGGCGGGGCGGTGGCCGGGCAGGAAAGCCGCTAGAAATCGTCCTCGGCGGGGAAAATCCGGCGCGGTTCGCCCGGGCGGCCGCGAACGCCTCAGGCTGCGCGGCGTGCGGAGTGCCTTTCCCCTTTCTGCCTTCTTTTAGGTTTTAGTAGCGCGTTTCACAAGGGAATGCGTACGTATTTATTGCGGTGTGCTCGCATCCTTTATGTCAGGCGTTAAGTGACAAAAATCAGGTGAAGCAAATTAATAAAATGTGGAAAGAAGGTACTTTCGCCAGTGCCGATGAGTTGTCGCGGAGCTCTCGTGCCTTTTGTACGCCAGAAATACAGCAGGGCCGGTGGGGGGTGGCTGCGCTCCGCTGCCGCGGAGCGGGTCAGCGTTGATGCACCAGTGGCAGGCTCGGAGCAGGATGCGGCTTCGGTAAGATGTAGTCACATTTCCAAGCTCTCGATGAGCAAAATGTGTCCTCAGAACCTGCACATCGGCATTAGGTATCACATGTGCTCTGTTTTGTCATCTCCTGGTTACAAAATTAGCAGGAGGGCCTTCTGCCACCTCTGGGGGTTTGCTTTGATGGAAGCTTTGGGGGAATTGCTGTTGCCAGAGTGAAGACCCACAGCTGATCAATGAGAAACATGTAGAGAAACCTGAGACCTATTAACACTGAAACATAAATGAAAACTGGTTAGATTCAGGTGACCACCTGGAGCTTAGGAGCAACATAAACTTAAGAAATAGATTTGTAACATCATTAATGATGAGAGAAATTGAGAAGTGTATCAATATCAAATACCAATTTAAAAATAATTGGAAGAAGTGATAATATTTTTAGATTATGAATGATACACTGTGCAGACCTACGCTTTTGAAAATGTTTAGCAGAGGAAGCCTTCAGTAAGTTACTGCATTGCATACTTGTAGTAAATAGGTGCAGTCCTTCAATTTCTTATCATATAAAAGCTTTTCTCTAACTGATTCTCAGAAATTGTCCTTGAACTTCCTATGTTCTGCCCTCCGCTTCTGGAGATAGGAACATGTAATGGGAAAGAAACACCTGGGGCCAACTGGCCTAATACTGCAGGCATCGCGTCTTCTAATGCCTTGCAAGGGATACAAGTATTAGAAAAATGAACTCAAACTCAGGGATGTATGGAGGTGTCTCACTGAATTATACTAACAATATTACAATCTTTTCTGTGTTATTCTGCACCCATTTGCTATCTAACAGATTGTCTGCCTTTGCTGTGCTGCTGTATGCTGTGCAGCTGTTAACTGGCTTCCACAATATACACGTATTTAAATTTTTACCATGATGTAAAAAATGAAGACAGTTATGTGAATCATTTTAATGAGTTTTTCAACCTAAATTCCATATGTATCTTTTCTCCCATTCATCTAGCTTGGTTGGATTTGTCTGAACTTAGCCAGCAGCCTCTCTCATCCTGACAATCTAAATAATTTTGTTCAAAATGGTGCACTTTGCTCCCTCATTGCATAACTTTTCTTCCTTACCCAAATTATTATTATTTCCAGTATTTTACAGCTTCTGGCAAGCAATGTTTTTGCATTTCTGCTGTTATTAATCTGCTCTAGGGTTTTTTGTAGCATTCCGAAGTTATTGAATCTCTTAGTTTGATGTTTTCCTGTGACTGAGTATCCTTTTGACTGAGGCAGTGGGAGCTATGCAGGGTTTTGCATTGAGAAGTGCCAGGTAGCATCCTGTAGCCATGTGTATTTGCACATGCTAGGTTAACACCAGGGTGAATGCACATGTTCTGTTTGCTGACCATAGCACACAAGTGTAGCAGTGACTTCTGTTTAACAGTGGAGTTTGGTCATCATTATTTGGTGCCATAGAAAACTGTGAGCTTATTTTTAAAATCCTTCTTTATTAGGATTATTTCAAAGCACAGCTGGGTCTGAAGGTCCAGCTGCTGTTCTAAAGTAGGGAAATCTCAGAACAGGACCTCTCTGACCTCTGACATTAATTCAGCAGTGACAAAAAGGTAGCCCGCTGTTTGCTATTTGTTGGCAGCACCAATGGAATGATGCTTTCTTAATATTACTCAGTGTCCTTTTTTCCTATTGATGTTTCCAACATGTGGAAAACAAACACCAGTGTTGTCTTTTCCAGGGCTGGTCTGATCTATTTTGGTGTAAAAATGATCGTTTCCAGGTACAATTCATCCTCCTATTTATTTATTGTTTCAGCTATCAGAATGCGCACATCACAGATGGTTTCTGCTGGTTTAGAGCTAAAATACAAAAAATGCAAGTAGTTACTATGTCTCCATACACTGTAAGGGGAAAAATCAGCTTAGGAAAGATGCAAGAAGAGGTTTTTTTAGAAGTTACCTAACAAATGATCATAGTTCTGTGATCAGTAGTATAAGCTCTTAGCCCAACCTTTGGTTCTATCTCTGCTGTGTTTTCACCTAGCGTAGGTAATTCATTTAAAAGATCCACTTAAATGAATAAGACTGTCCAGGGAGGAAGAAACTTATAGCCAAAGGAAAAGCTGTCCAATACTTGATATTTGGAAGACAGTTCAATTCTTCATCTTGCTGCAGGTTTTCCATTTGACCCGGAACAAGGCATTTCTTTCCACTGATGGGACAGTGAAATGGAGAGGCTCTTGTGTGGCTGATGGTGTTTAAGGCACCAGAGTAGTTGTTTCCATGGAAACATTATCAATCAATGAGGATACCAGATCCTGGCCTTTGGCTTCCTGAGAATGCCTTTTTACAAAGCTGTGGGTAATTCATACCCCAGTGTATTCTTTGCTTTGCTTTCGTGGTAGGTGTGCTGATGACAAGAACTACAATTCCTTACACAACACAAAATTCGTGAGACTTAACTGGATGCAGACACCATCTTCTAAACCTCACGCCCATTCCTGTAATGTGCATGATCCAGGCACTGATTCATTCCTGTTCATCTGGGGACCACAGAGCATGGGCTGCTGTATCACAAGACTGGGACTATGTACGCTCTGGGGTGGTGCTTACCAGGGGAGGTACAACCTCTTGTTCCAAGGTAAATCAGCACCTGCCTATGGCAGAATCAAACCTGCTGAGTCTCTTCATTATTGAAAGAAGTTAAAATATCATTGGTACCCCATAGAAAATGACAAGGCTGTTTTCTTCCAGTTGCTATCAAATGGACACTTTTACTGTTACACTGTGACTTATGACACGTATCAGCATCATTACTGATAGTCTCAGTCAGTTGTGATATTAAGTCTCATCCCAGCGACTGTCAGTCAACCACCACTTGGCCAGCTCAGCAGCAGAGTGTTTCTGAAGCTTACACATGATGAATTGTGGGTGGAGCCGCCATTTCATAGTCCATTTTGTCTGTATAAAAAGACTCTGCTCTCCAGGATTTTCAGGCTAGCACTTCACACTGACCTTGTTTTAGACAGGAACTATGTTATGGTTTTATTTTAGAAAGGCTAATTAACCTTGCATGGATTTTTGAATAATCAGTTAAGTTCTAAAGATGGAAGAAACCTACTTTCCAGTTCCACAAAGTTACCAGTTGCAATGAGCAGAAATAGAAGGTGGTTTCTTTGTTATTTTATAACTAAAACTTTACCCCTCTAAAAGCAAGGTGGAGTCTGTCCTTGCAGGAGACATGACAGACAGACAAGTGTCTCTAGTTTTTTCCATTTCCTATACTTGACACATCACTGGAGTGTCAGAGCACCATATGCAATCTCACTAATATCTGTAATGCTTCCTCTTCCCCTAGGTAGGAACTAAGTGATTTAAAGATTGCTTTTTCTTGGTAAGACTGGCTTAAATCCTCATATAGTCATTGTATAATTAGTCATAATTTTTGTATGGAAACAATTCTAGCGCTTATGATCTAAAAATATGATGATACCCAGAAACAGGTTATAAATTCACCAAGCATTGAAAAGAAAACTACTTCCTTCCCAGGACTGACTTATTATTTGTAACCATTTTGAATGGTTATGAATAATACCATTAATGTTATTTTAGAAACAATCAGAAATTACTATTATGTAACTTTGTTCTGCATCAGTGGGAGAAGCATTAATGTTTCATCTTTCTTTAATCGCCAGTGAAAAACTTTTCATGTTATCTGAATTAAAGGGATACATCCCTTTATATCTTCTATAAATAGTGGTACATTCATATGGATAATTTTGCAATATACATGATGGTTATTTTCTTATAAAGGGCATGATTGAACTCCCATTAAATTGGATTGATGTCTCATATTTTATTTGCATAGGAGTTGTCAATACCTCCGTAAAGAAGCTAACTGTAATGTAAACTACAGAGTGGCATAAGCATTACCAAGGTTCAAAAAGGCTCACCTAATTGTGGTGTTTCTGATCACGGAATGATTATCCTAAAGGTTCAGGCCTAGTCTAATATTAGGACAACACAATTGTTAGTTATTTACCAGTCTCTGTAGGGGACTAAATGAGTTGCTGGGAACAAACATTAAATAATCCTACATCAGTCCTGGGGAAAAACAGCATTTTTAAATTTGTAGGGATTCTTTGCTTCAGCATGATGAAAGATGGCAAACTGGGCTGGGAATGGAAGAGGTTTGGCCACATCATTACTCGCCCAGAGCCAGCCCTGAGCTCAGTGCCATGTGCAGCTGAGAGCGCTCCCCACCAGCCCTGAGACACCATCTCGATGGACCCAGTTCTACAAAACCTTAAACAGGTCTTTTGCTTTGATCCACCAAGTGATCATGCTGTGTCCTGGATGGAAAGGGTTAGAAAATCCAGTGCTCCTTATGTCATGAGTTCTTCAGAAGTTATTTTGGGGAAACAGGCAGAAAAGTTGGGGGATTCTGGAAGACCAAATCCTTTTCCACAGACCTCTTCCATTTTCTACCTATATGAGTTTCTTTCATGTGCCTACTGTCCCTACCTAAATAAGGACCTGTAGCTAATACTATTTTCATCATACACACAAAAAAATGAGTTTTATAATGCTTCACTGTATGTTCTTATCATAATTTAGTGCTGTGTTGGCCCTAATGCATCCTTTTCTGAGATTTCTGAACCTTCTAGTTCAAAACCAAGAAGAAATTTTGTACCACAAAACATAATCTCTGAGTTTTTATCTTCCATATGTTCATGGTTAGAAAGTACGTATTAGTCTTGCTTTTAAAGTATAAAAATAAAAAAGGAACTTTATTTATATGTCAAATAATGGAGTATTTCTCGAAATTGTTTTTTTTTAAGTTTGAACTTTCAACAACCCAGCCTTATTTTTCATAGCAGTTCATGGACAGCAGAGAGGTCCTCTATCGTATATATCGTTGGGATATATACATTGGGAGTATATCGTTGGGAGCACTCCATTGCCTGAACAGTGTGGGATGATCACCCTCCTTCTACTGAGCATCTGCTTGTGTTGCACAAACACTGCTCTTAATCATAATGGTCCCAATCCTATTTATTTGGTCCAGTATCAATTTAACTTGGGATTTATTCCACCTGTTTCTTATTTTCATGTTTAGCTACTTGATAGTATTTAAAGAAAGGGAAGACTTTTTCCACATTTACAAATCAGTTTCACAGCTATTTTTTAAAGCAGAAATATCCACCGCTGAATATGGAGGTAGTTTAAAATAGATTGTGCATCAGGATCTCCTTTCTAAACAATTTCTCAATTCTGATTATAAAAAAAGATTTTTTTTCTATAAAAATGCAGGCTCTGTTGGAGACGCCCACTCGGCACATCTCTTTACATAAGAAATTTACATTGCCATGCAGCTTCATTCTTAGCTTGTACACACTATCAAAAGCTAGAAGTTCAAATCATCAGTATCACAGTATTCTCATCTCTACAGGACCTCAGAGGCATTATATTTTTCTGGGTGTATAGCCTGTGTGTTAGACAGCATGAGTGACCTGATGTGCCTTTGTAGCTGCTGGTCCATAGAAGGTCCTACAGTTCAGCTTGTTCCAACACTCCTCAATGGATCCAAGCCAATGCAAGTGGGACCTCTCTGACCTCTGACATTAATTCAGCAGAGACTGGTTCCATCTCGGAACGAAGTATCTGTATTAGCAGTAGAAAATTACAACAGTATTATGGTATCAGGAGAAAGTACAGCCTAGCTACTCTAGAAAACCCTTTCAGTAGTGTATAAGGATTATAACCAAAAAAAACTTACGGAACACAGCAAAGTATAGAGGAGGTATAGCACAGCAAGTGTTGACTACAGAAAGCAATAATGATTTTATGCAGGCTGACTAATGACACCCCTTTTTTGTCTTTGAAAGCATATTTTGAATCTTGATGTTGACAGGCATGGGTGAAAAAGCTGCCCCAAATAAAACAGAAGTATGCATTTCTTTCTTTAGATGTAATCAAAGATAAAAATATGGCAATGGAATCTTTGAAGCTTACTGTGAAACATCTGTGCTCCACAAAGATTTAAAAGTAGCACATGGTTAGCAGAAATGCTACTTTTTGTAGTTCTGCACTATCCTGAATCTGCATAGATTTTACCTTTGGGTAACTGTTTAACTGTGGGTATTTGAGGCCATGGTAAATTGTGGTGCTCCGTATGGAGACTAAATGGAAAAAAAAAACCAAATGGGGTTTGTGCTCCTCTGTTCCTTACTCTCCTTATTTGCTCTTCCCAGTAAGTTTGAAGGGAAACTCCGTAGTCTTACCCATGGTCCCTCATTCTGCTTCCCTCAGTGTCCCTAATGCAGGGTAACGTTCAAGAGCGTATCACCTCTGCAATTAGATTGAATATCTCCTCTCTGCTGTGTGACACCTGATTTGTGTTTGTATGCTCAGAATAACAGTGGCTAGGAGCTGTTGGTTAGTTATGATTGCTTTTTTAGCTGGTTAAAGTTTGGAGTATGTCTGTTTCATACAGTAATCTAAGGAAGGAAATCCAGTGGATGTCATCTGTAAGAAGTGAACAGCGTGCGCACCCTCAGACTAAGTCCCACCACCGTGAGAAGCAGCACAGACAGCATATGGCCCTGTTTACATACACAAAATTAACAGTATGAAATCCAGTTAGAAAGGCGGAGATCGTAATCATCACATTAGACCACAAGTTCCAGAGTATGTAACTCAAGACTTCAGCATTTCTTTCCCTTGGTTTAAGCTAATGTGTTTGTAGTGAAAGGTCAACAGGGAGCATAAAGCCAGGACATGAACGACAGGCATTTCATCAGAGCTTTTACTAGCCTGTACAGCAGGGTGCAAGCTCCAGAAAAGCTTTACTACTTGCAGGGATTGTGGATAAGGAAATTCCCTAAGCAGTCTCATTTGCTTTTGTGTAGCCACAGAAGAGTAGGATTCAGTTGTGAAAGGGAAAATATCAAGGGAATTTCTGTTGCAAATGTATGCGTGCAAGAAAAGCATGATTTCAAGCTCTTCCATGCACCACTAATCTAACAAGGGTTATCCAACATAGCGCTTCATGCCAGACTGATGCATGTTTAATATCTGGGTTTATATTTCTCTGTGGGTATCCTTGCTGCACATGGCCAAATATCTTATCTTCCTAATAATTAAAAGGAAAGAGTTCCAATATTGAAAACTGTCACATGTTGAAAAGTGTGTCCTGGCCTGTCTTCCCTTTATGGCTAAGCACTTAAGTAATTCACAAAGCAATCAAAAATGGCTGGTACACACACATCCGACTCTGTGGTAATTACTCATTTGCACCTGGATTCAGGTTTGCAAACCTTTTCACAAAAGTCATTACATACACGGTCCTGCTGATACCAGTAAAACAACCCTTGGCTGTGTTCCCTGATGGGAGTCGTGCAACGCCGTACAACCAAGGGAGAGGTGCCGCCACCAGGCATCCTGCACAACAGAAATGCTGAACCTCAGCAAGGTAAACTGTTATGTACTCTTACTAGTTACTTTTCCAGCAATATCTAATTAATCTAACCTTGAGATTACATTTCTGCCTTTTCCAGGGATGCGATTAAACTCTAATCAAATAACCATTTAAAGTGTTAAATAGAGTTTTAAAAAGGTCTAATCCCCTCAAAGAAATTTTTCAGCACAGTTAATGACGGCTAGTTGAAATGTTAATGTTTAATGAGTTTATCCAAAGAAACTTAGAGAAGGCGCCTGATGCCTTAGTTCAGAAATGTTGTACTGCAGCTGAATTTGTTTTTACAGTTTAAACAAATATCACACTCAAATAAAATGTTTTCATTATTTAACAAGTAGTTTTGGTAACAAATTGTATCAATTAAACATATGTAGAACGACTGTTCTCTTTAAGCACCAAGTACACAAAAATATTCGCTCATTTGGACTTTTTTTTGCCAAAATGTGTTTCACACTCATCACGTGTGATGGAATTTTGATAATGTAAGAATTTTTCACAACTGCTGTAACTTTGTGAAACATCAGATGCTGACTAACTTCCTAAAAGAAATTCAGAATTTAAAGAATGGTTGAATTCTACCATGACATTTGGAATGGATTGACAACGATGTCATGCTATGAAAAAAGGGATAATAAACAGAGCAGTAATGAAGACAAAAATGGGAGTGTATAGGAGAAATAATGCTTTTGCTTGGAATAGGACGTTTAATAAGTGTTTCAAGTCAAGGCTTATTATGCCTTGCAGTATTCATAGAATTCCGTATTTTTCAAATTTGTAATTCTACTCACCATTCTCTTCCCAGCAAATCAGGTTGCTGATTTATAGTCTTTTCTATAAATAGAAAAATTAGATATGTTTTAATATTTAGTATTTGAATAGTGAAACTTAAGTAAATGCAATATTTTCATTTGGATTTTGAATAAAATAAAAATAAAGATCAGGCTTCCAGCTCATATGAAGAATGACAGAACTCGCATGGATTTTGTTAACTTATGACAACTAAGGACCTGGCCAAAGGAAATCAGAGTTCTGGTTGGTAGATAAGCCAGATATAAGTGCCAGTTGGTTGGTTTCCGTATCGACCATAACTTTGAAATTTGTGAATGCAGAAACTCAGCTGTAAAGCTGCACAGCTAGCTGTGTAATTCAGAGAGCTCTGGTGCTGGGATGGGAAACTGAGCAGACTTGGGAGGGTCTGGAGCACAATTAAAGTCCCCAGCTAATGCTATTTCTGATCATATATTAATTCTCTTTGACTCCATCCATTTACATGCAGATTCTGGCTCTAGAATTGGTTCTGGACAGGGAAAAAAAGAGTGAGTAAAGACAGAGAGTCCTTCGTGGTATGACAAATTAGATGACAATGACTACTGGGGCCATGCAAATAACACTTTCTTGTTACTGGTCAGTTGGGATCATCTAACAAGGAACCACATTCAAATTTTATGACCTAAAGAATTTGTGAAATATTAAGACCGTATTT
Source organism: Phaethon aethereus (assembly GCF_964289735.1). NCBI lineage: Eukaryota > Metazoa > Chordata > Aves > Phaethontiformes > Phaethontidae > Phaethon > Phaethon aethereus. The sequence continues at coordinate 13,548,021 of NC_138588.1, read as the reverse complement.
TTTTCATGACCGTGTTTTGAATGCCTACTGGTGTCCCATGCAGCAGGCTAATTTACAGATGATCTTTTGAGCTATGAGTAGCATGTTCCCACTGCAAGAATTATTTTGATAAGTGCTACCATTTGTAGACAAAAATTTTGAAATAAGACTACCAACCAGCATACTTTAAAGCTGCTGAGGTAACCACAACGTACCAAAAAGCCAGCCAAGATGATGTGGGTAAGCTTTCAGCCATCAGCAAAGCTGGGATAAGATAGAATACCTCAAGGCATAACATTTTGTTTCTTGTTTGTCAGCACTGAACTGTTTTCTGTGACTGTGCCACTTTCTTCTGCCTTTATCCAAAAGAACAAGCAGATACTGCTGTTTCTAAGCAAATTAAATAAAACAGATTTGCCTCTATGGAAAAGGATAAGTTCCCAATGTTTTTTCTCATCTATGCCTCAAAGCTTCTCTTTGCCACTGCACCCATGAGGTTCCCAAGCGTACTGTACCCTTCCTTGCTATTCCTCGGCTACTGCTGCACAGGCAGCCCCAGTGCTTCCCACACCCCCTCCACTGAACCAGGACATCTTGCTGCTTTGTTTTCATTAATAAAGTGTAAATGTGACTCTCAGCATGCGGGCTCTTTAGGACTGTATTAGCTAAATGGAGATACTCATAATGCTTTATTGTTAACAGTGAGTGAAGCCGCAAGAAGCTCAGTACTCCTGGATGGTTGAAATCTTGAAGAGCAGCGTCGGTCGAGCAGTGCAGCAGAAGCCATGTCTCTGCCCTTCCGAAAAGAGCTGGAGAAATATAAGAATATCAATGAAGATGAAATACTCAGCAAACTCTCAGAAGATGAACTGAAACAGCTAGAGCACGTTCTTGATGACCTTGATCCTGAGGTTAGTAATGGGGACTGGGGAGATCATAGTTCAAAAGCTGCCTATTATAAATGCCATGTACTGCCGCATTTTATATTTGTATTCTGTTGCAGTAGAGGCAGTGTACCCTAAAGGATGAGCAGCTCAGCTAGGGACATTTTGGGTTTATTCCTGCTGTGGTGTGCTACTTGCTTTTGTACAAGTGTGTCCTTTCTCTATCCTTTGTCTATTTAGACACAAGCTTGTCTGCAATCTAAATCTTTAATCATGTTTGTACACTGCAGCACGATGAGAAGCTTTTTATGGCTGCTATTTCTGAGCACAGCAGTAAACAAACAAACAAACGTGTGCTTGTGAAGATCAGATCTTTTGAACTTCTGAAATCTGTTGACTATGTCATTCAGCACATATTTTAGCTGAAGAGAATATGTTTAGGCATGTTATGAAAAATAAGAGCTACACAACTGTCAGTTTCTAGAGAGCGAGGATAATTTGGGTATTTGAAGACACTCTCACAAAGAATTTAAAGATCGCTGTCCTAGGAACCACTTGGTCCTACAATGACGAGGTTACAGTCACAAGCATGCTGGTTGGGAATTCTGACTGTACCTATCCCAAAAGCTTCTAAACTGATGGAGGAGTTTGAAACTGGCAGGTAAACTGGCAGATAAAATTCATTCACTCTGGAGAAAAAACAAATTTGAAAAAATGCAATGAATTAAAGCTCCTAGATTTATAGCACAAATATATCTGGAAATTAAGGGTGGGCTTTACTGTTCTCTCCCTCCATGCTGCCACTTCGCTCACTACTACCACTTCTACAGTGCATTTTTCTGGTATTTTCAAGTATCTGGCGTCTCAAATGGAGACACAGAACATTCAAGGAAAAAAAAAGGCCACAGTGCATTTGTAGTCAGGCTACATACGTGCAGTAAATTTGTAGCACTCTGGGCACGTTTGTGCATGCACAGATAAAATGTCTAGTGACTTGAGTTCAGTGGATGTGCTCAGGATTCACTGGGTATTTGCCACGGATCAGACTTACCGTGCGTGTTTTGGCCAACGATGAAGTGTTTCTGCAGTACTCTGGGGCATCTTCAACATGTTGGCTTTACTGCACATGAACTGGAAAGTCCATGTACCTGTATTCCTTTCTGGGATTTGCTGGACTGAAATGTGAGAGCCTTATGCATCTTCTTACATTATGGGATGCAGATGCAATCGCATGGTCACACAGCTACATGTTTAAAGTGGAGCTTCATCTGCTTTCTTCCTGCATGCTCTAAATAGCTGAAGTCCACATAATTCACCAATTACTTTCTGCGCATGCCATTCATTTCTGAAGTCCAAGAGACATCTTCTTCAGAATGAAAGGAATTTTTGAAAAAATAAAGAAGTGAGAGAGTAAAATGGGGAGGAAAAAGAGTAAATGAAGAGAAGAAAATGCATAGAAAACTTATCCTGGCCTATTTACCTGGACTAAAAACTCCGTGGTTACAATATGCGTAACTCAAAGGGCTCTGATCTTGCTCAGTTCTTTGGTGCTGTGATTGTAAATATGGTTAATAAAAATATTAATAGGTGGTACAATCAAGAAGCCTGGAAGATATACTGGTTTTAATGGCTACATTTAGGTAATGCATGTTATTGCTGTCACCGAAGAGCATTATGTGAAGTAACACGCAAAGAATGGTTTCACTAAAAAAACAACATTATTGAAATGAAATTTGGAATGGTATATGAAACGCCTGCATCTCCATTATGTGCCTTCCCTCTTTGACAGAACGCCTTACTTCCAGCGGGATTTCGGCAAAAGGACCAGACCACTAAACCTGCCACGGGCCCTTTCAACAGAGAACGCCTGCTCTCGTACTTGGAGAAGCAAGCACTTGAGCACAAAGACAGAGAAGACTTTGTACCATTTACAGGGGAAAAGAAAGGTACCATCCGTCTCCGTGTCGGTGTTCAGTAATGGACTGCCTGAGCACAGGCATCCACCGTGCCTGGCCTTGTTGTGGAATAGGCTGGGACAAAAGAGGTAGAGGCTGTTACTGTGCAGGGTGAAGCTCAGGACTCAGATCTAGAGCTGTCGTAGCAGGAGATGAAGTGGTGGTTTTATCTGCAGTGTAGTGGTCTGCCTTGCTACTCTGGAGTTAAAATGGCAGGTTTTGTCAGGCCTGTTGGTGGGTATGGGAGCACAGGAACACAGTCCAGCAAAGGGCTCCATCGGCAGCTCCCAGATCAGCAAGTGCCTCTATCTGCAGTCAAGGATGGGCAAGAGTAGTGGCCTTGCTGACCCCACTGGGACTGCTCCCACGTTAAGCGATAGGCCCATGCAAGGGCACTGTACGGAGGGAGGTGTTCAGGAGGACACATATTAAATGCCTGTCTAAGTAAGTATTGCCTACAGTTGCTGTAAGTAACAGCTTGGGGAATACACTTACAAAAAATAAGTATTTTTCCAGTTGTTTACTAGCACATCTGGCAATGCTATTCATGCAGACAGTTTCTCTGCTTCCCCTTGTCCTACAGCTACACGAAAAAAGGGAAAAACAGGAAAACCTAATTCTAATCATTCAAACATCAGTAGGATAACCTTAGGGCAGGAACAGTTGTATTTTTAAGCAAACGGTGTTGCTTTAGCACAATTATTTCCTTTTCCTCATGTATATACAGTGGATAAAAATGTCTGCCTCAGGCCACCCCTTCATTCAAGAAGGAACTTGCTACATCTGGGTCCATTCCTGGCCATCTAATGAATTTGCCATTATTTCAATGGGACCTGCTTAAGGGAAAGCAGATATTTCAAGAAAGTCAAAGGCAACATTTTTTTACTTTATGTATCATTGTCAAAGATATAAAATGTTATTTGCAGGCCAAGAGTTGTTACTGTCATTACATTGTGTTCTTAGTCTTTGAAACAATGGTTTTAGACAAATGAAGAATTTTTCAGCTAGACCTGATGTGTGATTTTATCATGCAGCATATTCTCTAACCTACATTTTCCTCCATCATAACTTGCACTTACTGCTATTCACAGGGTGATCCTGCCAGTAGCAGGAGTGATCAAGCTCACCTGTACGGAAAGGAAAACGGTTTACTGTAGTGTGAATTTATTACCAATTTTTACCCTTTTCCAGTCTCGCATATACCACTTGTATTAGTGCAGTACAAGTTACTGCTTGCAGGTGTCTGCATATTTATACTAACATCTTCAGTCAGGTCTCACCTTACTGATATTTACTGACTTAGAGCTAAGACTTTGCATTTTGCACTGTAGTCATGACTCAGATCTCCAAACATGCCTGAAACACAAGTACACAAAAAACCAGTGGTGCGTGGAATTGCATATACCCATAGGACTGGCACTCGATCTGTACAAAACTGAGCCCTGTATTGTCCCTGACAGTGTTATTGTAGGCACCGGCCTGTTTATTCTATTTCAGTTTTCTTTTGATGAGGCTAAAGCAGTATTATTCCTACGTTTGCTTCCAGATGCCCTTAAAGTGCTTATTAGTGTTACTTAGTGATTCCTGGTGTCTCTGATGTGGAAATACCACTGCTTTACAAACACAAATAACCACACGTCACTTTACCCTCATCACAGAGTGAATTCAGCCGTGCTAGCATTTAAAGCTATTCTTATTTTGTTTTTTCATTCATTGTGATCATTTACTGCAAAATTATAATTTTAAGAATTATCACAATTACAAGGTTATGACAGCATTTTAGTCCAAGGGTATTATTCCCTTAATTTCTCCTGACAAAATCCTCAGTATTGGCTTTAGCAGATTAAGTCAAATGAAAACCACCACATATTCTGTGATTTGTGCAGTCATTTTACAATTCCAATCTAAACGCAAGGAATTCTACTAAATTTTCTTTGAATTGAAAGGCCAAATGCCATGAAAATACCCTTGTTCCTTTGTTAATATTAGAAATCGCTGAATTAACCTGAGATGTGTACACCTGATTAGGTCCAATACCTTGGCAGTTGAGAACTGGATGAACAGCACAGTGTCATTTTTGTGCTGCTTTAAGGGAACTGGCTCTGAGTTCTTTGGCTGTTTATTTTGAGCTTGATCCCGTATTGGTACTTGAGTTTCGCTTCTGCTGCCCCCAGCTTGCTTGGCAGGAGGGGTCCTATGGAAAGACCACCAGACTTAAAACACTGGGCTTCGCTGCCTCCTTTTCTTGTTCTCCTTCCTCCTTGCTCCGCACTGCAAAGACTTCATGCCGAATCTGAGCCTTATAAAACATATGATTGAGCTCTCCATCTGCTAAATGTACTGAAATCTTCCTATGAATCGTATGATAATTCTGCCAGTTAGGTGAATTTGGCGAAACATGATGAATGTCATATAAAGGCCATGTGTGGCTAGCTCTGGATCTTAGAATCCATGCTTTTAACTGCAGCGTTACTGGTTTTGACAAGCTCGATTGAAGAGACAATAACAGAATGTCTGTATTAAAATATTAGTGACATGATTTTCATTTGTACTAAGATATTTTCTGTGCAAGGAAATAAAGCAATCCGGCAAAGACGTTTCCAAGATACATGCTAGATTTAAAGTCACTTTAATTAGAGAATAATTAGTATTCTTCCAAGCTCAGTAATTAGCTCAGGATAAATAATTTACATTTCTAAAATGTATCCTCAAAAGAAACTAAAGAACAATATCTCTTGAGGAAGAGCTTATTCCTCACCTTCTGCATGTTGACGGTCTCTAAGGTGTAATTACAGATCGGTAAATATTTACATGATTACATTATATTATATAGAAGCCTGTTAAATTATTTCTTTACATTAAAGCAGCACTATAATGTAGCCATACTGTAAATAGTCCCTAATTAATTTTACACTAATTCTGCTAGTTAAAAATTAAGTTCTGGGGCAGCTCCAAAATGCATCCAGTTGTGTATAATTAGAAATGGGAGGTGTTGATGTCAGTGTACCATTTGGCACTATTTACCACCTGGGACCATTTGTGTGTCAGTAGGATTAGAATACATCAAGTGTTGGTTAAGCTTTTGTCACTGTTTTGTACTTTGATATTTTTCTGCCACTTGGGAAAGTATTTATTTTTTTCAAATTTAGGAAGTGGGGTGCTTCTACCAAATGTTAAGTGACATTTCTACCAGTTCTTATGGTTATTATGCAAAGCTGATACTGTCTTGAAAATTCAGTGATGAGCTGAAAAGAAGGTGGCATTTAAAATATCCTCCTTCCAGAATAGTGTGTGATACATCACTATTGTTTATCTAGTGTCTTTACCTCTCTTTTTTTGTGTTAATATTTTATTGGAGAGTTCTTGATGGAAAAGCAATACCAAACAGCTGCTGAAGGACAAAATTCAGTTGCCTACATTGGTCTCCATATGCTGAACACAACCATCAGGTTTTGATTGTGCTACAAAACAAGCCAAAACAAATTCCAGAGCTGACAGGGATATTCAGAGTGGTTAAAACACAGGAAGTGTTAAATATGAGCTCAAGGTCGGGGACTGGTTGTGCAGGGAATTGCCTTGTCTTTGATTGTAGTTGTGGTTTTGAGAGGCTGGAAACGTTTGGCAAAAACAATCAAACGTATGGCATGCATTAGGGTTTTGGCCCTCTGCCGTATTTCAGCTTGTTAACACACGATGTTAATTGCTGTACAAAAAGAAGGTTTTAAGCCTGTATGGGATAGCTCTCAAATTTCAACGAAAACCCAAGTTTTGCACTGAACCAGGGCCAGAGCGGCTGCAGCCTGACAGGCGCACACCCAAACTGACCATCAAGCAGTTTTTTCAGACCGCTTTACCCCACATTCTCCCTAACACAAGTCGGGGTGGGTACTTGGTTTGAATGTCCGCATGGCGAGTGTTTGCTCCCGTTGTGGTCTGCAAATGATCTGGTGGCTTTCAGGAACTGTTGTGCAACACAGCTGTTAATCAGCCATTCCCACAAACAGCGGCTCCTTATTAATGAGCAATGGAGGTATAGGGAGTTAGGACTGATAATTGTAGCCATAGTGATTGGCAGTTTGTAAGTGTTTATTTTATGTATTTTTGGATTAGTTCCTACTTGGGATAGATATTCTAGAAGTCCTTATGTAGAACCTGATGAGCTACAGAAGTTACTTAGACTGACCCACTGCATTTAACACATATGGCTGGAACAGCCAGTTATCACACTTAGATCACTGTGAAGCCTTTTCTGTATCATTTTCAAGTTCATGAAGGGTCCAGGAATAGAAGGAAAAAGGGGAGAAAGGAAGGGACAGTGCAGGCACAAAATATTAAAGAGCAATGTCAGTGCTGCATGTTTTCTCTTACTGAACGTGGTATGTACATCTGATCTCAGTTAAGATCTGAGCACTACTGTAACAAAAACAAAAGCTATTAACAACATTTCTGTTTCTGCTCTGTTGCAGTGGTTCTCTTAAAAACATGATACTAGTGAAATGTCATTGAAAAAAGTTCTGTTATTGTGAAATATCATTAGATACGAAGAGTTGGCCATGCCATTTTTAATTGCTATACGGATTGCTGTTTCGACCCTTCACCACTATCCCTGTTTTTTACAAGGTCTTCTGCTCCTTGCCAAACCATTTCATTTTGGATCCAATCCAGTTCTCATCAAAGTAATGGAAAAACTCCAGTGGATTGGGCTATTATTATTTGTGGCTAGAAAGGGAAGGGCAGCACGCCTGTATGTGATTAAAGCTATCATTTTTAGCCAACTGATAAAAGAGGAAAGGAAGAAAATAAGGATGATTAAACCAGAGAACTTTTGGCCAAACCCGTTTTCAGTTGCTGTGGCAGAGACCATCTGTCTTGCGTGTTGTGCTGTGCCGCACAGGGTATCAATATGCAGCTCTAGTAATAACGACAGTCATTTTCAGAAGGTCAAAGTATTAGAGTAGATGCTAATGAGTTCCAATTCCAGTTTCTCTAACAGACTCTATATAAAAAAGTTAGGGTTTAGTTTAGAGACATGGTATCTATCTTGGATTGACAAAGGCAGTCTTTTCACCCCCAATGCTGTAATGTTTTTTTTAAATTTTTGCCACCTTCTTCCTGTTCTTCAAGCCTTAAATTTAGAACCAATGTTTGTCTCAAAGCATTGAAAGTGCTGCAGCTGCTGACAGTAATGCCTCTAGCCAGTGCCTTTCACTGCTTGCTTTTGTAAGACCCTGTTTTAGTTGCTCATGACTTTGCCAAACTCACACAGTTCACACTGAAATTTCCCATGCTGAGAGTCTGCCTTGGGCTGAATTTTTGGAAAGTGTCAGCAAAAAGGACTCAGCTGTTTCCAAGAACAAGATTAGGAGAAAACACATTTTGTTAACCATCTAAAGTAAATTTTTCCAGCTGTTTTTTTATGAGCTGCAGTGCCTCCATGCTTTGAAGAGGGGACTTGAAATGCCCTTTGCAATCCCCAGGGAAATACACTTGAATCTGAGATCTTCAAAGTATTGTACTTTCTTGTACATTCAGTTGGTTATAGTGTTCTCCAAATATTCCCCCTGCAGTTGAGTATTAGTCATGTCCACAGAGCTTCTGCCTGCATGTGCAGACAGCACATGTCACAGCACAGCAGCACCCAGAGAGACCTGGCGTGGCCGGCTGGAGGGTGCATGGGCTGCGTGGGATGCTCTTTGAAATTGCTCATCTGAGAGGCCACTGTCACACCAGAACCAAGGGCACAGAGACTCTCCTGCTCTGACGGTGCTACCCTCACTTTGCAAGGGCACCGTAAAAGAGAACAAAAAAAGAGTAAACAGCCGGCAGAGAAGCTAGTGCAGAGAGGTGGAGAGATTGGTTTTCGAGGACCTGTACAAATATGTTCAGGATGAAGGACTAGATGTGGCAGTCCTGGGGAAAGGAGCTGTAGAAGAGAGCAGTGGTAAGGAAGAGAGGGTGGAAGGAAAGGAGGTGGTGGGAAGGGTCAAGCTTCAAAGGTGAACAGGACAAGGAGACACAGGGGATGCAGAAGGCATGGGAGGCAATGAGGAGAGGAACAGAGGAGAAGGACATGCAGGGATGGGAGAAAAGAAACCAGAGAGGAACATAACTAGTGTGGCATCTAGCTTTGCCTAAGTTTCCAGGTTCTTTGGTGTCCCTGAGAACCTGAAGCCCAGCGGCACAGCTCAACTCTCTTCCTCCTCTGCTGCCATGCCACATCAGACATAAGAGCTTCCTGCTACTGTTGGTGACCAGGTTAATCCAGGTGGTAATCCAGAGGATGGCTACAGGGATCCTGACCATTGTGATAAGCCATGTGAGGGTCTGATGAAATTCTGGGCTTCCTTCTGTTTTAAAGATTATAGGTTGGCTTTTATTTTTTTTTATTTGAGAAAGTATACTTTTCAGAAAAATTCTTTAAAGGGTATCACTAAGGTGGCAGAATCACAGCACGCTGATCAGAGATGCTGCTGCAGTTTAACTTTGCTCTTTGTGTAGATGCATAATAGATTTAATAACTTTGGAAAGCTTAACTTTGGCACCTTCCTATGCCATTATCATAATTTTTAAGGAATAAAATGTGCACACTAATCCAAAAGTAACAGTACAGCAGCAGTTATGATACTGCATTTTAATTACTACTAGCCTTCAGCTTCACACTTACTTGAACTTGGCCTGCTTTCTTCTTCCTAATACAACTTTTATTCCTGGTAAGAACTAGTTTAGCTCCATTTTCATAGATCCCCATAGAGGAGTTTAAGGAAGCTTCAAAAGAAAATGTAGTGCAAAATGGAAAAAGTGAATCAAGTGCCTGTGATTTGTGCAAGGCGGATTTCCAGGGTAATTGAATTTCACTTCTAAGGTCGGTGTAGCATACTGTAATTGAGAATAAACAGGCACTCACTGTAGTCAGTGATTCATTGAAAAGTAAGAAGTACTAACTGTAGCCAGTATTTTCTTGGAAGTACAATAATCTGAACTGCAGTACATTATTGCTTTACAATCATGGCAGAAAATGCATTTGTATTATAAAATTAAGAAATTATCCTTAATAAAACTGATTTTAAATAAAAGGACATACACTAAACTATAAATGAAGATGAAATCCTCAAAATGTTTTTTAGATTGGACACACTAGTAAAATCCTACCAACTATGCTATTCGAATTCCTCCCCCTGCCCCTTATATAACAATAAACAAATAAACTTACTTCAGGAAAATACACATGAAGCAGTTCCCTGTTCAGTGAATACATTTTCCTATAGATGTGCATATGTGGTTATGTAGTTAACTATTACTGTACAAAGAGATGGAGGTAGGGATATGTCTCATTTCCTTGCTTTACTTTGACATTGCTTTAATGGTGGCATTTCCATAATGCGGGAAATCAGAGCTTGCTGAAACCTAGTGGCAAAATTACATCTATGGTTTTATGACTGTACCCAGCGTATTTCTCTTTTTCATAGAATTTATTTTCCTTTCATCTCATTCTGCGTTTCTTTGTCTCTCTGTAGTTCTTTTTTACTGAGTCCTTATCTCTGATTTTCAATGGATTTTTTCCTCGAGCCTCTTTCGAGTAGAACATGAACCATATCGTATTTCAATTTGAATAGAAGTTTTGCAGGGAGTGAAAAGGAATAGGTCTGCTGTTAGATTGAGCCAGGACAAATCTCTACGCGCTGCGCTTACAGTTAGAAAGTCCCTGGGTTATAATAAGCTGCCTCAGTCATCATCCAGGTCACCACAGGCACTTACCTCAATTTGACATAAAGAAGGGAAGAATTGCATTGATTTATGCTTAAAATTTGATGTTTAAAAAAAGCACTTTGGATTCCAGATATTTCAGGTTTCTATGGATGTGTAAAAATAAAATTATATTTTAATGCTTACTATTCTTTTTTCACCAGAATTTAATTTTGTTTTGTAGTTAAACACAAGAATATATTATTTTTGTACATAAATGTATTTTTGTACATAAATTATTTACAATAATGTAAACATTATCTTAGTGGTGTTAACACTGATGTAGCTCAAGCATGACACGTATAAACATAACTTTTGTCACTGTGTTTTTCATTGGTAGAAAGATAAGCTATTAGTATTAAGACTTATCACAGAACATTAGTATATTCTGGAGTAAAAATGTAACAGCCAACATTAATTATACCATGTGGAATGTTATAATAAAGTACCTTCTAAAATACAGTGTAAATATAAAGAGCACCAAGAGCAGCAGCCTTCTTTACAAATCTCACTTTAAATAATAAAATGTCACTCTTCTTCCAAAGAATAAATTTTAAATTTAAGCTGGACCATTGAAACAAGCAAGCCACAATCCATATTTTATTTTGTCAGTGAATTCCATGATGGCACTGTATAATGAATTTACAATGTACAGATGTGGGACTAGGAGGGACCTCCTGGATCTTTAAACTCTGACCTTAAAATAATGAAGGAAAACTGGTTGACAGCCATCTATAAACACAGATGCACAGTTTTGCTGTTGGTGGACAGGTAATGAATTCCTAAAAACGTGCTATAAATGCATAAGCTCTCCTAACCTCTATCTGCTGTGCCATAGCACCTCTTCACAGTGGGATAATGCAAAATAATGTTCTTATCTAGATAACAGAAAAAAGAATATTTTTAAAACGCCACTGGACACAAGCAAGACCCACATATATTAAAGATATATATTACCATCTTTGACATGACCTTGCCCCTTCAAATATTTCATATAACCAGTAATAGAGTTTTTTTTCTGAAACATTTGCCAAGAATGCTTTAAATGAAACTGTCATTGGGAGTCATATACACATTTAAAAAGATTTGGGCTGCCATCCAAGAATTACATATGCCTGAAACAAATGCTTAAAAATGGTATTCCTATATATGTGAACTGCATGGAAAAAAGTATAAGCCTGTACTGGTTTCCATTTCCCCTGGATTTCTTGCTACACAAGATACTTGGCCAATCCACATCCAAACTCTACATAGAAGGACCAACTGTAATACATACCACTTCGGTTTACACAAGACCCGAGGTCCTGCGTCCCCTTACAATGCCATGTGTGAAAGTATAGACTTCCATCCGTATTTGTTAACTTGCTGGGGTCTGGGTCTGTGAAGAATCACTTATTGCCTGATGGAGATGTTTCATGCGAGCTATGGCTCTGTGGACTCTCTTAGTGGATAGCATTATCAGTCAGATAAAGGTAAGTAGGATTCCCTCAAGATCTCAGATGACCTACTGATGACTAGAAACTCATGTGGAATCACCAGTGATCTGAAAGGAAAATATTTTATGGACAGTGGACGTCACTATTGATTGTTTACTCAGATATTCTGATTAACTTCGGTCTTCTAGCTTCCAACATAGTCATGAATTTTTTTCCTTATGTGTTATCCTTACCAGTCAAGCTGGCATCAAGTTAAGTCTTGGTCAGTGCTGTCTAGAAGCTGCCATCTAACAGATGGCCACCTTCAGATTAGGTGGTAGTACAGAGAGAGTCTGAAATCTTAGCACCTGTGCTGTTATGAAATCTGGAGAGGATGACTAATCTATCTTCACAGAGCATTTCTCACCCCAGATTTCCACTTGACTTTTGTTTGATATTGCTGGGAGAGCTGTCTGATTCATATCACCCAGTGCATGGTGGAAGTGAAAATAATTCTTACCTTTGGCCCACAAAGGTTTCTAGAGGCCTCCTCTCAAAAAATCACTTACGTAAAATATCACAGGAAAAATGAATCATAATATGATACTACTTTGTCTTTCTACATAACCTTCTGTCCAGTTTTGTACTCAGAAATTATTTAGCCTTGGTACAGATATCTCTATGGTAAATAATTTGAATCCTGCGTCAGTAAACCTTGCCAGAGTTTCAGAAATTTCCACTAAAATTTTTTTCTGAGCTTATTCAGTGATCTCAGTCATGGAAGCTGACAGTACAGAAATTGCTGTAGACAAACTTATATGAAAGAGACGAATGAATTGGGTATTATCTACATGAAAATGATATGTTGGACCATAATGGGGAAAAATTGAGCCATAAAATTGACACCAAAAAGGGTGTCAGTGTTGAAAAACCAGAGGGAAAGCATCTGTAATTCTACACTAAATATCAGAACTGTATTTATTAATGGTAATAAAATAATATCACTAATAGAGTTAAAATTAAACTAATTTAGACACATTTGAGAAAGCCACATGATATGCTTCGTGCATTACATCTGGACTGTGCAAAGCTGCACAAAAAGACCATTCAATAAATAACATTTGAACCTACAGTATAACAAAGGCCAAAACCACCTGCATCCAAAGGTCATCACAGGTTCATTACAATGGGATTAACTAAAGCCTGCTTGAGAAGTAGTTGTTAGGGACAAGGTGAGGGGAGCCACTCTGCAGCGGACAGTAGAACACGGGAATTCACAGAATTATTGTAGCAATGACACCATCTGTTGCATGTGGCATCATCTAACGTGTTACTGACTGTATGGGTTTGGTAGAGGAAAGCGTTGAGTGGGAGAAAAGCCACATGAAGCGCAGCCCTGGCTCTGATTTAAAGGGCCTTGCTCCAAGCATGTGCAGTTACATCATCACACTGCTGAGGTGAACTATAATAGCAGGCTAAAGGAGTAGTCTGACTTTTTGTGTTGTTTCTGGATTTATCCTACAGCTTTCTCATTTCAGCAGAAGGGCTGATGATCTCAGTCTTGGGGGAAAATTGCATGGAAACACACACCTGCTAACCCCAATGTAACAGCAGTATACAAAGAGTCTTTCTTGGGAAACATGAGGCTCAGTTCAGTCTCTTCAGGCCTGTGCAGATGATCAGGATAAGGCTATTTCTGTGAATGATCATCAGGAGACAGAGGGGAAATACTCATGGAGAGGCTGGGAATTAAACTCAGTTACTGGAAAAGAACAGGTTTGCTGAGCATTCAGGCTCTTGTATGGAATTTGGTAAACTGAAAAGCTCTTGCAGTAGGATGGTTTTAACTACTTCTAGTGCCTCATTTAAATACAGGGATGAAATTTCTGCAAGCTTTTCGTGTAGACTTGATTCTGCCTATTTAAGGCCACAGGAACTTCAGAAAAATCCCAGCTGTGACTGCTCCTGAGGATTTATTTTAGGAAATTTGCTTCCACATTAACAGTCACCAACACAGAGCAGAAATCCACACCTATTTTTAGACTCTTATGCGGAGGATAGCATCAATTAAGAAAGAGGAAAACATGCACTTGATAATATTTCCAAGCAGTTCCACTGTCACAGACCTATTCCCCCCACTGCCAGGAGGCAAAGGAGTTGTTCCAATAATTCATTACTAACTCTGGCTTTTTTCTGCTCTTAGGAAAAGTATTTATTCCTAAAGAAAAGCCCATAGAAACCCGTACAGAAGAGAAGGTCACCCTGGATCCAGAACTAGAAGAAGCCCTGGCCAGCGCTTCAGATACTGAGCTCTACGACCTGGCAGGTTAGATAACACATAGGTATGATCCCCCTACACGTCCAGTTCTTCTCTGCCTAGGCTTGCCACCAGGAGCATCTCATGATCATCTCTCAAGTACCTGTTTCTCTATACAACAGGTGGCAACCTGTGGGCCACACATTGCCCACGAGGACTCCAAGCATGACTTAATGCTGCATTTTAGACTTCTCTCATCTACTTATGTTTGATGTGGCACTCAAGGGGAGAAGATGAACCAGCTAACATGATATAGGGGAAGGAAGGGTAGATGGTAGTTGCATTGTAGTGGAGACCATTGATCTTACTACATCTGCATTGTTTGTAGCATACTATTGCTACCTCCTCTCAGCTCTCACATCCCAAATGCCATGAAGAACTTGTTAGAGGATTCAATGGATGAAGATCCCACATCCATGAGAAAATTTGGAATCTAACCCCTTGAATCAGAAAAGTGGTTGCCAGATGATTAGACCTGGGTATCTTCACAACTTTTAATTATTTTCGTTTAATCCAGAGTATAACCTTATGTTCTAAAGTGTGCACAAAGGAAATAATTTTGAAGTGTATCCACTTGCATAAATAACATTTGAACCTACAGTATAACAAAGGCCAATCTGTAGTTCTTGAGCCACTTGTGACTTTCAAGCAGTTTGTATCATGGGTATGTCATATGTTTATGCTAGTAAAAGATCATCATCTGAATCCCTAATTTGGGAAGAAGCAAACCAGCCAGAGCTGGTGAGATTAAAGTCAATGGGTCATCCTAAAACCCTGCTCAAACTAGTATTGAGACCTTCCCGTAGAACCACTGACACCTGCCTCATCCACCCTGTTCAGAGTGGAACCCAGAGAACCTGGGTTCTCTGAGGGCCATGGTCTACTTTTTTGGGCCCTAGTTATACAAAAATTTTGGTGGGAGAATTGCAACTCTATTGACAATTTTTTTGTTTTCATTAGGAAAATCTAAATGAAATATTTCAGCATGTTAGATTAATCTGAGTCTAGGTTAGATCAACGTTAAACTCAAAACTCTTGTAGCTACTATATCATCCTATTGAAGGGTTATTCTTGCCATTATCTTCTGTAATTCTTGGCTACACAACTCATTTCTGGATACATTAGTCTTGGCACTGACTGAAATGTAGTATATCATAGGATTATAATGCAGGTGGCACTTCTCAGGAAGTCTGAAGTTCATGGAATGAAGTTCCAACTTTTGCTCGGCTCTTGTCAGTATCCAGCCAGAAAATCATCTGTAACAGTAACTAAAGCAACAGAGTATTTATTTTTTTTTTATTATGGAAAAAGTAAAAATCTACATCAAGTTAATAACTTTTAATTAATGCATGATCCTGTAAAATAAAGTCCAATTAGATAATTTATGGGAGAAGTATCAGCAAACACAGCACAATTTATTCTCTGACACTATGGAAGCTCATTTGTACAAAACATAACTTTGCAGCTTCTTTTATGGAGTTTTGGTTCCTCTTATCATTTCTCTCATAATAGTTTATGTCCTCACTATTTATTTTGAAGTCCTGGAATATTTTTTTTTCCAAGCACATTAGCATCCATGTGCTTCTTTAAGAAACGCCAGTGTGAATACCAATTTACTAAGCTAACCACATGCAAAGTCGAATTCTTCTTGGATATGCCAAACAGTACAACAAAGAGCAAAACAAGGTTCAGGTTGTATATTATGGAAAAAATTATTAGGAGTGTAGCACTGAAACAAGTCACACAAAGAGATTGTGGGATTTCCATCCCTGGATATTTTCAGGATGCAACTAGACAAAGCCATGGCTGACCTGGTTAAAGATGGCAACACTCCCACTTGAGAGGGAGGCTGGACAAGACATGACCTGCAGTGGTTCCTTCCAGCTGGCATTTCTGTGATATGCGTACTACATTGATTCAGTTGTTCAAAAACTTACATTAAAAATGTCTGTATTTCCAGTATTTAGGCCCCTAAAGACTCTCCCTACAAGCAAGCATGACTCAGAGTTAATATTTTATAAAGGGTTTTTTGTTTGGGGAACTAAACCAGAATTTGTAGCACATTTTTCTGCACTCTTTGTTCTTGCTATTAACATTGTATCCTGTTGCTGGTATTTTAGCTGTTCTTGGAGTGCACAACATGGTCAACAACCCAAAATTTGATGAAGGAGGAGCCCGCAGTAAAGATGGAAAAGGAACCGTGAGAAGTAAGCAAGCAGATTTCTGTTGTGAGCTATATGTCATCTTTAGGGACTTGTACACCTATAGGTTGGGTGTATTGGTCTAATGTAGTGTAATGTAACTGGGCCTTGCCTTGACTGAACTAATTAATCATGAGGGGGAGCTCTTTAAAGTAAATATAATCTTAATATTCATTATGTATAACAATAGTACTATGCAAATAAATCATTCCTAAGGAGCTCTGTTTTCCTAGAGAGCAGTATCTGGCTCTGCAGAGGTGGTTGAAAGGATGGGAGTATTTAAGAAGCCAAGACATACACATGTTTATTCCTCTTCAGTTTAGGCAGTGGACAGAAAACATAGTGAGCTGTAGCTAAGAGGTGGCCACATCCCAGGTCAGGCCATCTTGCCTCAAGTACCTACATTTACGCAACTGAAGAACAACTTGGAACCACGGGGCTCGAATGTGGCAGAATCCCTGGCAGAGTCACATCAAGCTGCATTCACAGAGAGGCAAAGACCACGTGGATGTGCTCCTGCCCCAGCTGCTCTCTCTGATCTACCACCTCCATGTTAGCCCTGTGGTAGCATTTTTAAACGCTGGCTGTTACATGGCTCCCTAGATACATGGGAAGTGTAATCTTTCAGGAAATCCCCCGTCAGAAGCAGCTGTAGTTACTAAAAACAAATCCAGAAATGTTTGCACTAAACAAACAGATCCTTGGTGAATCAGATCTTAGCTCAGCCACCAACAGGAGACTGGATGAGGGGAGAAATGGGTATGTCTGAATTCCAAGTTTTTCTTCAGAACTGCCAAGCCTCAGTCCAGAGCTCATCACCTCCAAGCTCTGGGATATCAAGTGGGCTAAACTTTGCTTTTTAAGACAAAATTACAGAATGCCCTTTTCTCGGGAAGCAGTACTCAAAAAGTGTTTTCTTGTAAGGCCTGAGAACCTCAGCTATCTTTACCACGAACTTTCATTTCCATCCTTCTTTACTAAAGGGGAGGTGAGAAAGTAGACAGGACATTGTGTCACTTCATTTTTCTCAGGATTAAGACTGCCCTGCAAGCCTCCCCAAGTGGGGCCCTGTGAAAGCTGCCATCTATCTCATAACAGGCAACTGCATGCATTACTAATCCACATAGATTTCAGATTATTTTTGTTGTACTGAGTCAAAATGTGAGCTATGTGAGTCAGCTAAACTATGCTCCAATTGCAGACTTAAGAACCAGAAAAATCACTGTCCCGTCACTTTATTCTTTGGTCCGAAAGGATTACCTTTCCTTAACCAGATGAATTGCTTCAGTGAAAGAGGGTGACATCTCAAAAGCTGCCCATCAGTGTGGCAAAACAGCACCATTATTAAAGAAAAAAGATAAAACTCATGGAAGCAACGAGAAGCAGAAAGTGAAAAATACTGCTAACTCTAGGCAGAGTACACTGTGATGTTTAACCTGAGGACAGGGTGCAAGTCTCTCCCTAGCTGCCAGCTTGGCAGGGTGTTGCCACAACTGCAAAAAATGCTTTGCTGTTTTTTCTTTACTTTCCATCCTTGCCTTCAAGATAGGGTGAATTCTCTAATATGCATTTTACCAGTAGTTTTCAATTTCTTACTCTCTAGGAAGGCTGGACTGTTATTCAGGCATATGTGAGGTCTCTCAGGGAATAAGTAAAAAAAAGTTCAGGGTAAAAGGGAGCAGAATAGAAAACAGATCAACATTTGTGTATGACTTCAGCTCTACTAAGAGTATGAGTTTTAAAAAATATTTTTCTTTTGGCCCATGGTATGACATGAACTTTACCCATCGCACTGAACAGAAATGCATAGTACATTGAGACTTGAGCCCAAGTCTTTAAAATAACTCACTGTCTGCAACATAAAATAAAAGGGTTTAAACATAGTTGTGGTCAGTAACATATTCCTTTCTTGCCTCTGGTGGCTTGGGTGGTCAGGACTTATAGATTAATCTCCACAACTATATGCATGGGAATTAGAAATACTAATTGTGTTCTAAGCTACGATTTTTTTAATGCATCTCTAAGAATAATTATAGCTCATAACTGACATTAAAAACTGCATCTCTTTGGAGCATGAATACTCAAAGACTTCATAAATCTTGGTGCTAGCAGATGGACTTGCTTTTCATGCTTTGATAGCTTTATTATTTAGAAAGTGCAGATGTTGCAATTTTACAAGAGCTAATTGAATTTATAGTAAGGCTGATAGTATCAGCCTAGAGAAGGAAACAGAGGGACTTCCTGATCATGTTCCTTTATGTTCACAACATCTATAAATATTCCCAGTAACATAATGGGCAAGCTCTGAGCACACCTTCTTTTACAGGTGTTAGACAAAAGCAGCCCTTACAGTATGTTGCATCCTATACAACAGTCTTTAAATCTGCTTTAGCTCAAATTAATTGTATTGGGACTTCTGTACAGAAAGGAGGAATTTGCCTGGGAGGATACTGCCCAGCCGCTGTGCCTGTAGCATCCAGTGACATGCTTCTGAGTGCACAGAAGGTGCAGTGGGAAGGATAATGGGGCCAGTTCTCCTATTTCCAAGTGTTGTGGTTCATCTAAACCCTTTTTTGAATGCTACAGTACAAACTTAAATGGGATTTGAAAAGCCAGACTGTTACTGATGATGCCTGTTCCTCACATCAACATTTCATGAGATCTTGTGTTGCAGATGTGGTGAAAGGTGAAAAGGTCAAGCCTATCTTTGAGGAGCCACCTAATCCAACCAATGTGGAAGCAAGTTTACAAAAGATAAAGGCAAATGACCCTAGTCTCACAGAAATTAATCTCAACAACATAAAGGTAGATGCTGTGGTTTCATTTATGTCTTCATAGGAGAGTTTATTCAACTATTTCCAAAGCCTTTGCCTTTTATCTTCAAATTTTGTGTCTGCTGTTCAGGAAAAGCAGGACACACAAGAAAGGGGTGTGGAGGGAACTGTTGTAGAGGCTCCAAGGTCATCAATGCCTGATATTGAATTAGATGCCAATTAAAAGCCCAAGGGGTGACTCCCTCTGGCTGCCTTTCTTTGGCAGATTGTAAAGCAGGATCTCATGGGCACTATATAATCATCACCAGCCAAATTCAGTTAGCCCACATATGCTGACAGAGGAGGAGCTGGCATGCGGAGATTGAGCAACCAGCAGCAAAATAGGAAACTAGCTCAGAGATCGGTCATGTGCTGGCATTGGCCTGACCCAATTAAAGGCAGTGCTAACATCACATCCTAGCGCAGGCCTCCCCAGGTCTCTGAAGGCCACTATAAGCAGAGGATGCTTTGTCCATTCCAAGATACTCTTAAAAGCATCAGGGATGTTTAATTTCCATAGACTGTAGCTATTAATCAGTCAGTTTGATGAGAATTAAAATCGGCATCTAGGGATATGACTAGTTTTCCTAATTACTGGATTTGTCTTCTTAATGCAGAATATTCCTATTCCAACACTGAAAGAATTTGCAAAAGCTTTGGAAAGCAACACACATGTGAAGACATTCAGCCTTGCAGCTACTCGAAGCAATGACCCTGTAGCTATTGTAAGTTTAAACACTGTTTAGAAAGAAGTCACAACAATTTTTAAGTAGGTCTTTGTCTGCTTTAGAATGCATTCTTCATTTTCCCTTGCAGAATTTCCCTGTGACTATGCAAAGTAGAAGTGTAATCTATTCTGATCTACCTCTATGTTCTTCTAAGCCTATTTGTGTTTTATTCTTTGTAGGTATGAAGCCATGTTTTATGTTTTGTAGATTCTCTGTTATTCCTGACACTCTCGAGACATGATTTCATATTCCTTCTTTCTGACTCCTCAGGCATTTGCAGATATGTTGAAAGTGAACAAAACACTGAAGAGTCTGAATGTGGAATCCAACTTCATCACTGGGACGGGTATTTTGGCACTGATTGATGCACTGAAAGAGAACGAATCCCTGACAGAGATTAAAATTGATAACCAGGTAAAGAAAGAGGTTTCCCTTCTATATGGATTCCCAGAGGGTTTTCCTAGAGGGCTCTGGCAAAGTCAAGGCAGCCTCTGTGGCTCAGTCATTCTGCAGCTCATGTCCCATGACCATACAACAAAACAGTGGAAAACTTCTAAATAAAGCTGGTCAAAGCCAAATATAAAACCCAGAGCAAAATCTCTACGGACAGGATTCCCTGTGTAGTTTGCAGCACAGGACTGAAATAACCACTTTTTTCTCTCTTATATGAAAACCAAATATTTTCTTTCCTTTTGGCAATGTTTCACCACATCACCAACAGAGGCAGCAGCTGGGGACAGCTGTAGAGATGGAGATTGCCAAGATGCTGGAGGAGAACTCCAAGATTCTCAAGTTCGGGTACCAGTTCACAAAGCAAGGTCCAAGAACCAGGGTAGCAGCAGCTATCACTAAAAACAACGATCTGGGTAAGATGCTACTAAATCTACTCATCATTTATGTAAGCCAAGCCCTGACCTTCCTAGACACAACTCTTCCTGTCTGTACATAAGATTGAATTTTAACTCTACAACATTCAATCTGCTATGTGTGAGGGGTGTTCTGGGAAGGGGAGTTACTTCAGCCTTTTCCATGGAGCACCATGGATTTCCAGCTGCCCTGTCAGCTGTTCTGGCCAGTAGGTAGAGATCCAAACCCATCCTGTTTGTTCCGTGAACACGGAATTCCTCACTTCTTTGCCCTGCCCATGACAGACCAAGCCTGTCCAATGAAGGGAACAAAAAAAGCCTTTCCTGCTTGCGTGACCAAGTACAGGCAAAGCCTTTGTACAGCTTTGCAGGTTTTACCTGAGTGTGACATGCTCTACCCTGTGTGCTCAACACACAGAACAGGGAGGAGATGACTAGGCAGGAGTAGTTTACAGTAAGAATAATAGAAAAACAACTCCAGAGTAGAAATGATTAATAACAAAGTGGGGTGTCAAACCATGATGCCTTTTCTGGCTTCAGCTCAGGTTTCTCTCTGTGAGAACAAAGATAAAAGTTGAACTAGAACATACTTCTTTCAACGGATACTTTTTTTTTTCCAGTTTTAATTTTTAGCAGTACTTAAGTATTCCCATGATATACTATTGTTCCTGAAACTATTAGTGTCCTGGAATGGTGTTTAAAACATTCACCAACAAAGAGAGAAGGAGTTTTTTTCCCCCACTATTTAACAAATTGCCATTAGACATATACCCTGTACCTAATCTTAATTTTCCTGGTTTTGTATTATATGGTTTTGTTCAAGATTTAGTAGGGCATGATACCTAAAGAATTCAATAAAATAAAATAAATGAAGCAACAAAATACTGAAAGCAGACACAAATGACTGATGCTACACTGTGGGCTTTGGAATAATGCAGTCTGTTTGCCAAGAAAGCACTATGAAATAAGCCTCCTGATAATAAAGTAACAGGATGTTTGTAGTAATATATTGTTGTTAATAACTTTCTGTAGTGAAAAGCATTTATTCATCCAGTTTTACTGCTTTTGTTCTGTACTTCAGCAGTTCAATATCAGAAACAGGACATGACAATACAACACCAAATTTTGTATCACACAAACAGGAGAACCTCACTAATCTTATCTGGCAAAGTCAGAGAAGACTCAATACATTTTTATTATGGTATGGAGTAGCAAATGCTGCCCAGCTAGACCTGCTCTATACCATCTGTAATGCATCCTAAGTGCTGTAAAAATTCACATGGGACTGCCTGTCAAAATAATCCTGCCCTTAACACAAAGCCTGTCACTCTCTGCTTTGCTAAATGGCAACTCCAACCTATTTTGTTTCTAGTGAGAATCCAGAATTAATTAATGTACTATCTGACAGCTGATGTGATTAGAGCATGTGAAGATTAAACAGATACTGAAAGGCCCAAAATGTTTTCCTTTTTGACAGTAGTCACTGATATCAGTACTTTGGAATACTGTTTCTGTCACATTTATTATTATTTTCTAAGACGATATGATTGGTGCTTACCAATAGTAAACACTTGTGCAATTAGAAAAGTTATTAATTTTTGATGCCTAATGCTTAAATAATCCAGAGCACTGCCATGCAGTCTAGAGCAGACCAGCATCAGCTTAGTTGGAACATCGTGGCTTTGGAAAGAACAATAAAACTGTAACAAAAATCTAAATTGAGCCACTGGGAGGATGCACTGGAAATGGTGAATCCTCCATCACCTAAAACCTTCAGCTCAGAATCTGATTTTATAGAAAATGTATTGATAGGAACATTTGGTGAAATTCTACAGTCTGTGATATAGAAAAGTACAGTTTACATACAATTCTTTTGCTTATCATTAAGATCTGTTAATTATGGCATTTATGGACATAATCCTGCTGTTACTGAGAAGGGAGTGTGTCAGTGAGAAAAGTCCTTGGGTTCTCAGGAAAGCAATACTGACTGCTCTTTTCTTGTTTTATTGGCCTAGTTCGTAAAAAGCGGGTGGAAGGAGAGCGGCAGTAGCCACGCCATAGAGGATGCAAGGCAAGATTGGAGGATGCCAACTGCAATCTCAGTGTTCACTGGTCAGAGGGAAGGCACTGGAAAACCATTGCAATGGGAGTTGCTAATTTCTGTTAACGTCTCCTTTTAACCTTTTAACCTCTGCATTAACAGAAAATGCAGTCTGTTCATTTTATACTTTCACAGTTAATTTAATTTTTATGAGAAAGATCCATAGTTGGTTTGATTTTAATGAAAAAAGTTTTGCAGTATCTGAAGCCAATATGCAGAACCTTAACTGTGTTACTGAGCATACATAACATACTGACACTGACCCTTGTTTTAGACAGTTTTTGAAATTTTAGGGCCAAGTCCTGCAATGCCTTATGTTTGTGAATAATCTTTACTTATATATGTATAGTCCTGCCAAACCGAATCCTGCAATGGGATGCTCCCAGGAGTAGAACTAGTAATGCCAGTACAAGTTTGCAGGATCACACCCCTGAGCCTCTCTCCTGCAGCTGGATCTGGGCAGCTGGAACCGCATTGGAACAGCCCCCTTCTACCTTCTCAGGTCTCCACCTGTCCAGGTCCAAGTGCAGGCTCACACATAGATGTATAAACATTGTCAAAGTCTACTTGTTTACATAAGCTTAAGTTAAGTGGATCATTTCACAATGTTACACTGATACTTGTTATTCTTACACCACACTGTAAAGTAATATTAGTGCTGCCAATCCTATAGGCTTTCAATATTTGGTTGTGGGTTTTTTTCCCCCTAGGCCAACAGGTTTTTATTTGCTACTAGAAGGCACAGTTTACAGCTATTAATCTTAATCTAAAGTATTCTGAGCAATATTTGTTTTGCTTTGAGCCATGTGTTTGACTTTTTTTAGTTCTGGTATTTATGTACATTCGTTAGTATTATAGAACTGTTCTCAGGACCTTTTAGATGAAGATTAATTAATTAGTTAATCCAGGAGAGCAACTGTACTACCAGGAAAAAACATTAAAAGAGTAGTTGTACCAACTACATAACTCAGATGCTGTACATAATCATAACCCAGTGGAAAGCACTTGTGAAGCAACAGCTAACCCCAATGCTCAACAGCAAAGTTTTAGCAAGAATTCAGTCTGATGTTTCGTTTTGTGTATTTTACAGTCTAAACCTATTCTCTATGTTTTATCACTGCCAACAGTTGTCTGACAAACAGCCAGAGATTAATTTTGGTTACACGTATGCATGCTGTAAGAACTAAGGGAGAGTCTGGTTAGGTGTGCCACACATACCAATGCTTTCAAAAAAAGCTGCAGAAGCACACCCGGGGCTAGTGCTACTACCCAGGAAACACTTGCCCCTCCTGCCAGAGCTCCTTTGGAACAGCAGGGATGAAGCACTGCTTCCTTCACCCGGGTGATGGGACAACACTGGAGGTCACAATCGCTACAGCTTACTCCTGACCCAAGGAGAGAGCTGTGATCCTCCGTGCAGCTGGGCATCCAGGCAGTGGAAACCAGAGGAGCCCCCGGAGCAGTTGGTACATGTTTGACATACTTCCCCAAGTGACATTTTTGTGACCAGAGCTGGGAGTGCAAGCTAGTGAGATGAAACCCCACTCTGTGCCTTTTATAATGGAAATGAGTAGGTCCAAGGCAACACTCTTCCCATTGGATACTGGTCTTCATACTGGGGCCCAAACTGAATAACGTACACTTAAATCCCACTTAAAATAGTTTGCTAAAGTGGTCTGCTGAGCTGGAATCTAAAGTGCAGTATCCACAGTTTACTGCCCTGGAGAGTTCCCAGCCTTTATGATTTTCACATCTCCTTCCCTTCCTTAGAATAAGGCTGAAACTTCTGCTTTGCAAGTAAAAAACGTAACACACAGGGTAGTCTTGCTGAGATCCTGGAACCATGCAGGATTTGCTGTGGAAAAATTTTGATATCCCATTAAAAAGACAAGTTCTGTAACACAGTCATAACTGCGTGAGCTTAAATAGAGTCCTTAAAAGCCACACAGGTTACCAGGGGTATACCAGGCTTTGCAGCATCAAGTCTCATTCGTAAGAAGAATCCTCATCTCCAAAACCAAAAGATCATTGCTGCTGACAAACTTCAGTGATTAGAATCACACTGCCCCTATTCTTCTTTTCCTTTGATCCAACCAAGGGAACCCAACTGTCAATCTTTTTTTAAATACATTTTGAAGATTTTATTTTATTGGTTACTTTTTTGTTAAAGGATGGTACGTATGTATTTAAGGGAATAAAGTGCAATCCATTTTTAGTCTTAATTGCCATTTAAAGTGTTGGTATTTGCATGCAGCAGTTTTACAAGGATGGATTGGTCTGGCTGCTTCATGATGTCTGCAGCATGTCATACTATGTAGCTTTCCTCAAAGCCATACAAGTGGTTATATAGTCAGGTGGCACCATCCATGTCAGCTACAGTTTGCACCATGGACCAAGGTACCCAGCTGGGGAAGGCTGGGTGGGAGCTCCGTCCCTTCATCTGCCATGCGCTTTGCACAGGCGTGTTTCTGAAGGGAGGATTCCTCAGGCGCTCAAGAGTATCATCTCGAACACCAGCCCCACCATGCACGAGCAGACAGTGCCTGGAGCTGTGCACGCCACGGCAGGGACCTGGGAGGTCTGGCTCCTTCCAGCATGTGTGAGAACTCCTAATCTCTGGCCATTTTCTCCAGGCAGCTGCTGCCAGCCCCTGCCGGGGGGGCTTGGTGGCCAGGGACATCTCTGTCCTGCCTCTTCTGTGTGCTCCACATGAGGTCTTGGTTGTCACCTGGCCTTGAGCATCACAGATCAAACATTGCAACAATACAAAGATCTGTTCAGAACAGCAGCACGCAATGGTGATGCTTGGAGGCAGATTTTCATATTAATACAGGATTATTTAGCTGGTTAAAAATCTCTGCAACTAACATGAAGGGGGTCAGGATGTGACTAGTTATTTTAAATTCTACTTTCAAGCAACATCTGGCATACTCAATGCTGAAGGGGGAACAGGGACAGTAGACTTTTTCTTTAAGCAAACATTCAGGAGTAGTTTTGTCTATTTTTGCACACTGCTTCTCGTGTTGACAGCTTCAGTTTTGTTTGTATTTTTTATACAATTTTTTCATGGAAAAGCTCAACTTTGTGCGTGTCCTAACGTATATGTGAATCGTAGCGTGCACTACGGACTGTATGTGTACATGTATAACTCTAGATGAAGATGTTCTGTCGAACAAAAGTAATTGCATGTGCACTGTATGATGTATATTACTGAAGAGGAAGGGAATTGCCACGCTATGTAACAGTGACTCCCCAGCATTGTGTTTTTTCTAATTAAATCTTCATAAAGGATTTGGCTTTTGCAATTTCTTATGGTTTTGTGCCTTGAATCAAGCCTCCCTTGATGCTCTGACATCAGATTAAGCAGCTTTCTCTACTGTGGCTCTCACAGCTTTCACTCGCCTGGATTATCTGCCAGGTTTCACCTTCTCTTCCCCCCATATTACACACACTGAGCTGAAGCTTTGTGAATGATGGTTCTGGGTGCTCAGAACCAGGTCTGGGAGCAGAGAAACTTGGATTGTCCTCCCAGGTTTAAGACATCCCAGATTTAAAGCAACTTCATCATACTTATCCATGCCTAAGCTTGCACACTCTAACATCAACCTAATACTTTCCTGCCTCCCAACTCAGTGAACGCTTGTGAAACTCTGAGCTTCTCAGAAGAGGCAGCAAGAGATACGCTTCTCTCTAAAGGAAATACATTGGAAATTAAAACCTCAAATTTTCAGAATGTATCACTACCTGAGATACTTTGGATCAGATTTCTGTGATATATCTAGGCATCTAAAGCTGCACATGAAAACCCATGGTATTTTCAGGAGTGACTAGGTACCAGTTCTCATCAGCTTTAAGTTTAAATACATAAAATACTGGTTCCTGTCCTTAGACAGCTACATACCATAAGAATCTGGCCCAGGTGCCCAACCCCCTTTTGGGAACTTACATGCTTTTGAAAATTATGCCCCATATCCCAAAGCTAGATTGTATTACTAGCATTCTTTTTTTTTTTTGCCATAGCTCCAAAAATAAGTACATAGTGAAAAACAAAAGACAACTGAAAAGCAGGACCCTTATTCTACAAGGCTTAAAATTTTCTTTAGCTCTGGTTTCAGTTTTTACAGCTCTGAAATTATGTGACAAAGCAATAATAGATCTTGCAGGCTGCTGTTCTTTTTTGAAGTAAAAATGAGTGCAACTTATGAAAGGCTGCTGCCATTGGAACTGCAAAGACTAGATTTCACATTTTCTTCATGACTAACTCAGGAATCAGAGTTCACTGTTTTCAAAATTGGGAATCCAGTTCAACCGTGTGCAGTTGTATGCATAAAATCACTATTGTCTGATCAGGATCTTGCATCCAAAGCATAGCAGAAGCACTATGTCAAATTATCCCTCCTCAGCTAGCTTCTACTCAGAAAGCCTGCAAAATGGGCTTTCTGTGAGCATCAGGTAGACACATACGTCTTTCCTGCCCTCTTCTCCACAGTGTCTCGGCAATTTTCCATATGATGTCTCACTAGAATTTGACTCCAAGCACATATACTGATTTCTTCCAGGATATACACAGCTCTAAGCTTCAAGGGACTCAAGCACATTGTAGAGTGCCTAAAAGCATAGGCTGAGTTAATGAAATGGTTAAGCTGACCCTTTGAATCTATGCTGTATATTAAAATACTCTGTACATTACACATAACCACACATGAAAAATGACAATTAAAAAAGAAACCTCAGAACATCTCCCCACAACGTGCTCTCTGCAATCCCAGGGAAGTTCACAGCTTACGCACAGAGAAACAAAACGTCTTCCCAACCCATTCAAAGACTGCTTTTACTTATGTCAATACTTTAACTCCAAAATCTCACCATATCTTTCTACTTTTCCTCTCTTGCATGCCAAAAAATAGATGAGACTCTTCAAGAAAGTGAGGAAATCTCAGTGAAAGAAGAGGTATCTGTGTCCCAGTACATGCTTCTGCTGGGATCTGCAGAACCTATCAGAGGGAGTGCTCATGGGAACTACACAGCACAATTCCCAGATCCGCAGTCGTAAGGGAATAAGAGAATACAGCTGCAGAGAAGCTGTGTCTTCATCAAGTCACACACTCCAATTCCTATCTCCAATATAAGGTTTTATTTCTACATCATAGCTTTTGCAAAAAGAGACTGGTTTTGGTCTTGCACCCCTTTCGTTACAGGGGCTGTGTTCAAGTCCCTTGGGATTTTGACTGTGAATACAATATATCCAAGAAACACAGATACCGTGTCCTACCTTCTCACTCTGAACCTTTATTTTAGGAATTGGCTTTTTCCCTTGCACCCATTTCTTTTCAGAATGAAAATTTTGTGTTCAAACAGTTGAAAAATGACAACTCATTTACAAAAAGAGGCTCAATACTATTCTTACACTCTCTGAGCATGCATCTTCATACCTTTCCTATTCCAATCCGTTCACTCCTCTCTCAAGCCTGAGCACCAGCAGTGCAAACCCCACGTGCTTCATTTTCTACAATGTCAGTCAGTCTCCCCATGAATGTGATACAGAACTACAGTCTATACTGCAGCAAGCTGCATTTACCCCTGGGCATCCATCTCCTGCTTCTGCCATGCAGGAGGTTTCTTGTCTGTGTTCTTTTGATACATCTACCCAAGAGTAAGATCTCAATTTTGACTGACACAGAGACTTGAGGGAGCTTCAATACAGCATCAAAGAAAGAGATTCAAGCTGACTCAGGCTTCTACCATATTGCAGTAGCTCTGATGCGTCTGTGTTTCTCTAGCCACAGCCAGGAGCTCTGCACTCTGTGCCCAGTGTCAAGCTGCTGCCAAGCCTGCAGAAGGCTGGCATCCAAATGCAGCACTGACTGCTGGAGGGAAACCACAGGGCGAGTACTCTGCTGCGTGTGAGGGTGTTGGACGGCAACCACCAAACCATGCAGCTCTCAAATCAACTTTTTAGCTATTTTAAGAGGATGTCATTTGCACATTAAAACTAACAACCACCAAGGAATCTCTGTCACTCTAATCTGTTTCAGCTATAGCAAGTGCTCCTCTATGGCTGAATCGAGCAGAATGGTCTGTGGCATTTGAGGTTTCCTTTTTGAGGAAGAGGAGGAGGGGGGAAAAACCAGCACAATTGTGTTCAGCTGGTTCCCAGCCACAGCAAAGTGCTTTAAATATTCATGTTTCTCTTGTCCATTCCAGTAAAGCAGATGAGCACAAACAAAAGCAGCATGAGGGGCCTCCCTTAATGAGGGTCTGTTCGTTTCTTATAGCCAGCTGCCTGACTTTATTCAGTCTGACATTAGGTAGACTCATTCTATGAGCAAGGGAGGAGTAAACAAGGCTGTCAGATAAAGCAACTGCATGTATTATTTCACTTTTGATCTTTTCTGATGACTGTATTGATAATATATTGAACAGAATCTGGAAGCAACATTTCATATTTGCAAATTTTTTGTTTCCCAGCTGTCCCACAGGTGTAGGTCACCTTAAAGCTGCCTGGACTCTCAATCTATGTTGGTGAACACTACGTATAGAGAACTCCAAGACTGAGAATCTTGCATTGCAGAATGACAGAGTCATTAATGTTGGAAAAGACCTTTAAGATCAAGTCCAACCATGACTTGATTAATTCTGCCACTTATTCATGAAAAGGTTATATACTCATCATCTGTCTAAATCAGCATTAAGATCTTTCAGATGATGATGGTGGAGAAAGAGGTCACCGTGTACAAATGTCTGGTGAACTGAGGTGTTGGCACTCCTGGTTAGTTTGTACTCCAGCAGTGTTGGCACACTGCACACGCTGGTGTTAGTCATCCACATTAACTAGGTTGCTTAGAGGTCGAATCTCTCTTCTTGTCATTCTAACAGTTGACTTAGCTCCGCATTCAGGAACAGGAAAAATAAAGACATCAGCAGGAGCTGCTAGTGAGGCTTCCCCCACAGCCTGCCCCCCCGCCGGCTGCCTGGCCCCGCTAGGCGGCACAGGCACACTATTCCATTCCTATATTTTATCCTGCACGCTTTTAGGCTGCTTGGGGAAAAGAAGAGAGTGTCATTAAACATGTCAAGCTGACTAGAAAATAAGGATATCCCCTTGAAATAATCTTTAAATTTTGGTTTTCAGAACTGATCACACTGTGGCAGCTGATTAAAGCTCCAGTTAAGCTCTCCCTGCCTTTACACTCCAAATGCGCTGGTTGATCCAGGTGAACTACTGTGACATCATCTTAAATGCACTGCAGGGAAGTTTATGGCATCTCTTCTGAGCCTGGAATAAGGTCAGGGGCACTTCATAAGAAGTTGGACTTGGTTACCTCACATTGAATTTGCTCCCCTTACTGTGCTTTTTTGCCGAGTACTGATCTCATATGCATTTGTGGAGAAAAAACAGAGTGCCTGACAACAATGGCATGGAAGTTTGATGGTCATAAGCAAACAGAAGCACTCAGCAGTTGCAACAAACCCAGCCAGCAGGGACATCAGCAGTTATGCCACCTGCCAAGAGCTGAAGTCCCTTCCAGCATTAGAGATTCATAGAGTTTGAAAGATCATTTCCATGATGAGAAAGACTGAAGGCTTAAAAATGTGATGACATTTAAATAAAAATGCATTTGCTTCCATTTGGTATACACTTTTCATTAAAATGAGACAGTTGTACTTAATCTCTTCTACTTCCTATTCTATTTCTGTACAATGAGAAAAATCCATTTAAAAATATGATTTCCCTTCATTGTTCTGAAGCTTTCAAACTGACTCCATAATTAAATGAACAAGTCAGAACAAGTTACTTTTCATATTTGTACAATGGAAAAACACACTGTTTCCAAGAAGAAGGTGCAAGATCCTGCATGCCCTGAAGTCAGCCAGGACTCACACCTGCACAAAGCCAGAGCTGAGAAGAGCAGCAATCCCCAGAGACACCAGCTGAAGTACCTGCTGGTCCTGTGAAGGACTCACTGGGCTGTCTTGCTAGCTTGGAGTCAGAATGAATCACTGCAAGAATATCCAAGGAGGAGATTTGGGTGCTGAGGAGACTTGCAAAAGGTTTTGCTTACTGTTTTTCCACTGATGCACACAGTCATTGTAGTGTCCAGCTATGCCACTCATATCAGTGTCAGATAAGCTATCACAAAGGCCACATGTGTACTTAATTACCCTGGTGGTACAGGCCACAGCTTTGCCCATGAGTTACTGTCAGCTCCAGCTGCTTTGAAACTGCTTGTTGCTTTATAATAATGATCCTATTTGGTCTCATTTTTCCCTAAGAGGGACAATGGGGCCACCTAGTCTGTCCTCTTGTGTATCCAGTATCCTTAAATTGCATGCCAGTACCCAGCCTATAATTTAATCGGGCCAAAATACTTGCCTCATTTAGCATAAAAGTTCACACTAGAACTGTGTTCCAGAGAATAAGTGATGCAAACAGTGATGGCAAAACTGAATGAGGTACAACACATACAGGTATTTCCATGTGCTGAAAGTAAAAGCCATCTGCTACAGAGACAGTGAAAAGCCTGAGATCTCTGTCAGCTCAGCTGGGGTGGAGGGATATCAGCTCAGAGCTGGTGGTTAAGTTTACATCTGGACACATGAGCAGTTTGGCACACAATGTCTGCCAGAGATACTAAAAAAGCATTGGCACCAGCCTTCTGGATCCTTTTCTGGAAGTTCACATCAGGCCCACTCTGCTTGGAACCTAACAAAGACGACCTCAGCAGGCTAATTTACTTGAAAATGTTTAAACCAGTGCCAAGCTAATCAGCCCTCTGGATGACACTTTGAATCTCTTCCCCTGAATAAAGCTGCTCTCAAATTAAAGAGAAATTTACCCCCAAAAGAATTGGGATTCCACAAAGTGTACATACGGTAAAACTCTCATCCCAGCTCTGAGGAGTCTGGCACTGCACAACCAGAGTTTAACCTCATCACCATCCCAGTTAACAAGCACCTTTTAACTGCTTTCACTCAGACCATGCCCAGCACCTGCAGTAATCATCAGTGTGCTGAGGGTGCCTAAGCAGACTGCATCTACCATCTAGGAGTTTAGAATAAACAGTGCTGCTAGGCTGAGCTATATTTGGAAATTGTCTCTTATCTGCTGCACAGGACACAAACAGTATTCCTGCAACGTGAAGGAAAGCCCAGGCAAGCAGCAAGTTACTGCCCATCCTTGCCTGTTCATCATCACAAAATAGGGTTTAGTTCACTGGGTTTTAACAGGGAACACACATGTACTTTGTTGGAAACACCAGTCACCTACTATTAACACCAACTTATTGCAAAGACAAATGACAACATTACCCTCAGCAAGTTTTATGAGCAGCAGCAATGAGAAAGCGAGCTCTGAAACAAGTGCTGGCGTTCAGTGGGGTGCCCTGCATGGTACAGCTCCCCACTCCCCCGCTGAGGCTTTGGGTGGGTTAGTACTGGCAGCTGCTTTGCCAGGGATAGCAAGTACAGCAGGTTTGCCCCCAGTAACAGAGAAGTCACAGGATGACAAACAAGTTACTTATTGTTAACTGCAGAGAGAGGGGAGGCAGGACTAGATTTGGGCTGAATGTGAGAGACTTACTGTAAATGCACTGAAATTTTTGCAAAGTGAGGAATACATAAAGCACATAAAATACTTTTGGGGTGATGCATCTTTACACATGTCTCTAAACTGGGCCCTAATGGCTACCTCAGGTTACCAATCCTCGGAACATCCCTTCCAATGTCAACTTTACACTCAGGAAACAAGCCTGCTTTAGAAGGGGTGGCTATCAGTTGCACTCCTTTGTCTGGTGCAGGTGACATTTCAATCTTTGGACCATCTTCAAATCATTAATAAATCATTGTTCGCTGCATTTTGCCAAAGAGTTTTGGTGCAAACGTTTAAAAGCACTCAAATGGAGTACTGTGCACATCCTCAACGCACTACAGAGGTGGAAACTGAAGCACAGATACATTCAATGCTTTTTTCCCATTCACCCAACAAAAATGTTAAAAATAGAAGTCCACTTCGTGTTTCTTATAGCAGCTCCTACAGAGCCTGATGCACTACCCTGTCAATGAAGATTTATCTACTAGTCATGCATTTGTTTTCCAGTGGAGCTCATTGGGGCTGCAATAACACTTCTCCTTCCCCTCTGATGTCTGCTGTGAGTCACTGAAGCCTTTGCTCATTGTCTGGGTAGGAGCGAGAGCAGCATCACCCTCTCTGCATGCACGCAGCCGGGCACCCCAGCACAGCAGAGAGGAGCAGGAGGAGCGTGACAGGCTGGAGCATCCAGGGGCAGTGCTGTCATGGCAACTGTGCGTTAACCATTGGATTACTCAGACTAGGCAGCCTTTAATTAATGGCTTGATTCTCACGCCTTCCTTTCTCCCAGTCGTATTATTTACTGCACTCCCTAGTCTTTCACTCCCACTGAAAGACTTCAAACAGGCAGCAAACAGCAGAGACTACAGCCGGTCCAAATAGCATATGGGAAAAAGCCCTGAGCTTCAAGGAGCACTGATGAAGCGGGGCTGGGTACACTGCCTCAAGGAAGGGCAGTGCCAAGGTGATGGACACCAAGTAGATCTGTTTAGAGCCTGTGTGCTCTTTGCTAAAACACCCAAGATTCACTGCCAGCACCTGCCAGCCTCTAACATTCAGAAAGTCCCTTTAGCATCAGAGCAAGGAAGAAAAAGATATCCTTGGAATCAGAAGCTCCCAAGCATGCTCTCAGTTGTATTGTTGACCATGGAAAGAAGGAAAAGGCCAGGGTTTGTTCACTCTCCTCCCAGGGGGACATCTGAGATCTACCACAGATAAGTTTACGTCTTCTGTTAGATGGACAGTAGGCCACTAACCTTCAGGAATCCAAAAGACCATAGGCTAGAAATCACTATAGCACAGAGTTCCAAACTGAAGACATGGTTAGAAGTGTTGGGGATTGTTGCTGTTTCAGTATTAGGTGAAAGTCTATACAAGCAAACATTCAGGAAAAAGATGCAAAATCAAAGACAACAAGAAAGGCTAACCTCTACATGCTTGTAATTTTTAGCAATGACGCTTTTGAAATGTTTTATAACAAAGGAAATTCCAGTCACAGCACGCACTATGGGAAGACATAAATCCAGAGTAGATGCTAAAAGTAATTTTTAATAAAGAAAAATTAAGTTTGGGACAAGGTATACAACAGGTACTGTAAAGATCCTCTTTAAATGATGAACTGAAATTCACAGCCTGGAGTAACAGACCAAAAGAAAAAATTAAAACATGAAGCAATTTGCTTTTTCAGCTGTGAAAACCTACATTCTCACAGGCCTGATGTAAGCATTTTTAAACTCATCCCCAAATCATTGCATAGCCAGAATAGCACATACCGTTGTAAGTATTCAGAATTGTTCAGCTGTACCCTGTTCTTCCAGGAGAGCTGAACAGAGCAACACCACCATTGCCTGAGTATGTGGCCTTTGCAGTTACCATTACAGGTTTTTAGGACTGGCTCCTCAGTGATGACTATTTCTAACAGCTGAAAGATGGATTAATCTGTTCTTAATCACAAGGTCATTACATATACCACAACCATATGCCTATGGTCACCAATGCTCATCCCACCTTCAGATACATTACCAAAAGAAGTCTCTAGTCATATTACAGAGCCCATATCTCCTCACTAACTCTTTGCATTACCTTTCCAGGTAACACCTGCTGCTCCCAACCATTTTTATGCTGCTAGGGAAAGGGGTGCAGATCTATTAGCGGCAGTAAATGGCACAACATTGAGAATCTCCATTTTGCCTTTAACTAAAAGCACTCAAGTTGACCTCTGCTTTACACTTATAAAACAGGTTTAAAAATAAATGGTACTGCCAATACATACAAAGTATGCAATAGGAAGCAGGAGAATGAGACTAGCATTGTCCCCCTAATTGCCTGATGTCCACAGCAAGAAAGGATCTGTAGTGTAGGGGATACAACCACAGCTCTGTTCTTTCAAGAGTTTACAATTTGACTTCAAGATTTGAAGTCTGAAGTGCTTTTCCTGTAATGTAGATAGCACAAAAGACTTCTCCAGATACAGCCAAGCCTTTAGCTAAAAGCTCTGGCTTGTGAAGAGCTCGCTATTTCCATCTCAGCACTGAGTGATATAAATCAGCATCTGGACTTCCCCCTCTACCCCACTACTCAGGAGCCATTGACTGTCTCAGAAAACACTTGCCCAAGGTTCAGGGCTCCTGCTGAACTTGTCTTACTAAGAACAAATGACTGACCTGCCCAGAAGAAATTCCTGAGGGTAATTTAAAGAACTGAGGGCCTACTTTGGCTCAGGGAGGAGGAGGGACACAATCTTTTTCCAAAACATCACTTTCTCTTGAACGAGAGTTATAGAGAAAAACCTGTCTGGGTGCAGATGAAAGACATGACTAACAAAATGTTCTCTCCAATGAGAGATCGCTTCCTTGTCCTGCACTTCATACTTGAGACACAGTCGGGTTTGATGTTAACAAGGTAGAACTAACCTATTTACAGGTATTGATAACACAATCAAACTTTTTTCAAAACAACCAGTCCAGTTGTAATAAAGAACATCAAGCTTTTACTGTTTTGATTTCATCCATTTGCTTATGCAAATTGGGAGAAGAATCAGGATTTTAACTCAGTTCAGATTGACTTGAAAGATTTGTTGTATGTCACACCACAGACTAATCAGAGTTCATGCTCTTGTTAGGAGATAAAAATATAAAAATAAGTAGAAACTGATGCAGTTCATGGTGATAGACTGGCCTGAGTCTCCTAAAATTCAGCACAAACTGTAACTGCCATCCAGCTATGAGGGGCAACTAAGCTGCTCTGTGTAGTGGCACAGCTAAAACAATAGTAGCCTCATCCCATGTAACCACCCAAAACAAAGCCACATGCAGGGAAGACTGCAGGAGGCAGAGGTCACTATAAGGAAATGGCTGCTACTGT
Source organism: Phaethon aethereus (assembly GCF_964289735.1). Lineage (NCBI taxonomy): Eukaryota > Metazoa > Chordata > Aves > Phaethontiformes > Phaethontidae > Phaethon > Phaethon aethereus. The sequence goes on along the minus strand of NC_138588.1, from coordinate 13,512,067 downwards.
GCCAGAATCTGGGTTTATGAGAAGGACTAGAGAGAATACAAAACACGGAAGACCAACAGAATCACAGAATCATTAAGGTTGGAACATTGATATACTAATGTAATAGCTAATACCTTAAAATGAAACTTCACAGACCGTCAGTGAAGCTAAGGTAGGTTTTGTGCACAGATAATATGTTGGCAATAGAGATGATGAGCAGAAATTCTTGCAAACAAAAGCATTTGCTAAGAGAATTCCTGATTAGAGAATGTAGTTAGAAAAGGGACTGAATTACCAGTATGGCACAGTATTGTCCACTGCAGACAAATATGTTGTAGTGTAATCACTTTTGTGAAAAATAAATTCAATCCTAGTCTAATCCTCACAGGCTTCACCTTTGAAATGTCAGCTCTGAATACACATTCTACTCAATTTACTCGTCTGCCAGATGTAACATTCAACAACAGAAGCCTGCCTGTTTACAGAGCCAGGTCAGGAGTTGGTGATGAAGAAACAGAACTACAGGATGTTACAATATGGACCTAGGGATGTAGTCCAAGTATGGATGCATAATGCTACCTACTTCTTCAGATGTGCGTCAAAACCAACCATGATTAAGAGGTTTGGACTGTTAATCTTAAGATTTGCAATGCTGTTAGATTTTTAAGTTATTCAAGGACAGAAAGAGTTATGATTCATATAGATGCTTTTAAGAAGATGAGTCTAAGCCCTGCCACAGCACAGCTCAGGTAGTGCTCTCACTGTAGCTCAGATAATCACTCGGGTCAATTAAAAGCTACAAAACTAGCCCTAAGGATCACATGTGCTTTTGTAACTGCTATTTATATTTTATAGAGCCTAGCAGCCTCAGCTGAATGGGAGGCCCCAGTGTGCATGCAGAGCCCAAATATCTAGCAAAAGCATAGTTACCATCGCAAAGAGATTAGGAACTAAAGCAGCAGTTTTATTATTTCTGTTTTAGAGTTCAAAATTACAAACACATGTCTGGCTCCATTGCACATAACATACAGTAGCCCAGCTGTGTTTGCCTTCACATATCCTGCTCTCTCCAGTGACCTTAAGCCCAGGTACCTCATAAAGCACCTGCAGTCAGACAGGGTCAGCCCAGGCATGACTGACTGGCCAGGGACCTCACTCAGCCTCCGCAGGAGAGCAAGGGCTCCTCACCTCCTGGTCCTCACCCACTGCTCTCCACAGAAACCCTTCTGTGTTTGCAGATGCTTTCCCAACAGAAACCCCATACAGGTGACCAGTACCACCGCAGCCACTGAACTACAATTCATAAGCAGCTGCAGTCCTATGGGGGAGAAAGATCTGCCTGAAAGAACTTGGGCTTCTTGTTTCCACTTTCAGATTTAATGTGGAAAAAACAAAACAAACCAACCACAACATCAAGGCCTTTTAATCAAGAAAAAAGAAGTTCGCAAGTTTATAAATACAAGCTGAAAACTGCTGTTTTTTCAGGACACTGAGGCACTGGAGAACATCATGTGTATTCATAGTGTGGATTATAAAAAGAACTCAAAAATCAGTAACTGGAAAGTAGCATTTCTTTGATTGTTATTTTTTGGGCAGAAACATTTAAACAATTTCCAAAAGGTCCACTACTGAAAGTACTTTCTGACTCCTACTTTGAAGCAAGTCTAATAGCTGCAAATACCATGGATTTAAAAGGTCACTGCATAATCCAGTGATTAACATTTTCCTTTGTAGTTATGACTATACTAAAATAATGATCCCAATTCACAAGGCGATTAAACACGTCTATTAATTTTACTTCAGTAAAACAGACCGAAGAATCTTGGTATAACCAAGCTAGCTGAAGTGCAGTTCACAACACCTTTTCCTTCAAGGAAGATAATTTTGCCAGTTAAAACAAAAACACAGCTCTTGTTCAAACCCAGCTTTTTCCTATTCAAAGCTGTGAAATAAAATTCCAATTTTAGTATCTAATTCAGAGCCAGTATCTCAGAACTACTGCTGAACATTATCCTTCTGCGTGCTAACTTTAAGGCACTCATTGCCCTGGAAGGCGTGTCATTGTTTACTATAAGAGTTCCTATACTGTTTGAGCCATTTGTACAAATACTCACTGAGATGAGTAAGTACATTTGATAGGTGAAAAAGCCTGCAACTTCACAAAAATTATGCCCTCAGATCCACTTGATATCCAGGCATATCTTTCTGTGAGAAAGATTATTTCAGCAGACGTCTCTTCATTTTTCTTAGATTTTATGTATTTCTCAGCACTAACTTGGACTGATTACATGAACAGACCTCACCCTCAACCAGAAGAACAATTAGTATGTAATATTCTACTTTAAAAACGTTCTTTCTTGCATATTTTGTACTCAATTTACATTTCATAATAGAGTCATATGAGTGAGCAGAAATATACTGATAGTCTGAAATTCTACTTTTAATGAAGGAATATTAACCTCTTACCCTGACAGACAATTAAAATAGTAATTAATGAAAGCAGATGGCATCTAGGTCACAACACTTAAGAGATTAATATATTCAGTACTTCTTGTTTCTCAATTCATGCATTAAATATTGGCAGTCAGCTTGATGAGTTTAATCTGTATGACTAAATATATAGAAATGAGGTGAGGAGAAAAAAGGCTAGTTGGCTCTTTTTGCAGAGTCACATTATCTCACATTATGCTGCAGAAGAGAACAGAGGCAACAAAGGGCCTAAATACCCACCCCACAATGTCATCCTAATCCCTCAGGATCCACGTAAGACAAGGACCAAATCATGACAATGACTGTTTTAATAGTTTTTCTTTACACAAAGTTGTTGGAGAGGCACAGACACAGCTTTACACAGTGTCTGGCTCCAGAGGGCTGCTCTGAGTCTACTTCTGACATGTGCTTAAAGTCTCTGAGCTTTTGTTCCCAGCTGTGGAGCTGCAGAGTTCAGCTTCACATTTCATACATGCAAGGTGAAAACACAGCTCCTGACCACTTTGCTCTTCTGATGGATTCCTTTACCCTTTGCTCCACCTCCTTCTCTTTCCTTTTTGTGGCATGCTCTTTCAGAAGCAAGATACCAAACACCACATACAGTGAACAAAGGCAACACTGTGTGGTGATATGTTCATGATCAAGCTGCATTTTTTGATGGAAGAAAGCATCCTGGCAGCCGTAACCAGTGTAACAAACAGGCAGGCCTCAAGGGTTTTATGTAATTTTACAAGAAAGTCAACCTTGACACTAAATGCTAATTAAATCCATGATTACTTCCTAATGAAACAAACCTGCCAGGGATGCTCAACAGGAAACAGCAGAAGATTGATTCTGAGACACTGAAGATAACTTTTCAGGCTCTTCATGTGACATGGAGTTAGGAAATGATTCAGAGCAGCTTGAAAGAATTGCTTAACAGGAATGAAGATGTGAGGCAAGTTCCAGCAAACTCGTATGACTAAGAACAGCACAGGTATTTGCTTATGCATTTTATAATGTTTGGGCTCTTTCAGGTAATTCCTCCCATTGGCTCACTTGCCATCTTGAAAAATACTTGTTCAGCTGTGGCGAATGACAGGACACTCATAGGATGAGGTAGGTCTCACACACTGCTCTGTTCAGGTGAATTAGCTGATGGCAGCAGTTTGTTCTGCTGTTCTCCATCAGGTTGGATGGCCAGCAGTGGAGTTCATCCCAGGAAAATGAAAATCCCTGATGCCAAAGAATAAAGTGACAGATTGGAACAGTCTATTTTAGAAAAGAGCTGCCACATCTAGTTAGTATCACACATAGATTCACTGCACAGTAACAAATGGATGCTGGACTGAGCTTGGAAACTAAAGCCAAAAGTATATTGAGGATTTTAGCCAGGAAAGGGAAGGAAAAATGCTTTTCTGCATTGAATTGCAGGGAGCAAGCATTCCTATTTTACCGGTGTTCTCCATTTTCTCCCTTTATTTCCTTTCAAGTTATCTTCATAAGGACACAAGACACTAGCATAGATGATGCTATGCATGACCAAAATTTGAAATTCAAGGGAGACAAAGATTATTTGATATAAGCAGCAAGCAAATCAATGGGCCCTATTCCAATTTAGGTTTCACTCTCTCACATGCTTCTGCTACTATACTGCATCACTCTATAGAAAAGAGTAATCAATATAGAAAGCTCTCATAAAAAAAACCAATTTACTGCACCCACCAAGCAAAACATTTTCTTTGATCTCATTTCTTTTACAGAAGAACCAGGAAATTTAAATATGAATCCTAACAATGAACTCCTAATAATCTATTTCTTTCTGATGGATTATACTAATCTATTGTTCCTATTTATTACTCTATTCCACTTGAATATTTTACTGCCTATATTTGTGCCCATTGTTTCAGCATAAAACACCAATTTGATATACTCAGGGGTGTTTACGCATAAATCCAGCATTGTTATACCGTAAGGTTATTATGCTGTTATATAGATTACCTGCCCACCAGAACACATTTGTGAGCAGATATAACTGAAAGCTGTAGGGTGACAGTATGCTATTACAGCTTCTGATGGAAACTAGCAGAGATTCTTTCCATTTTCACATAGTGAGAGCAAATTATTTTCTTTAAATTTGTTTCATACACTGGCTTTCCATTTTGATACATTTAACTCACATTTATTGTAAATTGTTAATGTACCAAAATTAAATGCATCAAATTACATGTAAATAATGAATTAAATGTATCAAAATGTATTCACTTTTATTATAAATGAGTGTGATATCTAAAGTAACTAGTACAGTCTAGCTGAAAGAGAATCTGCCTTCTCTCATTGCAGCTCTGGCCAGCTAAATACTTTTCAGTTGCAAGGCCAGTGAAAGTTAACTGCTTCTCAGAACCACCATTGTCCAAACCTCCATACACATACAGCCCAGTCATTGACATTTAGCATCTGACCCATTGCTGGTTTAATATTAGACATAACTACTGCTTCAAGCACTCCAACTTACTAGCTTCGGTTCTAGAATTAGCTGTCTGTAACAAGTGCTTGCAAGTCTGGCACTCATGTTTGCAAATGCAGAGCATAAACTAGTACGTACCTGGTTTACTACCATAATATTCTGGGCATTTCCTTTCTATATATGGCATATATTCCTTTCTATATGTGGTAATAATGCCACAGACAGTCTTCCCATACTTTATTTTGTTCTGATGGGACTTCAGACAATGCTGGGTAAAAGCACATAAAGTGCCAACACAATCATTTAAAAAAAAAAAAATCATTTATTTATGGCCAGTACCAGTCTTAATTAAGGAGCTCTCAGCAACTAGAAATAGAGATGCAAATAATTTCTGAGAGCACTCTTCAGTACTGGCAGTATTCAGCTGAGCCAAATAATCAAGGAGATTTTACTGTCAATATTTGACATAGGTATTTCACATAGAGGCTCTCAGAGGCCTTCACATACTCATACACGCCATATGTTCATACACACATAGGCACAACTATTGCAAAGGCTAATCACCCAAAGGATGGCAAGCAAGAGTTAGCTGATCATTGCAGCAAGTACTTTATGGGATGAGGGCTGAGCAGTGAGGGGGGAAACTAGCTAAAAAAAAAAATGTTTAAAAAAAAAAGAAATATCAGCCTGGCACCTAAAGAGATTCAGAAGGAACAGTGAAGTAGGGAAGACTTCGGCACTTAAATAACCAGTCCTGAAGGACTCTCTAGAAGGAACTCTGCAGCCGAAATTCTTTGATGAGGAAGAAGCTATTCTAATTATCACGAACTTATATATTCACTTACACCTGACTCCACAAACCATACTGATGCTTGAACAAACAAGCCTATCCCTAGTTCGATGTGTTACTGCAGAAAGAAAGTATGGTATTATATACCATTATATACCACTACACACCCCTTTGGACAATTGGTGTACAACGAAGCATGGAAACATGGAATATTCTTCAGATACCCTAGGAATGCTTAAAACAGTCCTCCCACAAGACATAGTTCCCTTCACATAAAAACCCTTCCTCATTCTTGTTTTTGCTTTTTATCTTGCAAGCAAAACAAGTCATATACTGACACACTTTTCAGTGGCCCAGAAAAAACAAGCAGCTCTGAGTTAAACCAGTACACTAAGCTATGACTTGCTGACTGAGGAGCCAGCATCCTACAGCTTCTAGCAACACTGCTGTAAAGACTGTAACCTCTGGCAGAGAGGCAGAGTATCAAATTGAAAGCAGTAATGCCTCAAGTTGCTTTCCCACAGGCCACCTTTATTCCTTTGACTCTTCATCTTGTATTCTGACTTAAATTGTCAGAGTGATCTGGAGCTCGTTCAGAGGCTACCTTCATACAGGACCTTTGCTACATGACATATCCTCCAGAAGTGTCACATTGTCAGAGACTAACTCAAACCTGCTAAGAGTTTAACAGAAAGTTAAACCCAGAGAACACAGTGGAAGTACTGCTTCGACAAGCTCAGAGATCTTTAACCCGTCACAGGAAGACACTTTTCTACAGTTAGTGTTTCTACATTAAAACCATGAAGTGAAACAGTACAACCAACAGAGTTACTGGAAGAAGCATTCATATAAATTAAATTTAGAGGGCTTGCGGTCAAAGTAGCATCTCAAATCATCAAATTTCTTTCAGAATTACAGTTCTTCATTTTCTTGTAAAAGCTGAGGACATTGCTGCTGCCAGGGCGTTCAAGCTGCTGTGCTGTAACCTCACGTGGAAACCTCGCATCAGTTACTGCACAGAGCAGGCTGACCAGCTGGCTTCAGCTCAGCACCAGCTCCGGAGCCTCGATGTGCTCAGGGCAACCTGGGCACTGGGAACATTTACCCCCAAAGGGGCACACGGGGCACCAGCCAGGCAGGAGATCTCCAGCATGGAGATCTCCAGTCGAGATCAATCAGCTGGTCACCACTCGAGGGCAGCATTTCAGTAAAAACACCAAGCATGGGAACAAAAATGACAGATACCAAACTACCGGACTATTTTAGCTCACTATGAAGATTTTGTTTGCAGGTTGATCTCAAAGCTTTCTATATCTATATAAACAGGGTGGCTATATAAGCAAAGTACTGAAGTGTAAGCAATGAAAGAACAAGAGGTCAACACCAGAAAAATAAGAGCAGAGACTGTATGGCCACTTCAGTTTGGAAGTGTCTTAGCTACCAGACAGAAAGGCAGATGCACCCACACCCTAGCCTCCCACCCTCGTCCTCAGTGGAAACAATTTACCCAAGAGGGGCAAAAAGTTAGTTTTCACTCAGCCAGCCAACTGTCTTCTACCAGATCACAGAAAGTTGTTGTACAATTGTGTCTTTAGAAGTTAAGGAACAGCACAAAGAAACTGTCAGGATACAGAACAATGACCCACTTGGTCCATCATCACCTTCTCATTTCTAATAAAGCCATTATAATAGTTGTAAGGCCAACTCCTCAGTGCCCAAAGTGAGAAGCCTGTAATAAAAAGCATGAATGCTGCTGGTTTACTGCCCTATTTACACCAGCTAAAAATAGTCACAGGCCAAAAACATACTCCAGTTTTGGGCACTGACCGACAACATGAGCTTCAAGGCCAATTAGGCCAAATTAAAATATTCCCACAGGAAGAAAATATACACCAGTAAACACCTTGGAAGGCAAAGAGAGCTCTTTGAGTAGAAGCTTGCTACATAGCTTCAATGCACCCTTGTCACTGATTTGTCATCTTATTCAAAGAGGAGCTTTCCTTCTTACCAGTGACGGGCTGCTCCCTTCAAGGGCCACCATCAGGCCCAGGGAAGCTGTAATCTGAGGCATCCTCTGCACTCAAAGACAGGTAATTTCAGAAGTGACTCACAGCAAAAACCTAATTTGACCTGCTCTTTCCGAGGCAAGAGTTAAACTTTGTTTTTCCTTGAAGGAAAATATTCACAAGCAGAACCCTCACCCTTTATTTTCAACTGCTACTCTTTCCAAGGTCTTTTTCCTCTTAGACACATGTATACCCTGCAAGCATACATCACAAAAGCAAGCATCTGTATGCTTCTCATAGCTCTTCTTTCAAGTGGGCAGAGGGCTGTTGGGATATCTGCAGGCAGGTGAAGATTTACAGCTTGAATGTCAAAGCTACACTCTTAATCACCTAGGTGACTCCACAGATTGAAGCAAACTGGAGTCTAGAGGACAGACCACATCTACTGGCAGTTCAGATTCTGCCTTAGACTACTTCAACTCCATAGCTGAAGCCAAATCCAACCTGAAGAAGGAGAAAGGGCAACAAAGATGAAAATGTAGGATCAGGATGGACAGTTAAGAGAAATAGGGTCAATGAGCAGGCATAAAAAAGAATAAGCATAGTTCAGTAGGTAGCACATGGAGAAAAAAGGCTTCTGATTTGGATTTTTGCATGTCTGCTGACTTCATTCATATTATTGGGGAATTTCTGGACCGCTTCTTTGGACTCCCTGATGAAGCTGTTTGAGGTACACTTTGATAAAGGACAGACTTCTTTGAAATCAGTAGTTGATAGCTATTGTACTGAAACCTAAGACTGAAGGAAGAGTTAAAAGGACCGTTTGATTTTAATTTTGTTAAGTCTTCCTGAGCTAAAACAAATCTAAAAGCATGTGTAAAATAAACAAGTTATTCTTGACCTGTTAGATTAGGTTATGCAAAACTGTTGTTAAAAATAAGCCTTAAAAGAAGGTATTGTAATAATATATATAAGTAAATCAGTCTTTTCCTCTGTGGTTCTTCACTTAAGAGAGTTCCCACTGGCTCTAGGTAGAGCTATGACTGGAACTACTTTGGCAAAGCAAGGTACTTAATGACACTTTAAAGAAAAAACACCTACTGACGAATGAAGTGAGGGGTTTTTTAAATATCTGTATGAATAAACCATTTCTAGTGGTGAATCACCTGTTTACAAATTTTCCAATAAAATATTCTCTAACTGGAAATGTTGAGAGTGAAAAAGCCAGTCACAGAAGTAATGGGGTGAAGACAAGACACTTCCTTATTACTAGCCCTCTGGCTATTTTGCACAGCTCTCCCACATGACAGAAGCTGTCTTATGCTCATTGTGTTTACACATCAGTGGAGGTGCCATTAACTATCACATTGCATCCAGATTTATTGTATTCATTGCTGCTTAATTAAAAGAGGCTAAAGCAGGGGTTAATTGCACTGAATTTGAATTCAGCAGGGAAAGGAAGACATTATTGTTAACTTGGCACCAGAAGGCTCAGCAGTGATGGCAGAGAGGGATACTGGTGAGGATCCTGCATATACAGGCCTTAGCTGGGGTGCAGGTGCATGTGAACAGAGGAAGCTTATGGGGAGCAGCAGTTAGCATGGACAGGTGAGGCAGTGTGAATAGAGACACACAGAAGGTAAATTACAAACATGTTTGAATTCAGAAGTAGCCTGCAATGACTAATATTGTAGTGTAATACACAAGAACTGATTTTGACCTTCATTTTATGTTGGAAAGAGAAATCAAATATGGTGTCATGAGGTCCAGTGATAAACAGTCAGCTGTCCAGGAGTTACTGAAAAATTTGTCTGTTCTTCACACACTTCTACCTCCATGTTTCCAACACTCCCATGTTTTCAACACACTTTTTGGTGTCCCTCTCTGCACCCCTCCCCTTCCAAAATGAGGATGATGTGTTGCCATTGTCTTGCAGCAGGGTTTACATGAACACCACCATACAAGCAACACAAGGGACCACCACCTGCATATCTATAAGCCACCCTCGGAAGTAAAGCTATGCTGCCAATATCTCCTGTCACTAATGCACTGACTAAACAGCGTAAGAGGGACCACACTATTGACATATTATGAAGTTAGTCAACATGTATCTATCTGCTACACATAATTCAAGGTTGCATACATCAAGGCATGAATTTAAGGAAGGCTACAGCCTCACATTTTAGTTGTCAATTGAATACATTCAACACAGAAGTCGTTGAAGTACAACAGATACTGTCCGAGGGCATCTTCCTAACAATTGCTTCTTAGTATAGAGCAGCATTTTATGTAGTTTATGATGTTAATGGCTATATATACTGCTGCTCCAAATGTTTCCTCCTTCTATATTGTTGACTTCATTGCCTGATAACTTATTAACAAGAGCTGTAAAGAGTTTGATTTCAAGGCTTTTATGACTTAAAGGAAAAGTTAAACAATAACAAGGCTAAAAAAAAGACCTGAGCAAAAAGAGAGCTTGGAGGCCAGAGGCTGTCCCTGAAGAGCCACTGCACAGCTTGTCTCACACTCCTCCAAAGCAGTGTCAGCAGCAACTCCCTGCCTGCCAAGTCCCCAGTGCTGCGCTGGATACTGCCTGCTGGCCCCATGACCCAAGGTCTCCTACAGCCATGGATCTTCTCAGATGCAGATGTACAAGGCACAGCAATTCCACCTTGCATGTTCAGTCCATCTATTTTCAGTGGAAAAAACTATGAATTATCCAAGAACTGCCTGCCCTTTCAGCATGCACAGGTAGAAAACAAACATCAATCAAAAGATGTAGTTAGGAAGAGGCTGACTGGCATCATCATCCTCTAGCAGCTCACACCAAAAGCCACACAGTTGGAGGAAATGGAACACATCCGTATAGCACAAGCCAGCCCTTGCCATGGGACCCAAACCATTTGCATCCTTTCCTGAGCAGGATTGCTCCTACCAGCATGGGACTTGTAACACCCACATTACTAAGCAGCAAGTCAATGTATAAGTAAAGCTAGGGGCAATGGAGAACGGATAATCATGCACTACAATGCAGCTTACAAATATATTCAGCCTCTGCAAATGTTCGGGAAGGGGAATAAATAAAGCTTCACTGGCATGAAAAGAGACTCAAAAAAGCTCTGAGAATGCAAACTCACAGCACATGATATTGCAACACTGCCTTGTAACCTTGTTACAGAAACCCACAGTAACCCCTGCTAAGAGCATTAAATATTAATAATGGCTCACAGCTGCTACTGCTAGATAATGGGCTTATTTTGAGGAGGAATATGTGCACAGCTTAAGTAACATGCATCAGTTCAGACATACCTACTTTCCTTTTGAAATTCATGCAGGACCCTCTCACCTTGCTGCAGTGAATTGCAGAACCCAGAGCTATTACTCTTAAAAGGCAGGATTTGTCTCTGCTCTTTTTCCTACATTACATCTTTTTTTTTAAATCAGAAGTTGCAATATGAGTAGAGGTGGATAGCATAGCTCGATACATTCTTTCTGTTTATTCTGTCCTAGTTACTGTGAATCTGCCCATACACATAGCCCAGAAAGATAATTTGGGGAACAATTAGAAAAAACCCACACTAAAACATCCCTGTCCTACATCCATGCAACTATTATAAATGGTGATGTCCCTGACTTGCATCATAAACAGCAGAGTTAGGAAGTGCTCGCTGTTTCATTTAACCCTTTACTAAGCACATTTGTGTTTCTTTACTGACAAAGTAGCTGATTAATATCTGATCATTAACAGAATGATTACCTGGCTAGAAGGCATTTTCTTCTCTGCTTACTTTCCCGTTAAATCATATGGGCTGCCTTAACTAGACTCAGTTGACACTGATCTCTATTTTAGAAGACTGCTTACTTTAGTCAGTTGACCTGTATAGTATTTAAAATAAAATCTAGACCACTGTGCACCTATTATCTAGATATGGATGAGTTTCAATGATAAAATGGCAGCTAAATATCCAAGACAAATACTGTTGGTTATTTACAAGATTAATCATGAAGCTCTATGGAAAAGAAAACTCTTATATTCAAAAAAACAGAAGAGGCAGTGACAGTTCCTGAACTGCTTCATTAGAATTACTTTTAACTACTGCTTAATAAGTAAATATTGTAATATTAGCTCTCATACATCTTCTCTGTCCTCATCCAATTCCTGTACAAGGATTTTATACAAGAATGCAGAGCTAGTATTATCTAGGTCTGAACATGTCCCTGACTTAAAAAAATGCAGAAAGGGGTTTCCCCTTCTTCAGACTCAGCTCTAAGTAACCCTTAGGTCATGCAGGCACTCCACAATGCTTAGCTGAAGTCTCTGAAATCAAAGCTTTCATTTTGAAAAGTATGTTTTTAGCTGCTATAGTTGCAGCAATAACCCCCGAAATGTGAAATGAGTAATAGATGTAATGACATATGCAGCCAGCCTTTGAATAATGACTCAGAGGAGCAGACTCCTCTGTCTGGTGTAAGGCTGATGAGAGTATGAAGTACAATCCCCAGTTATGTGACTTCACTGCTAGCATTACCTAAAGAATTACTGGTTTTAATGCAAAAAATAGGTTTGGACAAGTACAGCTCCTTGGAACTGGAAGCTACTACAGGGAAAGAAATCACAGAAGCGGTAATGAAGAAACAGGAAAGACAGAAGAGAACAGGGAAGAAAGAAGTGGACAGAGAATGACATGATCAGGCAGTAAACCAATGAATTAGAAATAATTGCCATATAACCCCTGCCCATCAGGAAATAGCCACATATGCCAAGAAGCTGCTGATTCAGAGATTGGTGGGGGGGGAGGGGAAAGAACATTGCTATGGGGATGTGAGAATCCCAAAGCTATAGCAGGGACTCTTTCTAATTTGGCAGGTTTGATGTCCCTACATTGAATGCTTGCACCTCCAGGGGTGGGTAACCAGCACAAACCTGCAGCCTGCCAGAGCAGCTTGTTAGCTTGTCTGGAGTCACATGGGGAAACCCCACAAGCAAGCAGTACAGGCACAATGCCCATTTGCACTACAGTGCTGACTCAAGCCCCATTAGTATGACATTGAGAAATGATCTTCAACTTCTACCCAAATCAGACAGTGGTTTGACAATTAACAGCCTCTCAGAGCCTCTCATAAACTTAAAACTAAGAAATCTTAGGCAAGCTAGTACTTCCCTTAGCTTTCGCAAGATCATAAGACCACTCTATGAAGATATTTCAGCAGCATGAACGCCACATTCTCGCTGTTAACACAATTTTCTTCCTTAAAAATGAAGTCTCATTAGCAAGACACTTCCAGTTTCTTCTGTAAGTCATTCCGAATGCATATTAAAAATACAGGTTAAAATGGGTTACCTACTTTAAGTTCTGGCTCAAATTTTTAACTAATTTTTTGGTTTAGACAGTATTCACTTTATGTAGAGAAAAGTCAGACAGTTAATCAGATCAAGTATCTTGGCAACAACCCAGATCCAAACATTCCACTGGCTATGATATGGATTTTGGGGTAAGAAACAAACATCTTCACAAATTGCTGATGCAAAAAGACAATCCAGCAACTCCAGAGGAAAAAACCCTCATACATATCCTTGAAAAGGTTTATTACTAAAATAAAGCTTTCAACATTAAAATCTGTGGTATCTTTATACTAATGCAAGAGATGCTGCTGCTGTTCAGAGTTGTGACAGCTTATTTAAATGTGAAATGTGTGCAACACACTTTAAACCAAGTTTAAGATAACACTGGAGGAAATAATACTGCCTAATATTAGTACACCTGTCAAACACATTTTCAAACTAATTGATATTGCATTTTCAGCTCATTGTATCAGTAATGTTAAACAACATTTCCATTTTACTGACCTGCAGCTCCCCTTTACTAAAAGCCACTTTAGCTGAAGTAACTGGTCTGAGTAATTCCAGCCCTAGGCAGGCATCCAGATGTTTGTAATTTCCATTGATCAGCCCCAAGAGGCTGAAGCTGAGCCATGACTCCACACTGCACACACAGCAGACATTTTTAATAAATGCTGATCTGCAGTTCAGCTCTTTTGCTAGGTGGGTCACGGCTGAATTGATGATGCAGCTCAGCAGATGAAGCTGTTTTACAAGGAACTAAAAGCACAGAGATGTCGTAATTTGGTGCTCTCTTTCTAGAGCTGGGATAGCCACAACTGGACATCCCCAGGGGAGCCTCCAACTTCCCAAATACATTGTAGATTGCATAAACATTACAGTAACCTTTTCTTGCCATCAGTTGACATGATCTCTTGTATTGCCCTGATTTATCCACACATTGCCTACAGTTCCTGTGTTTTGACTCTAGGATTGTCACATTGGCTTCTCATGTGATGGAGTGATGATGTGTCATTCCTTACCAGTAACTGTGCATCTGTCAGGGCAGCTTTTGTATTTTCCTAACTTATGCCTGGAAACTTGTAGCCAGATTAGCAATATTTGTCACATCTGCCTTGATTTTTGTACTGTATTCCTTAGAGAGACTCCATGGTCCACCCACTGAACATCATTAATCTAAAAACTACAACTAGATATTATGTCAGTTGATGCATTTCATTTTTTCCAAATAGTTACATGAATACATATTGGGCTAAGGAGTGTCGAGGTTATCACATGCATGTCTTTTTTTTTAGTTTAAGCCAGAGGTCCATCTTTCTAGGACTTCCCAGAAAAAAAAATTACACCAAACTGCGCGTTTGTTACACATACACCACTTCCCAACATCCCAGAGTGGTTGAGGTTGGAAGTGACCTCTGGGGGGCACCTTGTCCAATACTCCCGCTCAAGCACAGTCTACAACAGGCTGCTCCGGACACTTTTGGTATTTTGGTACCTATTGTGCCTGTAGAGGGTGCACACATGTGCACCATCTGTATGTACCACACAGTTTTTGTTAGAAAGCTCCCAGTTCAGTAACAATAGTTCAGCTTTCAAAGAAAGCTTATACAGGTTTCTTGGCCAGAAGTAATCACTTAAAACACTTAACGTATTCACTGTAAAATAACATGGATATTCTAAGACATAAGCCATTAGTCAGGAAATCTTTTTTCTCAAATGAATTTTCTCACTTCTTATTGTTCTAATAAATCTGGCATAATTACTACACTTTTCTATTGTGCACTTATGCCCAAAGCATTCCTTTTTACACCCTCTACTTCTCAGTCTCAATGACAAACTGTGCATTGCTGAGACTCCAGCTGACAACTGGTTGAAGTCACAGTCACCACTACGCTGCACTCCGTAACTGGTAAAAGGAAAATCATCAAGTCTTTACTACTGATACAGATCTTGGGACCCAGAACAAGGACATGCGGCCCTCTTTCTTGGCAAATGAGTGATAAATCCCCATGGACGGACTCTGTACACCCAACCCTGCAGTGAGGGCCCCGGGGCCCCAGGCCCACCGCCGAGGCGCGGCAGTTTCTGTGGAAGAACAGTGCCGAGGCCTGCGGACTGCAGGGACGCCAACTCACAAACCGAGGTGCATAGCAAGAGAGAATGGTTTCGCTTGGTAATTTTTTCCAGGAAAATGCGAGTTATCTGTCAGCTTGCACATTAGCGAAACGCGTTAACCGCCCCCCGGGCCTGCCAAAACGCCCCCGCCGCCAGCCCGCCTCGAGACGCGCAAACCCGCCACTGCGCAGCCGCAACGTCAGGCCGCCAGTGGGCACGCGCGCTGCCGCCGCGCATGCGGCCTTTTCCGCTGCCGGCCGCGGCGCATGCACGGCGGGCCGGCGCCTCCGTTGTTGTTGCCACCGCCGGTGGCGGGCGGGCGGCGCCTGAGGGGGCGGGCGCGGTGCGCCATGCCCGGCGGGGCGGGGGCGGCTGCGGAGCCGACGCGGGGCCGCGGTCGCTGAGGCGCGGCGGGAGCATGGCCGAGTCGCTGCGGGAGGAGCCTCCGGGCGGGCCGGAGTCGGAGGCCGAGCTGTCGCAGCGACTGGCCCGCACCAAGGCTCGCTCGTACGGCAGCACGGCCAGCGTGGCGGCGCCGCTGGCCGAGCGCTACGTGGAACACCGGCTCAGCGCCGGGGACACGCTGCAGGGCATCGCCCTCAAGTACGGCGTCACGGTAAGGCGAGAGCCGCCGGGGCGGACTGCCGGCCCGGGGAGCCAAAAGGGCGGCGGGGCGAGCCGGGGAGGGGCTCAGCCCCGGGGGCTGCAGCGCCGGTAGCGGCGATTGGCTCCCGTAACAGCAGCGCGCAGCTGTTAGGCCCAGAAAGTAACGGAGCCAAAGGGGAAGGGGCACTGGAAGTGAAAAACAGCCGAGAGATTACAGGATGAAGTTGTCCCATAGAGCATTTCGTACCCATAGCGGGCAGAAGATTCGGTTCTTACCGTGGGTACAGTGCTGTTTCAGTATTTAAAATGCTGACATCTGAATCTTGGGACCTGCTTGGAGGAGTCAGCACCCTGTTCTGGTAGCAAATGGCAAAAGTTCACACTGCCTGCAACAAGGCACAGGGCCTTCTCCAGCACAGGCTTCAAACTGCCAAATGCTGGATTTGTGGGGCTGGCCACTGACTGATAGGAAGGGAGATGCACTTACTCCCACCGAGTAAACGTGCTCACGTGACAATTCACCACTACACTCAGATTCAGATTAAAGAGAAGCAACATAGTTAAACTTATCTGGAAAAGCATTATTTTGGTGTTGACACACACGCTACGACAACAAAGAATTTTTTCCAGTAGCTTCAGGGCTAAAAAAAATCCCACCATTGTCACCTACCTGCCAGCCGAGAGTTTATCTACAACTGATGTTGAAAGTGTTGCTGCTTTTCTGCTCTCTTCCTATAGAGAAGAAAGTTTACTTCTGTGGAAAATATTGAAAGGCTTATGCCAGCCTAAGACATGCAGCGGCCAATAACGTCTACCAGCAGGCCCTAACACTACCATTCCCCACAGAGCTGAGCTCACCTACCCTACCTTCTTTCCAGCTTGTTTGGGGCCCAGTGAGCTACCAGTTGACATATCTGTATGCAGCTCCAGTAGTCCCAACATGCAAAATTGTTTGGGGCCAAGCAGCTGACGAGGTTAGCCAACAGCATGGTACTAGCACACAGTCGGTGTCATTTTCACACCAGCTGCAAAAAGACCCTTCCATTTGGGCTCTTTCTAGAAGAGGTATACAGTCCCAAATGAATAGGTTCTGACTGGAATGGGTTTCCTTTCCTTCTCTGGTTCTGAAACATCTACTAAAGCCTTCCAGCAACTTCAACAGCATTCAGCCTTTGTTATGAAAAGGGTTAAAAGTCTATTTCTCTTCCCTTAAGAAAGATTAAGCCACTGTTCACCAAATGTTGTTGGCAGAAGGACTTACAGCATTCTGGATTTACAGTGGTCCACAGTAAAACAAAGTTTCACTCACTACAGGGGCAAAGTGACCTAGCTGCTCATTGGATTTGTTTGAATTTTTATTTTTGGCAATGCTTTCCATAATGGATAAAGTCTCTGGCCTAAATCATTTAGCTATGTTGTTCTTCTTACTGCAGTGAGCAAATATACTTCTGCAAGTGAAAAGTATAAACAAAGTACTAAAATAGCAGTTTTCTACAAAAAAGGCATTTCCAAACACTTTATAACTCCCTTTCAGCTAAAGGGAAGTTATGGATCAAACTTGTGCAGTCTGAAAAAATAGGTTTAACTTATGAACCATAAACTTTGGTCATTGTATGAGTTTAATAAGGTTTTCCTGTGCTAATGATGCATTTAAAGTATAAATGCTGGGTTTTTTTAAACATATCATTTATTTGATATAATGTTGCTAGTATTCTGCTTAAGAAACCAGAGCTGCGTCATTGTAGACTTCAATTGAGAAAGGTTAAACTGATATGAAGTGTCCCTAAGAGCAATGACAAGTTAGCTGAAATCAGCCATTGTGTTTCTGCCATAATGGGTTTCAGCCCAGAGTAGGAATGTTTGCAAACTTGTTTGCTTTTAGCAAAATGAAGACTCTTAAGTGTTCACACAATGACAAGGACTGACTTCCTCTAAGGAGTCATTACATTTGCTTCGGATACCCTGTGTACTTGGCTAGAAGTGAGAGTTGCTGTAATGGGAACATCAGAATTATCTCTGGCTGCCATTTCCTCAAGTATTACTGTTTTTAGGAGTTTCCCCCTGTGGTTTTCCTCACTGGGAGTTATTTGCAGCGAGAAACATCCCATCCAGTGCCTGCCTTGGCATGACATAAGCAGTTTAAGATGGATGAAAGTGTTGGAGGAGAGAGACAGTGTGCTTTGTTTGGCCTCATCCTCTGCCCTTCACCCCTGTCCACCAGATACTGTCTATTAATCTTGTATGGCTTCTGTTCATTAGATCTTCCTTTCAACACTGTTGGGTAAATTAACTCTGGGAATTAGCATTTAGTATCATATTTATGGTTCAGTTGGAGTGCTGTTTTCCATCATACAAAGGTATCCCTTTTGAGGGGAGAAGGGTGAGGACTATTTGTTTCATTTTCAGTAGAAGCAGTTTTGACGGATTAGTTCAGCACCAGTTTATGCATTAGTGTAGCTTCAGTCAAAGTACTAAGAGCAAAAGCTTTAACACATGCCTTTACTACTATAGGTCTGTAGCTAACAGAAATTAGTTCAGTTTTCCTAGCACTGAGAAAACAAGCATTAAATCCTGCTCTCTATACACCTATGAGTATGGAATCATACTGAGTTGTAGAAGGAGCAGTATATATTACACATATCAAGTAACCTGCTCAAGGCTGAGGAATGTTTTCAGAACAAAGTACTTCCCATTTCATTGTTACTCACTGCAGAGGTGCAGAGTCTTCCAAATGCCACAAAATGGTATTTAAAAGGTATTTTAGGAAGAAATAACTAGAGGTAGAGTTACAGTGAGGTAGGATAGAGAACAGCAGTACAGTACATTATTTATCAGCTATTGAAGCATTGCCTTCCAACTTCCCTGTAGCAGAGATCTGTTTTAAGCTTTTGTATTGTATTTTTAGAGAAGAGCTCCAGCTAGCATTTTAAACATTTTTTGATACACACCAAGAGAGACAACTTTTAGATATTTTGACACTTGGCATTTAAACTAGCATCCAATGGCCATTATAGGTTTCATTACTAATGTAAAACTTCCTTTATGTCCTTCAAATGGTACTCAGCTTGGGAGAGAACTTAGAGGTACACCATAAACGAAAAATAGTTTCCAGGCTTCAGGAACAGGAAGAGTAATGAGCTTCTCTTACTTATAGTAGCTTACTACCTGACACTGGCTATTAGTTATTCAGCTTTTGAAATTGATTATCAAATCTAATCATTCTATCACCTTAGCCATCTGCAGCAACAGGTTGGGGTTGTCTTTAAGTAGAGAATACCATTTTTGTATATTTAATGGCTAGAAATAACTTAACTACTGAGCTTTACTGCACCATTTTCACTACTCTCCCAGACACCTAGCCTTTCTAGAGAAGATGTCCTATTTATTTTTACAGAGAAATATTTCATCATGCTTCCAGGACTGAAGCAAATGCATCCACCCATGACACCATATCTGTAATGGCACTGCAGCACATACTCTTACCACATAGTACAGGTCTACATTGCATGCAGGAGTTTATTCCAATTCTGCAAATGGCCACAGTCTCACATCTGCACAGATAAAACTAACATCTCTACTGTTTTCCCTTGGTTTTAGACAGCTTCCCCTGCTAATATGTTCAATGTATGAAATGCGCATGCATGTTAACAGTTACCTGTTAACAATAGTCTTTTCTTTTGCATGGGAAAGTTCTTCTTATTGGGAAGAACTCCAGATAGTGTCAGAGCAAAGTTTAAAGGGTTTAAGAGTGCCAAGCATAAGACAGTAGAGTAATTTTTTCATCATCTGATTACTGAACTGAAGGTTACTTCAGACTTAGAGCACTCAGCTTTTTCTGGGCAATTATACTAGCAGCAAGACTGCTATTATTACAAGACTTACAGTCTTTATTCTTACTCAGTTTAGCACACTTCTAATGCAGGCAAGAGGTATTTTCAATTCTCTTTAAACTTATTTTCAAGCAGATTTTATTTAGAGTGCATTTATCATTGCAGTACTGTAGTGATTAGGGATTTCTGCTTATTGCAGTCACCAAGCGACCAGAATGGTCCTTTTTTTTTTTTCACTTAGGACTTTTCCTAATGAAATCATGAGTTCAGGTTATAACTAAAGCTTAAGTCGCATAATCATGGATACTGATTTTTGTGGTTTTTTTAAAGCTTGCAATTGAGAAATAGGAAGCTAGTTTAACTGTTACTGACTTGGAAGGAAAATTCTGATGAGTAAGAACTTAAACAACATTCCTAGTAGGAGGAGAGTATAAACATTTACTGGGAGCTTGTCTTGGCCTGTAAAGCAATGGTAATTATAATAGCTTCTCAGGTTAAGTATAGAAGCAGGGCTTTATGCATTAGTACACTGTGAAAGATGGGGTATTCTCGCTTCTGTCATGCAATCATCTGTACTGATGAGTAGGTTGTAAGAAGTACTTCAGGTAAAAGCTGCATAAAAAGTATTTAACAGTTACGTGGTGGCTGTTACCATGCATTATTACATACATAAGGTTGCTGTTGATCATGCTGTAGATTATTGAACAAAAGCAGCCACTAGTCTATGCAGCTGCATTACAAAGTGTTTAGGAGTCCCCTGTTCTTTTCACTGCAAATCAGGACTTCAGATGAAGTCTGCATTTGTTACATGAGCTAGGGGGAAAATACTGATGAGGCATATACTGCTCTTCCAAGACTTGTGGTGCTCACTGTTCATAACTAGCATGTCCTAGAACACTCAAGGTAACTTTATCACCCCTTGTTTGTATTATGCATGCTTTTTACCAGAGAGTGCACCTACAGCAGCTGCTAGCAGTGCTGAGCCTTACTCTAATATAAATCCAAGTCAGCAGCACTTTTGCAGTAGAATTTTTATTCTTTGGCAAGTTGTTCAGTGAGCCTGTATAGAGATTGGGAATCTGTTCAAGAAAAGCGTCTTTAGGCAGTGCAAGATTTTAGAGACCGATATTTTGGAATCAGGTCTACATAAAAGAAGCTAGAGTGTTGAGTTAACAAAGCTAAAACAGAACATACAGTCTGAAATCACTTTGAATGCAAAAAAATCCTTTCCTTGAATCATTGCTGCTGCAAAGCAAGTATAGATTTATTGTAACTAAAGGTTACTGTACCACTTCAGAAAGTTAGTACTTTATACTTTGCCAAAGCCTAATAACTTACATTTTTCCTATCTTTTTCAGATGGAACAGATAAAGAGGGCAAATAAACTGTTCACAAATGACTGTATATTTCTGAGGAAAACCCTGAATATTCCTGTTATATCAGAGAAACCATTACTGTTCAATGGACTTAATTCACTGGAATCTCCCGAGAATGAAACTGTTGACAGCTCCCCTCCTTGTGATGAAGGACTAGTGACAGTTCAGGAAGAAAGTAGTTCTTCTCCCAGTCCTCAAGAGCCTGACAGTCAGCCCACTGCACCAGAAGAACTATCTGCCAAAGATTTCCTACAGAGATTGGACTTGCAGATTAAGTTATCCAAACAAGCAGCCAGAAAACTAAAAGATGACAATGTCAGGTAAATGCCACTTTTAGTATTAAGCGTGTTAATCTCATCCTGGAGGCTTTTTAGTCTAAGCTCAACCCTCTTTGTGGGATATCTCCAACAGCATCTGTAGTTTTAATTTGTCAACAGCAAGTCTATGCTATTATCATGCACCAGATACATTCAGAGCACACCATTAGCAGATGCCTTGATATGGCAGGTATAAAGGCTGCCTCACAATACATTGTTTATGGAATAGCAATAATATTCCATGAAAGCTAAAAGGCCAGTATTCTCCAAGATGTCATGCTGTGTAAGCAAGCAATTATTTAAGCAAACCCATAATTTTCAGTAGAGTACTAAGCCAAGGCCTATGGGGAAGCTGACTGCATATAGCAAGGCATGATTGCATTTTTCTTCTGTCCCAAATTGCCTCATAATTGCCACTTCAGTTAAACTATCCTATCTCCTTTCCCTATACAGTCCCTCCCTTTGTGGATCCACCTATGGAGACGACTGATCTTTTCTTCAGTATTTCTTCTACAGCCAGGAACTCCCACACACTTTACTCACAGAAAAAGCAGTACCTTTTGACCCCTCTGCCACAGTGATTATCCCCTCACATGTGTAGACATCCCATGGAGAGTACAGAAAGACTTAGAGCAAGAATGGACTTCAGTAGTGTTTGTTTTCCCATATCCTTGGGACAAGCTTCTTCAGCTTGTTCACAAGCATTCTCTTGGGCTGGTTTATCATCTGCAAAAATTGCCTCAGTGAGTGATGCCAAGGTGGCCTGTCTCATGACAATAAAAGGTATGACTGCAGGGGACTGATATTGCTTCTCTTACCAGAGTGCCTGGGAGAGGTCATACCTGCAGATACATACCTTGCTTTTGCCAATGCCTGTAATGCAAAACTTCTGACATCATCCTGGTTCACTTCACATACTCTGATTTTGAGTGCAAGCAGTATACTTCTCATGTTAAGACAAAAGTAACCTTTTAGGACCAAATCTATTGGGCAGAGTCCCATCATTTCTTTAAGAAGTTAAGAGATTATGTCAGCAACTTTAAAACTTCATTCACTAGACAAAAATTTGAGGAGGAGCAGTATATTGCATTTAGCAATTGGACAAGGCTCATTTGAAGAAATATCCCATAAGTCAGCTTAAGGTAATTCATTACCTACTGCACTCCACATAAAACTCTCCACTGCCAGAAGGACACTGGTTTAGAGTTACAGTCTCAGGGAAGGCTGGAACACTTTCACATCTGTTAACACACTTGTCAATTATTTTGACTTGATTACATGAAAGAGGAAAAATAGCTGCTGGAACTCAGATCCTTCTCTATTCAAACTCGTTCACTTGCATTGTTATATTTGAAACAATGTAGAGCATCTATCAAAATGTGCCACTGCTGACTCTCGGATCATTAGACATATGTATCTGACACAGATTAGAGTAGGTGTTGACCCAGCAGTTAAGCTGGGTGGCAGGAAACCCACAGTTCCTGCCAGAGGAAGGCAATTATTTTACCATCTCTTCAACAAAATAACATGCTAATTTACAGAAGGAAATTCACTTAGACCTTGTTGCATCATGAGCAGAGCCAATACAGCAAGACTGGCACCACATAAATAGTACAATACTACTACTAATACCCATTTCCTACATTGCTGTATTGCTTAAGTTACAACTTGGGAAATGAGGGCCTGGTACCAAATTTCCTCCCAAGAAATAATGGCTACAGGAGAATGAATTGCTTTCCCACCTCCTGTTGATATTTAGCAAGTAATTTTGTTAATTGTGCATAGAGCACAGATTTTTATTGGTCATGATGCTACAGGAAGCTTGAAGTACAGCACCGCAGGCTATCTGCTGAGCAGGATGTTATCCAAAGCTTCTGAAGAGAAAAGCTTCCTGTATGTCTGATAAAGTCTTCATAATGTCACCTTCCACCCCACCACCTCTAGCGTTCAGTCATGGCTCACAAAAGCCATCCTTGCCTTATCTTCTCCAGTTGTGTTCACCCCTTTACAGTCTGACAGACAGGAAGTGCCAGAGGACCAAAGTGAACCTTCACAGAGAGTTTGCTGAATGTTTACTCCTTGCAGAACGCAGGAGTAGAGGGAGACCATTGCCAAAAACCCTGGAGATATTTTCAGCTGTGTACTATCAATGCTACTTCTGGGCCCACACTGTAAGGTGGCAACATTCCTTACTCTGCTCCAGCAGCTCCTCAGAGGGCACCAGTTTGCCCTCCTGCCTATACCTTTCTTGTCCCTTGCTTAGAGCAGGAGGCCTTGAAAATTGGACAGCCATCATGATAGTAAACCAGCTTCTTGAATATGCTCATTTTCAGTTCTTAGAGTGAAAGCCATTTATGAAATTAGGACTGTTGTTCCCAACTACTCTGGCCTCCCCTATTCAGATTCAGAATGTGACATGCACCAACACCACAGTGTACTTAAGTGCCTGTTTGAGTGTAAGAAAGAAGCACCTAGAGTTACAGCTACTACCACCAAAAGGGACACTGGAACTAAGAAAACTGCAAGTAGAAGCAGACTGTCAGTTCCAGAACTTGAAGAGTCATTACTTCTCGCCATACCTGTGAGCCTGATTTGACAGATGCAGAACATCACAGCATCTCTTAAATCACTCTTTAGACTCCATTAAAGTTGCTAAGAATGCACACACATGCACTGATTCTGATCAAACTGTACAGGAAGTTTCATAGAAACTGTCTCATGCTACAAAGACAGCTTAAGGTGAATTAAATTGTTTAATCGTAACTCTTGAAGTCACCCCTTTAAGTGCTCTCAGGGGAATAAAGTATATTAATATCTAAAGTCAGCTTCTTCGCAGCTAAAACCTCTTGCTGTTAGGTTAAAAAAATTGAGGAGCACACAGGTGCAGATTTAGACTAGATACTAAACTTCAATAGCCGTGTAAGAAGATGAGCATTAAAGATTATAGAATGTGATCCACTCAGTTTGTGCCAGCTGCCTTTCACTATTAGATTTTACATAAGTATATGGCTAGATCTGCATATAATACTACTTTTACTAGAGAGGTTCACTGAGCAAGAAGCTGCTGGTTAATGAATGCCCCAGTCAGGCATATTTACCCAAGATGCAGCTCTAGGTGAGTAGCTTAAGGCAATAAGACTTGTTTTTGTTTACCACAATATTTTAATAATAGGCCAAAAGAAATGCAAAAGTGTTAATATAGTTGCATATGTCGCTATCTCATGTATTTGAATGTTAGGGAAGAATACCTACCCATTATTAGTTTTATCCACACATGGAAGAAAAGCAAGTTGTAGTAGCTTGAGAAAATACGGTAGTGCTTTATCTCAACCGAAATGCTGTTATGCATGTTTTAGGATGCCAAAACTGAAATTAGGTTTAGTGATTCTTTTCGTATCAGATAGTTGAACACCAGATGTCTAATGCAAGGTCTTTATAGTGTCCTTAATATTTTACGGCAGTACTGTGGTAGGGTAGAACACTAGGGCTGTATACTGCGCTTCTGGGGCAGGTTACATCTTTCTGCATTTGCCTTTTAGTTGACTCCTCTTGAAAACCTTGTAGCTGAACAGAGCCACTCTAATCACTACTGCTTATACGAGCCGATACAATTAACTGTTGTGCAGCACTGGAACAGAACGATGTATTGTCATCTGCTCAGTTACCTGAACACAGGTAAAAGTAGGGTGTTGAAGCATTTGAAACTGATAACCGATTGAGTTAATTTTCCCCATAATTGTTCACCATCATTGGCTATCAGAAAACAGATACCTCAAGTAAAGGTGGCTGCCTGTGGAGAATTCTGTTTTCAGACTTCCAAAAGCTATTAACTTACGAACTCAGGCTGCTGCCATGTTTAATTGTGGATTCTAGAAGCATCCAAGCATTGGATTTGAGTTTACTTCTTCACACTCAGGTGCGCTTTGTCTTACAGAAGTGATTATTAGCATTTTTTATTGTGACCTGATACATACAATAACTTGCAGTAGACGTCTTTCAGCTCCTGTAACCTGCTGGGCAAAGTGGCAATAGTAAACAGGGAGAGACAGCAGTATGAAGCACTGTAATGCTGTGCTGTTCCTTTCCCTTTGCCTGAAGGAAAATGTTGCAGTGACTTACTACTTTGCTATTTTAAGCATCTTAAAACTGAAGAAAACTGGTCATTAAACATACACACACTGACATGTTGGTGCTTGTGGGCCATGGACCAGAACTACTACTATGTAATTTTATTTTGTGTAAAGCTTGGCTTGTTTTGAAGCCATAAGAACAGACTTGTATTTGCTATGTACAGTTCTGAGGATCTACATTAGTAATATTTCCTGGCCATTACCTTGATTTGGAGTAGCGTGTTGTAGATGTCATCACATAACCTAGTTCTGCAGCCTGGGACAGAAGGTTAGAAGCTGTTCTTACCAGCCCTTACAGCCAACTACAGCATGCCTGAGCCTTGGTCAGAATTCTATTCTGCGCATTACAACCAGTCACTGCTTTGCTTACCTTTGAGCATAATAGTGCTACTATTACCTACTACATGGTTCTTATGTCCCTGCCACATACAGAAACCCCCCAAAGCTGGCTGTGACTCCAGTGCCAGTCTTCTATGGACAATTGCCAAGTAGAAGCCCATAGTCCAAGTGCGTATTTCACAAGAGAAGCAGAGATGAAGAGCTTAGACTAGCTGTTTTGCTACTTTGATGAAGACCTACTAATGTGACATCACTATTTCAACTCTTCAGTTCTCCATATTCTACCCTACTACCCACTATAATGAGGTGCAGCTAATTTCAGTCCAGTGTTCAGCTGTTGCCGTGTCATGATGGATGTTCTTCCTATATTAAGGCTTTCAAGAAAAAAGAATGAAAGGCCAATTCTGACAGCCTCCAGTTAGAAAGAAGGTCTCTTTGCTGTAACTCTGCCACATTTTGTTCTCTTAAAAGGGGAAACATAACAGAACTAAGAAGTGCAAAGTAATTTTCAGTGTATAGCATAGAAAGTAAGCTTCTCCCCTGCTGGACAGTTTGAGCTCTGAAAAAATACAGTTCTCCTTCATACACACAAACTAGCAGGAGGTCGCTATTTGCAACTATGTTCTGGGCATACATGGCTGGAAACCTATTGCCCCAGAAGGGCATATAGCAGAGCATCAGAATATACTTTTTGAAAAGTTTAGCTTCAGCCTGGTAGTTACGGTTGAATTTTACAGTCCTGTAGTCCAGTCTTACAAGCTTGGTATGTTGATAGATTTCAGTTTTGAGAAGAATTTTTAAATGTATTGTCTTGAGACAATTTATAGATCAAAAGTGCTTCAGTGCTTATTCACCTAAACATGAATTGTTTGCTTCCTTACTTTACTGTCTTGCCAGGTATTATAAACAGCATCTGCTAATTATAGTATTCAGTGTCAGTTTTGCAATGCAGAATTCATGACATAAGGAAAGATATACTTAAATATAGACATATCATCTGTATCTTAAGTATCATGCTTGGTAGTGTGCCTGTAGCATCACCAATGTAAATAGATGTAGTATTTCTAAGAAAAGCTAAAACCTGTTTTCAGTACTACTGTAACCACACATCCCTGCAATAACTACCAGTTTCATCCAAACCCTGTTTTTCTGAGGTTTCTTTTTTTCTTGACAAGATTGTTTCAAGGCAAAAGCAATATCATGTCTTTGGCTTAAGTTGACAATTTTGCTAGACTACCCAAGAACAGGGAACAGCTGGGAAAATGAGTGCAAGTTACTCAGCTGCTTGGTTAGTTTGTAGGGTTCTTTCCTCTGATTCTATTCTGGTTATATGAAATTCAAATTGTAGATAAATAATCATGTTTAGAAGTTAATAGGAAGAAGTCTGCATGATTGGGATTTAGAATACTATTGAAATACATAGATTTACCTTATACCATTATGTATTATGATTTAGACTATTTGAATAACTGTACCTTTGTATGGAGGCACATACAGTATTAAAAGTAACTGGAAATCCTTTGCAGTGTATCAACTGTTAAATCTTTCTGTTCTCACCAAAAACCTAAAATTGGCAGCAACTTTAAGAATAGGCTCTCAGGAATAGAATATTGAAGCTACAGTTGTAGAAAAAGAAGATCTTTGGAGAACTTCACATGCTTGAATTAGTACTGGATTGCTGCACTGCAATAGGTTTACATAACCACTTTTTTATAAGGCAATATTGTCAAGTAAACAGTAGGCAGCCTGCTTTTTCCTGAGGATTTTTTAAATACCAACACTACTTTGGTTTATCCAGTCATTGTATTAACAGTAGCACTTGTAGGCAGCTGTTTTCTCCTCAGGAAATCCAAGTGATCAGTGTTAATATTGATCGATGCACAGGAAGTATACATCAAGGACCCCACTCAAGGAATATCCTTGCAGTATCAAGACACAGATCCAGCCACAACTATGACAGACTGCTCCTGTTCTTGTCTCATTTGGTCCATCTGCACCCCTGCCATTCAAAAGGCTGAAACAAACCTACAACCAAGCTTGCTTTCTTAAAATAATTGAAAACAGCAATACCGGAACTCCAGCATGTCCTCCACTTGCATATTCTTCATAGTATTTCTGATTTGGCACTGTAGTGTCAAGAATAGTTCATTAAACTGTAAATACGTTCTGATGTTGAACTTACACAGCTTTACCCGTTTTCAGCATTCTGCTCTTGAGACAATATAATGAGAACTCCAGAGATGTATAATGACCAGTAGCATATTCTGTGTGCAAATAGTATTCCTGCTAGGCAATGCCAGTCTTACCCATTTTGATCCATGAGGAAAACCGGTTATCTGCATTTGCATTGGTTTTACTGTTGAGACATGGTATGTTCCTGATCTGATGATTATGATCATTTTCTTTTTAGAGAGGAGGAGAATGAGGAAGGTCCCTATGCAACTTCTTCGTATCACCAGTAGAAGACAGATGGGATGGCCTGAAAACTTTCCATGAAATCAGTTCTTAAAGAACTAAATGGTCAATATAATTCAAAACCCAAGTCTTTTGGACTCATCATCTTAATGTGCTTAAAACAAGTCATGAATGGGTAATTGCACTGAAATTACGACCTCTTCTGCCTTCCATAGGTTAATGTCCTTATGCTCTATCAACAAAGGGTTTAAGCCTTCCAAAACTAGCAATGGCCTTTATACCCCTTCTGTGCAAACTGTAGCATGGTAGCAACAATATATCCTTGAGGTCACCTTTATGCAGGATGTTGATCTTTAGTAAAGATTTTGTAAATACTTGTTAAAGTGAAATTTGTTTTAAGTATTTAAAAATAAGTTTGCTTGTAAATGATAAACTATGAACATAATAGACATTTACTTATTCTGCAAACACAAGCAATTTTGCTGTGGAAGTTTTGTCTGCTTCAGGGCTGCAGAACTTGCCTCTGAACTCTGTGTGTGTGTCTGTGTGTGGTTATGATGTATTGCTAGAAAGGGGAATTCAACTTGTTTTGATTAGTTAAAGCCTTTATGGTTAAACAACTATTTGCAAATTGGATTTCTGCTAAAAGGGAGGAGTTACAGCAAGAGATTTTTCTTTGTGAGATATGACATTGGAATATCAGATGTGTGTTCTTCTGTGCAGTTATATTTTGTGTGGTTTTAATTCAATAAATACAAAAATATCAATGTGTCTCTTCATAATGAAGTCAGCCTCGTTCTAGTCTGGTTATTGAAGAATGGTTTGTTTAGTCACGTGAGCTGTTAGATGATAATTTCAGGACAAATAATGTCCTTTACCATATAGCTCACCCTCCTAAATGAGGCCTGTGAGAACTATTTGATCTAGTTGTGCAGTCAAGCAAACTGTATTAAGATTAATATGAGCCACAGTGGTAAGCCTTCACTGTTCTGAGAAGAGGTGCCAATATGCAAGTCTGCAGGTGGACTCCACCTGAAGTTCAGGAAGGCAGAGTGCAGACTGCATTCACTCTTTGCCCTGAAGTTAACATATTAGCAAGTTCTTGTCAAGCATCCTACAACTTTTCCTCAAGTATTCAATAAACTTCACAAAACTTCTGTCAGTAAAGACTTGACAGATCTCCACTGTGACAGATGCTGTTTCCTATATATCAGCTTATTTATATAGTTTATTGCTACCTCAAAGCAAAGACTTTCTGTAATGTTAGGATGGAAGCAATATAGGATGTTACATTAATTTACTAAAACTAGAAATAAAAATTCAAAACTAGACAGGAACTGGTATTTCCCTCGAGCTTGCAGGAACTCAGATACCCCAGGCTCATTCAAATCATGTCTAGCTCTGGTCCTAAAGAGGAGGTCTGCAGTGGCACACAAGTTAATAAGAACAAGGAAAGCTTAGAGTGAATAAAAGGAAGCATTGATTTTTTTCTTGATGAGACTAGTGAATTAATTTTAGGTCTTGTATCTTTCTATAATTGGAATTTGTATCTATTTCTTACAGGATAGTAATTTCTATTGTTGTCAGCTAATTTCGGTAGGACCTTACCAGAGCCAGAATAAACTACTTTTCCAAAGGCAACCCCAGCTTCAAGCCCAGCTATATTTTACAATCCTACAGAACAACTTAATCCTTTTCTACTAAAGGCCTGCTACTGTAATACCCTCCCCTACACAGCACCCAGGACCAGGGTGCTTTGCAGAGCAGGTCAGAAGCACAGCTTCCCTTGCCCAGCAGGCACCCTTCCTGCCAGCTGCACAAGCCTGGCCAAGCTCC
Organism: Phaethon aethereus; assembly: GCF_964289735.1. NCBI lineage: Eukaryota > Metazoa > Chordata > Aves > Phaethontiformes > Phaethontidae > Phaethon > Phaethon aethereus. Next base: position 13,482,051 of record NC_138588.1, on the reverse strand, counting down.
TGACAGAGCCACGTTTCACTCCATCCTTCCCAAGAGCGCTGCTGTACTCGTGGGCCAGAGGACTTTGAGGACAAGCAACAGAAGATCGGTAACACCATTTACATCTACTGTTCCTGACTGAAAAGGCCACACAGAGGCCAAGGGAAGAAGCAGCTGGGCCAGCCTGGAGACATGGCTAGGCAGAGACCCACCACCCCACATTCTTAGATTTCAGCCCAGGCCCACAGCTCAGGCCAGCAGCACGCCAATCGACCTACAGCATCTCTGGAAACCCCACCACACCAGCACTCAACATGGCACCACTGCAAAACCATTAGCATAGCCCAGTAGAGACATAACCCATCTGTTCCACACAAACATTTCCCACAGGGAGGATTTCAACGCTACCGTTAACTACAACAAAGGCTGCCTGCAAGAGGCCCTACCTTGCGGGCTGCGGCCTGGAGCAGGCCTCCACTCCTCGCCTGCCCCACAGATGCTCTTCACAGTGCCCTAAGGGCACACCGCTTGGCGCAGGGCCAGAAGGGCCTTCATATCTGCTTCCATGCCACCTTCTTGGGCACTTCCAGCCCCATTTACCAGAACCACAACAGCCTGCCACAGCAGAGGCTGCTCCTTATGGCCGCAGGGCCTCCCAGCAGGCTGTGGGGCCGGCCCAGCCCAGGCACAGCTGGGCCCTCACGAGCCCCCGGCCGCCTGGGTCCCCTCGGTGGGGCGGCAGCTGCGGGCGACCCGGTTTCTGCCCGAGCGCTAACTAGGCAGGAGCCTCTTTGTCCTGCAGCCTATTGCAGTGTGGGCGAAAAGTTAGATTCCATTGTGTTTAATTAATGCCTGTTCCTGGCTTAGGGTAGATAGCTGTGGCGTTTCATAACCCCTGGGGCACCGAATGCCCATTTTTTATGTATAGGTAAAATATTTTCAGAAATTGCTTTACCGTGCCTCCGCAAATTTCTGGCACCCCTTCGCTGGGGGGAGGGCCTGCGCCCCCGCGCCACGGCTGCACACACCTCCCAGCGGGCGCCCCATGTACCCTGGCTCTGCTCAGCCCCACGCAAAAGGGGGCAGGTGAGAGAAAATGGTGCCTGGAAATAGTCTATCTGTAATACATCCAGAGTGATTCAAGATGGAGTTTTCCTACTCTGTAAAAAAGGGTTCTTAAGACTCTGAAATAATGAATGTTCTAATACCTTAATCCACATTGTCATATTATTACTCAATAAAATGACAGTCTTTCCTGTATATTTTATGTATTTTTTATACATTATCCTGTATATTTTGCTTCTCACTCTGCCTTTATTCTTCCTACACTTCTAACTTCATTATTTCTTTATATATTTCTACCAGTCCTACAACGTGTGGTTTCGGGCTGGAATAGGGCAATTTCAGAAGAAGTGAAGAACACAGTGCAGATAAATTCCATGTTTTGCAGCTATTCTGTGGTGGGGAACCTGCACATTTGTAATTTTGTTTACATATTTCTTCAGTCAGAAAAGTCAAAACCTGAGCAGGCTTGGACTAGGATCTTTTTAAATGAAATGTGGGACATATCTGATAAAAAGTTTTAATTTGGGACTCATTTGTAGTGTGGCTGGAGGCCACTACACCCCTGTAAATCCAGCTCAGTCAGCCATCAGGTGCTGTAGTTGCATCTAACACTCTTGGAGGGGCATCCGCCTTCCTGCCGACATCGCCACAGACTCCTACTGCTCCGTGGCACAGGATGTCCTCAAAAAGCTGGGCAGCGGATAGAAAAGATGGATTCTCCTTAACACACAAAAGCAGCCTTGTACTACTGTAGCTTGTAGTAAAGTGTTTAATAAAGTACAGTATCAGAAACAATAGTCTAATAGAAAAGCTCAAAAGGTGAACACCATCTATGTTGTATTTGTTACATTTTCAGTGATAACTTAGGGAGTGAAAGATTTCTGAAGGATCCAGCAGAGATACAAACAACACAGAAACTGATTTTTGTCAGTTCAGAACCAGAAAAGTGCAGGTGTTGAAAATGCCTTTCTCGCCAGGAAAAAGGAAAGCACTGACAGAATATGATTTACTAAATATGTAGTAAACACACTAGCAGCAGATGTCCAATGCTCATGTGCTCCAAGTGTTCCCTTCAAAATACAGACTGATCCGTAGTGCAGGTTGAAATTCATGTCGCTCGTTTTGATTTTATTTAGCATCGAGTTAGAGCCATTTAGAAATGCAGGGTGATTCATCAGGCTGGCTGTGTTCTTACTGTCTAGTTCTGAAAGGTGTGATGTACTGGTAGATGTTCATTTGATGTACCAGCAATGAAACCAGTATTTGAAGCTTTCACATAACAAGTTTAATGGGCTTGGGCAGGATGGGAAGTGAATCCAGTTTGAAGAACCATAGCGCAGATGATTGCTCATCTGTCCGTCAGAGGGCTTGCTCTGTTCTCGGCTAGTCATCGGGTTGGTCTAATTGGTGTGTGTATGTACCCCAAGTGATGCAGAGCAGCAGGGTAAGCACGAACAGGTCCAAGAACATGCATACTCTGAACTAGAATCAGGTCATACCCATTGTTTGGACTTTTTTCTAAATGATGTCAGCTATGCTTTGTTGAAGTTATAAAATTTGCAAAACTGAGAGGTTAAAAAACTTGCACCAGTCTTTTTGTGGACACATACTGTTCATAATCACAGGTCACTAGTTGATGGCATCTTTCCATCAGTACCAGACTCCTGAGAGGCCAAATTAAGAACCTAACTTCCAAGGAAAATTAAAAATAATGTTATACTACTCATTATACTGACAGGAGAAGAAAGTTTGGGTTTTTTTCTTGAAGTAGCATTTGGGGAAGGAAAGTTTGTCCTTTTTGGGTTTTTAAGTGCAGATCCTAGATCACTACCACATCCCCAGCTATAAAGGTCTATGGTTAGTCATCTTTCTCCTAATTTCCTTCATAAATCCAAACTTGGGAAACAGTCCCCTTTTCCAGTGTGATAGTCACATAAGAAAGTAAGTCACAAGCTGTTGCAGAAAATAACTCAGACCTATAGGGACAAGAAGAAATTCTGATCTTTGGGAACATTAAATAATAATAATAATAATAACAATAATAATAATAACAATAATAATAGAAGGTTTAGAAGAGAACAAATACACTGATTCAAAATAACAGGAATTCTTTTTTCCTAATTATTTTCTCTAAAGTTTCTAAGGAACTATTTTTCAAACAGGAAGGTTACATTGACTACATTTCTGGATACAGTTTTTACCCTAAAAAAAAAATCACCATTAGTGACTGATACTGCAATTCAATGATCCATGTCAGGATGTGTATGAGCAGGCAGTGACGTACTTTTTGTACGCTAGAAAGCATTCATTGGCTTATGTATCATCAGTTTTCAAATGGATATGCTGTTACACCTCATTGCTATCACATTCATTTAATATTTGTTACCAATAATGTTCTGTTGATAATATTCAGTTGATAGTTTACATTTTGCAGGGATTCCAAAGTTTACTTCAGTTGGCTAAGAAACATTGCTCAAATCTCCTCCTTAATCTGTGCTGAGAAAATGAGGAAGGAAATTATTTAAGGAAATGATGTAACATTTACAGAACTTTGTGCTGGGCAGGCAGAGCTGTAAGTCAGCATCTCCCTTCATTAGCAGGCAGATACCAACCTCTGCATCAGCTAATATTTTTTGACTCTATCAATCTCAGAAGTATCATGAGTTTTTTAAAAAAATCGGAGGAAGGGTAACCTCAGTTATCAATTAAGAACCTGTAAGTAAAGAGAACAGGGCTTTCCTGGAGTTCATTTAGACAAACGACTGCTACAGGGGATAAGTTGCAGGACAAAACATTTTTACCTTTGATCTTGCGTCATGAGTTCTTCATACATAAAATTAACTATTCATTTGAATATAACAGATGTCATAAACCATTCTTAAAACTCTCTAAGTGGAGGAAGAAGAATGAGGGTGACATTTTTGTTTTCCTTTTTCATCCTTTAGGAGGTACCAAATTCTTGGCTAATGATAGCATATATATGCCCAAAAAATAGTTTTCCAAAGCAATACTGCTCAGCACAGATCAGAAGTCAGTAAACACACCACAGCCTTGATATTCAGAGGTGCTGAGATATGATGGGTTCTTTAAGTTAAGTCTTTCCGAAAAGCAGGGCCCATCTTCCTAAAAACATCTCCAGTTGCAAACTCCCCTTCCCATGCAAAATGACTTGGATTGCATTCCTTTTTTTTTTCTTTGAAGAAAGTAATAGCTATTTACACTTGTTAATCAGGCTACTCACATCAGGAATTCAACTAATTATGCATGCAGAATCATCAAATGGTGCACCAAAGAGAATGTTTATACATGCTGAGTGAAGGAACAATGGGGAGAATACAGCTCTGTAATATGGAAGGCAGCTGTAGTGTCAACGATGTATCAGTTAGCTAAGGACATTATAGTCCAAGTTACAGAATACTACATAAAGAAATAAAAAAATGTCAAGAAGAAAACAGGTATTAGGATTTAAAAACAAGATTTCTGGATATAAAATCATATTAAGATTAATGAAAACTTTAATAGGTAAATTATTTTCAAATACTTTATTCAGAGAACTATGAACTATTTTCTAATAATGCCCTTTACATATTTGCATCTATAGAAAGCTAGTGGAGTGAGAGCAAAAAGATGTAGCATTAAAAGAATTTTCCATCAGAAATGATTGGTTTATCTACAAAAGTAAACCAAATAAAAATAATAAATCAAAGAGAACTTCATGTAAATATTTACCCTGTCAAATAGAGATCCAGTGTCAGAATTTGGCGTTTAGGGTTGATTTGCGAGTGTAGGAAAATACAGTATGCAGTCAGTGTACGGAGTACTACAGCTCTTCATTTCTGTCTAGAAAGTTGTCAGTACAATGTAAACAGAGCATTTCTAATGATATCCTCAAAATAACAGATCAGAAGTCATTGAGCTGGGAGTGGGGGAAGCTATACTAGTTTTCTACATGTTTGGTAGCCGCCAGCTTTTTACAGGCTGCCATATATGCGTTTAATTACATCAGCCTCTTCCTTGTCCAGGATGCCCTTGTCCACGTAAGCATCAGCTTGCTGATCAATGAAATCTCTCAGTTTTGAAAGATCATAGTCTGAAAAATAAGAATTCATTTGCACAATGAGTCATTGCCATTATACTGCTTCAGCTAAGAAACAATGTCATTGTAAAGTTTATCCAACACATGCACTTTATCCAACGTGAAGGGAGTTCACTCGAAGTGCAACCTGTGAAAACAATTTAGAAAAAAAACCACACCTGCACAAAGTCTTTTTACATGTCATGGCGCTTGCACTGTTCAAGAGGAATAATCATCTCTTGCTCTAGATTGCTTGCTGGAAAATGCTAAAGTAAGAATATTCTCTGGTCCAGAGATTTATGTTCTAGTCTGCATGCAAAAGCTGTTCTTAAAACCCTATTATTTTCACAATTGTCATGGGTTCAAAAGAAAGTATTAAATTGACTGTTTCCTATTGAAATCCTAGTAAAATTCTCACTTACTACAAACACCTGTAGTGAAAACTCAAGAAAGCAACTTCCTGAAAATAAATCGAGATAATACAATTATTTAGCTTGATACAGAACATAATATTCTGACGTGAACAATATTGCAGTGAGTACTCTTCATGACAGTGTTAATGTCAGGGTGGTCTCTGACAATCTTTGTATGTCAATCTGCAATACAGTGCTGAAAGACTCTTGCTCCTTTTCTGATAGATGGTTGCATCTATGCGGCATGATTCACACTATACACACTAAATAGACTTTCCCTGTGCTGGAAAACATCACTGTTTTCCATGTAAAGAATTCTACTTTCAAATAACTTAAAAAGGTAACCTATTGTGTAGTCATAACTCTGGCAACAGATCCAGTATATTCACACAAAAACACAATACAAGTTTCAGTTACATAATTTACTGCATAAAATGTAAAGCTTAATTTTTTAGAATCACGAGTTAGTAGTCTGGAAAACATCAATATTTTAAGGGTTCGTACTAAGTTAAATGAATTAATATCTTTCTCAGAAATAGCTACATCCTGAATTTTTCAGTATAAATTACTTATTCCACAGAAGACCCTTCAGAATATATTAATACTGATTTTGTAATGTACTCCAGTGTGTATCACCATACAGCAATAAGTGGAAGGACCTTCTTTCAAACTGCACATTCTTAACAAAACAGGCAATAATGGCTTTCTGTCTTTTTATGATTGAGTGACCAAAATTGGATAGAAATAGAAAGACATTAAGAAGCAAATTAATGCTTATGATAATTTTTATAACAGTATCAGGCAATTTCAAGTAAGTAATACAGAAAATTGATATTCAAAACTCTCCACTCCTGCAGAGGTGTCCTCTCCGTGTCTGAGTTAATAGGAATTTTTCTGTTTGCTCTACTGAGGCCAGGATTTCACGTCTGGTCTGTTACCAGCATCACTTAAAAGACTGTAATCTGTTTGGCTCTTCATCCTATCTGAGTAATAGGAACAAATAGCAATTTCATAATAAGGTTAGGAGATTTCATTCATGTTGACAGAATGAGAGTCTCCAGTTAAAAATACCATGGAATGGAAATGAATTGAACAACAAATACTAAATTAGTATAATATCCACATTATTCACAGGAAAATTCCTGAGCTTATTTTTCTTGTAGAATAGTATTTACAACTCTAAGATGATTACATGAAGATGTGAAGGTTTAATTACGAAATATTCTGTATGGGATTACACCCATTAAGATACTCTCCGATTCTGGCTAATTTGTATATCTTGTGGCAATTAAATTTGGGTTTTTTTTCCTAGAAATTGTTAACTGTTAATTTCTAATACTTATTTACAACCTATTAATTTGGGCAAGTAATTAGGAAAATCAGCTTTGGTTTATATTCACCTCAATGGCTGCAGCATTGAGCTGTGAAACTGCTACAGTAAACAAAGTGAGGTCTTATTTGCATATTCAGATCAAGCCATTTACCATTGCAATTAATCATAGAATTTACTTTCATTCCTAAATGGCTACTCTTAGTGTTATGAACCTATAAATTACATTAAAAGTATTTTGTGAAAAATCCGAACATGCTATTTGCATGTATTAGTTAAATGACTCACAGTTAAGTGCTGTGGAGACTAAATGCAATAGAATACCCAGCAGCTGACGTCTACTGGTGGGAGCGATGTTAATTTACACAGGAGAGGAGCTGGTCTTAAAGAGCACCGGCTTCAAAGATCCAGCCAGGTCTGGGAGATACTAAGGATAGACCCACAGAGCCTATATACTGTATATATGCAGAACAAACTTTGGACACAAAAAGCAATCAGGCCAAAATCTAGGCTTTTAACATGTTTCTCTTTAAATCATCCAGACCACTCAAGTTTACTTGCCTTCTTAAGAGGCAATTGATATTTTTAAACTGGGAAAATGCAAATTAACATTTCCAGGGTTATTAGTCATTGAATGAACAATAGTTTCTACTGAAATCCATCCAAAGTTAAGGATCCACAGACGTTTACCTGAAAAAAACCTAGACCTCTTCAAGTATATTCAGTGAGTAAAACAATTCATGAATAGGGGTGGAAAAGACTGGCCATTTTAATGCACAAATTACTTTGCGAATCACTTTTCCGCTGGCTTCCAGGTGCTAACTGGAGTTGGAGGAATGATTGATGAGCACATCGCTAACACCTAATCTTGTTCTGAAGAAACACGGTGCAATGCATTCACGGTTAGATAAGCTTACCCTGACTGCACTTCCTTTAACATCATCCCAGGAGAACTGAATTAGCATTTTACGAAAATAAAAAGTGTGGAAAGGCACAATAAAGATAATGTATCAGAAGAGTAAGAATACTATTCTAATTTTGTCATAACTCACACTCCCTTTAAGGCCCATTTCCATTGCCAGAGGACAATAAAGATATTTTAGTGCAAATGAAAATTCATCTACGCAGAAAGCGTACATCTTAATGCATTCACAGGCAGAGGAAATGTTATTGATCTGCAGTCACAGCCACTTTCAGGCTGCAGTAGTGCAGAGGAAAGTTTACTATGAAGAGGAGTGAGGGGCTGCCCAGTCAGTATGTGTTATACAGAGAAATAATCACACTTGACTGAGATCTAATTACTGTAATGAGTACACTGATAAAAAGAAACATTTATTAGAACTGTCAGGAAAACTCTTGAGCAGATATGTATGCCTGCTGCTGACTGCCATTGCTGCCGTTGTATGGAAACAATTCTAAGAGGGAAAAAATGAAAAAAAAATCCTTCCTATTATGGCGTTTTTATATAGAAAAATGAATGTGTTGGGCTGTAGGCACGCACACATCTCTGAAATGAACTTCATATACACTCAATTCACAGAGAGGGTGGCTAGATTACCCAGAGCTAATCTCATCTCAGATCCTCCTCTGCTTGGCTGGTGCAAGAAGGATCCTTCTCGCCAGGTGCCAGTCATACCCCAGGGATGGATCCCTTGGCTAGAAACCTTCACTTACAGAGCAGGTGACAGCAGAAGACCCAGCAATGGCAGAGAGAAGGGATAGGAGGCTGGTTTTATGTGAGATCTTCAGGGCAAACATGATATAGATAAATAAAGATCTGTGAAAAACAAGCTAGAAATCCTGCTGCTGTTAGCTCCCTCCCTCCAGCTGTCATACAGCCCTGTCTCCGAGGAAGAGTCAAATGGTGAGGCAGCTGGTGAGCATACCCCGTGCACTGCTTCCGTCACTGCTCCCCTTCTACACAGCTGTGTGTCTGAGCGCTACAAGTCACTGGAGTTGATTTGGGCTGTAATCTAATATATTACGGTGCTAGTGACATAAGTTTGTATCTTAACTATTATGGTTATGAAACAAAACTCATTGCTATTTGTGATGGCATGCACAGGGCTAGCCTGATGCTCTGAACTTTTCTAGACACATCCCGACATTTACAATACATTTACCTCATGTATAGGATCATAATTAAAAGATATGTTGAACTAAGAAATGAAGCACTAGACAAAATTTACGCACTGCTACCTGGTGACATGCAGACCACCATGACCATCTGGACAGCACATGACTAATTTCTAGCTGGTTAGTCATTGTGTGTTTTGTGGCCCATGGCTGTTTGGGCCAGTTTACAAGAATTTGCCTTAGTTTACTATTTTCATTCATTGATTTAACTTTTACATGACCTGTATTATTTAACTCTAACATTACTAATTATCACTATAATCTAGAAAAGCACAGTTTCACATTACCATTATTTAACTTACAACATAATGCTAAATTATACAACACAATTTAAATTACATGCTTTGTAATATATAGAGTGCCCACCCCAATGTCAAGGCTTTTTACTTCATACCTTCTTTGTTACCTTGTTTGTTGTGTTTTTTTAGCCATTCTATGTTCTTCCTGATTGCTTCCAAATATGCCTCAGCTTTCCCTAGAGGAAAGGATGAGAGAGAAGTCAGGCACTTATATCAACGATTGATGCAGCTTGATTAACTAAGTGAAGTTGGTCACAGTGAAGGCAGATTAAAACTATTCTTAGTTTCTTTTTCTTTTTAGACAGAGTCCTGTCAACTTTAGTCAGGCAAAATTCCCACAGATGGCTAGCAGGTTTTGTCTGTGCATGATTAGACATCCTCAAATTTAGGATCATGGCTTTTTTGACCTTTATACATAACTTTTGGTGGTATCCACAAATACCGCATGTGTGAACTAAAGGCAACCTGTAGCTTTTTGATCATAATAATTGTTCAGCAAAGATGAAGCTGTTAAGACAGCAAGGAATGACCTAAATAAGACTAAGAGCTTTGAGTATCTCCTATACAGTGTCAGAGAACTCCTCCATTCAGTAGTACTAACAGCATACAGCAAATCTAAGATGTGATATTTTGGAAAGACAAGCTGAAATACAGCTACTTGTATTTACTGAGAAGAAGGATGTATTAAAATTACCATGATAACTCCTTGTTATAGCTGAAATTTTAAAGTGATGGCTATTTTTGGACCAGAAAGCTCACAGGACAGAATTAGTTCAAGGATTACCTAATAAGGCCCCTAAGGAAATATTCCAGCTAATGGATTTTGAATTCTTAACTTGGCTGCAGCTTTATTGATGTAATGTTCTTACATTTGTCAGGAAAAAAACCCTAGTGTGATTAGCATCTAGAAGGCTGCTACTGCCAACTATGCATGTCTGGTCCCATCAGTAACTGGATATAGTATTAGAAATACTGCAATTTTTGAGCTGTGAGTGCAGAGTTAGCTTTATAATAAGTTACTCTGTGAAAGAGCAAAGGTTATTGCATGATGAGATAAAAAACTAAACACGGATCCTATTTAAATTTTTAAAAAGCTATTGGACTGAACACTTTTCTGAAAGTAAAGGAGCATAACCTGAACCAATCTGAACAGACAAATCTTCAATAGACAAGCGAAATATATTATTTAGCTCCTCCCATGGGTATTGAGACAATTTTTCTTTACTGTGAAACTAGACAGCCATCTTGAGCTATTTTCCTCTTCTATGCTCAAATAACCACTGATGGAAAAAAGGCCACCTTCTATCTGTGAGTGGCTAATAATTTACATGTCTGCACTGCCCACAGGACTGAAGCAGGTGGCCAATGAACTATAAGCTACTGTAGCCTTGATTACTGCAATTCATTAACAAACATCTTGCATTGAAAACACATGCATCCAAAAAAGTATGAGCATAAAACAGCATCAGTGAAAAATAGATTCTAAGCAATTTTTTTAAACCAACTGACTACAAAACATAGATGCTTATGCTGAATCCTTAGCAGTAAGAACGCACTGAAAGGTTTCTGCCCCAGCAAACATCCTCCTTCAAAAGTTCAGCATTCATTCCCTGACAAATCTCCTGTCTATACATCACTTCCTAAGAAAGTCCATCAAGTCTTAGTCAATGAAATGTTGATGAACAATTTTTTGTGTGCAGGAGGGAGAACTTAGTCTGGAGATGCAGCCAGACCATGGAACTCACTCTATCAAAAGACATGGCTGAGCCAGAAACATTATACTGTAACTGTCACTTGCCAACTAATTTCTCCAACTTTCCTTCCCCTCAGTAAGTTCTTCATCCACACACTGACCTAGAATGAACCCACTACTGTGTTGTAAGTTTACACACCAACCACTTCTAAGATTCACTTTTTGTACAAGCTGAGAGAGGCATTTAAATATTTAAGAGCTGTGCTGGACACCACAGAAATGCTTGGTTATACAAGATTAGCTAAAAGTATAGCAATGCTTGTCTTTGGTCTTTGGGACACAGGTTCTGAAGTATAGTATAAGCAGGCACACTGTCCTCTGCAGATTTGTTTTGAGATATAGCTGCTTATTCCTCGAATACTGTCTTCAGTTTTGGGCCCCTCACTACAAGAAGGACATTCAGTTGCTGGACCGTGTCCAGAGAAGCTGGTCAAGGGTCTGGAGAACAAGTCTTATGATTTGAGGCTGAGGAAACTGGAATTGTTCCGTCTGGAGAAGAAGAGGCTGAGGGGAGACCTTATCGCTCTCTACAGCTACCTGAAAGGGGGTTGTGGTGAGGTGGGTGTTGGTCTCTTCTCCCAAGTAACAAGTGATAGGACGAGAAGAAATGGCCTCAAGTTGCACCAGGGGAGGTTTAGACTAGATATTACGAAAAATTCTTTACTGAAGAGTGGTCAAGCATTGGAACAGGCTGCTGAGAGAGGTGGTGGAGTCACCATCACTGGAAGTGGTCAAAAAACATGTAGACGTGGCACTTCAGGACATGGTTTAGTGGGCGTGGTGGTGTTGGGTTGACGGTTGGACTTTATGATTTTAGAGGTCTTTTCCAACCTTAATGATTCTGTGATTCTATGATTTGCACCCCATGGGCAGAGCGACTTCAGCTAGTACAGTCTAATGTAGCATGGAATGTGGCATTATGTGTCATGCTGAGGCAACTAGGATAATAAAAGTACCACTATGCTAAGTTTGCTTATTGAGACAACAACTTACTGTAATAGGTTTTCAAAGTTATGTAAAACAGGTTAATTGCTGATGACCCTTAACCTCTGACAGTGAGTAATGCAAATTATTCAACTTTGCAGAACTTTTCAGTACCTTTCAGTACCAGCTTGTTCTAACACGAGCTAGAGAAATCAATGGCCTCACTGAGAATATTGAATATCCTGATGATCTGATTTCATTGAAAAGCCACAGATGCAAAGAGGCAGAATCTCACTGCACTACTGTGTCAAAATGCATTTCATACTGCTCTCAAAAGGGGCTATGAATTCTGTGAAAGATTATGGCCTTACTCAGCAAGGGATATAATTTAATATATTTAAAAGTAAGCAAATAAGTACACTTGCGAATCGAGCTGTTGTGTACTGACTCCAAGTAACTATAAACTGAAGATATTTATGCTAACACAATGGAAAAACAATACCAAAGATAGTAAAAGATTCCAATGACTTGGAGCATATATATGTAGCGAAAGCAATGGCTATTTTGTACCTCTGGGCTCTCCACTGTTTCCTGCTGCAGTTTGTTCTTCATTTTTTGTAGAATCCTTTGAGATTTCATACTCCTTTTCCATTTTAGCTGCTTCTTCCTTCGTACTGTCTGCTTCTTCAGTACTCTTGTCTAAAGAAATTAACAATAAGAGCAATTTTGTATCAAATGTACCAAAAGCACTTCTAAATCACATCAGTACAATCTTCAAGAAGTAAAACAATTTGACTGATGATTGAGGAAGAACCTCATTGGAGTCTGGCTCAAAGTGGTTTCTAAAGGTCATCTCTACCCCAGACCTCTGGAAACAGGAATGCCTGTTTCTGGTCTTACAAACAGCAGCTGAATACAAGTGATTAAAATGCAATAATATTTAGTTCATAAAGGCACATCCCTTTGTGCAGAGAAAAATGATACGAAATCTGCATTCACTAGATCCAAAGTTGACAAAGAATTATTGTTTTATCATTTAAGTCTTAAAAATCATTGATACAGCTTGCTTCCGTATATCTGTAATGTCTGGACTCCACTAAAGAAAAGGACAGTGAATATACTTCTCAAAAATGGGACAATTAAGTAAAAATTCCTCTCTTCTTGTGTGTTTAGACATCCAAACTGTGGCTACAGGTCCTTGAGGGACTGTATCTTTAACTAGCAGTCTGGCTTCTATAATTAGCATGCTTTTAACCGAATAGCTTAAAAAATGTGTTATTCCAGGACAGAAAATTGTAGGATAAGTACCTGTTGGTAGCTTTGTTCTAGTTTTAGTGGAAGGGCTCTCAAGCTTCTTCTTTGTCTGCTCAGCTATCATTGTATCTAAGTTTTCTAGAAATCAAGGCAAAACAAAACCAAACCCCAGTTATTCTTCAACAGATATGATGCAGAATCTATACTATATTCTCCACAACACCAGTTTGAATAGTAAGTAGAAATCTAAAAGAACAGTCTTTATCCTTGCCTCTGAAGAATTATTGCAGAGCCAACAGTAAAAGAACAAATAGCTATATGGAACTTTGATCAATCTTACTTAAAAAAAAAAAGAACCACTAAATCATGACAATAGGTGTACCAAATAGAGCCAATATTCATAAAGAGAGCAAATGTGTGCATATATATTCTAATTATTTAAGTCACATAAGTCACAAAATATAGATAACTATCTGTAGCAATTTATTCTGATGAAAGCAATGAAAGGGTTTAATTAACTTCACAAAGTATACAAGACTATGAAATGTGTTCTTCATCCTGGTGGGAAAATATTATCTCAAACTGATTATCTGTCTGGACTTTATATGGTTTCATTGGAAAAGAAGTCTAATAAAAGGTTTTAAATTATATGTAGATGAAATAAATATGTACATTGAACTGATTAAAACAAATATTTTTTTAAAGTTGCTGAGGTCAAGTATTTACCTGAAAATCCAGTAGACAGCTGTGGCTATGCATACAGCCCTAGAAGTCTAGAAAATGTTTTTCTATGCAAAATTCAGAGCTGAACTCATCTAATTTGAAAGTAAAAGCACCTTTTTCATCAAGATGGATGTTTCAGATATATACATTGTACGCTTACATGGGAAAAAACCCAACACTTAATAGATATTCACAAATACAGATCATCATACAATCTGCCATAATTCCTCAGTCATATTGTGGACATGTCGTAGAATTTTTTTCGCTTTACCAGCTTTTTTAAAGTTTCAGTTAAACATAGACCCAAAATTTGATAGTTGTCAGCTAGTTGGTGGGCTATTTTGAGAGACTTCGTTTTGAATTGTCGAATTCCCTTTATATAAACAGCTAAAATATTCAGTATGAGATGTGTTAACTGTGGCAGAATAGATATTATAGGGCTAGTAAGTATTTTAGATCATATCTTCTGTGTAAGGCCAACATTTTATCCATCAGCGGGGAGCATTTTTTTCCATCAGAAAGATACTCAGCACTGAAACCTAAAGATCAGTTTTTTAGCAAGTGCATTTCTCTTCATGGCAGATCACCATAAGCAATTCTGCCTGCCATCTGATGAGAAATCACATAATCCTGTCTGCCTGAGTCCTCTATGTTTTATTATTTACATAAAACTAAAACGCAGGCAGTTTTTGTTGGCACCCTGCCTGATTGCACCCTGTCAATTCTACATCACATTAGGGTTTTTTTTGTGAAAACAATTTTCATTTGGTATATATCCTTTTAATGTGATTTCTGCCCTTGCCGTATGCTCTAAACTAAGCAGGTCTGGGCTGGGTTACAAGCCGGATCAGACATGCTGCTGAAGAAAAAAACAAGCTAGAATTACAGTGGTGGTATTGATGCCTCACTAATCACTTGATCCAAAGCTTATTGAAAGGACTGTAAACATTCCTTTCAGCTGAGCTTAAGATACTATTTTTTACCCTGATTCAGTATCATCCTAGTATTCCAGCAGGAATACAAGGATTTCTCTGTTGCAAGAGGCACAGTTTTTAGGATAAGATTATACAGCTAAGAACTTAAAAACCCTTTGTAAATTCAAGTGAATAGATTATTCTCCTTCACTAATTCATGCAAATGCAAAAATCTTGCTGACTTTAGACTTTAATCTAGGAAAATATATTATAATAGGCTTAATTTTAAGTGTAAACACAGTATTTTAAAATAAATAGGAGTATTTAAATGTTTAAAATGCCACACACATCTAAGTGCATTGATGCGTAAGTGCCTTTCATGTTCTGTCTTAAAAGTGTCTGCATTTAGGCACTACTACAGTAAGATTGTAATAGCAGAAAACAGACCCCACCACAAGATGGATTTATAACCCACTTAGACATCTTTAGATTTAAATGTCTGCATACTGATAATATTTCCAAATGTTTTTGTTATGTTGATAGACTGTAGTGTTTAAAAGTTGTACACATAACCACATACTGCATGTGCTACTGAAGGCAATAGGATTTATACACCTCCATTATTCAGTTACTTCTATAAATCCCATCAGGAATTCTGCAGTTTCTCGGAGTTTTTTGATTTGGCTAAAAATTTCATTTGAGTTCAATATATGAGTAACAAACAATATTTATTACTACTTTGTCAAGTACAGTAACATGATAATATGCATTGTTTTCCAGCCAAATGCATTGAACAGCTACATCTGTATATGAAGTATAATATGGCAACATTGACCACTAATGATCCAAGCTTTGCCACTAAAGGCAGATTGAATACGGTAACAACTATATTCCATTTTCAAAGCTTTATTTTGTCAGTAAAGATATGGACAAGTTTATATTACAGGCCTTTTAATAAGGACCACAGGAGAAATACTGAAGCTATCTTGCTAGCTGCATGGCATGTCAACATGAACCTCAAGATTTCATAAGCAGCTGTATTTTCTGCGTGACAGAGTTAACTGTGTAACCCTGTTCATGTTTACGGGGACTACCTGGTGTACCTACATGTATGTCATAAAGAGAATGTTACCAAAGAATCCCAATTCTTCTTGAACGGGATTTATTGCCCTTTTTTCCTCTTCAGAATGTACATCTTGAACAGCTGGTATTGTTTCAAAACATGTTTGTACTTGTCATATGTGGCTGGGCCAGGGCTGAACAATGTTTGCTCTGAGTTACACTGATGGAGTGAGTCATCTTCTGAAGTAAGATGTGCCTGGCCAGCAGCTAAGCAACTGCGTGTTGTATCTGGAGGTCTAACAAGAATTGATTACTTTTCCGGTATCGTTTCCCTAGCAACGTAATTTTTACAGAGGAAGAGTTCAGAAAAGTACTGACCTTTCCACAGAGCCAGCCACTTATTTGAAATGGCTCTAATTAAAACAACGGAACAATAGCTACTGAGCTAATAGAAATGACCTACGTTGGCAAAATAGGTCACTCTGGCGGCCGGCTTTCCGCAGAGCAGTATAATCTCATCACTCAAACCAGACACCAGGAGCCAGAAGACCTCGTTTCTGCCTTGCCTCGCTTCCTAACCTGCTCTTTGATCTGGGATGACTCACTGAAGCATCCATGCTGCAGGAGGGCTCCTGTTTCGAGTACGCATTCTGAGACGTCCTAGGCCCAGTTTCTACAGGTGCTACACCCTGATAGATCCTACTAACTGCATCTGAAAATGCAAATTCACAGCACTTTTGAAACTCTGATGTCCTTCAAGTTGGGCGTCCAAAAATCTGAATCGCATAAATGCAGAGTGCTTATCTTTACCCTGTGAGAATGCACTGTGGTAACACCCTTTAAATGCACATAAAAAGATACTGTGTGAAAAAATATTATGAGTTAAATGATTTTGTTCCTATTAGAGAGGCAGAAACTAACGTACCTATCTGAGTATTTAATGGACTTGGTAATGAAAGCCTGAAATGGACCCTTCTCTATAGACAGACAGGTTTGCAGTGTTTTCTGGACTCTTGCAAATTTTCCTGCAAAGGGTTTTTTCATCTGCATAATTGCCTTGCACCCAGGAGGCAGTTTCACATTCTATCCTCATCAAATTGACTTCTGAAGATGAGATTTCATGTCATTAAACTTCCACAGAAAGACCTGCTTTGCTGTTCTGTTTTCATACAGCGTAGAAAGGCTGTGTTTATTAAAAGAGAAAAAGGGATGATCATGCTACCTGAAATCAATCTTAACAATACCTAAACATGAGTTAGTTTAATGAGTTCACACACTACAGTAGCTTCAGCCAGAAAGCTTTGTGCTGATGGCTGCTTGTATGAGATGCACATATTTCAGGCATTAAAAAAGCACAGATCTCCCAAGGCTCTTCTGTCTCCTGCAGTAGATGATCTGTTAGAGTCTGTAAGGCCTTTTTCCATCTGTGACAAAACTCAGGACATCTCAGCATTTGCTTGTGACTATTCTGTGGGGAATAGAATGACTGATTAATTCTTTGGGCAAATCCTCCTTTTAGCTTACACGTCCAGGAACTGTCACTATCCAGTGGATTTTCACCAATGTAGCCAAAAGCAGAGTTTGACCTTTAGTCAGCTCATACATGTATCATGCAATATGTCACATAAACTGCTTAAACTGTGACAAGCAAAAGAAATCCCTCCATTGTGGAATTACAGATGGGTCTCAGCCTTGCAAATCTCCTGTTCCTTTCCAACTCCCTGCCTTACATGTCAAGATATGGCATTTTCTTTCTGAATGTTCCTGTTTGACTGATTTGTCATGATGGTGTGTCTGAAGCCTAATGCTGCCATGAGGAATGACATGTCAGGTGACAAACCCCAGGTAGTGGCATCACTTGTAAATGGATTACAGGCAAGATGGTCACAATGATTTGAAATAAAAGCAGCAGCAGTATCGCTTGGCAATCAGATTAAAAGCAACTCAGGAAGTAAAACACAATTAAATTAGATTAGTTTGGAGCTGAACAAAGCTCTGACCAACTCTCCTTTATTGTCCTTATTAAATTCCCTACCTCACAGACTATTTCTCAGATTTATCTTTTCCATATTCTACAGGCATTTCCTTTGCATTACTCCACATCTCCTAGAGCTGGGTGGTGCAGTCCTTTCATAATCCTTTCCCATCCTGAGGCTGCTACATGGCCCGCACACACATTTAAAGTATTTTGATAGCACGCACTTTATAAGCATGATGGTTTGGGACTGAAGCAGCACACAGCCGCCTTTACTGCAGGAGTGGGATGGAGCTTAGTTTTGAAAGTTCAGTGACATCTTCTTTACCCCGCACCCACATCATCATCTCAAACCATAACTTACAGTCTCAGTGCTCAGCTGCAACAGAGAGACACTGAAGTCAGAAAGCAAGGGGTTTTTATGCAGCTTTTAAATACAGTGAGAAAAAATATAAGCATTGCGCTCCTTTCTTTAGAAACACAAGCCACTTGGTAGGATGCAAACCCTAGATTTTCAGAGTAAGCACTATACTTGGCAAAAGAGACACTAGAGGAGATGGAGATTTCTTACAAAGTACCCAGTTGGGAAAGCATAGAGGAGGCAGTGAAGGGAAATGGAAGAAGAGGCAATATATTTGCAAGAAATAGCTGCAAATTTAAAGGGTAGTTAGTGATAAGCAAAGGAATGAATTGTAATATTTTAGTTTTGGTTCCTGTACACGTGATTTGATAGTCACGTAGTGTGGTGGGAAAAAGAATTAGTAAAACTAAAGCTACTGGATCTCTCCCAGAAAGATACCTGAGAAAATTTAGATCCTATGGATACTGGAAATACTAAGCTCTCACACATATTGCCACTTTCAGGTGATTCCCATTTTACTCTAGGGTGTACTGGTCCTGTTTTTTAAGAACTGTGAGGTTAGCTGTCATAGACTGTTCACACCATAGCTACCCATTTTTTTTCTATGCAGTGAGAGTCTGAATGGGGAAAAATAGGAGATAAGATCTAAGCAGTGGGGGCAAAAAAACATTCATGTGTTTGTGCAAATGCAGAAGTAGGATGGGACAAACATGGATGAGACGTGGGATGAAGTTACAGAAAGCCATAAAATTGCAGTGGGGTCTGCAATCACTGTACTTCCTAGGTTCCAGTCTGGGACCCTTGCACACTCTCTGTCCCCACATCCTTTTATCTGACCTCCATGCAAATTCATCTTGGGTTTAACTATTCACATGTACTTTATACCATCACTGCGGCTCCTCAGTATTTGACACCCTGCCCCCATCTGAGGTGCCCCCGATTTCTACTTTTCGGATACGTGAGAGTCCTTGATCTTCCTAAGAACAGTACAGTATACTGGCATCTGTGTCACCTTGGTTCATCAGATACAAAATAAGTAGCAGAGAAAAGAGAGCTGCCTGAAATTAAGTAACTCCCGCTGGCAGCTGTATGCATCAGTCACATAATAAAGTAATACTGGGCAAGGAAGTCACCAAAGGGAAATTCAGGCAGGGAAAATCGATTAAAGATTTTAATGCTTATGAAGAAAACCTACAGTAGCAACGAAGAGCCCTTTGAAAAAAAAGACATTAAAAAAGAAAAAGGAGGTACTATGCATGAACAATTCCCTGTATGAAATAATGTCAGTGCCCTTCATCTCCCAGGTCAGAATGAGGAAAGGAAGGAAAGAAGGAAAGAACAAAAGGTCCACATGACACTGTCCATATATCACTGGCAGCCTCTGGCACTGCTTTAGCCACACCTTTCCTCATCCCTTTCAAATCACACAGTCTGCATCAGGGAGCATCTGCTTCTGGAGACAGCGAGTAGGGGAAGGGCGATGCTGGTCTGTGCTCTGATCTGCTCTTTGCCTCACATTGTTGGCTCTGTGCCTGTTCTTGCCTAACTAAACAAGTATCAGGACCAGATCTTTGGCCTGCGGCATCTGTGCTGATGAGAACTTCAGGGATTAGACACAGTATTCCTCCTCTCCCAAGAAAAGACCAGGTTGTCTCTACTATGCACTGGCCTGTGCCAGGGAAATTGCAGAACGTTGCCGTCATCAGAAGTGGAGCTCTGGAGGCTACCAAGCGTGAATGCGCGAGCCAGAACAGCTATTCCATATTCCTGAGCATGGAGTGGCAGGGACATGTTAAAAATCAACACAGGGGACTTTCTGCCTCCTCTATTTCGCCTGGATTTTTTTTCATGCAGCCTCAATGTGTCTAAAAGAGAGTGTTACAGTAAAACAATATCCCAACGGTAACTTTAGAAAAGGGCCAAGCTAACGTGCGTACGTATACCTCAGCGGTAGCTCACCAATGAACCATCCACCTCCCTGTTGCTAGTGTGTCCTGCAGTTTGGTTTTCCTTCCAATTGTCCATGGAGAACAAATGATGAGGGGGAGAAGAGATAAACAGAGACATCTGTTCATGCCCATTTCTAACCGACACAATCTCCTACTCAGTCATGGGGGAGAGTGTGGATTCTGACAGTGAGTCAGAGCCAAAGGGAGGCGGTGTGAGAGGTGGCTTTGGTTTGGTCTATGGAAGGAGGCAGCTGTGACTCAAACAATGCATACTGATGAGCTGGAGCAATTTCTCTGTTTTCCCTCCTAATTAAAAGGGGGTTTGCTGTGGTCTGTGTTGTACACTGTGGCCCCAGTAAGCTAAATGCTCTACTACTGAGAGGTGAAAAGTGGGATCTCCCTCAGAAAGAGCAAAGCTACAGGGTGCTTAAACTTAATTTTCTTCCTACTCCTTTGGCTCTTTCTCTTCTCCAAAGTTGTTCAGTTGTGGAAGAAACAGAAGCCCTGATTTAGAAACTGAAAACAAAATGACCAACTTCAATCATAAGATGCAATAAAATATGCATTATACGCAGTATCATGGTGAAGCTTCTATATATCTGTGAGGTAGAGAAGTACTGATTGCAAAAGTTCTTGCCTCATGCACTAGTCAATAAATGAGAACTCCACACAAGAATACAATGTGCACATAACTAATTCACATTTCTAGGGTAACAGTTCATTGGATAATACAACTTTAATTTGCTTGGGGTGGCAATGGATAAATTTGCTACAAATCTACTCTTGTAAGCAGTGTGCAGCAGGAGAATATAATCAATGTACTGTGTAAAAAGAATCCATACGTACACACTGGGCCTCTTAATAATTTGTCTATCATCTCTGAAAGCTCTATTTTTGTTACGGTCCACTAGGTTCTAATTACAAATATTTCCTAGAATCGTTCTAAAAATCACCCATTATTTTGGTCTTATTACTGGGAGATGATTTATAAATGTATCTGAACAAACTGGCAGAAACCATTTGTTCCTGCTTCTAAGCTGACAACAATATTATTAAAATAAATGTATTACAAAACTATAGCTTACTTTACATAATTACTATAAAGAGAACTTTTGCCAGGATGGTAGTGGACTGATGTGCTTTCATTTTAAAATTAGCTAGATAGTCTGACATACACAGGCACTCAGCACACAAAAAATTTCTCTTCTTTGTGTGGTGTAGATGAAGGTTTTCCTTAATATTTATCTGGTCTGTGACAGAGGGCTCTGAAAGAAAAGCTATCAGAGTAAATCTCCACTATGACACTACTCAACAGACAGAAGGAAAATGAAGGAAAGCATGATACAATTCACAAACTAATATTCAAACAGTACAAGTATCTATGCAATGCATTCCTTATTCCACTCTGCTGAAATCAAAGTGAGTTTTACTATTGGCCTGAACAGCACTTTTTCCCTTGAAGCACTCAGCACCATGAAGGATATAGTCCTTTCGGTTCTGCATGCAAAATTCAGTATCAGCTATTTATGCAACAGAAACTGTATGAAGCCATGAATAATGAAATATTTTATATTGAATCAGTCATAACTTCTTTGAAAGCTGCTTGCTGCTTTCCAGTGGTCATTATGTGGAGGGATTCCAACTCTTTCATTCCACTCCGTCACTGCACTCTTGCCAACAGCAATCATTGTTTCAATAACTGTCCTAAGTCCTCCCAATACTCAACCTGTTCAGTGATAACAGCCTGTGTCTCTAGAGGGTTGGGGCAAGCAAGGAGAGTTCAGCTGTTTGGGCAGCATTTGCTGGATGCTGACAACGAACCCATAGGTGGATAAGTCGATACCACAGTTGGATCTAATTCACAAGCCACCTGTGGTCCTGTGTCATATGATTGATTACATTATGCTTTCTGCACCAACTATGTTTGTCCATTCTTTTAATTGCAAAAATGATTTTAAAGCAGCTTTCCATCTTCAGAGGGCAGATAGGCTTTCTAGAAAGATTTCTGAAAGCTTTTGAACAGGCTAGAAACATATCATGAGGTTTTCACTCCGCAGAAAAAATTGCTACATCAAAATACAGCGTTCATAGTTAAGAAAGAGTGATAGAAGATGGTGGCATTTTGCCACCAGCAGGGCAATTATCAAATATGATGGATTTCAGCTGAACGCACATTTTGTATCAGTTTGTTACAGCCTCTCTTTAATGCTTCCAGAGCTATACTTTCTGAATACATACTGTAAAAGGTAGGCGGTACTTTTTCTCCTCTATCATACATACGGATATGTTGGTTTTGGCTTTCTGGATTCTGTGTTACAGCTTATATTTAGCATATGGAAAGCTTGTAAAGACATATTACATAATATTGAATATGTGTACTAAAACACGAACTTCCTCTTCCTTGCACTTGTGTGTGCATGTGTGCTTTTCTTGCACCACACTGCAGATAGATCCTGTGTAACTTAAAGCTAAACCTAATAACATCATTCTCTGCAGCAGCAAGATACTTTCCCCTAGAGTAGGGTACAATGATGATGACATAATGCTGTGGTTTCCAAATCCCAAACCAGCTGTTACTGGTATATGCATTCAAATTCAATGTCTCTGCATCCGTGTGAGAGGCGCAAAAGCTTGTGACTTGATTCAGTAAATTATTTATTATTTTGAATGTATAATTCAGGGACATAGCTTACACATGGCTTCAGCCACAGAGTGGGGAAAAGTAATTTAGGCAGTTTCCTACTGTAATAAGACATAGAAAGCATATAATCCATCTGCACAGACCCAGCAGTATTTTCCACCAACTAGCATGGAATCTGCTCGCCAATTCTGGACTAAGGGAACAACTAAAAGCTGCCAATTTTTTAATTGTTTCTGCTCTCTAACAGACATTCATACTAATTCCTTTATCTGCTATAAATAAACACAGCTGGGCATCAATCCCCTAACCCAAACTGCACCAAGAAACACAGTACGTATTCAAATATTACTGGGTATATTATGATGTAACTTTTAGTTGAATAAGGGTGGCAATAAAACTGCTGCCATGCTTATGGATACTGCAAGAAGCTAAGATTTTCCTGTGCTTGCTGTTCTTGAATATTTGAGAATATTAGCTCAATAAATGAAGGTCAGCTTTAAAGTTATTTCTCAACAGCAAGTCTAAAAAAAGAATACCACAGAAGCAACTTGAGACCTATGAGAAAGCTTTTTCCACTACAGTAAGTTGCTTTGATGGAGTACAAAATCCATCTCTGCATAAATCACTCATTTGCAAGGCAAAGTCTGGATACATCAGTTGATAGTCTTACTCTAAATCCAGTCTAAATCAGACTTCTGAAACTCTTAACCTAATCCCTGCCCTCTGTACTATGTCATCACGGCAATTTGTTTCCAGGGTTACAGTATTTATTTACTCAAAGTAAAGCCAATGTGAACAACTGCCCTGAATTTTAGCAGGAAAAATGCATCCCTAGTGTAATTCCGTTATCTGAGTGGTCTTGCATCAGGGATGAAGTTATCTTATTAAGTTTTGGCACAACACTATCAGTGAGGGCAACATCTGCTCAAGCCATATTATCTTCACTTGTAGAATGACACTGAGAACACTCTGCTTGTAATCAACCATTTCTTTACGTGCATCTTTCCTTAAATGTACAGGCAGACAGAGAAATAAAGAGCTGAAGTGTAGCATAAGTTGTCCAAATATTCCAAAATTCAAGGACTTTTCACAGCAAATAAAGGGATAATCTGGTCAGAGTTATAATGAATTCTTTAGAGAGGAGGTGCAACCATGCACTGAATGTGAATCATGATCCACGGGATTTTCTGTAGCCAAGTAATTGATAATCAATCCATACAGTTACAGTTGCATCAATCAATCATGTATCTGCAATGGCCCTTATCAAACAAACCAGCAGAAGTCATGAAAGATCATTGCCAGTCCTACCTCTGTGACAGGCTGATTTATGAAGCTGAGAAATTGCCCTGATGTAAACAAAAACTTCTCAGGCTAACCCAGATCATGAATAACTTCAGGAAAATGAAAGGGTTGTGCAAAGCATATGCAGATAAGCCCTTCTTCTGCAGCTTTGTTTGTTTAACTAGAAAGGCTACCATCAGTTAATATAAATGAGTTTGTAAAAGCCAGGAGAAGTGTGTGAGAAAACAGAACAAAACACCAAAACCAGGCTGTTCCAAAATCCCTCTTCAGGAAATTATAACAATTTTACAAAATCTGCATAGCCACAAACTCTAAAACGGATCCAGGAAAGAGTGCTTCAAAAACTACTCCTGTGCCAAGATGTAACACTTTCCATAGGTGGAAGGAGTTTTACTTGGTAGAAGACCATAGCATTAGCTCTCGTCTACTCTAGCTACTTACGGATGACAGATTAAAGGTGCTGAAGTGCTGGATTCTTTTTGGAAAATGCAGGTACGTGATACACCTCAATACACCTGAGCAAAACACTAATCTTCCCCTAACATAAAGTCATTGAAATCAAGTGCGCTTCACAGGTGTGAAAGTGGAATAATCCTCTAAATACATATCTGATAAATAACCTTTCCTTCATTAGATGGAAATATTAGAGCAGTATGGAATTCAACATTGCTATAATGAATGATCAATCATTTAGAAGTACAGCTTTAACATTTTGAATAAACAAGTCTGAAACAGGACTCAAGAGCAAAGAAGATGAGAATATAATTATCACGGTTGGTAGAGTAAGAACATAGCGTGAATAACACTGTTGCCTAAAGTATGTACTCTCACCCAGATAGGAAACCCCTTCTTCTGGTGTGATTGTTCCATATTTAACCATCATCTTCACAAAGTCAATCAGGGTTTTCATAATCGTTATCAAGGTCTCTTTCTCTTTTGCCTCTGTCTCTGTGTGAGGGGATAAAGCAAAACTAGTTAAAGACATCAGGCAACTCGGAAAAACTCAGTTCTACAAACTCTGCACAACGTTCATGCATAAAAAATGACCTACTCACTAAAAAGAAAATGCTGTGCTGGATTATCAGAGAACTATATAAGTTTCCCTTTAAACTGCTCCTGCAAAGTACAACTGAATATACTTCAAAACTTCAGGGTTTGGTTCTTCTTTATAGCTTTTTATCTTGAAGGTCTATGTTACGGAAGGCAAATGGTATTAATTCCATTTTACAGATAAGAACACTAGACACACTGAGATGAAGTGACCTGACAGAGTTCAAATTGCTGGGTAGAGGGCAGATACAGGCAGAGTTTTCTACAGTCTCTGTCATCTTCTTTTATTTGTCTGTGAACTATTCAATAGACCAGTCTGGTTCTGTATGAGGAATACAGCTCTGAGATCCTTCCTCCTACAAGATCCATGGGTTCAATGACAAAAATATGAAGCGTCTTAAATGTGATTGTTATCGTGCACAAGACCATGATTCAGATACTGGGAAAACATGATATTACATGGTTGCGAGGATCATGACTCCAGAATAGGATAGAAACAATGATTTTTCGTTATACAAATCCATCTTTCTTGCCCATATGTATCTCTGACTAGCCTCACGATCACTGCTTCTTAGCTTTCTTTTTCCACTGTGTTTATCTGCTGAACAATATTACTGTTATTTCTGTATTAGCAGCATGAAACTCCCCCATCACACAGTTACACAAGCTCTTCCTGCACCCCAGGTTGTCACTGAAGGACCCAACAGGGGCACTGTTAGACAGGGACAGTCAGAAACATACTCCCAGCCTTGGCAGAGCGCCAGCCCCTTTGGAGAGATGCTGAACAGGTTTTTTATTGCTGTTTGCAATTTAACACACATCTGTAGGATGCAAATGAATCCCCTCTCCTCCAGCTTGATACAAGCCGGCAGGTGAACAGCATAAAGCAGGATACATGGCAGAGATGGGACCTGGTTCTATTTGCTTGATAACCTGTTAAACCAAACATGCCTTTCTGCTTTGTGAGTAGAAAAAGGAGAAGAACTAGCATGCAAAACTACCATGGGAAAATGAAAAGAACAGGAAGAAGAATATGAAGTTTGTAGATTGGACTGGAGCAAAATATGCCCTCAGGTTTTTCATTCTAGCTCTCCACTCAGGTATTTATGGGGAAAGTTTGATGAAAGACTAAGTCTTCTGCAGGACAAGGAATCCACAAAATAAATTGTTGCTGACTGCCCTGGAGAGAAGCAGAAGATATGCTGGCTGCAGAGGGTGAGAGTGGGTGTGCAGTAGAGCATGCTGACAAAGGGGCTGTGGCGAGGTGCCACAATCTTGCCTGCACTAACTGGAAGGCAATGATGTCTAGCACCGGAATAGGAAGAGACGTGCAGAGCTTTCATTGCAATAAACAGCAAACATGTGGTTTGTGAAAAGGCTGGGAGGCTCGGGCTCATTTACTGGTACCATCACTGTAAGGATTCTACTGTGGCTTACTCGTATCTCTGTTGGCTTAGAAGACACGGATGTTACTGGAAAGATCCCTGGAGAAAACAATTTTCCAGTTTTTCATCATGCCCTTACAGGAATGAAAATAATTCATGACTCCTGAATCATACAGCACAAGATGGGAAGGGCTGCGTAGGTCACACAGTTTGCAGTTCTCAGTGCTGTTCCTCCCAATGTTTTGCCATACTCACTACTCAAATCAGTTTCTGTTATGCATCTTAGAGAACATTTTTAAAGCACATGGACTCTTGCAACCAGGGAAACTGTGGGGAAGGGAAAGGGAAAAA
Organism: Phaethon aethereus; assembly: GCF_964289735.1. NCBI lineage: Eukaryota > Metazoa > Chordata > Aves > Phaethontiformes > Phaethontidae > Phaethon > Phaethon aethereus. The sequence goes on along the minus strand of NC_138588.1, from coordinate 13,455,110 downwards.
CAGAAAGAATCTTAATTTTCTAATTTTTTTCCTAAATATTCCTGTGAACACATGATGAACTTACCTGAGTTAAGACTTTTTAATAGTGCGTAAAAGTTTGGAAAATATTGGAGGTCTTCGAAATTATCTTCAGAAGGCAGCTCGTTTCTTCTTTCCAGGATATTAGATGATGACCATGTGTTATCCAGTGTATCATCAATTTCTCCATTAATGAAACTATCCTGATCAGCTTTGCTTTGTGTCTCCGCAAAAGACATAAAAAAATAATACCTATAAGAACATTGCTTTTGGTGATAGAGTTAATAGAGCAATAAATAGTATCATAATCTTATGTCAACATTTTCCTAATCACAAGGTGAAGTCTATACTATTTTCTCAAAGTTATTTCAATTTGGCATCTGGATTAAACCTCAAAGTAACTCACAATTTGTTTTTCTATCTGATGGAATTTCTTTAAGAACATATTTAGTTTCCAGATTAAACTAATTATTCCCTAAAGCAAAGCAGTGTATTGGTCTGCTTGTACCATTTGGCAAGTGAGTCAAAATGATTAGCTAAGAAATTACCATTCTTTCCTGCTGCTTTTCTTTTGTATCACTGTCTGCTCTGCTTGGAGGGTAATCAAAATCTTCAGACTCCTTCTCACGATCCTTTGCTTCATTTGCAATTAGCTGTTGTAAAACCTCTGCCACTTCATCTTCCAGGGTATAGGCCTGACTCTCTGTGATCTGTTAAAATATTTGTGCAGAGTACTTATAGAATATTGTGTTTTTCCTAGATTAAACATCAAGATGAAACCTGAGCTTTGTAAATAGGTTGCTTCAAATATGTTTGCTTCAAACCTGAGCACAACCAAATTAGGTGTAATACCTTCACTGATGTGTGTGTGTGTATACATGTATACATAAAGACATATATACGTCTATATTTATATAAATGTATATATACACGCATCCAAACATGTGTGTATACATAAAAAACACCCATCCACACATACAGCCTCCAGTAGGAAAACAAACCCAATAGAGGGTTTAACACAGTGGAGTCCAGCTTGAAAGATGGAGCTGCAAGTGTGGTATACCTATATGTCTCTATATGTGTGTGTATATATATATGTTCTGCAACATACCTATGTACAATTTAATAACTACAACAGAATACAGTATACAGAAAAGGAAACAGCAAATAGCTTTCTACGGCATCATCAAAATGTTTTCTCTTTGCTTCGTAACAGCTGTCACTTGAACAAGAACTCTACCATGCAGCTGTCCCACAGCTCCCTTTCTAATCAGTGGGATTCCGCATGCAATAGCTAATTGCAAAATCCAGTGCAGAAAAGATAAAGTTAGTATTTTAAAATATAAGGATCCTGTTTGTAATGGCTAAAACCACGGAGATATCCAGAGGTCAGAGACAAACCCAGTCTTGCTAAAGATCTGTAACAAGGAGAAATGCATCCTCAACTAACCAGCATCATTATATGTCCACTGATGACAATAATTACTAGGTGGATAGGAATGAGCTCAGACCTTTCCCCACAAATATCCAAAAGAAATTGATAATACAGAAGAACTCAATGAGAATCAGACGAGAAATTAAAGGAAAAATGAGGGCAGACAATGGCAGGGGTACAATCAGTGAATGTTTTCTCAACATCAGAAACATTCTGCAGGTTGGTCTATTTTGTTGCAAAGCCATCACAGGAACAATCATGTTACTGCAGAACTAAACCAATGTGCCCAAATGAGTTAAGAAGCTTGCCTAAAGCCTGAAACCCAGTCAGTTTCACTCAGGTCAGCATTATTAGCTGGACAGAGTGTTCATCCAAATTGTTTTTTAAAAGAGCATTAAACCAACCCACAAAACAGTTAAATGAAGTATTAACAAGATACTTACTAGCCCCAGATTTAGAAGTTTTGAAACAATCTTGTCAAACACTCCTCTATCATTTTCTTCATAAATTCTTGCAGCAATTTTTTGAACAATGTCTTCAGCAGTCAAGGGAGTGCCATCTAACTGATGGAGGCCATCTGGATCATCTAAAAGGATTACAGTTTAATTGTGTGCTGACTGTCCTAACTCATTTGGGTTAGACATCATGTGAAAAATACCTGCTCACATCTTTTTCTCTTCAGAACAAAGCTGCACTTTTTAGACACATTACGAACATATTGGTACACACTTTGGAATCCATTATATCAGCCCAGTGAAAAATTCCTTGTGTCCATTTTCTACCCATGAAAAATGTCTTTCTGACTGGCTCTTTTGAAAGAGCAGAGATGAACATCAGGAGCATACTCTCTTGCTTATAGAAAAAATTGTAAGAATGAGAGAACACTGCTCACATATCTGCTTATATTAATCTTCCTGGTATCTACTTTCATTGTATGGCCACTTAGATCAAAACAGAAAACAGCATGCTACCTTCTTGTTTGGATTTCAGCAAATGAAGTTTTAATTACATAACCATTACTTATGGCAAATAATATCATCATGACCAATGGAAAAGTGAATATGATGAGTAAGCTTTGGTCTGTGATCAGCATACTTTGATATAATTAAAAATATCCTGAGCTAAATGCTGCTCACAACTCTCAGAGGACTCAAATTACAAGTCAATTAACTACTCCTGTAGTAAAGGCAAGTATTCTTTGGCCTTTGGTAACTTCTTTTAGCTTTGTGATGAGGAGAATTATCTAACATTGCACATGACATTTGGAACAAATATATGTGATTTAGCTCTATATAAAAGTGCTTCTTCCTTTAAACCAGAATAAATATATTTTGGCTTAAAAATATGTCCCATTTTCCTTCCAACAGATCTAAATTGCTAAAAAACATAATGCAAATGACACACCTGGATTTTCCTCCATGGAAGAAGACTGTGAAAATTAGCAGCAATTCTTTTGTATTGCATTTCAAAACCTAACTGTAATATGACAAGCTTCCACAGCTGGAAATAATTGAAATTGTACTCCAGTAACAAATAGAGCTTATCTTTAGTGGTGAGTACAACATTCATGACTGCAATCAGTTTGCAAGAGAAGTCCAACCTAAAAGTCACTGAAAGATGATTATAGAATACCTTGGAATTTATAATCCAGCCCACTTTTAGTGGAGTCATAGTCATCCACAAGCCTGCGGTTCTTGGTGGAGTCTGCATCATCAATGGCCAGTTGCTGTTCATACAAAGAGCTTCTAATTGACTCCCTCTCCTTTTCATTCCTCTCTCTTTCTGCTGCTGATTTTAGCAGGTTCAGGTCATCAACAAAGGAATAATTCCTGAATTCTGGCTTATTTTCTGGAAAATATATCAAATGCACACATGACAAAAAATCTTATACCTCTTTGAATACCATGATGAATATTGCTATAAAACCAGGAAAGATGTTTTACCTGTGGGAGCTATTTTCCTATGCTTGTCTGCTTCAGCTTCAGCAATCTGATATACAAAAATAAAACAAACAAACAAACAAAACAGCAAACAGGCAGAATGAATAAATACACTAAAATGTGTGATCTCTTAATTTATCAATATCAGCAGAAGCCTTAATGCCTGATCTTCACTCTTAGTAAGAAGTTTGCTTTAATAAGTAGAACATGATTAAGCACTTGGCACTTTTTGTCAGTACCACTGCATCCTCTGATCAGAATCGGACATGACGGGAAGCTGCGACAGACTTTCCATTTTAAGATAAATGCCAGTTACGTTTTCCGTCTCCAATCCAAGCTCCCGCTATATTCCCGTAGGATGTCAATACAAAGAGATGACACACCTGTGAGCTGTTGGAGCTCATGACCTGCTTTTGGAATCCTGGACAGTAAAACTCTATATGCCAGTTCTTAAAAATTATTGAAACTCTATTTTGTACCCAACCCCATCAACATTTACTTTATTGACAAATCTATTTTTAACTCATTTCTTAAGCCATTAGGATATTCATGGATCTGGTACCTGAAGGAATATTATGGGAGTGCCAAAACAAAAAAACGTTCTAAATATTTTTTATTTCACTTACCTGTTCCTCCAAAGGTCTTTCTACACTTAATTGCCTGTTGTGTATAGCTTTATCTAGAATAAACAAACACACATATACACTTCAGTTACATGATGCATGCGACTACAAAGAGACAGCACATTTTGTCTTAGTTTATAGTTTTCTCCCATAAAACACGGTGTCTTAAATATGATTCCAACTGCTAGTTCTTGTAAAGAAATTCAGTGTTCCTAGAAGAATGAGAATACAATAAAAAACTCAAACATTTAAACAAAGCATGATTGTTTGGGGCAGAGGGACAGGTTCTGCAAAAGATGTAATAGACATACAGATATAGACTCAGTAACCCCTTTCTGATGAGAAAACTCGTAAACAAATTGGGGGAAAAAATGCTGTGAGAGATTGACTAAAATAGCAATAATCGGATTGGCACAACCAAGAGATTAAGAATCTCTTACATTCAGAATACCAGGGGACACAGGGAGCGAGCGAGCGAGTGAGACTTGTGCAGAAACTGCTGTAGAAAGGATGAAAACATTGCTCGGAAAAGACTGAAAAAATTCAGAGCTTTTCCCTTTACCAGCACCTATCGCTTCACTTCAATATTAGATTGCAACTTCAGCCATTCAGCGTCTTGCGCCACGAATCTTGTTTCTTTAGGATCTAATTGCTTTTAGCCAAGTGGAAGGAAAGTTTTTGCTTTTCTCTATCATCTATACCCTGCAAAACTTTCCCCACCTCGGAGAAAATGCGCTAACGAAGGCGCCTACCTCTGCCCCCAGGTTTCGGGAAGCCGTGCACCCCGCTTGCCAGCAGCGACAGCACCTGCACCACGACCGCCAGCCTGAGAACCATCCTGCCGCTGCCCGGGCGCCTCGGAGGGCCAGCGGCCTGCTGCGGGGCGGGGCGCGGCGGCTGCCCGCGGGGCCGCTGCCCGCGCCGGCCCGGCGGGCGCTGTCCGCCGCCGCGGTGCTGAAGCCGCCGAGCGGAGCCGGCCGAGGTGCTCGGGAAAGCCGCTGCCGCGCGGGCTCGGCCCCTCGTCCCCGCGCCCGCTGAAATGGTCCAGACCGTCCCCGCGGCCGGCCCCGGGCAGGGGGAGGAGCCGGGGAGGGCCGCGGCCGGCGGAGCATGCGCGCCCCGCTCCGCTCCCGCCGCCCCTGCCCGCCTGCTCCCGGGGGAGCGCGGCCGCCGCCCCGCCGCCTGCCAGAGCGGAGCCGAGGGGCCTGTGCGGCGGCCGCCAGCGGTGCGGGGCGGCCTGGGGCGGCCTCGCCCTCCCCCCCGCCCCCGCACGGGGCCGGAGGCCGCAACTTACCTGCGAGGCGCGCGCTGGGAGCAGGCCGCGGGAAAAGCCGATCGGCTCCACCACCCCCGGCAGCGCAGCCGGGGACAAAGCTCAGGTTTGGGGTTAGCTCAGGAGGGCTGGGCTGCACACGCTTGGTGAGCTAGGAAAGGGACATGCCGTCCTGGAGAGGAGGCCTGTGAACCACTTGCAGCCATTCCAGCCCTTCCCACGGGGCTGAATTACACAGTAAAGGCACAGTCATCAATGATTCTGTTTACGACAGAGAGGACATCAGAAGTTTTATTATAGTCCATCTTGCTCCTTAAAATTTAGAAATGACAATAAGCATGTAAGCTAATTCTGAACATTTTCATAAATTTAAATTTAGCCCTTGCAGACGCAGATCCCTAGGGATCCGGGGAAGACATTTTCACCATCTTACGGCAGAACAAAGGATTGCAGCGGCAGCTCTTTTCAGAACTATAGGACATGCTTCCAAAATGGGAGATAAACCACAGTGGGTTTTCTTCCGAAAAGACCTCAGCATTTTGTAGGGATAAATGCATACATGCAGGGATCAGCTAAAAACACTTCAACATTAGAAATCTCAATACCTGCTAACTGCTAAAAAAAATGGCTTAAAGCTCTATTTGAAGAGATGAAAACGATCAGTGCTTTATACACCTGAAAACCAGGAACACAGTGGAACTGTCCAATCTCTTATCAATGTATAATATTATTATACTACAAGCTGGGAAGAACACAAAAAAGTAGAAGAATGATAATTAATTGGACCACAAGCACTAAAAAAATCACAATTGCTTTTTTTTCCCCCTGCTAGCAGCCACTGTATTTGATACTCAAGCCTTTCCATATAATTTAGATGAAATAGTGATAAAACCTAATGCTCTAGTTTACATGAGACTCACTTCCATAAATTAATCTGCTTGTGATCCACAGATCCAGAGCAATGAAAGTAACTTTCAGAAATACACTGATAATCCCAGAATCTTTGCCTATAGTCGGGGTCCTATTCTTGGATCTGTACCTGAGCTGGGAATTATAGGATATTTTGGATAAAAACCTTCCAAGCATAGTTGTATATAAGAACAAAATAGCCTTATTTACACATTGCCTGGTAACCTACAAGGAAAGCTGTTATACTAAACAGAACCTTCCTTCACTTTAGAAGCACAGAAGACAAGCAGCTTCCACAAGAAAGTGTAGAGTAACCTCTTCCCCTGCCATCTTTAGCATAGGTATACACGCCAACGGGAATCTCAAAACTACAGCATATTACTGATGCAGAAAAATGAAAAAATCAACTCTTACTTCAATGTGGCTTGATATTCTATCCCAGTTTTGCAGTAATTCAACAGTTCATTGCCTATCTAATCTTCTCAATGTTCAAAAAACGTGTACTTCCTCTCCATTTACCCTTCCTGATATTAACTTCTATACTGTTTGAACATTTCCTGCAATGCATTGTAAACATGCATCCATGTATAGGACCCCACACAGTTTGTCATTCAGACAAGAGTCACTATACAATACAAAAGCAGTAAATGTATTTTAAACATGCTGAAATCAAGATAGCTGTAAAGCAGTGAGATCAGAAAAGGAACTCCAATTGGTGACAATAGCGCAAAGAAGTTGCTGGTTAAAAATGCACCTATTTATATGCTATGTCTACATATGGCTATTTGTGTATAATGATATGTCTAATTGTCTTCACATGTATTTACTTTACATTATATGCTTCTGTTTATGTGACAAACGTTTCTATTTGTGTGAAATCTTTTCTGTACTATTTCCCAGTCGATACGGTTAGTTATTTCCTTAGTGCTAAATTGCCTCCTGCTTTGCCATACCTAGCAAGAAATGATGCAGAAGGATTCTGTAGGGGCTGGGACTTAAAGTGCAGAGAGAAAAGAACTCAAAAACCTGCCATCATCAAAAGACAGTATGACTGCAGTAGCCACTCTAGTTCTTGAAATTTTAAGTAAAAACCATGCCAGGAAAGCCAAGCTTAAAACTTGAGACACAAACCATTTCCCCATTCAGGAAGACTTCACATAGGGGCAACACACTCACAGATGCTTGCTGTAACTGGCAAGCACAGAGCACACCTGCAGTGCCATGCTCTGGTTTTCCACATTTGGCCCAGTACTGCTTGCTTGTGCACTGATAAGCTTGTACGACACATGTGACAGATAATACATAATCTCTGCTAATTATGACAAAATATGTTTAATCATCATAGGAAAATGACTGGGTAAAAGTGCTGCCTTTTTTTCTCACTGTATCTCTGTTTTCATTTGGCATCATTTACATCATCTACTACTACACACTCCTCTTCCCAGCGCAGAGACAATACAGTGAAGAGCATAAGCTCTTCTATGCTGGATTCTATTTTGGCTCATCCACAATCAACCCATTTTCTATTCTAGTACTATTTATTCCCAGTGATGATTCATGAGCCAGAAAAAATACCACTTGCCTATCTGATGCCAAGGAGAACTTACAGGAATGGCAATTAGAATGTTTTTTTATTGTGGTGAGTGCAGTTGATATGGAGCCTAGAGAAATAACTGAAATGCAGTCTTTCAGTGCTATTTTTACAGTTGTTTTATAACCACACTTCAAGGTTTTTGGTCTAGCTGATGAAAACAGAAGGCAGATGAAAGCAGGAAAAAACCAAACAACCCAACAACCCACCTTGCCAAATATATGCCTAGGTGGTAGACACACCTTACTTTTGTGGATCTGCTTTTTCTACTTTATCTCATATTATGCTAAATGATATACTAAATATTCTAGTACTAAAAAGAAAATAAAATGTTGGAAAACAGTTACTGTCGATCTTTAGGCAAGGCATTAGATATATCTATAATCATCTGACAATGTCATGTATTTTGCACAGATGTGTGCACTATGAATAGTCTTCTCAATTTCAGTGCAATCATCAAAAGTATGAGAAATTAATCATGCACAAGCCTGAGGGTTTGTACTCTACAAGTCATTTTACATGCAGCATTTATTTGTACACCACCTAAGGTGAAGAGAAGGACTTAAGACCCTAGAAGCAATAAAAATAAATAAAAGTTAGGCTATTGAGATTTTAGCATTTATTCAAGTTCCGTTAGCTTTACCAGCATCTTTTCCTATGCTTACTGAGCTTACATTTTTGGCTGCAAAGCTTAAAAATTTTTCCAGCTTCTACAACAAAATATGATACCTTTACATTAGGAATTCTTAACTGAGATATTCTTAACCAATTAATTTTGTAAAATGAACTTTAAAAAATACCAGTACAAATCTTTCAACTTAGTTTCAAGGAAATACCAACTTTTAAATTCTTCTAAAACTACTGACCTCGGTTTGTTCCCATTTGGCTTTTTTCCTGATAATTAATCAATTTATAGCTTCGAACTTCAGCATCATTTTCTGACCAGACACATGTTGGAGATGGAGGGATATTTTTCCCTTGGAAACACATAGCTCAGAAGGGATTACTTCAGTTTCTCCCCCACCCATACTAGGAAAAAAACCCCACCTTTGAACTGAAATACAAACCAGAAAATGACAACTAATTTTGTTCCAGCAGAATATGTGTAACTGAAAAAGGCATACATGGGTTTATAGAATGGGATTAAGCAACCAAAACTACAGATACAGTATTCTTTTAGTCTGCTGTCTTTTAGTAAGACAATTGACTTACATATTTAAGTGGCACTATGCTTTTTCCTTGTTCACAGAAAAACAGTAAGAGAAAAACAAGTCTTTTAAAAAATACAGTAAAGACTATCGGACTGTATCTTGTTGCAATTGGCTGAAGATTTCATTACACAAATTTGGAAAGGCATATCCTAACAGATCAGGTAAACATGAGTGGATTTGATGCACTTTTTCTATTCTAGTGTGAAATATCTACAGAAGTCATCTGGCACCCTTTTTTCATGTGTTCATTTCATTGCTTTGCCAGTGAATGCCCAGTTCCACCCCAGCCACACAGCCCTGCGGCAGCCACGTACGGACCAGAAGGCAATTCACGGTGTTGCAGAGCAGAGCTGGGATGCGGCCTGTGTCTGACAAAGGAGGAGCTTTTTCTGTTAACTGAAATCACTTATCTGGGTACCAAATGACCAAAAGCAACAAGGCTTCTGTTCATTTAGCATCTGCAACTACTACTCTTTAGCTACAGTGACATAAATCTAACCTTAATTTTAAAGGCACAGTATTACAAAATGTCAAAAATGGTATCTAGAGAGTCAGAAAACCCTGTAATCTTTAGCCTTTATAAATTCACAGCTTACTTGCACACGGGTAAGGAATCCTTTGTTTCACTTGCAAGAGCAGTGAAGGCAGAGGTAGCTCCCAGCAGCTACGCGGTGACAACCTTCCCAAGGCGCCAAACCCCTGCGGCCAGAGGGGCAGGAATCGCCTCAGAACAGCTCCCCCAGGAGCCTCTCGGCCAAGGCCGGTCTCGAGGCGTTCCCGCCCACGCTTTAAGAATCATATTTCTCATAAGCAACTACAAACTATCGCACTGCTCTCTTCTGAAACCCACCTTTAAGTGTCTTTGTTTTGCGATGCTGACAAAAAAACAGCTCCCGCGGGCGGAAGGCGGCTAGGCCGCTCCTGCCCCCGCAGCCCTCGGCCGGGCAGCGGTCCCCCAGGGGGGCATGTGCTCTTAGCTCGATGCGATCTGTGCCCGGCAGACGGCGAGCAGCAACCCCCGAGCCGGGCAGGGGCTGCCGCCCCCCTGCGCCGGGCTGACACGCTCTAAGCGCTGTGTTTCAGCTCCACCTTCCGGCTCCGCCGCGAGCGGTAAGCGGGCGGCGCAGCCGCTGCCCACTCTGGGAGGAGGGCAGCGGCGGGCAGGCAAGGCCGGGGACTCGAGGGAGCGCCTATCGCACAGCCACGGCCGCCCGCCGGCGCGGCCACGCCCGAGGCGCCCGCCCGCCCCTCACGGCGCGGCGCCATCACGGCGTGCCCCCGCGCGCGGGACCCTCAGCGCTCGGGCCCGCAGCAGGCGGGACGGGGCGGAGCCAGGCCCCCGAGCTCCTCCAGCTCCGCCGCGAGCCCGGCCCGGCCCCCGCTGTCGGTGCAGCGCCTCCTGCCGCCGGGCGGGCGCGCTCCGGAGCGGGGGCGGTCCCGGAAGTGCGGGACGAGGCAGGCAGGGGCCGCGGCCCGGCGGAGCCCTTCCCTTCCGGGCGGCGGCGGGAGCGGGCCGAGCTATCATGAGCGACGTGGTGGAGCGGACGTTGAGCGTGCTGCCCGGGCTGCTGGGGCAGCACGAGCCGGGCGCCAGGACAGGGGGTGCCGGCGGCCCTGGCAGGGTTTCGGCCACCTCCCGGCTCGGGAGCCTCATCCGGAACATCACGGCGCTCACCTCCAAGCATGTACGCGCTGCGGGCGGCCCGGCCCGGGCCTCCTGCTCCTCCTGTTCCTCCCGCCGCGTCTTGCTCCTCTCCCTTCCCGTCCCCAGGCCTCCCTGAGGTGCCGGCGCGGTCTTGTGGGCGCCGCGGGCCGCTGAGGCGAGGCGCGGGGTGCTGTGTTGTGGGCGCTGTGCTGTGGGCCCCGTGCGCGGTGGCGGGGCGCCGGCCTCTCCCCTCAGCCGCGGCGCTGGGTCTTGCTGAGCTCCGGAACCCGACGATAAGCCTCACTGCAGTGCATATTCGTGGGGTGCTGCGTTACGCAGTTCTGTGGGAGGGCACGGTGTGGGAAAGCAGGGCCGCGAAGTACCGCCTTCTGTACTTACTTGGAGCGAGCAGGCCGGTGTTAGTACCATAAACGAGGTATACGCTGGTTTTGAAAAGACTGTGGCGTACTGTTAACGTGTCTTTTTTGACTTTTGTTTCATGTTTTGCCTCCAAAATTAAGAAATTTAATTTTTCTAGGAGGAAGAAAAACTAATCCAGCAGGAGCTAACCAGTTTGAAGGCGACAGTTTCAGCCCCCACCACAACACTTGTAAGTTCTGTGGAAACAGCAGGCCGAAGGTGAAGAAAAACAATGTTCTCACTCTTTTTGCGAGGTGGAGTGTACAGGTTGTCTGCATTGTAGATGTTTAATCATCATCACTAAAAGCTACCAATGTCTGTGGTTTTGCAGCACAGTTAAAATAGTGAGGACGCTGTGATTCTTTTTGATGTGAATAAACTGTAACAATCTGGTGCCCAGAGTCTGTCATCCTGTAGTTTCTGAAATAATACAGACAATGAAGCTAGATGATGAAATGGTTCCATCAAGTAATGTTTTTTGCAGGCTGACATTATTCTTATAATTAATTTTTGCTGTATAAGAAGGTGTGCTTTGTTGTATGGACTGTTGCTCATGTCTGAGTTGCAGAAGTTGATATATTCTGGTTTGAGTTAGTTAATGCATATCTCAGTCCATGAGTGAGAGTTTTTGAAGGGAAAAATAAAATTTTACCTCACATATAGTGAAAACCCATCCTAGGTCAATGTAGTGATTGGTAAAAAATAATTGGCATTAGCAGTGTGATCATCTAACACTTCAGATAATTAATATTTATGTTAGTCGTAATTAATCTACTGTTGATCACATGCATGCTAATTAAAATAAGATAACATTTGTAAGGGTGGTATATGGGGAGTTCTGCTCTTACAGAGGTTCATAGCAAAGGAAAATTGTGAGTACCCTGATTCTACAAAATGTGTGTGAATGCACATATGCTTCTATTAGATAAAGTCCTCTACCTCATTAGAGCAGTGAAGAACAACATATAACATGTCCGACTTAAACGCCTGAATAATTTATTTTTGGTATTTCAGAGACTGATGAAAGAATGTATGGTGAGACTCATCTATTGTGAAATGCTGGGGTACGAGGCTTCCTTTGGATATATCCATGCAATCAAGCTTGCACAGCAAGGAAATCTTTTGGAGAAAAGAGTTGGTATGTGCGTGGAGCTGTAGCTTTACTACTATTCTCAAACTGTATTTTTAAGTTTCTTAGGATTTACAATTAATGTAACAAATACAACTTAAAATGTTGTTCTACTTTCTTGGTCTTGTTTCATAGTCCCTCACTTCCCTGAAAATAACTAAATCCCTAGTTTGTGAGCTGCTCTTTATCTGCTTGTAGAACAGAAAGCATGGGAAATTATTTTAAATCATCAGTTGTTCTTTCATTGTTTTGAATTGTGGCACCAATAAGTAAGTAATTTATGAGAACTTCTGTTAAAAAACACATCAAGCTGAAAATTAGTTTCTGTCAGGATCTGGTTTCTTTTTCAAGTACTGTAGTACAAGATTAGACAAAGATGTTAATGTCAGATGTTTTGTCAGACAAATATTTTCTGTTTTGGTGCTTGAAGGATTTTTTTTTTTTTTTTTTTTTTTTTTTTTTAGTTCTAGGAAATGAGGCAAATAGGGAGATCCTCATAGCATAAGTGCAGACGTTGCTGTGGAAATTTGAAAGGCTAGTTCAGATTTCTTTGAAATTTCATGCTGTTGTGATTTCCTTGCCTGCCAGTGTGGCTATTAACTTGTTTCCAGTAGATTTGTTTTGAAGTAGTTGTCAGCCTGTCTCGTCTGGAGAATTTCCTTGCAGTTGCTGATCAGCTGCCTAGTGAAGACATTTCTTCTTGTTTGCAGAGAAAATGGTTTAACTCCAAGCAATACTATGTCTGCACACAGAGAAGGAAGGCAATGTCTTGCGGCATATGCTTGTTTGATATCCTTTGTTTGAATTTCATCTGGATCATCCACTCAAGTATTGGAGTTTGAGAGAATGCGGTACAAGTGATGATTTAAAGTTGCTTTATCCCTGAGTAATGAAAGCCAGTGTGCAGATGGTCTGGTAGGGATTAAGAAATTCTATCTTCACCAAACCTGGGAGGGCAGGTGGTAAGCTGTTTTGAAGAAAACTTTGTGACCTCTGTTAAGTGTCAAGAACCAATGTGTTTTGTTATTAATCGGTTTGAGACCTTTCCATAATGGGGCCCTTTTTGAGAAGGCTTTGGTGAAGCAGCATTTTTTTTTTTTTTTAACTTTTTTGCATTAGGTGGCTTAAAGTTCTCTGGACGCAAAGCGCCCTTGAGCTTTGATCTGGTAAAAGGCTGTTACCAAGCATGTGTGTGTGTTTTGGTGTTGTTGTTCTGCAGTTGTTATATGTGATATATGAGGATGACCATGTCTGTTCTTGGTTCAATGTACCAAGGTTTGTATTAAGGAATTGTTGTCAGTTGATCCAGTCAAGATTGGTTACTCTCGTACCCAATGTGAGCCTCAATGAAAGAGTGAACTACATTTTTGCAGGTGTGCTAAGCTGGTCAAGTCCATAGTTTCGTAAGCAGATAGATCAAGCTGATAGCCCAGGCAATACAGTTATTTGTATCTAAGTTGTTAATTTTGATTGCTAAGCCCTGAATGAACTGAGACCTTTTTTCAGATCTGTCTCAGTAATACAAATATTGCCATGAGTTGTGGCACACCCACCCGCCCACTCTAAGTCCCTTAGTTTAAAAGGAAAAGAGGTCTTGAAGAAGAAGGTTTCTGGCAGGTTTCTTTTCTGGCGTTCTGGATTTGTTTCCTCCTCGTTAAGAACTAACAAGGGAGTTTTTGGCATAGGATGGTGAATTTACTCTTCTCTATTCCAAGTTGAATATAAAATTTATTTGAAATGAAATTTTATTTTTTTAAAAAAAGAGAAACAGAATTAAGGAAGTGCGTTTGTGTTGTGTAGTCTAGAAGCAATATACTTTTCTCCATGCAGAGAAGATACTAGTTTTCCAGGAGGTGTTTTCTCATGGTGCTCTTAGCTGCTCTTTAGCTGGAACAGTATTCTAATGTCTTATTTCTCACAGCTTGTGCAACTTAAGTTGCAACTGCAACTTAATTATAACTGGTTTGCCTGGAAATAAAAGAAAGTCTTGATATTTAACACGAGCAACTGTCATCCAGCAGTGGGGTTTTTTGTTGGGTTTTTGTAATTGTTTGAGTTAACCCTTCTTGTATTACAGACAGTCTTAAGTTTTCTATCTTGAAGTTGCATATTGCTTGAAAGTAGTAATGGAGGCTGCTTTCTTTTATAGGTTACTTGGCAGTTTCTTTGTTTCTACATGAAAATGATGAACTGTTACTTCTACTTGTGAACACAGTTGTGAAGGTACAGTGTTTTTGGAGGTCTGGAGGTAAACTAAACTTGGACCAATTCTTCCTGTTTTGTGTCACACAACATCTAAGCTATGTATTCATTAGTTCTATCGTGCTCTCAAGGTTGCTGTTTCTTTGGTTAGCAATAAAAATTTGAAATGGCTTTCCCTGGCTTTTTAATTTAATCTTGGCATTCCTGCTGTTGAAACCATATTTTAAAATTTTTTTCAAAGGAGATATACTGTAAAATTTCCTTTATAAAATGTACCAGTTATATACATTCTCAACTCTGGGAGGAGCCATGCATGCATTTTTCAATGTAAACTTTTGCTTTTAGCTGCCAGCAAGTATCTGTTGTCTTCTTTGAGTTCTTTTGATAATTTTGATAGAAAATGGAAATATGCTTTGGGGTGGCACTGAAAATCTATTAACTAATAATATTTCATACCTGTCATCTCCTGTATTACTGCCTCTCACATGGAGCAATTGTGACTTACTATATGACTCTTTCTGTGTAATGATTTCTTTTATATTACAGTAGGTCAAAGTCACATAAATTACAGACTGAAAGTGGTGCTTATTTTGTTGTGATTGAAAACTATTTTATAATATTTAAAAATCTAACTTGAAACTAGTAAGGATATAGAAAAAAGTGAAAAATGAGAGTCCACAAAGAACTAAACCAAAAAGAGGATGAAAACCTATCTGGGACAAATGGCCAGAGCAAATAATGATGTAAGCTGAGAATCTTACATGTTTCATTCGTTTTGAAAAATAATTCTAGTCTTGTATTTCATGAATTCATCCTTTTTCGGTTTAAGGTTACAGTGAGCTATATGTACTATTTTTAATTGTATTTGGAGCACAGTGTGAAATTTTTTTTGGTAGAATGTTATGTGTAATTTGCATTTGCTGCTTAGGGAGTAGATAATGTCTTATTTTCATGTACAAATATGTAATTGGCAGTATTATTGAGCTTGCTCTTTCTTCTTTTTCTTAATTCTTTGGGCTAGATGGAAAGCACTAGAGTATACTGTTGAGTTCTGTGAGAAGTGACTCATCCCACTGATCCAACTGGGGACTCAGCATAGTTTTGCAATCATCAAACTATTTCAGTAAACAAACATTGGTTGTAGCTCTATGTGTTAATCTTGCATATGTTTAAAATATGAATGTAGTTCTATAACACATGAATATGAGAAGCTGCTTGTTCCTTATTCCTGTACAAGAGAAGAAAAGAACCCCGTTAGCTCAGTAAGAGCTGACACTTCTCAAACACAAGCAGACACCAGGATAGCTGGCAGCAGGATGTTTGCTGTAGGTGGGCTGTGTAGGTGAGCTAGATTCAGCCTGCTTGTGAAAGATTTGGGGTATGTCTGTGCAGATTTTAAGTCCGAATAAAAAACTACTGTCTTATTTCAATGATTGTAACAGGACTTACAGAGCACTAATCTAGTAGAGGTGTGCATGGCATTAACTGTTGTCAGCCAGATCTTTCCACGGGAGATGATTCCAGCTGTTCTTCCTCTAATAGAAGACAAGCTCCAGCATTCTAAGTATGTATTCATTTACAGAATCTCAGGTGGTCTAATGATTTTTGTAGGTAGTTTTAGTAAATTGGTGTGTTTTTCTATGAGTTGGTCTTTCTAATCATTATCTTCAGAAATTGTTCATTTGTTTGCAGTCTTGGCTGAGTATTGGGTAAGTATTAATTTTTTCATAGCTGGTTTTGATGGGTAAATATAATTGACTTTATTGCAGTACTTTTAACAAGTACGTGGATGAAGAAGTGTTTGTGGAATAAGTGGAGAAACAGATTAGGATCCTTGAAGTACTTCACTGATACTTTTTTTTATAAAGCTCTTTATAGAAACTTTGTTAAAAACATATCTGCAGATATCAATAGCCTTGAATTGTTTGATTCTCAATTTATAATATCCCATACACAGAGGATAACATTTTAAGTGTTGTGTTGATTACAAAGGGAACTGCAGAATGAACTGACTCAGTAACTTCTAGACAGGTATTTTTTGGAGTTGCACATGTGACCACAACAGATTAGCAGTGGCCAATTTCATTGTTTATTTGGTGACCATTCTTTTGAATTGTCAATCTGACATCAGGCTCTACTATGCTTTTAAGTTTGCTATGTTATTTCCTCACTTAGATGGTATTGAAAAATCATTTGTTATCAAATATGTAAAACATGGGGTTCTCCTCTCTCTTGAAATCATGATATTCTGATGTCTGGCCACGTAATTTTACATTGCTGTGGAAATAACAAGTGCAAGTTCTTTTGGTAAGACAAGTACTTCAAATACACAAGCAGCTTCATTGTTTTGTGTAAATCTCATTTCTCTTCAGGGAAATTATCCGAAGAAAAGCTGTTCAAGCTTTATATAAATTCTATCTCATTGCTCCTAACCAAGTTCAGCATATTCATGATAAGTTCCGGAAAGCCTTATGTGATAGGGATGCTGGAGTCATGGCTGCTTCTTTGCATATTTATCTTCAAATTATTAAGGTAGGCAAAGAATTAGAAGCACAACTGAACTTAGGAGCTATTTTTATATATTTTTTAAATACACAATGTACTGTACAGAAATTTTGCAGAAAAAACTTACTTGTAACCATTAGAAAAGTTAATTTATGTGATCAATGATATGTGTTATGTTTGGTTTTGCTAGCTTTCCATTTAGCTTGACAGATCCACTTCTTGCATGATCCGAATGCTTAGCATTCAGATGGTGTCCTTAGCTAGAGGATCTAACTTCTACAGTGTGTTAAAGGGTTTGCTGAAAGTTGCTTGTAATTTTTTTTTACTGTTGCCTTCAAGTACATTCACTCCCTTTGCAAATGAGTGAGAAAATAGCATAGATTTAAAGTTGAGAGCTTACAGGCGTTGGGGGATGAGAGTAGAAGTTTGGCTTAAAGAAGTGAAACCATTAGGGTAGGTATTTTGACCTTACTCAGGTTGCGGACTATTTTTACTTTTGAGGTGCTGTATCAAAATATTTGAATTGTATTTCTTTTTCATTACGTAGGAAAACTCATCTGGATACAAGGACTTGACTGGGAGTTTTGTAACCATCCTAAAGCAGGTAGTGGGAGGAAAGCTCCCTATTGACTTCAACTATCACAGTGTTCCAGCGCCGTGGTTACAAATTCAGCTTTTAAGAATACTGGGGCTGTTAGGAAAAGATGATCCAAGGTAACCAGATCTTTCTCTGTAATTAATATTTTGAAGGTACAAAGAATACAGTCATGACTGAGGTACACCTCATAGCTTTCTGGTTGTCTTTGTTTTGTTTTTTTTCTTTTTAATAAGAGGATTTCAGTGTTGAATTTCTTACACATTTGTTGTCAACCAATATAGTAAGCAGGTACTTTTCAAACTGCAAAATTGGTTTCCTAGCTTCTGGATTGGCTAAACAATTGATTATTGTGGAATATGTTTGAAATACATTTTTCTGGGACTTCTGTTATTAGGTTACCAAACAACTGTGTGAAAATCCAGAGTAAGGGTATTTTGAAAAGTGGTGTCATTTTGTGAGGACCTGGTTGTCTATGATTCTTTTCCTGTTGATGTTTTTGTTTTTTTTTTTTAATACAAGCAGTGAGGGAAGTGTTTTTATTCTTGTGATATGGTAAATGTTTCTTTTGAAAGTTGCGAACATCTTGTTAGATGTCATGTTAAAATGAATCTGTGGATATGAATAATTTGTGTTACAGATTCCAATACTAGTGTTTGAGCTGTTCGGCAAAATAAGACTACGTGCTTGTTAGTGCTGCAAATAATTTAAAATTTTTTTCTTGTTAAACAGGACAAGCGAATTGATGTATGATGTTCTAGATGAATCTTTAAGAAGAGCAGAGATAAATCATAATATTACATACGGTGGGTGAGGTTGTTTTATGTAGTTATCAGTATTTGGAAAGATTGAAAATATGAGTAGTTGAACATGCTAAAATACTTATGCAGTACTTTTGAAAAATCTAATTATATTCTTAATAAACAACTGTATTCTGCTGTTTTTTATCATTGGAATAAAACATTTTTATTTACCGGGAATTAATCGTGACTCAAAAGCCTCTATCCTATGTTTGCATTGTCCTTGCCCTTAAATACAGAAAGTTAGCTTCATGAAAGCTCTTAGTGACCATTGCTTAAGTTGAAATAAATGATAAAGGAAAAATCCTAATGACACAGCTCTGTTTATTAGGAATGCTTAGATCTTCTTTTCACTCCCCTGAAAAAGGTAATAAAAAGTATGTGAGTGACAGCATCAGTTCTTTACAGCTGTGTAGGGCTTTTACTCTATCCACAGTAAATAAAAAATACACCTCCAGGGTTCAGTGATAGTGGTGCTTGTGAAAAGATGTTTTTGGCACACATCTCAATTTAAAATTTCTAGAACATGGCAGAAGGCTATATTAATGTCACTATCTTCTCAGTAGAGAAAGCTGTATTTGTTGCTAGAACAAAGCAAAAGGAATAATTGCACTGTAAAGTTTTTTCTAATAAAAAGTTGAGCAATCTATTTGGATTTTTCTTTGCCTTCCCTTCCCCAGGTCTTAATACCTCCCTAAACACCCAGATCTGATGTTCTTAGAACCCTACATTAAGAGCTGTTTCACTATTTAAAAAAAAAAAAAAAAAAATCTCTAACTCCCCCTCATTATTTTATTGTTAAAGTAAAGCCCTGTAGATATTGCCAAAGTGCCTGTGCTAACGGAATAGAAAGAAAATTGACACTTTTTTAAAACAATCCTGAGAGAGAGGGAAAAGGAACGTGGCCCAGGGCTCTAGGTGTCTAATGCTTACTTGATACGTGTTTTGTAAAGCATTGTGTAAGCTTCACTTGCACTAAAGAGGAGAGTTTTGGGCAAGTATTCTCTTTCAGTAAATAATAAATGAGAAACCGTCTGTCAGATGTTTAGTGTATTCGGTTTATTGCTTCTATTCTTTCAGGTAAGAACATACAAGATATTGGGAGGTGTGGTGCCTTATAGTACAATTTGCACTTGCAATTGCTAAGAGTTAAACATTAAATTTGTTTTAAGCACTTAAGAGGCCGAAGTGGGCAGTTTTATTATTTACAAAAGGACATAAAATTTAGGCATGTAGTTTTTGTTCACACATGATAAGCTTTTTATAAAACTTTAGTTGATGATCCCAGACAAAAGAAAAACATAATTCTGTGTGATTACTCTTTCTTACACAAAGTCCTTGATTACTGTATGTTTCTTGCTTCTTGCAGGCAGTTGAGTTGTTAATATGCTAGTCTTTCTCAGATTTAGTTTTATAATGCTTAAGAAGAGTAGGTGGTTGTGTATTGGACAATTCAGTTGGAGACTGAATTACAGGAACAACTGAAAATTACATCATGATTTTAAATGCCAATTAACTTGGGGAGAGTAACTTGGTCTGAATTTCTGCCCGAATTGCTGCCACAAAGGATTAATTACTTTTTGTGTGTTGTTCAGTTTACTTATAGATTTTTCTCAAACAAATATTCAAAGTTATTTTTTTAATAAGAATGTTCTTGGGATGATTTTGGCTGTTGGTAGTAGCTAAGAAATCATATGAATTTTGAAAAAATATTTTGTCTCAAGTCCTTTATAATTCCCATTGGCTTTTTAAAGACCGTCCCAGTCCAGTCCCTTGAGCAACTATAGGACCCTTCAAGGCTGGGAGAACTTTTAACGACAGGAAGTTGTATGCACAATGGCAAAGGCTAACTGAAATTATGTACATATTCAAGGAGATAGTCTTTCATCCTGTTTGTACTTATGCCAGTAGGTACTCTGAAGTTAGATGCAGTGGGGGTGAGACAGCACTGAAATTTCTTGATACAGTCAATGACCTTGTTTGCTTGTTAAATTCTTGCATTATAGAAGTCTTTAATACACACTAATTATGTGTCTTCTTTCCCCCTGCAGCCATCTTGTTTGAATGTGTCCAAACAATTTATACAATTTATCCCAAATCTGAACTACTTGAAAAGGCTGCCAAGTGCATTGGAAAATTTGTTTTGTCACCCAAAATTAATTTGAAATACTTAGGTAAGGATACGTGATTTCATTAAGATGTCTTTAATTTGGTCATGGTAGGATACATTTTCTTATATCGCTTTCAATCGCTTATATTCTAGGTTTAAAGGCTCTGACCTATGTTATCCAGCAAGATCCTAACCTGGCACTTCAGCACCAGATGACAATAATTGAATGTCTAGACCATCCAGATCCCATTATTAAAAGGGAGGTCAGTGAATTTCTAAACATCAAAACTTAAGTTAATTTTTAAGGTGGGTTGTAGGTTTTCTAAAATGAGTAGCATAAAAGGCATATTATGTTTAAGTTATGGTGAGATAGCAGTTACAAACAATATTAATGTGACAGGCTGTGTAGATAACAGTATTTCATGTAAGAGTTGCCAAATAAAGGCAGTTGCTCAATTTGGCACCATACTAAAGTGTTTCTGTTTGTCTGCTTCCTTTTTTGAGTCATCAGAGCAAATTAAATATACTTTTTGCTTTCTCTTTCAGACTTTAGAGCTTCTCTATAGAATTACAAATGGACAGAATGTAATTGTCATAGTACAGAAGATGCTTGACTATGTAAAAGAAAGCAAAGAAGAATATGCTATCATCAACTTAGTTGGCAAAATAGCAGAACTAGCTGAGAAATATCCTTTTTTTCTGAACTAGCTGAGAAATGTCCTTTTATTGTTCTGAAACTTTGGAGTCAGAGCTCAGGCAAATGTAGCATTCGTACTTTTCAAAGCATCTTTCATGATCCTTTGAAGTAGGAAGTGTTACAGCTGTGCTTTCCACTCTTTCAAATGCAAAAAAAAAATCTGCAAAAGAAAATGCATACAAAAATGACCACAGTGTTTCTTGTATTTCACTGAGAGAAGGTAATAGCACTCAAAATACTTTATTTTGACTTGTGAGTTTAGCATTAAAACTTTGTGTTTTTAAATTAAAACTTTGAAGTCTTATGCCACTGCATGGAGAGAGATGCCTCAGTGCTACATTGAGTGCTGTTCTGTAATTGTGGGAGTGATCTTGCTATCAGAGAACTCTTCGTTGGTATATGGATTTTAATAACACATTTCTGTAGAAATAAAAAATTCTTTAACTATGCCAAAAAGGTGGAAGTGATGATTAGTCATTTGGCATATTGTGGGTGTTGCTGTTAGACTTGCCACTGCCTGATTCGCTGTATGTATTCTTGTCTGATAATTTGAGTGGTAAGCTCAAAGTAAGGTACTGGAGAGCTACCTTACCATCCTATTTGTACACTACTTGGCACATAGTAGTGTACAAAAAAAAGCTGTGTTGTTATGAAGTATGCAAAAATGAGACAATAAGTAATGTTTCTGTACTGTTGAAAATTTCCATTCAGTAAGTGCATTTTCAGGATTTATATGAAGGAAGGCAGAAACTAACTTCCAAAGTTAGCAAAGGCTGATCAAACTTTAAATGTGGTTAAAAAAAAATTCAGTAAAACAACAGAAAAACACTGCTGAAAAGAACAGCTAGTCTATCATTGATCAAGTGATACTGGGTAAACAAACTCAAAAGATTATGCTGGAAAGCTGGCATGGAACAAGTGTGAACTTAAAATACAATAGGACAGGTTTCCACAGCTAAATCCTTGTGCAAACGTGTCTGTTCCTACTGTGTGAAGGCTACTTAAACTCTTATTTTTCACTCTGACATTTATTTATGAAGAACTTAAGGTGTACTGATTGACAAGCCAGCAAACTGCACATAATGGATAGCTGTTAAGTTCATGCACAGGCTTTTGCAACAGGGCAGGAACTGAAGACTTCTCTGCCTGACCACCAATTTTCATGAAGTTTACAGGAAACATTTTACAAAAGATACAGGAATATTCCTCTTCAGTTAGATTGAGCTGATATTTGGCCATCAGGCCCTCACCTTACTGGGGAGAGCAAGATGGGTAGCTTATTTGTGGAGAATTGTTTCCTTAGGAAATGCACTAAATAAGAAAGAAAAAGTTATGCCTTAGCACTTTATTCCTTAACATCTGGACACATATGCTCCTGACAATGAGTGGTTCATCCAAACAATGAATGCTGTGTTTTCAGTTGGAGGTGATGTTGTGCATCCTGATATCCCAAACAACTTCCTGAGGCTGTTGGCTGAAGGTGAATAACTCCCCGAATGCTCTGATGAATTAGATGTGTTCTGTAATGATCTGGCTTTTTTTCTTAAAATGCACTTTGAAGTATTTGATGGGAGGTGTTATTTGTGTTTCGGGCAAAGTATGTATTATTTTTTGTCTAGGATTTGATGATGGAAAAGAAGATGATCAGCTACGGATGTATGCAGTACAGTCTTATTTAGCATTACTTGAAGAGGAAGATGCGTTGTATCCACAGAAATTCCTTCAAGTCATGAGTTGGGTAAGGTAGACACATGGTCAAAATTGAATACAGGCATATGAGGAAACTGTCAAAGATGGTGATGTTTTTAATAAATATTTATTAAGTGTTTTATTTTTATCTGTGAATATTATGCTTTTACTTAAAGTTGATATAATATGCTGAAATATATTTTTAGTGACCTCTTTTGGTGCCCACTTAGCTTGTCATAGTTTGTGGAAAAGCTGACTTCCCTTTAAGGCAGGTGACTATTGGAATGGCTTAGCAGACACACGAATCTCACTGCATGCTGAGAGCCTTTCTGTCTTCATCAGAATTAGGCCAGATCTGGTTGTGAAATGCGTTTTTAGCCTTGAAGGTGACTGGCCCAGTGCTGTGCTAATACTGTCTGGTACCTGGGTATGCTTCAGCTTCCACCCAAGTAAGAGGCTGCAGTATGTTTTGTAAGGGCCTAATTACTACGTTCAGCTTTCTTTTCAAGCTAAAAGTTGGAGTCTGCTGAGGTAAACACAAAGATCGTTTCAAGCCTTTGACATGTAAAACACAAAATCATGAAATAATTTAGAATATGTTTAAATAATAGTTTCTTGAATGTGAGGTCGATTTTATTGTGTTGTTATTTAGAATGACATTCTAATTTCAAAACGGAAAGCGCTGCTCTGTGTGACTAAATGCATATTTTGTCTGTTCTTTTTGAATAGGTGTTGGGGGAATATTCCAGCCTTGTGACAGATGTTGATCCAGAAATTACTTTGACAAAGCTACATAGGCTGCTGAAGAAGACTTTTGTTACTTCTGAAACTAAAGTGTGGGTAATGGCTGCAGTCACCAAGATAGCATCACATACCTCCTGTTCGAAAACAGTTGACATACTAATCCAAGAATTCAGCAACTCTCTAGATACCTGCATGAGACAATTTGCCTTTGAATTGAAGCACCTGTGTGAAGACAAAGCACTGATGAAAAACTTGCTTCCATTTGATGCTAGTTGCAATGACATGGTGGTAAGACAGCTGCAATATGTGTTCTTCATGAACCTCTGTAGTTTGGGGGGGTTGAATATTTTGTTAAAGTGTTTTCAAAATGAATGATATTTGACAGTTCTGACTGGTGCCAGTCTTTAGTCTGCTTAAAGTGAATTTTCAGAAACATACTTTTTCAGACATATGTGATGAATCATAATGTTCTATACTGAAAGATAAAGAGCCGTGGTGTTTGGTTAGTAAACTGGAGTAGATTTTAACAAAATTATTTCATCCACTGATTTATTTTTTGATGTCTTTTTTTTTTAAAGAAAAGTTAGGCCTTCTTTAGTGATATGGTCATGCTTTTTAATTCAGAGGGTTTGCCTCCTATTTAGAAACTACTGAGCTTGACACTGAAATGTCTAAAATAAATGATGGAAAATAATATTGCTGAGGTTTTTGAGGGAGTTGTTTCCGAGTTAAATATTTTCATACAAGTGTGGGATCAACCATTGTGGGAAAACTCCACTCTGCCTTTTCCCTTTTTTTTCCTTGTTTAGATTAAAAAAAAAAAAATCAATAGCAAAAGAGTTAAGTTACAAATCTGTAGCTCAGTCTGTTTCAACATACTTGCTTAACAATTTCTGTTACCTACCAGTAAAGCTGCTGTATTATGGGAGATGTGAGAAGATCTTGATTTGCTGATGACACACTATTCTGCTGGTAACATCAGGCTCATGTATAGAAAATATTTTCATTGCTTTGTCACTTCTCTTAATACTGTGTAGGTAGATGCTTCCTTATCTTTTCTGGATGGGTTTGTGGCTGAGGGACTTGGTCGTGGTGCAGCACCGTATAAGCCTCATCACCAGAGACAACAGGAGAAACTTTCTCAGGAAAAAGGTGACTTAGTTTACTGCATTTATTAAATAGCTGGTAAATTACCTGATAAGTATTCACAAACAATCTATACACAGTTATTATTTTTCTTAAAGTAATGTTATCTTAATACATCTCTTGTCTGTAGACTTAGCTAAGTTCCACTTAGATTTTAGGTCCACATCTGTCTAGCTGGTATATGTAGCTGTTCATTTACCATAAGTTGCTGTTCTGCAGATGAGAATGTTTTACTATAATCTCTGCTGGTCTGTAGGATTTTAAATTTATTTGGGATTATTAAAGTGAAAGCAAAGTGTTCCTAACTTTACTAAGCACTTGGTCTTGACTGTGAAATTATAGTTTGCAATAATAACCATTATGAACTTATGACACAAATCTTACATTTCTTACCTAGTGTAGGTACAGATAAGACAGCGGTATGTGCTTTTCTTTAAAAATAACCCATAACTTTACCTTTAGTACTTTTTTTTTTTTACTTTTGCCAGAGAAATACTAGTTTACTTCATTGTAGCCTGTCACATAAGGATTTCTTTCAGACACTTCTGAATGATTCAGTTTGAGGTTGGAAAGCTTTTCTAAAACATTCCTCAGCTGTGTTTGCAGTGTTCTTACAATGGCTTCCCTGCAAAATTGTAGGAACCGAATTATGAATTGCTGTTTTTTCTCAGTAGTCAAGAGTACTCATTAGCATCTTTCACTGATACACAAATATTCTAGGAGGTAAGATATTGGTGGTGTAGAATATTCAGTGGACTCCCCTTCTAGACTTTGTCTGAGTTTATTGAAATTCTTTGTTTATAGATAACTAAATTTATGGGTTGGTAGAGTTTGAATATCTTTATGTGGATGCTGTTTATCACAAAGCCCCTTGGATCTCTGTTCCTTCTCACTTCTTTATGGGACAGGACAGTTCCTTAGCACTGCCTCATCCTTTATCAGGGGATTTCTGTCCCCAACATCTTTGCCCTGCTACTTCACTTTGCTGGGAAGAAGAAAGTAAGGCTGGGATGGAGATGAAGGGGAAGGGACTGTACCCCTTGATAGTTCCAGGGCTGCAAAGGATAGTCTGTGCTGTGCTTTGTATGTAACAGTAACTGCTTATGTTATAGTCCAAAATAATTTTTAGAAGCTATTCAAACTACAGTTTGATTTGTAAAGCATAGCTAAGGTGGCTGGTTCTGAATCCTGATTTGAAAGTCCTAGTGGAAATGACTTTCACTCAAAGTGTCAAGTATGTTTGCAAAGCAGACAGTGATATATGGACAAAATGTTATGGACTCAAAATGTTATTTAGGCTCATGAACAAATGGAAAAGCCCACCTATTTAGATCCAGTACAGTACTTCTGTCTACAAATACTAAGCATTGTCAGATGTTTTAGTGATACGCTGTAAAATCACTATTTCTCTTTAATTTCAGTATTTAAAACCAAATACCAAATGAATACGTGTTTTAGATAAATCCTCTGTGTGTCTAAAAAACTTACTTGAGTAACAAGTACCTACGAACAGAAACATCCATTTTTAATGAAGGCAGGATTCTGAATGGGAAGCCTGAGAAGTGCAGCAGTACAGCATATCTATTTTCAGAAAATAGATTTCTTTCTTACCTTTTCATGCCTCATTTTAATTTTAAGATTCTGTCTGTCTTGCAGCTCTGAATTTTGAACCTTATGGATTGTCATTTGCTTCAAGTGTGTCTTCATCTGGTGTCACCGGCAGGCAGTCCCCCACTGGTTTATCTTTTGGTTCCGATATGTCTGGTAATAGTGCTGAGACTGGGCATAAAGAGTGAGTTAATTTGTGTTTGAGGTGAAGTACATTTAAGCTTCTGTTCTTGTCAGTATCATGTGTCTTTGCTTCTTCATTACATGGCACTAAAAAGAATACAGTTAAACTTGGAAACCTCTATCATGTAAAAAGAAATTCAGAAGACACCTTCTTTGAAATACCTAGGAGAAAAAAACAAATGCAGTTAGACTGTTTTTCTGCTTTCTTCACAAACTACAAATTAAGTGATAGTTAATGTGGTAAAGTTGGGACAGGAATACCTGATGATTACATGATTAAGTATTTTTACTCTGGCTTCTTTCTTTTTCTTATGGGCCACACTTTTTATGAGCTTAAAGTAACGTGCCTTTTAAGGAAATTTTTTTTAGATAAAAGTGAGGCTAAGATTTGCAGTGTAAGATACTCCTTACATTTTAGAACACTACAAATAAATTCCATATTCATAGTTTAATACAAATTAATAACTTAATTTATACTCTGGTAAATTGGTATGCAGGAAATCTTGGAAGCTTTTTTTTATAGGACTTTCAGCATTTAGCCTGTGTCTGTTGAATTAACTTCTGCTAGAGTTTAGGGTGTCTGAGAACATGAACACTTTTAATAAGAAAGAAAAATACTTCCTAGGTCTCTAAATTTCGCTCTCTTATATCAACTTAAATTATTTTTTATGGAATCAGCAGCAAAACTATTTAAATATATCGGAGATTCCCAGAATCTTTTTCCTGTAGAGAAAGATAGATACTGTGTTGCTTGTATTCGCTTTAAAAAAAATTATTCAAATACATTATAAATGTAATCTGAAACTCTCAATGGAGTTGGCAAACACAGTCTACTACTGGCTGCAAGTGTCTAATGCTGACTTAGTATAGGTCTATACTTAGGACTATATAGCTTAGTCCACGTTCGCATTTGTGGTGTGTTTTAAAAGTAATGAATGATATTACTAACATAGAACTTCATGCAGATGCAAAAGTGTTCATTTATATTCCACTACTCACTGTGTATGTCAAAGTACCAAAATAGTGAATGGTGTTTAAAGTAGAGTGTTGGCATATTTTTATGAATGTAAGTATGTTTTTATGTTCATACAGTTGATCCTGCTTTGTTTTGTTTGCCTTTTTAGGACAAATACTCTGAAACTTGAGGGAGTACGCAAGCTATGGGGAAAAGAAGGCTATCTTCCAAAGAAAGAAAACAAAGTAGGGAAAGAAAATGAGCCACAAACTGTTTCTTGTGGCAGCTTATTAGCAGGACAGGTGGATGATCCTCCTGCATTGCGGTCTGATCAAGTTGCCAGCCTCTCTAAGGAAGACAAAGAGAAGCAGCGGTTAGCATCAACTTTGTTTATTGGGCTAGGAGCGAGTGCTGGTGTCAGTCTGGTAAGTGGTTCTTTTGAGACTTAACTGGTTTAAAGTTTATATATTGCCTTATTTACAATTATAGACATTTATGTGCAAGTGGAGGTCGAATTAGCATTGTAAAATGAGGGGGAAAAAAAACCACTGAGTCATGAAAAAACTACTGAAAAATACTTCCGTAGTCTGATAATGTGTTAAGAACCTGAAATAGATTGGGTATTACCTGGTGAAGCAGCCTCTGGGAGCAATCTGATGGAGTAACTAGAACTTGCACTTCAAGTTTTAGTCTCAGTTTTCCCTAACAACTGTTCCTTGACCCAACTTTGCAGAGCTGTTGGCATTCATTAGTCAGTAAGGCTAGAGTTTGATGCCATACGTCAAGACCATTTTTTATTTATGGTAATATGTGGAACATTAAAGAATTCACCATTAGGTAATCTTTCTAAGACTGGCATTATCATATTAGCCAGCTCAAATCTTAGCATTTATCACTGGTTTAACCAGAAAATGTTTACCTGTGCTTGCTTTTTAATAGGAGCTTTTAGTTTATCTTTTAAAGAACCTGGAGTCTTTCTTGCATTATAGGCTAGTCCAATACCCTGTAAGAAATACAACAAAAGTCCATTACTGGATCCATTAATACGTTTGAAATCTATTTATTTGTCATATGAATTGATTCCTTGGGTTGTTATTTGTCCTTGCTCACTGTTTCATGCTGTTAACAGTAACACAGCTGGTTATTAGAAACTTCCCCACCCATTTTTTTTTCTTTTTCCTTTTCAGATGGGGAAGGTGGACACATCTACTCAGAAGTTCAAAAGAAAATCAAAGATAAACGAAACTCAAAATAATGAGGAGGCATCAGACTTCCAAAATAGTGCTGCTTCAGATTTTGGTCCCTTACTTGATACAGTACCTGTTAACATGGAAGACTGTGAGGGAGATATAGACACAAGGTTAAGGAAAGCCTCCCTGTGTTCTTCAGATATTGTAGAAGATAATTTAGCATTTGAAACACCTCAGTCCCTAAAAAAATCTGGGCTGGATGACAGACTTTCAGATGGTAGGCTGTCACAGTCATCTTTGTTTGCTGATAGTAATATTGAAATTTTTCAGCCTTCTCCAAGTGCTCAATGTGAAAGTGCCAGTAAAACACCATTGGTCCCTTCCTTGCCAGAAGAGCTAGAAGAGCTCACTCACTCTGAAGTAGTGGAACTTTGTCAGAGTGGTGCCTTAGCTCTGTATTTATGTAAGGTGTGGACAGATGACTCTCTGTTGCTCACTGTTTTTGTTTCGAATAAAACCACTTCTGCACTTAGTGCTGTGAACTTAGTGTTTGAAGAAGCGGAACATTTTCAGGTAAGAAACTTTGTTTCTGATTTCAAGTTCTCTTGGAACTTTTGCTTTTCGCTTGCATTTAAGTGTGCAATATTTGGTTTAATCTAATAGCCATGCCTTTTTCCCAAAGCACTTCTTTAAAACCTGTGATATGGCTATTACACACATCCTAAAGTGTAGTGAAAGAAATCTCTGCTAAACTTAGTGTCATTTGGTGTAAAAGTTAGCATCTCACTTTTTTTAATTCACCTTGATTTTGTTTTGTACTGCTTGCCTCCGTATAACAAATATGTATGATATTTCAGTTCTGAATTCAGCTTCTTCCTGGTGTGTAGACTGAATGCAAAATTAACCAGTCATACTCAGAATAGTATGACTTGAGTTGCAAAGAAATCACTGTATAACCTTTTTTGTCTGGGTGTGACTATTGGGTTTGTGCATTCATTTGTGTTTATCTGATAGACAGACACAATGCAGTTTCTTCCTTCACATAAAATATGTGTAAGCTTGCTTCAAGTTTTGTAGTGTTTTTGTGGTTTGTTTTTTTTTTTTAAGATATCAGTCATATTTCATTCTTGTTCTCATGCATTCACTTGATGGTGGAGAGGAGTTGGTCAGTTCATTTTTTGACATTGGCTACATTTGGGGTTTAGCCATGGCTGGTAAAAGCATGTGATAGTCTTGATTGAAACGTCACTTAAATAATTGGAAAGCTATTTAGGAATTGCTTATTGGCATGACTATCCATGGATAGTCATGAAAGAAGCACAGAATTATGAAACCTTGGAGACACTCAGCAAGTAGTAACTGGATAAAGAGAATTAAGCAGAATGTTTCTTTTAGGATTTACTTAATCAAGGAACTGCTAATTGGTTATGAAGTCTCCTTCCTTCCCATTTCTTGCTTGAATCAAACCTATCATGACATTGATAGAAAGTGGGCATCTCATGTCTAGTTTCTAGCAATTCACTTAAGTTTCCACACAGACTGCTACCACAGATAGAATCTGTGTTACTAGTTTGTTTGGAGAGGCCAGGGACTACTGAGTAATCTTGAAATTATCCTTGTTATTAGGGATGATTTCTCAACTACTTTGTTGTAGCGTATAGCTTGGGGTATGTTGCAATGTTGCTTGCTCTTGTATATTAGTTTATTTTGGGACTGAACTACAGAATTCAGGTTCTTGGTCATCATTTCTTGGTGTCTTTGAGCAATCATTTGGGGTGAGGGGTGGAAGCCATTTGGCAGAAAGAGATCAGTTTCTCCAGTGTTTTAATTCTCATAGAACATTTGTAGATGTTAATGATTGATTTATCCTCAATGAGAGCTGAGAAATGGTAGCCCTGTTCACTTGCCAAATAGTCCAAGAAAAATAAATTGAAATAAATTTTAAATAAATAAATTTAAATATTTAAATAAATAAACAATTTTATAGCTGTATCTTAGCCACTTACACAGCTTGACAGCAAAACTTACATTTTGTATTCCTTTTAAAAAATTATATAGATTTTGGAGAGTCCCACATACCAGTTTCCTGTAATTGAAGCTCAAAGTGTGGTGTGTTGCCGGAAGTGTGTGTGGATGCACAAGATATGTACACAGGGAATTCTTTCTGGCTCCGTTAGTTACCCGTCAGAGATGGAAACTTGCCTTGAATTTTCAGTAACTTTATCATTGTTGGACTTCATCAGGTAAGTGAAATAAGCTGCAGTTTTTTAAAATGCATGTACTCAAATAAGTATTAGTCAAGGGCAGGATGATTTGGGTATTGACTATGAAAATACAAGGCTTCATCTTGAGCAGCTGACTATAATTTAATTGAGATGTCTGGTAAAGATAGTAAATGGTTATTTATGCACTTAGAAAAAAGGGGCAAAGTTCCAGGAAGAAGTACAAATCCAATGAGAATATTGACAGTAGCTGCAGGTTAGAAGAATATTGAACTACAGAATGCATTTTTGAGGAGGCTAACAGAACTGAGTGAACAGAAGGGTGTGCTGTTTTAAAATACGGCATAATATAAACACGGCAAACTGAAGTAAGTGATTTGAGTACAGTCACATACATTATGTGAAAAGGCTGACAACTTTTGCAGGGGAAGAAGAAAGCTCGTTCTCTTAATTTTTGAACACTGCATTTATTTCAGGAGTAGAAAAAGCAAGTGTTCTTTTTCCAGCAGACTTTTCTGTTTTGTAGCAAAATCCACCTTGTTTGCCATAACAAAGTCTACCTCTCATTGAACTAATTTCATCTCTTTCAATGGGCAGATAACTCAAAGGCATTCACTTTGGTTTTCCATTTACATAGAATAATGGGGTTTTTTTTTCAATTTAGAAATCTAAAGCAAGGAATAGAAACTTTTTTTAAGTGTTAAGTTGGGAAGAGGAGGGGGTTGTTTAAACTAATTTGTGTTTGCGTATTGCTTGCTTTATTGTGCAGTTGCTTCCAGATACGATTTTTTGGGAGACTAAATATATTCCGCACAATGTGTCATCTTATTTTGCTAAGATATGTGCTGAACTTATTTTTAGGCCAATGGAAATGACTACAGAAGACTTTGGGAAGCTGTGGTTGTCGCTTTCCAATGATGTGAAACAGAATATAAAAATGTCACCTTCTCAAGATTCCCTTTCAGCAGCTCTGAATACACTGCAACAGAAGCTGAAACTCCACGTAGTTGACATTATAGGTGAGTGAAAGTATACTGTAAGGTTGCTTACAACCTATAATTTGTCCCAGGAAAATAAGTACACATAAGCAGGCGTCTTATAGTTTAACACAGGGAATGTTTAGGAGTATAGTAAACACAGGAGTGTTGTCCTATGGACTTTATTTGCCTTACTCGGGGGTCTGTGCAAAGATTGATGTAGAGGTACAAGTGTACAGCAAACAGTAAATTTTACAAGGGAGCAAACTTGCACTGTGAAGAGTTTTGGACAGGACAAAAAAATGGGAATGCAGCTATATAACAAACAGGAAGCTGGGATTTCATGCAGGAGGCATGGTTTTTGGTGACGTGTTAGAGGAGTACGGGTAAGAGAAGAGAACAGCAGAAACAGAGTTTGAGAGAAAGATACATTTTTTTTTTTGTGAACTCTACTATAGCTATTGCTACTTGTTAATTGTTACTTCATTTTTTCTGTGGTGTCTGTTTTAAGGTAATGAGGGAATACTGGCATGCCAGCTACTTCCATCTGTGCCCTGTCTGCTGCACTGTCGTACTCAGTCAGGGATGCTGGCTTTGTGGTTCAGATCGCCTTGTTCTGCTCTTCCAGATGGTTTGCTTTATCAGTGTCAAAAGGTGATGGAGGAATCCTAGTAACAATAGTGTCTGCCTTAATCTATTTGGTGTGTGAAAAGCAAATCGAAGATTTATACAGTTGCACAGATAATTACCAAAGGTAAATTAAGTTACTGCTTCTCAGAAGTATTAAGTTTTCTTCCAACTGGCATATGTCATGTGGACTTGTGGGGGAAGAATGATGACCTAAACTACACCTGCAAAAACATGCTCAGGACTGTACAGTGACTAACAAGTTATCCATTAAAGTATTGTTACCTGTTTAAGTGAAATGTATATTTCTTAATTTTGTTGTAAATGACTCAAAGTATTTATTTTTATTATGCAGCTTTTATAGATGCCAACAATTATATTCCTCATAGCAATTACTTAAATATGATTTTAAAGAAAACATATCTCCGTTATGAGGTCAGACTTGATCAGGATCATCTAATTTTATTTTGATAATTTTTCTAAAGCTATTTTTAAGCACTGTTGATGACAAGACCTGTATTGGTGATTGTTTGAAGTAACTTATATAGCAACAAATGCACCGATGTGGCTGTATTGTGTGTGCATGGCTAGGAACTGCAGTAAGGCAGAGAGATCTAAATGGGAGCAGCATACATGATAAATGTGTCTGTCTAGATTGTCTCCTGTTCTTCCTGAAATAACTTCATAGTCTTGAAAATCTGGCAATCTTAATTTATTTAGATGTTAAATGAAAACTTTCATACTGTTCAATATTATTTATAACTGGTCATGTTTTTTATTTAAAAACATCAAAGATTGTACACATGGTTCAGATGTGGTATAAGTGGATTCTACAGCATTTAATATTAACAAAGAAATTCTTTGTTATATTGATTCTCAGTATTCTTGATTCTCACCTGATAAGCACTGGTTGTAAAGGAAAATAAAGTATTCTGTTACTTTGCTAACGGTTTGGTAAATGTTTGTGAAATCATCATAAGAATGGTAATGTGCGGATAGTTTTGTTTCTTTTTTAAGTCAAGCCACTTGTGTTATCACAAGTATAATCATATAAGCAAAGCTCATTTTTTTTTTTTTATATTGCTGTTTCAGTACTCTCTTACTGAGGAATTTAAAGTGCACTGAACCTGTAAATATACTTAATGTTCTGCATACTTTAATGTTTACTTGGCACTTGAAGACAGTTTATATAAATGAAAACTGACTTATAGTGGAATAATTTCCAGCAAACTATTTCCCTGTTGGTAAATCAGACTTGTGTTATGTAATTGGACTTTTGTAATCATATGAACTATAATAGAAGTATTTATTTGTGGCCTGTGCATTTAAACCATTTCAGCAATGAGCTGTTTGATGTCCTAGTGTTTAAAAAGAACAGCAGGAGACAATAATACCTTCTATTTTTCATGTAGTGCTCTTTATAACCAAGAGCTTTATGGTAACATCACATGAAGGAGTTTGCAGGGAATTGCACCTGTGTCAGTCTATATTTTTAGATTGCCCAGCAAATACTCTTCTTAATCTATTACCATCTTTGCATTTCTTGTAGTTTAAAAAAAATTGTTTCATTTAAAAAGAAAACAAAAACCAAAACCAACAAAAATTTGCTTGATACTTGTTAAATATTCTTTGCTACCACATGTAACAGTATTTCTGCATATTAAGAACTAGGTTCTACTTTAATTGTTTCTCTTTGCATCTGAACAGTGATGAAGAATATAACGTTGCAGAAGTCTTGAATCCGTTGGTGATTTAAATGTCCTATGTCTCTATTGGAGGTATAAAAAGAGTGAAAGAGTAGATCTTTTGAACAGCATTCTGTGTACTGGCTCACATTATCTGATACTCTTTTTGGAATACTGCCAGATAGTGGGATTTGGTTTTAGCACCACAGGAGACTTTAGAGTCACTTTGTTATTCATAGCTGACAGCAGTAGCTTTTTTTTTTTAAGTCCAATGCTAATGTAACATCATTTGCTATAGTATTGAGAAGGAGTTGGGAGTTTGGGAAGTTGGACATAATTGCTGAATTGAAGGTGGTTGCAGGCCTAATCTAAATCATGAGGCTGTTGTGTTATGGCATGGCTGTCGGTGTGTAATGAGGCCATGCTACACTGCAGTTCTGGCTGATGTGGGGAGCTTAAGCCCTTGAGAACCTCAGCAATTCAGTGCTGAGAATCCCTCTGATCTTGATCCATCATTCAGTTGTCTCTAAAATGAAATATAGCTGCTTAATTATACAAAGGAATATTCTTCCATCTAGATCTGTGTTGAGAATCCTTTAGCAAACATCTTCATCTTCTGTGGTGTTCCCCTTTACTTTTCTTTGTGACTTAACTAGATCTTGAAGGATTAACGTGTTTTCAGGGAAAGGGAACTAAGGTGCATAGAAGTAGGCTAGAAGGAAGAGAGTTCATAATCCAGTTAGCACGAGGAAGTTTACTTTCAAGAGGCAATCAGAGGCTAGTCAGAGTGTATACTAACCTTTCTGGACTGGCAGGCTAACAGCATTTTGGACAAAAACCCTAGGTACCAGGAGATGCCACTGTTTTACTGCTCTGTGCCATAGACAACCTGGAGGTCTGGACGTTTTGGAGTCAACAGATAAGTGATTGTCTTGGATCCATATTTCAACTCTTTTGTCAGGTTCTTCCCCCTTACCCCAATGATTTTCAGATATTTTTAATTAAACAAATACTTCAGTAGGAAAATTGGAAGAGCAACATGGCAGTATGATGCAGTATGTTTTCCTAAACATAAATCAAATCTCCTGTTCTGTTCTATTACTTTCTGCTAGTTATTCCCAACCACTTTTCATCCTGTAAGGATCTGAGAGAATAAATTTGTGTAATGGATGGCACTGTCTTGAGGTTTTCCTGTACTTGCAAGTAGCTCATAAGTGACATTGCCTGATGGTTTCTAAATATTGGAAAGTTTAGTTATCTCCTACACAGTCCTACTAGTAGTTTTTCAGCATAAAAATCTCTATTTTCTCTGTGGATAACACAGTTGTCTTTTTCTGGCATTGAGGTATGTAAAAATGGATGTAGACCTGCTTAAGTCATCCAGTTAAGACCTGCTTTTGCATTTCTGTTGCTGTGGTATGAGTTAATTGTGCTTTACCTCTTGGTTCTCTTCAGGGTCAGCTATTTATATGCCTTTCTGTGAAAATGTTGCTCTAACATAAGATGACATGTTCAGTGCGATGTAGTGTTCTGTGGTACATGTACAGTTTCATTAGGATGCCAGAAGTGATCACTCCTTAGAGAGTTTCTTGAAAATTAACATTTTTTTTTCTCTTTATGTAATAAAGTTGGCAGTGATGAGGCAATGAATATTGTGCCCTGCCATGATATGATTCATAAAATTAACCTGATGGCAATATTTTACCAGCAGTTTGGCTCAAAACACCACTTATGAAGATTACTTTAATTTTAAGGTAGGTGGCAGTTTTCTTTGTCCTGATCTTTATTTGCTTTCAGTATAATTGCCATGTGAGTTGTTTGCAAATCCTGAGCTCTTTTGGCCAAAACAGTTTGCCTTTTCCAGGAATAAGGATAGGAGAATAAATGCTTGCTGTCGTTAAAACATTCTGGTAGGTTCTAGCATCACCATGTTTAGGGCAGGGATTTGAAATCAGGCTAAATCACATTTAGCTGAACTGAGCTAAATACATCATGGGAAACTTGCAAGAAGGTGCTTGGTAGAGCGCTAGATCTTAGCATGTTAATAGGCTCTGGCCCTGACACAGGCTGCCTGCATATCTTCTAGGCACCGCTCAGGCTGAGCCTGGGGAGAGACTGGTACCTGAAGCAAAGAAGCTTGTGCTGTTTCCTCCACATGTCTTGTGAGGGTGTTTCGGAGCCTGGTGACTGAACCGCATTACTAAACACATGGAGTCAGCATCACTTGTTAGTTCAAGTGCTTGTGAACTTTGTGGAAAAACAGAAATTCATTTGCTGCTGACATGTTTGTATTGCATGTGTGTGATGCAAGAGAAATGTGTATTTCCAGTTTTCTTTTAAACCCTTAAACTGTCCATCTACCTACCTCCTACCTTCACAATATCTGGTTGTCAAAGAGCATTAAGATTGCAGAAGTTGAACATGACAAAACAGATTACACTAATTCCCTCCTCTTACTGCTTAATTTCAGTTTACATTGGATGGTAGAATAAATAAATCAAAAGGAAACACAAAGGTCAGTAATCATATATTTTTAATCCACAAATATGATAATACATCATATATTTAAGGTGACCTGAACATTGCCCATATTTTAGCAATGTTATTACATACCAAGCTACAAGTACAAAAGTAAACAATGAATATACAGGATATGCAAGTATGAGAAATACTTGAAAACATTCTCTTTCCTTAAGGCTACTCAGATTTATAAATAAAACAACAGGTGTTCAGCTGGTGTGTCTAAAATACCAGAATCTTAATATTGATACTTGCAACACACAAAGTCACAGATACAGGATATCCCTTTCCTTTGGACATCTTGAATGTTGAATAATCTCTATTTTTCTGGCTTTAAAAAAAGAACTTAAATTTGTTTGCCACAAGTGAAACACGCAAAATCTGATGTGTGCACTGGGACAGGAGTGTTGAATAATAAATACTGTTCAAAAGCATCAACTGACAAGTACGTGCTTGGAAAAATTGCAGCTAATGGTGCATGTAAATATGGCTCTGCAAATAGTTGAACTTGCAACCCCAAATGTTGGTATCTCATTACTATGCTGTGTTGCAAAGGAATTGTCCACCTTCATTGCTATGAAATATACTTTTTATGGTTCAAGGAAATGTCTGGGGAAAATTTAGATCATTACAAACTGCTCTGCTAATATCTCTGCTGCCATTTTTACTGTGTTCCAAAATGAGTTGTCCTGGGAAACATAAAAATCCATCTAAGCACAACCCAAGTGAGTACATGATCTGGGTATGTGTATTCTCAGCTCTATAAAGGTGTGATAGTCAAAACTGTTGTTGCAACAGATAAAATATAGTTTTTCAGGGGTGAGGAAAGACAGAAGAATAATAATAAGATTTTGAACAGTTTTCTCTACTACCATAATATTTAAGAGTTTAAATGAGAAACATAATTTTTTCTTATCCAAAAGTAATGAGTGATTGACACTGGAAGTTTTGCTTGGAGAGGAATGGCTTTCAAATATATTTTCTTGTCTTTGTTAATTTTCAAGTACATGCATCTCTATATTATAATATATGTGATATGGAGGGTGCTACCTCCAGATAATGGGATTGTTTGCTACCTGTGTCAATGAAAAGGAGGTAGTATATGATACTGAAGTGTCAATAGATAGAGGTGAGTCTGGAGGATAAGATGTAGAGGGCAAGGAGAGGAGATATTTCTGAACATACTTCTTTTACTTGGGGTCAGTCAGCACCTACGCCAGCTTGCCACTTGCAGAACTTGCAGCTGGGTAGGTGCTCTGCTCCTGTTCTCCCTTAATCCTAACAAAACTGTATAGAAACCAATATTTCTTTGCAAAATGTTTTCAGTTTGAAGAAATCAGTGTATTTTGTTTAAAAAAGGGGGGAAAAAAAAGTCACTGAAAACATTCCGATCAAAAAATCATTCATGAAGCTCACCAGAGTCACTGAGACTGTTCTCTGAAGACTTCTGTGGATATACTGCACTTGGGTGGCACTGCAAGCATGGTGGATGGGGTTCCTTTGTTATTGCACCTCTGTTACCATAGGCACAAATTAATGTAATGGACATGTTAAATCAAGAGTTTTTATCTTGGCTGAATATTTTGAGCATAGGGGATGTAAACGTTGCTTTGTTTTTTCCATTAGTGTCTTAGTTGTGTGCCTCTTCACAAGTGCCATTTCAAAATCTTCACGAAGAACATTTTGTTGTGTCAGGCAAAACAGTAAGAGCATGAAGAGCAGCACAACCTTCAGCTGAAACTGGTCTGATGTTACCAAATACATAAACCCTGAGAGTGGGGAAAATTATGTACTACTATATCTAGTTTTCTGGTTACCCTGGAGCTTGAACCACTGAGCTGCTTTTCAAAATGAAAATGAAACTGTCTCTCTTGTTATTAGCAGGTATAAACCAAAACTTTCTAATGAAAATACTGCTTTGTAGAGCAGTTCTAAATTTTCTCCCACTTCTACTCAGTTTGTATTATTTGTTACTCCCCTGTTAGACTTAAATATCATGTAAAGACAGAGATGCCTTCTCATATTGATTCCTGATCCTTTTGAAAGGAGTAAGCTTAATCCATTACAGCCCTACATTCTGTCTAAGCTTTTTCAGTTAGCGTGGAAGTAATAAAAACATACACACCAAGGGCCTGGGGGTGGATTCCATGCGTTGCTCTTTTGCCTTCACATGTCTATTTTTACATAACTATGCATTTGAGTTCACTTTCTTTTCACATGTTCAGCCTTGAACACAAAGCTGGTAAGATCGTGGTGTATAGCAATCTGTTTCTGAGCAATATATATCAGCAGCCTTGTTCACTCTGCTCCTTGGGAAAGACTGAATTATCTGAACAAAACATTAAAATTGATAGCCTTCTTATTTAAGTTTTCCACTTCCATCATGGGCCTGGTGAGCACTTTCTGGCCCCTGCTGGAGACTAGTAAGAGACCAGTGGGAAGGAAGCTTGCTTGCTTGCCATGGCTCATGAAGGGTGGCCAGTTCGAAGTTTTTGGTTGGTTTCTTGTTTTTCAGCATAGTTTCAAAGGACCTTCTCATCAAGTAGTTTGTTGATGCCATCACAGATCTTTTTGAGGTACGGCCGACAATCCCCATCAAGACTATACAGGGCAGTTAGAAATTCCACGTCTGCAAAGTGATTGAAGACATGGTTGATGCGCCCGTGGGATCTCGGTGTCAGATGTCGATCTACTAGTTCATGCACAAGGTCTTTACATTCATTCAGAAGTTCTGCAAGAACATTTCTGTCAAAGGTGTATTCTACTTCGTAGAAACTGACAATTGTCATGGCAGTTTGGTTCAGCTTCTTCCTGAACTTGTCTACAATTTCCAGCTCTTCTTGGTTGAACTGATTATTTCGATAGAGGATCCCGATTTTTATTGCCACTTTAATCAGGTCTTTCATAATTTTATGGGCTTCCTTTTTGTTTCTTGTGTGTTCCTTTGTTACTTTGTACAGCTCATCAAAGATTTCACTGCTTGTGTCATCGATTAGCATGTTAGCCATGGTTTTGGTTGCCATTTTACTCAGGATCTTTTTCTGGGCTTGCAGTGCGAGATTCTTGGAACTGAAACAATCGGGTCCTGTTTTGGGATAGCAGAGAAGAGGGGGAAAATTAATTTTTTTTTGAGAATAATTTTCACAATCGGTTAAGAAAAGTAGTGCCTATGTGCTTAACTGAGACATTACGTGTATCACTGGTCATTACATAGTCATGGTTACAATAACAGGAATACTTCTAACACTGTATTTTCAGGTATCCTTGGGGTCTCAGACATCCATGTTTCAGGTCTTGCTGTCACTGAGGTTTTTTGCTTACAAATTAAGAACAGAATATTCTGGCAGGGGATATCCATGCTGGTTCTTTGCTAGTCTCTTAACTTTGAAGTTCAATATTAAAGCTTCCTTGGCAGAGACATCTGTTGAGATGTTGTGGTTGAAATAAATACATAAGTTATCAGAGACAAACAAAACAAGGTACTGACAAATACATGAACCTGAAAGAGTTACACTTTGGTCATTGGGCGGCACTGTTGTTCCACTGTTAGACTAAGCAGCATCCCAGATAAGGGCTAATAAAGCAGATCTGTAAGTGTGCATTTATTTTGCTTTAATCTTTAGTAATGATGCCTTTCCCATTTGTTACCAATTTGCATCATTATAGAATGTGATTTTTGTAAAACGTTGATGCTTCAGTGCATGCGGTTCCTGCCAGATAAAAATACCTGAGCTCTTTATATTTATCAAATTAGTATCTTGGATTTTTTTTATCTTTTACCTGTCTGTGCAAGTTTCATTCAGTATAGCACCTGAGTATGTGGCTACTCCTGCTGGACTTTATCCAATGAGCTTTCATAATTATTGGTAGAGATTAATTTGATTTTCCTCACATAAATGTTTTTTAACTGACATTGTACGGACAAAGTAAAGGAAAAAAAATATTATTTCATATGAAAGAAATTCGTTCTTTCATAATAAAAGATTATTTCATATGAAATAATCATCCAGTTTAATACTAGGATAGTGAAGTCCCTGTTGGATCTAAAGGGCGTTTTATCGTAGCCAAATGGTGATGAGTGTGTGTATGACTCAGGTTACAGCCGGTGAGGTGGTAGAGAGGCCTCTTTGGTACAAGACACCCTCCTTGCCTTCCCCTCACATCTCCTCTCAGTAGTTGCTCATGCGAAGGAGCTGCCTGTCTTTCCCTGCCAGCTGGGGACCTCGCTTTGCTCACCAGACCAGAGCCTTGGCTGGTGCGAGGGGGATGGAGGTAACGGTGTCCTTCACCAGCTGCTGGGAAATCAAACCTCTAAGAGATTAAAAATAACAATAAAAATCAAAGCTTCCGCTGGTGCTTTGATTTTGGAGTCTGGGTGGGTCTTAGGCTGGTTGGGTGAGCTCTGGAGGCCCTTTCCAGCATTCAGCATATGAATGCTGTCACCCCGCTGTGTAGCCGTCATCTGCCAGTGTTTGCGATGCAGTGTGATCTGCGGCCTTGCTCACGCTGCCACGGGTTGACCGCAGCCTCTCCTTCCTCCCGGTGCTTCCTACATCCTTGCGTAAGGAAAAAGGGCTGCTGGGTGCCAGTGCTCACTTCGAATAAGTAATGCTCTGAATTTAAACAGTCTTCTGTTTAAAACTTATTTTTCAAGTTAGAATATTGAAGTTGTCATCTTTCTTTGTGCGCTACAGCTGTGCTACTGAGCAATATGAAAGAGTAACATTTAATTTCAACTGAACCACCACCTGGAAAAAATAATTCCATGTGCTTAAGAGAATTGCCTGTCATTTGGAGAGAAAATCGTGGGGCTGAGCTGCTGACTGGAGGAAATAGAAAAACTGATTTAATCTAGAAATGATAAAACCAGGATGAAAGCATTCTTTCACTTAGCAGTACATGGGTATATAAATAGTATCCATGATGAATAATTATGTGCATTTGACACAGTAATATAGGAGATTAATATTAGTGTCTGTTTCTGTAGCAAGTGTTTGCTATTAATCAAGTGGATGCAGTTTCAGGACATGGTTTAGGGGACATGGTGGCGCTGCATTAATGGTTGGACTTGATGATCTTGAAGGTCCTTTCCAACCTAGTGATTCTGTGAGTTGTTCAGTATCTGTTTCGATCAATAACTGAAAATAATTGCAGTAGATTTTTTTTTAGAGTATTATTTTTACCCATGTCCATGACACTTTAGCCTTTGTGTCATTTTCACCAGGTGAGAGCCCAGTTGGCTCCTGCTGTGCTCGGCTCTGCTGCAGGGAGAGCTTTGCAGAACTGGTGCGATTCTGCAGCTCGAAGCAAAGCCAGCAGTTGTGGTGCACAGAAGGAGGTGGCTAGCAAAGCACCGCATCCCCCGTCGCACGTGCCGCATCCTTGGTACGTCAGTGCATCTGTGGGAGAGCCAGGACCAGCACAACTGCCAGCATGGTCTCAGACAGACACACATGCAGCTGACCTCCCATCTATGTGATTTGAGAGACAAAATTTGATGCTGAATTAGCACATAAAAGCTTCTACTAACCTTATCAGAAGAGAGGTTTGTCTGGCACAAAAAAAAGCGGTTCTGAGATATGTTCCTGTATTCAAGGTTCTGGCTCTCACCCACAAAACTGAACACAGTATGATCTTCAAAGATGGGTTTCTTTCCCCATGACACTGCTGGGTTTGGTACCTCTAGTGACAATAACACAGCTCCCAGTGAAAGGTGCAAGCTATGAAATGGGCAGCACAGCCAGAGAGCATCAGCCTGAGGTTAACTGAAGGTTAAGGCTGGAACGTTTTTCCAGGGCAAGTCCTAAGTGTGGGATTTGCCATTTAACAGCATGAGACTGAGCTCCTTCTCACCTTTCTAAAAGTAAAATAAAGAAATCTGTTATTACATTGGAGCTGCTGAACTTTTCTCTAGGAGCTGTATTCCTCTTTCCTCTATCATTTCCTTTACCAGGCCCTAATGCTATATCCTCCCCTTCCTCTCATGCCTCTTGCTCTCCTCTGCTCAAACGAGGACCCCAGCTTCATGGCCTCTATCCTTTCTGTGGCCCCCTTCACCACTTTGTGCTCCCATCCCTCCAGCCTGTCTCACCATGGCATCTCTGGCACCTAAGCCGCGCCGGCCACCAGTGCTCAAAGCCCTCAGAAACTAGGCAGATCCAAATACTTTGTGCACACTCCTTTCCCCTGCCTCCTTCCATGATTGGTGTTGCTCTGTATTGTGAAATCTGTAATAGCTGGTAATTAGTTTCACCACCATGACTGCCATATGCTCTCTCCCAGTCAGCTGTACCAAGAAGACATGGTCCCAGTGGGGAAGGGCAGTGCTTGGTGGGGCCACAGGACAAGCATGTGCATCTGTAGCATACTGTGGTGCTCTATGTTAAATACAGAAGCTGC
Organism: Phaethon aethereus; assembly: GCF_964289735.1. NCBI lineage: Eukaryota > Metazoa > Chordata > Aves > Phaethontiformes > Phaethontidae > Phaethon > Phaethon aethereus. Next base: position 13,412,062 of record NC_138588.1, on the reverse strand, counting down.
AGCCTGCTGCCACGGTCCCTCCACGACATCAGGGAACCACTGAGAAGCTCCAGGAGGAGGACAACTGGTGCATCGCAGCTGCGCTAGCAAGCTGCCAACCTGGGCGCCGGGATCGGCGCTTTGCAGAGCCTCAGCCCGTGGTCTCCAGCTGCCCGAGTGCCGGCTGGTGGGGTCAGATGACGTGTGCGCAGTGAGGAGGAGGCAGACAAGAGTCATCAGCCCGTTTGTGCAGCCTAGACAGTGCCGTGGGGGCTGTTGCAAAGGGCTATGCTCACCTTTGCTTAAATTCAGGGTGTGCACAGTTTTTACAGTGGTGCGTGCTGGAAGGAGTGAGGGACACTGTTTGGATTGATCATTTCGATTCCTGCCTCCAAAATCATGTAGCGCTCAGACACCAAGGTGACGCCTTGCCTTTCAAGGATCACAAGTGTTTAGCCACATGATTAAATTCAGGCTTTCGTGGGGACTGCAGGTTTACTGTGGCAGTCTTTTGTTAGTGCAGCACAGAGCTCGTTGCACAAAATCCATCTTTGCCTCCTACGTAAAGCAGTTCTATTTTCTGCTTGCTTTCATACCACAAATCAGCAACACCATTAAAGATGCTATTAGCTTTCAGAAACATTACACCAAAGCTAAAAAAGAAAAATCAACCTCGAAGCATACTCCTTTGCTGGGTAATGATTAGCTGCCATGTTAGAAAGCCTGACATCTTAGTTTTTACTAAAGTAAGGACCAGTTCTGCCTTCAGATCTGTTCTCTCCCTCTCTCTCTCTGTGTCATCTAGAGTTGTGTATGATAAAAGCTATTAAAAAAGCCCTTTGCGATGGGATTGATCCCATACCAATCTTCCATCCTTCACAAAGTGCAACTCTTCAGACCTCTGTTGCCACAGCTGTGGTACCCGAAGATGGAATGGCGCATGCCCAGCTGCAGGCGGGACGGAGGGGAGAGGCTCCCTGTGCCTGGGCAGTCCCGTGGTCAGGGTGCTACACCACTCCCCCCCCGAGACGGCCCAGCTTCTGGCACATAGCGCTGAACATGACAAAGATGTCTCACATCTACCAAACTTAATAACAGGATTGCTTAATAACAGGATTGCTTAATAACAGAAGTGTGGAAAAAGTTTGGCTCCACTCTAGAGAGCGCATGTAAGAGTTTTATATTTTAAGAGTTTCTCAGACTAAAATGCAAGAGGATCTGTAATATTCTCGAAATATGATTCCAGATGGCTGTACCAAGTACAAAATGGTTAGAACTAAATGCTCAGCAATACTATTTTCATGTAAATATCCGTTCAGCTGCTCTGTAACAAAACACAGGGCAGAACCAGTGAACCAGAACACGTTCCCACATGTGCCCAGGAGAGAGCATGGTCAATGTCTTCTGAAAGCAATTACATGGATGTGGAAACAAACCACCCAGGCACCTGAATCCGTGCCCCTCCCAGTTAGCCGGTTCTTCGTCAAAGCCTTAAAAAAAGTTTTGCAGCCAGGGTATTTTCTCCCCTGGCAAATGGCTAAAAGACATGTTGAAGCGAGCTCTGGAGGGAGTCCTGCTTCATGGATAAAAATGGAGAGAGTAGGAGCTAATCTGGAGTTTCTGTGGAGTTCGTCCAGTGCGTGTTTAATTGTATTAGCAGGCTTGCTTGGAGAGAAAGGTTACAAAGCGATTTCTTGGGTTTTGTCACACCCATGGCGTTACGGCTGACGCTGAGGGTTGTTCCTGCAGTGCCTGCTGCAGCTTGTGCTGCCTGGTCCCTTACCTCAGCCCTGGGCCTCACCTGGCCTGAAGGGCATCTCCTGGGGCCGTGTGCCTCCCTGCCGCCTCCACCTGCGCCCGGCCCCAGCTCCCTGCAGCGGCTGCTGGGCTGCGTTTCCGAGCCACTGCCACGTAGCGCAGGGCGGGTGCTGAGTTAGCTTGAGAGCATCCTGGAGAGGTGGGTTGAGCTGTCGCAAGTTAAAAACATGAAGAGACTGCAAGACTGCAGTGGGCCCCTGCAGCCTGGCAGGAATGGGAGGTGATGGGAATCAGAAAAGATCCCTGCATCTGTGCTCCAGCTGTACTGTAAGTAAGGAAAGGGCTGAATCTTAACTGAAGAAGATGGAAATCCATAGGAAAGTAAAGATGATGAAGAGGCTGAAATATTTTTAATACACCTGAATCCTCAATTTTCAAATGCAGTGTGGCCTCTGCAGCAGAAAACAGGCTTTAAGGAGTCAGCAATGCTGCTGGAAGCGTGGGCATCCCTCCAGCTGCTAGCAGTTGCTCAGGCTTGTGGGAGATGGACTAAGCTAAGGGACCGGCATGCTCTCAGAGTCTGCTACAGAATGAAATAGCTGTGTTGTGAAAATTGTTGTAAGAATGTGCTGGTTTAATGATTTGTGTGACCCAGTTTGAATACATCTGTATATTTAACCTAGTGATATACCTGCCCTTGAGCCTGGTGAGTCTGGGAATGCCAATGCAAAGGAATGAGGTGGCTGCGTAAAGCTCTTGCAGAGAGTTAAATAAGCAGTGGGTATCTGAGAGGTTAATCCAGTGTTCCTGCTGGTGTTGATAATTTACTGGGCGGGCAGCTTGTTTCAGTATAACTTGGAGTTACTGGTAATGTCTCTTTTTTTTCCTTGACATGAATAGTTAAGAAAGCATAAATTACCTTTGAGGAAAATAAGAGCTGGGAGTTTGATTAAGCTGTTATGTAAAGCTGTAAGGACAAGAAAAACTTAGTGCAGATTTGGAAAGGAAAATGTAGAAAACCAAAAAAATCTAGTCATTTAATTTGCAGCACTCAGGCAAAATGTTTAGAGGTAATGAGCTGCAAACTTGTGTGTTTTATTTATCCTTTAACTATCACTTACATGCTATAAGATTGATTAGAAAACTGAACTGCAGAACTCAGGATTTCAAAATAGCTCTAAAAGCAGACAGGAAAGAAAGTACACTAAAAGCACTTCTCACATATTTTAATACTGAGCAGCTGGGGAGCTAGCTCTAAGTGTGCGTATTGCTCTTGGACAGCTACAGGATCACTGCCGAAGAAACATTCAGTGTTTCCAGTAACTTTAAGCCAAGATATCCAATAGACCAGATGGTATATATCAGCTTTCAGGGAGGGCCAATTTAAACATGTGTAAGCACTGGGCGCCCGGCGCTCAAACTTTTAACACTTCTAAATTGTTACTATGATCATAAAAGGGTTGCTCATTTCCGTAGTGGAACAGATTACAGACTGATAATTATATGATCCTGGGAGAATGTACCAGTATCCAAACGTTTGAAGGCAAAACTTGGACATGCTGGAAATGGCAGCAGCAGCCCTGTATAGTGGGAACACGACTGAATGGAAAAAGGAAAAAGACTGCTTTTCCTTTCAGTGCTTTTTACGAGCAGCAGTCGTGCTGCAAAAAAGCACTGTCTGGGAATCTAGTGACTGGAGATTCCTAATTATAGTCTTATTTCAGCAGCTGGCTTGTATTTGGCTAATAATATATTGTTGCTACACACTGGAGCATGCCTTTCAATACCTGGCAGAGGGGGTGGTGGGCTGGGGAGCCCCTTCTGTAAAGAGAAGAGGAGCAATGCAGAACAAGCGGTTAAACTGTCATCCTCGTCTCCATAATGCCTCCAGAGACGATCTCTGGGGGTAGAGGAGCTCAGCTGCGGTTTCATCCGCTCTGCTGGAGTTGCCAAGAAAGGGGCTGGCCAAGCTTTTCTCCTGCTACCCCCAGTAGCTGGCTGGGAATTGAACTGCACCACTATGTTATTCTCCCGTGTCTAAAAGCAGTAGCTGGCAAGCGGTGTCTGGATAACAGCATTGTCCCGCGGCTGAAACTGGCCCGCGGTGTGGAAACCTTCACAAGAGCTCCCTTGATTATGTGGCACAGCTGACACGATGCTGTGATTTTGTACGGCTGCTATTTGACATGACAAATGAGACATTACGCTCTGGTCATATCCTGAAAACTTGCATCCAGCTTGTGAGAGAGGAAGCCACTCCCTGACAAAAAGGCTCAGTGAGCACCATCCTCATGCACCGTGCCGTAAACCAAACGGAGGTACCAACAGCAGCTGCTTTGCTAAGGACCCAGCCCTCGGGTCTAGCCTGCCAAGTACCAGCTTGGCACACGCAAGCAGCAAAGTCACCTCTCTGAAAGTGGCTACCAAAGCTCCTAATTTTTTGAATCTGATATATCGGAACCAAAACCTAAACCAGGCTGAAGCACAGGGAATGGTATCCTCAAAGAGTGACTTTCAAGTGTTCAGTCTAAACTTTGCGTGTCCCACTTTGTAGCATGCAGGGAAGCTCTGCCAAGGCGGCAAACGCATCTGGTGAACTTTTGGCAATTGGTGGCGAGTGCAAACAATGCAGAGCTTGCTCATACAGCACCCCGAGGTAAACATGCAGAAGACGAACAAGGCTCTGCTCTTAACTGGAAGTGCTCAGGTGTTAGTAAGTCTGCCTGCTAGGAGTGGTAGTAAAACACAGCGTTTGGTTTTTTTAAGCTTTACTGTACAAGAGTTTTTGATAAACTGACCACTGTATTTTATAAACAGGCTCCAAGTCTTTCAATGTCAGCTCATTAGGTTGATAGCAAGTGCAAAATGCATTGAAAAGGCTGAACATCCCTACCCCAGAAAATGCTGTTTAACTCTGACTGACACCGCAAGACAAAACGCTTGCGCTCTGACAGCAAAGATTAGACAAGGGAAGTATCTGCAATAGATTGAGCCATATTAGACCAAGACGTTGCCTGTGCCGATCTTTAGGGGGATGCAGGAGGATTGCTGTTGCAATTACCTATTGATGCTGCTCCTGTATTTTGAGACAGATATTTATGATCGTATTAGTGGCTTTTTCTTTAAATGCTAGCTTTGGTGAAAAAAAAGTCTTTCAGAGTGGAGAGGCATGCTGACATATCCATACCACTACAGCAGGATCTAGGTAAACATGGATAGCTGACAAAAGCCAGCAGATAGCACTTTGGTGGCAATAGGGGACATCTTGAATCGGTTAGGATTGTTTGGCCTTCAAACTGTCAGTGGTTTTTTTTCTTTTTCTTTCCCCCCCAATATATGCTATATAGCAAATCCTGGGCTGTAACTATTGAAGAGTTTTAACTTCAGTGTCTGAAACATTTTGTGTTTAATCTCCTTTGTCTTCTCCACAATTACCACATTTCTTACACCTTCCTTTAAAAGACACTGCATTTAAAAATAAGGTGCATGGTGACTATGTAGCAAAAATGTCTAATTAGATGAATAATTATTATCTGTATAAGAAAATTAGGCATGTTTTAATGTCTGCCATGTAATTTTCACAAGAAGACAGTAACAAGTTCTTTGATACGTGCTAAGGAACTGTGTATCGTTTAGATGGGACAAAGTCTCTGGGGGAGCATTGGACATAAAATGAATGATAAACCAATTATCTTGTTAAGGAAAAAAGTCTCGTAGGCTTCTTTAAAAGGATTCAACCATCATATTCTTCCACACAAAAGTAACAATTATCTAGAAAAGAAAGCATTTTCTTGCCAAAGTGTTATTTGCCACTGAGACTCTGATAAGCCATGAGAAATCTTTCAAGATCTTGCAGCTATCCTGTTTTTATCCAGCTGCAATTATTGTAGCAACTTCTCTTTGTAGGTGATCTGTAGAACTTACTTGCAGTGCTACTTTATGATCAGTTTCCAAACTCTTAGATTCTTTTTTGAGAAAAAACTTGAAGGGGGGAAAAGAAACTGCAAGCACTGAATACTAGAACTGCATTATGTTAAGCATGGGGGATATAGCTACGCATCCTGGAAGGCAGCAGCTAGAACTGCCTCAGCAATTCTTTAAAGCTGCTGGGGCTTTGTTTTCAGTACATACAATCTCTCTTGCTCCAGGAATGTAGTAAGAACTCAGCCTCTCCCCTTGCCTCTAAAACAAACAAAAACCCCCAAACCACACCCGCACAGAGAAGACAGAGCCAGGACAGACAGTGTACCACTATATGGTGGGTTATGTGTTGTATCTGTGCTCTAGTATTCACTTGCAGTGGCCCAGAAGCAGACGTCCTGGTTCAGCCTCTGGCTGTGTTTTCCTGGTGTAGATGGGGGATTTGGTGCCCGGGAGCAGCTACGCCCTTTTTCTGATGTTCGAACTCTGAAACTCGCCGCAGGTCCTGGGGAAGTTGAGTCCAATTTCATCAATGATTGGATTCTTGTTCAGGATGCATGAACTTTTCTGTGTATCCTTTCATAGCCTCCGCTGGTAGGGTGAGGGAAAGAGAAAGGCTATGGAGGCATTTGTGCTTTTCTGGGCTTAGTGCTTGGTAGTTACCACAGTCAGTGCTCCTGGTTAACAGAGGTGCAGATTTCCCTGTGCTTCTGTAGCTCAAATGCTTCCTATTCCTTCCACCAAAGTCTCTTTAGCATGCAGGAGCCAGTCGTTTTCACTAGGAACGTAATAATACGCTGTTGGTAAAGCAAGGCCTGGCAATATCAGCCCTAAATATTAAACAAAGCCTCCATGCAATATGCGTGCTTTAAACCGATAAAGTGCAATTAAGAGACAGGCTGTTGGGTACTGGTTCACCAATTTCTTCATCCCCTCAGGAAGAAAATTCTGAGCATTTATTTTTGTGCCTTGAAGTTGCTTTTTGTTGCAGCATGCTGCTCTTTCTCCAGGGATATAACGTCTTGCCTTTTACATAAAGTAATTCTATTTTTGACTCTAATATATTAAGAATGGCATGAAAAATAACCACGTCTGTGCTCTAGGGATGTACAAAATTCCATGAGAAAGCAAGGACCCCAAGGATAGCTGGTCCGAAGATGCTGTGAAACTCCCAAGATGGCATTTCTCTGTAGCTTAATATGAGGCTGAAAGAAAAGGGGGGGAAAAGTATTTCTGCTAAACCAGGTCAAGGTGAATAAACTTTCAAAAAACACACAACAGGCTGCAACTGCAGGTGGTGTCAAGCTGCTGCTGCCCAAGTGGGCTCCCCGTCTGCACAAGGCTGAGCTCTGCCACGTCCAGGGGGAGAGGAGGGGGGTCGGCAGCTCCAGCACCCCATCCCTGCAGAGCTGCCAGTATCTCTGCAGAGCACACGGTTCTCTTCACCATCGTCCAGCATGCTGTTCAGATACACCCAAAATAGCCCACCTTGTCCCATGGAGGGGGAGGGATAGGAAGCACAATTGCAATTCACTCTTGTATGGTTTTGTGTGTTTTTTGTTTTTTATTTTTAAAAAAAAAACACTGAAAATACTACTTAGCCTTCTTTGCTTGAAATGCTTTGAGGACGCTGACACAGTGCAAGTGCCGGAGGGGTAAGGGATACCGCTGAACTCTTGTGTGTGTAAATGAGAAGAGGTCAAGGGGAGTGGCAGGGTGGAAGGGAAAGGCAGGTTCTTCAAGCGTGGAATTGATTTAAGTTAATGGCATCTGTGTATCTGGCAAATGAGGGAGTTTTTTTTTATGAACACTATGTGCTATTGTTTTAGAACCTTGGTATTTGCTTGCTTGACCACTAGGCTTTGAATTAAGAAGGTGATGGATAGGAGGGAAATAAAACAACAGCAGAGATCGGGGACATCTGGAACGACATACTGTGGGTCCCTGAATAAAACACCAGAGGAGCTGTTAATTTTCCCAATTAAGTCCAGCCATGCTTCCAAACTCTGTTTAAGCCAGAGAAGAAAGTCGAATAAGGGGAAGATGAAGAGGACAATAATGGCAAGAAGTGTCTGACAGCAGTTAACTTTCTCAAGTCAGGAGCAGATACTCGCAGACAGAATCACAGCGTATTTAAAACTATTAAGAAAAGGCAGTTTGTTTAACCTTATGCATAGACTATTTATTGTCTCATTTTTATTCTTTGCTTATGTGCTTTGGGGAAGTCAATTAATTAAAAGGAAAAAAATATTTTGAAGAGGCTGATCAGTGCTTACAAATCAGCTACTAGTCCCAGGGCTGTGGAAGAGGAGGTCTTACAGGTGATACCACGTTTGGACCTGCTGTTTGGCAGTCAAACAGGCGCAGCTACAGCTATAGTACAGCTGGAACAGTAGGGCATGATGTGTCTGTCACTAAAGAAAACAAAAGATGTCAAACCTGCTCCAACATGAGGGCTTGATAGGTGCATAAGGGAGTTTGAAGTGTGGCTTAACCTATGACTGATCAATGTTCTTAACCAACCAACCAACCAACCAATCCCCTAAAACCCAACAAAACAAACAAGCAAAAAACTCACTAAAAAAACCCCGAACCAAAACTCTCGATAGAAGGGACTCTGCAGGTGTGTAAGTCAAGTACTGAGGAAATATTTTTCTGAACCCTCACCTTGAGTCATGCCTGGTTACAATATTTTGTGTGTCACAGCATCATTACTTAGAAGGTATGTGGGTGCTACCTATGTCTGTGTCTTTGTAACAGCTTTCATTCCCTCCATGAATGTAAAGGCCTGGATTTGTAAAGGCACCTGATGTATTACTAAGTGCAGTCCAAAATCTTAATTCCTAGTCTGAGAATATGTGGGAGGGGAAAAAAGGGCTACAAAAAATCTGGGAGAGTTACTGCAAGTGAAGTCTTTTGGGGTAAAGAAAATACTCCTGATTAATTCACCACTCGCCATATTAGCGACCCTGCTTCTGCCTCCTGGCTGCAGAGCAGCCCTTGCTCTCTTCGCCCCACGTCCTTCTGCCCCAGCGCGCGGTGCCTTTGCTCTGTGCCCCGCTGCAGGGTGGAGAGAGCATGGGCTTTCCCCATGCGGGAGCTCGACTGCACCCTCACCTAGGGCAGCAGGTTCCGGGATACAGGTCCGTGCTCTGCCCACGCAGGCCTGGCAGTGAGAACTTCACCGCCGTTTGACGCAGTTTTGTTTCGCCCAGCTCCAATTAGCTGATGCTTTGTGCTGCAGCTTTACAGCAATATGCCAGATGGGAATGGTGCTTGTGCAAGTCCATAAAAGACCTGAGGGCATCCTCCCTTTCTGAGTAAGAGCTGCTGCTAATATCAGTGTCTGACTTTCTCTGGTTTCTTTTAACTAATTTGAAGTATTTTTTTTCCACCACTAAAAGTTTAAATATTTCTTTAGAGACTTCTAACAGACAATCCCACTATGGCCTTGCTGAAACAAAACCTGTTTGCTGGTTGATTATAACCATCAGAATTGATATTGTAGAACCCATCTTCAGTGAGTTAGTTCAATGGTGTTACAAGTTTTTTAAAAAAATTAAATTTTTAAAAAATGTAATCTGCCTTATCCTGGCTGACGAGCAAATGAGTAAATTCCTTTTCCCTGTAGTTTAGGGGTTTTTTTGCTTGTTCAACAGAGAACACATTGAGCACGTGCTATACTGAAACAGCTGCCCACACACAAACACTGGTGCTCTGCATACCTTTACAAGAAAAATCTAAACTAAACGCATCCATACTGTTGATCCAGGGTGAAATCAATGTCTTGGTTTCGGTCTGAAAGTGCTAGAAAAGTATTTCTTAATAACAGCAAAGCTAAAACTGAAAAGGCAAAGACATGAATGCTTAAAAAGAAAGAGAGTTTGCTTATGCCTGTTAAATGTTGTTCCCAAAAGAGGACAGCAAAACTAGAAGAGTCTCTATTTGCTTATTGTTTTAAACAATGCTTTACTGTTTGCCTGGTTATTAAAAAAAAAAAAATTTACAGTTGCAGAATATTAGACTGTGTGGAATGCTTGACTTTTTTTTTAAATTTTTTTTTAACCCCCCCCGCCTCTAGAGAAGGATTAGCTGCTGGGGAGATGGCCAACCCAGATTCTAAATGGAAAACTCCTCACCAAAGGAAAAATTAATGCTGGTCAATGCAGCTGGGATTCATCACACTCTCCATCTCTTTCAAGTTTTTGTGCATCTGATTGGGGATTTATTGGTAGGAAGAAAGCACATGTTGCCTCATGCCTCAGATGTGATCTGTAACCCTGTTTTCCTTTAAGATGAAGCCTGATTTGGACTTTAATATATCCTTTGGGTGATCTGCTCTGCACTGCTCATCTGCAGTGTTAGGTCAAGCATCCGACCAAGATGCACAAAACACAGTATGTGATGGCTTCCATCCCTGTGAAAAAAAGACACAGACTAATATGTATCTGTCCATCCCCCAGGAACTAGACCACCTGCTGTATTCTCCACACTTGTTTGCTGTAATCCTGTCATAAAGAATGGCCGCTGTTTACCCAGCATTTTCTTCAATAAAAATGAATAACTTTTAAACCATAAAAACCCAAGTATAGCATAATGAAAATATAAGCGGAGTCTTATAGTAAAAGCAAAAGATATTTCCTGTGGGAAGATACCAAACTGAGTAAGGTGGTTTTGCAGGTCAGTTCTGTTCCTCTTTGATTCAAGATCTGGATGAATAGTATCAGCTAAAAGTTACAGTGTCTTCTTGCTCTTTTACAGTAATGAAAGAAAAAAATCTGGAGGTTATGCTGGAAAAAAGGAGGAGAAATGATGATGATTGTTTCTTTGTTACGGGTTTAAACTAAAGTGCTAAACATGGCGTCAGTACTTTCACGGTGATGTAACCGACCCAAGTAGCATAAATGATATCTTACAGTCAAAGCTCCTGTAGAGGATAAATGCTAATGCAGATAATCCGGTTTTGTACTTTTACCTTGTTCATTGTGTGTCTACATATTGCAAAACATATCATGCCAGGAGGAATATCCTGATAACAGGGACACTTTCTCTGTCATCAGGGAGTCTCTAATAACAGTTTAACAGCAGTAGCTGTAATCACCCATGGTGTAGAAATTCACTCTAAGTGCAACTCTTCATTTCAGGAAAGCAGAAACGGAAAAGATGCTGGAAAAGTACTGAAATGGTCAAGACAGTTTTTAGGAGGTCTGTTTCATTATTCTGAGGCATGTGAGTAACAGCAATGTGTTGTGTTTTTTTAAAAAATACATATATATATTTGTATGTATCCTCATTATATGATATTGCAGCTATATGGAGTCAGGATTGAATTTGCAGAGGAAAAATCAGTGTGCATTCCCTCATGAGGCTTCAGTTCTGTAGATACTCAGTTCTCTGAGTGCATATGTACAGAGTTTATTTGTGCTGATACCTACACGTACTGAAAACATCCAGATGGATATCCAGGGCAGCGCAGAAATGTTACCCCTGAATACAGCAGTCACAACAGTCTCTAGAAGGAGACTCCCTGTGAACTGAATCGGGCCCAGCCTGATGTGGAGGGAGAGAAACGTAGCACAGCCCACGTGCTGTTACCATCTTGCTGTTTCAGATGCCAGCAAAACTGCTGCCTTTGCAACTGGTTAACAGGAACAGGATAACAGACAATTCCACAGCTCTGCTAAAAATTGTGCTTAGGAACAAAAATTCAGCCCACCAAAACAACTGCTACTTCTGAAGGTAATTTTGTCAATTTTGCTGTTTCTTAATCTCGAGCATGAATTTTTAGAGTGTGTCTGGTACATGCTGAAGAAGCAGAGCCAGCGGCATGCTACTTTTCCTTTCCAAAGCCTTTCTAAACATAGGCAGCTTCTTGAGGCTCATAAAGTTTCCAAAGGTGAGTTTAGGCCCATCTGATCTCTCCTGGATTTGACATGGTACTCAAAGCATGGACACCCTGTGGAGCTTCCTCAGATAGTCTAGCAGGTGCCCAAGGGGAAATACTGCTTAGTTTCCTCTTACTGCTTTTCAGGACTTGGTAAATCCTTCTTTCCTAGAGACCTAATCTTGCATTTCTTAGTCCTGCTCTAAGGTTCTGCTGGGTTCAGTACTTTTCTGCTTGTAGAAGCGTGACAAAACCTACTTCTTGCTCAGCTCTCACCAGTCCCATAGGAACAAACTGGATTCTGCCCAATCTCATGGTTCACATTCAACATTTTCTACAATGAAGAAAAATGTTAATTCCTTTCTTGAAGAGGGACTTGAACAATTCTGGTCTGTAGTGCTGTGGATGGGCAACCCACCAGAGAGGACTTTGTCAGGTAAGGATGGGCCAGAACACTTGAACCCCAATTCTGATAACTGATCCGATTCCCTTTAGCAGAAGGGTCTAACAATCCCTGTCATGTGCTTGTCTAGAGAAAGACGACGGCTGTGCTCATGCATTTTGTAGGGTTCAGTTTTCCTGAAAAAACATCTAGCTGTAGCACAGATGTGCGGCTCTGTGCTCCTGCAGTTGCATGGCATAATGCGGGACATTCACATCTAACTATGTAAAGGACGAGCAGAAAGCGACAACTGCCACAGACAGCCCTCAATCACATGATACATTTGTATGCTTTTAAATGGAGACTGGAGCCTTAAAAAGGAATGACTGTACACCTGTCGTTCATTACTATTATTTCATATGCCAAAATAATCTGAAGAGTTTCCTGTGGGTTTGCACCACAAAGCCTAGAGAACGATAATCCAGCGTTTGTGCTCTGAATACAGATATTGCTATATTGCTTACAGGGAATAAACTGTTAGCAGGAACATTTAAATAAGCTCTATCATCAAATTGAATGATACGCTAAAATAAATCATTTAACTTTGACTAACAGTCATTATTAATTTAATGACACTTCCCAGGATGATTTAAGGCAAAAGGGAGAGGGTTTGCAGTGCCCCCCATAGAGACATAGCACATTACATATTCAATATAAAAAATCTGGAAGAGGAGCCCTTTTGTTTATTCTCATTTCATTTTAATTAATGCTAATTTGAGCTGCTAGTGTTGTGCTATTAAGCCCCACACTACAATATATTTGAAGCTTCCCTTAGCAAAAACTGAGCAGAAATTTAACTCGGCTGATCTCACCTTAGTGGAGCTGGTTTTGCTGCCAAACTCAAGAGCTGGAATGCTTTTTTTTTTCCCCTCCTCCTCCCCCATCTATCCAAATAGTTGCTTTTGCAGCAATCTGTCCTCGTCCCCGGGCCCGGTGGGGTTGCTGAGGACCGCTCGGTACAGCGCTGGCTATTCAGCTTGCTCACCTGCACTCTGCAGCCTCTGGCAGCACTGGGACCTCCCTAACTACAGGTCTCTCAAGGTTTGTTGGAGGAGCAACGCTACCAGCATCTCCCCATCAGCCAGCTGTCTGTCTGTCTGTCCTTTCTTCAAGCCTAAAGCCTGAAGATGATTTACCACTCGCTGCTTTTCGATATTCTCTCCCCAAATACAGAATACTCTCATGCTTACAGAGAAAACACATGCAGAAGCTTCACCCTTCCAGGATGCTCAACAACCATCTCTCCAATGCAAATTATGCTCATGATAAAATTGCATTTTCTTACAGCGAATGGGCCCCCCAGTGAGGCTCTCAGACTAGCTTCCCACTATGTGAACTCTCATTAAGTGCAGCCCAGTGGTGCAGGCGTAATGTTGCATCAGTTGACACTTATTTGACTTTAATTTACACAGGAATCTCTTGTGGAAAGTTTTTACCCAAGAAATAAAACTCCAAATGCCCAAACCTGCCTCTTATATAGTGAGAGACTGCCTAGAAATCCAAGCAGGACATTACAGCTTGCAAGATTTCTGACAAATAGAAACAGCGGGTAAAGAAAAAAAAAAAGAGCTGTCATTGCCTACGTTTTGGTCCCATGTTCATGCTCACGGTTGGCTGATGCATTTTCTTCCTGGAACTGACACAAAGCATGCATCCTAAGGTAGTGGCTGAAGGGACATTTGTATCCAGTGACTTTTGGTTAACTGAGAATACTAATGCTATAAACCCAAGTCTATAAATGTGATGATACGCCAAAACCATTTATTCAGGGCAGCACTGATTTTCTTAATCTAGATAGCTGTAACAATTATACTGCTTTGCGAACTGATAAATCTCATTAACATTGTGATGGGTATGGTCCGTAAAAATCTAGAGATGCCTGACAATTCCACAGCTACCTGCTTTATTCCAGAATAAAAACCAGACCTACATAACAAAAGCAATTAAGCATACTTCAGTATTTTAGAAGTGTATACTTGAATGTCTTAATTTGGATACACCTGTAATGCTGCTTCTAGTGTCATTTAATTACTTTCTTCTTTTACACTTACATATGAAAGATCTTTATTTTAAAAAGCAAACATTATCTAATACCTGTGTATTGACAGAAGAATCAATGAAACTATATGCGTTTGGAGGCAGTGCTCTCCGTTTTCTTTCAAAAAAAGAAATTTTAAAAAATTGAAATAAATGGCCAAGGTGTTGTGGGAAGAAAAAGTTATCTAGATATCTGCTAAGATAAACTACAGAAAACAAAATGTTTAAAGAAATTACTTGCTCTTTTTTTCTTTACAAAGGTAAAGAAAATGCTACCTTGTGGAGGAGCATTTGCTGTATGAGGATCTGCCTCTGAAATACCTGTAGATCCTAAGGTTGCACATCAACAAGGAGATTTAGGACACGATTCTACCTCCTTTTCATAGATCAGAATTCTTTGCTGTATTCAGCGTTTCATGAAAGAAAGTCTATACTGGTATCAGTGATAATGGCCTAAACTGGCCATGTAAAATTATGATGTCATGTATGGTGACAGGGAGATTATTTTTCCAAAGACGCTTCCCTACTTTCCATGATGTACTCATGTTTGACTCCAACCGTTTCTCATCCAAGACTGACTTAATATCCAGCAGGTGCTCTTTCCTAATTCTTTTAGAGGGAATTTGCTATCTAAAGGGGACGTATTCCAATCGACTGTATTCTTTTGAGATTCCCTACACCGTGTTTCTCAGACTGTATTGTCTCTACACAGGATATCTGGTGTTACCATTCTGCTTTCCCACAGCTACCAGAGGATAACCATGCATCGCTCAGTGGCTACTTCCTGAATTAATGTCCTGCATTCAAAAAGCAAGTCTTTCTCATACTCGGGCTCTCATCCTCCAGACTGGGGACTGGATTATAAATGCAGAGAGTGACTATTTTCTGATTTCTTTTAGTTATGTTTATTTTTCACTGTGACAACTTCTCAAATGGAGAACAAGCTGAAATCTTACTGTGTCTGTTCTTGCCTCATTCCTCCTCCTTTTTTTTTTTTTTTCTTTTTCCCCTAAAATGATTATGCAATTTATCTGGAATATGGGAATATAAGTTACTTGTGTCAATGGCTAGATTTAGGAGTGACTTCTAATGGCATTATCTTTGCTTTAGCTTCAGAAGTGAAGAGACAAAAAGCATAGGTCACCAAAGCAGTAAATGAAAAAACAGCTTCAGAGATAGTAATGGAGAAATATGTGCAGTGGATGATTAAAAAAACACCAAAGTTTTGAAATATTATAGGCTAATTCTACCAAGCTCTCATGATTTATAAGATCTCTGGAACTCTTAGTTCTATGTTATTTCTTGGCTGTCATTCTTATCACATATGCTAGTTAATGTGTTTTGGTTAAATATGGGCAACTATGATCACACTCTGTTCTTCAAGTGTTGCTTGTGTAATCTTTTCCACTTTCTTTGATACTTAAGAAAAATGGTCTTTCCTCTTCGAATAAAAACCCATGACAAAACCAGTTTAGACCTCTGACAATGTCTCGTGTGGTCTAAATGATAAGGGTATATTTCTATGAAATTTTGATTTTATTTATTTTCCCAGTTGTTTGTAGGTATTCATTTGACCTGGAAAATCTACAACACATCTCTACTTGGGGGAGGAAAGATTAGATGGAGAGAGTTTAACTACACATAGTACATTCGCTTGCTCTTTGTTGTTTAATAGGCATTTTGTATTGCATTAATAGCAGCATCTCCTGTTTTCTTCATCCCCTTTGCAAAACATACCTGGTTTGTTTTCTCTAGTAGCAAAGGTACAACCTAAATGGACTCTTCCTTCCTCCTTCATTTCTACAAAATAATGTTCTTTCAGGTATCTTGTTTTATAGTAATCGTTCAATAGACACACCAACACTCCCCTGCTGTCCTCCCTGCTTCAGAATAGATCTATCCCTGTGCTACTCAATACGCTAGCAGCAGTGATGCAGAGGTGGAAACCCTTCATCAAACACGGGACTACAGGTTACGACACTGCACCTTCAACTCCTCTTGCCATAGGAAGGAGTTGTGCTATCACTCTAGGGGCCAAGGAAAATTAACGTGGCCAGGGACTGCTTTGAGTAATCCTTGTTTCGCAGGTAAGTACAGGGCAGTATGAGGTGTTTCAATAAGGTACCTTTCACAAAAGAAGGTATCTTTTGTAAGGACCTCCTTATGTCCTTTAAGCACCACTTTCTTGGTTTCCTCAGATAAGACACTGTGCCTGCACAAAATCTAACAAACGGGGCGTTCGCTGCACTTCTGTACCTCTGGAGCACGGACACCGCAAAGGAGCCGTTTGCTGCATGGGCAAGTAATCCTTACAGAAACGTTAGCATGGGGAATGGACTCAGAGATGCAACTCTTGGGATAACATGGAAGCAAAGCACCCGATTCAGAAGGGTCATCGCTTCCCTTTCACGACTACGTTTTTCTTTCTCGTGCAATATAGAGTGTCGTATTTTCCAGCAAAATTGTTTTGTAATTATAGCAATTCCCAAGCGTCAGTTAGTTCTAATTCCTGCCTTTTGCTGTACTTTTGGACTTGCAGCATAAGATGCCACTGTTGGATGAATGTTTCAGACTTAACATTTACTTGGGGAGGGGAAAATGTTTAGCCAACAGACATTTTTACGTGGAACCTTTAAAAGATTCAGTGGAAAAAGTTTCCTCTGATTGCTTGCAGAATTTGCAACATGACGTTGCAGCACACTTAATGAATGAGTTCCAGAGAGTAAAGCTGTTTGGTTTGCTTTCCCTAATTGAGATGTACAGAAATGAAGTGAATGATTTAAGCGGTAAGTGGAGCAAAGTAATGCTTTTGAAGTCCTAACTAACTGCAAAAGGTTAGTTACACCAGCAAAGCCGCCTCCATGTAAAAATATAAAATCCTTGGCCTTTGAACAGGTACAATACTGAGCCTATTCTACTTGGTTAATCCTG
Organism: Phaethon aethereus; assembly: GCF_964289735.1. Classification (NCBI taxonomy): domain Eukaryota; kingdom Metazoa; phylum Chordata; class Aves; order Phaethontiformes; family Phaethontidae; genus Phaethon; species Phaethon aethereus. The sequence goes on along the minus strand of NC_138588.1, from coordinate 13,395,110 downwards.
ACTAACCCACTGAAGTGGGAAGAAAATGAATGAAAAGCCGTTTCTTTCTCCATTGCCAGGGAACAGCTCTCAAAACAGAGTTTTTCAGCGGTACCCTGATTAGAATGGCTGGCGGCTTGGGCGACTCCCAGTTGCCAGCCTTGGCACCTCGCTGATTTTCAGCACTATTTGTTACTTTTTTTAAACCCAAAGCAAGTTGAAACTAATCAAAACACACTTTAACAGCCAGGGATTTCACAGCCAAGCCCTGCTTAAACTTATTCATGTAAATGGCTTTATAATTTTATAGGTTATGTTCTCAGTAAAATTAACAGGCCTTAGTGCGAAATTGAATTTTAAAAAATCTTAACTTTTTTTTTTTCCTTCCCCTCTCATATCTTTACAAATGTGTCCTAAATTTTTGCCTGCGCTAAGGTAACCTTGTTCATGCAATCTAATGTTTGATAGCTATATTGAATAATATCCCAAAGATGAGTCAGGGCCTTGCTGAAATTTGCACTGAAGTCATAGAAAAACATAAACCCTGAATCAAGAAGAATTTATGGTCTTGCCTATATCTTCTGTCCCAAGGTACAGATCCAGCCTCTGAACCTATTTGCTCTTGTTTAAAATAAGAAGCTAAATTCTCTGGTGTACACTGGCATAGTTCCACCTGCACTGATAAACTGGTACAGTACTATACCCAGGGACGGAGCACTCCCCTCATCAGATTTATTTCTAATAGATTGACTGAAGAACAATAATCACTCTGGACCTAAAGAGACTTAAGTCTGGACAAATGTTATGGCTGTGTCTACTTATGCAATTGAGAACGGGGAAATTAATGAATTATGGGCTATCCCTAGCATTAATGTAATGCAATGTTCTTATGAAGCTATTTTGATGGAAAATGTTGACTGGTTGAAATATTGTTGGAAATGCATGTATTTTTGATAAAGTTCCATAAGATTTCCTGTCAGTCTCCTGGGTTGTCAGACAGCTCTTTCTTCCAGTGTCTGCCGTTTGCATTAGCTTTGCTGCATAGATTTTGGCTGAAAAAGTGAGTTGTTCCTGTTGTGCAATAAGCAATCCAGCTCTCTGCTCCTCTTCAAACTAACAGAGCTGACGTTGACCTTGTTTTTGTAGACTCAGTGTCCTTTTGGAAAAAAATGAACAAAACCAAAACAAAAACCCAATAAAAAGCTGTGTGTATATATATGCATAAATATGTATATACACCCATATATTTTTAAATTTTCTAAGGAAATTTTTCATTCTTAATGACAACACAGCACCACTAGATTTTGCTAATCTTTCAGCAGTGTAAAGACTGCCTTTTTATCAGGTCTAATCTTGCATACTCTTATGTAGATTTCCCTAATGATATTGGAATTTCATTCTCTGACTGACAGTAATAATTCTTTCGGCATTTGTTATTACCTATTGTCCAAAGTCTTTGTCATTTCTTAGGATACCAAATGCATTCATTGGGATACCCTACTTCTAAAATGTACAACAGAAAAATTATTGTTGTCATAAAATGTTCTAAATGTATGAAGTACAAAGGGAACAGCCCTATTTCTCACAAGCTCTGCAGGATTAAATCACATACTTTGGGAGAACTGTTGCTTATTAAGAAATTATTTATGAGTTGAATTATATCACTTCTAAATATATAAAGAGTTGGGATGGCTTCCAACAATCACTAAAGAAACCAGCCAAGTGACGCTTTCCAATTAAATCAGGCTGACTTTTTTTTTTAACTTCTTAGTGTCCTGTGTTCTTTCTTCTGTTTTTCCATATATTAACCTTGTACAACTGAAGTCTCACACATCTCCTCTTTGGTATCCTTTCATGTGGTGGTGATCAGTAGGAGTCTCTCTGTAGGTACTCACTACATGAAAGGTTTCTTTCTTGTCCATACAGCTGCTGCTGGTGATGTTCAGGTTCTTGCTTTTATTTAGGAGCAGTTGTTATACAGAGCTTTAAAGCTTATAACTTCTGATGGCTCGTTTATATTTGTATTGTTCATTCTTTGATAATGACCGTGTTAAAAAAACTGCAAAACAGAAAACAGTGCAGCACAGAAAACACTGACTTCCATGGTAGCGCCTATGCTGTTCAAGTCATGGAAGGAGACAGATGTAACTCCACGCCCTGACTTATTAGCAGGGGAATAAAGACAGATTAATCAAAAACAAAAATGCCAAACAGGAAGCTTCACTAAACCATAAAGCATTCCCCTTCCCACTTGTATTGGATGAAACTCAGATGTTTACAGAAGTTATGCACCACCACTCGTGCTATATAGCACTTGTACCAGCTCTCTATAGAGTAAAAAATTTCATAACTCTCCACGGAGGTTTGAGTTTATTTCCTAGGTAAACCATATAGAAAGTACAGTCTAGCACTCAGCCTAGATAAGTAATACCTTGGTGGACATACCCAGACTAGAGCAGCCCATGAACTCTGTGAAAAAGGCAACTAAGAAAACATAGTCAGTTATCTATAAGCTTAAATTTACTACACAAGCGTGATCAACTGAAGAAGTTAAGTAATCTGCAAAATGAAACAAAATATTGAAAAATAACTGCCGTAGACTATTAGGTGTTTATTCCTCAGCAGATCAGCCTCCCCATAGCTGGCTATAGTCACCGTTGCTGCAGAGTTCACTTTGTTCTATGCTAAGGGAGTATGCCTGCTCCAGAGTACATGGGTCTGCCTTTATTGCTGGGGTTGGAAGTTTGCCACTCAAAGAACTAATCAGAATTATTTATCTTTTCCAGCACTTTGGAGTAGATAGCAAGCTCATTTGGGTATCTGGCATATTTATTTAGCTCTCTTACCAGTTCATCTAGTTACCAATAATCGTTTACAAGATTTAAATAAAGGCATCTCCTTCATTAGTGCTGGAAAATGAAACCAGATTGTACTTGGAAAAAAGATTTAAAATGATGGAAATTATTCTTGTATAAGGAAGACAGAAATAGCCCAACGCAAGTGTATTCTGCAGTTGCCAGTTGAAACAGCAAGCCTATTTTGTGCTATGCCTCTCACTGATTCATTTCTAGGGTTGTTCTCTAAAAAGAATCTACAGTTAGTGGGTCTGAACTGCTGCTTTCTGTCAAGTGGAAACCGAGTAGCTATTCCATAGCCTTTTTCCAAAAGCTCCTTTTGAAAGCTGAAACACTGGAGCACAGAGATCTGCCAGAGAGTGCCCCTGGGAATGCAGAAATGCAGTCCTTGCCTAGTGCCTGCGTGTCCTGCCAGCTCCTCCCTTTCTGCTACAACAATCCATATGCTGTAATAGCAGCTATCGCTGCTCGTGCCATACGTAGGGGCTTTAGCCAGCGGATTCATGAAGCCAAATCCATTTGTCACGCGTCCGCATCTCCACCAGCCTTTACGTGAACTTCCCTGAAATGATGTCCAACAGCACTCAGGCTTGCAGGCAGAGCGCAGCTTGACGCAAACTGCTTTCCTTCCTACGGAGTGGAATTGCCCTGTCATGCTGCTCCATGTGACCATATATGAAGGGGGTTGGCACTTACAGATCTACTGTTTTCAATAAAGGCTTCTTTAGGTTGGTTTCAGGACCTCAAGTTTTCTGGCTGCAGAACTACCATCTAAATTGATGCTTTTAGGACATTGCAACCATCTCTGCATGGAAGACAATATGTTGGTAGTTCTTGCTGACACTGATAGAATTAAGGTAGCAAATGATATGCCTTCGCTAGGAGGAGGATGGTTTCTGACCATCTGCAGAATACCTCTACTTTTCCTTTACGTTGTATATGGGCAGCCAGAGCTCTGGCTACTCCCAGGGAATGCAGTTCTAACTCTAAAAGTCCTTAGGAGCAAGCCAGAAGTGAGGTAGTCTGTGGGGCATTAGCCAAATAACGCGCACAAGACAGTGATTGAGTCTGTGATTATTACACTTGAGCTGCTCTAATTCATGGTTAGTTTTATTCCCAGATTAATTTCATAAAAGATACTTTAAAGCCACTGTGCTAGGCTCAGGTAGGGCTGACAGTCCCTCAGGTATCATTCCTTACAGTCGAGTGATGCATTAGATTTGGGAATCGGCAACAAAATTCGCCATCTCATTGAATTATACCACACCCCACTACATTTTCACAATGACATTCAAATAGCAATGGCACACTAAAATACATATTCATGTACTTTAAACACATGCCCTTAACCAGATTTTTGTGGAATGTCTGCTGTGCTTTTTAAAACGTCATTCTTACAGGCCAGCAAGCTTCTGTAAAACTCTTACCAACCACGATCAACCATGGATAATCTTTCATGGCTAGAATTGAAGATCTTTCTTAATACTATATTATCTGGGGGTAATGGAACATATAAAGAATCCCTGCAAAACTCTGAAAATTGCTTAAGGCCAACATAAGCCCTTAGCAGTATGTGGACCCTGGGTCCTTACTGAGGTGTATCTTAAGGCGATCTTTTTTACACATATGAACTTGACAGAGCTGGGATGGCTAGAGGAAGGAGTGGGAGAAGGGAAAGCATTATCCCTCTTTCACTCCCAGTTCTGTTCAATTCCTTCATTTCGTTACGTGCTTGTGGCTGTACAATGTATCTTCCTCCCCTAGGTCAGGGCTGCGTCCATCCCTGCTGATGATACGCCTTAACCTTCTTCTGCCCCTTTGAGAACAACTGGTTGTTCCGCTCACTCCCAAAATAGCACTTAGCTGCTCCAAAATTTATCATAGCTTCTCTTTCGGGTCACAGCCAATGTGGCCTCCAGTCAAACTGTTTATTTACAACACATCTTAAAAGCCCTCTGACATCCCAATCAGTAGCAAAATGAAATCATCATTGATTTCTTACAAGATGTATCAATCTTTATACCATTATGGAGAGAAAGGAAAACAGAGGCTTGAGAGATAATCAGAGTAATAACTGTTGAATCAGTCTGGAAATAGCAACCCATACATACACAAATATACACATATATTCAACAAATAAGAATTTTAAACATTTTCTACATTTTTGTAATTCAAAAGCTCTCAAAGCATACTGACTATAAACATCTTTCAGTTTTTGGTTGCAGAGTTTATCCTGCTTAATAAACCATCACCACATGTCATGCTGGCTCTTATAAATAACCACTGAAATGAAGGCTGTCTAACAGCATGTAGATCTGGCTGATTATGACTGTTAACATTAGCACCTACATAGTCTATGCGAGTCTCTGCTCAGTAGAACTGAGAAGTCCGTTGCATTTGTGTTAGAAAGTTTTTCTGTGACATCTCTACTTGGAAAAGAAAAAGGAAAAGACACTGAAGCAACTTTTTCTTCTCCTCTCCAAGCAGAAGTTACGAAAATCCTCCTTGTATAAAATTGTACAGAGCAAAAAAAAAAAAAAAAAAAGGCTTTCACAGCAATCAGTTTCTCAGGTATTTAAAATTATCTTACTTAGTTAAAAAGTAGTATTACTGCTACCACAAATTTGCTAGAAAGATAATGACAGATCTGTCCTGAGCTTCAAATAGCAGAGACTCATTTATTGTTCTTTCATAATGAAACACCAAATTTTCACTCATGCTTGGAAATCAAATGACAAAATCCTTTGACTACTGCTCCGTACAACAAAGGCACTAATTAGAAAATTCCCTGGCAAATGACAAAGCCAAGACTTATTTATGTTCAAGACCATGACATTTAAACTTATTCAGGTAAATAAGAAATGCAGAAGACAAGGATAATTAGGTATATTTGTGTAACCTACACATTTTTATTCCCCAATAACTTACACCAGATTCTTTTTTTTAATTTCCATACAAAAAGTATTCCTTCAAATTTTCTAAAAAAACCCAAAACCCAGTAGCATCTTTCACTTTCCAACTTCTCCTAAGCTGTAAACCTGTTCCTCCTATAATGTGCTACCCATGTCAGAGAACAAATTCCCCCTTTTTTTTTTTAATTTATCCAATCACATCATATTTGTCTTTGTACCCATCAGATTTCACACTCAAGCTGAGAATTTTCATTAAGGTCTGCAAAAGGGCAGATTCTGAGACACAGCTAATCGTGATTCCTTTATTCTACCCAAGTATTAGAAAACATTCCAGGAAATGTAAACTTTCCAAAGCTTTTTGCCAGTTGAACATGTTGATTGAACAAATCCTCAGTCTTCAGTTCTATTGGTTTGTGCCTTTAAACATAAACTTTCGCTCTTTCTTCTCAGGCTAGGAATCCCACCTCACACACAGGCTAATTAACTACAATTTAGAATGGAGTAGGAATGATTACTGTAATGCTGCTGTTTCTCAGAAACCCGGAAAAATAATGGTGAAGGATGTGAAAGACAGATGCAAATAACATCATTTCCAGATTGAGAACTTCCACTTAGACGAACCCGCTAGTGGCATAGTAAATTAATTTTAAATTTCCATTTGCCTACTTCAGAGCCTACTTGCAGGCTCTAACAGTGTGATTTTCACAGTCCAAGATGGCACTTAAGCATTTAATTTCCACAGAGCTGATAACACCTGCTAGCTACTCCAAAAAACTTATAAAATTTCATTAGAAAAATACTTTCCTGCTTCCTTCCCACGTAACGACTTATATCTAGCACTAACTCTTCACTTGATGGGAGTTTTACCAAAATAAAACTGCAAGGTTAGGCCTTGCTTCAGTGTTACACAATAAACAAAATTTATTTTATTAATAGCAAAATTTGTAATTATGTTTTTCCCCATAATGCTAATAAAGTATTTTGAGCATTTAAATTGTTTTACTGTACTCTGAAGATACTTATTTCACATATTAACCAATTTTAAGCTTCAAGACAAAAAATACTGTCACTGATTTTCAAAAATATTAGTAGAATTTTACAAGCAACCTGACGGCTGAAAGTCCAATTAACAACCAAATTTCTTTAATACTTGCAGAATCTTTTTATGCCTTGCTATGTAGTTCTGCTCTGCCATTGCTACTTGTGCATGACATTGTTAATACTGCAGATTTAATTTTTGCTCTGGAAGGGATGGAAGATTGGTCTCTGCTATCCTATTTATATTTTGCTTTTTAAGCATGGGAATGTCTGAATGGAAAACCACACAGCAGACTTCAAAGTACCCAAGTGAGGATAAAAATGAATTAATGGCTCAAAATAACGTGAAACTTGTGGTCAGCTTGTGGTCTGTGCACCCGAGGCACGCAGACCGTGCAGTCACGGAAGACGCGCGCGGTAACACTGCTTATCCTCATGGCCTCCGGAGCTGGGGAAGGCCCAGCTGGAGGCGATGGGAGGCCTGTGGGAATACTGGTAGCCTCATGGCTGACCTGCAGGTCACAAGCCCTACCAGCAGGCACAACTCCCATGTCTTCACCCCCGGAGCGTAAGACGGTGCGGCAGCCCGCCGCGGGAAGGGCACTGGCAGAGAGCGAGGGCAGGACGGCGGGTTGAGGATGTGGTAGTGGTGGTAACCCGCCAGCCTTGCTGCAGGGGGGCCTTCCCAGGGGAGGCCAGGCCCAAGGGCCTTGCCGCCCTCTCACCCGCAGCACCAGGCGCTCCCCATCAGCACATCAAGGGCTTTGCCCACCAGCTGCACCTGGTGCTTGAAATGGAGGAGAGGCTGGGGGAGGGCCTGTTACTCGCTGCAGGGGAGCAGGTTGCTGCTGAAGGCTGAAGTGCAGGATAGACAACGTGCAAGGTGAGTGCGCAGCTCTTGGGCACTGCTGGCGTGTCTTCTAGCTTGGGAGATCTTGGGGCTGGTAGTTGTGGGAGGACGTGAGGGATTTTTTTGCTGGTATCACAATGTACTCTGTTCTTGTCTGGGCCTTCACTGCCACGAGCATTTGTGTGCTGGGCTGGAAGGAGCCTTGGTCTGACTTGGTGGCGGTTCTGCGCAGCTTACAGTAGGACATGGGGCCTGCGTTGAAAATGTCCGCAAGAGACTGCAGCTTTGCGGCAGTGCTGCAGGGCACGTACAGGGCAGGGGTTCTCTGCTCCTCCTGCGCCGCTCTGGCAGCAGGCGCGGGGGGAACCGGGGTTCGTCTGGGTGTTCACTACAGTTTTGTTTCTTTATCTCGTGGAACTGAGAATGGATCTGACTGCTTGTGTAGGTTGTTGGTTGGGGGTTTTTTTTTGTTTTGCTGGAAGAAGCCAATCTAAACATAGAGAAATGTGGAGCTGTATTGCTTTAGTCATAAACTCATAGTGGTGTCTGGCAGGGCATTTCCGAAGTCCTGCGTGAACAAAGGAGTCAATTCTGCTGGTGCTGTGTGCAGTAACACATCCACCACTCTGTCCGACTGTGTATTTAAAGGACTCCTATTTACCCTGTGGCTTAGTATTACGGTTAGCTTGGCAGCATTTGAATTTTTGCTTGTTTAGGTTGTGTGGCCTTCTGGTTTTGTGTGCATTTTTTTGTTTATTTTTTTTAAAGCAGAGATATCCTTTAGTAGTCTGAAAGAAAGAGGAAACTGTTGGGTTAACCAGTGCAAGCAAGTACATGCTCCACGCTCAAGTGGTGTCCACAGAAATGGTGTTTTCTTGCAGTGCAAGTTCACAGGGTCCTTGGGAATAACTGCTTTCTGTTCAGGTATTTTATTTTCATCTGAGAGGTAGATGAATGTTTAACTCTTCCTTTAATATTCAAATTAATATCATCAAGGCTTGATTAGTTTATTTCTGGCAGCAGAACAGGTGAACATCATGCCAATTGCTTTCTGTAGTAGTCTTGTTCATGCATTGCATTTTGATAATTTTCTAATAATAGCCCAGACTTTGTAGCACACTCTTTGAGAGGAAAAATTAATTTTCCCTTGTCTCCCCCACATGATAAAACTTAAGAAGACTTTTGTGTTCACCAGTTCCAAACTTGCCACTCCTAAAAGCTGGCTTGCAGGTAAATGGAAGGCAAGACTGTACTTGGTTTGGAGTCCTGGCTCCATAAGGCAGCCTGCATCTCTTGCTCCTTTGTCTGGAGCTGAAGAGAGCCTGTTTTCTTAGCCGTGCCATATTTTGAGGTCATAAAAACTGAATAAAGATTTGGTGTTCCTGGCTATTGACTTAGCAGAGGAACCCAAGGCCTGGTCCTCGCAGTGTTCAGCTGAGTGACAACATGGAAGGCATCTCTCCTCCTTACTTTGGATGGAAACCGAAATCTGTGGGAAGGAGGCTGAAGTGTATTAAGACTTTCCTTTACGGGTCAGGATGAGGCTGGAATTCACAACAGGACTCCGGAATACTCCATCTGTTAAGATGTAACCTAAAATCTACCAAACCCTGTTTCTTTCACCCATTCTTGTAAGTGGAAAAAGTGATCTTTTTTTTTTTCCTTCCCCTCCTTCAGTCTGCTTAGAATTTTCAGGGGGGAAATTACAGCACTACGAAGAAAGGAGCAAGGCTAGTTATAATTCATAGGTTCTAACATTCCCTTCTTTTTTTCTGGTTAAAGATCAGATTGCTAAGATAGATGATCTGTTTAGTCTATCTTAGGTCACTTCAGGAACAGTTCCACTTTTGTAAGACTACTTTTTTTTTTTTTTCATGCTACGTATGACTTTGTTATAACAAGGTTAAAATAAAAACCCCAGATGTTTAATGTATAAATTGTCAGGTTTGTCAGAAAGCTTATCTGCTCCTCAGCAACTGTACTTGGTATTAATTTGCCTCCTGGCCTCATTGCATGGTTAGGATGTAAAACAACACATGATCAATCTGTAGGCTGGGAGTAGATGGTGTATTTTTAATTGAGCAGAAATCCCCCTTCCTTTTTTGCAGGTGTAAATTACACCTGCAAAAGTGCTTCTAGTGGGCAAGTTGCATCTGCAGCTATCTACAGGAGATAGTTATATTTTAGTATTATTTAAGGGGAGGAAGTTTGCCATTAGGTGTCAATAGTGGCTAGTAGCTATACGATATGTAAGTACCAGATAATATGGACAGACCTCCAGGTATAGTTTGCTGGTGACTTAGACTGGCTCTTTTTCTGCTTTCAAAGCCAGCTGGCACAGGAGGTGGCTCCACTTGCCTTCTGGAGGAACGTTAGTGGCCAGAGAGGTGAGGGCAGTCTGTAGGGCAGTGCCTGCTGTAGCAATTAAGGATCAGAAAGACCTGAGGTGATGCTGGGAGGGATTAATCTGAATTGAATCTAGGGAGAGGAGAACGGATTGTGAATATGATCTGATAGCATGAGATACACACAAGTGGTGCACCCTGATCTTGCGGTTTACCACAATCTATGTTTTTTTAGCTTGCTGCAGAGAAGCAGAGATAAGAACATTCAAGTGGCCTTCTTTTAATTTTTTCCAGCTATGTCTTCTAAGCCTCTGCAACTGAGCTGTCTGCATTTACCCTTTGGAAATCAAATGTGTTAAAAATCACCTGCAACTTGGTGACTAGGTAACTGATGAATGAACAAGGCTCAGAAGCTCTAAAGTTGCAGCCAGCAAGGGTGGTTTGGCTAATTATAGGATTGGTGGGCTATCTACACAGATATTAACAGAAGCAATGATGCTCTCCAGAAAGATTGGACATTGTATCCATAAGACTGTATTGGTGTTGAAAATGAAATGGAGTTAAGGACAGATTTTTGGCAAAGGTTATTCTGTCTGCTCACATGGAAAGTAAAATCAGGGTAACAATTTGGTTTTGTGTAGAAAATTGTTTATATTGCTGAACTAAGCTTCAAATTGCTGCATATTGTTTCAGTATCACAGAAACATGAGGCTGAAAGAACAAACTTTTTATCAATCATGTAATCCATTCCTTTCTCTGAGATGTGACTAGCAGGCTAGAAGAGATACTTGTCCAACCTGTTCCTAAAGACCAACATCCCTTTGTAGCTTAATGCAGTACTTGCAGTTCGAAAGATTTACCTGACGTCAGACTAAATCTCCCTGGCTGCAAATATGCCGAGTGCTTCTTGTTCTGTCTCCAGCAGACGTTGATCCCTGTATGCGTTAACTAACTTCAGCAATCTTCCAGTATGCATGTGTGGGGAGAACATTGTCCTGTAGTGATCTTGTTTCTAGATTAAATAAACTGATCTTGAGAAGTGAGAGAAGGAAAATAACATTACCCACTACAACTGTTTAGTCGTAAATCTTCAACCTGTGTTTCTACAGGCAAGGTTACTGTCAGAGCTCTATTAATGAAAGGGCTGTGCCTTGGATGGACCTGGTTTTGGAGTTTGTAATATTTTGGGGCAGGTTTCATCTGGCTTTCTAGAATTCAAGGTTTAGTGCCAGGTTACCAGATCTCATCACCTTAGAATAGGATTTATTATTCCTTCCACTAAGGCATTGCCCGAGATGAAAACAGAGGGCAGACGGCTTTAAAGCACAAATTCACACCCTAGGAAGCCATCTTCCTGCAAAAAAAGTTTTAACAGACAGGATCAGAAAATGTCCATGTTCCTTGGCCTGCACAGAAGTGAGCCTGGCAGCAAGCAACCTCTTGGGAAGATTATGGTGTAGGTAGGTTACATATTTAAAGTCCATGCAAACTATTTTATGTGGAAGAACTGAAACTCAGGTTATGAAGAAAATAGAGTGACTCTACATGCTGTGGGGAATACTTTTTCATTCTGACTTACAGTTGGTTTCTTAAGAGGACTGCGGTCTTGGACCGTGGTGTGTGTATCACAGTTGTGGAAGAAAGCCCGAGCCCTATCACTTGATCAGGATCTCTTTTTGTGCTTGATCCCACCCTGTATTTTGAAAGACTGTTATCGGAAAATGTGCCAGCAGTCATGACCACGTTAATTCTGCCAAACTTCTTTCGTTCTGGTAAATTCTTTTTGGGTGAAAGGCTTTCCTCGTTTCAGTAATAGGCTCATGTATTAAAGGGAAAAACAAAACAAAGCAACACATGATAGTTTCAAATTGTGGGTTTCATTTTTATTTGAAACACGCTTTCACTGCCAGAGAGCTAGACATAAGTGCATTCTCTTTAGTTGAATTGCTAAAAAGTATGAATTTGCTACTGCTGTTTGTAGCATTCCTTTATTGTCTTATGATATGCAGTAGCACCGCTTACTGGGAAAAAAATAATGGCAGTCATCTGTTTAATATGATAAAAAGTCAAGTGTGGTTAAGATAAATTAGTGCTCAAACTGCAGTCTTTTATGAAAGACCATATTGAATGCATATGTGTGTGTCTCATATTTAAGATGTATTAACTGCAGAGGTGCAGCTTCTTTCTTGAGGATGGAAGTTCTGCCATAGTACCCTATAATGTACCTGCAGTGGCTATGCACTGCATTGATACTGGTGTTTTCTAGCTTTTAATAAAACATCTTGGGGTTCTTGCTGTACAAACTTATAATGAAAGACACTCCTGACCTAAAAATAGTATAGGTAAACAGACAAAGCAGACCAGGAACGAGAGGAGAAATAGATACAACTGAAATACTTGCTTAAGGCTGTGATTAAGACCCTGCTGTCAGTCCAGTACTTCATCAGATTTTGAAAGGCTATTGTATGGGAGGTTGCACAAAGAAATTAGACCAGTATCTTTACAATGTCCTTAAATTTAAAATCCAATTTTCTTTGAAGTTCAGGAAGGTGATACTTGACAGAAATCTAGAGTGGCAAAATTTCAAAAGATACAGAAATGACAGACACCTTTTATAATGTATTAAATTGGTGGACAAACCATTAATATGGAAGTCCAGGCTTAATATAAATACAGTATTACTAGTACACACACCTACTGGGATGTTATATGAAGAAAGGAATCCAGCCACTGTTTGGGGTGGGTTGGTTGGGTTTTTTTTTAATGATGGAAAAACTGAAAAGAGAAGAAAAAAAAACCTGAAAAGCCTTACTTGAATATTTTCTTTCCATCTTTTTCCAAATGAGCATCTGGAAACATGGTGAAGCTTCTTAAATACTGCCATTTTCTGTTATTCTGCATGTGTCTATCCTTGTGTACTCTTTTAGAACAGCTCTGAATTAGAGAAAATTGGTATTCCATCTGTAGAAATCTGACATCTGGGCATATCCTAGGAGTCTCCTTCCTACACCCTTTAACTGTAGCCATCTGACATTCCCTCTTTAATGTCTGCTCTGCCCTAGTAACTGTGCTGTTGCAGAACTGGTTGCCCTGTTTTCACTGGCTCAGCTAGTACAATCCTGAGATTAATTTTTGGTAAATTGTTTGTTTTAGGCAAGCTAGCCTCTGTTTTCGTCCTTACCATCATGAAAGGGGGATGTGTGTGTATATATGAGCCCAAGTGAAAGTAACTTCAAATACCAATTTTATGTGTGTCTGCATGTATCAACTGGTTTTGTGGCTCTGCTAAAAGGAAAATGGGAAAACCCTAACAAGAGAACCTGTTCCAACTTCTGGTACAATCCTCGTGTGCTACCCTCAAGGCCTGAGAAAGAGTTGCAAAAAGTCAGTATGCGGATTTTTTTTTCCAGTGTAGCAGTAGTAGCATTGTGTGCAGTTCTCCCTACAGAGGCAGCTTCCCAGCCATGGTGCTCCCCAGGGGCAACTATGGGGAGGCAGAGACTGAGTTATCCCCAATAACAGTTTGCAATTTTGATGGCACAAAAATGCCCTGTAGCATTCTTTTCTTCCCCAGAGCTGTTATTCCACACCGTACTGCTCAAGACTTGCAGAGCCTACACCTTCTAGGACTTATTCAAGTCTTGACTTGTTAAAAATATTTGAAACTTAGCTTTAAAGTCTTACCTACTGCTGTGTGTGCACCTCCCATTCATGGCAACGGGGCATGATCACTGCTAGAGTGAAAAAATGTGAACCAACATGTGAACCAATAATGATTTCCATTCTGCAGAATGGAGTTCTCTTCACTTACTAAGCTGTTTCTGATGTTCTCTGTATTCCTATGGAGGAAACTGCTTTTATATTGTTCGTTGTATTTCTGCCTCTCCAGGGATGATGTCAAAAAACCTACTGAAGTCTATGACTTGAAAGTATTTAGCTTTTCTATATATAGCATTTCCTTACTTAAGGAAAATTACTTTTGTCCACTTTACACATGTCTAAAAAAAGCTTAGTTATATTCAATCACATGCTGTTCATATAAAAAAAATGTTTTCAGCTGAAAAAAATGTTAGACCAAAGCAAATTTCAAACCAAATGAATTCAAGTAGATAGCTGTAAAACTTTCAGCAGCAAAATTGCTGTGAGTTTTATGAGCTTTATGATGTCATGTGTATTTTTATCACTCTATCATGGTAAAGAAGCCACATCGCTTTAAAAGCAAGCTAACTACTTATTTAAAGATTTGTTTTCAATCTCTTTAATAACGTATGATCTGTAGAGCAGACAAAATTTGTATTTTAGTCATGATGAAGTGACTAAGCATAGGCATCAACTGTCCCTAAATTATAATCTCTATTACGAAGTGTAACTACTGCTTTAATGTCTGTAAAAATGAGGAAAGAAACTTAAGGATTCCAGAATTAGTTGTTTCACATAATGGCACACATGCTATCTGAATTTCCATCAAATGTGGCTATGCAGAAAAAGGAACTCTACAAATAGAGAAAAGCTGTATATTCAGTAACGAGTGTATAATAAAAAAAAACCCCTTCACAGTCTTGTGGTTGCCTGCATTGGTTATTTGGTTATGTCTAGTCATCCTTTATTTCAGTGCACAGCCAGAGGTATTTCACATGCATCTTTCTACCTGCTTGTCATTGACTGCAGTAACTTTAAGGAAGTTAAATTCTATTCTATGAAAATATGGCAAACATTGAATAATGGTTCCCCCTACCATCACCCTAAATTCTCTTCCTACACATCACTTGTCTCTGTCTTAATACTGTTCAGCTGTTGCTAAGGCAATGTTTTTCCTAGAGAAGTTCTAAAAGGTAAATACACAGAGCTCTAAGCAGTGCAAGAGCAACTGTTACTCATCTTCTGTACCTGGATGGGCGAGTGTAGACATAGCTCTTGGGAATTTGAAAGCTGCACAGACATCTTGGCTGCAAAAATCATGTAATGTGAGCATGTCTCTCCTGCTGTGTGGCACCATGCAAATAGGGAAGGGCTGCACCAGGGCAGAGCTGTGCTCTCCCTGTCTGCTGGCCAGGACTGCGTGTCCTCTTGTGTTCTGACAGATCACACGCAAGATGCTGCTGACAGGGCAAATGAGGTGGGTCTGGCATTTAGGGCTAGCGATCTGGAGAAATGCTGTGGTAGAAAACTGGGACCCTGTTTCTAGCCACCCTGGTGATGGAAGATGAAATGTGTCGGGGTGGCTGTTGGCCCTGCAAAGGGCAGAGTTGGCTCCGATTTGAGTTTGCTTCAGCTCAGCCAGGTCAGTGATAGAGTGGGAAGGTGGATGCAGGTGCTGTGTTGGTGTTCTGGTGAACCTGCACCTTCCTGGCAATTCCTCAGCTTCCAGTCCTTTTCCTAAAGCCTCCCTTGGTGTAATTCTGTGTTCTCATCCTTGTCTCATTGGCAGAAGAACAATGAAGGAGGCATTCTTGTCCTAAGTGAAGAAGAGTTTAGTTTCTGGAAGCATCTCTCACCTTCCTGGTCTTGTTACAGCTGTTTAAAGCTTCTGCTTGCTTTCTAGAGGCAACCTCTATGAATACTCTTATTATATCTTTCTGAAAAATCTAGTAACTTTTAATGAAAAATATATTGGTATACTTGGGTGGGGGAGATCTGCATGCCATGGTTCACCGCAATACTCTGCGAAAGGGCTAGGCTCTGTTTTCCTAATTCTTTGTAATTAAGCTATGTCACTAGAAGGCAGTGTCTTTCTCTGACCTCATTTGATCAGTGACAGTCACAGACTGCTGTGTCTGGGGAGAAATGCAATTCAAGCCCAACGATTTGATCTTATAAGGGTGAGGATATACTGTTTCTCCAAGTAGTAGTTTGTTCAGGAATGCAAAGGAAGTGACAGGGGAGCTCTTGCTATCTGTGGAGATGCTACTGTGTTCTCACTTTCTGGTGAATATTGCATCTACCTGTTTCAGTATTTCAAAATCAAATTAACTTTCCTGTTCTCAGCATGCTTTACTACTCAAGATGACATCAATCTCATCTGCAAGCCCACTGTCTGTATTGTTTGTTTGCCAGAGGAGGCAGGTTAGTTCCTCGGCAAGGCAAATCTGTTTCTAATACCTCTAATTACTCAGACAAGACAATATATTACTCCCATCAGTTTTCCCTTTCATGAAATACAACCTGACAGCATTTACTCCTTTTCATAGTGGCAGAAATCACAAACCCAAGAATATATGAGAAGAAATTAGCTAAGGAAGAAGAATCGGAACAATACTGGAAGAATTGAGGCTTGCAGAAGAATAGCATACTGGCCGAGGGACAGGGGAAATGAGATTGGTTATATGCTAGAAAGGTGTGGGTACCTGGAGGAGGAACACAAACAAATTGTTAGTGTAAAAGGTGAGGATGGGTGGAAAGAGAAAGGACTGAAAAACACTTTAGAGGTTAGAAAATGAAGAACACAGCTGAAATCTTGCTATCTGCATTCCTGCAAGGGACTTAGCCTCTCTGATAGCATGTGGCAGTCAAAGGGAGGGTACAAGGAGGCTTTTGACCTTCCTTGCCTTTTACATGCCACAGTACACTGCATGTGCCAGGCCTTTTTTCAAAGCATGAGGCATTTCTGCATGCCTTCCCAGGGTGCAGATCCACTCACTGTTCTTGATGTAGTTCAAAACATCCATTTTTTACTGGCACAAGCTGTTGCTTATGTAGTAACGTAACACTGATGGCTATTTTCTGCATCTTGGTAACTATGCTTTTAAATACCTAGCACTGAGTAACCTCAGCACAATTTTCCCTTGAACCTGAAGTGAATGATACCAGCTAGTTAAAAAGAACCCTAGTTCACAGTTTGGAAATCGGCCTCAAAACTACAGGAGATATCCTGGTCTGGAGAATAAATTGATGCCAGCTGATTAACAACTAAGTATTGGGACTGCTGTAACCCTCAGGCATCTGATTTAATCCAAATTTTAAAGTAAAGTTAGATCACAGAATTATGGAGAACATTGGTATTCATCTGTCCATAAGATGATTTGTTCTTGGCTTTCCATCAATTCTGTATGATTTCTGTAAGGGGAAGTGCTTTGTGGAGAAATGCTAGTGGTGACTGTTTTGAATGAATATATTGGTTTGGGTTTTTTTGGTTTTCTGTGGGTGTGTTTGGTTTTTTTTGTGGGGTGGGGGGCATTCCTTATGTCATTCCTTCTTATGCAGGATGGTATCTGACACCGTATCAGTTCTTAAAGGTTGGAAATAGACTCTTAAAAACACAGGTGAGAGTAGAAGCCAGAGAGACCTCATAGCTGAGGTCAAGCTAGATTTATATGCTAGAAGCTGGTTCCTGATAGAGATGAGGTTTAATCACTGAACAAAAACTTCTGCTTTTATTTATATAGACTCTGGTATATTTAAAGGGCAGCAGTTAGTCCAGGTTGCTAAGAACGGGGCATACTGGCACTCTACAAAGTTTGTGGAAGTGATCTTTATGTATACTTAGGCTTGAACTTTTTACCCCATTCCTAAATCTGTAATCCATGTCAACATTCTTCCTTACTGATTCTTTATCATTTTCTAAGAAATCCAGTAGCTATGCATCATAATGACTGTAATGATTACTTTTGCATCTACTACTAAACATTTCTCCTAACAGTGGAGATCACTAATGAAATAATTTATCAAAATACTGACAACTATCAAAATAGTGACGTACTAACTATAACTTGCTTTGAAGTGAACTCGAAGGTTGCTCTTGATACTTTTAACCTACTTCCCTCTGACTTCTGCGAGTGAAGGGGAAACACGCACAAATACACAAAGCTAAAATTAAATGCAAGTAAACAAAACCCACAGACGTTCACCTAGTACAACACTATATGGCACAGAGGTTTTGTTGGAAAAATCATCTGAAAGATGGTTATCTTGATTTAAAAAGAAAAACAACAAACCAACATCAAAACCCCCTCCCTTTGAAAAGTCCAAGAAACTTGTATTTGCTTGATCTGCATCTGTCAGTGATTTGACCATGTAAACTATGTGCTGTAAAAGTAAATGGAAAACTACTTGGAACACAATAATAGTGTTAATATATTTTTTCAAAGAGAAAGAAAAGCTGCTTGGATAATCTAAGTCAATGCCAGAAATTAGATGCTTATGGGTGGTAGTGAGATATACTGCTAATTTTTACTACTTGTGTTTCAGAAGATTACCTTTCATGTTAAACTAGCATCAGTAAGATGACCAAAGGGAATGCCTCCATGAGTGTTTGTTTTGTATCATAGATGGTAATAATCTTTTTGCTCTATTTTTCTGTTGTTACATCAACAGATATTAGCCAAGACCTACATCTGTACAGAGAGACTGGTCACTCTCCTTCTCTGTACGAAGGCTAGACAGAGCCAACTGATAAAACTTGACTTAAAACAGAATCTCTACCAAGGACGGATTAATGACCACTGGAAGGGACTGCAAGGTGACTTTTGCTCTTTCTCAGCCTTTTTCATTAAAGATGGCTGCCTTAAAGAGCAGAAAAAGCACTGGCTGGTAGCCAGTGTCCAAACACAGCTTGGCTTATCAAGATGTTTGAGTCTTGGTATAAAGCCATAGTTATTGCAAGAAGTTAGTCTCAACTTCCCATGAGTGTCCTTCAGCTAGACTTGTAAGCCTGTAAGATGCCCTCCCATAATCTACCTGGCAGAGAGATTTCTGGAGACAAACAGCAAACACTACTCTCTTAAATCAGCAGGGCTACAAACCCCGGTCATGGCCCAAGGCAGCTGTCCTGAGAGAGGTCCACAAGCAGGCCGACAGCCTTGAGCAGTGCACCAGAAGTCACAGTAATAGTGAAGAATCTCTGTGCCGTGCTCTGACTACAGGTTCGAGAATATCTAAAATCTGTCCCACTGTAAATAAAGTGGGACAGAACCTGTTGTACGTGCCTCGTACTGCCATCTGGATGCGAGCTGAATTCTTTCCCACACTCCAAATGTTGTTTAATTCATACTGGCCACTGTTACTCTCTGCCTCATGCCAGGACATTTTGTGGGAGGCTATCTGGCATGGGTTGAAAGAGTGCCAGGAAGTATATTAATAGATAAACAGTTTAGAGGATTGTTGGGCCCACAGCCAGATCCTGCTTAGTTTACTAGGAAAGATAGTAAGCGCTCTTAGAAAGTTACAGGGTTCTCCTACTTTCCTGGGACCTGGGAGGGCCTGTCACAGCAAGGCTGATGCTGTGGGCAAAATGCAAAATAGCAAAATGCAAAAAAAAAAGACAGGCCAGGTCTTCAGGAACTCTTTCTCATCTATCTGGCCTACTGTTCTCCTTTTTACCTGTGATTTACAGCTTTGTTCTTCTGTTACCAACAAAATCGGGTGACTTACTCTTCCTACTATGACTTATTAGTTCTGGGCGTAGATGGGAAGAAAGGATAAAAGATTTATTTCCTCAAATGGGAAGTGTGAGGTTTTTGAGGAGGTGCACTCATTGCCTTGTACAGGTCATCCGCTGTTGCCACAATATCACATCAAATGGAACCCGCTCTCATCCCTGGCCTTTGGCAAGGCAGACAGGAATGGTCAATGATTGCTGTGTGTCAGGATATTGCTTCATATTCCTATCTATGAACATCATCTGGCATCAGAAATTCCTGCCCCAAGGCTTGTCCATATCCATGTATTAGAAAAAGTAGAGGCTTTCTGTTCACTGACTGCTAGCAGCATCTTAATTTCAGGTGGGAACAGCTCAGTTTGGGGTTATGGAGAGCACCTTACAACCCTCACTCACATAAGTGCAAAATCAACCTTTCTGCCTGAGAAACAGGCTATCTCTGACCTAGCAAAGTTGTGGCTGGCTTCTGCGTGCTATTTGTGTGTGGCACTAGTATACCCTGTCCTGAAAGTGAGTAGTTCTGATCAAGGATATTAAATATTTATACACTAAAAATAACTTAGCAGACACATGAAGGATGTTGTGTTATTCCTACTTGGGACTCAGATTCTGCTTCACCCATGATGACAAGTCCTTCTGAGGCTACATGTTTTCATATGTCATTCTCTCAAAAGTAGGAAGAAACTATCAAAGCTGCTGAAGAGTGTTACCTCATACCCTACTGGCTGCTTAGCAGTCTCATCCACAGGTGTTGCTACTGCACAAGCAGGTGAGCTTGGGCTTCAATCCAGTGTTTCATGAAGTTTGTATTTCCACTTGATTTTAAAAAACAGAAGTCTGAACAAGTTGACCTGTTAAATTAAACTGTCTATTCTGCTTGTCCAAGTTGCCTAGTCAACTTGACAAAAGTCGGATTATTTATGGTCTTTACTATCATCACAGCTTTTTGCTTTTCAAAGTTTTTTACATTTTTTTTTCCCCCCTCAGTCAGCCAGGGCTCCCAATCTGACAGTCACTGTGCTGAAGAGGGGTCTGTATGTGAATCAGCAGCCAGGTGCTTCCTGGAGGGAACAGTAAAGAGATGAAAAAAAAATTCACCCAACCAGGTGCTTGGCGCTCATGCATGCCCTAGCTGCTGCCCTTACAGGCGGTTATTGCCTGCTCATCCTGAAATGTCTCTTGCCCACTCTGTCTTGGCACAGAAACTTGGACTTGCCTCAGTTTGCAGTGTGATCCAAAAAGCTCTGTAAGAGTTTGGAGCGTGGGTTCCTATGACATGCTGGTTAATGTCTGTTGTCTGTCCATCTTTTACCACTAGCTTTGTTTTTTCCTTTGTTTTCCAGCAGAAGGGAAGGGAGAGCTCCTTATTAGACAGGTACTAGAAAGCACTTCATAACAGGAGCATCCAGTACAGTCTGCGCCTTCCACTTGAAATAGCTTTTTTGTTGGTTTTGGTTTGTGTTTTTTTTTTCCCCCTAGCTTCCATACTTACAACATGCTGTTACCTACTACTGCTGGCTTGTCTGAAGTCCAATAAATGTTGTTGCGTATCTGACTTGGAACTTTCTATGTAGAATCAAAACAAGGCTTTATTGAATCAAAACCCTCCTTGTTCAGATGCACAAGTATTCCCTGGGGCAAAGTCTATCTTTTGTTGTGACAAACATTGTTCAAATGGCCAGTGTGATACTGCAGAGTTATAAAATGCCTACTTGCACTTTGTATCACAAAAAGATGTTACTGATGCCTCAAATAATTGCTAAATATCTTTCTAACTAATTTTATATTTACAAGAATATATTAGCTCTTGAATGGCACTTAACTCTGAAACAGTAATTAAAATATGTAACAGTCTTAAAAGACTAATTTCATAAAAAGTACAGGCAGCTCACGTAGCACAACATAACTTGCAGAAAAAATTATTTGCTAAGCATTGCAAATCAAATTAATATTACAGCTCAGAAAAATCATTTGCATCTGTCAGGGCTGTCTTACAACAGTAAATAATGTTTAAACTTCTTGTTGATTTTACTAAGTATATATGTATATGTTTATTGTCCAGAGTAGAGTTCAGATAACTTATTAATGCATTTAAAATTACTTGATATTTTTGTGCCAGGAGTTGCTGGGTAGGATCTTGGCCCTACTGAAGACAGTAATAAGACTCACACTGTTTTTATGGATGCAAGCCTGGTGATGAGGTTGTCTTCATTTTGTTATCTCTGGCATTATACAAAGCTGTAGACTCCACAGTGTTAATGTTTAAAAAAAAAAAAAAAAAATCCTGTCACCAGTTTAGAGCTCTACTTGGAGTGCAAGCTGCTCTCTTTTCTAGGCCAAATGTCTTTTGACTTCAGTGGGGGAAAGCCAGAGAAAGGACCAGCAACAGCTTATTCTCCAGGATATGTTAAACTCCATAAAAATAACCTGTATTTTCTTTCAAAGACCATACAGGCAATTCAGCCTCTAGTTATCACATGTTAATAGTGTAACATAAAAGTTCCATTGAAATAAACATGGAAATCTATGTTCTGAGTCAGTAGCTTGTAGAAGGGCTTAAATCAATATGCCATAAAAGCTATATGGTCAAATTCCAGCCTGTTTCAGCCAGGGAACCTAGGACAAGGCAGACCAAATGAAGGTCTGCTGCTGCCTTTCTCTTACATGTAGAATCTCCAAATCCATTGCTGTTGGAGATGACCTGTTTTGGTGGTTTTTTTTTGTGAAGACCTGTTTTTTTGTGAATTCTTACTCTGAAAGATGGCACAGAGGATCATACTTTCATGTGGTAGACTGTACGAAAGATCTGAGAAAAAGTAGTCCATTGCTCTACCGAAAAGTTTTTTAAAAAACCAACCTCTCAATAGGTGGACATTAAAAAATGAGAACAATGTTCTATTTTAAGATAAGCTTTTGAGAACTGAACAGATAATCTATAGGACGAGAAAAGAAATGTGGCTAGTCGCATGTATAGTAAAACTCAAGAAATTTGACTGAGGGTAGTGCTAGTAAGCATGTAACACTTCTGCATGACAATATAGAATTTTTTCAGAATTGTGAAGATTTGTTTAATGCTTCTAATAGGGGTCTGTCTCATGAGTGACTTTTTTGAAAAAAACTTAAACTTTTTGACTACATAGACAACTCAAATGTGAAGCAGTAACTGATGGGTGTGCAGAGACTTATGGAAGCCAAGGCCACAGAGCTGGATGTTCTTGCATGCAGAGGTGTGGTGTTTTTGGTTGTTTGTTTTAAAGTACAGCTAACATCTTGCCCTGCTCACATATAAGGAGCTACTTGTTTCCGCGAGAGAAATACGAAGATGCTGTTGTGACAACACGTTCAGAATAAATACAGAAAAAATACTTCTGCCTCCTTGGAAACTCAGCTTTAAGTGGGCTATTGGAGAAAATGAGGCTGCTGGGATCTCAAAGTAAGACTCCAGCTGGCTCTTGGAAGCCACGCGTGTGTGGCAGGTGGTGGGGGTGTACAAGGTAGCCTCCTGTCCTGTGCACACCCGTGCGAGTCCCAGGAGTGGCAGGGGTGCTGTTCCACCGGGACAGAGCAAAAGACTGAACAAGTATTGTACCAGCAGCATAAACCTTTAAATGGGATAGGTTTTTAAATATCTGTATTGCATTAGCATCACGGGGCCCTAGTAATAAAGGACACTGTATCATGCTGGGCTTGAACAATCGAACAACCTGAGAAGTGGGCAATGGCTACAAGGAGTTTTAACTGTGTCAGCTGAAGTCATTGCTTTACAAGCTTGGAAGTGCAAAGACTGGTAGTGAAGAGAGTAAGCAAAACATTCAAGTTGGTGTCGCTTTCAGTACAAAATCCTTGCTGTTCTAAAGATCGATGGCCAAAATCGAACAGTTGCTAGGACTTCATCCCAAATACCTCTCCGAGGCACTCTGCTTGCTTTAGGAACTGCTGGCAGAGTGCCCTGGGTCACTGGGACCCGTGGGGTGTGGTGACGGAATCCCACCCTGTAACCCCTCAGCTTCTGTGCCTGCAGCAGTGACTGACAGTGTGACTGCGGAACACCCACGTACAGAAACTGCACTCTACATATGGCACAGTACAGAAAAGAGACAAATTGAAATCTAGCAGAAATGTATTTTTCAGAAGAGGATGGGGGATACAGACAGCAAGTAATTCTTTAGTGCAGAAAAAATGATTGCAACTGGTTAAGATAAAACCACGAAGTTTTCACTCTATATCAGTTTTATTCTACTGCATAGGCATCTGCCATGTATGGTGAAAATACCAGATTTTTCTTCTCTTAGCACAAAGAAGGAATAGAAAAGAGGAGAGGAGACTGATGAACATCAACTCTTGGCAGCTAGCAAGTGATGACATAAAAAGCACTTATGGCAATCTCTAAGCGTAGTTATTTTTAATTTATTTAAAAGAAAATCCTTTTCAGAACAGAAGTTGTTGGCAGGAGCTATATCACATTAACTTGTCTATATATGTAATGTTTATAACTTGAGCTTCGTGCACTGCTTTGGATATTTGGATGAAACAGTATAGCTGTTGGTGGTCTTTGCTAGTAAGTTCAGCCTAATGGAACTTTATGACTATAAGGAGCTCCGTGGCCTGTTGCTAGTCTTATTTCATTCTCCAGATTTCAAGTAAGAAATACAGAGCGAGACACAAAAAGTAAATACGCCTAATATTTAAAACTGAATTGGATTTAAGACTATGCTATAAAATCCTGTTCTCCTGGGAGACTACAGATAACACCTATTTATCTTATGATTTCCTACTGTTGTTCATCACTGTTGTATTAATAGGACACTTAAAATATTTCACAAAATATCTGGCTTTTTTTCCTGTAAAATACTGTTTGGTGTTGAAACCTTTCTTTTTGGGGGTAGGGGAAGGTGGCTGCTGGGATAAAGGACATGTCTTAAACTGGACAGATCAGGGTGAAAAAGATTTTTCTGAAAGTAGATCTCATAATGTAACACGGTAACTTTCTATTTGGATTTATTATGATCACTAAGACAATTTCAGGCATCATTCTAATTGCGCTTACTTGTGTCTGATGCCAGTTAAATGGCTTCAGAGAAGGTGCCTGTGCCTTCCACCGTGGGAAGCTGGAGGTTAGACAGGTCCCTGCCACACCTGGCATTGGTAATCGCCTGGTACCCGGCATGTGCCAGCCACGGGCACCGTATCGCTGCGGCCTGCCCTGCCACCGCTGGCTGAAGAAGAGTTGGAGACCCACAGATGTGCATGGGGAAGGGGGTGGCCTTGAGCTGACAGCAGTTCTCTGCCGAGCGGCACTGGGGCACGTGCTGTGCTGGTAGAGTGAACCTCCCTCTGCGCACGCTGGACTTCATACGAGTTTATTGTCCCCATTTACTGTTTGTGCAGGGCAGCCTTTGATTACGGCACATAGCCATGGTTTGTTTTGCGGAGGGCAGAGGAATGTGGAGATTTGGAAATGGCAGGAGATACGTTCCGCCCCCCCCCCCCCCCCCCGTCTAATCTAAGAACTATGCGGGCAGCAGCTGCCAGACAGCAGCATTTTTATGTTTTTTGGTGACAAGTTAGGACTTGACCACAAAAGCCTAGCACCGCGAGGGCCCTGCATGCCGGCCTCTGAGGGGGAGTCCGCCCTTCAGCACACGGGCTCGCCGCTGCGCTCGTGGAGCGACAGCAAAATACCCCTAACCTACCCCAAAAACTTCGCAGCCGCTGGGTTTGAAGCACAATGCATCGGATTCACGCCAGCGCTGCTCGCTGAACCGGCTGTCGTGTCAGGGCTGAAGGCAGCTCCCTCAGGGCGACTCCCTCCCTGCCCCGGGCCGCTGCTGGCCGCGCAGCGCGGCTTCCCCCACTGCTGCCCCCGCGCCCGCGGGGCGCCCCTGGCCGAGCAGCCGCCCCATGGCCGGGCTCGCGCGGGGCCGTTGGGGCCGCGGCCGGCCGGGCTCGCGCGGGGCGGTTGGGGTCGCGCGCCGGCTGCGGGACGGCGGCGATCTCTGCGCGGTGCTGCCCCGGCTGCAGCGAGGGGTAGAGCCCTTCCTTCTCCCCGTCGCTCGCGGGGCCAGGCGGGCACCGGTCCGTCGGGCAGCGGCCCTCCCTTACCTGCGGGTGAGACCAGCTCGCCTTCGCTGAGCTCCCCGGAGTCCGAGTCCATGCTGCAGGTACCGGCGGGGGACAGGGGCCGAGGGACAGCTCGGGGTGCGCAGCGTGAGGCCGGCCGCCGCTGGCAGGAGGGGAGCCCGGAGCCAGGGAGCGAGCGGCAAGCAGAGCCAGCTGTCTCCTCCTCTCCTCCCAGCCCGGGCGCTGGGTCCGCGCCACCACACGCGGCCAATTCGCTTAGTGCCATTGGCCGCAAAGGAGGAGCGGAGACGGGCGGGCTCCGGCGAGGGGAGGAGGGAGCGGGGGCGCGGCGGAGGAGCGGTTTCTTCCCCGAGCCCGTTACACAAGTTCGTCTGGCGGCCGTCGGCACCTCCCTGCTCCGGCCGCGGCCTCTGGAGAAGGGGCCCGCGGGGCTGCCCGGCCGTGGCTGGCGTGACAGCCGGGACCCGCGGCCGCGCAGCTCCGTGGAGGGCTCGAGGCCGCTGCTGAGGCAGAACTCGGAAAGGACCGGGATGACAGTCCTTTACACTGTGTCTCCCGCTCACTTTGTTTTTCCTTCGTCTTCTTTTCCCGCGGGCATCTCCCCTGACCTTCAGTCCTCGCCTTGTCTCTTTTCACCAGCTCCCTCTCCTCAACGATCAGTTCGCTCAAACATTAGGCATTGAAACAGTGGAGACTAACAGGGAAGTGTCAGTTCCTAGTGGATATTGGTGCCCAGAAGAATACTGGAGGAGTGAATTTTGCTGCTGCCTGTTTGCACGTTATTCGCAGGCTCAGGGAGACAGTGCAATACTTGGTAAATGGAGATCATGTTAGAAGATTGGAACTCTTGAGTCTGAAAACTTTATAGCTTGAACTCTGCAGACTTTGCCTGTGTCTTACAGGCTCCTAGAGTCCTGAGCCATCCCTTAATTCAGATGGTTGAGGCCACTTGTTCAGCTCTGAGGTTAGGTAGATCTTTCTTTCCCTTTGCTTTTATTCCCCTCTACTTTTTCTTGCTGATACAGGCTAAAGGTCACTTTAACTGTAGCACAAAAATCCCAGGAAAGTAGTAGCAAGAATACTTTTCTAATTGGGAACCAGATGTCATCGTAAGAGACCTCCTAGATCTCTCTAATCCGTAAGTGTGTCACCTCCTAAGAGCCAGACAGTGCCTCGAACACTTACCTGCAGGTTACTGCAATCTCCAGGCAGACATTTATGCCTGTAGCTGCAAACCACAGATACCACTTTCTTTGCTCTGTATCTCTCTTCCCCCAAAGTCATGCAGACCCTCATGTTGCTGGAGAAAGCAATGGCTGGACACTGCTTTGAAGTTGCATATATGAAGTTACCTATCATTATCAGACTATGGCAAACACTCTTGACAAATGTGAAGACTTTCTCAGTGTATACAGAGACATTTAAAAATATGTTAAATAAAAAAAGAGGAACCTTTCTAAACTCAAAGGACCCTGTCAAAATCTTTCCAGTGATGGCTTATTCTGTGCAATGCTGAGTGTAAGAACTACAATAGTAAAACTGAAGCCAGAGTTTGCCGTATGTTCTAGGGTGAATCCTAGCGTGTTCCCCTGCCCTCAAATCAGGCTGAGCCTGAAGAGATAAAGACCTCAAGCTTTCTGGGCCCTGGGAATACACACATTAGTATGTTGAATTTTGACACAAAATTCTTCAACCTCTGAGTGAAAAGTTAGGTGTTAAGTAATTTGGCATGTTGTTATATCCTAGGCCTGTAAAGACTTTTTTTAATTATTATTATTCCATACAAACAAATTCTGCTTCTTGTTTGTAATTGCTTTCATTAAATTTAAAATGACATTCCAAATACTGCTGATAATAACCCCATAAATTAGTATCATATAAGGAAAAACATCTGAACTGAAGTAATCCTATGATTCTATTGTGAGTGGCCAGTGCAAAATCTGAATGCATGTACCCATGTCGCACAGATTAGCAGAAGGTGTGGGGAATCTACAAGCGTGATACAAACCATGTAGCAACAGAAAAATGCTGAGATTAAGTCATGAAAGATAACCCCATATACCATACCAAGAACAGAATCTGAGAGCTGGAAGGGGTTTAGTCTCTTTTTGTCGTTGTTTGTTGTTGTTGCTGTTCGTTTTTGTTTGCTTTTTACCAGCAAAAATGCAACCTAAAAAACCTCCCCAATAAGAGTATAACAGTTTAAGTCTATTAGGAAGAGTAAGTTTGTATTTGAGTGCAATTAATTAATTTTCTGGACTGTCTTTACTTGCTTGAAACTCTAATAGTAATTTCTAACCTAGCCAAATTCTGACTTTGTAATTAGTCATGGTAACTGCTGGTAGCAGTTACCTAAAAACATTGGTAACAACAATGTTTTTGGCTGGGACATGTGTGCAGTGGAACCCTTCCTGCTCCCCCAGCAGCAAAGGGAGCTGCCCGGACAGTGTATTCTGGGTCACGTAATGAGCTGATACAGTGCAGCTGTGCATGTGTTTCCAAGGTATTCTAGGCACTGGCCTTACGCTATTTCTGTGTGGGCTTTTTTTCTGCATGTGTAACCTGTACTATAATTGCAATTAAATGTTAAACTCTGAATAGAAAAACTTCTCTGCCACTGATCATGGTTCAATTGGTAAAAGGACAGATTATTTTTCATGATCCTTTGAGTGACAGAAGTCTTGGCATGGAATAAAGTGAAAACTGAATCCCACTTATTTTAAGTCTTGTCAGTTATTTTTAATCCTTCTATAACAACAATAATAAATGTTATGATAGAAATGGTGTAACTTAGATGCAATACAGTATTGATTGACTTGTGATCTATACATTGGGCATTTTCATTACTATGCTGTAATTACTTTCTATTCCACAGTAAATGCTGTTTCAAGATTACTTTCCCTCTTTATTGCTGCTAACTGTAAAGCAGTTCTTAAAGTTTTCAGCTGTAACAGAATGAGCATATTGTTTCATTTCAAAAACATATGGTTAGAATTCAGTTTTTCCCTTCTTAATGTTCTCTGCCCAGCAGAGTCCAGCACTTGGCTTAACATGTGACCTGGAAAATTCCATATGCTTACAGTTCTGAACTTCATAGTTTCCGCTCGTTACAATACCAGCGTAGAGAAAAACACAAAAGGTTTAACAGCAATATATGTACTAGCTAGATGCCTATTAAATAAAACTCCATGTGAAAAAAGTTCACATTTTATGAGTTACTTTTTGCATTTAATATGAATAGTGCAATTACATATATATTGTTACAAGCTAAAGCTCTGTGATTGTAGCTCCGCGATGGTTTCCTTTATTACTAGAGTAGACCTAAAGATCGTTTGGATATGTAGAAACTGGAATGTTTTTTTCCTCAAGGCTCAGTTAGTATATTTGCCTGCAAATCTCTACAAATATGACTGACCGGCGGAGCTGGTAACACAGCCGATTGGAACTGCCCCATGTGTTGCGTGTATTTGCAAGTTACATGATGCTGTCTGTAGCGGCTGCATCGCTGTACGGCTTCTCCATTCACATTTTGGCTGCATCTGGTCTTGATCTTCATTCCATATGGAACTTATCTGAAATCCTCCTCTGCCTGTTCATTGTATTTGAGTGCTGGAGATCTGCCTGTGAAAGCTTTGAGGATTCATGCTTTTTCACTGTTCTATCTGCAAATCGTGCTTGCATGTTCACACAAATACAATTTTATCGTATTCTGAGTAGTTAAGTAGCTACCATACCATCTATGTCTAGTATATTTGTCCTTACAAGATTATTGTGAAATAAGGATAATAGTATTTCTCCCTTTCAGAGAACGGAAAATGAGGTACTGAGGAGCTGTGATTTAAAGTCAAATGTGAAGCACAGACTTTCACCTGCATCTCTTGAGCTGTACCTGAACTGTTAGGTTATCCATTTCTGCTAAATGAGATTGGCAAGCTGTCTCTGTGCTTTACTATGCAAGCTTTCCTCCTTTAAACTGAGCCTTAAAACCTATCTCAGGAAGCAGTCTCTCTTTTCTTTCCATTATTAAATCTAACAGAACCCCCTCTGCACTACAGTTTTTGGGTCTGATTTGTCTGGTTTAGGCTGTAAAGACACCTGGGTAGGATTACATCATCTGTTGGTTCTAAATGTAAAAGTGTAAGATTATATTTTTTTCTCACAAATGATTTAACCTTGTTTAAATAAGATCTTACCCTAGGATGTACTGTTTCTAATACTGTTGCCTAATCTCTTTCTTCACAATTTATGATATTATATCTTTCATCCAAGTGCCATTGCTACTGAATATATTAAACAGAGAAACATCTCCCATTGGCTGATATACTCCTGAAATGTACTGTAGCAGACTTTAGATTTTTTTTCTTCCAATTTCTTTATGGTGTCAGTTTTCTTCATGAAATACACTCTCTGCAGCATTATTAGCAAAGCGTGAATAACTGGTATCAAGGATCAGTAGATTCTCTGTCAACAACTTTGTTGTGCCGGGAACTTAGGTTCTTACTGATGTCTGGAAGCTAGTCAGCATGCATATGCATAGATATGTTTTGCATGCATTTTTAATAGATTTTAGTTTTAATAATGCATCTATTGGTGGTCTGCAAACACTCTTCATATTTTATTTAGAAATCAAATAATGAACAAGATATCTGCATTACTTTAATTCTTACTTGTGTCAGTAAAGATCTGGATTTTTTTAATATCTGATTTAGGCAGTGCATGTACATTCTACGTTGGGAGGATAAATATGGAAGAGTGCAGTATTTTCTTCCCTCCCCCCCCTTTTTTTTAAAGTTACTGTTATGAGATGTAGGGCATCAGTTCTGAATACCTACCATAGCATGGACATATTTTTAGCTATTGGACTTGCTGGACTGTGTTCTGTCTTTGTCTGGTGTTGACTTCTTTTGAAGAAGAGCTGAGGAAGCAGTTACAGACTGAGACTGCGCCCTGGTACTGGTGCTAACCTATGCTGTGATGTTTCTGTAATACCAGATTTAAAGCTAGGACTGAGATTTAGCTTCAATCACCTTGAAGAGCCTTGCGAGGTGCTTGTGTAAGATTTAATCCCGAATGAAATAAAATAGAAGAGAAAAATATTGTACTCTTGTGCAACTTGCATTGGGCTGAACTGCATTACTCTTGGTAGGTTATCAGAAAGGATAGTTTTGTCAGAAATTGATATTTTCACCTGTTTATGTAGGCTGGGATTGTGGATTGACTAGCACAAGAAAAGTTTAATAACAGTGACTGATTGGTCTGATCCAAATTCTGACAGCTCGTACTAAGAAAGGAAGAAGGAACAGTATCTTTTCCCTTGAGCTGATGCAACACTGAACAAGGGTGGCAACTTTTAAAGAAGGAGCAGTTAAATTGAGAGGTAAGCTTGCTAACATCTATGCTTACAGACACAGGGAAACAGCACAGCCAGAATAGTGCCCATTTCTTGTGTCTGGGTATTTTTTGTGGTGGTGTGTCCCTGTCCCCCGCAGTAGCTTAACCTTACCCTGTTTCCTCTTACCTTACAGAAACAAGACTCCTGTGAGCACTGAATGGCATAAAGGTTCATGTCCATTTTTTGGCCATGAGGATGTTGTTACTTTTCTGTTCCCTTAGAGTAGGACTTTTCTCATAGAATAAGGTTTTCTATATTGAACTGTAATTTGAATTGTCTGAGCATTTTATAGTTTTGTACTACTTTAGTGATAGCTGTTCTTTTTTTTTTTTTAAAGATACTTTACCATTCTTTTTTGGTATGATGATTGGTCCTGTGCTTAGAAGGATATCTGTCTTGCAAATTATGTATGCAATTTGCTGTAGATTAGCAAACTATTGCATTCATAGCCTTGCATTCTAAGGAATTAAAGAAATAAAAGCTACCTTCCCAAACTGAAAATGCACCTGTTAATTCTTTTGGTGGAAAATCTCTTCTGAGTAAAGTCTGTGTGGAAATTTTATCGGTTAGGCCATGACCCTCACTTGTTCTTATGAGCAGGGAGTTAGGCATTGTTATTTTAAAGCCGTAATAAATTACGTACTTATTTTACTTGCCATTTTAAATTTCATTACAGGTGGGATACTAATAATATTAAAGGATAAGACTGATTAGCCAAAACATGAGCTTTGTTTCTGCTTTGTTCTGGGGTTGGGAAGACAAACTTTAAAGAATGTTTCTCAAGGGAATCACTGTACAATACAGGATAAAAAGCAGGGGATTGTCTTATGGTTTGTCCCTATTCTGATGCTGTCTAGAGAAAGCTAGGGGACGGCTCCAGTCCACACCACTTTCCTGTCTGCCACTGTCTTTGGGAATGATTTTTAATTCTTGTGGTGGTCACTGAAGTTATTCCTTACTTCCCGTGTGTTGTGGAGTTATGCTGTTCATTGTGAGGACTGATTATCTGATGGCTACATTTAAGCCTTTGACCATGTCTAAGATGCACGTAAAATACAAGTAAACCAACAACAGATGCTGCTTGTTACTGAGCTGTGTTTCAGCAAGCTTTGAAACAGTTTTCTGCTTCTAGTCTGGAAGATGGGTCACCCTTGTTTTCATCCCTGATTTCAAAATATGTGTAGGAGGAGGATTCCACAACTTCATGATACTCTTGAGAAAGCAGCGAAAATTTTGTTGCTAGGAAACTATGGAGGACCTACAGTGTGCTGTCTTTCTAGAATGTTTTATAGTTAGCATCAGTTATTAACCTCTCTAATCTTGTTCTTTATGCAAACATCCACGCTTTTTCCAATAGTCATGATGTTTGTTACACACTTAATGTATACTAGAAAATACATTCTTTCTGTGGTTATTTCTGTATGACTTTCTCCCATTCTTCAACATGAAAAAAAACC
Organism: Phaethon aethereus; assembly: GCF_964289735.1. NCBI lineage: Eukaryota > Metazoa > Chordata > Aves > Phaethontiformes > Phaethontidae > Phaethon > Phaethon aethereus. Next base: position 13,362,828 of record NC_138588.1, on the reverse strand, counting down.
CCAGCAAGCATTTCAGATTATGTTGTGTTTTGATGGCTAGTATTTATTAACACGATAACGTTGGCTAGACATCCTGAATTATTAGGGTATGGTAGATCATGTTTCCCACCAAAGACAAATGCCGAGATCCATAGAGTTGCATGTCTTGTGTAGAAATTTAATAACATTTTTATTAAGTTAATATTTATTAACATTTATTATCAGGAAAAGTCTTAAAGCATAGGGTGTTTTCCAGCTGACTAGGTCTGGTTGCTCCTTTACAATGGATGCTGTGACTCCCATTTTATAGCCATATAGATGTACCTGCATATTGGAATAGTGACTGAACCAATGCTGTGGACTTCAGTCCAGGAGCGATACACCTGTGACTGAAATAATGATGCAATGTCTGAGATCAGTCTTGGTATAGAGCTGCTGCTAAAAAGTATAGCACCCTTTGGACTAAAGGGAATCATAATCTTTGAGAGCAGTCATAGAGACAGAAAACAATTTTTTTGTGGAGCAATTCACTAACATCCACAGACTGTTCTCAAATGGCAGAATGTTAATATACTCATGTGTGGTTTCTGTAGAGTTTGATGTGATTCTTTTAGAACACTGTGGAAATGTCATCTTCATCTGACAGTGTGTGGGCATTACTTCATGACCATTTCTAAGAGCATGGAAAAAGGGACTCTGCTACCCACCTATCTCTAAATAACTAAATATCATCAACCCAGACATAAAATTGCATATTATGGGTAGTCTTAGGAACATGCAACATAGGCAATTAGATCACATGTAGTCCTACAATAGTCCCAGTAAAGAGAATGAAATTACTTAGAAATTTGCTGTCCAAACCACTTTCAGGTTAATTGTTTCCCTTACACGCACTGAGGGTCTCAGAGTACCTGTAAATACAATGTATGAATGACTTGAATTCAACTCTGACAATAGGAATTTGCTTCTAGATAGGTAGATCTAGAGCCTTTACTTTTGTATGACTAAATTTTTGGATTGTAGATCTTGGGTCCTCTTGGCAGCTAGGGTACCTGAAGGGGCTAGAGCATATATATATATATTTATATATATATATAAAAGCCTTTTTTAATATTGGTGGAATTTTGAAGGAAACGGAAAATGTAAAGGACACTGAAAACATTCCATAGTCCTTCAGTGAGCTCTACAGACTACTTGCCATTGGTAACCACTGAGGGAAACCTATCCCAGTACAAGATGTGGCCTTCAAGCCAGGACTTTTTGAAATAAAGTCCCTCCTGCAATCTTGATGGCTGTGTGTCTTTCTGCAGAATCCTTTGTTCAGCTGGCAACTCCTGATTTTTCCTAAAGAGAAGAATTTATGGAAAAACCTGGATAAGAATCTTACTAGTTCCATCTTCCCTCCTCCACCACCCCCTACTGCTGCCTTCTTCAGGGAAGAACATTGTAGATAAACCACCATTTAATGGAGCATTAGAATTGGTGCAGTCATTATCAATGTTCTGCAGGAGCAGGGAAGATTCTATTCTGGTTGAGAAGGATTTTATGGTTTGGGACTGGGGAAAAAGAGAACACAAGCAAGTTGCAGCCCTAAACTACTTTTTAGTACTTTCCTATTGGATCTAGAGAAACACAGGTTCACAGCCCTCATTTGCCTAATTGAAAATAAAGTCTTGAATGTATCTCTTTATCTTGCATCATATGAAGTGCCTAAGACTTATTTTGATTCACTGCATGTATATATAGTTATTGGAAGTGAATAGTTCTAGGAAGAGTGGTTCAAGCTGGGCTACAGTTGTAAATCAGTTTTCTCTTGATAAATAGTACCGAGACTATCTTCCTTTAACATTGCTGCCTAATGTCCGCTCTGTGATTTTATGTAAATTCTACCTATTTCCAGCGTATACAGGGGAAGAGTAATGTTGAGAAGCAAAAAAAATAATGTAGCAGGTAAAGCATACCAAAGGGCTAAGAAGGAAAAACACTTATTAACACACCTGGTATTGTGTGATTTGGAATAAAAACACTTGGGTGCAATGCTTTTTGTGAAAAGTGCTTAATGCTTTGGTACTGGTATGCTGATGCAGAAATAACTGTGGCTGGCAAGTCAGAAAGCAGATACGCTTCTGTCCTTGAAGGTATGTATTTCAGAATTATGAGGAAAAATGTTGGAAGGTAGGAGTATTGCATTAATGTGGCTTTGTTTTTAGCTTTGTTAAGAAAACAAGCTTAGGCTGTCTCTCTCTGTCTTTGCCGGAATAACTTTTAATACAGCTATCCAGTTTCAAAAAGCCAGAAGAGGAAAGCATGCTTCAAAAATGATTCAGTTTCTACAGACACTGAAAATTGAGTCTCTCTCCTTAGCTCAGCAACCAAGCTGGTGTCCCTGCTAAAGGAAAAGCAGGGAAAACTCATCTGTTGTTTGTTTGGCAGCTGCTGGCTGGACAGTTGTCATGCGTTAACTCAGATTTAGTTAGTTATCACATGCTGTCACTTTGGTAGGCCTTTTGGAAGGTAAATTGTAACTTACTGTGGTGTGGGGAAGAAAATAAGAGTGACTTAAGTGCTGAAGGATCCACATCTACAGGAAAGAAGGTACATTAATTTCTCTGTGTGTGGAGCAGCATATTTGAAAGTGGAATTACAGTTGTACTAGTGCAGAAAGTCACAGTGGTGGCTCACTATGATCCATCCCATTTTTATTCTGACTAGGAGGCAGTTGATTTGGAAAAAAAATATACCAGAAGATATCCATAATGATGAAAATTGTAATGAGATAAAATAGTAATATGCTTCAATCATTAACTTGGAGTGTCAGGCAGATCAGAAGAGTACAAAATGCAGACAATCTAAAAATAAGTGAGTGTGACCAAGTAAAATGTCTGATATTTGAAATTACTGATTTTTGGTGGTGGTGGTGGTTTATGTTAGAAAGTCGAGTTATAAAGTGGTACTAGATGTCTGGGGCTCCTCAGCTCTGTAGAAGGGCCTGTTGTCAGCTGATATATGAAATTAATGATGTGAGGAGCAGGAGAAAGGAGGATGGTCAGGCTTTTCAAGGCAACATAGTATTAATTCAGCTGAAGCTTGAACTAGTGCAGATATAGACGATGAAAGTATTACATGAATAAGCATATTCTGTGGCATGTTTACCTATGGCAATTGATGGTATACTTTCAAGCCTTGCTGTGTAAGATTTAAAAAGCCAAGCAGAAACAATTTGGGATTTTTTGAGCGCGTGTTTTTTTTTTTTTATATTCTGTAAAAATAGTAGTGTTCAAAAACTGTACTGAGAAATGGCGACAAGGTTATTTCTTAAAAAATTAATTCAGAAAGTGTAGAAGCCATCAAAAGACAAATGCAAAGTCTGTGCTATAATGTGGATTGAATATGAAAAAAATCATACCTTTTTATCAAACTCTAAAGCAAACCTTTAGAGCCTTTCAGCATACAGTGAATCATTTAATGGGTGAAATCCTGGTATCTAAAGTTAATGGAAATTTTGAGAGTTCAGTAAGGCCTCCATTTCATTTCGCAGTTGTAAAAGTGACACAAAGATAACTTCATGCTGTCAAAGTAGGATGACTGAAGTCCTTTTCCTCACACTTCATGTGTTATTCTGTGGGAGTACTGGGAGAGATGATCTCTTAGATTTCATGAATCTGATCAGCTGAGATAAGGAGGACTTGTCTGTGTCATATTATCCCATCATCACCTAGATTATGTGTGCATCACCTAGTAGTGAAGCAATAGGAAAGGTCTCAAAAAAAGACTTGCGGGGAATTTGCTTGATATCAAGGCTGCTTTGAGTACAGAACTTTATTGCGAAGCCCTCAGTCTGAGAGAAACACCGCAGTCTCTTGCACTGGTGGCCCCTTCTTTGCAGTTACCAGCTGCATGTGGCTTACGGATACTGGAGGAGCAGGCGGATTAAGTTGCTTGCACATGGCATTTACTGGACTATACTCCCAAAGCATTTTGCACAATGGTGTAGCTGGGAGGACAGGACACTGAGTCAATCTCAACTCCTCTGCACATGCCTATGGCAGAGCACATCCTAGGGATTGGTATCTGGTTAGAACGCGATGAATTCTCACAGCTTCAGTAGGTGAGACTGCTGTTGGGAGGCAGGTATTACACTAGGACAAGTATTGTAAGACTAGTATTTGGTTATGAAAGTAGAAGAAAAAGTAGTAGAAAATATCAGCTGTATTGACCAAGTACTTGGACAGAGAAATCTTGACTGCTGAATCTTGCTTGGGGAATAGTCTTCTCCTACTGATGTCTGTGTGGGATGGGGAAAGAAGAGAAATGTTTGTTTCTCTGCTGCTACAAGTGTTTGTATGAGAGAAGGGAAGAGATCATGATTACAGCTTCTGCTACTTCAAGAAAAACAAATCCTAATGTGCTTCCTGAAGGGAAGGAAAAATTTCTAGCTTTCATCACTGCTCCATGCCAAAGACCTACAATAGAGAGTGGAACTTCAGGACAGAGTTGCAGTGAGGAAACTTCACACTGACATGCTTGAAGTCTCAAATTGCTTTCATTGTATTTTACTTTTCCACTGCTTTATTTGTGAAAGATATACAGAGAAAAGAACCTGGGAAAAACAGGATTATCCAATGCATAATACAGCAGTGCTGCATTTAACTAGCGTCATGTTTATGGCTGCCAATCAATCCGAACAGGCTGTAATAGCAAAAGTACTTAGAATCATAGGATAATTCAGCTTGGAAGGCATCTCAGGAGGTTAACCAGTCAAACCTCCTGCTCAAAGCAGAACTCTGCCAAAGGTTTGTCTTTGTTAAAGACGGAGGATAAACGGTTTGTCAGTGGGGCATGTTCTCTCTTGGTTTGTTAAGCACCTGTAAAATAAATAAATAATACTTGAAAAATTAGACCAGAAATGGTAGGCAGCGGAGAATCAGATCCATTATCTGCAAGGCAGTTTAGAGTCAAAGATGACAACCCAGCCATTACTATAACAACTGTTTCTACCAAGCATATTCTCAGATTAAAACTACAACTTCTAGAGGATTTGAAAAAAATGCCAAGTAAATATCCAGTCACAGGAGGGGCTGAGCATTTCCCATTTTCAGGCAAGCCAGGTAGAAGTAGAGGATCAGCATCTCACAGGAAGCACTGAGCACCACAAAGGAGTTGGACTCTTGGCAGGGGCACTGAGTGCTGATTTGAAGGATGCTAGCCAGGTAGAAGTAGAGGATCAGCATCTCACAGGAAGCACTGAGCACCACAAAGGAGTTGGACTCTTGGCAGGGGCACTGAGTGCTGATTTGAAGGATGCTAGTGTGGGATGATTTGATCAGCAGCATGTGGAGAAAAACCTGAAGAGGAGACAGCACTATGTTTCAGAATGTGAGAATCCAAGCCCTCTTCCTCTGTGCATGGCTAAGAAGCCCAGTTCATTACTGAGAACAAAAGTATACCAACAGATTTCAGATAGTATCCACGGGTTGGTTATATGACGACACTTTCAGCTCTGTATCAACAGTTGCAATGAGTAGCAAGCTGAGTCACTACAGAGGTTCATCATGGGTATCACAAGCCCAAGGGCAGATCAAATGCTGCAGCAGGCAATATAATGAAAGAATTTGAAGAATGATAGAAAGCCGTCACAAAGTCTACAAACTGAAATGCTGCAGGAGAACATCAGGGTACTAGAGCAAGCATGCTATTTCATTAGATAAAGAAATGAGATAAAGTTCCCGCCACTTTTAAGGGCAATGAACTGTGACTGTACCCCATAATTCACAAGAACTCATGCCCAACAAACACCAGTCCTATTAATGAGACCACGTGTCCCTAAACAGAGTGTTCAAAACATTGTTAAATTCAGCCTACTACCATGAAGTTCTAACAGTGTACTGAGAATTTCAAGAGAAGGGTCTGAAGTAGTTAGTAGCTGATATCATTCTGGAGATGATAAAGTCTTGGCTGGGGTAAAACTGGGCCTGGCTACTCATGTTTTTACTGAAGGTCAGTATTCTTTGTTCTAATGAGTTCCAGGAGTTTAAGAGTTCTAATGAGCAGTGTTTAACACTGAAGGAGGCATGGAGCCTGTGGTTTTGCTGTCACCTCACAACATCATACAGTAGGCAGGAGGGCCGATTCAGATATTCACAGTTGAGGCACCATTGCAGTCCAATTTTGATATGAACTACTGGAACAGTTAGGACAGGTGATCCTCAGTTAACTGATTATGTAACTTTTAATTTTTTTTTTCCAAGTTAAGGATAGATTTAAGACGTGGAAATGAAAATACAGACAAGAAGTACAAGGATATATACAATTAGCACTACAGAGCATGCAGTATCACACTGAACACTAGCCAAACCTACTCTGGGATAACAGATTCAGTTTCAGAAATGCACAAAAGTGAGATGCTCTTGATATTGAAAAATACTATATGAAAAGGCAACCTTACAAAGCATTGGACAGAGTGTATGTGGGTTGGATTTAAGCAGTCCATTCGTTGCACCCCTCTCACATGCTATGATCAAATGAATCCTGAAATACCTTGTGTAATGACTCATCTGATATTAAGATGTGTCAGTGTTCATAAACAATGCTGTTCATCTTCTGTGTGTATGTGCATGTGTAAGAGGTGTAGGTGGAAGCTGAAATTTTAGTTGTGATGACTCAGTCTTTATTCACTGTTTATCTTATTTTATGATTTATGAAGAAATTCTCTTCTTTCCTGTGCACTTAGGTGAAGTTCCAGGGTTCAGAGCGGAATGTAATATGTTTCCTGGAACAATCCAATGTCTCGAATATTGGACTGTTAAAAAGTCAGCCTCCTGTCAGAGGCAGTGAGCTGGTTATTTTGGTCCACATTTCTTCACTCTTTCTCAGTAATCTGCTCAAGTTAATGGGGAAGTTTTACCTACCCTCTGTCAGATTTTACATGCTATTATTAAAGTGCTTTTGTAGGTAAAGCTTATTAAGATAAATATGCTTTTGATTAATTTTGTATTCTCAGTTTGTTATCTTGCCAGACTATTTGATAAGCCAGTGACCAATCAGGATGCCATGCAGAATGTTTATGCAAAAATTATAGGGAAAAGAACAAATAGTTTTGACAGTGATTTAAGTCTTGATTGGTAAATAGGTGAAATGGTCTATTCAACTTTCCAGCATGTGGTGGTTTTTTTTTTTTTTCTTATTGGGATTTGTTTTGTTACAAATTTTAGAGTCTGTAGCTTGTATAATCTATCAGCTGATAAAATCTTCTTGGATAAAGCATGAAAAAGGTGACTTGTCTTGTAATAGGACTAAGTTCAGACTCAGAGTTCCCACTTAAATTTTGCATTGGTGACTTGCAAGCCGCATAGCTAAGTGTAGCCAGCAGATGGAGGGCTGTACTAGCTGCTTAACATTGTACTTTTCTGGCTATCCATGGAAGACACATCACAAACTGAAAGCTGTTGCAATTTTGATGCTTTTTCTTATATTTCTTACGAAGTAAGAACCTACATTTTAAAAGATGGACCCTATTATAATTATTTGAACTATCTTTTCCTCACAATGATATATAGCTCCATTTGGGACTTTTAAACCTTTGTGGATGGTGATGGCACTTAGAAACCAGGTGATCATTGCAAAGTGGGGGGAGGGGGCGACAACTGTGTTTCTTTTGAACATCATGAAAACTCAAAGGTCCATAATAGAAATGTACCTGCCAGTCTTGATACACTGCAATGGTATGTGGGCTTTTCTGTTTCTGGTTTTTTTGGTAAATGTTGACCAGTGTAATTCGCCACACTAGATGAGGTTTCCTTATACAGCATATCAGGGTATGGATTGGTAGCAGAGCTAAGCTGACCTCATGTCACTTGAAAAGGGCAGGCCTGCTTCTCTTCTCCCTCCCTGTAAGTGCTGGCACTCCACTTTTGCCATTAGTGTCGCAATACTGTCCAACTTACCTGCCATCTCCTCCCAAGAGCCAGTAGAGAGAGTTAAACTGGCAGAAAAATAGCTTGCCAAAATAAAAGTGAATAGGTTTCTATTGATTTTAGTTCCTTGAAGAATTTAACATGAAATCACACAAGTGTCAGTGAGAAAGAGGCAGGCACTTGTGATCAGGGTAAGGGAAAGGAAAGCAGGACCTCCTGTTTTAATTTTCTATATGCATAAAAGGTTCCAGCAGTATAGCTTAGAATTACTGATAGTTTATGAGGTTGCAGGAGCAATGTAACTACATAAATATACACCAGTAGTTGCAGCTCTCCCATAACGAAGAGTAACTGTTGACTGCAGGTGTTCCGGAACTTCTCAAGAACATCGTTATACCTGGTCAAATGGACACAATATTTGCTGATACGGTAATCCTTCCTTTTAAGTCATGCTCAACCTGGGACTTTCTCTTACACCTTTATTTTGTTACTTGCTTACTCCTTGAATGGAGTAGCAACTTCAGTACAAAAACATGTGGAAACTGTGGCAGTCTAAGCAGTGACAATAGCAGAGAGGAAGGGCAGTTGTGCCAAGGGTTGTTGGTGTGTGAGTTGACCAAGGTTGCCATTTTCTTTGCCAATTTCCACCTTGTTCTGATCCTGTGTACTTCATGGAATAGGGGCAGCAGCAACAGAAGCAATCTGTGTGTTATCCACCCCCCACCCCCCACCCCCAAGTTTTTCATTTCCCTCCTCCACAATGGGTCTGATGGACCATCTCCCTCTGCTGCTTTTTAACTGGTCAACCAACTCAGCATGACTTTTCCCTGTCTGCCTACCATCTGCCTGTAGACTCTCTTCTCCTTTTGTTCCTCTTTAAAAGCTCACTCCAGTGAGGTACTGAGAGTCTGCAGTGAAATGCCGAATGTGCACACTTCCTACTGATGTTTAGGACAAATGATTGCTCTGATACAGTTAAGAGAGTGTCTAGAGACAAGGTATCATGACTTGTGAAAAGGACACACCAGCAATGGTAGCTCAGTTTGAGCCATGTTTTTCATAGCCTTGCAATGATGTCCTAATGAATATTTATCATTATTTGTGAGACCCTATTTTCAGCAGTCCTGTATTATAGTAACAGCTGACAAAATGTTCATTTTGGTTTGTAATGAATTTGCCTCTGTTTTAGCTGTTTATTATGATGGAGATGTCACTCCCATACCATTGTGTCTGCCAGTGTAACGCAGCTGGACCATTGGCAGGCTAGCAAGTTTAAAGGCATATCTAATTAGTTTGTTTCTTGTCTGGATGAGGGTCTCAGAGTGGAAATGTTAACTCTTTGCACTGCGCATTTATCTTGTAGCAGAGGTGAACAAAGTCCAGTCAGGTTTGACAGGTTTTTTTAGCATCAGAGAACTCTTCGAAGACTTTGCAAGCTTTTGCTTTTAGTAGCAGTCACTAAAATAGAACTCTTTCAGTAAGAAGCAATACAAAAGAGTGCTCTCTGATAAAGTAAATTCAATTTAAATAGATTTTTATCAACTTTAAATCAGTTGGAATAGACTATAATGTAAGTATCGCAGTAAGGAATGCTTGTTAGGTATGTGCAACAAGAAAGCAGCGTATGCTGTTTGGCAAAGTGTAATTTAGTAGACTAAATGAACTCAATGGACATTTCACGGACACTTTACAGGGATAGTCTATGGACTAAGGGGATAATAATTTGTGTATTGTATCAAAGGATGGGAAGGGGGGTGGTGGTCAATGAGGTTGTATTGGATAGTGTAGTACCTGAGCATAACATAAATGGTATGGAATAAGGTGTGAATAATGTCCTGGTTTCAGCTAGGATAGAGTTATTTTTCTTCATAGAAACTAGGGTGAAGCTATGTTTTGGATTTGGGATGAGAAAATGTTGATAACAGGCTGATGTTTTGAGTTGTTGCTAAGTAGTCAAGGACAGTCCAGCTTCTCGTGCTGGCCTGCCAGCGAGCAGGCTGGGGGTGCACGGGAAGCTGGGAGGGGACACAGCTGGGACAGCTGACCCAGGCTGGCCAAAGAGGTATTCCATACCATATAATGTCATGCTCAGTATATAAAGCTGGGACAAAGAAGGAGGGGGTGGAGGGACGTTTGGAGTTATGGCATCTGTCTTCCCAAGAAACCATTACACATGATGGAGCCCTGCTTCCCTGGAGATGGCTGAACACCTGCCTGCTCATGGGGAGTAGTGAATTAATTCCTGATTTTCCTTTGCTTGTGTGTGCAGCTTTTGCTTTATCTATTAAACTGTCTTTATCTCAAACCATGAATTTCCTCACTTTTCCTCTTCTGATTCTCTCTCCCATGCTACCGTGGGGGAGCGAGCGGCTTCATGGTGCTTAGTTGATGGCTGGGACTAAGCTATGATGCGATCATATCAGACTTAAAAAAAAAAAATAAAAATAAAATATATATATATATATATATATAAAATTTTGAGTAAATCTCTCTTACATCAAAATAAGTGTCCACAGAAAGTGTTCATTAGTAATAGGTATTGTACTTTAAAGCATTACCCGCTTTAAGCCAACATACTGCATTGGCTTTGCTGCCACATTTTTATCGTATCTGACATAGTAGTATAAAAGTATGTTTTTAACGTTTGGGGAACTGCTTATAGTTGCTTGAGGCTTTACAACACAATAAAACACGGTCTAACTCTGCCAAAGAGGCAATCTAATTCAGTGGATTATTGGCCAATTGTGCACTCTGTTTTCTGAAGAAAAAAAGAAACTCAAACTTTAAAAAGTAATGATGTCTCTTCTCCTGCAGTTATTAATTCTTTTGGCCTGAACATAAGGCAAGGCTTTATCAGAATGTAAAATCTGAAATAATATTGCTTGCCTTATTCCTCAGAGTAGCACTCGGAGATGGCAAATGTTTTCTTGCCTGGTACCAAATTTGTTTTAAAAAGTACAGCTACTCATTGGTTTTGGTGCCCACCCAAAGCTATGTTGCTGACAAAGTTGGAACAAATGGCAATATTTTGGCACAACAACTTGAAGTGTTTATCAAGGTTTCTTTAAAAACCACAATGGCTATTCTGGTGAAGACAGCAGTGGGAGGTTCTGATGGATCTGCTCCTGGAATTCAGGACTTGTTTGAAATACTCATCTGGCAGAAAGGTGAGAAGACTGTGACCTGCTGTAGGTCCAGAAAAGGAGTTAAGAGCCTTCTAGCCCTCTCGCTAACCACTGTTGAAGTTCAGAGCCGAAGAAGAACTTGTAAACAGTGGTGACATACTGTGGGAGAAGGAAGCTGTAGGGCAGCAGTGGAGGAGAGGGTTGAGTGTGGTGGTTGGGCAACTTTTAACTGGAGCCTTAAGATCACTCCTGTCAGGAGACCTGATGAGGGGTAACCCTCTGATGTAGCATGTCACTTGAGCATTGTGTACATGTAGCACTGTGCTCGACTTGCGTCTTAGTAAGGATCCCCATCATTCAGCAGATGACAAAAATAGGGTAACCAGCTAAATCCCGCACTAGGGATTGGGGCATTGTAGCAGTGGTATATGAGGAGCAACCACGGAAGTGAGCAACACAGCATGAAGAGTCATCAAGGATGATTGTGGCAATATGCGTGGTGCTGTAGTGGGGAGAAAGAGATCAAGTTTGGAGCTAGGAAGAGGCTGAGGAAAGCAGGCTGGAGAGCAGGTTCCCTACTGCATGGGACAGCATGGCACGTTTCATGGTTTTAGTGTAGAGTTTGTTTCAGCTCTAAAATATGGGATCACATTTGTATTCATGACAACCTCGTTATTAGGCCAACACAGTAATTCAGAGCCTGATTCTTAGAACATGGACAATACAGGCTTATCTATGTTTTTCCATGTATGTTCGTTCTTTCACTGCATAAGCAAGTTGACAGAGAGGATATGTATTTAAGGAATCCAGAGATGATGTTTTGGAAGCTAGGACCTTTATTTTCTTTCCTGCCCTGGTCCATTGACCTGATGCTTTTAGTGATGCATTAGTGGTAAACCCTGAACCTATTTAATCTGGCACACAGCTTTGGGTTTTGGCTACCAATGTGATTCTTCCAGATCCCATCAGTGAAAGTTATTTGCAATCTTACACTGACACTTCAGAATCTCGTCAAAATATTCTGTCATCCTTTTCCTTGACTTAAGTTTTAGCACAATTGATGTTGGTCAGGGAACCTTTTTATACTGTCATCTTTTTAAACTATGAAACAAAAGAGCATGGCAGTGCTTATTAGAGACTTAAATAAGTTTCTGACAACAGAGAGAACAGCTTTAAATAAACCAATCTGTCTTTTGGGATTACTGTCTCCCTTTTCTCTGCCCTTTTCCCCAGGGCTCTGTGCTGGGGCCGGTCTTGTAAATAATATCTTTTATTGATGATCTGGATGAGGGGATCAAGGGCTTCCTCAGTAAGTTTGGAGATGACACCAAGTTGGGTGGGAGTGTTGATCTGCTGGAGGGTAGGAGGGCTCTGCAGAAGGATCTGGACAGGCTGGGTCGATGGGCAGAGGTCAGCTGTATGAGGTTTAATAAGGCCAAGTGCCGGGTCCCGCACTTCGGCCACAACAACCCCATGCAACGCTACAGGCTTGGGGAGGAGTTGCTGGAGAGCTGCCCATCGGAAAAGGACCTGGGGGTGCTGGTTGACAGCCGGCTGAATATGAGCCGGCAGTGTGCCCAGGTGGCCAAGAAGGCCAACAGCATCCTGGCCTGTATCAGAAATAGTGTGGCCAGCACGAGTAGGGAAGTGATCATGCCCCTGTACTCGGCACTGGTGAGGCCACAGCTTGAATCCTGTGTTCAGTTTTGGGCCCCTCACTACAAGAAGGATGCTGAGGTGCTGGAGTGTGTCCAGAGAAGGGCAACGAAGCTGGTGAGGGGTCTGGAGCAGCTGAAGGAACTGGGGTTGTTTAGTCTGGAGGAGGCTGAGGGGAGACCTCATTGCTCTCTACAACTACCTGAAAGGGGGCTGTGGTGAGGTGGGTGTTGGTTTCTCCCAAGTAACCAGCGATAGGATGAGAGGAAATGGCCTCAAGTTGCACCAGAGGAGGTTTAGATTGGATATTAGGAAAAATTTCTTCACTGAGAGAGTGGTCAGGCATTGGAACAGGCTGCCCAGGGAGAGGTGGTGGAGTCACCATCACTGGAAGTGTTCAAAAAACATGTGGACATGGCACTTTGGGACATGGTTTAGTGGGCATGGTGGTGTTGGTTTGATGGTTGGACTTGATGATCTTAAAGGTCTTTTCCAACCTTACTGATTCTCTGTGTGATTCTGTGTGAAACAATGCTGCTGTTCTGAGGATGCTCAATTTAGGCAAATGACATTTTCAGGTAAAAAGATACCTTATTAGAAATTGACAACTCTCTCTAACTTAATGCTGTATGATGGATTAAACCATAAAGTTATCCTTGCAGTGTTAATTTTGAAGATTCAGACAAAGGCTGGTTTAGGTTCAGTCTCAATTATATAAACTGCAATTCATTGAAATTTGACTGGAAAAGGAATCTGGATGACTGATTCCACCTTTGGACAACCTCTTACTAAAAATCGAGAACAAATAGGGCTAATTTTGCTGTGGAAAAGTGTACTGTAGTTGGGTTTTGGCACTTAAAGAACCTGGAATGTTTCGGACCTGGATCCCGTTTGTTATTCACAAATTCCAAGGACTTAGCAGGGAGAAAGTATCTATTTGTTCTGTATAATAGACCATTAAGTAACTAAGTTTGTCACTGCAGTGCATATTGCACTGCATCTGTTTTCTTCTTACATCCTCAATTTAGAAATAGAAATTCAGCTGTTACCAGCATGAAAGGAGAGAGCTGTGCTGGCATTTTAATTTTTAAAAAGCATGGTCTAGAACACTTAAGTTAAAGCAGGAACACTTTTTTCAAAATTATTGTCTGTGTTCGTGTAAGAGTATGTAGAAAGTGCTAACAATATAACACAGCACACAAGAACAGATGTCCCATGGCAAAGTTTAAATAAAATTGGAAGAAATTAACGCCCAGTTCACTAATGCGTAGCAACGGAAACTTTGTTCTACATTTGGGGGCTCAAGCTTGGACGCCTACATCCCCCCCCTCCCCCTTCATTATTGAACAAAGAGGAAAATAGGAACACAAAAATAGTAACTGATAAAAAAAAAATAACCAATGTGTTCATTTTTATCCTGTAGCAGAAATTCATTTGCTGATCCATTTTGTTTGCATAATTGCCGATGAATTGAGCTCACCTTTAATCTCTGAAGCACAACTATTAATTGCATAAATGCAATATATAAAGGCATGCAACATAATCCCAGTTCCAGAACATTGTTACTTTGATCTTTCCCTGAGTCATTATCTCATTAGATTTTTATCTCTATGAAATTGTTTGTGCTCAACAAAACTTGGAAAATTAGGAAGTTTAAATAAATGATTTCAGGTTTGGCCTGTCCTGTTTCAAGTGGAGATGAGGAAAAAATCAGTATCAGATTGAATGAAGTCCACTGTATTCAGTTCCTGAAAAATTGAGTAGTTTCACACATGGTAGCTTTGTAAATTTATATACATATTTAGTATCCAAATTTCTTCTTCTTTATTTGATATTGAACTGTCTCAGGTCAGCAATATCACAGCACAGTGCTGAAGAGGAGATACCACAAAAAGCCCTTTTTTATGCGTAGATCTTTGTAAGCTAGTTGAGGTTTTTATTTTTGTTTTTACACTGTGTGTTATTCTGAAGAGACGACGAGTCAATGACCACTCACAGGTGAGGGCTGTCTTTTTGAAATGCAGAAATTGCATTTATTCCCAGCTGAAGAATTATTCTGCTGCCCAGTAAGGACTGACAGTTGAGTTATTACTTTTGGCTTCTTTATCAAAGTGATTGTCGAGTATCAGTCTTTTTTAGGACTTGCAGATTCAAGGAAATGTGATCAATTTTGCTTATAAGAATAAACTTATTTACCTATAACAGTGCAGGGTATCGGAATTTTACAGCTTGATCCACACTTCATGAATTGTCTACATACATGTTAGTCTGAGAAACCAGTATTTTTACTATGTTTGGTAGGTGGGAAAATGCTGTGGTAGCTGTTGTGATAACTGACCAGTGAAGAAAATCTTTTAAGTGGATTATTCAGAACACAATTTAAAGCCTTTTCTTCCTTTTTAAAAATTGATTTTAGAAAGATTTTGTTCTTTTAGTGAGGTTTATTGGAGTCTCCAGTCTCTCAAAAATTATGATTTCTCTTGCGAGTGCCAGGCATTAGCTATTGTTCTTGCTCATCCAGAAAACAATGGATCAGTCTAATCAATTTAATCCTATGCCTTTGCTCCTCCATTTCTAATAAAACTTAGCTATCAAAAGATGCGATAGTCTTTTTATAGCAGTTGCATTAATTAGACTTTCTCCTGGATATAATCATTCTGAGCACTTCAGTGCTTTCAGTTTGGTAATTCATTACATTCAAGCAGAGACTGTGGAACTGTTAGCATCATTTTGCATATTTTATCTTGTTACAAAGATGTTTCAAATTTCACCCTTTCAGCACTTTTGAAGATATGCCTGGAAAAGGAAAAAAAAAAAAGAATTCTTAGAAAGTTTGACATGTTGAGTTTTTGGATTATCTGGTCTCTGTCCAGAGACTATCTGAAAATTTCCATTTGTGTGTCTGGTTGTAAGAAAAAGATTCAAGTCCCTCCCTTCATTATGCCTGAGTGTTGGGGAAGCACTGTTGAATAGGGTTTGGGAAAGGACAGATTCAGGCTACCTGAAAGAGGTACTGCAGCACTGACCTCTGTCTATCTCCATGGGATTTATACCTGGAGTCTTTGGGGCACAGTGGCACTTTTGGCCATCAGGGAGCAATATCTGTGATATTACTATCTTCTGTACCTTCTACCATATGTCCAACATACTACTTTTTTGGGGGGAAGGGGCACAAGATGACTGTGAGAACTTGACTGCAATTACTGTAATGCCATGCTCAAGCTACCAAGTCCTGCTGAGAAGCGGGGTGATATTGGAGCTAATGGAATGTCCTGATTCCCTCCAGGTTCCAAACCATGGACCAAGCACGGTCCCAGCTGCCTGCCAAACACCTCTGAGATACTAATGTACAGAACAGGCGTTGAAGTTTGAAGGGTTTCACCCAGTAATTTAGTGAAGTGAACTAAGTCTAGAACAAAGCCCTACCATATAATTCATACTAATGTTTTAAGTCCAATTCATTAGTATTTTGTATTGAATTTATAGACTAATTTATAAGAAGAGTATATGTATATTAGTCAAGGACCTGGACAAGGAAAATCCTCCTCTTTTTTTACTTCTAGAAGAACTCCTACTGAAATACTAGTCTGCTCAATGTATCATATGCAAATGTCATTTGCACTAAATACGGCCATTTAAGGAGTACTGGAAATACAGCAGGCAACTAAGTATGTATTGATCCACCATCTAACCATTAGAGACAACCTTAATATAAGTGTAAAATGACTTAAAGCATAATACAATTGTGAGCTTGTTTTTTTTGGGGGGGGGGCGTGGCTGGTGGTGGGGAATTATGGAGGAGTGTATATATATGGAGTACAGGGAAGAAGAGATGTAGTTAGTACAACCTTTAAGCTGTGATAACATGTGTACTTGATATTGTTCTATAGGGGAACAATAGAAAAGAAAGATAAATTAGCCTGTAAGCCTTGACAGCTGCAAGAGTTTTGGATGCTTACACTGTCCTGTTTTCCTAGAATAACTAGAGCGTTCTTAAAGAAAAATCTTCTCTATCATTTGGTAATACAGAAGTTTTGAAAGAAACATGAAAAAAAAAAAAGCATCAAACTCCCAGTAAAAATTCAATACCATCTCAGTGAAACGGCACTGGACTAGTGGTTCAATTCCTCATGATCAGTAAAAATTGATGAATTTATTAAAGTATGTTTTAGTGTTTGTCACTTATTAAAAAAAACGCAGTGTGTAGTATTTCATGACAGAAGGTTTATGTTCCCCATTATGGAAACTCTTTGACTTCAGGGCAAAATACTTCTATATTATGACAGAAATACATTGACACAGGTGGCAAAGGGAGAGAAAAACTATTGATGTCTGTATACTTATTTCAGTAATATTTTTCTGTAGTCTAATCAATCAGTTTTATGTATTTTACTGGCCTTATCTACTGGATTGTATAGAATTTTACATCCAGTTTGAGTGAACCACACCTGAGAATTAAGTGAAATATCATTTATTACTGGCTGCTGTGATGGGACAAGTGCCTGAAGTTTCACAGAATCATTAAGGTTGGAAAAGACCTTTAAGATCATCAAGTCCAACCATCAACCCAACACCACCATGCCCACTAAACCATGTCCCAAAGTGCCATGTCCACATGTTTTTTGACACTTCCAGTGATGGTGACTCCACCACCTCTCCCTGGGCAGCCTGTTCCAATGCCTGACCACTCTCTCAGTGAAGAAATTTTTCCTAATATCCAATCTAAACCTCCTCTGGTGCAACTTGAGGCCATTTCCTCTCATCCTATCGCTGGTTACTTGGGAGAAACCAACACCCACCTCACCACAGCCCCCTTTCAGGTAGTTGTAGAGAGCAATGAGGTCTCCCCTCAGCCTCCTCCAGACTAAACAACCCCAGTTCCTTCAGCTGCTCCAGACCCCTCACCAGCTTCGTTGCCCTTCTCTGGACACACTCCAGCACCTCAGCATCCTTCTTGTAGTGAGGGGCCCAAAACTGAACACAGGATTCAAGCTGTGGCCTCACCAGTGCCGAGTACAGGGGCATGATCACTTCCCTACTCGTGCTGGCCACACTATTTCTGATACAGGCCAGGATGCTGTTGGCCTTCTTGGCCACCTGGGCACACTGCCAGCTCATATTCAGCCGGCTGTCAACCAGCACCCCCAGGTCCTTTTCCGATGGGCAGCTCTCCAGCAACTCCTCCCCAAGCCTGTAGCGTTGCATGGGGTTGTTGTGGCCGAAGTGCGGGACCCGGCACTTGGCCTTATTAAACTTCATACAGTTGACCTCATGACAGTTTGATGTGAGACAAAAGATTTTTTAAACTGTCAAACAGCAGCCTTGATCAAAAGCAAAGGGGAGAAGTAGAGTCTGTGAAAACTTGTCATCAAGAGACAGTCTAGGACCAGGCAGTCGGGAGAGAAGGGATTTTGCTTTTTTTTTGGGGGGGGGAAGGGGGGGCACATTGTTCCAATAAGAGATGTCTTTGATAATTTTGATAAAAGAACCTTTCACAACTTGCTGTGGTGTTATAATGGCTCTGAGTGCCATCTGACTTTGAGATCTGTACAATATGTCCTATGTAATCCCCAGTTTTAAGAACTACAGTGTGTGAAATGTCGTAAGTAGCAACAAGGAGAACTTTGATAGGAGGGGAAAGAGAACACTCCACGAGTTTTCCTAGTGCTGTTGAAAGCCAACCATTGTCTGCCAGCTGCTAGCTGACTTGAACAAAGCAAAATAGTATGTTATATCCCAGCTATAGACCCTCAGGTTTCTGTGTGTCAACAGTATGTGTTAAATAGGAAAAGATCCTGTTTTCTGAGACTGTAGGTAGGGAAGACAGAGGCACACACTTTGATGGAAAAAAAAAAAAAAGGCAAGGACATCCTTATAAGACTTGTTGATAGCAAAAAATGTAAGTTACTACTGATTGGTTCTTTGGTTCCATCATAGTGGACAGCTAATCTCATTTGTTTGAGATAGTATTTCTGTTCTGGTTTTTATACTGACAAATGATAAAGCTGTTTAAAAAAACAACAGCAAACAGAAAACAAAACAAAGCACCCCATACTATTTTGAAAGCATATTACTAAAGTTTTATTGATTTGATATTTTGATGGCTTGCGAGGTGGGCCTGTGTGTCCTGGTGATCCAGGGAGCAATGCCTGACCGTGTTATAATTCTTAGTAAGGGCTACCTTAGACAAGTCAACAGCTAGAGGGGAGATGAAAATTAGACTGCTGGTTGTCCAGACTAATAGCTGAGCAATAGGCGAGCAACCTGTTCCTGGAATGAACTACGCTATGATGTCTGCTCCTGCAAGCAACATGGTAGTCATAGTGTAACCTAGTCCAGGCTCTTTAAGCAGCATTTGGTAGTCCAGGAAATGTCTGCAATCTGATATGATGATTTTCCATTGTTCCTTCACCCTGTCACTTAACAGTCTTATTACATTTCTAAAACATGCAGAGCTTGAGCTGAAGTGCGCAAAAGGAAAAGCTTCTTGTGCCTTTAGTGGGCTTTGTGCAACCAGTGTTGTGAACGGTATTTGATATGAAGAACAAGGATTGCTAGAGGGAGAGTTTGTGATCTCTGAGGGTTCTAGTAAAGATATTTTCTAGTAAGCTTTTGCTTTTATTCAGGAATATGTTTCACATAACATTTTTTTTCTGTTTTCAGTTACAGAGGATAACTAGTGCGCCTGTCTTTTTGCTGTGACCATATTGTGCTCATGTAGGCGTGGAGATGAACCGTTAATTTGTATAAGAATTGTATGAAGTGGTCACTTCTTCCATGTAAATGTTTTCCATTTTGTTTTTGTAATATAAGAGCAATTTATTTTTTTTCCCTCAATGGCAAACGTTTTGGAAAGCAGGAACATGACATACTGCTGTACTTCTGAATGGTTTTCAGTTGTCATGCTTGGTGTGTTCTGTGCATCATAACAGTGAAAGACAAGAAAACATTGGTATTTGCTGTTGTTACTGCACCTGATCTGTCATTTGGAAAGTTTCTCAAAAGCTTTAATGGCTTTAGAATCTCCTGTGGATTTATGCTAGACTGTAGTAGTAGAACTATCTATGTAAGTCTGGGTTCTATAAAGATGAGGATAAGAGTATCTTTTTCTAATGTCGTTTTGAAGCAACTGTTGCTACTGATTAGCCTGAAATCAGGATGCCGAGTGTCCAAAAGACAGTAATTTGATTTGAAAAATGTGATTCTGAATATTAGCCAAAAAAATGTTAAATGTATTTATCCTGTAATGGAATTACTAGGCTGACCAGTAAAATAAATAAAATGTCATGTACTTCACAGTATAACACATTAATGCTGGGGGAGAATGAGATTTGATGCAGAAAATCTTGCTGTGATATACTGTTGCTTCCCTATTACGGGAGAAAAAAAGACACTAATTCAGGACCATATGGGAGTCTAATAAAACTGAGTGTCAACAATCCTTTCACATCCATTCCAGATGGTTTAGATTTTCCTTGGAACTGAATGTCTTATGTAAAATTAGCTCCGTGTTTATTCTCGGTTAATAACAGTTGCAAAGGTGAAGAGAAGATTAATCTAGCAGAAAAGACATGAGAACAGCAAGATGTCTTTCTTGCAAAATAGTTAATACTGAAAGATACAATTCCAGTGTATGAGCAGAAGGATATGACTGCAGATAAGCAGTTTGATGTACTACATGTATTCACACATATGATGTCACACAAAGAAAAGGAATCTTTCGTAGTAAGGAAGGGCTTGGTTTTCTTTCAGAAGGAGAGGAAAAAAATATTCCTGACCAAAAAAAAAAAAAAAAAAAAAAAAAAAAAATCCTGACTGTATTTGTGAACTTTGTGTGATTTCCCATGGTTTTTTTCCCAGTTCTTGATGTCAGATAAACCTTTGTCTTTCACTCAGAGATCTTTATGAGCAGAGTTTGACAATCATGTGGATTTATTGTCATAACTGCTAATAACTGAGATTTAGGATTAAATCGATGAACTTAACATAGTAGGTAATACTAGATATTATGTACCAATAAAGAAATGCAGATTAACATTCCATCCTTACAGGCTAAAATGGGATGCTATTATGTGTTTTTTCTGTGTACTGCGCCTGTGGTAAATATTGTGGTCTAATTTACTTTTTTATTTTAAAATGACTGTGACTTTTTTCTTCAAAATCTGTCTCAATGCTTGATTTGAAGTATGTTCTACTGGTGGTTAGATCTATGGGTTTGACTTTGCATAACTGCTTTTACAACAATAAATCTTGCCTTGTCCATAGGCTAGTTGAACTTTTGCTGCACAGATTGAAAAAGAACCAATCAACCAACAAAAAAGCACCAAGGAAAGTTCTTAATTTCACGCTGTCATTCTCTTTATCCTGTTCAAAAACTAGAGGTTTCAATTCCTCAGAGAGAGCAGCAACTGGAACTGAATGAGGTCCAGCATGCAATATTACCACACTGGAGCAATGCAAAACCAGTCTTCCTGTTTTCTCTCTTTCTTCTCACAGATAGTAGGCATCAAAACATTTAAAACTTTATATAAAATAATATTACCTGTTTTGAGTACTGACTTGTACTTCAATTACATTTTTAAGGAAGAGGTAAAAACCTGGCTTTTTTCGGGGTTTATTGGTGTTTGTTTTGTTTTAGGCTTTTGTATTGCTTTTTTACTTACATCTTGGATGTATTTAATTTTAAAAAGTCTTAGATAATCTGGTTTGCCTGTTGTGAGGCAAAAATATTGCTGCACCTTTTAAAACATTTTTTTTTAGACCATGTGGTGTGGTTTTTTTCAGTGTGTGTGCAAAAGCAAGTGGGGAAAGTTTTGTTTTCAAAAAAGTATTTTTGTTGTGAGTGTCCTGACCAAGCATCCAGTGAAGTCTGATGGGGTTTTGCCATTGACTGTAATGGGTAAATAAAAAGCATACAACCTTTTATATACATATGCCCACTTAATATAATCACCACCCCATAATAATCAGTCCTTTGATATTCTTTAATAATAAGCTAACAATATAGTTGTCATGGACAACTCTGCTTATCGGCTGTATATAATGTGCACAAGCATTAGTCTACACAAAAAAAAATTATTTTTGTGAGTCATTGTTTTATGCCCAAAGATACTATATCCACTTGGCAAAAACATTACTATTAATATATGAAACCTGGTCTGAAAAATAATTTAAGCCAGTTTGCAATACTTGCTTTATTCTTGTTGTTTGTCTTTAAAAGGTAATTGAATCTAAAGAGGCATTGGAGGCTGGGGACTTAAAATAGATCTGACTGAATTTGTTCCCGAATTAATTATAAAAGTCTTGATGTAGCTTCTCTTGTACACTTAATTTTGAATGTACAGTTGGTCCAACTTTACAGTCTAGATTTATTATTTGCCATTTTTACTATTGAGGGATTATTAAACTGAAGATTGTTCGGGAAGTATATTGTCTAAGCATGACTCTTGATGGCTATATTTCATCCATGTGGTGCTCTGTCACCTTCTAGAGGATAACAGATGGGTTCAGGTGTCCATCCGGTTCTCAAGAGAAGCAATTCCTTTTGCTCAAGAAGTACAGTAGTTTAGATCTAGCTATTTCATTTTAGTCTTTGCTGGTATTTGGAGTTTACAAAGCCAAATTATTCTGAAGGGTTAGAACATATCTGTGGTCACGCGGTGATTTCAGAAATAGCTGTTAAGAGGTGTTAATTAAATTCTTAATTTTTCTAGATACATGTTTTAAGTTTTAAACAGAGATTAATATAGATGTCTGGCTACTACAGGAACCTGTAAAAATGCGTCACTAAATGTTAACCTGAAGTTAAGTCTCCAAGAATTGAAGAAGTTTAAATATTCTTTTTTGTTTGTTTTATCCACTGGATAAAATGGCTTTGCATCTTTCACATGATCTTATATTTATCTCAAATCATGCATTAAAACTTTTAGTTTTGTGTAGTTTTATGCATAAAAACATACTGCTTTAGAAGGCTTCAGTACAGTGCTTATGTTATTTCAGACATTCATAAGTGGAGAAAAGAGATCAAGGAGTATATGCTGTGCAGTATGTGCCCTAAGCGTCTGCTTTGGAGAATTTCTCCCTTGATAAATCAGTTAAGTTGTTGTTGCTGTATTTTGTCATGTTACTGCAGAATGGATGGATAAGTAAATGAAAGGTTTTAAAATGCAATAGAAAAAGAATTTATTAGTATAATGAAATAGCACTATGAAACTGTAAATAAGAAGTAGTTATAAAATAGTAAAATATGTGTTGCAATAGAATGATCACTGAAAAAAAAAAAAAAGAAGAAAATGTTTGTATTTGGTGCACAAAGCCAGATTGTGGCACAAAGTAGAGCCTTAATGTTTCAGAAGTAAAATTGGCAGGCAATTTAGAGCGGCCCAGGTATGATGTGAGGGGTGGGTGGGTGTGTGTGGGGGTGGGTGTGTGGAAACGCACCACCACAAGACTGTGGTGTCACAAAACCACCATGCTAATTAATCAGCCTCTTAAGAAGCCAAATACTGAAGCATCATTTTGGATTAATTTAATCTCCTATTACTCTATTCATGCTTTGTTCCTACTCTCTGTTCTACAGCGAACTCCTTGATTTCTCAGAGGAGAATCGGGAATTAATTATTTAATTAAAAGAGTGGAAACAGTCTTGTTAGCAGACTTGAAACATAAAATTCAATAAATGGTTTGAAATTTAAGTAGGTCCAATATCACGCTTTAAGCTGCTCACAAATTGATGATCTGTAGCTGAACAACTTGAAAGAACATGCAAACTTGTGCTTTCGGTAGGTTATAATGTTTGGAGCCTATTCCTGCACATCAATACTGCATACTGCATCATTTCCCCCTCTTTCACAAAATATGGTGGGTTGTGGGTTCGTGTGTTTATCTTATTTTTTTACAATTACCTGAACTCAGATTCTGTTGTTAGTGGTAGTAGCTAAATTGCAGAGCCTTGGCCTTCCTAAACTTGAGCTCTTTGACAGGGCTTTTGAAGATGAGCAGTTTCCAAAGAGCATGGAGAGAGCCCAGGAAAGAATACTCACTAGGGAGTATGTAGTCTTTGTGTAGTCTGCATAAATTTTCTCATCCTGTGCATCACAAGCCTCACTATCTCATGCCAATGTTTTGTACTAGAATGCTGTATGAAAACCTTTTAACCCTGTAAGACTTAGTTATCCAAAACAATTTATCCTTTATTGGGTCATGATACAATTCCCATGGCAATTCTCAGAAATTACAGATAATAAACTATTGAGATTTAAGAGAATTTCAACAAGCTTTTGTATTTGCTAGGTGACATTCTCCCATTATGGCAAAGAACTCTAGTGTGTAGCTGGAACTGAATATGGGGAGTTGTCATTCCTTGATATAATTTTAACTAACTGCTTAAAAACCAACCAACAAAACACAAAGGTTTTTGCACTTGTTATTTTAAGCAGGATACTTGCCAGCAATGAAGGAAAACACACAGTATAGAGTCAATAATTTACTGTTCACCTAGTTAATAACAATAAGCCAGCAATAAAAAACCACAGCTGCTACTTTTTACCAAGCTGTGTATTTCCCTCTTGAAGTGTTCTCCTTGCATCTTGATTATGTGTGGAGTCCCAAGGTTGATGGCTGTTCTTCCCTAGCTGGAGTGTCACAACAAGACATTAGTGTCCCCGGTTCTGACCAGGAGGTGTTATTTCTGATGGTGGTGTTGTCATCTTTACCTGTAGGTTCCGTGGAGCCACATGTGCACATTTTGCAGTAACAGGTGGCTTACCTTCTCATTTTTCTTCAATCTGCAACTTTCTGCTATCCCTGAGTTTTACTGTACATTCTAACCAGATCTTGTCATTTATATTTCCTGCTCTGCTATCGTTTGGTTAAATTGTTAGATCATATGATTTACATAGTGCTAGAGAAATATTTACTGTATACATAATCTTATTTACTCACACTACGCATACATCTTCATAGATGCAGAATCTGGCCATATATCCTGGCATCTAAGCAAAGGCATTTTAACTGGATTACAGTCCTAGTGTCTTGGGGTTTTGACCAAAGACTGTCATTTGAGTGAAGGGGCCCTCATGCAATTAGTTCCTGAGCTACACAGTAAGTTGTTTTTTACTGTAACCTTTCTCTGGGGCATGGGTTTAGCAAGTCAGCTCTGTTTTGAAGACTTAATTGATACTCACAACACGCTTTGAGATCCTTAGATGAAGTAATATAAGGGATTGATAACGTTTCTGTAGTATGATTTTATCTTCTTTGCATTATTCTTCACGTAAGAGGGAAGACAAGATCAATAAATATAGTTCTACTTGTATTTATACATCTGACCTGGTGAAATTTCATTTGAACACTTCACATCAAACAGAAAAAGATCCATTTGCAGCTGCTTTAGTATTCATTCAGTAGCTGGATCTAATCCTTTTGCAAAATTTAATTATGTGCTTTCTGAAATGGAAGTGGCAATTTTCTTAATGCAGTTAGTACCATGCTTAATGTTGTTATAATATTGATTTATACTCTTCTCATGTCTTTAACTATTAAACTATTGTTTAATGCTGAAAAATACCTTCTAACATTTTGCTGGAATGAAAAAAGGTGAATTAAATACAAATAGGCGTATAGGTGTTGGAAGGTGCAGTTTCTGAATATAGCTGTTTTGGTCTATAATTACTTGCCAAGAATCTTTCAATGGCTGCTAAATGGAGAGTGAAATTCAACTCCATCTACATATCATTACAAGGTAAGAATAAGTTTATAAAGCATTGAGTGAGATGCTAATCAGCTTTTCTAAAACTGAAGAGGAATTAAATGATTGAAATACGATGGGAGGTATTTTCAGCTCTAATCAGACAGTTTAAGGGAGTTGTGCACATTCTGCCAAACATATCCTTTTTGCAGCTAAATTGGCTGGTCTTGATTTTGACCAGCATTTATTTAAAGAATAAAGAGTTATTATGAAACCTGCTCAATTCTTGGACTGTTAAGTTCATAACTACTACAGAAGTGTGGTGAGGCTGCATGAAGTATTGGGACCTACATTACTGATTGAAGGATCAATACACAAAATTAACTTTCCTTTAAAGACTCTAATGTTTCATTAGAGATTCCTGTTCTACTGTGCACTGTGGAAGAGTGCCATAGAGGCACTACATTAAATTAACCAAGTAACAGGGTAAAATATTATATTAAGAAAAAGTGGGTTAGTATCAGTGCATCAAATTAATTAAGCTAAATTATACTTAAAAATACCAGAAGACCCTTAGAGTTTCTCAGAAATAATTTTGAAACATACTAAGCAGGGTTCTATTAGTCTTGATGCCAAATGATACATACAGATTTCACTCCAATAGACTGGGAGAACACTTTTAGTAAAAGGTGATATTTGAAAATAATGTTTTAATGCCAATAGAACATTATTCCAATTAGAATTGGAATAATGCCAATAAATTCTGCCCACGCTATTGGTGGTTAGTTTTCTCTCCCCCTCTACACTTTCAATGACTCTAGAATGACTCTTCCTGAGGCAGTGTTTAATACCTGAGGAAGACCGTAGAAGTCTATTGGCTTTTAGCTTCGTATGTCAACAGGGACTTCGGTGACACATGAAGTTCTTGCTGCGTGGATATATTTTCTGTGTATGCCATCTGCTGGACCCTGCTCAGAGTGCAATGTTAACTCATAGATCCTCTCAATTATATTTGTACCTAAATAGTGAATCTGCAACTAAAGAGATGATAGCAAAAATATGGACAGCATAACATCATCTCACTTTATGAAAGCAGTAGGTTTTTTTGAGTGACTGTAGTTCACACTATATAATTCTAAAAAAGACAGTTCTGGATGTTTTTTTTTAGTGCATTGATGCATTTGAATGCTACAGTAGTTTGGATCTGTGGAATCGAGTACTTCCCTACATTGTAAAATTAAAGGTCTGTGTTTGAAAACGTTGGCCTTATAAAAGTGCTGGGTTTGCATACTGTTATAAATGGATATCATAAAGTTTAAGGCTTACAATAATAGTAGATAGGTAATGTTTTGAGCCCTAACAGTCTTAACCTCTCAAGTCCTGTGTAACTGCCACTTCAAAATGAGTATGTCAGCAGCAAATTCCCATCTTAGACTAGAGAAGGATTTATTTCACCATAGATCAGAGCAGATTTGGCCCATCATGTTAACTCTTTTCCTCTATCCAAGAGTAATACATTCCTTTCTGCTGTAAACTTTCAATTGAGATTTTATTTTACAGTTAAGAATTGAATTTAATGGGATATTAACTGAGGCTATAATGCTAGCTTGTATTGGAGAATGCAGGAAGTGAACAATCTAATAAAATGACAGTTGTTAACGTTTGAAAATTACTACTAGGGCTTGCAAAATTCTAGGATAAATGTTTTCACTGGGAATGTCTTGTGATCAGGTGGCTGCAAATCTATCTATTTGCAGCTATGTTAAAGCATTCTTGTGTTTTTTTTCTTTTTTTTTTTGTGTGTGCCATTTACTACCTTCCAGTTTTCTGTCATTTAGCCAAATGCAAGAATTGTAATTCTGAAAGCTTTCATTTAAAAGTGAAATAAATTAGTTATACAGATACAAACTGAACTGGTCATGCCATTATGATATGAGTAGAAAAAGAGATGAAACTTAGATTGAACTATGTAGTCAGCTTATTCTTTGCTTTGTTTAATTTTTTTTTTATTACTATAGATACCTTTCTCACAGATAGCCGAGCCCTTTGTATCAAGCCAAGCTTTTTTGTTACATCCACAAATCCTTATTATCTTAAGAATCACCAAAAACTACCTCTTCTCCCTTCTTTTAAAGCTTCAATAAAGTGCATTCCTACGCAAGCAGTCTTGTATGAATTAATTCATTTCTCTTTCTTACTATTATTAAAAATAGCTTTGCGATACTATATGCTCTGAAATCAGTTGGAAATTTGAGCTTAGAACATCCCAGATTTCATCCTTGTATCTAATACTTAATAATCAGTTCACGCATGCATACACACTCATACATTTAAATACTTTTTTGTGATTCTTTGATTCGGAAAACATGATGAAACACAATTTAAAACCTGTTTTTGTGCATACAGCTTTTATTTGATTATTTTGTTTTCTAACAACATAACAGATATACGCGCTGTCAGCAGCCCATAATCACAGTGATGTATGAAACATAGTCTTCAAGTTTTGGTCTATGTTGATATATTGAACATTAATGGTATAGTCACTTGATGATAGTACACTGTGGTTTTAAAAGTCACTTAAAATTTTACAGTACCTGGTAATAAAACACCATTTAAAATCAGAGCTCTGTTTTGTACAATGGCATATATACATTGAAAAGGTTTTAAACTGTTTATATCCACACAGCAAGCTTTGAAGCACTGCCTCACCAGCTGCAGTTCTCAAACGTATGTGAGTATATGAGGAGGGGAAATGGACCTTTATCGTGCAAATATTCATGCAAGTAGACCACTGCATAACACCTATAACAAAGATATGGAGAACAGGGCTCAGATTAACTAATGGCTCAGATTAGCTAACAGCTCAGATTAATTAACAGGGCTATTGTCCAAATGTGGACAAAATTAAGTACTGCAGAAATTGAGGACCAGAAACACTATGTGCAAAGCAAATTAGAAAGAATATACTTAAAATACAATGGGAAATAATTCTGCAGGTTTGCTTACAAAAAGTAAATGAAACAGCCTTATTTATTCCATAGAATAATTATGGTAATCTTGTTTCTGAAATTCCAGCCTACAAATTCAACAATATATAATACATTGAAGAAATCAGAGCAGCATGCATTTTCCATATATTTACATGATTTCATATAATTATTTCAAAATTTGAGTGATAGAAGTAATTTATTAATTCCAACTGTGTGAAAAATTTTACTCCAGGAGAGACCTATAATTACAAGATGGAAAATCAGAGAGTAAATTATCACTATAAAAATGTTTTTGTGTATGAAATAAGTGAAGATGCATACTGTGTATAAAATAGTAGTTTATCTGCAAGAAAAAAGACCTGTCAGTGGTTTTCTTTTCTTCATGAATTTTCTCATGCAAATGAGAAATGCATGTCCACTGAAGTACCCTTTTTGGTGTTTTACGATAGAGAACGAGTAAGAATGAGATTTAATCAGTTTTTTTGCAGGGTTTTTTTTTTTTTCTTCTCCCAACAGCTCTAACAATTTCCTAGTTTAAAGGCTACAGAGAATGTAGTAATAGAGGTTACATTAGATATTCCAAAGGTTCATATGAGTATGTCACTTCATGACTGAAAAAACAGAAGTCCTATTTCTGTACATCTTCAAATGCCAATTTTGTCTGTATTTACAGGTGATGTGGGATTGCACTTCACTATTGTCATTTTTGGGTACCATGCAAATGCTATGGAGAAAGCTTTAAAAGTAACCTAGCTACAATAAATTATTCTGCTTTCAAGTTTGATTTTTTTCTAATTACTCTAGAAAATTTATGTGCTGTTTTGAGAAATGACCTAACTGTGCAGCTCTTCTTCTTTGTCACCAGTCCCAGCCTGACCTAATTCATTCCCTTCAGCTGGAACACATTTATTTGTTGGGTTTATGCAGTTTTTATATGCTACAGGATAGATCTTCCTCTGCTGGACCTGCACCTGAGAGCAGTAGTCTGAGGGAACAGATTAATTAATTTTAACTAGATTTTCTAAGTAAGGACATAAACAATTTTTCTTTTTTTCTTTTCATAGCTTAAGTGACTTGAAAGAAAAGGTTAATATAAAGCCTATTGTACTGGTTTGTTTAGCTTTATCAAGGCACTTTATCTGGAAAACCCCTTTCTTTGGCTTACACAGTATGAAAACTCCAGCTTACTGAAAATGGAAAGTCTCTGTCAAGGAATGTTGTTATTAAGCCAGGAAGGTATTTTTCTTCTTGATGAAACTAACAGCTCATCATTAGGCTAGTAGGGATATCAATGAATGTCAAGATTCTACAGATTTCAAGATAAGTCCATTTTCAGCAAGAAATTTTGAATCGTTATGTAGCCTTCCTGTTAAGGACTAAGTATAAAACTAATCCTAATTTAAAATAAAAATGTATGTATGCAAAAACCTATTAAAAAATATTTTTCTTGAAATCTTCTTACTTCAGAACCTTTCTCCTTTCCCACTACAAAACCATGAGCATTTACCCAATGAGACTTCTATCTTACCTTCAGTAGATGAGTGAAGCCCATTTTACCTTAAAAAAAAAAAACAAAACAAAAAACAGGCGAGGAAAAAAGTCTACCTCTTGAGCCAGTGTTTCTATTCTTATGCTACTGATTCTCTTTAATTCAGTGAAGAAAGATGCTTGAGAGCAGGATACAGCCCAGCGCTCTTTCAGGAGAAGCATTAAGAGCTATATGGATAATTAGGGAGGGCCTTTCTCCTCTGCTGTGGTGTGGGAATATGGGCAACAACTCCAAATCTTACTCTCTGAAGTAAACTTGTGTAAGTATAACCAGACTGAAAGAGGATTTGGTACTGCTTAGGCATCTTAGAGGGAATTTGAACTTCTTCACCAAACTGGGATGAGGTGGGAAATTTCTACAGTTAACCAGATAAGGTGGAGTTCTGAGCGTTGCCCTCCTTCCCATGTAATACTGGTGGTAATGTTTCATATTCATTACCTTTTTCTCAGCTGATCAGTACCAAGACATCTACAGATCCTCTGTAGCAGGATGCTGGGTTTTAAAAACATAGAAAAATTATCTCAACTGTCATATTACCTAGTACTCTGAAAATTACTGCCATCAGCAAGATCTATCTGACACTGGAGGTCTTTGGTATCTGTTTAATATGACAGCAAAACACTGTAAGGAAAACAGTTTGAATGACTTACTGTACAAACATTTTTTAATAACATACATATGTCCTAAATATTTAAAATTGTTTCATAGTCTTAAAATCAACTTTAATATTATTTATTCAGATGTTTTTAAAAACAGCTGAGAGCTTTTACAGTAGTTAAATACTGCTAGGTCCAACTTCGTGGAGGTGCGGGAAGGGACACACATGTAGTCCTGGAATTAAACACTTCAGGCATGCTCTTTTGTTGACCCCCAAACCTGTGAACTTGCACTGTTTCAAAAGCAAGGCATACCTTCATCGGAACTTGATAGTTTTAAAAAGTAGCCAGGAATCCTGCATATAGTGTGGCATCACCTAGCAACAGAACTATTTTGCCATTTTAGTCTTACTTTATTACATTGAAGGTGTGGACAGAATCTGGTTCTGCCGTGCAGGCAGAACAAGTTGTCGTCTGAAGCCATAATGATTTAGGGGCAACAAAATCTTTTACTCTATATCTTTACCTAGGAACGATGGGTATTTCTTAGTGGCTGTGGCTGAGAGCGTCCTGTAACCTTAATGCTGATGCTGATCCATTTTAGTCACCTTGATTTTTGTTTGTGTTTCTTCTTGGTGTGAAAACCATCTCCAGCAGAGGTTGTCTTTCTATTGGGTGCATGGATAAGTCATTGTTTTTCTGGATGTTGTTTAGGCCTCTTCCTTTCATTGTCTGTACTCTGCACCGTCTCAGAAGAGTCACCAGAATTGCTTTCATCATTACCATGGCAATAAACTTTCCTACGCAGCCCCGAGGGCCAAATCCAAATGGTTGGAAGTAGCGTGAAGGAACCTGCACAGATAACATAAGGAATAAACTTTAAGACAAATTTTTCTTCATTAAAAGTAGCCAAAGTTATGATGGAAATTGGTAGTAAATATATTCTGAAAAACTTGTGGAAAGAATTTCTCGGGAGCAATTACTTCTTTCCTTTACACTGAACAGCCCTCCCACCTAAGTCAGCCCAAAATACAGGGACACCTACAGGAGGTATGCCATTTTAAATGCTACGATAGCAGGGAGTGTAAAGTTAAGCAGTTGAATTCTGCACGTGTACTTAAGTCTGTTCATCCTGTGAAATACAGGGATTTTACCACAAGCTGTGAAATGGAGTGAAGCTTTCACTCTTCAATGTACATTAAAGTTCACTTAAAAACGTTTCCAGAAAATGTTCATTACAAAGCTAAATAAATTTCTGATATAGAGCCTGATGCCTGCCTTGTCTAAAGATAATCATAAAGCAATATACAATTATCATTAAAAAGCTAATGTTCCTAAGAATCAATTTGTCATAAAATGTAATGTTGAAAATTTTATTTGATATCCAATAGACAGATAACACCTATAAAGTGATTGTCTCCTGTCCTATAAATTAAAATCTGAAAATGCAGGATCCCAGAACTGCTGAAGAATGCACAGCCAGTTTCTGCTACTTTTATTGACATTGAATAGATCAGTTATCCAAAACAGTCACAACAGCATGAATAGTATGGCTAATGAGGTGCAAACTTTGGTTTTTTTACTTGTCATGAGTAAGAAAAAGCAAGTCTGGCTATAAATGAATTATTTTTCTTCATTTCTGTAGCCTTCTTTTAAAAAAGTAAGATATTAGATGTGCTCTGACTTACTATTTAACTCAAGAGTAGAGTAGAAAAGGTTGCTTTTTATATTATCTAGGAAAAAAGTGTCCCTTTTTTTTCATTTTCAGACTGAAAAAATGTTTTCTGCTTAAATTTTTTTCAGATAAACCGAGCTGTACTTTTTGAAAAATGATACGTAAATGCAAGTGTTTATAATACAAAGCAATTACAGCAGCTGGCAGTAGAGCACAATGGCAAATGCAGAGCCTGGGAAAATGGAAAAATGTTTAGATTCTAACAATGCTATCTTATAATAAATAATGGTGTGGATTGCTGTTCACTTGTGAGAACTGTGTGAAAATTGTGCCTGCTAGAATAATTATGTGGCAAGGAGAATGCATCAAGTCAGATAGAAAATGTGCGGTTAAATATTTGGTCAAGGGGAAATATTTTTAGTAGCAAAGTGTACTTACAAAATAAGCATGAAATGCATTTTGATAGAAATACTTAGAATGAAAATAATGGATGGCAAAATGGAAACTATTCACAGTGAATAGTTATTTCAATAAACTTAACCACTCTCTTCTTGAATCTTCTACAGTGACTTTTTTTTAATCTGTTTTTAATACTGTGTGCGGAGTTTGCTATGGGTAATCAACCAGCAGTTCAGAAATGTTAACCAGGGTTAGTGCTCATTTTTGTGTGTGGCATACATGGTACTCCTAGATTTTTCATAAGAAAAATGTAAAACTTAGAGGCTTGTTTCTGGCTTGAACGTTCATATCTTTTGTTTCTTTATTTTCTTAATTATTTCTTTAGGTGTTTTTACTAGTAAGCACATTTTTGGTGAATCAAAGTGAGTCATTATTTTTTTCCTTAAAACTGAAATTACTGTCTGTGGATGCTTATATATGCAGCTGCTAACATCAAAAAAAGTTTTGCCAAGTAATATAATTATTTCCGAACTTTTTTAGTTAGACAAAATGACAACTATGGTAGCTGTAGAACACGTTAACCCTTTAGCTTCAACCCCATTCAACCTTAATATTTGACAAGCCACTAGAAAATGCAAGAGAATGCTTGCATACCAGGAAAATGTATGCATCTATGATAGTAAGGCTAATATTCTCCAGTTGAGATTACTTTCATAGAACTAAGTTGATTATACCTTCCACTCCTGCATGGCTATTTATTCTAGAGATCTTTCTAATTCCCTCACAGGAGTGATAACCAAACCCTAGTATTTCACATTTTGTGCTCTGTCACATAGGTAGCAACATCGTCTGCTTCCATCTGTACTGGTTAACAGTCAAAAACAGGGAGTCAAACATGCCATAGAATGAGTCTATGTTCTTTTAATACAGTTTTAATCTCTCCAGATTATTACTGCTGAACAAATAGAGTTTTGCAAAACAATTTGTTTAACCAGTAATCAGAAGAGCAGAGGTCTAAATGCAAGTAAATAATCTGAAGGATGATTTACAATAGCAGGGGATTACCAGTAGGAAAAAAACCTTACATATTGCTTTTGATAAAGGACTCAGTAATGTAGACTAAAGAAAATTCTAGTTCTTTTGGGAGTTATATTCTAACAAATTGAAATGCTGTGCTGAACTGTGACTGAATTACTCAACATCTGCAGTATTCAGTTGGTTAAAACTTAGGATTTCCATTTTGGTCTATAAAAGATGTTTATTTTTATTTAGGACTTTAAAAAAAAAAAAAAAAAGCGTGGTAGATTCTCAGTCTCTCAGGAGTTACTATACGACTTGACCTCCCCAGAGAATCCTCACGTGTCCTCAGCTCTGTGTTGTACTGCTTGCTCCCTAAAGCCTCTTTGTTTTGTCCAGTGTCAGAAGATATAATGGGAGCTACGTGTGTCTTTAAAAATTCCTGATTAAATTTGTCAATCAAAATTAAGATGTCTGGAAAACATTTGTTTTCAATATCATAATTATTTTAAGAGGCACTTTGATAGGAAAATTATCTGCCCAACTTTAATAATAGTAATAGTAATAAACAGGATGTATAGCTAACTGTAGTGACTTAAAGGAAAAACAGTCTTATGGTCACAAAGGTTCTGATCAAAATAAGAGAAAGATACATTATCAATAAATAATACCAAATTTCCTATAAGAAATATGATAGAAAACTTACATTTCTCTCAAAATTTTCAAGAGAAAACTCATTTGGCTTTGGGAAGAATTCAAGCTTATGCATGCGTCCGATATTGAGAATAATGTTTGTCCCCTTTTTCACAGGATAGCCATCAATTACATCATCTTGTAAAGCTTTTCGCATGATCAAGTCCACAACTGGCTGGTACCTCATGCTTTCATAAATAAAATTCTCCACGATTTTTAAGTTTGGCATGTCATCACTCTGTATATCTCTGTCACCTTGAGGGATAAAACAGATGGTGAAGAAGTTGGTTATGAATTCAGTAGCTTCATCGTACAAATACCGAAACAGTTTTGGATGACTCTCAATTCCTGAAATGGTAGGAAGGATCCAACAGCTTCTAAGGAGTTTTAGGTACTTTTACACATTTGGGAAATCTGGTATATTCATCAGCATGAACCCTACTTTATTATATTCTCACCTTATCTTTTTCTTAATACCTTATGAGTCTTTGTTCTGCGTTCTTGTCAGTGACACAGCTCTGAAAGTCCTTCCCCAACTTTTGTATGGCTCAGAGTAACAAGACACAACAAAGAAATCTTCCGAGAGCTGACAGCAAACGGAATCTGGAAATAGTTTGTAGATGGGAGATAACTTTGTAGGGACCTTTAATTTTCACTGTGTGATTGGGTTTGGCTGGATGGACAGCTAGGTCCTAGTGTGGCCTCTTTCAGTTACCATGAGTAATTTCCCTCCATGATGTACTGCCACTGGGAGCCTTACTTAAACTGTTTGTGGCTTCAAAGTTAAAGAACTACAGGCTGACCTCTGCAGTGGTCGGTTTTAAAGATAAAAGGCAGCTTTGCTACCCCAGCTGATCATTCGCTTAAGGAAATCCACGCAACAACATTCTACTGCCTTAGAAATCAAGGCTATCAGAAAGAGATAGGCAAGATGAATAAGTGAGTACTCAATTCTCACAAGGACAACAAAATAAAAGTATCTTACAAAAAGAGTAAAGGACTTGTTATACACTTCCCCGTGTTTAACTGACTGGAAGTAAATGTTGAAAAAGAGTGGATGAAATTAGTTTCTACATTGGTTCAGTGCCAGGCTTTGAATGAAGTCTAGAGAAATGGAAGAATACAAATTTGGAATATCTTGATTGTGTTTTGAGTACTTAGTAATTAGTACTTAAAGAGGAGATCAGTTTGATATCAAAATGGATGGCAGCAGACTATAGTTTTAATTTTCTCTAATCTTTCCCTTCTGCAATCATAGTGAAACTTAGACAGGCTCTATATGTATACGCAGAGAAATATTGGTCATTAGAAATATTTGAAATGAGTCTCCCCTTTGCTATTACAAGGTGAATGGAAAATAGTTTCAGTGGAATTTGAGGTGAGTGCTGATTTGTACTGCTGTTGGAGAGGAGCAAATATAGCGCATTCTTTCTGATATATTGTAAATTCTGATGATTCTTATTTGAATTTATTTTACAAATTGCGTATCTTCTTTGATCTTGAATAAAATCTTTTACATATAATAGTTCATATATTTTACAGCAAATGCTTCTGTTAGGAGAAAATACTTAAGAATTTTCAGCCTTTGAATAACTGAAATTAGATCACTGCTGAAGCAAAATTACATTCCCACATCAATGACTTTTCAGCTCTTGGTTACCCATAACAGTTTCAATTTCTCTCATCATCTTCTCTTCCACTGTGGGGTGCTCTGCAATCAATATTAGCATGAAGAAGAGAGTCACAGACAGAGTATCAGGAGCAGCAATCATCATCTCCAGCACACACTGGTTCACGTTCTCAGCAGTCAGATCCCCTCTATTCTGAAAAAAATGGAAATTTTGAGGAAAAATGGTTATTGCTGACCGCTGATGCCAACAAAGGTCCTATAGCAGTAGAATGAGAAGGACCTAGAATATCTGCTTTAAACAAAAGTAAAAATCTTCAAAGTCTTTCTCTCTCATGTGCTAAATAGCATTTATTTTTTGTCTTTCAGAGAAAAACAGAAAACATATGTTTTTATGGGTGTGTAGGATCTTACAGAAAAGTGAGAGTTTGTTCTTAGCTCAGATTCTTACTGAGCTATTGCCTTTACTTACGGAGTTTGTGAGCTGTCAGAGATTATACAAGATAGCATTTGAAGCTTTTGCAAACAAAAGGCAATACAGCAAGATAAAATACAGGGGTTAGGGAAAGACTGGAGGACATTCAGGGGTAGATGCAAGATTTTAAGGATGTTAACCAGGGAAAAAAATCACACAAGTGCCTGTTCCTGAAAAGGCAACTATTCAATGTCAGAATCACTGTTAGGGACTCCCCAGAACCAACTAATCCGCATCCCTTTATCTGAAAGTCATGACACCATAGATACATGAAGTTTAAGTTGCAAAGTCTGTGGTGTTAGTGACAAGAGAATGTTATAAAAGTTAAAGTTAGCCATATTTTGAGTACATTGCCAGTACCTGTGCAAAAATCAACTGGGATGCGAAGTCCATGTGTTCATCCAACTTCTCAACAGTGGAAAGCTTTTGTCGTTTCTGTTCTATTAAGATTTCCATTGCTCCTTTCAGATCCTTGCTGAAAACAGAAAAAATCCAACATATTGATAAATATCTGCAGACTTTTAGTATACACTAGCATAGTATTAGAAACATAGAGATGATACCAATAAAACCATCTAAGAATGGCAGAAATGAAGTATTCCTAAGAGTGGTTACAATTTCTCTGCAAAAGCAATAATACTAAGGGAAGGTGTATTTTCTTATTAAATAATTGCTTGTTGCTTTGGACTGAAATCTTATTCTCTTTTTATAGGATAGACTGAAAAGGATGAAAATATGTCTGTATATCGTATTAGTGAATAGAGTTTTTAAAGATTTATTAACATTTCTAATGAATTTGTTTATTTCCTTCTATTTTATACTGTATTTTATCAGTGAATAAAATGAACTTAGAGAACATGATGGACAATTGTTAGAAAACTGTAGATAAATGTTAGGAAAATTATACTATCTTGAAGGTAGTGATCTAAATTTTTCATATTTAAATAGTCAGTAATACTGTGTCGACAGTTTGTATTTCAGTGGTGGGAAAAAAACCAAGTCTAACAGTTTATATAATTTTGTTTGGGATTTTCAATTAGATATAGATCTGAAGGCAATTCTTTTTTAAAAGTATTTTGAAAAGTTTTTGAATGGAATTCTCAGGCTTTCCATTTGTTTGTTATTGTTGGGATAGAAAAATTGACTCGGTTTGTAGGGGTAAATGTATTTAAAACTTTAAATGCATTTAAAACTTCTAACCTGGTAAAGTTCTCATTATTTATAAAATTTTTTATGTATTTGAAATAGCAAATGGTCCTTTTTGCCAACTTCATCAGAAGAATGTCAGAAGTCGTCATATCCTGTGGTTGTTCTTTGCATTGCTTTAAGTCTGGAAATCTTTTTTTTTTTTTTTTTTTGTTTTCCCCCCAGTAGAAATTTATTAAGTCCTTTTTGATGGGATTGCTTTTGAAACATTGATATTTGTCTGTAGGGGCTTTCCAGTAATAACTGGGCCACCACAGTTATCTATTAGTTACTAGAGTGACAGGATAAAGCACTAATTAGAGCCATAATAAAACTAGCCAGCAAATGTTATAGAAGGTAAATCTTGTCTCATTCATAGGAGTTGTCAATTACTTTAGATGAACCTCCATCTTTTCCTTAAAGCTTTTTTTTACATAGCCCTATCAAAACAACTTATTACACGTGCT
This sequence comes from Phaethon aethereus, assembly GCF_964289735.1. Taxonomy (NCBI): domain Eukaryota; kingdom Metazoa; phylum Chordata; class Aves; order Phaethontiformes; family Phaethontidae; genus Phaethon; species Phaethon aethereus. Next base: position 13,324,794 of record NC_138588.1, on the reverse strand, counting down.
TCATAAGTGGTAGTTTCTCTCACTAGATGGAATCCAAATCAAAAAATGCACAAAACTGATTGCCAGTTGTTTTTGTAGCCAGTCCTCTTTTGGCAGAAGACAGCAAATAGGATTCTAAAAAAGAGAGGCATTTTGTATTTTTGCAAAGAGGAACATGGCAAAACATATTTGTTCCTTATTTGGGAAAAAGAAACTTCGAAATGGATTATCATGCTGAGCACCAAGTTTTAACTCAAAAATGAGCTGTTGACTCAAAGTTTATTTCTGCTGGGATGGTGCCATGAATATAGATGGGTTTTCTTGTTTTGATGAACTGTAACCTACTATTTGACTGTCCTCGACTATGCAGCAAATGTCACTTCACCCCATATGATGGGGCTTTTCCTTGTCTTTGAACTGAACCAGTGATTTCCATTTAGTTTCACATCTGAGCTGGCATTAACTAATATTTTGGTCAGTAAATTAGGACTGAATAGACAAGGGCTTTAAATCATCCCCTGAGATCAGCCACTTGTAACATCAGTGGCAAATCTTCTCTTGCTATCTTGGGTCTGCAGATACAGGACTTCAGCCATCCACCTTTGAAAGTTTCACAGTTTATTTTCTAAAAGGCAAAGAAAATTATCAAGGAAGATCTCCTCCTTAGAAAGAATCTCATGCAAATGATGTATAAAACTGTTGATACTTACACTGCCTCTTCGTATTTCTTGCACAGCCAAGAAATCTTAAAAAAGATGTCGGGCTTTAATAAAAGTGCTTGCCAAGCATCAAAGTAGTTCTGAATCTTAAGTACAATGGCACTTTCTGAAAATAAATGTTAACAAAAAGCGGTATAGAATATAAACCTCAATAGTCAAATAACAAATGCTTCAGAAAAGTTAGTAATAAGGCCCTGTTCACTACTCCAACTAAGATAATGGGAATTTGATAAACAATTGGTTTTAATGTGTGGTAGATAGCATTAGGAAACATTTGTAGCACACTGTAGAAAAGGTATAAAGTTGTAAAAACTCTTGGTAGCTAGCTAAAAGGAGATGGTGGTCTGTCAACCACAGCCAAACAGTCTCCCACAGGAGAGCAGAGGTAGAACTCTTGCAGCATATTTAAGTGCGTTAATTTATACATCATGATAATGTTATTTCTGTCATACAGTTTTGAGGATAAAAAAACCACAGAAGACAAACTGAGGTGAACTTTTCAAGGCAATCTTTTAGTTTTGGTGGAAAGATTTCTGAATCTTACATGCATAGAATATTGGGATTGTACCAACTCAGTGCATAAAAATCTCTTTAAATGGTACTATTTACTAAGGTGAGTGTGAGAAACTACATGTATATTTTTGGTTGTATAAAATTCTCTTTCATAACTAAAACCACTCATAAATCAATTTCAGTAAATTACATAGTGAAGTAAGAGTCTGTTCTCGCTCTGTTTTCTGAAACAAAGCTGCTGAGTGATGTCAATGAGTTTTCCTTGGACATGCACTTTAGATCCATTATAAGGTATAAAAATGAAGCTGTTAGTACCATCCAAAGGGATCCCAAGAAAAAGCTTATTAGATGTGTCAAGCATGATCCGTCTCATAAGATTCAACACATTGATGTTTCCTGCTTCAGTGGTTACTTCCTCTAGTTTGTCCAGGTGATCAATTGTTGATTCAACACAAATTGCTATCATACGCACGAGACCAGGACCAGACAGAGCTGAAATATATGTGCAAAATGGTCAAAAGATCGGTTAACTTTCGTACCTTATTTATAACATCAGTTGGTGATAATGGTGTCAATAAAATATAAAACATTATTATGTGAATGACTGGTATAAAATCGTTCTGAAACTTACTGATTTATCTTTTGAAAGAAAAATGTAAGCATTTTGAGTTAAAATGGCAATGAACTCAAAGGCCAAACTTTCCTTGTATGCAGCCACTTTGTGGCTCAGACACAAATTTTATGCTAGGTTCATACCATGTTAAGGAAAGATACTTGATTTGTGCTACCTTTCTGTGTGGGAGGGTATCCATATCCTCATCGCCATTACAGGTACCATCAATGTCCTGCCTCATTTGCTTGCAGTGACACTGAGCAGGGAAGATAGTTTGAGGATTCATGGGGAGGATGATGGGAATTTCTGAAAACATAACTCCTGGGTGCTCTTAAACAGCATGGGAGCCATGCAGTAAGCTGCTGGCAACCTGTAATGTCACTGTAGATGTACTGAAGCCTAGCCTGGCAGTATGCTGTGTGTCAGCCTACCTTAGTCTGTCCACCTGTGAACAGTGGACATAGTGTCATGATGGATTTATTGCATTTTAAGAATTCAAAAGCACCCAAAAGCTGTGGTCAATTCTGTTGCTATGTAATTGAGTGGGATTTTTGATAGGCTCCAGCTGGAATGGATTCAGATAATTTTTTAATGACTTTGGAAATCTTGCCTTAAGTGCTCTATTTAAATTACTTTTCCATACAAGAATTGCTGTAATTGCCTCAAGGACATTATTGTTTCAAATACACCTTGAGAGAGATTGTATGTTTGTAACTGAGATGAGAGGAGGTCTGTTTTGTAATTAGTGAGAACTGGTAGTTCTAGGAATAAGTAGAAAAATAAAGAAAAACTTTCCTGCTATCTTCAGCCAGTACAAAGGTGTTTTTTTTTAATTTTTTAAAATTAATTTTAAATTTAAAATTTTATATTTTTAGTTTTTTTTAAAACCAAAGGTCCAAGTTTCATATAGGAGCACAGATGTATCAACAAAATAGTACAGAAAATTTAAACCAGCAGATAATTAATTTCTTTTATGTGCTGCTTTAATTTTCATAAACTACTGCAGTCTCAGCTGGTGAGAATATTTTCTGAACTGTGGAAGTTGCAGAACAAGAAGTGTGGCAGTTTTATTAGGAAGGCTGTAAGATGATTGGAAGTAGCTAATTCTAACAATATGCAAATGCTGAAAATTTTCAATTTGTGGAAAAAGGTGAATTAAAAAATTGCAGACTCATAGTAATACTGGAGTTTCTGTAATTTCCTATTTGATTTCAACCTAGTGATATTAATTACTTCAATCTTCTTCTCTGTTACTACATTGATTCCTAGCATATTAAAGGGATTAATAAGTAGTTCTGCTGTGCGGACCTTCTAAATTAAGTTCAAAACTAAAGCTTCCCCCCACCCCTTGTTAGAACAAGACAGAAAAGTCTTTGAATTCAGTGGAGGCTGGGATAGGAACAGCCAACTACATTTATGGAAGTGCCAGTTGAGCTAATTTAAATGCTGGACTTGTAGAAGCATTTAAAAACATGGCTTATGGGCTCTATATAATTTTGTTTTAATTGGATGAAATTAAGACTCTTCAAAACTACTTCAGAACCATTTCAAATAACATACTAAGCAGGATAAGCATGAAAGAACATGTGCAATGAAATATTTCTATAGGATATAGAAAGAGAACTGATTTCCGTAATTTAAGTATGTAAAGGACAAACAGCATTTCAGAAAAGACAGACTCTGTACTACAGCGATAGGATGTATTTAATGTATTCTGATTTACCTTTGGTGAAAAAGGGTCGAATTTCTTTCCAGTGTGTTGGGTTGTTATTAAATATGATCCCATTTTCATACATGCCAATGCACTGTAATCCAAGCTTGCTCCCAAATCGAGAAACATAATGCCAATGTTTCATTACATGGAACACGCTTGAGGATCTGGGAAAAAAAAGAGGGAGACAAAAAAGCCCAAAACAAAAATATTGTTTCATAGATTGTACACAGAATTTTTATTCTGATGTTTTATAGTTGCTCTGAAGTGCTGGCTTGCATTCCCAACTTAGCAGGAAGTACAATCTTGACATTAAATACTGTTCTTTTTCCCTAATAAAAAACTTGATGATAAATGCCTTCAGAATGAGAGCAATAATGTATTCAGATTTAAAAATATTTTTCAGTTAATGCAAATGGTTACCAAAAGATTTTAATCTGAATAGTGTGTATAAAAAGATTTTAATCTGAATAGTGTGTATACACATAGATATAGAAGATACACTTGGGCAACGACCAATGTCAGATATCTCAGAAGATGAGGTGTAAAATATTTGACAGTGGATAATTTCATCATGACGTGTATTAAATTACTGCTATACTTTTGTAGCTATTTGGTCATTCCCAGACACCTACAGAAAGCATAAATACACATGCATTATTTAAATATGCAGCATCATAATATGGTGATGTGTGGGATAAATATTCATAAACAGAAATGTCAGGGAAACCCCTGATATGTATAATTCTTTTTACAGTTGACAAGGTTTATTTGCACATGCTCGCAGACAGGTTGTGACCAGCATTATTGCTTTAAGATATAATTACCTTTAGAGGGAGCTAGCATTTTAGAAATGCAGACGTGATGAAAACCTGATCAAATGAAATCCAACAAAAAGAAAATCGTAACAGAGATTGAAATGAAACCATGTGGTACTTCCTTTACCATGTGGCATACTCTATGGACCAAATCCCAGACTTCTTACCTGGGTTAGTTTATCTTTTTCAGTCAGGCAAAGTAAATGGGACTTTTGATGTTGACTTTGGCAGTGATTGTTTTTTGCCATAGCTTTGCATGACCAGAGGTAAAGTTAACAGTGGGATGCTATATGGTACAAATAGACAAACGTGGATTAAGAATTTGAGTAAAAACAGGGGACGAGTGTGTCTGCAGGTCCTGCTTTCTGAAGAACTCAGCATATTCTCTCTTCCCTACACTTCCCCATATCTGTTCCCTTTTCTCATTTCCTTAAAGGTTTTTTGCATGTCCAGGAATATAATCTGTAGTTTCATGAACATGAAACTACAATGTTGAATTATGACAGCTGTCCCCAGGAATGGAAAGGTGTAGGAGGCTCATTTGTCTTCCTTCCATTCCACACATATGCACGGGAGATGCATAATAATGTTTTAAGGAAGAATTTTGATATATGACCTTGGATAAGCAGATTTTTCCTTCTGAAACTATTTAATGAAGTCCTCCAAAACATAATATCTGTTGAAACCGAGACTGCAAGTCCTTCCCTCTGTGCATTAGCATCTCAGTATGATTAGATTTGATGGTAAAAATTCAGATGATGGTGGTGGAAATAGTATACTTTTACAGAATTCACATTATGTTTAGTTTTGCAGTGAATTTATAATACACTGAAAACTTTATTCTACATTATTGTTTTTAAAAAACAGTTAAATACTAGTTCTATATATACTTTTAAGCAAAAAATGTCTGAAGAGAAGTGATGTATTGACTGTGAAGTCTGATGCAGCTGTGGCATTATCAGCACTCCTGATTTGTTTCTGATGAATTGGGAGCACAAAAAGTGGAAGACGGCTGTAAGAGTTCATACTGTTTTACATTATCAAAACATTATAGCACATTAGTTGATATTCATAACAGCTATGTAGGATAGGAATGTAAACAGTTTTCCTGTCATGATTACCTCTTTTTACAGAGGTAAAACCAGAGATGAAGTTGACTTCACAAATCCTGTGATAGTCTGCTATACTCTGTTGTCTTTCAACAACTTTTACATAATGAAAGCTGAGTATGGATTGATTGATATTGCTAATAAAAAGGTTTTGATTCTTTATTGATTACACAGGGTAAACATTTTACTACTTTTTTTTCATGGCATAATTCATAAGACCGCTTTTTAGCATTATGTTTAATAATTGAAGTCTGTGAGTAATCCCATTGATTGGAATGGAATTACTCATAATCCTATAACACTGCATTTGTTTGTTTAACTTGCTGAATTAGAGCCGTAATCTTCAAGCAGTACTTCCATTTTAAGGAGAAACTTAAGAACATGAGAAACTGACATTTGGCTTAATTCTGCATTGTAGTCATTCTAGGTTCCTGTATAGTTTGTAATCCTAACATTAAATAGAGTAGTAAAAGAGACGGTAAACACCTTTTAGGATTAAGCCACATGCTTAATCTTCCTTTCCACACAGAAAATGAGAGAATTCACATGGACTTCAATAGTAGTGTCTTAAAAGAAACAAAAGATTAGAAAAAAGGTCTGTGAAAAGGTTTCTGTTAGGATCATTTTTGAAAATATTAACTTCAATTCTACTTTAGAAAAAGGTAGCAAAGAGATTGTTAAAATATTAAAAAGGTCTTCATGTTATTAAGGATAGAAAATAAGGATTTACTTGCTAATTATAAATGTTTCTTCACCGCTGATCCAAACTCTCACAAATTCTCCGTATGCCTTATTGTAGTAGTTGCAGGCATTACCTACTCCCATCCAGAGAAATCTCCCATGTGAAATGAGGGGACCGATTCCCATACAGTATCCTGGCCCTAAGAAATAGGGTAAGAAAAGTTTGGTCTCAGCAGTGGTCACTGATAAGAATACACCTCTGAGCATCACCCTTTTCAAAGGAGCTTTTTAACATGACAGTGAAGGTCTGCATTGGGCAGTTCCCATATACAATCCCATTCTGATGTTTTGTCTTGGAGAAACTTGCATCTATGTTGCTGAAGCCTCACTTATTATCTATGGAAGCCTATAGTCCATACAATGTATATACAACAAACTACATTCATTACATGTTTGTACAACTTCAAACTGCTGCTTTGAGATGTCTGACATTTGGAGGGACAATGGCTAGATATCAGAAAGAAGAAATGATCTAGAAAAAATGCATATGGTTTATCAAACTGTGATTTTAACAAATCTTTTGAGTGATTTTGTGTTGAAGTGTCATAGTGACACCTACAAAAGTCAATATCCTTTTGATGTTGTTAAATGTAATTAATTACATTTCTCTTAAAGTCACTAATACTAGAGTGAGAAAATGGATATTTAAAGGAAAAAGTACTTTACTGCTGTGAACTTCTGAAAACGTGCTTAAATAGGAGCTAAGAATGGATTAATAAGCATTTAGTCAACAAATTTCTCAACTAAATCCTTCCACTCAGCACCAAATTTCCCCCTTACAACAAACAGTAGAAAGTGAAGACAGCAGGAGAGAATTTGCCTTTAATTACTTTTAAAAGGAAGTTTCCTTCTTCAGGGAAGGCTTAATTTGCCCCTTTTGTCTGTAAACCATACATCTAACTCCATAAAACAAAACAAATTAAGTACTTACAACACTTTTGTATACTGTTTAAAAATGTAAAAGTTGCGTACAGCTCCACCGTTTACTAATAGGAATCGCAAGAACCCAGATTTTTAAATACCTGTGAACTTAAAGCATATTAATTTAGTTCTATCTTCTTGTTGATCCAGTCAAGCATTCAAATAGAATGCATAACCTTCTGTGAATACTTTCCCCTGTTCTTTAACTTTCAGAGAGTTTTAGCACATTGAAGGATGTTTGGCAAGGATCTTTTCGCAGAATTTCATTCAGGTGCTACTGCATTGGTTTAGAATTATTCTTCTTCTACACCTTTGAGATAGTGTACACTCCTCTTATTCATGCAGTAGGTCATTGTATTGCATCTAATGAAAAATAGGCTGAATCAGTAATGTCTACCATAAGCCTCCAAACCATTACAGAAGGGGCCCTCTGAAAGGCAAACCATTTGAGGTTGCTCTGTTCTGGAAGGTCTTCAGTGCCAAACATGGAGAGAAAAATTTATAATCTACTTAAATCTGAATAATTTCTTAGATAATAGTTCGTTTCTAATAAAGACAATTTAGAAAGCTTTAAACTTAAACCATGTAAAAAGTAGAAGTTTCTAATGCACGTGAAGATATGAACATCTAGAGTTTGTAAAATGGTATTAAATATTTCTAGCATATACATAATAAAGCAGAAAACTAAATGTTATCTATTCATATAGCCAAGCCACATTTATTATGGAAGTCCCGAGGTTAAATAGAGCCTGATTTCTTTTATCAGTTATTTTTAAAAAGCTGTGTTATTTAAACTGACTCTTATACAATCATCATTCAGCATTACTTAAATTTGAGAAACAAAAATCCCCAAACCTCTGACAGCTTTTAAGTGATACTATAGCTAAAGTTAATTTACCTGGTATTGATGAAGTTTCTTCATGATTCCATATTAGAAACAGAAAGCACATGAGAATGAGTATGGGCACTGTAGCCACTGGCATTGTGTCTGGTACTAGGCTGGTGATGTTGTAGTGCATTGGATTCAGAGTTTCCAGTACCATCTTTTCCAAGGGATTCTGCTTTGCTTTAGAGAGAAAGGGGAAAGAGTTTTTCAAAGCTCAGAGATATATTCAGCTTTAGTCAGTACCTCTCAGCCCCTTTGTAGGTGTTGTAAATGAGCAAATTAGCTCTTGAGGTAGCTTTATTTTATAATGACAGTGACTGCCTGGACTGCTTGCCAGGACAAGCTACATCACAAATCGCACCAGACACGCAGCAGACACTCTCTTTGCTTGGAAATAACAAAGCTTTTCTGACCTTGATATTGAAGCATAGTTTTGGATACTTTGGCTGACAGACCCCTTATCTCTGATACTGACTTGGCTGGCCAACACTGAGGTTTACTCCTTGTAAATTGCTAACCAAAACACAAGAAATTAAACTTTCAGCACACGTGGAAGCATTGAATGTGTTCACTTGCAAGCTTTTATCTCTGTTACATAGCCTTTTTCCTTCCTGAGTGCTTGTAGTGCCAGAGTCCTTGAATTTCCAGAATAACTAGGTTAGTTTTTCATGATGCAGATGGAGTGTACGCCAGGTTTTTGTTTGAAACAATGTATTATGGTTTTTTTTTTTATTGTCAACCTTCAAGTGTAGTATAATGCATTTAATTTCTTTATGGTTCTTCCATTAAATACTTTGAAAAATACAGTGCATGCCATAACAAACAGGATCGTGGATTGTCTGGTACCGTATTTTTTTCTCAGGTGGTAACCGGCACTTGGCTCAGGAAAGAAAAACCAAGCAAAGGACAGGTCTGTTATACACAGGGGGAGTAGAAGGATTCCTTCAAAGTTGTTTTGCATGTTTTTGACTTTAAGTCATAAAATACGAGACGTGATTCTACCCGAGAAGGAAAATGTTATTCTATGAATGAGAACTCACATAGCCAATGAAAGATACTGCTTGCATCTGCAAAATAATATATTAATAAAACACTTTCTTAATCCTGCTCTGACAATAATTAAGAATAGATTTGCTTTGTTTCTTCCTGCAACAATATTAAGTAAAGACATCCTTCAATTTTGAAATAGGAAACTTTTTGTTACTGTTTACTTTCAGGAAACGCTTTCTTGTTTATCTTATGCTTTGGTCTCACATTGTAGAAGTACAGCTTGCTTTGTAGTAACTGTCAGTGCTATAGCTATATTGAACTAAGCCAAGAATGTGATAGATGCTTTCTAGATAGTAAGACAACTGGTTACTTATGGTTGAAGCAGAAAATGAATGGAGTACAGGCAAAACCCTGGAGAAGGGAGGAAGCAGTGGCTCAAAACCTTGCAGGTGCATGCAATGCTCCAGTATTTTGGATGATTGCTACGCAAGGCTTCTGGTATTGTTGCGATCCAAAATGACCATGACACAATATGCCAGGTGACCTTTTAGAAACATGGATGCTATTCCAGTAGCTAGCAGGACACCTCTTATGTGAGAGTGTCCATGTACATATCACATCTTATACATGTTTAACTGTTGTATTGTCTTGCATGCTGTGAAAAATGTTTCTGTAATCACAAGCATGTTTTTAAGCATGTAATGGTGTTTATTAGTTTCACTAATGGGCTGTTGCACACTAATGATGTTTGTTTAGTACAAGTAAAAATGCTAGATTTAAACTTCCTTAAGTACTATTTGTTACCACAATAAAAGCATGCCTGCATGTATTTGTAAATAGTTTGTATTAGTTTCAGTCCCTTGGACTATATGGGCTTACAGCATTATAGAACGAAATAACTACACTTAGGGCATATAGTTTCACTTTTTTGTTGCTTTCTTTCTGGATCTGGATTAACTTCATCTTTGTACTCCATTTGCCACAGATGGGCTCTGATGTTTATTGCTTTTTGTTGCATTTTTTTCATCTCCAAGACATTCTGGTGTGTCTCTAACAGTAGTTCTCTGCCTCCTGTTCCCTATCAAGAGAAGTATGTTGGTGGTTATGCATTTGGGTGGCATGAAATAAACAAAGCTATATGTACAAATGTGTATCTCTGTATATTATATCTGTAGGCTAAGCCCTGCTAGAGTTCAGTGTTTGCATGGTGTACTTTGCATGGAGACATGAGTCTCCCCCTTTTATTTTGTAAAAGTCAACCCTGAGTTTTGATCTTGCTCAGCTCTTACTTATTCACAACTAAAGCTTATCTTTATATTGACAGAGAAATGGAGGCAGGTTTCTATCTTTTAAAAATACACAGATTGTAATAGAGTGGATTTTAGGTTCTAGATTATCTCAACTTCATAATTTTATAATTTTTTAGTAAAAGAATTAAATCTTCTTTTCTGTGAGATGACATCCAATACATCAGTGGCATCTTGCTGTTAGATTTATAATTTTTATATCCTGGATCGTGCTCTCACATATAAAAGGTATTAAAGGCGTTGTATTAGATTTGAATCCTTTTAAGCTCTTGAACTGATCTGAAGCGGTCTTATTTTTAGGCGAAGTGGCTCCTCAAGCTCTTAATAAATGGACATTTCTTGTATGGAGAAGTTCTTTGCCCCATTTCAATGAGTATGATCTAAGCACACTTCCAGGGCTTACATTTCAAATGTGGTTTGGTTTTGTTTTTTTTTTTTTTAATTTATTGTAAAAGCTCACTAGACCATGAAAAATTGACCTTAAAAATATTTCAGCTGAACTGCTTGTCCTGCTTGTACCTGTTGTATTTTTTAAGAATTGTCCATGAGGTAAATCGCTCCTAATAAAAACTCTGCCAAGTAAGTTTTTGATAGGAAGTAGTCAGTGAATAGATTGAAGAAGTTTAGAAAAGGAATAAAGCTAAAGTGCCAACTGTGCATGAAAGAAGCTTTCACTATTCTTGCTCATTTTGTCTTAAAATCCTCTATAGGTAGTTTTCCTTTCCTTGCAGCTGGTTGAGGTATGTGTCTGATCAGAGCAATTTGTTGGTTCTCATTGTTACTTATATGGTGGAGGTGGGACAGGGATGGGGCAAAAAAGCTTTTAAAATGAAATAGTGGGAGGAAAGAGACTTATAATACGGAAGTGCTTTTGTGACAAAATAGATGGATGTGCACAGGCTGCCTGACCTGACAATAATTGTGGATCTTAACAGCTGGGAAAGCATCTGCGAGCAAGGGACCTTTAGATTACTCATCTGTAAATCTTGACTATAAAGAACTGTGAGAAAATTCTAGGACCTTATAAGTGTCTATAAAATATCAGGAGGGTGGAGCCAGCCTCTTTGCAGTAGTGCCCAGTGACAGGACGAGGGGCAATGGGCACAAACTGCAGCACAGAAAGTTCCACCTCAACACGAGGAAAAACCTCTTTACTGTGAGGGTGATGGTGCACTGGAACAGGTTTCCCAGAGAGGTTGTGGAGTCTCCTTCTCTGGAGACCTTCAAAACCCAACTGGACGCATTCCTGTGCAACCTGCCCTAGGTGATCCTGCCTTGGCAGTGGGGGTTGGACCAGATGATCTTCAGAGGTCACTTCCAACCCCCATTATTCTGCAATTCTGTGAAATGTTTTCTTGCATAAGGTGGTATGATGAATGATGATAGGGTCCATAGTAAAGAAAAAAGTCCATGTCTAAAGGACGACTGTATTGACTCCTTTTATTCCAGTTAGAGCTTTGTACTTAATGACTGTGTAAGTAAAAGAGCAAATTATGTACCATATTTTAGAATTGGAGATGAAAATTTCTGGTAATTTTGAGATGGAGCTCATAAAACTGCCTCAAAACTCTTGAAGAACCAGTCCTGAGTTCTCTCCTCCCTAGTGGTTCAACTCTCAGGAGAGACATGGGGGGAAAAATATTTTGCTACTTGTTATAAATTACCAAATATTAGTGACCAATATTAGCAGCATCTGAAGCAAGAGACCTAGGTTTAACTACGCAGTTTAGAAAAATGAAATTTTAGAGACTGATTTCACACAAAAATAAATCTACTTTTTTACGTAAGCCCAGTAAGTATTTATTTTTCCAGATAAAGTTTATCCTTCCTCTCTTTCTAGAAGCTGATTCTAAATATTGCCTGTTTTCACACAATTAGGATTGATGGTTTCATGCAGACTGTAAAGATTCAGCCTTCTACATGTAGATAGCTTTTGTTGTGCATTTCACAACGAGAAGGCTAATGTCTAGTTAGGTAAGTAGTGGTTTTCTTGTATTTGTTCTGCAGATGCTGTCTGAACGTGCAGTAGTCCAGGAGGACAGTGGCTCATGGTGTCTGCACTGGTGTTTTAGTTTGTATCAGGGTATGCTTTGATAGCAAACCTTCAGATTATTCCATTCCCATGCTTTGGTACATATCGCAGAGCAATCTCAGAGCATGCAAACTGGGGTCTTTTTGGATGAAAATAGATCAGATAATGTAGTCTAAAGCGGTGCCTCATGCACACCAGCTTTTAATGGGGATTGAAATGACAAAACCAGTCTAGACCTATTCTGAAGTGAACTCCCATGAAATGTGTATAGTGCAGGGAGTGGATCATCACCAGCTGTTTTGTTTTACCACAGTGTTTGCCAATGTTGATATAGCCTAAAAGGAACATGGTACCTTTTGATAAATAAAATAGTTGTTTTTAATTAGTTTTAGGCATGTAACTATCTTGCTGTGCTGGGATTATAGCACTTAACATAGGGAGAGAACTGTCTCTGACTCTTAACTGCATGTCGGATCTCTTTAATAGAGCTCGTGCTGAAGAAGTTCTGTACAACAATATTTTCATATTGCCTTCAAACTGTGGATTTCATTGCAAAGTTAGAAATTCTTTTGCCAGTGGTTGAATAAGAAGTTGTAGGTGGAACTACTGTAAAATTAGTTGTATTTGTGTGGAACATATTGTAAGAACCACTGAAAAGAATCTAACTTTTTGTTACATGGTTACATTCCTTTTAAAGAAGTAATTAATTTGAAGTGAATAATTATCACCAGGTGTACAGCATATGTCACATAAGCCTTGATACAGGGATTGTCTTGTTCCCTTGAAAGTCTGTGGAGTTTAAAGTTGAGAACACATCAAAAGACTTTCTTGGACTTGAGAGTGCTTGCCATTCCTTGTAAACTGAGCTGTACAATTATTCTGTAAACAACAGATTGCATGGTTTTTTAGCATCACTGTAGAAATTGCTCCCTGATATTCTGTGGTCTCTTCTAATGCTGTAATTCTCTCAGGATGGAATGGGGATGTCAAGGAGAGCTTTCCATCACAATTTATTGGTCATCTGATATTGTTACTCTTGTGACATTCTTTGTCTTTGATTATAATATTTTTTTCTTATTCATTTTTCCCTTGCTTTTGATCTGAGCTTTTGTGATCTGATCCTTTGCTTCAGGTGTTCTATTACAGATGGTCTCATCTGCAATTAGAATAATGCAGAGCAACCCTTTTAAAGTTAGGTGTTTATATTACTCTGCTTTTGAAAGCACTCTGGCTTCTTTAGGTCCTTGTTTCCTATTTTTAATTCAATCCTCTGCAACTCTAAAGATAATTATGGTAAAATGTGAACTTTAGGGAATGAACACACTGCATGTAGTTACCTTTTTCAGCCATTTCTAGAGTTCAAGTCAGTGGGCTAGAATTTGTGTAGTTGTAGAGGTCTATCACATCTAATTAGTATGGAAATATTCTAGTAGTATTGAATGATTATTATAGCCTTGTGGAATAATCCTGTACCACTTGTTTACTATGAAATCTAATCTAAATAGCACTTTTATAAATTTATCTGTTGTTTAGATTAGAGGAGGAAGAAGGGAGAAGGAAAAGGTGATGGCTTTCAGCAGAAGCTTGAAAGTGGGAATTTAATAATGATCATCCTGGCAATCTAAAGGGGGTCTTGACAAGTAACGGAGGAAGTGGGATCCTCATGTTGTCAGAGAGCAAGTGAGACAAATACAGAACATGTCTATGATTTTGTGGTGTTGAAAGAATATGTCTCTACTATGAGATAAGAAAGATTGTTATATTTGATGCCTCTGCTATTATTTGGAATTGTGGTTTTATTTTACTGAGCCTTCTTATGGCAGTGTTACCTTGTTTCACAGTTGAATAGGATCTATCCCTAGAGCATGTTTCACTGAGTTTTTAAGTTCTGTAAGCTGACTTCAGTATCACTTCTAAAATGCTACTGCATATTCGTTATGTGCTAGTGGTGGCCACCAGAGGCTCATACACAACTGTAAACAATACTTGGATTTTCTTATCTGCCTCAGTGGTCACAGGACTCAATTTGTTATCACCCCTCCTGATCGAAGCGTACTGTAAGTTTGCAAGGTGCAGAGAAGGTTTGAGTTGCAATACTGTGGTAAATGCTGACATTCCTGTTGTTTGGAGTCAGGTCAATTACTTTTCTGGGCACCAGCAAGTACTAGCATGTGTCTGGGAATTAACTGGTCAATGCAAATTGAACCTGTTGATAGGGAAACAAATATGCTAAAAATATCTTCTATGAATGTAGGATGCTATTTAAATATTACTTTATGTTGGGATAACTGTAGTGAAGGCAATGCCTCTTTTTTGTGCCTTTACATGGTGGTTGCAGCCTTCATTTTGTGAACTTACCATCTTTGTACCTGTCTACAGAGAGATACCTGTCTACTGAGATATCTTTTGGGTTAAATCAGAAGTTGTCATGTATCAGCGTAACTTACACACACATTTAGGTATCATGGAGGAGCCATCTGAAGCCACTGTAATGAGTTTGGAGCTGTAGTTTCTGCAAGATGATAGTCAAATAGGTATCATAAAGGCTGCTCATGTAAATGATTTTTCTGGTATAGTGGAGCTATAAGTCCTGCCTTTAAACATTCCAAAGTAGTTACTGGATCTTTTTAGTAATACTTAATGCCAAAAATGTGATGTTGCTGCCATATAACCAAGTACTGGCCAAGATGATAAATTATTGTTGAAATGGCTAAATGAACTTTTTATGTTTCTATTGATCCTGGACCTTAGTGAACTTCCAAAATAAAGTATTTATAATATACTGTCAGGTTGGTTTGGATGTTGTCTTTGGGACTAGACAGTGAAAGTTCTGATATAATGAAAGTCTTGTCTCAAATGTATCCTTTTAGAAATTACTTTAGATACCTAAATTGATCTTCAGAGGATGAATATTCATATCCTGAAAAATCGCTTTCCTTTAGAGTATTAAGCCTCCAAAACAACTAGCCAGCTGTAAAACCATGATTACCTGTAGTGAGCAAGACTTGGAGTGATAACCTGCTCTGTGTAACTAAAAAAATCTCTCCTTTCTGACCAGCATCCATACTATTTTCTTGTAGCTATTTATTCAATGTGGATGTGTGGGGCAAGGTATGCAGTATGCTTCCCAAATGACTGTACAATAAGGGTTTCTGCTTTCTGAACAATCTGTAATTGTATGGTGATTTTTCTTTCAGAAGAATAATGATCTGAAAATAGAATTTGGATTATGTCCTCTTCTGAGGTTTTAATTGCAGTTTTGATGTATGTTTTGGAAAAAGAACTTGCCAGTTCTAGCACCTTTCACAGAAGGGCTTGTTGTTGCTTAGGAACCAACATAATGTCCATGAAAAGTACTATCCACATTAGATGGTAAAAGAGTTTCACCTGAAACATACAACTCCTGAAGCGGAACAGGTATGTCAGTGCTTGTAAGCCATCAAAAAGAGATTGACAGATATGCAAACTTCTTGCAGTATTGGTAAGAATCTATTTTACTGCTTGTCTACCTCAAAGTTTCCTTAGAACACCATAAGCTCTAGTTAACTCAAAACTAACTAGAAAATGAGTTGTGGACAGACAACTGAAATTTCAAACACACTTGTTATCAGACTTTCTTGTTATGACTATGGCAAAGCAGACCGATATGAGGAGGGTTTGCTGTATGTAGCTACTATCAGTTTGCTATTACTACTGGGTGGGTGGTTTTGTTTCTAATTTGGCAGATAGAAGGTAGCTCTCTGCCATCATTATGTCTCTGCTGTAGTACTTCTATTGCTAGCAAATATTTTGACCACTTAAGCAAAAAGTTAGTTGACAGAGCAGGGGCTGCTTTGTAAGAAATGTAAATTAGATTTTTGACTTTTTTCTGGCTGTTAAATACAGAGTATTCTATCAAAGTATGTAAATTCATCCTGAAGAAAGTTTATCTGTGTGTTTGAAAAAACAAGACTAAGGATGATTATTCTCAAACCATTCTTCCTGCAAATTACTTTATTCATCAGAAATAATTATTAACTAAGATGTAGTAACTTAAAGATAGCACTTTTCCACAGCAAGCACTAACTGAGAGATCAAGCTGTGATAGAATAAACAAATTCTCTGGGTCAGTTCCAGACTTGTTCTGCCTGATGAACAGTTTTTTAACCTGACTCATAATCCAGTTTTTCCATGCTGTGATAATGATGCTTGGAAATGTTGGTTTGTCCAAATTCACTTACTTTCTAGCTAGTCCTACATTGCTATATGTCATTAACAGTTGTCAGTGTCCATTCCATGCTATGTATTCTACCGTAACTTTGTCACGGTATACAACTTTGCATGAAACATAGTGAGTGGGACAAAATCCACTTTCAAGTAGATAGAATGAAATCAGAGACCACAGAAACACTGAACAAGTTTGGTTTTTTAATCAGTGGGGCCTATGTCTATAAAAGCTAAAAGGTTTTAGTATTTCTTGATGTAATATAGACAGTTTGAAAGGTTGAATGAAGTAAACATTTTCTAAGGATGACTATTCTGCAAGAACAATCTTCCCTTTTTTTAAAAAGAAACTTTGTAGAATACTTACAACATATATAACACATTATTGATATTTTAATACCAAGAATCTGATTTAAGACCTGCAGATTTTCTACTAAAAGGAAAAAAAAAAAATCTCTATTTAGATAGTGACAAGGTATAATTTACACAAAGTTAATTACAGTAACTCAGATCAAAGCAGATCCAGAAGGCATACTTCCCACTCAAAAAAACCCCAAACAAAAAACATTACAGAAATGTCCTACTCATGCTGCTTGAAGCAAAATGCTAGAATATGAATTAAAAATTTACCTGTGTCCTCTTGTTACTTCTTGATTTTTATCGGTGAAGAGTGCTTATCGTTGTTACTGATGTGCTCCTTTTAAAGATCTGAATCGGTTTTCTGGTGATCACTCTCTGTGATCTTTTATGCATCTTTTATGCAGGTGCTTCTTGTTGCTAAGAGATCAGTTGCTTAGAGATGGAAGTTTGTTTTTTGTAATAGATCAGGGGCCATTGCAATTGAAAAAAATTTTTGTAATTTTACCTCTACTGTTGCAAAATAGCTAATGATAGAGATACACATGCCTAATGCTGATTAGAGTTGTAACTGGAGAGCAAAACAGAGAAGTAAACAATGTTTATAATTATGTTTGGCTCTGAATAGCAAGGAAAGAGATTTGTCATTTAACTGGAGATGCAACTAGCAGAGTTTATATTAATTCTTTGCCTAGCATATCTAAATGTATTTTTAATTTCCAACAGAAAGGAAGAAAAGTCCAAAAGTTTTATTCTAAAATTGGGATGCACAAAGTTGTCAATAACATTTTGTAAGATACAATCCTGCACTGACATTGGAAAGGTCCTATTGACTATCCTATATATTTTTGTGTATACTGTTTCCTTTTTATTTCCAGTTGGTTTGATAACTCTTCAGAACTACTATATCGGCTAAAGGCTGGATTCTCTGCTTTGTGATGCTTCTTTTTTTTGCTGTAGCCTTGGGCAACTTGAACAAACATAACTTAGAAAATCCAAATGTTTTCAAGAACTGCATGAAGCAATTACAGGAAACATTAAAATAATGACCAAAGATCTACAGGAAAAGGTGACGATGTTATTAAAAGATGAGACTAACACAGAAGTATGAATAAGGTACTTGTGCCTGTTACTTACTGTTTTGAAACACCAACCAAAGTCTGAATTTTCTCAATTTCTGCTATGGGAAATTCTTAGTTGACTCAGCTGCCTCTTCTATAAATTTACCCCTACGAGCCCAAATAGATTGTTTTGTGAAATAGGTCAAAATAATCTTTTTTTTAGTGCTCTCAAGTTTAGAAAATTTAGTCACTCATGTCTGTTTTCAGCAAGGCTATGTTATGTCCTTTGGCAGTAAGACACTATGCATCCTTGTCTTTCACTGTTGGGCCACAAATGTAAGAGACTCCTGTAAAATGTTTTCATTCTTCTTTTTCTGAATTCACTCAAGGCTTTAGCATTAGCATTTAAAAGGAATAAATAAAACAAATTAGAACACTTTTACTAAGAAAACCCATCTAATGAGTAAAAGGGCCTTATATCTAAAGGACTATGATCTCACTTAAATACAAAAAGTATTTAAGAGTTATGCACAATAGTTCTAGTGATGGAATATTTTTAACTCGGGGAAGGATGGAAGAAGCCTAGATTTTTATTGAATGTGAAATCTCTTTTGAGAAGCCTTTCTTTAAGTAAATAAATAACACAGTTTGGGGAGGATAAGGACTGAATTCATGCAGAAATGCTTCCAGCATTACTGCAACCTCATTGAAGATACACAGCTTACACAACCAGAAGCCAACGTAACTTCAATCTGAGAACTGAACTCTTGTTCTTTTTGCCATGTGCACATACTCTTCCATATCTATTTATTATGCAGAGAATTGTTTACAGGATAATTTAACCGTATGATTTTCCTGGAATCAAAAGTACAAGCAGAAATGGGTAGAACTTTGTTGAACAATTCTACAATTCTATTGTGCCCTCTATTTAGAGCTTGTCACAATAATGGTTAAAACCTGTTGCAGTAGTATCTAATGTTCTAAAAGTGTTAAAATTACTTTGGTTTATTTCAAAAAGAGATTATAGCTATTTTTAATTTTTAAGCCTACCTAAAAAATTCTGGGGAAACCATGCGTTAATATTTTTTTCTTTTAACAAGCCAGCTGTATGTTTTTAACTGCTTGTAGACTAGGGATGTTTACATTCTGGAGGAGCTAGATTTTGAGGCTATGGTCCATTTCATGATATATTTCTTATAGATTGCTAATGTGGACAAACTAATATGAATGATCAGTTCTGAAGTAGATGGATAATTGTTCCATGGATATCAAATTAAAAAAGCTTTATGTAGCAGTATGAGAAAGTTACCATAGAAAGTTTCCAGCCCTTTCCCATGGTATGAAAGTGGTTTACTGCATTTAGTGTTGCTTTGGTTTCAGCCACTGAGAAGAATAACAGCTTGTGCTGAACTTTGCTAGTTTTCTTATTGTACCGAGTATTTGTTGCTACTGCAAACATATCATTGCTTTTCTGTTCTGTCTAGGACATAAAGGGAACTTATGATGCTTCAAACCCTTGTGTGGTTGCAGTTGTCACTCACTGACTTTGGAGATTGTATATTGTTTTATAGGTCAGGGGGTAGTGTTAGAGAATAACACTGCTATTGCAAAAAGAGATCTGGGAGGCATTACTTTCATTATTGCTGAACTGCAGTTAAACAAATATTAGTTTAATTTGGAAGCACCTATATCCATAGATATTTTTTTATTATACATGCAAATGGTAAGGATAAATTACTTTTACTACTCATTTTGAAAAGCCTCAGAATTAGGAGTTTGGCAAAATAAGAAGTTGATGTAAGGAATGCAAAACCAATACAATTTTTTTCTTTGTCAGCATCTGTTGCTTGAGGTTTAGGGGGGTCCAGGTATGATCTGGACATTTTCACACACAAACATGTTTTGGTTCCTTGCTCCATGATGATTTATTTAATCAAAATTTTCTAAAAATGAAAAATCTGGTAAAGTTTTTGTTGGGTCTCTTTCTTTGTTAGTGCTATGTATCTACTTACTGATATAAAGAATTTGTGCATGAATTGCAATTCAGGGGCAAAAAGCCGGTTGAATTGATCATGAAGTCACAAAAGGGGTTAAATAGTGTGAAAATACTTACGGTTAAACTAGGTTTTGTCAAGACTGATTTCTGTAGCACGTATCTTCAAATCAAATATTATTTCCATATACCAGAGAAAATGTATTTAAGTTCTTTCATGCCGAAGAATTCCTGGAACTTTGTATAATGCAACCAGAATGACTGGACTTGTTGTTCACTACAAAGATCTATGGTTGAATACTACAAATTCTTCAGAGCCTGAGTAGGCATTCACTGAATTAACAAAGTTCTTTTTTATACTACTAACAATAAGGCAGGTTTTTTCCCCTAAATATTTTACAATAGCCTTTTGAGGAAAAAGGATGCAAAATGCTCTTAGTTGAGCAGAATGGTACACAACCCTGTAGGGACCCTGTGGCTTTCATAAATTGATTAGAGTTCTGTTTTAGTAATAAGGGCTTGGATCTGATCTAGTAATTATGTAGAAAGAAAATTACTTCAATTAAATTGGTGGAAATGAAATCACAGATATACGAATCAGTATTGTGAAATTAGTAGGATGGGATCAAGTTCACATCTTAATTCTCTTTATGTCCTGATGGTTTCACTGCAATCATTAGGGTATGAGATAAATGCTCACCTTGCCCCAGGGATGGATAGCCACTGGTAAATCTGTCCCTAATACTTGTTTTTGATCAAGTTGACAAAACAAGAGGAACTGTGCTGGCTTCAATGTTAATGTTCAAAAACAATGTCCCATGTTGTTTTAGGGTAAAAGGAAACAAAGACATCTGTACAAACATTGACTGTCAGCACAAGGTCTCACTAAAGGTCCATCTAGCTTGGTGCTCCCATCTCAGTTATTGGCCAAAAACGGATGCCAAGTGGAGAGTATAAGCATTGGGGAAATACATATACTTTCTTCTCCCTGCCTTCCCTCCACTATTTAAGGATAAAGGAATTTAAAGTAATAGTCTTAGCCATCCCAGTGTTTGTAATAATGGCTACCTGTCTTTTCTAGAAACTTCAAGAAAGACTGCAGTAATTTAACCAGGCATTTTACTCTTATCTTTTGTCTTAACTTCCCATATGTACTATTTTCCTGTTATCCTAAACAAGTCAGTTGTCAAGTACTAAGAGCGCTGAGACTACTACAGGTGTATGTATTCAAATACTTTCTGTGCTACTTTATAATTTAAAGTGTGTATCAGCCATGGGAGTAGCTAATGTTAAAACTGTCAGGTTCTCTCACTGGTGAGCAGAATTGTTCAATAAAACATACACTGGATGTGTCAAAGCTTATAATTCCCTTAAAATGGTATTGTGTGAACTGCTGGCAATTTTTGTTGATTTTCATTCTGCTTCGGTCCACTGTTAAAGTAATAAGTACTAGTAAAGTACAAAGTACAGCAGAATGTTTGCAAGATATCTGCTTTTAGCCATTGTCTTCCATTTCCAGTCAAGACTTGCAGCGTTGCCTTGGTAGGTCCTGATTGCTTCTTTGAAGCAGCTCCTTCATTTGGCTGGCATCCATTGCACTCTGAAACCTGTTTATATCTCTTCCATCAGCGTTTCTGAGCTACTGTGTCATCCTTTTACAATAACATACCTATTTGACTGAAATCCATTTATACTGTCCACAGCTTTTCTTTCATGCCTAGCTTTAGAAGATCTATATTGCCTGTAGTTCTAACAGCAGACTGATTTGGCAATCCTGTTTCTCAAATATTTTCAACTCACATTATAGGGTATCTTCCAAAACCCCCAAACTTTAGAGGGTGTTGGAAAGTGTTCTCTGTGGATGCTCAAGATCTAGAGTGTCATGGTGGCCTGTCTGCTTCAGTAAAGTATGTTAGCTCCTATTCCGGATGTTGGATGCTAGGAAATTAATTTTATTAATTTGGGGGCTTTTGTTTATTTTTTAGTGCTGGGTGAACAGAGTAATAATAGCAGAAAATACACATACTTTAAAGCAAAATGTTGTGTAGGGAATTGTGTTTCTACAGGTAAATGTAAAATCCCTACCTGGGGCTCTGCTGAAAAGAATTAGTGTCTCGGAATCCAGGCCTGTTTGTGTGGTAGTTTACTATAGATGAGGAAATTATATCACTTCAACTAACAAGATCAATTCCTGAGAATGAGAGGGGATGATGTGGTGGGAAGCCAGCACGGTTCCTCTTGTTTTGTCAACTTGATCAAAATCAAACCATCTGCTTTAATGTTGATTGAGAAATTCTACTAGAAAACATCCTTGGTGGAATTTATCTTCCTGGCTTACTAAACCAGCTGTGAACAAATCATCTGTAATCACCTCCTATCTGGCCTTGTGGGCAAATAAGCTTTTTGGTAGAAATGCAGAAAGTGACCTTTTTGTAGAATTTAATTAAGTAAATAATCACAGGTGGGTAACTTTGACTTGTGATTTGATCTTTCTCAACTGGACACAATGGATTTGTTCTGTGTGGTGATTGCTCGACGGGTTTATACAATCTGCCAGTTGTAGTGAAGTAAAAGTAGTCTACTGTGTAAATTAGATTAACAAAGAATGGGCTAGATGCATGCCGTAAGACACTTGTTTCTGCTCTTTCTGTGGAGGTCTAGTTATTTCTGTAACATCTAAGCCATAACTGCTTTCCGCTTTTTATGTTTCTATTTGCTTTTAAATAGGTTAGAAAAAAGCCCAAATCAGCCAAAAAAGTCAGATAATATGCATCTTTATGTGTCTCCCCTTGAAGAATAACAAATAATAGAAGAACAAATCCTTCTGGTTTTCTCTGCAGCCCTCTGGGTAATCTGCATCCACTATGGCATGGAAAGACCACCATACTGGAACCAGACGGCAATCCAGAGTCTGTTCCCTTTTGCTCCCTGATCTCATGAAGTTGCTCTATACAGTGGTGGGTTCTGTGAAATGAACGCTTCTCCATGTAAAATCATCCTAGAGTGACCAACTTTCTTCTCGGATAATAACTGCCCCTGCATTAAGCAGGAGGCTGGACTAATGACCTTCTGAGGTCCATTTCAACCTTATTTTTTCTGTGATCCTATTCATCTGACATCTTTCTGGCAGCATATCTGCTTCTCTGGTCCCAATTCAACCTGTCTCAACCTTTTACTAAGGAGACTACTTAAGAATTTTGGCTACCATGTCCTACTCCTTCCTCTCTGACAGAGAGAAGATTTGTGCATGAACTTGCTGTAACACTGCTGTGTGTAAATATTTGTGGTGGCTGCTACTCTGTTAATATATTACACACAAAAATCAAAATATCTGTGTGTTCAGTGCAGTGTTCTTAAGTAGGCCTTCCACATGCTTCCACTAGCTACAGGATGCTTCTCCAGAGTCTATGCTTGCTGAAAATTCTTTAGAAATGTTTAGAGTACCAAAAGAAAGAAAATCTTTGAGGGAAGGCCATTATACCATTAGGTAAAAAACAAATAAGTGCTGCTTGAAATCCTTTCTGCCTTGAGATAGGTACAAGTCTTCAGAGAATATCACCTGTGGGGACTTGGGGTTTAGTGTTTATGTTTTTGTCAGGGTTTTTTGGTTGCTTCTGTTGCTGATAGAAAGAGCTTTATAAAAGAAGTTCTATGTGGGCTTGAACAATCAAAAAGATCTCTTCAGCAATTTCTTTTATCTGTCTGGAGCAGATGCAGATGCAGGAAAAACTCTTAAGTGGTATGGCTGAGTGCAGCTGCTTTATGAGCCATTTGTATACATGTGTTTTTATTTTCTTAAAAACAGGACTTGCTTGGTGTTTGTGTGCTCTGTGCGTCATAACAACCATTCTTTCCCTAATACGTATATGTGTAGCTGCCCAGGAGCCAGTAGGCTAGTTCAGCTTTTCTTTTGAGGGTCGTTTTTCACCCCAAACCTGTATCTCATAGCTTAAAGGAGGAGCTGCATACACCACATTGCAGTTTTGGTGAATAGATATTTTAGTTATTGATAAAAAATATGTAATTCACTGTGTCATTGTATTATCAGAATTTTACCTGTTACTTGAGAACTGTCTACCTCAACCGCTACTGCATGAACTGATTACCAGTTTGGATTGGACTTCGGAATATTTTGACTAGATTTTGAAAAATATTTAAATATCTAACAGCCCTCTGTGAAGGGACTAGTAATGGCATTCATTGATAAGTCTTTTAGAGCTACTTAGAAAGAAAAACTGGCTCTTGCAAGGTAGTAGTTGTCTATAGGAGGTGATGATAAACCTGTTGTTAGGCCTCCAAAACCATAACTATCTTTCTGAAGCTGCAGTATAATGGTAAGGATGCGGCAGGCTCTTTCCTCAGTACTTGATCAGGGCAGGATGCTAGTCCGTATAAAAATACTAGATTCTGACCTATGAAGGTTGTATTGGTGTACTGTTTGACTATCAGACTAGCAGATTCTTCTGTTTGATGAATGAGGAGATAATTTTGATATTTCATCTAACTTTTGAGAGCTTGACTTATTGGTAACTTTCAATAGTATTTTGTTATATTCCTCATGCTTATGGCAGTTAACAGCAACATTTCTTCTTCTTAGCACTAAACATATGTTGTAATTTAGAAAAGGCCAAAAAATTAATGGAAAGCTTTTGAGGAGAAATGGTATGGTAGGAAAGAGGGAGGGGATGGGATAATGGAAAGATTATGTATTTATATTTAGTTACATTACTATGGTGCCCATCTACCATTTTTAAACCATTTTGCTGCAGCACTCATGCAAAACATAGGACTGAAGGATGTGGTAAAAAGTCTACCTGTGCTAAGGCATGCATAAGAGTATAATGCTGTTGGCTCTGTAGTTACAGTTTTCCCCATATCGAATATAAACCAATATATACTCAGAGGAGCACTGAAAGGACAGTAAGGTTCAATGGAGTTTCTGATCAAAATGATGGGATTTTTGTCCTGACTTCAGTGGGAAGAGGATGAGGTGTCCTTTGAAATATATGGAGAGATAATAAAGTAAGGTTCCAGGAAACGAATTTTGAAGTTTGATTGTTAAAGCTTGACTTATCTTTACCTATTTTTAGCTCAAAATCTTCTCTCAGAAATGCTAGTGGTGTATATTAACAAGTTATTCTTCATACTAATTCATGGTTATCTAGAAAACTTTCACTTATCTGCCATGTTTTTCAAATAGATCTACTAAGGTTATTGTTCTTTTTTTAATGATCAAAGGGATCCTAGGGCTGAATGGATGTAATGGGCTTTGAGATTCCTGAAGCGGGGAGGGCAGGGGGGGAAGTATTGCAGGGTTATGTTGCTATTGCCTTTTGAAATAGGCATTAGATAGCTGTTACTCAGCACTGTTCTTTCCTATTAAGAGGATTTAAACCTTATAATAAAATTGAACTGTGTTTTCTTGGTGACTCCCCCCCCAAAGCACTCTTCTCATTCTGTCCTCATCATGTTGGTAGAACGGTATTACAAAACTCCTAATGAAAGTAAAAACGGAAAGAGTTAACAGTATGGATATTTTTTCCCCTATTAGTCTCCCTGCATAAGTTCAGATCTTCAAACTATGGTAGACTACATTTGTTAATTCAAGAAGTACTACTTATTTTGAAGATGGGGACAGTGTGTTCTTGTCACAGGCAGCTGTAATGAAGTATTACAGGAACAGGTCACGGATGTGCTTTCTAAAACTAACTCTGTATTAAGTATCTGAGCATCTACAGTTTCAGCTTGTCAGCCGTTCAACTTGTTTACACTTTTTTCTTCTTCTCCTGAATTGGTATTGCAGCTGGCGAGAAAGGAAGAGGTGTGTGAAGACTTTTTTGTCCTTGATGTGCAGGAACTAGTGAGGACTATCTCAGATTTTCTCTCTTTGTCCATGAACATAAGACTAATTTGAGAGCAGCTCTTTGGGGTGTGCAGAAAGGTGCTTTGAGAGACAATTTGTTCCTTTGTCATGGAAAAATGTGCAGGCTATTCAGAGTAGTTTAAGATGAGTCTTCAGATTGCTACAGGCTTCTTTGACAGCTAAATACTCTTTTTTCTTTTTTTTTTAAATAAGCTCTGCTGCCACAGTTGAGTGACTATCTCTGCAAATCTTGTGCAGCATTCTCTTATGTGATGACTGCAATAAAAGTGATACAGAACTTGTACATGAATGTGCGGCCACAGAGGCAGAGTATGTTCTATTGAACTTTTAAACCACTTTCCCCAATTTTTTCCATTTTAATTTCTTTGAAGTAATATGCATGCTATGAAAGTATTTCTTATTATTGTTTATAAGAACCTGATTTACTCAGGATTTTATCACACTGATTCAATGTTAATATTACCTACTTCACATTGTAACTGCTTGAATGTCTGAGCAGTTCATGCCAGTAAATTAATTTCCTCTTTTGCACAACATGAGGTTTAAAATAATTCTTCATCAGAGAGTTGGAAAATGTAAGAGTTGAAAAATCTTTTATTAGCATTTTTATTTCTTATAGTCAGTTTTTTCTTTTATAAAGTGGTATGCATGTATGTGAGAACATATGTGATTAAAAGCTCATCTGTGTTATATTAATGTAACTATGCGGATATATGTGGACCCACTGCAATGGCTGCAGCCTCGTTTTCTGTAATATGTAGTTTGAGTATATTTTTCTCAACCTGTTGGTAGGATTCAGGTTCTTCTGTCTTTCTTTGAGGGGTAGTTCCCAAACAGGTAACACACAGTGCTGCTAGGTATCTCTTTCTTCCATTGTTAAGTTTTCCTTACTTCTAGAGCTTGTCCGTTGCTGTTTACCTCTTCAAAAGTTTAAATTGCTAAGCACTGGTTTTGTTACTCTAATTAATTATTCCTACTTGATGGACTTGTGAACAAACCTCTTCCCTTCACTACCAGTTTATCCCATAGAGAGCTAGGGAAGGTTCTCTGCCTCTCAAGCTTTCTTTGCAGTGTAATTCCAGTTTCTTGGCTTCTTTTTTTAAAGAGGAAAGATAGGATTGCAGTCTTGAAGGAACACTGAGGTGTAGTTTCTTGCTGTTTGGCCAGATAATCACTGTGTATTGGCCAGGTGCTGGCACCACCCTCCTATTCCTCGGAATCATTCCAGGTATGGCAAGAGGCAATGGGTCCACTAAGGCTGCTGGACTTTCATGTTCTTGTGGGGATGACTTCAGCAGCTTGAATACTCTTGATGTCTGTTGGTGCCACTTTTAGAAAAATTCTCCAGTATCCACTTAATTTTCCCAAGCAAACTTCTGTTATTTAGCCATTATAGTGGGAACAGGGCTCCACTGTACTTTTGTTGTATCACATGGGATTCTTTCTAATGGTTACTTGAATATATTGTGGGATGTTTCAGGCATTTTTTTTAACAAATAGGGATGCTTTCCACCAAAAGTTCAAAACAAAAGCGTTAAACTTTCGCTAAAAGGAAAGTATAGCCAAACATCTAGTGCATATAATCCCAGCCAGGCAAAGCAGCCATTATAGGAGCGCTTACAGAACAGAACATTTTTAATGCTGAAGGTGCTGCAGGCATTTCCTCAGTAGAATTAAAACACTCAATACGATACTCAAGTCTAGCTTGGAAGGAAGGTTCGCAAGAATCAAATGAAAATGCTGCTAACTACTTCTAGTTGTTCTGAATCCTCTAAACTGCTTCTTCAAGTGCTGTTGGTTATTTTGCTCATGGTACCGATTTCTCTGTCAAGACAGCCTCGGCTGCACAAGCTCTGAAGTGGGCAGGGTTCAGAGAAGCCTCTCTGCACCTGCTTTCTAACCACGGTACTGCTTGAAGCACAGCAGGTTTGCAACAGCGTTTTCTGTGCACAGGACTCACTGCTTTTATAAGAGGATTTTTCAGTAAGTGGTTTTTACCGTTATATAAATTTGCCTGTACAGCAGTTCAAGTTAAGAAGTATTTTGTGACTGATCAGCTTTTTATAAAACGCTGGGTTTTTTCCATTTGTGCTGTTTAGGCAAATATAAGAAGCAAATGTTTTGAAATGGTCTATGGAGAAATAAATACCATAAAAATTAATGAATCCAACTTAAAGCTGCATGAAATTTCAGATTGAAAATGCTAATTTTGAAATAATTCACTCTGTGCTGAAATATATTGTTCTAGGCTTCTGAATTACCTTCACCTTTTAATGGCTGAAAGTCAGTTTTGTAGAAATACGTTGCATGTTTTGTCCCTTTCATATAAGTGTTTGATGGAATATTACAACTTCATGATATACAGCACAGTGCAAGACTGTAATTTTCTGCAGAAGGAGCTGCTGGCAAAACAACATAGTTACATGTGATTATGTACCAAAACAACCAAAATTGCCCTTTGGTTGTGAGCTCAGAATTCATGAGCTCTGAGGGAATCTAGCATGTGACTCAGAATACATCCCAAATGCTGTGAGCTGTAAAAAAATATTTTTTTACTTTAAAGTTATATGAGGTAAGTATGCTTTATCTGGGTCCTTTCTGAAAAACTAGGAAATGCAAACAAAGCAGAATTTATCATAGCTTGCACAGGTGAGACCTCCGAATCATCTGGAATTATGTTTATCAGCTAGTCCTACAACAAAATGTTAACTTGTCCATTACAAAATTGCTTACCATTACTGGTGTATGTAAAACACAATGGGTTTTCTAAAAACCTAGTTATAACAAGCTTAAAACGGTACTGAAATTTACTCCCCTGAAGAGGCAAATTTGCTGAAGCTTATCTAAAACAGCAGCGTAATGGAAACAGTGTAAAATCCTCTCTGCTGACTCAGGGTTTGGTGGAATCCAGTCAATTTTAATACCTGAAACACTCAGGTTTATTAGCAGTTCTAAATGAAGCTTTTGTAAATAGTCTAACATCATCACTGCACAGTGCAGTACTCCACAGTAATACTTAAGCTAACTCTGAAGGAAATATTTTGGTGGCTGCTAGCAGAATGACCAGGTTAGATTGGTGCTCTTCCTGTGATAATTCACAATTAGTAAATGTTCTTGGATGGAAATTTCTCTGCTGCGGTTGGCTGACTGAAACCACTGGCTTTGCTGTTTAAGATGAAATGTCTGGTATAAGTAATCAAGAGGAAATTTTCTGGTTCATATTTTTCTTAATGATTTAGATTATATTTTTAGGCTCAGGAGATGCCAGGGTCCAGTAGAAAACTGAGTAAATAATTGATCAAAGGCTTGAGTGATAATCAGTAAAAATCAGGTTGGAGTGTTCTAGATTATGAATGCTTTTTTAATGAATAACCAAACCAGGCATTGTGATTTCACTTCGTATAAAAATTGATATGTTCAGTTATCCTCATCTCTGCTTGCTAGTGGACTCCTTACCTGTAATAGATGCTGATTTAATTCTGTAAGACAAAAATGATAATTACTCATGCATGAAAGCATTCATTTAAAAATTAGTATCTAAATAGATAAACCAGGCAGATTGTAGTAGTCAGTTAGCTGTGCAAAAACACGCATCAGCCTCCAAATTGTATCAATAAAAGATTATTTAAAAAAAACTAAACAAAACCAAACCAGGATTAGCTCACAATCAGGCTGCATCTGATCTCTGCTGGAAGAGTAAGGTATTGTGGTGAATCACTCCAGAACTGTCAATTTCTTTTCAAATTTTTTTTTAAGTAGCTGACTTGGCTGGGAAGATGCTACAGCCCTTCCCCACTGTTAAACTTCCTTTACCCAGTAACTTAAGTACTGATATCCAGCTTTCCCACCTGAAGGAACTGTATAGTCGTGCTTAATTGCATTGATATTAAACCTATCCTAACATTAGTGTAAAAACTGTATCTACATACAGATAAGAAATACATTAAATACATTAAATCTTGTGCTAATTTCTATTATGGAGGAAAGGCTAAAACTTTTAAGGAAATGCAGTGATTTTCTTCTTTTTTTTTCTGCTTTAATCTGTGTGTGTAAGAAATGACAAGTAGGACATAAGCTGAAACTTGAGTGAAAAATAAAAACAGAAAACACAATCAGCTCTGTTACATGAAAACATAAATCAATACCTGGTAGAAGTTAAATTCTCATTTTACTTTTTTCATCATATTTATCCATACATATAGTGAGAGATGGGAAGCTTTTTTTGCCCTATGGGCAGCTGGGCCTACTCTGAATCAAGATCATGGTCCGTCCATTGGTATTATTTGGAGTTGAATCATAACTGAGAGTGCAAATGAATGACAACGTACAATACATTAAGCAAAACCTCCTCCTTGTTCTCCCTGGTTACAAAAACCAGATGTCTGGTCTGGTTTCCGAACAGCCCTTTTCATTGTCACAGCTGAACTCTTAAAAACTTCTTTTAGTATAGCCAACAAATAACTGCAGGGTTCTAAAAAGAAACTTTCTGTCTGAATAAGCAGTTCAGGTTGCTTTCTTTGTAAAGTGCAGATACACATACAAGGCCCTGGGTCGGTGTCAGTACTGTTTTTCTGCATTCTTGGTAATGCTACTTTGCTAAGACAAAACATCAGTATCACATCCTGAAGATGTATTTTGTTTAAACAAACAAGAAAAAACCCCAAACAAAAAAAACGAGCAGAGGTTTTCTAAATCTTCTACTAAAGAAGATTTTATTGAAATATGTGTGTAATCTAGTTTATGGAGGAACAATGCAAAAATTTCAAAATGACAGTGCAAAAATAACAACACAATAACAAAACCGCGGGATCAGAGGAAACAAATAGAAGGGATGAATGTCCTGGGCCCTGCTTGTTTCTGATGCAATTTATTTTTCTTTCTTCAAGAAATAAACCCTCGATAAAAGGCAAGCAATAAAAAAGAGCTTGGGAAATTAAAGCTAAGAGAAAAATAATTTTTCTTTAGGTCTATTTGTCATTGTTGACACAAAGTTTCAAATCTTGATTTTTAGAAGCAAGAACAAAAGTGTGAAGAGTGTGCAACTGTGTACCATAGTGACAAAAAATGTCAAAAAAGGACAGGCAAGTTACCAATTATGTTTCTGAGATTCATAAATTTACTTTAGTGGACATCACTGTGAAGTATTTCCTGAATGACCTACTAATTGGCTCTTACATTAGAAGATGTAATGGTAGTACATAGGTAGAAATCAACATAAATTGTGTTGCTGTGCCAGTTGCCTTTATTCTGTAATTAAATCCTTAGTTTATAACTCTTTGTTAAACTTTTAAATACGTCCATTTTACACCTTGGTTGTTGACATGCTGAACTAAGACTGGCAACTATACTTAGCTCTCTGGTTCCTCTTTTATGGAATAGCATACTATAGCATAGTATCGGTTACATAGCAAAAAGCATTAGCGTAAGCCTAAAAAACCATGCAGTAAAAAAGGCTGTAATGGCAGAAAAGCTTGAGAGCAGGTGCCCAAATATTCTATTGCTATTGTCTGTAATATAAAATGTACCTACCAATACAACCTCTTACTGCTGTTGAGAATATTATTAGATCTGATTATTACTCCCAACCTCATCCTTGTAAGAGGACCTCAGCACCTTTGAGGCTGTGGTCCTTCTGCATCCAGTCTGTCATGCACACTCAAAGGTCTGATAAAATTACCGTTTTCTTAAAAGTCTTTCTGACTTGATCTGCTTATTTAGAAAGTGACTATTTTTTGAAGTCATGATTTGCGGCATTTCTTAGCCCTTTGTGGTATCTTCAGATCTCTTAATGTGGAGACAAGGAACATAAATTCAGACGGTGCAGTCTGATGGGATTCTTCCCAGACATGGAATGTGCCAAATTACTTGTGTGTTGATGTGGGCTGTAGCTACAATGCCTGTAAAGGAGCTAAGTATTCTGCCAGAGTGCCCCCTCCATCCTGTATTCCCAGAACAATTTGAATGTTGTGTCACAGCCATGTGCCATTTTGAGATCTGCAGACTTGCACATTTTCTACTCTGCAAATTAAGACACAGCTCTGAAACAAGGGTGTTTGGGGGAAGGGGAGGGAATGTGAGGTTTTTCCACAGAGAAAAAGGGGCAGTGACTTTCATGCTTTCTCCTGAGATAAGGCAAAATATTAAAAATGCAGTTTTATGTGTGTACATTCTATTATTGAGTTATATGTGCAGCTTTCCTGAAAACTGCGCATCTAGATAATTCATGTGTTTTGATCAGTTGCTTTTATTGCCATAGTTTAAATGATGAATGGGTGGTAGTAGCCATGGTGTTAGAATTATTCTGTTTGACTTTGCTCCGTAAGTCATCTTCCTGTATGATTCAGCTTTGATTCCCCCCCCGCCCCAACATACGTGTGTGTTGGAGGAATTCTGATCAGTTTTCTGGGAAAATAGTCTTTAGCTGCCAGTGCCCTAATGATGCATCTCTAAGACATCTTCCTCTGAGATCATTGCCTTTGAATGAACATTCAATAAAACATTCTGCTGATGCTATTGAATAGCACTCTTTGTGCTGCACTACTTGCAGATATTTATGGGTTTTATTTTGAATTTTAAATACCAGCCTGGCTTACCTAGTAAGAATTGTTTTTCATTGGTTCTTAATCTATGATTTATCGTTAAGACTGGAGATTCCAAAGTAACAGCTGGTATATCCTTTGCTCTGCATAAATTTATTTATTCTTGCAACTCTGTATTAAGTAGGAATTTCCTGAAATTAGAGGTACTTCTTAAGGTATATGTTGCTGATTCCTTAAGGAGCTTTATTTCCATGTGCCACTGAAACACAATGGAAGCTTAAAGGGGTGGGGGTATAGCTCCAGCTTTTTCAGATAGCAATTTGTTAAGCATAATCTAGAAACTCCAACTCTTTCCATGCAGAATTTTTATTAGTCTGTAATATATTGCTTGAAAGGATGATACCCTATCTGATTAAATATTCCTATCACTAATTTCACTTATTCCGGTACTGTTCAATCTGTAACTTGTTTTTTTAATTGGCTGCTATGTTGGTAATAATATATGTTTGTATAGGGCCCATTCATTTTCTGGAACAGAATTAATCATTAAGTCTTCCTGCCAAAGTACAGCAATGAAAAAATAATTCCACACAGATTTCTTTCTACTAATACCTTCCTCCTCAGGTTGATATACAAAACTACTTGTATTAACCTTTCTGCAGTATTCTATAGGAGCATCCAAGGCTTCTTCCAAGAAAAAAACCTGACGACTCTGATATAAAATGATCAGAATTATATTGTTTTCTGTATATTTTATTTTCTTCTTATTCTTAAAAATATATTTTTTTTCTTTCTTCAAAAGCAAGCCTGTGTATCTGGTATGCTATAATCTGTGTGGAATGCACGTGCAGAGACGGAGTGGGTTGCATTTTGGTGTCTGTCACTGATACAAGCCTGAAGTAATTCTGTGGGATGAGGTTAATCATGGAGCTTAGTGTACTCTGAATCACTGTAAGTTTGCCATTGTAGCTGACCTACAGTTATTGCAAAGACATTTCAAACCTACGTATTCCATTTTTTCCAAACACGAATAGACCAGGACCTCATATGAATCTCAAAATCAAGCCTTTCTTTTTGTATGTGGTCAGAAAACTTGTAATGATTTAAAGTTAAGCCTTTGCTATAAAAACAACGTCGGTTTCCGTGCCAATATTGAATTGCAGCTGTGATAGGGACGGAGGAACTCTGCAGCTGCTCGGCTGCTAATGTGTCACACGGTTGGAGCAGTGATAGCAGAGATGAAGGGAATGGACATTTACAGCTCGCCCTGTGGCTTGCCTTCCAGAGTACATCCGAGCGCAACATATGGTTGCAGCGGTCACCTGTATCGACTGTTGCAAAAGAAAGCACAAGAAACTTAACGAAAAGCATTAGCTGTTCAACAGTTTGAGAGTCCAGAGAATGATCTTCCCCTTCTACTTTGTAGGTTTGCAGAGTAGAGTAGATTTGGAATCCTAAAACAAATGTATTAAACCTCTTTCCTATTTCTTGAGAAGAAGGGGACTCGATAAATTCTGTCAGTTATCATGGGAGGTTATGAAAGGTTTATAAGACCTTTTTTGCTTTAACTAGTTCAGGAAAAAAGATTACCTTCTTTCTAAAAGCATTTGTAAAGATTATAATCTGTATAATCTTTTACTGGCATCATCAGAGGAAGTTTGGTTATCCATCTTACAAGAGCATCATCCTCAGCAACTCGGTTCATCTTTTAGCATTAGCTATTCGAGTGAAAACAATGTGCCAATCTCCAGTGTGCTTTATCACTGGGGCAGCTGCCTAAATAGATGAGATTTCAGTAATAACAATTTTTGCAAAGTAAAACAGCGGTGGGAGCATTAGTCAAGTGTGATACAATCTGAATACATTCTCAGCCTCAGAATAATCAAGCAATATTCTTTATTATACATACAGTGTGTAATTCAGATACAAAAATACCTCTTGTGATAAAGATACGTTTTACCTCCTAACAGTTACCACCTGTGCGACTAAGCTGGAATTGTGAAAAGCATAAACATGACGTCGTATCTGCAGTTTGCATACTTAGGTTGATAGTTTCTTTCTAGTTCCCATGTAACTTGGGCAGATTTACATCACCTTTGTATGCCATGCTTCACTGCATGTCAGTTGGGATGCACATTTTGTGTTCGGACATGCTTTAGAAAAATTCTGAAATGCCAGGAAATAATTGAAGTGCTGCTTGCTGGCATTCTCCCTTCCTGAAAAAAAAGACTGATGGGTATATGGAATAACAGTTTTCTCACGCTGGTTTAGGTTGCTGCTGAGCATATTTTTACTGTCCCTTGGTAAGGAAATAGGAGTAAGGTTTCCAGAACTTATTAGCAGCATTCCCAAGCGTCCATTCTGCTTTTCTGATCATGAGCCTGCGATTGGGACCTTTGATTTTCATCATGGAGAAGGGATGGAGCCATCAAGCGTGAAGCTGCATTGCAGTTGATGACAAGTTCTGTATGGATGGACCAAAATTTCAGGTGTGTTATACAGGGACAAGAGCTCTAGAAGGAGGCATGGAACTGTAGAGAGGCAGCAGAGGATGAGAGGATACGGAGACTTTTGGATGAAGTGCTGGTTATATGCCATGGGAAGGGTGTGTCTGCAGCCCAGTAAGGCAGCTGCTTCTTCCACTGGAGTAGCTAATAGGACTTTCCAAGCAGTTAGGAACCCCTTTGACACAAAACAGTGCTGTCAACTGATTCCTGACTTTCAAAAATAGGGCAATTTCTTGAGAGAGGTGAAACTCTTTGTGTCTTAGCAAACTAAGCACAGTACTGTGCAGACTGCCATATAACCTGTGGTATAGGTGGCAGCTTTGGAGCAATTAACAGCTTGGGGAAGAATCCTACAATATTTGCCAGCTAAGCAGGTTCTGTACCCCAGCCTTGGATAGGATGTTCACAGTGATCCAATGGCCCTTTTTTTTTTTTTTTTAGATGAACAATGTTCAATTTCTTTTTGATTGTAATGCAGAGGAAATCCTGCAAGATTAGACAGATGGGGAAACAAGAGTGCTGTATTGCTTCTGTTATTCTCCAAATGGTAGCTCATGATTATTATACTCTTTTTACTCAATCATTATGCTCTGAAATGGACAATAAAGATGAAGAATTGCTGTTTGTTAGGCTATACGGTCTCTGGAGTGCAGTTCTATTTATGTTCTCAGAAAGAAAGCTTTAGTTTTCTGTGACGATAGAAACTTACTAGTTTTATGGTATCTATAAAATTATAAACTCAGTTTGCTTAAGATTATAATGTCTTCTGGGATTTCTATGCAAGGTCATTTTTTTTTTCCTTTGCAAGATTAATACTATAAGCAAAGTCAAATATGCACTTCTATGATAAGCTAGGATATCAACTGCAGAGCAAACCATTATTCTTGTCATCTTCACTGGCATCAGAAAGACTACTCCCATATAAGTAGAACTTTGTGATAGTTTCAGAATAGTCTGCGAAGGCCTCAGAAGTGATTTTTCAGGAGGTTTTTACATATTTGGTGGTGGTGTTATTCCTTAGAATGTCAGTGTCTTACTGGTGGAATACATTGTAAGACTGTTCATCCTGCAAAAAGATATAGACATCTGTATGATGTTAGTAGTCTTACATAAAATAGATTACCTGCAACAATATGGCAAAGAGCTCATGCAGTAATTTAAACTTCTTTTGATGACTCTTTTGATGAACACTTCATTGGAGGCGAGTATCAGATAATGAATTTGCAGTTCTGTCAAATTTTTAAAAATATTTTTAATAGCCCAATTAAGTTTTAAATAGTGTACTGGTTTCTGAAAATATCAGTTGAGACATTGGACGCCTTATTTGTTTTGTAAAATACAGAAAGCTGAAAAAGTTAGTGATATGGCAGAAGTTGAGCCGAACAGATCTGAGACAGTGTAAGTGGTTCCTAGACCATAAGGTAGGAAGTAGTTACACAATACAGTGTTTGTTTTTTTTTCCCCCAAATCTGTCTGCCAGGTGAAAAGGGCGTTTTATATACATTTGCACTATGTATGAGCTACCAAAGAGATCCCCGTGCTCCTGTATTACAGCACAAACAAGATTAGACTTTTAAGGTTGTGCAGTGATGGTACAGAGCTCCCGTTCAGAACTTTGAGAAAGATATGGACCTGTTGTGGCCTCCTCTGGACTTGCTCCAAAAGTGATGAGAGGGCTGGAGCACCTCTTCTATGAGGACAGGCTGAGAGAGTTGGGGTTGTTCAGCCAGGAGAAGGCTCCAGGGAGACCTTCTTGCAGCCTTCCAATACTTAAAGGGGGCTTCTAAGAGAGATGGGGACAGACTTTTTAGCAGGGCCTGTTGTGATAGGACAAGGGGTAATGGCTTTAAAAGGAAAGAGGCTGATTTTGACTAGATGTAAGGAAGAAATTTTTGACAATGGGGGTGGTGAAGCACTGGCCCAGGTTGCCCAGAGAGGTGGTAGATGGCCCATCCCTGGAAACATTCAAGGTCAGGTTGGATGGGACTCTGAGCAACCTGCTCTAGCTGAAGATGTCCCTGCTCATTGCAGGGGGGTTTGACTAGATGACCTTGAAAGGCGCCTTCCAACTTGAGCCATTCTATGGTGCTGTGCTGGTGAGCCTTACACGTTTGGATGTATGATCGTTTTCTTCTCTCTTGTCTGTCATTACGGGATGAGATGGAATGATGTTTCTCCCCTCTACTTTCACCCTGCTCTACCTAAACCCATCATGACAGGTTCAGAAGGAGAGAGTCTCCAATGTGATGCCTGAGGACACCAATGATTTTTGCAGTAATTTTTTTATTTCAGAGAGATGAGAACTTTAATATGATGTTGGTTTTGTGTCTTGGCCTCTTCACTCTGTTTGACTACAGCAGAACTCCATGTATTAAAATCAAGTTTGATTTGACCTGGTAGTTCACCCTTCAGTGCACTGTGGAGTCAGCATGAATTGCAGGGCAGTGGCACAGTTAGAATGGAGACAAAATGCTGTACCTGATCAGTGGTGGAGATCTGCCGACAACCGTCGCTTTGTCAAAGTTGGGCTCACAAACTCTCTCACAAGAGAGAAACTTGGCATTCAAAAAGCCGTGAATTTCTTGAGATCGATTTGAAATAGTAACAATGTAAGAAAGCACAAATGCTTTGTCTTTGAAATTAAAATGTCAGCATTTTAAATAACTTTTCTAAAAAAAAAATTTGAGTTTAGTAACTTTTCATATTCTTCATGAAGTCTTCATATTGGGTCAAATTCTGATGTTCTTTACAACTGTGAAATTCCCAGTAATTCTTTTTCGTATCTCTACTATGAATTAATTGGGAGCAAAACATGTATTGTTAAAGATCCTATGCAACAGAAGGGTTGCAGGAGTAGTCTGGGAAAAGTCTGTGCTTTTGAACATTGAAAGCAGCAGGTGAAGTGTTATCAGTCAATGACATAGGCTGTTCTTAAAATAGCGAAGTGCTGGCACGAACTGCGAATGTATCAAGGCGGGACTCTTGCTCTGCAGACTTGCACTGCAGCTTTGGGGAATGAAGTTAAGGAGACTCTTGCTACCCGCCAGCCGAGTCGCCTAAAAGCATGCCCTGGCTGCAGGCAGAGCCAGCTAACGGCTGCCCCGTTCCGCCCCCGCGGAAGGCCCAGCAGTAGCTTTCCCGGCGGGGCCGGGGTTTGGGGGCGGGCAGGCGGCGGCTGGGCCGCGGTGGCTGAGTTCGCCGGCGCACCCTTTCCTCCCCTCGTCCCCAGCCCCTGCCTCCTCCCTTCCCCCGGCCCGCCGCCACTCCCCTCCGCCCAGCCCGCGGCCCACGGCGCCGGGTGGGGGCCATAAATGGCCGGGCCGCGCGTCGCCGGACCGCGGCGATGGAGGCGGCGGGCGGCCGGGCGCTGCGGTGGCTGCTGGGCGCCGTGGGGCTGCTGGCGGCGCTCAGCGCCGCCGGGACGCTCTTCCTCCTGGCGCAGTGGCGGGAGCTGGGCGCGGCGCTGCGGGAGCTGGAGGCGGCGCGGCCCGCCGCGGCCATCGGCTCCCCGCGGGACACGCCGCGCCCCGGGCAGGCGCCCGCCGCCGCCCGCAGCAAGCGGAGCCGCCGCGGGGAGCGCGGCCGCGGCCACGTGCGCGCCGAGAGCGAAGAGCTGCTGCTGCTGCTGACCTACTCCATGGTGCCGGTAAGGCGGGGGCGCCCGTCTGCGGCTGTGCGCCGCGGGGCCCCGCCCACGGGGGCGGTGGAACGTGCCGCGCGGGCGTTTTCGTTTGTGCTGCCAGGCCTGGCCCACGCGGGACGGGCTCGCGTGGGGCAAAACCGCCTGCTAGGTGCTGTGAGGAGTACAGGGCCTGAGGAGCGGCAGGTGCCCGCCCTCATCTCTAAATGCCAGGGGCGCAGAGTTGGTGGGCGCTGCGGCGTCAGGCGGTGATTAAACTTCTAAAACGAGAGTTTTAAAACGAAGCTGTTTGGTAGCAGCCTGCAGTTAATGAAACTTCAAACATGTAGTTGCAACAAAAAGTCAGCCTACCAGTTTCCAAGGTTCCAGATTCTTAAATCTCTGCACCGCTAGCGGAGCCCCCCTGTGCCTGGCGCTGCTGCGAGGCGGGGGGTACCGCCTTGCCATCACGTTCCTTTGAAACTGATGGTGCCCCCTCCTTAAGCGTTCAAGTTCCGGGCAGTGTTCGATGGGTCAGCACAGCTGTATGGCCTGTCTCCGGCAAAACTGCAGTGTTTTTTTGCACTTCAGTGAAAAGATTATTCTTGCTCCGTGGGAACTAGGTCATGTAGTTGAAAAACTTGGAGTCGACTGAAAAGCTTTTAAGTTCTGAGCCAGAATAAATGCCAGAAAAATATTACTATGGAGGGAACCTTAGTGGAAATTCTGTTCCAGTAAGGATTGCAGGCCTAGGTCCACAGAAAAGCAGAAGAGGCTAACTCGAGCTCTTACTGATGTAACTAATGTTACTGTTTCAAAAATTACTTACAGAAAATACCTCTTCAGTAATGTTCCAATGGCATTTTTGTTAATAAGTCATTGCAAGGATGACTTTACAGTGATAACATCTCCATTAACATTAGAGCTCATAATGAAATCATAAAGCATAGATATTTGTAGCATAGAGTTTTGATAATGTAATTGTTTGGGGTTTTGGAATAAAATTTTTTTTTTTTTTTTTGCTAAGGCCATTTAAATCCTCATGCTTTGAGTTTAGAATTTGCAGTACAAGATTCCTGCAATTCAAAGAACATAATTTTATTGAGAGGCAAACCCAAAACTGGTTGGATATTTGGTTCTAGTTTCTAATTCTACTTACCAAAGTAGCCACGTTTTTCACTGGATCCTGTACAACTGACAATTAATTTACTGTAGTCTTAAAATCACATGGTTTTGTACTCAAAATGGTCTTAAAAATAACAGGACTAATACACATTTCAGCTCTTTGGCAATTCAGAAAAAAAATTAAACATCTTAGATCAAAGTGGAATGGAAATTGTTGTTTTTTGAACCATATTTCTCAAGTTATTGTCACTGAGCAGGGTTATTTAAACTTTGAAAACTTAAATGACTTTCTAGAAACATATACCCCCCAAAACTGGAAAAAAAGGTATGTTTTCTTCCTTTATTTTTTTGATCAGGTAATGTTAAAAAATTACTGCCCCAGTGAAATATCTTTGTGTGCTATGTCTAAGCTTTTCATTGCAACATCTAGTCAAAACTTCTTCCTGTTTCTTTTAAGAAATCGTCTTTGTGTTTGGCAGCTACAGCTCACTTTGTTCCATCTGATATGAATTGCTTCTTTGAGTCTAGGGGATCCACAAATAAAATTACTGGAGAAAAGATTCAGATCCTGGTAGGGATTGAACGCTGTTAATTCCGTTTATTGTTGGGTGCTCAGGCTTAAATTATTCACAGCAGCTGGATGTCTGGATAATTTTGACAGTGGCAGTTAAATACGCTACTCTGTAGTCATTAGGTAGCATGTATGGATTAAATGTATTTTATTGCCCTCTCCAAATAGCACCGCGTGACCCGGCGTATATTTTAACAGCATGTAGCAAGACTATTTGCTTGTGCAGCCCCTCTGTTTAAATCGCCACTGTGACTACTGCTGTGTGTGATGTGCTTCATTTAAATGTGTGCTTCCTGCAGGGCATTGCTTGGGGGTTTTTGTGCCTTTCTGTCCTTACAGAATTTCCATCAAATGTTTTTCATTCTGGCTGCTGCTCAGAAGAATGTATAACTGTGGGCAGGCCCACTCGCTCAAGTGGAAAAGAATCCTTAGGAAAATTTTCAAACCCCTCCTTCCCAGTCTGGCTTTTTTAAATTTTGTGTCTATCTCCTACTAATGTAACATGGAGACCTGAATACTTTTGTAGCATGAGACAAAGTTCCGTACAGTTGATGAGATGGTCCCTGCTACGTTGGTGGGCCTTGGAACCGCGTTCCGGCCCCTGCTGAATGTGGGCCTTGCACCGAGGTTTTGCCTGAGCAGGACTCCTCTGGTGGTGGAGGCACAGATTTCTGTGCATTGGCACTGCAGGTTTCTTTTTTCACCCTTTCTTCATGAGAAAACTAAGCTTTTAGCATTTAAATAGGATACTTTTATCTGTAGCTTTTCTTCGTGGCAAAGGTGATGCTGGCTGATTTGATGACCAGCTACTCACCTTTCATGGTTAAGCTGGAGGTTCTGCTGTAGGCTATTCGCTGTAACGCGAGTACCGTGGTTTTTTAATTGTCACCTGAATTGCCCTGGTTGGTAAAAATAATGCTGCTGAGACAATTGGAAGGCCCCAAAGCAAGTTGTAATCACTTCAGCAACTTCTACAAAACCATTTAGATTAAAGTGCAATTTGAATTAGAGCACACATGGACAACGTGTATTTTACAAATTACAGCTTAGAAGCCAAGTGTTTTTGAGGGGTGTGAGGGGAAAGAGAACAAGCAAATTTCAATATTCAAAACCAGTTAGCTCTTCTCAGCCAAAATAAATTGAGTCTAAAACTTCTAAATAGAAGAGCTGTTCCAGTACAGTCTAGAATCCAGTAAATTCTCAGTATGTATCTGACAGAATTGAAATCCATAGTCACATGTAATTTGATTTTGCAGCAAAAGAATACCTGCCATCAAAATAATTGTCCTTTATTCGAGTCTGTTAGATTTGTCACTTGAAGCTAATGATGCATTAATTTTAAAAATAAAGACTGACAGCTGCAAATAACCTTGCTGGGCTTAAGCATCAGTCTGCCTTTCAGATTGACTTGTGCTCGTTTGTTCTGTCTTTGGGGACTAGTGCATTCCATTATTTGTAAGTAGAGTAATTGTACAAACATGAATAAATGTGCAACTCTGGGTAAATAAGGCCATAAATTATCATCTATTGCACAGGCCTGAAATAATATCCTTTGTCTTTTCTGACTATAAGCATTAGATTTTCCCATAAAGATTTGAGGCAATTTGAGTGCTCATGTTCGTAATGTTCTCATTTCTGCTGGACGTTTGGATGAATTGCAAAACATTTTAGAGTGCTGACTCTTAGCATGCAGCACATGTAATGTGAATGTTTGCCCGGTCAAAACCCCTGTATTTTGTAAAGATGACTTTTTAATTGATGAATTTTGGTCTACTCTAGATTAAAAGTATCTGCATGAATCTGTCTTCTAGCTCGGTTTTTATAAAGTCTGTCATCTTTGGGATGAAGTATTTTGAATGAACGGAGGTCCTTTCTAGATTTGCAAATCTTGGTTATTCCAAGATAAGAAATCTCTTACTTGGAACATTGGTCATCTTTCTCACTGGATATGCTATGTTGGACAAGTATTCGTCATTTGAGATATATATATAAAAAATACATTTTAATGTATCTTTTATTGGCTGATGTTGGCTTTTAATACCTTCCACTAATAGAGTCAATGCACAGACAACCACAGGTGTTTTACAGTAATGTGTGGACTTTAATGCCTGGTTGATGTATGGAGTTGGCTGCCTAATATTTTCTTCATATTTTCAGTAAGGTTTAAAATGTGGTATATTGAACAGATTCCTATGAGAGAATCTGAAGACATGGATGGTGTCACAATGTTAAGATAGTTCTAAATAGTTCATTCTTATAAGCATAGAGTGGACAGTTGTATCTTTGTTTTTCTGAATTATTTCTGTAGGCAAAGTAAACTAGATATTTTTATGGCATGCAATTGTTTTCAACTTTACTTTCTTTGCAATGTTAGGTCCGAGTGATGGTGGATTTATGTAACAGCACAAAGGGGGTATGCTTAACAGGTATGTTTATTGCCTTAAGCATTACACTGATGTTACCTTCAGGAACACAGAATTACAGTGTTTTCAGAGAACTTGAGGTCAATGACTCCGTTGACTTCATTGACTCTGTCAAAGAACTATGCTATTTACTCTACCAGAATTTACATATCAATTGGGTTATTTATTAATAAAAAGATAATAGGTGCTACTTTGGGACTTACCTATACCTACTTATTAGAAATGATGTAATTTAAGGAGCTCAGTTGATATTACTAGGAGCTATTTCTTTCCTATATAATTTTCATAAGCAAATCTTACAGACGTGGATGTTTAAAATACTAGGTTTAGTCTTGGTATTTCCGTGTATGTCCCCACGCTTCAAGGCTAACATGAGATGAACATATAGGACGTAGAAACTTGCTTCCATTTTTGTAACTGCCGTGGAGTAGTGGGACTTAGATGAGCAACGTGTTTGCCTTCCCTGCTGTGGACCACGGAAGGAGGACTTTGGGTTTCACACATTACCAGTGAGGAGTTGGAACAGCTGATGGCTGGGACAACAGAAGATGTGAGAAGTTTCTGTGTGATTTGGTGAAGAGAATGTCAAGTAGTAGCCAATTTAAGGGCAACAGTCCAGCTTTGAAGTCTGTAATAGATTGAGTCGTGTTCTTCTTGGAGATGAGATTAGAAATAAGCCACTTTTTATGAGTTAAAGAAAACGCTTCACTTGCTGTCTCGTTTGTATTTTCAAATGGCTAAAATGTCCATTTGGCTCAACTGATTTCAACATAAATGAGAATTACCATAGTACACACAGATGTTAAATGCTACTTCTGAAAATGTAGATCAGCTCTGATTGCAACTGAGGCAGAACCACAGACAACCTAAAAGTTAGTTTCTTTGGCCTCCAGACTTCTGAATTCATGCTACTTGGTGCCTTCTGCACCTTTTTGCTCTCCTCACACTATTAAATTTTCTTTCTAATACTGGCTTTTTCTGCTATAGGCCTCTGTGACGCTTGCTACTTTTCAGGCACCTTTCGTATTCATCTTATCCTTATACGAGGATAATAAAGATCCTCAGTTTTTGAGATGAGGAAGTTATTGAACACAGTAATGGACGTAACATTGTAGTGTGGAAAAAATGGTCATTTACCGGAAGATTGGCAGAAAGATGTTAACTGATGTTACTGCCTATATAGATTAAAAGGGATAATTGCTGTAATGGTATTATAAAATGGTTTTCACTTTACTCATAATGCTTTTTAATTAATGCTGAAAATTGTCATCTTTAGGGAAATCTAGTAATTACTGTTATTTTCTGTGGTAGAGAGTTTTGTTGAGACAAGACAGTACTTTGTTAGCTGGATAAAAGTATTCACAGAGCTAACTTGGTTCTTTAATTGCTGTTAACACCTTTCTTTGTATTCTAACCCGCTTCTCTGATTTGTGTTTTTTGTGTGTGGGGGTTTTTTTTGTTCTGTTTTTTTAAAATGTGTATTTGGGATCACATAAGATAAATCTTTTTACAGAAACATTTCCTGTTTCACTCTTGCCTGCTATGCTTTCTTCTCATTTGGCCCTATACTTGAACTAAGTCAGAATGTGAGAGAGATTTTATTGTGTTCCATATTGCTGAATAACTGAAGCAAGTCCAATTTCTAATGCACCGACCAGGTTCTGTGGGGAGCTTGGTCCAGTCAGAAGAGCAATTACATGTGAAAAACCTGATAGTGATTTAAATGTAGGTGATAGGAGAGACTTTTTTTTTTGTTTAAGTAGCCTGGATCCTGAACTGCA
Source organism: Phaethon aethereus (assembly GCF_964289735.1). Classification (NCBI taxonomy): domain Eukaryota; kingdom Metazoa; phylum Chordata; class Aves; order Phaethontiformes; family Phaethontidae; genus Phaethon; species Phaethon aethereus. The sequence continues at coordinate 13,280,392 of NC_138588.1, read as the reverse complement.
ATGAAATACCCCTAAAACACAGAGAAAAGTGTAGCATGTATTTTTAACGTGTGTTTTCAACAGCATTTTTAATTGTGACATTCATCAGTATTGTAAAGGTATTCTTGTACTATAACGGGATCTTGGAGAACACCTATGTAAAGGAAATGTAGTGATTGTTAGATGCTTTGCATCCTTGGTATTGTAAAGGCACCTAAGCCCCTGACAGGGAGATTACATTGTAGAGGTGGTTGTTTGTCAAACCTTTATCAACTGAAATTTGCAAAAGGCAAAACATAGGTGTATGTGTAATTGCTTTTAAGGATACTTTTTTGATTATTTATAGTACAAAGCAGTTAAATCCATAGGTGATAATTTTGAAACTTGAGGGCTTTCCCCAGCTTTTACTATTCTGACCTAATGCTGATCAATTTGATTTGGAATTGCTTTTTGTTTTCTTGCTAGGTTAAACTCACCATTTCTTCTTTCTTTTGTTTGTTTGTTTGGTTTTTTGTTTTTTTTTGTGTGTGTGTGTTTTTTTGCTTGTTCTTGTTGTAGGCCCCCCAGGCCTCCCAGGTAAGGTACTTTGACAATTGCAGTAACATTTTGGGGTAATTGAAACAGTTGCTAGTACAAAATGTTGAACTATATATTTTATAGAATATTCTTCTTTTATTAATTAGAGTGAGGGAGGATGGAATGTCTGCCTCTCTAATTTTTGTATTTAGGTCAACTTGTGCCCCTTCTGAGATGGGGGGAGGTTTTAGGCATTATCCTTTTCTAGTGGAGGGTATAGAATAGATTCACGTTTGCTAAAAAGTATTTGTTCAAAACCAAATGGAATTAATTAAGAGTGTTTAAGTGGCATTTAGCTGAAGAGATGAGTATATATCAAAAAAACCCCCAACAACAAAAGAAACCCAAAGCAAACAAAAAACCCCACGAATAAACTGATAGTATAATTTAACACTAAAATCATCTCCTTCAAAAATGTTGGTTACTGATTCCACCCTCCCACCTCCCCCGTAACTTTTTACCCTTTCTTATGTAATTCTCTTTCTGCTGTCACCCATGTGGTCGCTAGGCTAAATGAACGGTTACTTGCTTTCTGTGCTGCTTTAGCTGGGGGTCTGCTTAGAGTAATTCTCTGTATTAAAAAAGTATCAGGTACTTTTTGTTTCTGGGGTTCAAATAGTGATGAGGAGGGGGTGATGTCTTCTCTATCAACCACTCAATGTCTTCCCTATCAATCACTCATAGTTTGGCACCACACTATTGTGGACAAGTAGGTAAACGCTTTTCTTGTGCTAGATTAGTCTGGCCAATATGATAAGCAACTTTCAAGCTCATGTGGCTTGTGGAAGACGTTATAGTCACTGTCGAATTTGGACATAGGATGAGTTTCGCTGTGTGTGTCCTTGAAGTATACTCCAAAAGGCTGATCTATGCTGACCTTCATGCAAAATGTGTGCCGTATTCACTTCCGTCCGTTTTCTTATGCCAAGGCCAGGGCAACCAAGCAGCTTACCTTTAAGTTTGGTCTCATAGTTTTTTGGTTTTTGTTTATATTGTTTGGTTTGATTGCACAGTGGGTTTTTTGTTGTGTGGTGTGGGTTTTTTTGGTTTTGTGGTTTTTTTGGGTTTTTTGTTTTGTTTAAGGAGGATACTCCATTGGCACGGAGAACATAATGACCAGTTAGAGGATTTTGTATGTCTAAGGAATAGAGAGAGAGAGAGAGATAAACATTCTATATGTAAATATAGTAGATTTAAGGTTAAATTGCATTTAACAGTGAAAATTCAGTTATGTGGTTTGGTTTGTTCAGGGCCTCCTGGACTTGATGGGCTGCCTGGCTACAATGGATCAGATGGTGTCCCAGGTATACCAGGACAAAAGGGAGAACCAGGAATAAATGGAAAAAGAGGAAAAATAGGTAATTTTTTTTTGGTGGTTGTTTTAAAAAAGAAATATTTTCTTACGAAGAAGTTGCATGTTACAGAATTCTGTAGCATTCATTGTCTTACACTAAGCTTTTTGGTAGATTACTTTAGACTTACTCCACAGTGAGGAAGATGGTATACATACACTATAGTGTGTTGCAAATTAAAGCTATTGAACGCACTTAATTGAATCTCAGTATTCTGAACTTGCTAATAAATACTGTTATTGTAAGAATATTTCCATTCCCTCAACCTGCCAACATAATGGCCCTTTGACTTCAGCTGTCTTAAAAAAGAAAGCCAGAGTTTGGGGGTGGCCTGTATATTTTGTGTTCAAAGCTCACAGATCACTAGGTGAAGAGCATTATTATTTTCACCAAACAGATTGTACACAGTTTCCCTTTGTATTAGGTTACAATGTTGTTTTGAAATAGGAACAAATTAGAGCTACCCAGTTAAATACAGGTGAAAAAAACAACTAGAGCTAATATGTTTTGTATTGGGGGGGAAAAAAAAAGTATTGACTGATGCTTCAATACTGGAACAGTGTTCTTGGTACTGAAATGCTTTTTATTTCAAGGTGTGCCAGGACCAAAAGGTGATCAAGGACAGAAAGGAGAACCTGGAGAAACTGGTTTACCTGGCAAGGATGGTATGCCAGGAGGAAAAGGTGCAAGAGGAGCAAAGGGTGAAAAGGGGGATGCAAACAATGATGTGATATTAGAAGGTAGGAAGAAGTATTCTTAGGAGTCTTCTTGTAAGAGTGTACTTGACAGAAAAAGATAGACTCTGCTTCTGAAGCATGAATGTGATCTGCAAGAGTAGGACCAACCAGCGTAACAATGTTATCCACCATGAAGTTTGAGTATTGCTCTGCCCAGGAGCTTATGTTCTCTTTTTAATGCAAATCTTCACAAAAACTTTTCTGCATAGGCTTTGGGTTGAGGTGTACATGAATTCCACCCTTTCCAGTATGCTTCTAGACGGCTGACCTCCTCCTGCTCTTTCTTGCAGTGTAGTTTTATTTGTCTATTAGAAAATGAGGGGTGGATTTCCACTCAGGAATACATGAAGCAGCCACAAATATAAGCTGTGTAAAATTACCACCGTAGCATCTGAAGTTGAGGTCTTAGAATACAATAAATAAAAGGCAACAGTGCTTTATAGCTCTCTAATGTGCCTGTAATCCAGACAGATAAATTGCATTGATGGCCTACAACTTGTGAAGTTCTTTATGGTTTACCTTCTAACAAACAGCATCCCAGTGAGTTTATTGCAGCATATTTCTGTATGCAGAAACCCCTGGAGAGAGGCTGTTTTAGAGATCTCGCTCAGTCCATCATGTGGACACATACAGTTCTCTGCAGGTTGCCTGTTGCCTACGGGGCCTGTGATACTGTACTCTGGTTTGTACCTAGGTGCAAAAGGTGAACCTGGGCCACCAGGGCCCCCTGGACCACCTGGACCCCCAGGGCCTCCAGGAAAACGTAAAGGTAAAGCACAGCTTCAGGAGAACATATACAGCAGCAAATGCAAAGGTTAGTTCTTTCCAGTGTTCTTTTTAGTATTTTAAACAGGTTCAAGATTAAACCCATTGCTCCAAGGCTCACAAAACAATAAGCATGTGTTTAATTTTGCTGGCATCAGAAAAACAGCACAAACTTAAAGCTGAGCATGTGCTTAGGTGTTTTGCTGAAATATAATTTGGATAAGGCAGCAAGCTATCTCCAGTATAATACTGGTCTTTTAATCATGCTGTGCTAATGCTCAGGCAAAGTATTTACACATGGTGTTTCTTTTTCCACGGGGTATATTTGGAAAGTAAGAGAAATGCAGTTGGAATTTTTAGCTTTTAAATGCTGAATTTTATTTACAGGTAAATATAACGCCTGTTAACCGGGCTACTTTTCACTGTATTCCATGAAATGAAATTGCCTGGTCATTGGTAGAACTGAAGCAAGCTTGAACTAGCTAAGACTTTTAAAGCTAGAGGAATACAAAAGGATTCTCTGAGACTTTGTGTCCATTTGAATATGTAAGTTTTGGAGCAGGGTCATCTTGAATTCTGTTCCATTGTTGCTATTTGTTGTATCCTGAATGACAGGTGGATCATGAATTCCTTTTATTTCCTTTACTGTAGCTGTGTTGGTGAAATACGTGGTGAATTCTAATATTCAGAAAGGAAAAATTAAAGACAGAGTAAATTCCCTTCAAACTGTGGCTGCAAATTGCACAGCAGATACTCATATTTTAGTTCTAACAGTATCCAGATTGCCAGGTCATAGACTGTATGCTGAAGTGTAGCAGCTGCTACACTTTTTTTCTTTTAAGTCACTGGTTAAGGTGCTGACATAATTAAGAGTTTGCCGTGACACATTGCTGGCATGATTTCCAGATGTGCTGGATACTAGTAAATCCTCATGGATTTAACTTGATATTGTGGGTTGTTGTAAAATCATGGCAGTGTTTCATGTCTCAACTTCTACCCATGTTTTAGAAGACCTTTTTTTCACACAGATAAAAATTGTGCCTCATAAAATCCACATGTGTGTGTGCATGTGCCAATGCATGTTTTTTAATGAGTAAAGTGCTGCCTCTGCTGCATGGAGGACATACAGAGAAAGTTCTTTGGCATATATCTCCTCCTCCAGCAGGTGGCTGGTTGGAAGTACTCTGCTGTCTTGAACAGTGTATTTTGTAAATACACTGACAGATATAGTGCACTGAGCGTATATTTCCATGCCTGAAGTTTATAGACATCTAACTATATTAATAATAGCTAAATACTTTGGGGAAGAAAGTGTTGGTGTCAACAATATTATTAGACTATATTAATTGTCTAAAATTCTTCTATAGTAAACACATTTCTTACAATATTTTTACAGTTATTTATTTTTATCATAGAAAAATTTCATTTTAAAGTGGATTTTTCATACAGGCTTGAATTTCTTTCTGCATGTTTGAGTGGGAATAGGATCTAAAAGGTTAACAGGGACGTTGAGACTCTCTGTGAAAGTCTTTGCAACTTTTGTAATCAACTTTATTCAACAAAATTGAAGGGAAAAGATAATGTCTGTGATCTTTGTCTCTAAGGATCTAAACAATTCTGTTTTGAATTAGAAGTATTAAATGAGGGTTTGATTTCTCTAATGCTTTTTGGTGCCAGTTCAGACTCAGGGAGGAGTGGGTGCTGTTGGGAAGGCTAGTGCTTGGAAATGAAAGATGTTCTTACTCATTTTGTTGTGAAAATCAGCAGCCATGTTTTAAAAGTATTTCAAGATGGATGTCTGAAGTTGCTCAAATTTTTGGCCAAAAAATGTTATCATATAATCCTGAAACTCTCTCAAAAAAATTCTGGTTTTGGGACTTGCATTTCAAATCATTTCTACATACTGGAAGAGAGCCTTTTTTTTTTTTTTTTTTTTTCCCAGTGCAGAATTAGCAGTAGAAGATGAGAGGAGCTGGTGATTTGGATGGTCAGGAACAGGGGTTCTACAAATATTGTGGTATTGTGATAACTGGAAAATTTTGGTTCAAGGTATTAGCTGATTATGGAAAGCGAAGAGAAGCTGGTGCAAGAACAGCACTGTATTTCTAGCTTACTCCAGCTTGAAAATGGAGGCAAACTTTTGGTTTTGGATCTACATACTGGATCTGTCTGTTCTTGTCCTTTACCCCGGATGGTATTGCATTCAAGAAGGTTGTGTCTTTCAGTGGCTGTTGCTATGCTTACAGTTCTGGGAGGAATTTTCGTCCCAGCTGAGATGCCTGTTTTCAGGGAGGTCAGAGTGATCCTATAAAAGAATAGCAAAGGATGTCTCAGTTACTAATCTTTTGCATTTCTGGAAAAGAGGAGAGTTTTCTGTGACAGTGTTTGGTACCGTGTGGTTTCTTTTGTAGTCGGGAATGTAGTTTCTCGATAGGCATACGGAAAGGGAGGAGAACAAGAACTTTGTGCAGTTAAGTGTGAAACAAGCAGAGCAAACTGTATGTCTCACCATTAATGGGGTGATATGTTTTAATGTCACCATCATTCTGCACAGTTTGCTGAGATGAAAAATCTTTTTTTTTTTTTAATTATTATTATAAATGCTATTAACCAGTGAATATTTAATACTGGGTGGAACATATATAAATTATTTCCACGTCTTATTTTTAATATAGCATGTAGCTGTAATTGTAGTAGCATGTAAGAACCTCAGTCAGGAATTCTGGGTATTGAAGTACCAGAACAGAGCCCAAAGAGCCTCCTCACAATGGAGAGTAGATAGCTGGAGCAGAAATCTCATCCTATTAGAAATTCAGAAATGTATGAACTGTTGTACAAGATATAATTGGACCATTTACTCAGGTAGCCTCTTTTAAGTGTTAAAACAGACTGAAATGCTTTGGAGGATAAGCTCTCTGGATTTTAAATCCCAGTGAGTTATACTCAAATAACTCTAGGAAGATGAGATCTTCCTCAGTGAGCATTTACGTTTTATGAGTCAGTAGGCTGTGAGATCTTATTACCAGAATTCAATGAATAAACCAGCTTTTGTAATTAAATATTCATATCCCTTTGAAGAAAAGAGAATACATGTACCGATTTACAACTGCAGTTAACTTACGATGTAAGAATACAGGAATGGTTTCTTTAAATTAAATTTTGATTCAGGTAAAACTTTGTTTCTTTAAAAGAAGAGAATAATTAGTTGGAAGCTGAGGTGTATTTGTTCTCAATGTTAGTTAGCTAATTCTAAAAGAAATAAAACATGCCTGCTCCACACTCCCTTGCTCCATCCTTCCCACCCTGTCCAGACAGACAAAATCAGTAGTTTTCATGTCTTGTAAACTCCATTAACTCTCAGCCAGAATATTTTATGATAGGAATCAGTAGGATGTTTATCTTTTTTTGATGGAAAAAACACGGTGAAAACTTCACATAAGAATCTCTGATTGAAATCTGTCTTTTTAATCTTAGTTGCTTTTGGTTTCATGCAGCTGAAAGTCCTCGGGGAGTATTGCAAATATTCTCAAATACAAATAGTGACCATCTTCACTACAAACACTGACCTGGTCCTGACTATTTTATAGTCTTAGACTGCAGAGGGAACTGCTCATTCAGTTAACTGTATCTATTAGACTCAGCCCAAGAAAATTAACTTGTGCATTGCAACTTATAATTTCTACCGAGCAGGTTCCTTTTGTGAGATATTTTGACAATGTTTTGAGATCAGAAGCTGGAAAGGGACCTAGAGGGATTGCTAGATTCTATCTATAGGCATTCATCTTCCCATGGTTGGATTGACTGTTTGTGCCTCATTTTGGAGATTTGCTGTGATCACTTACAAACTTTCAATGTCACATCACCTAGATAAATGTCCTAGATAAACGGGTGGGAGAAATACGTGTTGTTCTTGCTCTATCTTGGAGTAGTTTCCTTCTGCATGAACAAAGAGAGGATATAACCTAAACAAGAGAACAACAATGCAGTATAATCTGTCCTTTCTTTCCTGAATGTCGAAGTACCCTTTTGGCATTATTTTATAGCTATTTCATATTTTTACTATCTTTCTCATTTAAACTTCATCACGGCCCTGTAAATCCCAGAAATATATTGGAAGGTAACCATGAAAACACATATCCAAAAGAATTTGCAGCCTGTATGTCAAACAGTACGAAATGTGGAAGTTAGGAAAACAAGGCTACAATGAAATCAGGACATTCAGCAAAGAGCTGAGAACTGTTCTCTGGTTATTCATTCTAAGCAAACAGAAATGTCTTGCATTGTTTTAAAGGCAGAAGAGGTATCTGGGTTTATAGCAAAAGGTCCATAAATAATTTCATTCAGGCATTGTTTTAACAGTAAATGCGAAGAGAAAACCCAACCAGTTACTCTTCAAATTGTTGAGAGGTGGTGAAAAATGTTTCCAGGTGTTTTTCTAATGTGAACCATTTCTCTGTGTGTAAAGAATTCAGTGTATAATTTCCTGTAGTGTTTTGTATTGCTTCTTTAATGGCATGGGTGACTGACGTGCGTTCTTACATATTATGTGCTCAGTGTATGTGTTAGTACTTCATTACTGTCTCAGGCATTAACAGCACAAGAAAAACTTCCAACGTTACCTACAGAAGACAGCCCCTGTGCTGGTGTGCATAGATTTGGGCATGAAGGTTTTGAGTTTAGCCATCACTCACTCTCAATTTTTGGTATTACTGCTAAATCAGCTGCCAGCTATCTCAGTTGTCTGAAGTTATCTAAGGAAAGGGGCAACTCTGTCTTCCTAAGCAGCTATTCAGAAATTCACAGCTAAGGAATTAAATCTGTTGAGCAAAATTAGTTACTCCTCAAAGTTGACTGTCAGCCTGACAACTTCAAGGAAACAAACCAGCCAACAAACAAAACTTCATTTCTTTGGCAGAAGTGAAAGCAAGTCTTTTTTTAAATCTAATTTTTTGACCAGACCAGCCTAAGCTTTTTTCCCCAGATGAAACAAAACCCCAGTTGTCATTCCTTTATTTTAGTGGAGTCAGTGGTGTGCACATCTGTCATGTCAAATAAGAAAAATGACATGTTTTACCCTTTCTCTCAACTCTAGGGGAGACGTGTGCTGTACCGAATGATGATACCCTGGCTGGAAAAGCTGAAGACAGAACCCCAGGTCCTTCAAAAAAAGCTGGTAATCCGCTACAGAGCGTGACTAATTGCTACTTACTGTTTTAATGTCACAGATAATGGACATGTGTGTTTTCTCTACTAGAATGTGTCATAACATCTGTAGGAAGTCCTGTTCACTTTGTCAGTGTACAGCAAACGTTTGGAACTTGGATGCGGGAACCTGCAAATATAAGTGATGAAAGGATTTGGCTTACCATGCATTTTTCAGGTACACTAGTAGTAGTTTTTGATCAAAAATCTATTGTTTTACTAACACACTTTCTTAATTCCTTCAACTTTAATATTTCTAATCAAGTATGATGGGTTTTTTTACCCATATTTTTCATATTACCTCTATAATACTCGACTATACATATGGTCATAGATATTTATAGTATCTTTAGACATTTTCAGAGTCAACATCCGATTTTTTGAAAACAGTTTGAGGATTTTAGTGTTTTTAATCAATCCAAGTTTAAGTGCCTTTTGTTCATGCCTTTTCAGTCTTTTCTGTCAACAGTTTCCTGACTTTACTTCCCTAAACTGTATCTAGTAGTTTTGCCTTTTCATTTAGTTAGGCATGAGAATGAATCAGGCGCCACAAGAGCTACATTTAGTGCAGGAAAATTTCCAGGACCTAAGTGGAAAAAGGAAACATTTTCTGTATATCTACCAACTGTGTTCTGAATTAGGGCCCATCAGGTATGTTGGAAGCAGGCCCTTGACCACCACCTCTATAAATTTTTTTGGTGTTTGTCTCTGGATTATTTTATCATGTTCCAGCAAGTTGAATCACTATTGAAAAAACAAATACAATTGTTGTCTGAGACAGATATTTGATTGAGATTGACTTCTCAGTAGAGATTGAATTTTAGGGGAGAGATTTCAAAATTAGATGAACCAAATGATAGTCGTCTTTTTCATGTTTTCCCCGTTGTTTAGGAAACTCTATAAAAGAATATGAGAATTCCAATGCATTGCTGAATGACAGCTACAGGATCATTAACATCACAGGATTCTTTTATGGATGCGGTCATGCAGTACAAAACAATCATCTGTACTATCAAAAGGGAGGAACCAATGCCATTCTGAAGTAAGTGAAACATAGTTGGCTTAAGGCAAGAGATGTTGTGGAAGGAGGAGCAATGGTGCCAGAGATGAACCTCAGAAAAGCAGACCACTTGCCTTGTACCATTTTATGTTTCTTTTTGGTCCTGTCTAGAATAGGAAGAATGGAGGAATGGTTCAGAATTCTTTCAAGAACAGAACAACTAATTCTTTCTGATTTGTAACTAGAATATAGGCCACTGGCCTTCCAGCTGTGTGTGCAGATGCTGTGGGAGGAGAGGAACTGGGAGCATAGTCCAGGCCCATTACTCTGCTGTGACAGTTCTTTAAGCATTGTTCAGCTCTGTGTTTAAGTGGTTAACCCGAGTAGTTACTACATGATAGGGTAACTGGGCCTCCAAGTTAACAAGATGCCATGTGTAGAGGTGACAAGAGATTTTTCTTTTGGCTATCCTGGAGTCCAATTGGGTTTCTACTATACATTACATTGCTGTGGGAGTTCTTGCTGTTGGATTCTTTGCTGTGTGTATATTTGTGAGAAAGAAATGGGAACTGACTAAGGAATTTGGGGGGTCAGAAAAAAGTATTTGATTTAAAAAAAAAATAAGCTGTGCATCTGCCTGCATCAGAGTAAGAATTGGTTCATCTGCAGTTTTGAGCACACAGGTGAGCAGTTATATGATTGTAGCCCACTTGTGGAACTCGGCTTTCCTGAGCTGCTTGCTGTGTTGATGCACATGCTTTGCTCTTGGACAGCACTAGCTGGTAGGGGTTGAGTTAATGCTGCTACGGTGGAGGAATGCACTAAGGCACCAGCTGAGGACATTTCGACCTGGTGAATTGCACATTCCATTGTGGAGGAGTGGCTCTGCCGTTTGATTTCCTCACAATAAGAAGTTCCTACAACTCTCCTAATGTATCTCCCTTAACTGGAACTGGGAATTCCATCTCTCTTCAGCTTCTACTGAGGACAGAGACAGACAATACAAACGAAAACCAAAATCTCATCTTGTGGGAAGAGCCAAAGACAGATAGCCCAAGGGCAAGTGAAAGATTGCATCTGCTTTTGAGTTCTCTTAACATGGCTCTGATGTTTGAGCCAAGAACATTACTATACTTTGATGTCTATTCCCAAGCAGGTGTGAGTGCTGCCTTCCCTAAACTCATTTGGATGCCAAGGAATGTGAGCAAGCTGCTTGGATTCTATAATATTTATTCTGCCAAAGACAAGCCTACTTTTTGTCAACCTCCTTTAAGTATCTTCATCAGGGCTTTTTGTTTATACATCTGTAAAAGACCATCTCTGTCTAAGCAATATGCAGCGATAGGACAGAGGTTCCTCACCTTTGCTTGGGTACCATTAATTGGGAAATGCCTTCATGTACAGATGAACATAAGCTATTTGTGGAATTTTCAAAACCACTCTAAGAAGCTGCTGAGTGATGACTGTTCTGTTCAGTTACTCTAAGATTATTTACCTTCAGCACAGATAGAATGAGGCACTATGAAGTCTGTGACAGTGAAGTCCTTGATTTGGGGCTGCAGAAAAGCTTCTGGGAGTTTTTGTATTGATTTAATGGAAGGAACAGGTGAGGACCTGTTGGTTCATTTTGCAAATGTTGAAAAAAATATTTAAAAGGAGTTTCCTGTCATATTTAAAAGCTGGTAAAACTGGGTTTGTCTGACCTTTGGCAGGTTTTCTCATGATGGTTGGATCCCTGACATGACTGCTTCATCCCTTCTTCCTTTGTTTTGTAGCATGCTTTCCCACTTCTGTTTTTTTTCTTGACTTCACTCATTGTAGTGATCAGAAAAGTGTTTGTAGCTGGAGTTCCCTGCAGGTGGTTTTTTTTTTTTCCCCAGATATGAAAATATTACACTATATCTTGTCACTTACCCCAGGGTGCCAGAAGAGTAAGGAATTTCTGAACCATTTGGAGTTCTAGACTAGACTGTCCTTAACTGGGGGAGCGGAAGAGAACCTCACGAATTAAACCTCACTTTTCTTCTCCCTTCAGGATTTTCACATAAAAGAGGAAAAGCCAACGTGTTCTTTGTTGCAGATCTTGCACATTTCTAGTGAATCTCGAGATGCTTTTTATCTTGTTGGCTCTTTATAGAAAAAAATCCTGAAGAAAATCTGCATTTCTGTGTAACTGTTCCTGCTAAGGGCTGTCCTTCTAGCCCTTGCATGAGGTTATTTACAAACGTGAAGCAACTAACCAGGTTAACTGGATTAACACACACGTTTCTCAGAAATCTTCTCCAGCCTTGAAGCCTTTTTTTAATTGCACATATATGCTGCTGGAATATAGAGTTGCTGCAGACATGAGTTTTACAAAAGCAAAGGGGAATCATCTAGTTAGTCATTCTTGGGTGTTGGTTTTTTTTTTTTTAGGATGATTTTTCTAGTACATGCTACCAACATCTCTTCCACAGAAAAAATATTCTATCAGTATTTTTCCTTCTATTGCAAATTCCTGGATCTGAAATGTTCCTGTCATTAAGCCTGTCTTTTCAGAAGACTTTTCTAACTGTAGCAGATTCCTGTATTGAGTAATGTTGTTCCTCCTGTTTGAGGAATGGAGCTATACAGTTAGATAGAAGTCAGACAGTGAAATGTGTTTCGTTATAGAAAGCATTATTTAAAAGGATGAAGCATACACTCTCTGCTTTCACTAGAGGACTGCATTATTAAGTGATTTAATTCTAACTATAAATGTGTCTTGATATAGCTGATTACCCTCTTAAACTAGTAGAGGAACTCAGTTTACCTGTTCAATGCTGCTGTCCTCAGATTATCATCCTTTTAAGGAATTTCAAGGAATAAAAACAATTTTATATATCAGAGATGAGACATTCAGGCTGTCCTGTTGGAGGCCAGCATGAGGTCAGATTTTTGGCTCTGCAAAAGTAGAATTTTTATTCCTTTGATGTTTACTTGAGCAAATCACTGCATTATCTGAACTGTTTTTAAAAGAGGAACTCTAAGACTAGGTGAACCTGCCCAGAATTCATGCTGGTTTGGTCAATCACATTTTCTCCCTTTAGTTCCCACCTAGTAGAAAGCAAACTTCTGTACAGATTTCATTTCACAAGTCTGGGTCTTCACCTGCTATCTAATTCTTTTTCATACCTGTTTCTTTTAGTTGCTTTTTTCATCCTAGCGATAATAAAGCTCATAGACTAAATAAAGTGAAACCTACCAAATTGAGTTCATACTCTTGTGCACCTTTTAGATTGGTTATTACTTTGGAATTTTCTCCTAGTGTTTTGGAAGGTGTTCTGAGTGGAGTACTTAATCTTAAAAGATATCAGAATAGTCCTTGAAATCAAGTCTTTTCAATAATGCTGCTATCAATGCACTCTGAATTGATTCAACCAACTAGTGTATATAAAAATGAATTTTTAACACAACATACTGAATACTTTATCTCATTACAGATTTGGGCTCGATAAAGCATCGCTGGGCACACTGCTAATTGAAAATGCCTTATATCATGGTCGTAACTACCTCTTTTCTAACTCAAAGACGTATTTCAACGTAGCAGTGGATGAGAAGGGTCTTTGGATTATATACGCCTCAAGCACTGACGAAAATATAATAGTAGCACATATTGATGAAGAAACATTTTCAGTCATTCGGCATATCAATACTACATATCCCAAGTCCAAGGCTGGTAACGCATTCATAGCATGTGGCATTATGTATGTTACTGATACTAAGGATATGACAGTAAGTTTTGCTTTTGATTTATTGAAAGAGAAGCAGATTGATGCAAGGTTTGAGTTACGGTCTTCACAGACTGTTCTTGCTATGCTTTCATACAGTCTAAGAGATAAGAATTTGTATACATGGGAGAATGGGAGCTTAATGGTATATCCTGTACATTTTGGCAGATGAATATATTTTAAAATATAATGTATGGGAGCCACATATGACTAAATAGATTATTTAAAGCTGTATGATATACACATAGGGGTCTCTTCACTTGATATAATTTTCTGTTCACTGATGGTGGTTTGTGAGGGTGCATAAAAGGGCGATCAGGCACCTTCATATAAACATACTTCAATTATATAGGCCATTCTCGTCTTTTTAGAAGAATAGCTGTTCAGTATTGCAGCTGGCACACAGTTAGCACAGACTTGCTTTTGTTTTTCCCCTGTTACTCAGCCAATAATTATATCTAATGTACATTGATTATTCCATGGTCATGTGCTCAGCAGAGACTATTTATAACTTTCAGTTGCAATCATCTTATCTGCAGTAATTTTCTAGTCAGTGATTATGGTCTAGTATAAATGTCTAAATAATGAACTTTTGTGTACAAATACCTTTGCAATTTTCACTTAATGCTTTCTACTGATTCTCTGTGAACTTTTTTTTTTGGACAAAGATATACAGCTATTAAAAATAATGGGGATGGAAACAGTGGTTTAAATAGAAAAAAGCAGAAAGCTTCAAATTTACAAGTCCAGTGAACTGTTATATAAACAAAAGAAAAATCTAGCCCAAATAGAAGGAAAATAGGAATAATGGCATTATTTAATATACATGAAATTGTGTTTAGTAAATGGAGTGTGGGAAGAAAAGTAATGAGGTATAAAATTGAAGAGAAGACGTAAAATTTATGATTAAAATTCCCTTTTTAAGTGTTTTGAGTTGCTTGTGTTGCTGCAGAATCTTCCTTGCCCCTCACTGCCATGTAAACTATACCACTATAACTTGCTTATAGCTATACTTAATTATAGTAAGGTATATTTCTAAAAGAAATTTTCCCCACGCACATCCGTACAAATGAAATCATAAAATGAAAGGTATAGCTTTTGGCTGCTATTCTTAGAAAAATAAAATATCTGGAGCAGGAATACATGTATTCATCATAGTGCTTAGTGACTTAATTTGTTGTTAATCTTAATTCACAGGTTGTCCACTTGCATTCAAATTTTTGAGAGCTACAGGTGAGAAATAATAGGAACTTTTTGATTCTAACTTTGTTCTGGTATTTCAGATTTCTAAATTTAACACTGAAACATAAATCCCTACTGTTGCTTTGTGTATCTGTATTCAAAACCACACTCTCAGAAAACCCCTACCTGGACTTCTAAGCTGCCTGTGAATATTGGTTGGGCCTGGGCTGCATTGTCTCTTCGCAGCATACTTGCTGGTTTCACTAAGGCCAGAATGCAGGCCTTGCATGCTAAGGAGAGAGATGCAGAGGGAAACAAAAAAGCATAATTAATACTTTGAACTAGTATATACATCAAAACTCAAATAGCAAGAATTCTATCTCTACCTATAAAGAAAGAGCGCAAAACTTCACAGTCAGTCCAGAGCTATGGTTTTGTGTATGTAGGCTTCTTTTGACTTGCGTGGGGTTTTTTTTTTGGTTGGTAGATTTTGGGTTGTGGTGTGTTTTGGGGTTTGTTGTTGTTGTTTTTTTTTTTTTTTTTTTAATTGGGTTATGCTATGAATGAAGTAGACTCGTTGGCTAAAAAAAAAAAAAGCCTGGCAATATATTTGGGCAAATACAGCTCAAGCCAGATGTGACAGTTTCTGGATGATGTGCCTATCTTGGATCAAGTTAAAACTTCTGGATGTCATTGTTAAACCACTCAGATCAAGCTCTTGGGGAAGGAAGACCAGCAAATTCTGCCTCTTTTCTCAGTGACAGAACAAGGCTGTGGTTCTTGCAGCTGCCTTTGATGATAGGAGGACCTAAGTTCTGTTAACCTTATGCTTTTCTAGGAGATCTGAAAATAAAGTGCAAACTTTTACTTCAGTACAGTCTGAGATCAGGTTAAAGCTAGCTCAGGCAGTATCCAGTCAAACTACTGGAGGTGTAGTTAAATCTATTTAAATATAAGGAAGAGTTCTGGAATGGGCTGCTCCATGAAATAAAAGTGATTTATTTAACTTACAAAGGGAAAACTAAACTATGACATTTACTCTTCTTTCTTTTCATACTTCCCATACTTCACAACCTGCAATTTAAAATCACTTTTGGAGAAAAGTGCTTTTTATTCTAGTATATTTTACAATACACCACAGACATCAAAATTTTCATTGGAGGAATAAGACAGTTTGTTAACATTTAAATACGCAGACACCCGTTCCAGTCTCTTAAGAACATGTTTTTTGTTTACAACAGAAAAATACATCTGACAACAGTAGCTAGTTATATTACAAGCAAACAATATTGAACTCTGCATAGTTTTTACAATATATTGTGGTAATAATTTAATTACCAGTTTTATCCACAATTTACTAGCTGGCCACATAAAGCCTGACGTTCATCTAAAATGTGGCACTATATGTTCCATTGGTATTCTCTTAACAGCTTCGTTTAATGAAGTATTTTCTGGACAAATGAATTTCAAAACTAAAAGCTGACTAGAATCATGGATGTTTTCACTACAAATGTTTAGTGATTACAATACATTCCTAAAGTAAAGGCAGGTGGCCAATAGAAAACATACATAGCTGTCAGAAAGAAAGGAAAAAAGTGTGCAAATTAAAAAAAACATTGCATTTAAAAATGTGTCAATGTGCAAGTTACAGTATCAACTGTGCATTAATACTAACTGGGAAAAAAAATCTCAGCATAAAATGTTACATGTCTCACAGTACATTCTTGATTGCACATGTTCCACGGCATTTGCATCCATTACACTTTCTTGCGAAAATCAAACACTGAATACCCTTAATTAAAACTAAACTATTTTACAATGAGAAGTTTTACACATGCTTCAGTTAGTGGGGCAAACTGGAATAAAAATAATCAGAATCACATCAGAAATGCTTACTGACTTGTAGAGCCACAGTGCTTATTAAGTGACTGACAATTGTCAGAACCCTTACAATACACTTAATAAATTCAGCTTGTGGGTTACTGAGCAATAACCCCACCTATGACTGACTGTACTGGGTTTGATTCTTTGCTTTTACAACACAGTACATGCATTTCCACCCCAGGGATCCTTATGGGCATACTCAAAATAAACCTGTTGTGTTTTGTTGTTGGTTTGTGTGTTGTTTTTTTTTTTTTTTAAATCTTTTCCCCCATAATACTTAATGCTGCAGTAACTGCTTTAAAAGGAAACGGACTGTTTCCTTTCCACAGTGCATATTACCATGATTTTAGCTACTTAAAGGGACATTATATAAAAACAGGATTAGCTCACATAACGCTACAGAATGCCAAAAATGCCTGAAGGTACATTGAAAGCATTGGGAAGAACCCTCATTTTCAGGGTGCCGTCTGCTCCACAGGAGAAGATACGATTACCTTGCACAGTTTCAATCTGGGTGACACCAGCACCAATATTTCTGAAAATGGACTGCTTAGCATGTTCATTTTTAAATGAATGAATTAAATTATAGCCAGTCAGTCTCCACACCTGTATCAAAAGAATGACAAAAGAAGATGAAAATTAGGATTTGTATTCTTTCCCTAATGTTTCAGATTCCTGGCTCTTCTAAGCCCTATTCAGCAAAGATAAAGGGTATTTTTTGTGGTCCATTAGCAACAATTACATCAAGTCCAAGAGTCTTGAGAGGCTCCTGCTGAAGTATAAGGCAAGACAGAATAAAGATACTTTAGTGTGGACCAGCTGGTTACTCAGCAGGCTGAAGGTGCCTGTGTTACTTGATCTGTAGTGCCCCTCCCAGCTCCCCTCCCTGGCCCACTGAAAGCTGCAGAAATGGACAGGTTTCATTTTTATCCAAGATGACTACTGTCAGCTTTCCAGCAGCTGGAAATGCTTTTCAGCTAAGGAATGCTGCAGAGAGTAAGCTGCATGATTAATAAGCATGCCAAGTGGTAGCACAGCTGTCTGATGTGTCTGTTTTGTCCCAAGTTGCAAGAGCCCTCATCAAGACCAGGACAAGAAATGTGCAGAGGCATAGAAAGCACCTACTAAACAGTATGCAGTCCAGCTAAAAGGAAAGAAACTGTATTCCCCTTCTCTTCACCATGTTCTTGTATTTCCTTCCTTTTAGTATTCAGGAAATAAGCCCTCTAAAACAGGGACTGTATTTCTGTTTTGAGTTTTGTTATTGTTGTTGTTTGTTTCTTATTACTCTGACACATCAATAGCTGTCTGGGGCTACAGCATCAAGAGAAAAAACAGAACTTGGTGTTACAGAAACTTTACAGGATGCTGAAGTTACTGAGTGCCCCTGTATTACAGAGAAATTGATCTAAAGACCAACCCAGAATATTTTTAAGACAGAAAAACAAAGGTAAGGTTTCAGAATCATGCACTTTGCTTTATCCACTTAAAATGCAGTCACACAACCTTAAACAGACTGTTTAACCTTCTTTAGAAGAGAACAAAACCTCCTTGCTTTAGAAGGGTATTAGTATATTTCAGTTTACATTATCAAGGCAAGGCAAGCATCCTGCATATCAAATGTAGGTTTGGGTTTTTTGGGTTTGTTTTTGTTTTGTTACCACATTCATCTGGCTATTTACAGCATGTTGATCAACATATGCCAATACACTATGTCAGCTAAATACTCTCCTATACAACTCTGCTCCTCCGATACCTTACCTTCATGTTACCTTCTGCTGAGCCTGAAACAAAATAGTCCTCAGAAGGATCCAGTGCCAGGGCCTTAACAGCTGATTCATGTGCTTGGAAGGTGTAAAGGATTTGCCTCTGTCTGATGTCAAAGATGCAGATATATCCCTTCCTACCACCAGAAATTAGCAGTTGATGTTTAGGTGCATACTGAAGTACTGTGGCACCGTGATCGTGACAAGTGAAGGCTGAAGAAGGAGGACGTCAGAATTTAATAGATTTGAAACTGTAAGTAGCTTCCACTCTTAAAATGCATTTCTTCTATAAATTTTTATCTGAATATTTTCTAACTTGACAGATACATTCCTTTGTATGGGTAATATCATATCAGCTGACAGCTTTTTGCTCTCATAAGAGCTATATAAGAGCTAATGTACAAGAAAGTATGATATGCAGTCTGATTTATTTTAGAATACAAGCACATACCTGAATTTGAAAAATTGAGAAAACATAAAATTCATCATATTAAGTTCAATTAAGTTCCTGAGTTAAAAAAATAGTATAGCTGAACTAAAAAATTAAATTTAATTACCCTGTAGATATGTATTATTATATTCTAGTTTCCTAACCTATTTTTCATAGGAGCCGTAATTCAATTTCTTTAAAACGAGGCTGAACTTCTGTGACATCTACTAGTTTTAAAATATGAATCTCAGAAGGCACCTATTGCTTATTCAAGTACTGCAGTTGTTTGCAGATGTTTATGATGGTTGAATTTGCTCTTTTAAAAGCCCATGGTATTATATTTGGATTTGTATGTATTTTTCTTTCATAGCGTAACATGACAGAACTTTGCTTTAGTTCGTTACATAAAGATGAAATCATTTAACTTGGTCAAATAGTGACAAACATCTTTTTAAGAATCCAGTCTAAGTGCTAGAAGACAAGGACAGTAGGCAGAAGGAGTCGCTTCTACTATTACCCACAGTTGTCTCTTCCTCTGTACTTTAACAGAGTACTGGATATATTAATGCAGTGCCAGTTTAAGTGAAAGCCTGCATACTCGTAAGAGTTCAATAATGCAGCCTTAATTAGTTAGCTGTTAATTTTTTTTTCAGGACTGTACTCAAATATTTCAGACTTTATTGTCACAAAACCAGCATTGTATATGACCTTCTTTATTCATTTTTTTCTATATACAGCAGATTAACATCATGCTAGAAACTGTATAGTACCAGTTCTGGTGCATGTATTAGTGTGCAACACACATTGAGACCAGTTCCCCAGTGCAAATTTTCCCCTTGCCCCAAATGCATTCACATGCTGTATTTCTTTAGTCAGTAAGTAGTAGAGGTTTAATTTTCACGGCAGGACTTACCGTGTATAAGACTGTTACCAGATGAAACCAAAGTGTCCCAGAGGCATACGTTTCTGAGAGGGGAAAAAAATGTCATTATGGCCTGTTGCTAAGTGACATGTGGGGTGACATGACTCAGAAGGTGTTCACGTTTTATGTCAAAGCCTAGAAGGTAGAACTGAACAAGGAGCCCTTGAATCTCTGTAGTCATTAGAGAGCAATGCAGATTTGCAAAATATGCTCTTTATGCTTCTTAGTGGAACTACACTTTCTACTTTTAAGATGTGTACTAGTCCTAAGTTGTACCAAGAAATTATAGAAATTGTGGGGTTTATTTTCCAGAGAAAGAGAAGAACTATCTTGCCTTTGCTGAACATATTTTATACCCCCAGCAACAGTATTACATCAAACTAGTTGCCTTCTGGAATACACCTTGAAAAAACTGGTTAACTGTTGAACACTCCTCACAAAAGCTAAATTTGGGGAACAAATGACTGAAGGAATGATGTTCAAAGAAATCATCTGGCATGTTCAAGCTGTAACAAAGCTTAGAACACTGAACCTTAGTGTGTCAGCCACACATTAATGCACGAGATCCAGTGAGTTAATGGAGATAAAAAGGTAGCTTTGGTGAAATTCCTCATTGTTTCTTTAAACACACCTGTTATCATTGGACTGTCCCGATGTAGCAACTAGACTTGAAGAGGTTATAAATGCAAAGTCACTTGTGGTTTTACTGTGGCACTGCCAAGTCTATTAAAAACAAAACAAAAAAGATGCAATCTTACCAGTTGTAGTCTGCATCAAAAGTTGCTATCAGTCTGATGTCACTGATAGCATAACACAAAGCAGTCTTTTAAACAAAGTTTAAAAACTGGTGGATAATGCTGTTTGAAGCCTCAGAGAATGGAACAATGGATCAAAAATCCAGTATAAAATAAAAAGATACAAAATAAGTGAACTATAACAAACCCACAATATAGTGTATCACGATAGCCTGAATTTCAAATTAAGCACGGTCTTCATGCAGTTAAGAAGCAGTGAAAAGAATTGAAGAGTGTATTTTTACTAAGTCTTGGGGTTGTAAAGTTGTTACTGTCAGCTTTGATTTTTAATTCAGTCAAGGGTAACGCTGAAGTAGTATTTGTAATTACATTGCAGCTTATGGTTTCTGTACAATTAGTTTTCCAAAGATATATCATTGAAACTCTACAGTTATTTTGACAAAGTATGCTAATTAAAAAGTAGCAAAATCAAAAATGTCTCGGTGAAACTCTTATGCTCTTGGCCTGTCTGAAGTCTCAAAGACTTAACTTTCCTCTATAAAAAGGAAAAAAAAAAATTCTGTTTACTCACCAGATAGGGCTTAGGATTTGAGGTGGTTTGGTTTACTTGCCAAATACTTAGAAATCCTTCACCATCAGCAACACCACACTGCAAGGAACAAACTGTATTTATTAGCATAACATACTGGCTACTGGACACTTACTTCATGACAGTAAACTTAGGCTGACTTCAGGAAAAAACCCACCTAAAACACTATTGCCTGCACATTAAACATCAACAACGATTGTCGGGTACAAAACAGTAGTTTAGAAGCCAAGTGAGTTCAGTACTAACTGTTTAATGATTGATGTTCTCCTACATACCTAACTTTTCTGGACATGGAGGCTTTTTAAGTGTGGAAGCTTATCTTTTAAATCATAATTTTAAATGCTAAAGCTTACAGAGGCATCATTACTCCATGACTACTTGAAAATGCTTAGTGAAGGAAGCTGCATGGCAGCATACCGTAAAAGCATAGTAAGAACAATTATAGGAGGACTGTACTATAATTGTGAATGGTAAAATGAGTTATATTTGTTAATCAAAATGCATAACAATTAATAATGTATATTCTATACAACATATTCTATACCTATAAACATTTTACAAAATGTTTTTAGAAATATTTAGAATTAGTTTTTGTATTTTCTCCTTTTCGTCAGGTTTCACAAGTCCTGCCTGAGTGACCTCCATGTGAAGCAGTGGGGACAACTGGTACATCTTAATTTCTTTCTTAAAATTGATTCCCATGTGATGTTAAGATTGCAATATCTCAAAATATAATAAAAACACTAATAATTTAAAAAGTTTAAATGAGATTTTATGCTACCCAAAAATAGGTATTCTGGGAGATACTTTATATTTCCAGCTATTTCTAAATGTTGAGCTTTTGCTGTTATATAGCTATCTTACAGTCATTTCCAAACTCCTTTAATTCACTTTTTATGGCTCTGAACTATAATGAAGTTTGTCAGTAAAATGCAGACAAGACCTGCTAAAATAACAGAATGGGCAACATGAAAAACTGGAGAGGTGGGTATTTTTCTCAATTTCTTTCTTTGCCCACTCTGTTTTCTGCATCTCATATACCTCACAGCGTCATTTCTGGCCAAAGTGTATGGCTATTTTATACTCTTTCTGCTCTCCGCTGTACTGCAGTATACTTACATTTTCAAACTAAGAGGCTGTATTGCATTCTGTCAAAACTTTATCTTGGCCAGAATGCAAAGCGTGAAGCACTTCTTGAAGACCTGATGACCTAGACTGATACAAGTTTGCTTCTACAAAATAAGTAAGCTCAATTTTTTTTAATGTTTAATTTTAGAAAGGCCGTCATATGGGAACGCAGATTTCAGAACAGGGAGAACAAAAAGTCTGAAAATGTGGCAAATGTGATATAGGATAGCAGGGTGAAGCTGACAGAAGAGAAAGGAGAATAAGGGTTAATTTTATTAGAAAGCTTACATATGTAACCAAAATGAATTATATGAGAAACTGCTTATGTGATCATTCTAGGAAATCTTCTTTTTTGGGTATTGCTAGTTAAAACTGTTTCAGTGGTCAGAGTGCAACCAAATGTTTCCTTATGGATAATAATAAAAAATCCTAAATGTTGTACTTACCTTATTGCCCTGGGAATTGAAATACATTCTTGTAACTCTGGCATTCCCAGCTTGCCGGAAGCATACCAATTGCTGTGGCCTTGTCCACTCAAACATTCGAACACTACCATCTTGTGCTCCTGTAAGATCTAAGATTAAAAGATAGATGTTCATTAATACTACAGTATTTTATAGAAAATAATCTTCTCTGTACTAGTAAGTGTGATTCACTTACAATACTGATGGACTGGATGTGAAGCCATTCTCTTGACGTTATTCAGATTTCTTTTAATAAGCTTCATATGAAACAAATAAAAATTAAAATAATTTTGAAAAAAGACACAAACACACTTCAATTTTGTTTATACTACTACATAGTGAGTGTCCCCCAGTTAAGCTAACATTATTTGCATCTAATGATGTTTAGTTGCAGTATAGTAATTAAAGCCTGTTTACAACAGCTTATTTAGACATAAAAGTTCAGGTAGTATTAATGTTATCTTCTATTATACAAATAACTTGAGCACATGCCGATGTGTAGGCTTCTGCTATTAGTCCCAATGCAAGAATTTAGTTTGGGATTGTTCTGGGTTTGGTTGGCTTTTTTGTTCATTTTTGGTTTGGACCCAGAAGCTCCAGGTCCTACATCAAAGTTCCCATAAAAAAAGACAAAAACCTGACTGTCCCATTATTTTCCATGTAACAATAATTATTTGCCACAATATACAAGCAAATGCTTAGTTTGGCTGCCTTTTTGGCTAGGTCTTGGTCATTGTAGGCCTTTTACGTCAACATTCAATTAACAGCATGATGACTAATGCAACCTAGGTCTCTGCTAAATAATACACTAAAAAAGAAACAGTCTCCTGAAGCTGCATGCAATAGAAGTACTTACCACACCAGCTCCAGTGCTAGTTTGACCACTGCCTAACCATGGCATAGATGAAGATGGTTGTATCTGGTTCACTCCAAAAGATGGTGCTGTTGACTGAGTTAGTGTTGTGGTAGAACCACGAAAGTCAATATCATCGGAACTGTAAAAGAACAGCAGTGTCCTGCTTTAAACAAATTTTCTTTGCTGCCAGTGCTGTTTGCTTATTTCACTGTCAAGATCCTAATGGCAATGGGTAGAGGAAATGATTATAATGAAACTATAAATTGATAATTCCTGCACTTAACATTGTACAAACACCTCCGTGTGCTCCAAACCTATTGTTTAACCTCAACAGATGATCATGACTGTGGTAGGTAGATGTTGAGAATACAAGCTCTCTTGAGAAGAATATTGTTGGAATATTCCTGACCTGTGTGTCTATATGTCTATCTGTTCTGTGCAATGGAGTGTGGTACAGATGAGTGCTTGCTGCAGCTGACACATTCACAGTTCTCAGCACAATAATGGAGGAGACAGTAATTCAGGCTGTTGCATTATACAGCTAGCATGAGCTACCACAACTATCCTCAACGCTGCAATGATGCAACTGCAGTGTTTTTAAGCTAGCACTTCCTTTATTAGCTTATGCACCACAGGATTTTACTTTACTGTACAGTGCAGACATGCCCAAAATACTCAAACTCCTCAAAACCTTAATTTCTCTGTGTGTAAAACAAAGACAGTAATACTCTTTTGCCTTTCCTCAATCCTTTGTAAAGCAATCTGAAATCTACTGAAGAAGAGTAATTAACTTTTTGTATGATCCACTTGTGCTTACATGGTTATTATATATGCAGCCTCACAGTAAACCACTACTCCTAATATAACCACAAAGAAACAATCCTACCTTTTAGACTCTCTGTCATATTCTTCCCCAATCCATATAAATGACTGAGCAGCCAGTAGAGCTGAAATATCAAGTTCTTGAACATCATGTGTAGATGCCAAAACAATTTCATTGCTGTTTGCCTATGCAGCACAAATAGAAAATTTATACTAACTATAATTAAGATCTTTTTATTGCACTTATTATAGTATTTGAGGCTTACCTTATTAACTGCAAATGCCATTATCATATCTGATTCTTTGTGAATGATTTTTGCTTTTCCTCCAGGGTAGCCAAGATCTGCTTCAACCTACAAAACATTTATAAGAAATTTCAATTAGCATGAAAATCCATTTTGTAGTGGTACATTCAGACTGCAAAAATCTATACAAAATTCATGCAAGAAAAGTTCAGTGGCCTCAGCATTGTTTAGGAAGCTAAACTTTAGACTTCTCTTTGGTGTTCTAAAAGCCAAAAGTTATGTTTGAGTGTAAGAAACACAAAGCTGTGTGTGCAACGCTATTTACAAGGTGTTCACTCATCTCAATTATCAGGACATCCAAAGTTAATTCACTGATTAAAAGCCTGCCACACAGACTACACAGAACATGTAGCTTCTGTTAGTCACATTAGAGAAAGAAAAGCCAGTTCCACAGAACTTTTAAGAATGTGCTAGAGGTTTGGGAGAAGCGATACTACCTTGTTTTTGTGATCTTCTGCTACGCAGTTTTGTTTGACCTGCTCCACACGATCTTCTACAGACTACATAACATCACACAGTCACAAACACAAAACACATGCACAAACAAATATAAAAAAAGAATGAAACATTCCAAACTAGATTTTAAAGGCCACTCTGTCAGTAAATGATGACAAATGTATTTTTAACTTTTCATAAAAGGCACAGAAACTAAGACA
Source organism: Phaethon aethereus (assembly GCF_964289735.1). Classification (NCBI taxonomy): domain Eukaryota; kingdom Metazoa; phylum Chordata; class Aves; order Phaethontiformes; family Phaethontidae; genus Phaethon; species Phaethon aethereus. Next base: position 13,255,273 of record NC_138588.1, on the reverse strand, counting down.
GGAATCTAAACAAACTCACTTAAAATGTAATGCCTCCTGGATGAACACAAAATGTATGATATAGTAAATAAATGGAGGAGTAGTACACACACAAACTCCATACTTACAGGAATTCTTAAAGATATTAAATAGTATACTTATTTCCAGTGGTACTTATGTGTTTGTTTAAATTTTCAGTTACAACTCATTACAATTGTAACTGGTACAATTTGTAAAGCTCCATATTATATAAGACTATATAATATTACTTTTATATGTATATATTACTCATGCATATATACATATACACAAAGTAATAGCTCATTTAAATTTATTTTTCAATATGACACACAAAAAAAGATATTATATGAACACTGAAGTTTATTTACTTATTACCCTTATTGTGAATTTCTGTTTATCAGGACAGTATTCAATACATAAAGGTAAGGTGAGACGTGTCTTTTGTAAAAACATTGAGTTTAGTTGATATTTCAATAAACAACATGAAAGTCATGTTGATTTTTTAAAAAAATCCAAACACTGTTAAATAAAGGAAAGAAAATTGCAATGCAAACGAAAAAATGTCAAGAAAAAAGAAATACTGAAAGAGACGGAGGAACAGTTATAAGTGAACTTTCTTTTTAAAAAAAGATGTTACATCCTTTGTTTACCTCACTTTGCTTTCTTTTCTTTGTGAATATATATCTTATGAAAGTATCCTGAAGCAGTTCTTGCTTCACAAGAAAATGCCAGAGCCTTTTTGCTGGAAGAGCTGAAAAATCCTTTGATCTAGATAAAACAGAAGAAAAACAGAAATTAAAAAAAGGAAGAAGCTTCAATGTAATTAAAGGTGGACCAAAAAAAAAAAAAAAAAAAAAAAAATCTAAAGACAGACACTGAATTACTTTAGATGAAATTCCAATTTGAAGAAAAAAAACCCCACCGAAGTTTAAGCTCTAATTTGTTCAAGGCAAATATCAAGAGATGCTTTTTTTTTTTTTTAAACTCACATTAGGTTACTAACTTCCAAGTACTACAGGTTAATCTGCTGACTTGCATTTATGTCTAAAGACTTGCACTCTACTAAAACAGCTTGTGTGTTGGGATTATGCTGGCTCTACAGCATGTCCTTACATGTTTCTTTCATTATTCAAAAGAATTCTTAAATATTTAGCTCATATATGAGGCAAATAAAATTCGTTGCCTCAGATTTGAGGACAAATATTTCTAGAGAAGCAGTGCATGTTTGTGAGAATATTTTAATAAAATCCTACAGCAGTATCAAACATGCAAATCCAAAGTCACAAACATGAGCAAGCCTAAAGTTGTGGTTTAGAATATTGAGAAAAACAAGCTATTTTTGAGTTGAAAACATGGTTCACTATCTGCATTTAAAGATACCTGCAAGCATGACATCAGTCTAAACCTAGGAGGATTGGCTTTACAAGGACCTTGCTATAACTTTCTCTCCTCCTGACATCTGCATGTCTAATATATAACTCTCTTCTTTTGTTGTTGAGGTAGGGTGGGAGACAGCTGCTACTGGACAAATAGTAAAAGAGGTTGAACAGGGTCTTCCCAGCAGCAGCCATTGCCCTTGATTTGTAGTCCTCCAAGCTCCACTCTTTCCTTCTTATTATCCTTTCTTGCTGCAGTTCTGAAAGGTGCAGCAGAATAAGTAAAGGCTGCTGCGGGAGACAGCTTCATAAGAAGGGACAAAGGGATGTGGGAAAGTGGTTTCTGTCAAGCATTGCCTAGAGCTAACGTCTAGCCAACCTTCGTTTAGCTGTTTAGGTTGTTTAGAAATACTGTTTAGAAATACTCCTTAGTATTTCTATGATCAAAGAATGTGTTTTTGCTAGGAAAAAAAATACTTACTTGAATGGTGTGTTTTCAGGTTCGATCATTGCTTTATTGCGGAGAATAGCTGGTCCTGCACCTATGCCAAGGTCAGTAGGATAAGTATTAATGTAATTTGGTGGTGGGCCTTCAAACTGGTCCATTCTATCTTGAAGAATCTGTTCCCAGTGTTCCAAATTTTTTATTACAGCAATACCCAATGGTGATGTTACAGGCAGATCTAAACAGAAATAAAAATAAAATAAGGCTTAAAGAAAAAGATCATTTAAGCTACAGTGTGTATAAAAACCCCAGAATAATAGAGCCATCAAAAAAAAAAAAATCTTGAAAGCAAATGTACTTGTTGGTAATTGTAAAAAATAATGTGTTACATTATTTAAATTTAAAAATTAAAAAGCAGTCTGACAGAAAGCCACTTATACAGAAAACTAAAATGTAAAGCAGAATTTAACATACCAGTGAATTCCAGACCAGCAATGGGAAAGAAGTTCTTAACATTGTGCAGAACTAATTTTACCATTGTCAGATGTAGAAGAGCCCAGCTGTATGAAACAAATACATTTAGTTGTGTTAGAACAACGTTAACAGAATGTCTGCAGAATATTTTTCTTCTGCCGAATACACAGATTAGAAAAACAGTGTAGATGGTTCACTGAGGTTTGCCAGACATGTACGGAAATACTTATAGATAAACTATGCAACATAAGGGTGCCTCTGAAGGTACCTTGCTGTAACATAGTAGCCCCTTCTCTGTTTTACAAATCCTCGATTATTGTACTCTTCCGCCAGATAAACAAATGTGCATGTGTGAGCCTCTGCAAGACTGAGAATTAAGTACAAGCCCCCCGAAACACCTCCTGAAATTCTCCATGAAATCATGATGAATACAGACAAGACATTATTTGAGTTTGGCATTCGTGGCAAAAGCTTTCACTCTGAAGGAGTCTCAAAGATATTAAAGATACAAATCCTATACAGTATAGTCATAGTCCTAGTAAGGACTAATGAGAGGCTTGAAGAACATGTAAGAGAGCCATCATTTTTCTCCGTTATTATAATGCTGAGGTCATCCACTTTATTTCATTTTATCTTGCAACATTTTTATTTTAAGTGTTCTATTTAATCTGCTCCTTGTTCAAAAACTAAAGATCATGCTTGAATCAGTAGTCTAAAGCATCATTTAGAACTGACATTGTGGTACCTCATGTTCTTTCTGTCTTAAAAATGAAGAGAGTCCCCCCCCCCCCCCCCAAAAAAAAAAGAAAACCGCACAGCTTTGACTTCCTAGTCCCATTTTTTTAGGCAATTAAATGGGGAACTCTTACTGTGATAAGAATTTGTTGCTTCTGTAATCCCATTGCCACAGATATCTATCCACAGTACTAAAATTATCTGACTTAAACTGGAGGATGCAGAGGACCTGTATTTTCTTTAATTTGGAAGAAAAGGTAAGCACATGACATAATTATTCTAAAATAGTGGCAGCTTCTGCTAACCTGTAAGAATTGGCATCTTTATGTTCCTGGATCTGTACATCAGAGAGGAAAGCATCATCCTCTTCCTCATCACTGTGAATGCTTTCGTCGGAATCATATATAACACCACTGTCTGATAAAGGAAGAAATGGCTGCAATGCAAAATAAAAGTCTGCTATAAAAGCAATTTTCTGATCTCTTAATATTAAACTCTTACTTTAGTTATCACTGTCATAGAATTTAAATGACAACAACTTGACCTATAGATAGGTTTCTCTAAAACATAAACCAGCAGCAAGGGGAAAAGTGTCAATCTCTATTATTGGTAAGAGACATATTTTGAAAGTTAAGTAGTAGACTTGTAGTCAAGGCAATATCCTTTATTACAAGGATAATATTCTGCAGCTTACTATCAAGAGCACTCAAAATATTCACGCTATTTTTGTCCTTCAAAACATAACAGAGAAGAAATGTGCTTTTATGAACTGTAACTTATGTCTTCCATTCTAAATTACCTTTGCCATAAAATAGTCCCACATGCTGAGTTCTGGAGGGATAAACTTTTCTTTGTAAGAGGGTCTTTCTGCAGGTACAGGTGGTGGTACAGTGCTATCTTTTACTGGCCTTCCTGGCACTAGCATTCTCATATTAAACCGACGACGATGTTTATCCATTTCTTCTGATGGAAGAGGTGGCGCTAAATTCAGGTAATTTGAAAATCTGATATTAATATTGCATCTTTAGAAATGGCTGTATTTTATAACTGAAACAACTAAAACCATTATCATTGGTGCTAATTTCTACTGATTCGGAAATCAAAGCCAACCTAAATAAAATAAGTGTAATCATACAAAGAGTTCACTTATGACAGATTCAATAACTGTGGCATTTATACATTGGATATATCATGAGACATACATTTTATTATCTGGATTAAGTTCTCAGATGATGTAGCTTTTAAGCAAAAAGCTTTTATGATGAAAAATTTCTCAAGAAAGATTAAGAAAGAAATTAAGACATTTTGTTGAGAAATTAATACATAAAATTTCACTAAACTCTGAACTGCACAAGTAGCAGTAGTTATTCAAAATACAAGCCAAGAAACTCTCAAGATAGCAAAGAAAATTTGAATAGAGACAGGCTTTTTGACAACTGAAGTCTATTTTGAAGTGTTATGATTTAAAATGCCTTAATAGTTATCAAAATATTAATGTGGAATTTGGTTTTCGAAGTGTTATTGGCCAGGCAACACTGAAGATCACACTTACTTTATTACAAGGGAGCTAGATATTTAAAAACTTTTTTTTTTTTTTTAAAGCCACTACTAACATTCAACTATACTGGAAGTTTTTACAAACCTTCATTACCATCCTCTGAAACATCAGAAGCTGTAGCAGCTTTAGGTTAAAGGAAAACAGAATACATCTCAAATGAAGACATGACTTTACATAAAGTTATTCATATTAACATCTTGTGAAAATAACTGCCCTAAATGAATTTAAGTTTTTCCATGAATGACAAGTATCATTTCAAAATGTGCAGGGTGCCATTACCAAGGACAATCCCAAGACTAATATTTTTCTGCTTTTTAATTAATGTAACAGTTTTCTTGCCAGTAGATACTTAAAATTCTGCTTGCTTGGTTTTTATCTTTAAAAGGAAGGAAATCCCTCCTACTCTGTTACTAAAAGGTATAAAATGCAAATCATTAGCATGACCTTTAGAGAACAAAGTACCTGGAATATTTTCTGACTGCCTTCGAGGTTTTACAAGAAGTTTCACTCCTCCACCAAAAACAGCAGCCCACATTCGACTGTTCAAAGGATGGGCTGCGAGTCGAAATAATTCATTACATGAATTGGTTGCAAGGGCGTGTATAAGGAGACTCAGGTAGACAGCTACAACAGCTTCACAAAGTAGGATGTTTAACTTTGGTTGATCTTCATCTTGAGCTGAACTTAAGAGATTTATAAGTGAACTCACACCTGCAAAGAGGAAAGAGGGAAAATTCTATGCTAAATGAGTAGGAGTACAAATAGAAAAAAGGAAATGTTTCACCTCTATATTTTATGTTAAACATATACTAATAAATAGCCACGTGATACTTTTATTCAGATGAAAAATTCTGTTCACATTTTTCTTAAAATCATAAAGACCAACATTTTAAAAAGCCGCCGTTGGTCTGGGACTTCTGCATTGTACTGCTCTGCAAATACTATGGGCAATTCAGCTTGCCTATGAAATTCTTGCACGGTTTCCACAGTTGACCTCAAAATACTAAATTTATTCTTGTACATGGGGATTAGTTGTTTTGATACCTATACCAAATAAAGCATAGATGTAAGACAGTACTTTAGAAACAGCTAACAGAAATAGTTTTGCTAGGAGGCGAGGCAGACTGGAGGAAAACATTTTACGATGACAAATTATCCAGCTAGAGTTTATCCTAAAGATCATAGTCTCTTCTTCAAGCAAGATGTTTGCCATATAGAAAGTTTATTCTTACTGGTTTTGATATGTGACAAAGTTAAAGGCTGTTATTAATTTGAGAACTAAATCAGAAACACTTATCCATCATATTACAGGACAGTGAGATAATTTTGAAATGTGGAGCTGGTCCAGGGGTGCTAAAAGTAATCTTATTTTCGTCTCACCAGGCCACTGAGCAGGAGATGAGTTTGGAGTTGCATGCTCTTCAATACTTTCTGTCCTCAGTCTGCGTCGATCACTCAAAAGCAGTCCTTGATATACCATCCCTGTAAACTGATTGGCTTCTGTTTGACTGCTAAATACAAATTAATTTTTTTCTGATGAAAAAGGATTTTAGAATATTTTTGTAATAAAGTATAGTATATATACATGCTTCTCATTTTGATCAGAAAACATAACATTTTAAATTCTATAGGACTAAGTCAAGAATGTTATAATTTCACAGTATACAAAATACATTTTTGTTATTAAAACTTGAAATGTTTTCATGTGGCATTATCAGTTCTAATATGTCATGCACATAGCTCCCGATACTAAAAAGGCTTTTTCAAAACTGTTAATAATAAAATATTCTGAAGAATATTTTTTAATGTTTTAACAGCATTCTCCTCCTATTCCAGTTTGGAATATAAACTGCCTGAAACCTGACTTCAGTTAGGCTCAAATGTTTCCCCTGCACTCCTATTCAGCAATGAATGTGCTGTGGAAAACAGCATTCAAATATTTTTCAGAAGAATCCCAAGTAAGAGTGACACCAGATTTTCCTATTATTTATTGGAAAAAATCTGAATGATTGGTGTTACTTCATTTGTGTAAAACTGATCTGGCATATCAAAGCTAGTAATGTGTAAACTGTGTAAGTATCTATATCCATACACATATATTTAATCCCTTTTTTAGACACATGCATGAAGAATTTCCATTTTGGATACACAAAGTATACTCCAAATGTAGGACTGTAAGAAAACTTTCAGTTTTACCTGTAGCTGTGGCTGTCACATAGTGCTTGATAAACGGATGCAGAAAGTGAAGCTGCTAAAGAATGAAGTGTGTACACCTAAAATAAAAAGAGCCAGTAAGCTATACAGAAGTTTTATATAAAAGGTGAGTAAACCACAGTTCTTTCTAAACAGCACTGGAATGTGTTATGCAGGAATGTCGTAGTTTGAAACCAAGTGCAGGAAACAGTACCCGAGTGTTACTTTTAGTTTACAATACAGTACTTTGAAAATCACAACTGCTTGTTCAACATCATTTAATTGCAATCAAAACCTTCTAATATTATGTCAAGATCGTTAAATTTATTCTAATATAGAACTGCCACAGTGAATGAGTATACTGAAGGAGTGATTAAGTATGTTCTTTTATGATAATGAATTTGATAGAATGGTTCCTGCAAACCTTATATAACATTGCAGTTCAATGTAGCAGTAGTTGCTCAATATGCATAAAATACAAAAGTTTGTGTAATCATTCTATGATTGTTTTATCTGTAATCTCTTTTTTACCTCAGTTATGTGCTTATAAATTTCCAGAAGTCTCCAGGAGTAACAAGAATAATACTCCATTATTGCCTCAAAATGCAACAGAAATACTCCAGTTCTTAAAGAGAAGAAATGCAAGGATTTTTTTGGAAAGTCTGATGAAATTCACAGTGTGAAGAAAATGGTACTGTCAAACTTTAAAAATTGAAACTTTTTAAAATGCACCCTGTGTTCATTTCTATCTTTTCTTATCATCTTTCTATTTAATCAAATGCTAGACCTTAGATGAAAGCTATGAGTTATCTAAATAGTTGTTTTGCAGTTAGGAAGTGTCAGCTCTTCTTTCTGAATTCATGTGAAGTATGAGTTTTTAGAGTAAGAAAGATGCTTGCTGTAGCATAATGCAGGACGAAAAAGAGTCGAGTGATAGAAGAGAAAATGAGATGTAAATGAGCTTGGGTTACAGTTTTAGAAACTCAACTGCCTCATAGTGGGAGAACCCCTTTGATTTCCTAATTTTTCCCTACTTTCATTTAATCAATAGAAATTCAAATTAACTTAATGAGTACGAAATCTGATCGAAACGTACAAAAAAATTATTTAACTCCTTGCTAACTGTGTCATAGTCTCAGGCTCTTTGGCTTTTTTCCCCTCTACTTACTGAATCTGAACAGAATTTATTCGTCCCAGACTATGGAGTAAAGTAATTCACCACAATTCCTTAAAAAGCAGTACACTTGAGGAAATTTGCACTAGCGTAATGTTTATAATACTTATATTAATAGAAGGTTGTGATGTAACTTACAGTGTCTCATCTCTACTTTCATTAATCTCCCTACAGGATTTGAGCAGAATGATAATAATGAGTTAACTTACATGATCATGTTGTTTTAAGAGCCAAGAATTCACTGTTTTAGTGAACATTCATATTTGGAATAGGTTCCTGAGAATGACTAGAATTTGGATGAAAGGGCACTAATTGGATTCAAAAAGATGTCAGAAAGCAAGTGGTTAACTAGCATTTTCAGTTTGCCAGACTTGAGGGAGCAGGTCAGTATTGTGAAAGCATAAGTACTGAAAAGTTAACTCAAACCACATTTTATTTTTGCATTCTCATTCCGTTTTATAAAAAAATTGTTTAGCATTTCCTGAAAGCTTTTCATTACCTTGACATCTTCAATATTAGGATGTGGTGGTGATTTCATCTGCACAATAGTGTAAAGAATATCATGGATGTGGTTGTTTAAATACAGCACAGGATTAGCTATCACAGTTTTTGTGGATGCTATGCTTGCAGAAAGCAACGGTAGTGTTGTGGGTAATGGAAGTGGAGACTGAAGTTGTTTTACAGTTGTTTCCTGTTTAAAAGAAAAGATTGTATTTAAAATCATTGCTTTGAGGAAAAAAGTTTTTATAAAGATAATTCTACATCGTAAACGTTTTCCTCCACTGCTGTCTACTCAGTGCAGACAAGATTTTACTGTGACTGATGTCAAAAGTAAGTTCTTATTTACTATAATAACATGGATCAGACCTGATAGCCAAGTTTGCCGAAACACTTCTTGATTTAGTGCAGGAAGAGTATTTTTATGTAGTTCATTAGTGTTGGGATTGTCTATTAAGAAACACTAACTAAAAATGCACTTGCAGTAGCATGAGTTGACATAATACTCAACTGGTGTGAATTTCTCAAGTGGAAATGAACAGAATTTTTTTTATTCTTAAAAGTATGTGCTAATCCGAGTACCACCAAACCAATTACCTACTGCTCTTATTTGAAATGTGAGAAATTCAGGACTAGAGCAAGTTAAATGACTTGTCCAGTATCAGATTATCTGCGGTAGCTCAGGTTAGTCATTAACATTTACTGGAAAATATATCCTTTTGTGTGAAATAAATGTAGAAAATGCCATAATGTAGTAAAAGGGAGCAGTAGCCTGTCTGATGTGGTATTATTTGTTGAGCCTTGCAGCTAAGATCCCATTCCTTCTAGCTTCCTTGCATGATTTGCAGAAGTGTAGAGAATGAGATTTTGACATATTTCAGCAACTGTGAATTCAATTTATTACATAGGTATCTAGAATACTGTGATCAGCATTATTATTTCATTAGAACACATATAATGCTGCAGCAACATTTATATTCCATAATTATAGGTAGCCTAATCCTCAGTGTCACATAACAGATTCTTAAGAACCAAGTAATCAGGATGTGGAATAGCAGCACAGGTAAATACCAAGTTCTTTCTTCAAGAACGTTAAAATGATCTCGATCATTGGACTTCCAGAACATAAGAAGCATCTATCTAGGCACAAACAAGCATTTGACAAAACTGACAGTCCAGAACTGTTCACACTTGTGAAGAGAAATTAGTTGAATTTTTTACCTGCTGTGACTCTTGCAGCAAGAACTTCAGCTCCATTCTTACAGATGCTAAACCACCACCTTGTGCCCCATGAAGACTACAGTAACTTAGAAAAACTCTTAGAAGAGCTTGGTTCTTCTGCAGCCACCACTTCCGTCTTTCAGCATGTTCTCGTTTTGCTTGTAACCTACGTCTTTCTATCTGGTGTCGTTCATACGAACCAATGTCTGGCTTATCCATAATATCATCGTGATCAAGTAGATCCCCATTTACTTTGGTATATGTTTTACAATAGTCTTTGCCCCCTGCATCATGGTTGCATATTTCATGCATAGCAGCAATCTCTTTTTCAAGCCAGTTGTACAGCTGAAATCTGAGCTTTCCTCCATCTACTTCATAACCTGTAGCCAAAGTCCTCAGTTCAGTCATAAGGATCTTCAAACAGGCTCTGAACTTCAGTTGTTCAGCAATAACATCAACCTCAGTGTCTCCTGCATCAGAAATGTCCCCATGTGGTGTTTGTGGGATGTTGGCGTGTGAGGTTCTCTCATCATCTTCTCCATTCTTAGAATCAGATTTTGAGTTTTTCATGATTATACCAACATCCTTGTCCTCTTCATCTGACTCATTTTTGTCTTCACCCCAATCAAGAGTAAGGGGCTCATCATCAAATTTTACTGATGGTTGACTCCAGTCAAATTGTGCTGAAGATTCAACAATATTCTCCAGAGCAAAGGAAGTTGAAATTGGCTTTGACCAGTCTATATCACCACTTCCAGCACTTAGGGCTTTGGAATCTGAAACACCAGCCTGTACTGGAGGACTAGATGAATTTTTCTCTGCTGCTACGGTAGACTTTTTTCTTACTTTTGGAATTTTGGAAAGGACTTCAAGAGCTAGTACAGGGCAACCCACTTTAAAATGAGCATTTGCAGTAGTGAAGAATAATTTTCTTTCTATAAGATTAATTTTATCAACAAAGCTTTTCTCAGTTTTTAGACCTAAGGTAGCCAAAGTCCCTTCTGGTGAGCTGAAGTATCTTCGGATGAGCAAAGGGTGGGTCCGAAGATAATTGTAAAAACTGAACACCACAGGATTGCACGACTTGACAATAACTAAGGAATTAAACAGATATGACATCTATTGAAAATGGCTTTAAAATGGTATTATTCTGTTTTGCAGTATTTCCTGCATTGCAGAGATTTGTCAAAACACAAATACAAAGACAATTTTGGGTCTAGCTGCCAAAGCAAAATGAAATAATTACTTACTCCCCACAAAAAGATTAAAGGTGTGAAATGGATGAGTAGAAAGATACTGTTCTTCTCAACTAAGCCTAAAAAAAGCTGAGATGATCAGCCAGGTAGAGATTTCTAGGAGGGAATGTGCCACAGAAACCTATGTAGCCACCTGTCACTTAACATCAATCTCAGAAGAGACAGAATAGGAAATCCTGCTAGAATACTGCTGATTCCTAGAAGCAAGAATGAGAATTTAAGTCCATTGGAATAAAGACTAGCCAGCATTTGGTCGTAGAGAGGTATTGTAGGGAGATACCAAACAAAGAAGGCCCACCTGAGCTTATCTGACAGCAGATAGTGGGAGGTTAAAGACAAGTCCTTGGAAGAAATTGGAAGATTTTTTTTTTTTTTTTAAGAAGAAATTGAGCAGGCCAGTACATACATCAATTAATGATTTCAGCATAATGGCATCTCAGGAGAAGAGACTACAGACATACACACAAAGTATTTCTCCTTCTCTGCTTTGTCTTAAGTTTGTCACATCAGATAAATGTTTTCCCCTTACCTGGGTTTTCATCATCATCTTTAGGTGTTTGTTCCAATAACGTGTCTAGTGCTCTAGTGTAATCTTTCATTATCCAGTATGCAATGCTTCTCAGAAATGGATCAGAATGTAATTTAGTACAGCTGAACCCAGCTCCATCCTTACGGCAACCCAAAATCTTTTCATGAAGAATGGAGGTGTATGTGACAGAGGTTTCAAACTCAGATTCATATAAACGAGCAATAACCATAGCCAACTGGATGTCTTCCATTTTCTCAAGGCACACCTATGATAAGAAGTAGGGAAAAGGTTGCTTTATGAGGGAGAAGTAGTTGTTTAAAATAACAATGAAGTGAATAGCAATGTATGTTTACAGAACGGCTAATTTTTTTTCTCATCATATCTGTTCTTTAAAGTATATATTCATCTTTGAGTCAAAAATGTGGTAAGTGATATGTATCTAAGCAACATTTTCTTCTGTGTTTGGAAAAAGGTGTACTTTCTTCTATTTCAGGTATTACGATATGCATAGCAGTATATCAGCATGTCAAAAATTAATATGGCAGAAGTAAAGATGTTTATTTTTATTCTACCAGGTAGAATAAACATAACTTCCAACTTTAATGTTAATAAATCACTGGTAAGAGATTTTTCACACAGTCTCATCTGCAGAATTCCATCTCTAAAGAAAAACCTGTTTTCAGGTAAAGACAAACTTACTGCATAAAAATAGGCAGGATAGCTAAAGATTCTCTAATTCCCATTCTCTTCTGAGAGGTACTGCTTAGGTTATGATCTTGCTCACAGTTTTTATCTCCCTTGTGGCAGGCAATATCACAGCTCCACTAAAAAGGGATCCTAGGGTAGCTTCAGAAGAGAACTCTGACTTCTTTTTTTACTTAATGCTGTAACCATAGGTCATGCAGAATAGCTGGAGGCTGAACAGAGTGCAACAACTTAACTGTGCTGATCAAACAGGAAGTTTTGCCAGAAGGGTCATGACTGATGTTGCCAAGAGTGCTTCCACTGAGGACTGCTGTATCTGAACAGTTATTCTGGCCTTCAGATCAGCTTCCAAACTGATTTTTGCAGTAGTGTGGAGGTAAATGGTATGTCTGCAGGGCACAAGGGGGTCATGTATAGACATACCGTATCATTTGTGCTGCCACAATTTGTGGAAAGACCAGCAGAACAGCTTGTAAGGATAGAGTTACATAGTTCAAATTAGAAACAGAAACTTAATTTCACAAAAGTGGATACCTCTATAGCATCTTTCAGTGAACCTGCTAGCAAGAAAAACGCAGCTGACTGTTCAAAGCGTTGTTTTCCCAACAAAGCAAAAGCATTTTTTAAAGCAGCTTTGCGCCATCTGTCTTCACTGAAGTTGTGGCTGAAAAAGGCAGTCATCTTTTCATCATGTTGGGACCTGCATAAAGAAATGCAACGTATAGAACTACTTATTATATAACCTTAGCATACAATCACTTTAACATCACTTTAAATTAAACTCTCGTCTTGAGTGAGTTCTGCTTTGCACTGCTAGTTCAATTAAGGTTTAATCAAACTTACAGTTAGCAGAACTCACCTAAAAAGACCCCATACCACTGCCTTTTTCTTCATAGCAAGATAAAAAAGTGCAGCATCTAAGGCATCGTTGTTCCTCTGGAATGAAGCTTTTGCAACCTGTAGTAAACAAAACATTCTATTATTACTGAAAATATAAAGGCTGCTTTTAGCTAAATAACATATGTTCTCTGTCAGGGAGGATGGTCTAGATGACTATATTATTTCTACAAAGCAACAGTAATTTCTGTTGAAATGTTTTATTCATATGTGACAGCTCTCATTACACTGTAAATATTCTTAAGAGTCAGAAAAACAGCACTACTGCAGATATTAACCCCTCTCAACCATAATGGGACATTACAAAAGTGCAAATAAAAATCTCTTCTACAGAAGTGCTACAGTAACTCATACTATTGGGTGAATTTCCTCTTTGCGATCCATTCTTTACATATACTTAAGCTAATACAAGTATTTCTTTAATGAACACTGTTTAGTTTTTGTATAGGACTCAAGAAATGTGATTGCATTTGATTTGGAGTACTAGGATAATTAAGTTTTACTCCTGGATTCTCTGAGTATCCTGTGACTTTTAAAAATGTATTTTTACTACAGATGACTTGGAAATTTAGTAAACTACTAAGTACTTCTGTTCTACAGACATTTCAGGAATTGCATTATTTGTTGTACTTCAAAGCAAAAGCTAGTAATTATTCAAATCCATCAGACTTCAAGTTATAATAAAACTGAAATTCTTACTAAAGTAAGGATTTAAATCTCATTGGTTACCTATGAGAAACAGTTTTAAATATTATCTCAAAAATATATTGCTTTTTTTTCCATTATTAGACTGCCTATAAGAAAACTCTGCATGCAAATGAGATTTGGTGTTATTTTGGGTTTACATAATATAGGTGCATATTTCTATAAACCAGTAACTTGGCAACTTTTCAGATATATAAAACCTGCATTTATTTGCATTTCAAATGTTTTATGCTCTATGGTGTTCCATTATAAAAAAATATAAAGAGCTTTTTTTGCAAATTTTGTATAGTTTTTATTGACTTAATATTTTTAGATATTTATTCCTTAAATAAAACCCACTACTGAACTCAAAGCATAATTCCCTGTTTAATCTATAGATATATACTGTGTCTCATATCTGAAAACAAGATCCTTCTTAAAAAGGAGTACTTAATATGATCTTTAACATACTGTAAAATATGTGGGGAGGAGAAATTAGGTGCTTCAGAAATGTCTTTTTCCTAGATCAGTTGTATTATATCTTCCTACTAAATAATGGCATTTGTAAGCCAGGACTGCTGACATCAGTTGGCACAGAAAAAACTATTTATGCAGTCTCCTGGCTGGGCTGGAGTACAAAGGAATCTGCTATATACAGGTCACCGTGCGTATCTGTTAAGGCATACCTAGTAGCATGTACGTATAATTTGAAAGCAATAAGAAGTACCTTCTCAATGCATCTTCGGAGCGTGTTGATATTCCTGACCCACCAACCAATGCCCATAGCTCTTAGTTCAGACCACTGTGGGTCTCCTTTCTGGATGGCAGGAATCATATTGATCAACTCCTCCTCTGCCTCAGAATGAAAAGCCCATGCAAAATGGCAAGTAGATAGGCCTAAACAATAACATGAGATAATAAAATTCACAAGATTAAGACTTGTTAATAAGCAAATGGAGTATATCAGAAATGCAAAGTGGAATCTCCAACACAAGAGTTAGATCTGAGAGGGACTGTTTCCCTCAACAGGAAGTAGAGCTGCTAAAGGAACAGCTGAAATATCTATTTGCTCACTAGGCATGTCCTCTCCTTAGTGCTTCTTCCATTCTTTTCCAGTATCCCATTCATACATGTACCAGAGTTATATGGTGAAAGACTGAAGGAAAAATACTCTGTTATGCAGAGGCAGACCCATTCTGCTTAAAGCTTTCTGTCTGCGGTTTAGGTAGTAACTGCTTTTCCTTCCTATATTTCACAACAGTATTTACTCAGATAGAGCATGGGAAAAAACCTGCTGTGATGAAAATAATAGAATAATCTTTAAAGACATGTAAAGCAATATCGTCATTCCTCCACCGGAAACAATGAAATATATACAATCTGTATGTTACCTGGTTGGGGAACTTATTCATGCCTCAAACTGAATGGGGCAGAATCTTTCTTCTGTTCTAGAACTATACTTTTTTGCTATTCACAGTGCATAGTAGGGAAGCATATAGAATCATAGAATAGTTTGGGTTGGAAGAGACGTTTCAAGGTCATCTAGTCCAACCCCCCCTGCAATAAGCAGGGGCATCTTCAACTAGAGCAGGTTGCTCAGAGCCCCATCCAACCTGACCTTCAGTGTTTCCAGGGATGGGCCATCTACCACCTCTCTGGGCAACCTGGGCCAGTGCTTCACCACCCTCATTGTCAAAAATTTCTTCCTTACATCTAGTCGAAACCAACCTCTCTCCTTTTAAAGCCATTACCCCTTGTCCTATCGCAACAGGCCCTGCTAAAAAGTCTGTCCCCATCTTTCTTAGAAGCCCCCTTTAAGTACTGGAAGGCTGCAGTAAGGTCTCCCTGAAGCCTTCTCTTCTCCTGGCTGAACAACCCCAACTCTCTCAGCCTGTCCTCATAGGAGAGCTGTTCCATCCCTCTGATCATTTTTGTGGCCTCCTCTGGTCCAACTCCAACAGGTCCATGTCTTTCCTGTGCTGAGGGCTCCAGAGCTGGATGCAGCACGCCAGGTGGGGTCTCACCAGAGCAGAGTAGATGGGCAGAATCACCTTCCCCGACCTGCTGGCCATGCTGCTTTGGATGCAGCCCAGGATATAGCTGGCTTTCTGGCTGCAAGTGCACATTGCTGGCTCACGTCCAGCTTTTCATCCACCAGTGCCCCCAAGTCCTTCTCAGAAGGGCTGCTCTCCATCCCTTCATCCCCCAGCCTGTACTGATACCAGGGATTGCCCAGACCCAGGTGTGGGACGCTTTGCAACTAAGCCTTTGCAAGATAAGGCCCTTAATGGAATAGGTATAATCTAAAATAAACATGCAGATAATATAAATACCATAATATTATAAATCAAACATAACCAGATCCTCTCAGCTGAAGTGGATCAAATTAAAGCAATACTTTGCTCCAAGAATTACCTTGGTGAAGCAGCTGAACTCGATACAGTGGTGGGAGTGATGTTAGAAGGCAGGTGTGCAAGCGCATAGCCAACAAATATCGTAAGCCACATTCATCTAAGGTATCTCTTCCTGTGAAATATAAAATACTGACTTTTGAACATGCAGCTGACTACAAGAGGCATATACATAACATCAGATGCAGCATGTGAGGAATGTATGTTTCTAAACTTGCTGAGAACCTGAACTGTAAGTTATTTATTATGTATGAAATATAAGCAGAGATTTATAGTCAAGTTTTTTTCTCTTTTACTGTATCTAATGTGAAAAACTGATGATAGCTTTCAGCTTTGTTATCCCAGAATACTCAAGGAGTAAGTTTACCTTAGCTAAGAACAAGAAGAATGTTAATTCAATAAGTCAGTTACTAACCTGAGTAATTCTTATCTCTATTCTCATCTAGCTCAGTGCTTGTCGTGGCCACGGTGTCTGCCAAAGCTACAAGGAACATCTGCTCCAGTCGAGTGAGGCCTGGCAGACTTGAGTGCATCAGGTGGCTTGAAAGTACACTGGCATGTTCTCGGCCAAAGTAAGTCGGACCGTACTGTGACAGATTAATAACTTTGGATTTACTCTCTCTCTTTTCAGGCTCGAAATCAATAAAGTCATCAGTTGTAACAGGCTGAATCTGGAATAGATCTGAGTACTGATCCTCTGTTTTTTTCTTAGCATGATCTTCAGAGCCCTGAGGTATTTTAGAAGTTTCTTCAGAAACATAAGTGGCATCTTGATCTGCAGCAAGCAGCGCATAAAGTGGCAGTGGGGGAATTGAGTCTATCTCTGTGTAGTCTCGAGTACCATCTTTTCCAGCTGTGATGGTATCCTTTGCAGTACTGCCACTTACACTAATGGTGCGAGAAAGATGGCGTTTAGGACCAGTTCCTTCTCCAGCTTCTGTGTCTTTAACTATTGCAACTTCTCCTGCAATACATTTAACTAAATGCGACAGAATGGCTTTGGCTCGACGAACTTTACCCAGATCCATTAGTTCTAATAACTGGGTTGGATGATACTGGGGGAGAGTAGGTGAAAGAACATGAGCAGCTTCAAAAAGGCCACCATCCTGAATTACAGTTGGAGTGCCAAAAACATCATCCACAATACCTGCCCCATCAATTACACTGGTCTTCTTCGCTATCAAGCTTGTTTTGAGTGGATCTTGTGTTGCTGAGTCTTCAGTAGTAAAAACATCACTTTCTCCATCACCAAACTTGACAGCATGTTTCCACTGGGCATAAACATGCATTTCACAGTCCATTCCCACTACCAGTATACCATCTCTCACCCAGGACAGAGAAACAGGCAGTGAAGGCGTGCCATCTACAGAGGACACCAAATCAATTGATCTAAGCAACACCCACTTCGATTTTACGCCTTGTTTTATGCTACCGCCTAGTGGTAAAGTAATGACAGCTACTCCCTCTTTGCTGCTAGCTTGATCCGTTACAATTCCAGAAAGTCTTCCGTACATGAAGATGTTGGCACCAACTCCAACTGTCAATATATGTGAACCATCTTCTTTTGACACCCAGTCCAAATGCACCAAATGCTTGATACTGGGCACCAGATATTTGTCTTTATTCAAAAAAGCATCTGATTTACTGTAAACAAATAAATTGCTATCTACACTGACCCTTGAATCAAGTACACTTCCAACCTTAACTAAATCATCCAGATGAATTGTCTGTTCTAAAACCCATTCTGATCCTCCTGTAGACTCACATTCAAGTATACAAACATGCATGGAAAATTCTTTGGAAACAAACCCATTATGCTGTATGGGTTGTTTGTATGCTACTGCAAGACGTCCTGTGTAAGAACAGCTAACAGCAACTGGCCTTCCTACTATGCTCACTGTACTGCTGTTGTCTTCTCCTTCATCATTCATTAAAGGCCACTTTCTCCAGTGATACGTTTCCCTTTCTTCATTTTTGCTGTTTAGTTCTGTCTCTACAGTACATCTCCAGAATCGCACTCTGTTGTCTGAACATGATGTTACTATCAAATAAGGTGCAAGGCAGACTGGGTATATTGATGAAGAACTCAGGTGACCTGAAGTTAGAACAAACATACTTTCTTTTAGAAATATAAAGTAGAATGCCTATATAAAATAAGGCAGAGAGAATACTGTCTAACTACTGATAGAGAACTTTACAACCTGGTATTAGTTTTCTAATTTAGAGTTGGGTAAGGGCAAATGTATTCAGACTGATAACAGTCTTACAGCTTGAACATTAGTAATCATCTGCAGTTCTAGTCACTATTCAAAGAAGGTAAGGTGGAACTGAACTAATTCAGAGAATAGTTGTTAGAATAATGAGAGGAATACAAAGCCTTAATCAGATAAGATTAAGGAAATTAACATTAGGTTCATGTAGCCTACCAAAACGACACCTTAAGAGGGAAGGGGAAAAAAAAAGACAGGAGAGACACAGACAGACAAACAGAAGAAGTGGTAAGTGCATCAGGTAAAAAAAAATGGTCTATACCCAACACATTAATGTTGATAGATGAACAAGCGGGAATAAATTGTTCATTAATAAATTAAGACTAGAAGTTAAGTTTCCAACTATTAGAGCAGTAAATTTCAGGAATGGCTTTCCTGTGGGGACTTGATACATTTATGAAAGGGTAATATGACAGGGACACAGTGATTTGAGAGCACCTTTTTAGTCCTGTGTTGGCTGCATCAGTAAATCAGAATGTGATAGGCTGAGGAAACCTATATATCTATCTGAGGATATCTATGTACAATGCTATAAACTAGGAGGTAAATTAGTGGACCAACTAGATAGAAAAAACATTAAATTTACCTGCTGATGGAGTTGCTCTTATTACCTCTACACCAACAGGAAGATCCAGGGGTTTGCTATACACAAGTCTGGAGCTCAGAATGAGCTTACTAGCAGTCTGAAGATTAGCAATTGATGAAGATCGTGGAATGGGACTTATGCCAGGTGATACATCTGGAGAAGAATCCACAGTCTTTTGCTCAGGTACACTAAGCTTATTCTCTGATGAAGTAGCTTCAGTTGGTTTTGCTATATAAAAAAAATATTGCCAACAGTGTAAAAAAAATTGTTTGTAAGTAAGGACGAGGCATGAATATCCTAGAATCAGGTTTATTTTTCTTACCAGTGCTTAAGTTACACAGAAAATAATTATATGAAGTCTGCAGGCTACATTAGTTTTATTACATGCTATATTTTAAGATACCCAATGACATCCTGAAATACTGATAGTTTAAAATGAAGAATCCAGTGCTTAAGTATGTTACTTACCTTATCAATAAATTTTTATATTGTGATGGGTATAGAATGCAACCAATCTTTGTAAGGAATCTTACTGCTTCTATTGCATTGATAAATTATTCCAAAGATTCCTGACTTTGGGGCTTCTGCTTGACAAAGGTGACACAATTTGTTTTAAAGTACACTACCAAGCTTTAAGTTTTCTTTCATATTATCTAAAATATATGTCTTTCTCTAAGAAAATTACAGTCACTCACTCACCTAAACAGGCTTGCACAGATTTGAGATGAAGATGCCACATCTGAAGAACAGAGCAGCCATTACTGTCTTTTTCAATTACTACTAGGTAGAACTTTTCTGAGAAAGGTGGTGGACGATACCCTGTAATTTAAACATATTACCACTATCATGAAGTTTGTGTTCAACATAAATATTTTTTAATAATAGAAGACTCTCTAAAAATGATTGATACTAAAAACCCCTGTTTTCCTTTTTGAAAGAAATTGCTCAATTATAAAACAAAATATTCAAACAGTACCATTAATAACATAGAATCATAGAATATCTCAAGTTAGAAGCACCTGTAAGGATCATCGGGTCCAGCTCCCTGCTCCTCGTAGGACCAGCTAAAACTAAACCATATGATTAAGAGTGTCTTCCAGATGCTCCTTGAACTCTGACAGGCTTCATTCCATTCCCTTGCGTCCTATCACTGGTCAGCAGAGAGATCAGCACCCTCCTCCACTGCCACCCTTGCAGACTTCGATGAGGTCACCCCTCAGCCTTCTTTTCTCCAAGCTGAACAAACCAAGTGACTTCAGTGGCTCCTTGTAAGTCTTGCCCTTGAAGCCCTTCACCATCTTGGTCACCCTCCTCTGGACACACTCTAATAGTTTGATGTCCTTACACTGAGGTGCCCAAAACTGCACACAGTACACACAATACACCAGTGCAGCGTAGAGTGGGATAATCACCTCCCTCAACTGGCTAGCTATGCCATGCTTGATGCACCCCTTGACATGGTTGGCCCTTTTGGCTGCCAGGGCACACTGTTGACTGATATTCAACTTGCCATCAACCCAAACTCCCTCTTTCTGCTGGGCTGCTTTCCAGCCTCTCATCCCCCAAATTGTACGTATAACCAGGATTAAACTGTCCCAGGAGGAGAATCTGGCACTTGCTTTTGAACTAGGATTACCCCATCCCAGGAGGAGAATCTAGCGCTCTTGCTAAATTTCATTTTTCAATTTGACATTTTGTTTGTTCATGGCTATAGAAGAACTACAAAAATAAAGAGATAGACTGACTTACAGATAAGCTGAGTATTACTGGCAAATCTGATTTATTAGATATATTTGCCTTCCCAATCAGTTTGAACTATTTTTCTAGATTGTGAAGACTCTTTCCCACCTGCCTGCTTTCCTCCTTTTTCTTTTAAAGTTTTAAGTCTACTACGAAATTCCCCGGTTACTTTCTGGGGAATTGTATTAACTTGGAAGTCAGATATATTCACCTTATCACCTGGAACTACATATTGATGCTGGAAAATACACTTCTATTTTGTACACATTTTTGTCTATAACATACAACATTTTGAAAAATGGGCTTTGTCATAGAAGTTAAAATGTTTCACTCTAAGCAAATTAGAATGCCTTTGTTTAATACTGTTACCATGTGAACAACAATTCATATGAGCAACATGAAACAGCTATTTTACTGAATTATTCAGATTCTTATTAAAAAGGAAACTAGCATATGCCAGCTAGATTTCAGTATTCTTTAAGAACGTTTTTGGTACCTACTTCATTCATATTAGTTATTTTTATGCTATACCTTGTGATGGCTGGAAGAATATCTCCGTTTCCTTCCCTTCCACATCTTCCTCATGTGGTTTATATCCCAAAATGAAGTCTTCTTGAAAGACATGAAGCAATTGTGTGTTTGAGCCACACTGAAACAGTAAGCAATAGTTATGCTTCCAGAACAGCATAGCAACGTTTTGTACTAATGCAATTATTTCTTTTGTGCAATTTAGCTACCGATGAGGATCACTTTCTTTTATAATGTTGAAAATTATTTTAATGCATCAGAAAAACAAAACATTTTCCTCTTATATTGAGAACAGCGTATTCTAGAACCTATTGTTTGTACAGTCAAATAATTTCACTGAGATCTACCATACTAGAGAAATTCTGTAATAATATTTTTGCTGCAGTTATTGACAGATGAATTCATATCTGATTGGGTTTTATTTCTTTAGGTGTTGAATAAATGACAATGGCAAAAACTCTTAGACTTTTATCCCTCTTCAGTGGGAAGACATGTCTGCAGTGAATTGCTTGGGAAACCTAAAAAAGGGAATCAATTGGAGATTTTCCTTCTCTCTGATATCTCAACAGCTGTCCTTCCTGATAGCAACAGATTTCTTTGCAGTACCTCCACCTCTCTACAAAGGAGGCTGCTGGCAGTGAAATCCTTTCCTGGAGGCAGGGAAAATATGTCCCCCAAAGACAGTGATAGCAAAGTTTTCATGTTGCAAAACACCCTCTTTTTCCAGAGACACATGGAAAGAGAGTATTCCCTGTACTCATCTATAAAAATTCTAGAAAAATATTTTGTAAATCTGAACTTAAAATTGAAGATCCTATGTGATTAATACTTAAAAGACATAGAAATTTATTGACAAATAGAGAAATACTTCTTATATATAGTTACAAAAACATACAGATGTCTAATTAAGAGATGGTAAAGCACACTGTTTTCACAGGCTGCTGCTTAACAGAAAACAGCACTGGAACATATATGATCAAAATAACTGAGTAAGAACAAGTTGTAGTACTATCTCCTTGTTGTCTGAAGTGTATAGCTGTATTCATTAACAGATAAACAAGACAGACAGAAAAATTGAAGTAATACATGGCTATGATTCCTACATTTTGGAATAGTTAGATCTAGTTTTTAGGTCTACATTTTTAAAATGGTGTTCATCTTTTTGTTTGTTTGAGGGGAAATGTTATTTTTTTCCCTTTAAATTATGATGGTTTGCAAACTAGTCTTTAGTTAAGTTTTAATCAAGATTTATGCTTAGAAAAATATTGTTACACTCTAACAACAGGCTTTGAGCTCCTAGCAGCTAAAAGAAAGTTGTCTGACTAAAATGTTCAAGGTATCTCAACATTCAGAAAAATTCAAGACAGTCATTATCACCATAGAGAAATGTCATCTCTTTTACCTCTTTTCAACAGATCAGGTTAATTAACAGACAAAGCTATTAAACACCTCTATGTGATATTCTTAAACAGTTAACCCTTTATTTACTTTGTTAGTTATTGCATCAAGTTCAATAATGCATCCTGGTCGAGCAGTAGATTGTTGGCTCACAATGTTAAACACTTCCCCAATAAGTTTCTGAAACAGAGCAAAATGAGAAGAGTTAGTACAGTACTCTTGAAATTGCAGCCATTTGCAATAAACCAATGCTTTAATTTTCTTTGTTGGCACAAACATAACAGACTTCTTCCTGTTGTCATTTTGGCATGTACAAATAATGTGTTTGCCAAGACATTTGGACTGTTGTGAGTCTACAGTTATTCATGGGGAGAGCACACCAGTTTTTAGGGAAGTCAAATGTTGTTTATTTAAAGATTTATCCTTTCATAATGTAACATAGTATCTGTGCCACGAGAAACTCAAATATACTGCTTCACTTTCATTTAAAGCTTCAGTTTTTGTCACAATAAAAAAATAAATCAGTACAGCTTATATATAAACTGAATGCTCTATTGAGTTTTGCTGGAATGTTCACAATCATTGCTCCTAGAACATATTCCTTAGACTGATCTGGATACTGACAGGCTCCATCTTGTAGGATAACTTATAACAGAAGAATGGAAAAAAAAAAAGGAAAGGTACTTCTTTAGGTCAGGTTTTACTTTGCTTAAAGTCACAGAAATTAAAGATAAAAAAGGATGAAGAAACTGCTTATTACAGAAAAAACAAAAGCTAATATTACTCTTAGCAATAACCTGCCCTGATTCCCTTTTATCCCACCATCTCTGCCATCCTCATATCTAGATGTAACTTAGATGTATACACGTAAGTTTTGCTCTTCTGTCTTTACCTTCACACTTGCTCTTCACTCCCCTCTTTTAATAAGACAAAGAAAGAAATCCTATTTTTCCTTTCCCCACCTGCTACAGGTTGGAGAAACCTGTCAGGGAAATTGTCTTTCAGTCTAGCCACTTTTAGTAGTAATGGCTACATTTCTGTCTGCTAATGTTTACAGACAACTGCAAAAGATGTAATTATGCAAGGTATAACGCCTAAGATCCTATACACAGAATGTCACAAAAATTATACAGAACTAAGTGAAGACAAACCACTACAGGGAGAAAAAAAAAGTTACCTTAATTAGTTTTATTTTAATACTTTCAAACCATTGCTACATAAAACTTACAGATGATTCAGGGTCAGATAATTCATCTAGAAGTTTTCGTGCATCTACAACAGCTTGATAGAGTCTCAGGTTTTTGCCATCAGATGCAACAAAGCAAGCACTAGCAGAGTTGCAGTATGTACCTAATAGAAAACACAAAAATTTCATAGTTAAAGAAAAAAATGTCAGTCAAATGTAGTCTATTACAATCCATTTCACAAAATTTGAATATGTTCCTAACATAATTTTCATAAAGTACTGAAGCAAAAACCCTAAGCAAATGTGTGCATTGAAACACCATTTTTGAACTTTAAAATAACTCCCTTTCTGCTA
Organism: Phaethon aethereus; assembly: GCF_964289735.1. Classification (NCBI taxonomy): domain Eukaryota; kingdom Metazoa; phylum Chordata; class Aves; order Phaethontiformes; family Phaethontidae; genus Phaethon; species Phaethon aethereus. Next base: position 13,231,055 of record NC_138588.1, on the reverse strand, counting down.
ATTTGTATAACTAAAACTCCTCATAAAAGTTGAATAATCTAAGCAGGATTCATATACATTTGCAAACATTGTGCACACGTGCAAAAACCAGCATGTAGTACACCTAAGGGAACGCTGCTGTTCTTTAAAATCATTATGTTCTCTTCACTGTCACTGCTAAGGAGGTGCTCAGAAGGGCTAACACTAGGATTCTACAGTAAACTGTTCAGAAAAGCTAGCTATATTAACTGTAGCTTTTTCCCTTGTTTACTATCTAGGCTCTTTGGATAAAACCAACCTCTGTGAGTCTTCCCTTCGACTCTCCAGTTAAAAATGCAGATATAAAAGTGGAGGGAGAAATACATCAGCAGTAGTGAATAATATATGAAAAACTGTAAGAGTGTCTTTTTTGCTTCTCTACAGTATATAGAACAGGCTCGACGCAAGGTTTTCTGTTCTGATGTATGTTTTCCTTTTACATTATACGAGGGAAGCAGCTAGTTATTTGTGTTGAGAAGACTTTGTGGGATTCAGACAGCACAGAATGTTACTAGAGAGCAGAAAAAATGGATTTCTTTTAATTTAAATCAAATACATGTTATGCATTTATTAAGCATATTTACGATTTTTGAGGTTGCACAACATCTTTGACACCTATTTAATCATTGTAAAGGTCAGCCTGGCCTTAGCATAGTAAAATAATCTGTCACTATTAGTATAAAATGTAATGTTACATCCACAGCACAAATGTTTTTAGTACTGTATACAAAGATGACAACTACTACAACAGCATCTTTATGATAATTCAAAAATAAGTATCTGAGTGGCTGAATAGAGTAACATTTGTAGAGACAATTTTCCTAACTGTAATAAAAAGCCCTAAAATTAAACACAAAAACTGAAGAATTGTCCTAGGGCATTACATTGGATGTTGTACTGCCTGATCCCTGAAACAGTATTCTTTGCAGTCCTGTAACGTCATCTATTTCTTAAAAAACATCCCATGTTCTAGCTGGGCTTTTGTAAACCGCTAATGGCCTGAGGAATTTCAGTATTGTTTCAGGATCTTCTAATCAGAGTTCCTACCCAGCATGTTAAAAGAGTTTGATAGTGTAAATTTTGGCTGAAAATCTTTCCCAATAATTCAGATGTTCAGGTGGTCCAAATACTAGTTCTGTTCAATCCACTGCCTCCTGCAACTGTATGTGGTCAACGCCCCAGATGCCTAAGTCATCAGAAAACCTGCATTATTAATACCATGTCAATGCAGAGAACACTCAGTGAAGCTGCCTAAAACACTGGGGAAAGGGATAATTTTGTTCTTTGAGAGTGGTGATTGCTTACTCACACAAAGAAGTTACTGAATGTCAGCTGATCCACAGTAACTACAGACACACTCAGACCAGACGCAATGTTTTGAAGTAGTTTAGCCTCAAATGAAATAAAAATCCTTAATTTGCATAAGATAAGGAAATGGCAAAAAAGTTAATATAAATATACTCCAAATACAATAGCAATTTTTTTTGACAAATTAATTCTATGACTCTCAGTGTTAATTCTATATGGAAACATCCCAAGTATACTCACCAAGGCAATAGCTGGGAATAAGTGTTGGAAGCCAGGCTACATTAGAGAAAGCGGAGGTATGAAGAGAGTTAATTCGAGCCAATTCAGATACTCCTCCAGTGTACGACAGAGGTCCTATAGGGTCTACACGCCACAGAATCAGCTCACTATAGATTGCATTTGGGTCATGGAATGTTCGGGTTGCTGCATTTTTAAGCTGCTGCCTAGAAGAACCTTTTGCATGTTTAATAGGATCTATTATTTTGTTTATTCTGTCAGAGTCCCAGGAACTGTCCGATTCAGGAGTTAGTAGAGCATTATGATGAGAAGATGTTAGCAGTAATGGTAAAACAGAATGGCAAGCTAGATCATTGAGATGAAAACGATGACCACAGTACCTAAATTGGTGTGATACAGTTAGCACAGTAGTGAAAGCTGATTTATCAGCAAAAGTAACTGCCCACTGATTTAGAGAGCCATCTATATGTTTGGAAATCATCATTACTATGGGAGAAATTATATTCACATTTGCACTGTCCTGGGCAAAGCTTGGTCCTTTATTTGCTAGAGTCTTATCTGGAAAGTCCACTGTGTTCTGATGTACAGCATTACTGTTATCTTTTACAAAGACAGGGCAAGCATACATCATAATATTTTTGCTAAGGGAACTAGCATCTCCTGATGGAAATGCAACAGGAATCCTAGAAGAAAATGAAACCTAAAAAAAACAGAATAAAAAGAACAAAATTAGAATATAACAACCCAGCTTAAGTCTGAATAAATGTTAGCTGTTTCACAGGAAGTACTTAAAATTAAATTCTTACTGATGTTCCAATAGAAAAGAAAGGACACATTGATTGTTGATTAAGATCATAAATAATAAATATATAATACCTGAACTTGTCGAAAGATGCCTGGAGTGTATTCATCTAAATATTTCACATGCCACACCAAAAAGGTACCATCAATAGGATGGATAGTAAAAAGCATATCTGGATTTCTGTTCCATTCAGTTAGGAGCAACTCAATTTTCCGGTCTAACAAAACTGTTGGAAGAGGCATGCGTGGGCCTGCTAATAGAGACGTTTTGGGGCTTCCCTCTCTTTCTCCATCTTCATGTTCTGAAGAGCCTGTACCAGTTCCTGTCTCTGATTCTCTATCTATAGACAAGTCTGCAACAGAAAAGGAATGTGCCATTTTACCCATTGCAAAGATTACCCTATCAGTTTCTATTCAAAACAACACAGTATTTTTTTAATCTGCTAATAGTACTATCTGATAAGAATGTTCATGCAAATTCAGCATAGAAACATCTTTCTTTGGTCTGTCTGTACAAAAATATGAGGCTCTGGCCTTTCACTATTGCTCGTAACTATGCATTATAAGTAATAATAAATATAACTGTAGAAATCCAGATACTTAGAGCAATGTCCTGTCTATGATTATTCTGGTCAACTATATAAAACCACATATTTTATATGAATGCTGGTTCCAAATTAATGGTGGGGCTTCTGTATTTAGAAGGTAATCATGAAATATATGGTATGTGATCGTTGATGAAGTAGTATGTATTACATGTTCAGTAAGAATTATCACACACTTAACTGCATTGGCAATCTAGATTTTAAGAACCTAAGCATTACAAATGACACAACATACCATGAGTTTACTGTCACTAATTGGTCTTACTGGTTTCTGTAGACAAATTTTTATTTTTACCATTCTTACTGGCCTGGTGACCCTCCCACAGCAATGTAAAGAATTTCTGGTAGGGTATGTTTTCCATCATCCATTTCAAAATATGTCTCCATTCCTTTGTGAGTGGCTACAGTTCGGATCATTGGGTGATCTAAGGTTTAGGATCTAAATATACCATTTATCAGGAAGAAAATTAACTCTATCCCAGCTTGAAACCAGGACAACTGGACACAGTGCAGTTGCATTAAAATGGAGCTATGTCCAACCCTTCTTAAAGCTTATCATAAATTGGTGTATCATTACTGACAATTAGACTGTAAGGCAAGTAGAGAGCAGGTCTTACTCATAATTTCATAGCTCAGTGGAATATGTCCAAAATGGAAATGAAAGACAAAAGCTACCTTTCTTTTTAACTATGTATATTACTATTGCATTCCAACAGAGTACCTCATTGAATTTTTCATACCTACAATTATAGCAGCCAAAATTTCAGCTGTAAATGTCCATTTATTTTACATTAGTGATAAAATGTTAGCACTTATAATTCTTGTGCTAAATAGATTATTGCATTAATGTTCCTCAAAATAATTCTTATACAACATATCTCGTGCTACATATCTCAATATTACTAACCATGATCTAATTTCATATGTAAGCCTCTCTCTTTCTCTTCCATTTCTTCCTCTTCAACCTCAACATCAAAATCTTGTTCTGGTTGTTGTTCAGAAATTCTTCTTAGATGCTGCATAAATACTTCAATAGAGGATGTAAAATTAAATTCTTTATTATTCAACCAGTGAACAACGAAGCCTCCATTTCCTTCATCTATATTAAAAGCTGTCCCAGCCAAGACTGATGGAATATCTGTGGATAATTTTAAACAAATAAAAAAGCTATATATTCAACTGCACATCTTTTATATCTATATATCTATACACATACATGCACATACACACAGATTTCTTAATTAAGACATTTAACTTATTTTACGTAGAACATAATTTGCACTTGTAAGATTGTAAGATTAGAAAAGGTAAGATGCGGATCAAGTTTCTACATGCGATTTTAATTAAAACAAGTAAAGATATTTTAACTTCAATAAATTTACATGAAATTTGGTTCTTATGTGAATGGTAAATAATACTCAGCAGTTCTAATTGCTCAGTTTTGTACATTGAAGTATTGTGATTTCATGTACAGACTTTAGGTAAGGCACATGATTGTTCTTTAATCTTTTCGTTGTTTAAAATATTCTGAACTATTCTATAAAAAGCTTCTGGTTTCTTGCCAAAAAATGTGGTACAGGTTTTTTTCATTCACTATATATTCTGTAAGTTGCAAATACTCTATTCATCATATACCATTGCCTCTCAAAATGCAACAATCAAATGCTAAGCAGACTTGAAATTTAGGTTTCTTTTGCCTTCTGATGTGCAAAGATGAATTTAATTAGCTTTTACAAATGCTGAATGTATTCAGAATAAATTCAGCCTCATTTGTCTTACAAAACTCTATGCCATGTAACAGACTTGAGAAACAACAGTCTTCCTATAAATTCCCTGTATTCAATTAGGCAAAGCAAAGAATGTGCATCTCGGCCCCCTTTATTTTTTTCATTTTGTGCAAATATATTATTACAGTTTAATAAATGGTTGTATTTCACCTGTATTAGGGTTGATGCTTGCTGCTATATGGAAGTGACCAAGTGCATTTGCGTGATGTGAAATGTGACGCTGAACTTCATGAGTACCCTGTTGATCTGGCAATACATCTGTGTGGGTAACAAGAACTGAAGATCTCCTTTGTCCTTTTCTCATATTTTTCAAATGGTGAATTGTCTAGTACAGTTATAAAAAAATAAATTAAGCAATACTAAAAAAGTGCAAGATAACAATTCACACTTCTGTAAAGCCTAGTTTTTAATTTCCTTCTACCTAAGTGGTGAAGACTAATTTGAAAAGGATTTTTTAAAACAGATTTTAACAGAGATTAGCAACACTAATTAGTACATCAATTCTGGCCAAAGACAAAGCTCTTCTAACAGTCTTTTGAAAGTTCCTTTTAATATCTGCTCCAACAACAATACAAAAATACACAATATTTTGTGTGACATCCATAAACAAGATTACAACAATCCAAAAGCAATAACCTTTGCAATATCATTTTACAATGAATTCTTTTGTGTAACTGAAAATTGCTGAGAGCACGTGGAGAGCACAACTGATTCATATGTGGTTCCACTCTTCCTATTTGTTGATGGTCATGATATGTGAGAAGTAAAAACTTGGGTCTGATTGTAATGGTCTATGAAGGAGTGGTGGGGTGGTTATTGTTTTGCTTTGTTTTCTTGTTTTTATGTTGATAGGTTTTTTCTTACTGTAAACTCAATAGACTTGATATGACTACCACTGAAATTTAGAGCCCCATTCACCTTTTGGAAATGCAATAATCAAATCAGATAACAGAAAATTAAAAGTTTATTTACTGCTTCCACTGTTTTTATAATTGCATGCCTTCAGACTCAATCAGAATGAAACCATCACTTACTATTTCATGTTAAACATTGTCTCTTCCCAACACTATTAGTTAGCTATAGAAAAAGTAGATTGAGTTTTAAGAACATGGAGCTTTGGTGCAGAGAAGCAAAGTCTCCGACTTCTGCAGTAGTTAGTAATAGCCTTCAAAAACTGATATGAAATAATTCAGACTATTCTATTATGCTTATAAGAACTAGATAATACACATTCTTAGTTCTAACTCCTTTAAATATTTAAGTTTTAAGAATCTTGAAATAAAAAACTTCACAAAATAAGTATTTACTGGTACCTCTAGTGCGTGCTGTATTTTGTCCTTTTGCTTTCCAGATTGAGAGGTGGTGCTGCTAATGCTGGAAGTGCTAGTTTCACAGATCTGCTCACCAAGAAGGGTGTCTTCTGGTAACAACGTCTCTGCCCACAGCCGACAGATGCCATCAAGACATGATGTCAGTAACACATTACAGACCAAACCCCTAATGACAGACATATCAAGGTTACTACCCAATGTAATTAAACTAGCTGCATGGACATTGCAGAAATTAGGGAAGTATACAAGTATTTTGTAGTTATTGTACCATCCAAATTTCTGCCTCTCCCCTAAGTAAAGGGTTTATGTCAGCGATTTTTGGCATGCTGATAAACCCATGGATTATTGGCAGATGTGCATGTGAACATGGAATGGATATTATTTGATAAATACAACAATTATTATAAAACTGCAGTTATGAAACTGCCTAAACTATCTGACTTGCTGGACTATGTGAAGAATGCGTAAGTTTTACTAAATAATGAAAAGTGAAATTAAACAGCTAATTAAACACCAGTATATACAACAAGGCTCAGAAAATAAATGCTAATCATATAAACAAATATTTTATTTACAATGTCATAGCACCATTCAGTGAAGACAAAGCCTTACATCCATGCTTCCTAGCACAACCTGAGAAGGCACTGAAGTTTAGACCGTGTTTTAGAATAAATCTCGCCTGTTAACATGATTGTCACTATTGTACGAGGTAATCCAGAAGCTTATGGGAAGATGTTCATATGTTTTATTTCTTGAAAGTATAAGCAGAGAAATCTAATCATGTTCTTCATGGCCAAATTTTAAGCAGTGTTAAAAAACACTTGGGCAAAGGCTTGTTTGTTTTTTTAAAAAAGAAAACTTTTGAACCTGGGCATGTACTTGCTGATGTTACGCCATGAAAATCCTGTCACTGCTCGAGGATGCGCCAAATAAACAAATGAGAAGGGGACAACCCCTGAGCATTTTTTCTTTTCTTCATCCTCTTGGGGCAGAAGAGATGACTTCCAACCAGTCATAGGATACCAAACTTTTAGCAGGCAGTCATCCTAGGTAAAGCAATAAAAAAACCCCATGGGATTAGCTAGGTATTAATTAAAAACGTCACAAAAAAGAAAATACCAAATAAAAGGAAACTGCTGTTCTGGTATCTTTCACGAAAACTTGGTCCAGAACTATCTGCAGTTTTTCAGACAAACCATTTCTGAGACCACTTATTTCATTGACAGTCGTCCTAGAATGAGTTACAGGACTGAAGAAATATTCTGCTGGCAACACTCCACTCCCATAAGGAATTTTTCTTCCAGGCCAGTTGGCCCCTACTTTCATCCTGGCTCTCTGTGCATTTTCTGCATAGCACATACGCATGCTTAAATTCCATGTCCATTTCCCTGCAAAGCTAGAAGCCAGAAGTAGGCTGCTACTCACAGTACAACATTAAGCTCATTAACAGTCAGTTTCTCCACTCAGACCATTGGTGCTATAAGTCCCTGTTGGTTCCCATGCACAGGAAGCCCGACTTTCATGGAAAGCCCCGTACCTACTGCCTACACAGGCACGCAACAGGAGCAGATGCACACAACAACTTTCCCCTCCACCAGCACAACCTATGGTACCTTTCTGGTTTGAATGGTTGGGCACCACTGACATAACTAATTGTAACAAAACTGAAATGCTGACACAGCAATACTGCAAATGCCGAGAAGTGAGATGGAGTATGACTATACTGATGTGAGAGCTAAGGACAACACTTCTAGTATGACACCAGGACATTGTACACAGCTGGATGACATATCCCTGGATGTCAGGACTTGCTGCTGGAACAGAGATACAGAATAAAGTAAATAAATGAATAAACGACAAACCTCAGAGTGTAGATAAAAGATAGTATTTCTTGACAAGCATCAAAAAGTACAGTAACTGACCACAGATTCTGCAAGAATAAAGTCTGACAGGCACCCCATTAAGAATTAAGATCAAAGCTGTGTATCTTATGAACCAACTAATACAGAGCTGTCCTACAGAGAGAAAAATGACTTCTGGAACCATCTACCTCGTCTACTTAGTCAAATTCTTAGCTACATAAAAGTATATTAATGGGAAATAGAAATATGGAATGAAGCAAATATTTTGATAATTTCTAACCACAATGATTCTAAATGTAGTATTTATTAAGGTGTTTTAAGTAGGTTTTTAGTCATAAACCAATGCAGCTCATGATTCAGTTGTCCTCTTCAGTAAGTGTAAGAAAACAAAGGTTCCTAAAATTCATCTCATTGTTCAACCAACATTAAGTGCAAGCAATAAATGCTTACCTATCCAGACTTGAAAACCAAAGGGAGTCACTCAAATGTGAGGCTGACATTAAAGAGAATTATTAATTGAAAATGTAGCTTGAATAGCAATTTGACAAAAAATATGCCAAACTGAAATAGAACTGATAATTAACCCAGAATTCACTAAATAGAAAATATTTTCTCAGTTATCCACTGAGGTATGCACATTATACCAGTTTAAATGATGTGTTCTATCGTAATGATCTAATATTTATCCTCATTATTTCCAAGAGAAGTAGAAAAATATGTTTATGCATATCTGAACTTTCATCTAACTATACTTTATGTAAAATATACATATATAAGCCTGTATCACTGTCACTGTATTTCCAGGTCGATTCTCAAGTACTCAGTACACAGCTAAATTCCAGTTTCTTGGTGCTGAAATTCATAGAACGGTTTGTGTTGGAAGGGAATTCATGGAATTACCTGAAAATGCAGCATTAGTCATGAGATGATAATTTAACTGAGCTCAAACTATGTAGTATATGGTCCAGGACTCTTCTATATTACTTACTTTTTGTCCAACAAATGCAAAACATTGCAAACACTTCTTTAATTATTCTTTTTTTTGTCCTTACCTTCCCAGCTGTTGCAAAGTATTCACCATCAGGAGACCATGCCATCAAATGTACTGATACTGCAGTTCTAAAGAACATGAAAGTAAAGTTTTAAGTTGTAAGTAAAGTTTATTTATTCTATAGTATTAGTCCATATGTATTCAGTTGATTAAGTATTACTGTTCATTATTTAAATTAAATATATAGTATTTTATAGTTGTTGCTTTAAGCGTACTTTACAAATAACAGAAGCATGAAAAGTATTTGCTACAATGAAACAAAATATTTAGTATTTTCACAGTTTTACAAAAAAACAGCCCATAAAATAAATTGTTTTAAGTATGGCAAGCCTAGGCTAGATCCAATGAGATCACAGAAGTGAAGTTTGTCCCACCTGCTCCTCTATTCCCAGTGAAGCCAAGACAAATAGTAGGAAGAAACCAAAGCGCAGATCTTTTAGATAATTTGTCATACTATTTGTCTGTGACGAGCTTATGGGTCATCTGTCTGAAAGAGGAAATTAGCCTATACAGTGCTTTGTGGGCACAAAATCTAAAATGGCTTCAAAAAAGTCAAGAGAAAACAGGTTCATAGGCAGCTGCTTCCCAAGTCCGCATATATATAGAGAAATGGCTGATCATGAAACACTTCTGTAACATGGATCTCAAATAGAACTGGGTAGAGTTTCAGGACCCTCTTCCTAAGATTCAGGAAGCAGCTCTCACCTTTATCAGTGTAGCATATCTGCCTGCTACTGCTCCTCTGTTCAGTCTCATCCAATATCTCAGCACTACTTTCAAAGATGGGAAAACAGGGACAATTTTGTTACATTGCCAGTGCTACAGTTCGGGTAAGCCTTTGACTAGCTTATCTGGTGATAGGTCACTTGAAAAAGTGAGGAGCTTTTATTTGGAGTAACTTACATTGTTTGAATTTTATGGTATTTTAAGCTGATTTTATTAAAATTGTAAAATATGGTTTTGCAGAGAAGATAGAGTTGATATATGAGGTGGCATTGCAATCTGTCTTAAAATGAAAATTATCTTACTTGCACTGCCAGACACATTTCCAGTCATTTAGAACTGGGAGAACTTTATCATCTTTGATCTGGTTGTCAGGATCATCATCTTCATCTTCTTCTAGAACGTCACTAGATGGAGGGGCCCACAATTGCAAAAAGTCAGTTGCTGTCAGCAGCCTGTTACCTGAAAGTGAGTAATATCAAAGCTGTGAAACCAAGATGATTCATGTATATTGAAAGATTAAGCTTGTTATCATATTTTGTTGAGAACTATTCAAAATAGGTTGAAAACTCAACTTTATAAAGTCCATTTTAAATATGATAGGGTACTCAATCATATTATACAGCTGGTTTTATTAAAATATTTTGAATTTATAATACATTTTAAGAAAGAACATCAAGGTTTTTTATGACTTTGAATGATAGATCATATTTAATAATGAATGTTGCAGACACTAAATAGCCATTCACATCTCAAATACACATCATTAGACATCTTATAAATCTGTGTCTGGGTACATTGCTGACTTTAATTGTGATAAAATTCTGTTTAAATTATTATTAGTGGTCATTTAAGTCAGTCAGCAACTTAACACTGTGATTCCCAAACTAAGATCTTGCATAAGAGACTCAAACACTTGGCACAGCATCTTCACAAATGCTAACTGTAGCCTCACATTTTACGCAACGCTGCCTGAAAGCAGATCCAAAATTTTCATATTTGTGCTCTCGCTTTATTACAATAAAAATAATTTGTGTTCACGTTCTCCTAACTACAAATGTTGAACAAATACTTCACAAACTTCACCTTACCTTGAGGATCCCATGCCAGGTTGTAAGTCATAGAACTGAGGAAGAATTGCCCAGTTTTAAGCCACTGACACTTCAGTTGCTGTAGTTTAAAAACAATAAAGGATTAATTCTCACATCAACAGCAAAATATCAGTATCAGTATTTCTTTCTCTCTTTCTCTATGAAATTGCTATTAAGCCTGTTGCAAAAACATTCAGGACACAGTGGTAGATTGCTGAATCTAGATTTAATAATTTCTTTAATTGTTTTATAAAAATTAAATGCATCACAGGGTGCCCTGCAAACCAGGTCTGGACCTGTCACACATACAAATATATCTCTAGATTATTTTAAGTTAGTTAGGTCATACATTTATAACAACATAAGGGATGGCAGTATAGATGCAACAAAGATTGTGAAACCTGCTTGAGAACATACTTGATGCTTGAGTGCTTGGCCATGGCTGTGCTGCTAAAACAAGCCTGGGTACACATATACAAATCTAAGTCATATTTCTGTACCACAGATCCGATGACCTCTTCAAGGCTAAAGAAACACCAACTTGTCACCATGTCATTCTAGTATGAGTTTCAAGAACATGAAGTTGTTGTGAACTTAGGAAGAGTAAAGTCCCCAGTTCGATTCATGCAGTGGAAGTTTCTACCCATGCAATTTTATTATGGATAGTGGAAAACGTTTATCCATTAGCCTTTTGTGTGCCAATGTAATAAAATAACAATAACTGGCAGACAGACTTTTGCCCCTTCTAAAAGCCTAAACTGAATTACAAGCATGAAATACTTACACAATTTCTTTTGTGAGAATTTACACCAAGCGGTTCAAAAATGCAAACAGCATTTCCATATGATGCTGCAATCTGGAAAAAAATGTGAAGTTAGGAGCTAAGTGTAACTGTTCCTTAGTATTCCAAAATAGCCAAAGAATTTCCAGTACCTCTGCTATGTGTTGTTGTTCAAGAAAAGTGAAATTAATACAAATGTAATTAATGGTGTTACATGTATACTTTCCTAAGGAAGTTGAGAAATACATATTTCTGAAGAAGCCCATCTTTAAGATTTTAACTCTAAGTAGGGAAGACATCTTGTTCAGTGGGATAAACACTGTCAATCGGATCTAAAATATTCTTCTAGGATAATTACCGTTAATGTATAAGGGAAAGCTGATGCCTTCACTACTTCTGCTCATGTTCTGTCTACTTCACAGCTAACTAATGAATTAATTATTAGCATCTGGGTCTCAGTGTGTTCCCAGATTCCATTTTATACCACTAAATAATAATTACGAGAAATAAGAGGAAATGTAATTCTATTTTTCACAATTAAATACATTTTGAGGAGAGGCAAATGGTAAATGGAAAACTGAAGTACTTCTACCATTGAACCCCTCAATTTATTTCACTCACTTATTTCACAGAAACCACAAACCTCCATACACAAAATGGTGTTTATTAGGAATTTATCTGGTCATGTTCCTAATACTCATATGAGTACTTTTGTCCATCTTTAAAATTTCTCTTTCTTCCTTAGATGATTGTTAAAAGAAAAACTGTTTAAGTTTTTCCCATGCAGGATCTAGTTTCCTCAATACATGTAAAAATTTCATGACATTTATTATGAAATCTTATTTCCTCTTTGCGGGGAGAAGGGTGGAGGGAAGGTTGCAACAACATACTCACAAAGAAAAGAACAGACCATGAGTTCAGAGTCCTGAATACAGAACCACCCAGGGCTTACAGTGATCTTGCAGGGGCCACCTGTGCAGCTGGAATCTCTTTTCCAGTCCTACTGGGACTGCACTGCTGCAGCACTGGGGCCTTGCCAGCTAAACCTGCCTGAATCCTAACTAGGGCTTTCTCAATACTGCAAGAAATTTTTACGTAGCTAATATTAGTGGGCAGTGACAACTGACAAAATCTGGTCACTGCACTACCATAACTCATAGAAAGTAGGGTTTTTTTTTCTCAGCAATCTAAACTGTTTCTTTAGCATTGCTTAGGGATTAAAAATAAAACCACATAGCCAGTCAAGGGGCCATGCAATTATGACGGCTCATACTGTAGCACTTCTAAACACATTAAACATGCCTAAGCTTTTCTGAAAAATATTTCTAATTTATTACTTTGCAGGGGACAAACACACATGTGCACAAATGTATGTGTATATATATATACACGTATAAATGAATGATTTATCCATGTTGTCTTTGGCTAGATGCAAGTATACAATAATGGAGATGGTATCAATAATTTTAGTACCATTCCAGTTCTGATACTATACTGTAACTAATACATATTTCCACATTTTGTGAGACCTGATATTGTAGGTCCTGGAAAGGAATAAAAACCATTGTCACAAGATACCTCCTGCTTCCCCTTTCCCGCTGTGTTTAAAAAATAAATTACCATTAAATTAAAACAATTATCTGAGTAACACCTCTTGTGTTACAGATCAGTAAAAACTGATCTTTGTAATGAAATTAACTCATTAATACCGTTAATGTATTATGTTGCTGTTTATTTCACTTAGAATATTCCAGTTTTGTTTTTTTTTTTAATTCTGTACAAATTTATTAAAATCCTTACCCTGCCTTGTCGTTGGGAGCACTCCACACAACTGACCTGGATGTTTCCATGTTTAGCACCGGGAATAATTTGCACACATTCAAAGTCATTTGCCAGAATAACAATGTCACAACCAGAGCCATATGCCTGAAATATTTTTTAAAAAGAAATACAATTAAAAATTTATTTAAAAAAATAACTGAATACTTATTGGAGGACTTGTGATTCTGAGAGATATGTGATCATGTCCATTAAAACAAGATGTCACTATGTAGCAGGTTTATTCCTCACCAATCTGGTAGTATCAGCAGAATAAGCAACAAGTAAAAACAAAGTAGCAAAGGAGACCTTAAATATTTCTGGGTTTAAACACAGCAAACAAGCAGAAAAAAGACCTCAACCAAAAAACAAACCCCAAACTTATTGAAGAACTTAAGCTCTGTGTGTACTTTCACTTTTGTTTGTTATGTGGAGTTTTTTAGGTTTTAGTTGTGGCTGGTTTTTTTTTTCCTCCCCTCCAATTCTTGTTGCCTCTTAGAGCAAGACAGACAAGGGTTTACTATTCAGGTGCACTTGTTACTGAATTTGCATATAAATTTCTTAAATATGTGTGTCACGCCCCCCTACCATTTTTTAAAAAAATAATAGTAAGTGTTTCTTTTCTATAAGAATCCAATTTCTGAGCTTTTCTGAGTTTTAAGAAGTGCATGTTACTATAAGACTGTAAAGCAACAAAGATTTGTCTTGGATATATTGTATCTTTTGCAATGCACACTACAGCCCAATTAATTTGTTTAAGAATAATTTATAGAACAACAATGGCTTGCAGCACTTTTTGTTGGCAGGATAAATATATATATCCATGTGCCAACCTTTCACCTGTCCCAGTGTACCAGAATATTCTAAAAAGTCTAATCACTCCAGATGTTCTATTCCATTGAACTCTCACATTCAGGCATAGCATCAATCTCCTAATAGCATCAAGCTACCAATAAACCTTTTTAAAGCAAACATTTACAGCAGAAGCCTCTTTCCTTAAGTTTTCCACTGATTCCAATACAGTAGACAGAAATCTTACAGCAGCTGAATTAAGCAGAGAGTGTGCAAGTCTTCAACAGTCAATTTCAGATGGTACAAAATTACTTTGTCATTTTAACTTTCCCCTTGCTTCTTTCACAATAATTTCAAAATAACTGAGTCCTAGACCTCTCCTGATTGAGGTCAATCACTTCAAAGGCTACCCATATTATTTTTCAGAAATGTATAAGAAGTTGTATTTCTATAGATTTACAGGATCAATGGCCACTGATGGGCACACTAAGATAATGGTGCAAGATTTGTGTGTCTAGAACAGACAATTTAGGTCTCATAACCTTCTATGTCTACATCTGATCCTCCTGGGAAAGAGCAACGAGTAAGAAGGTCTGAAGAAAAACGCTTAATTCAGTGAAAGTACAGTCACTGCTAAAAAAAAAAGGAACAGCAATACAAGCAGCAAAACAGAAACTTAGGCCTCAGAAATTAACATGCTATACAACTGCACAAACAAAAATGAAAACTCTGTACGAAACATAGATTGTCTAAAAGATTTCCAAGGTCATCTCACATAAATAAAGTGACTCAGTGTTGTTGGAGTCCTCAAGCCCACAACCGTTGTTCTAGGAAGCTCTGAGGAACTGATACTGGAGTTATTCACAATGCAAGCAGGAAAGGGGAAAAAACCCCAAACAACTGCTAAAATGTTGTTAGAGGGAGATTATCTATGTAACAGAATATCCTAGCTCCTGGATGAGTAGGCTATGCAATTATTAGACTCAGTCTGGAAGGGAGTAAGTTATCATTAAAGTGGAATAGGATTATTTCCAGAAAGTAAGAGAAAGAAAGAATGAGATTCTGAGATAAGTTCTGGCATTGAACAAAGTCTTTTCATTTTGGTTTTTTCCTTTTTTTTATATTGGAACAAACTCCACCAGAGGTGCAGAATGCTAGACAGGCCAGCAAATGTTCACAAGTAGGAAGGAAGAAGATTGAGACCAGGATGTGAATGCCCATAAGGAGACAGGAGAATAAAAGCAGGTCCTCTTGTTCCAATAATTTATTCAGAATTCTAATGTTCACAAGCAATTGATTTACTTCAAAGGGTGAGCAATTTAAACAGCAAAGAGTTGAAGGACTCTCTTTTTCAACAGTCTGCCTCATAACTACTAATACAAACCTACTAAAAGACATGATTTAAATTGTTGTCTAATACAGTAAAAAAAGGTAATGATCCACTTCAAACAAGGACTTAAATCTTTTGGATACCCTATTTTTTTCATTGTCGGTATTGATAACTTGACTTGCAAATTTCAAACTAAATCAAATGTAATTCACCACTAGTTGCAATCCTATTAGCAGAAGATATGGATGCATATCTCAGAAATGTTATAGGGAAAGTAAAAGACTTCTCAACTTCCTTATGCTTACTGTTGTTAAACATGGACGTTTCTAGGTCTGTGTGTATAGTTGGCAATGCATAAAACAGAAAATAATTTATATTTGGTTTGTCTGTTAATTTGGTGAAGCAAAAGAATTTACTGCCTTCCTTTTAAAATGTTTTAGTTTCTCTTCTCTCCTGTCCCCTATCTGCAGTACTTACAGCAACAAAAGATTATTTTTCTGGCTAATTATACTACTTAGCATATTTTTACAATGTTAAGTAAAAAGGTGGTTATGAATTAAAGGGTGGTTTACAGTAGAAATTTGTTTTTTAAAGAATCATCAAGATGTAAAGATCTCTTCCCTAAGTGAAATCTTATTACTGTCATTCATATCCTTCCTACTCCTTCCCTGTGTTTGGCACAGCACCAAACAAGTGACTGACTTGGCACACCTAAGCGTCCTATGCCAACAGAGAGGATTTGGTCCGTTAGAGACCTTGGTCGGAACACAGTCCCAACAGCAGGGTATGAGCCTTCAGCTCTAGGTTCTTTGGGCAAGTGCTGCCTCTTGGTTCTGGGGTAATTTTCTCAGTGTAGATATTTATTCTAAGAATGTCTCTTATTTCTTGAAGTATATTGAAGTATATTTACTTTGAATCTTAAACTTACTTTAAGAAGTACATTTATTATAACCCCACCTTTGAGAAAAGGTGTCCTCTCATTTTAAAACAAGTGTTCACTTTTTCACATTTATAGTCTCCAAATATCTCACAACAGAAAAGGTCAATATACTTTTCTGTACTGAAAGATATTTCCATATTTCACATTAGACATGTAAATACAAGTTTTCCATTTAATTACTTTTATGAGGCTTTTCTAATAGACTCAATATATTAAAATTTATACTTGAACAGAGTACATTTCTATTAAATCCTCTTTTCATTTTGTCCTTTCACTCCTTAAGCTGGTAATGAAGTAGAAGCACCCTACACTGGCAAAGAATAGGGAAGTGTCATAATAGGTATCATCAGTAGCTCCTTCTTAAGGATTCAGCTGACAACATCTTCAGGGAGATTCATGCCATCACAGGTCTCTTCTGCCAGAATAAGAGTGGACACAATATTTGTGGCAACTGACTAACAATCTGCATAGCCTGACAAAAGGAATGGAAAATTGGTAAGCCATACAAAAAAGGAAAGATGGAAAATAAGATGCTGAGATAATGTAATGGATGAGAGCAGCACAGAGGTCTTAGATAAACAGTTATAAGCAGTCACTGAATGAAGCAAGTGCAGTAAAAACCACCCACATGGACTATCTGCCAAACTCCATTTCTAATATGTCACTGATAACTTCAAAGAGAAAATTAAATGGAGTTGCAAAACCGCCAGAATGCAAGGGTGACTTGCAGGATCCATAAGCAACTAAGAAGCTGTAGTTTGCCAATGTCTGCTCTAACTGTCAAGATGTGGGACCATTGAAATGAACAATGACAAAGCTCTAATTGAATGCAGGAGCACAAGACAGAAGTAGGACATTCTGTCCTACTGTAAGAGTTATGCTATATCCTCAATTTTCAGATAGTATGAAAGCAGCATGTGCATCTCTTTTTCAGCTGTGCATGTTTTCGTGTTTGGTTCTTTAATTTTCATGTTGAACACTGGAACTACCAGACAGGGAAACAATATTCCTTCACAGTCTCATCTTGTTTTTCTTCATATATAATATTTTTCTTTGTATAAAAAAATTATTCTTCTCTTTCTATAACCTGTAACTCTTTACAAATTTGATTTAAGTGAAATAGAAGTTCTGAAGCTCCAGTGTGTACTATTAGAGGTACAGAGGCATTTCAAAATGGTAAATGATATGGAAGAAACAGTATTGGCCCACACTGGTATTAAAAAAATAGAAGCTCATGACCATCTAAAATTACACAATTAATTAAAATCTGTATTAAAACCTGAATTAAAGCCTGTATTAGCTTTATGGTACTCCTCCAGTAGAACAACACTTATCCTTAAGTTTTTGGCT
Source organism: Phaethon aethereus (assembly GCF_964289735.1). NCBI lineage: Eukaryota > Metazoa > Chordata > Aves > Phaethontiformes > Phaethontidae > Phaethon > Phaethon aethereus. Next base: position 13,213,230 of record NC_138588.1, on the reverse strand, counting down.
ATGGATAATATATGTAAAAGATGCAGAAATTCCTCCACCTTCCTATTAGTGATGAAGACACTTGAATTTTGAAACATTTCCAAACTCTTATCAACAGACACGACATTTACCCCCTCCTCTCCCCCAGCAAAGTACTAACAGAATTACATATATTTGATGAAGGCTAGCAAAATAACTGGAAAAAAACCCCTCAACCCACTACTTGCCTGTGGCCTGTAGATAAAGCCTTTCCTAAACTGACATTGAAGACCAATTCATGATTAAATACTTTACAATATGCTTACACGCAGAGCTTCAGAGAAAAAAGAATGTGTAGCAAGGATTCAGATGTTAAGTGTCTGTAATCCTAGTTCACATAAACATGACACAGTGGAGAACATATAGATATATGCAAGTAGTAACAAATAACTGAGAGGGATTTGCAAATAAGGGTTTTAATAAGTAATTATTCAAGAAGGATGAGGTAGAGGATAACCCTCCACAGCAGAGAAAACCTATTCTCAGTTACTGTATCTTGTGGACACAATGGTGTGGATGAAGATTTTGCTGTTTCAATGAGGTAGAAAAAAGTTTACATGGGTGTGGGAGACACTCATCTGCAACAGCTTCTGAAATTCATTACACACAGCTCCAGGCCAAGTGTCAATACTGGCATGGAAGATGTCAAGAAGCTTGTCTTTTTCAGAAATGACAAATAATAATTTTTTTTTCCACTTCTGTCAGAAAAGTTCTTACGTGCAGATTCCCCTAAAATCTGGTACTCCAATTATTTTCGCTAATAATGTTTAGAGTTCTGCATTTTGTGCATTTAGTAACACCTCTTGCAAGAAGTAAATATTCATTATCTTCTGTTTGTGGGACACTAGCCAGAGCCTTTAGGTAATGGACATACCTATGGATTTATTTAAACCTAGACTGACCTTAGAAACAACTACATTCTGTCCAGAGTTTCAGGGGAAAAAAAAACACCCAACGCTAAACTTTGACAAAGGGCAGAAGTCATATGAACAGAATCAGAACAGCTCATCATCTTTATTTGAAACCACCTTACTCCACATCATGGGAAGTCATGTTACAGTTACAGGTTGGTAACATGCATCCCACCCAGAGTTAGGGTCAGTGACTGAAACTGGCTCAACATAAAACAGCTGCTTAGCAACAAAAGCTAAGTGACATCAACCATGGTTTGAAAAATGCAGTTTAACTACCTTTAAAAACTTACTGGCTGTCAGACTATGAGGTTCAAATAACATACCTTTCTTCTGTCTAGGCAGGGCGTGTGCTGCAAGGCCCTGCTGTATAAAGCTCAACTCTGACATTCTGTGAACTCATTTGTGAAACATGGTTAGCAATATTTGCTGAAATGAGAACATGAAGCAACAGCAAGTTGAAGAGTGCACAGAATTATCACCAGAAATGACAAAACCAGCACTTCTGTTATTGAGTACTTAAACCTTCTGCTTATGCGGTGTCCTGTTTGGAGCTCAAATGAAGGGAGGCTGAAGAGACTGCCTGGTAAAAAACAGCATTATGAAGCTATTTTCCTTCTAATCACCCTTGAAACAAGTTTTCCTGTGTATTACCCACTCTACTAGACTGGCCACAATACAGCTACAACATCCACAAGCCTGTTTGTTAACGAGATATCTCTGTGCTTCATCCCTTATTTGGGAAATGCTAGATATGTCAGGATTGCTGCAGGCAGATGTGGGAGCATAGAGAAGAAAGAACACTGTGCATTTCAGATAAAGGATGCACAGAACCTTTGTTGCCAGCCTACAGCAACTGTCTGATCCTTGCTCTGTTTCTTTGGATTGCTTTGCTTTATGGAGTCACTAATCCTTGTTTTTTAGCAGGTAAGGAAAAATTTATGGCAAAATTATTTATTTTACCTTTCTTATTCTCAGAATAACTAGATGACATTCACCAAAGCTTTAAAAACGTACAGTTGAGGCAGAACATGTTATCATCTTAGCTCAAGCTACACTGACTTGGAAATTAAAAGCCTACCTTTTAACCTACCAGCAGAAAGTCATGTAAACAAGCCAAGAGCAAACCATAGAGGAAAGGAAGGATGAAGAAGAACCCGAGAATCAGGTCAGAAGAAAATGTGTTCCTTCTCTCAGAATCCTAAGACTGCTGGAGTTAGGCATCTAAAGCAAGTTCAACTTAGAGCACATTTCTCCTCCTCCTTCAAAAAAAGGAAAATAGCTCCAAAACTATTAACTAGTGAATATATATATACACGCACTCAAGCCACTATTCTACTGTTAAGTGGATTAACTTTAACATGAGTGATTAATTTCTGCACACAAAAAAGCCATATTTTCAAGTCTCTGTGATGAATCAGTTGTAGCAATTTTGAACTAATTCTCACACATTTTAAACGAATTTTAACATCAACCCAAACATAAGCAAGCACATGCGCACACAACCAATGGCCCCTCTGCCACCACCTAACTTCATGTGGATTCATATAGTATAGCACATAATGTGCAAATCTCCCTTAACCTCTCGCCTTTTACTCCTTTGCTTCTGCTGTATTCTAGAGGCTAACGGGTCTTAAGAGCATGTCTATAGAGTCAGGTGCTGCCACCAGTACAGATGATCTCTTGCCTGAACTGCAAATCCTGCTTCAGGATCTGAGGTAAAGTTATGACCCCAAACAAGCTTAAGGGTTTGAGGGGACAGACCTATGTCAATACAGTGTTACTGATGTTGACCAACAGAATTTAAGGTTAGGTGCTATTAAAAGTGACACCTGCAGTGGATGGTAGACTATGATGCTCTAATTTCCTAAGAATCTGGATATAAGACCTCAAACTGTCTGCAAACAGATGTTTTTAACTGAATAGTTTACTATGGGGTCAAGGTCTAGACCAGCAGGAAATAATACCACGAATACAGAGAAAGGAGAAAAAGGGAAGAAGAAAGTTACAGCTGTGGAAGTCCAGAAGATCACAGAATCCCTAAGGTTGGAAAGGACCTTCAAGATCATCAAGTCCAACCATTAACGCAATGCCACCATGTCCCCTAAACCATGTCCTGAAGCACCACATCCACATGTTTTTCGAACACTTCCAGTGATGGTGACTCCACCACCTCTCTTGGCAGCCTGTTCCAATGCTTGACCACCCTCTTGGTGAATAAATTTTTCCTAATATCCAATCTAAACCTCCCCTGGCGCAACTTGAGGCCATTTCCTCTTGTCCTATCACTAGTTACCTGGGAGAAAAGACCAACACCCCCTTTTCAGGTAGTTGTAGAGAGCGATAAGGTCTCCCCTCAGCCTCTTCTTCTTCAGTCTGAAAAAGCCCAGTTCCCTCAGCCGCTCCTCATAAGACTTGTGCTCCAGACCCCTCACCAGCTTCGTTGCCCTTCTTTGGACACGCTCCAGCACCTCAGCATCCTTCTTGTAGTGAGGGGCCCAAAACTGAACACAGTATTCAAGGTGTGGCCTCACCAGTGCCAAGTATAGGGGCATGATCACTTCCCTACTCCTGCTGGCCACACTATCCCTTTAGTTCCTTCTTTACTCTATTATAAGACATTGGATGCAGCAGCCAGAGAAGACAGTAAGATCTGTTATATGCAGTTTCATAGTTAACATGCTACCAAATGATTCTGCATTTTTTTGTAAAACTTGACTTTTGTTCTTGGAAAATTATTGTATAAGCCATAATATATATATAATTATTAATTTTGGATGTTATCAAAATTATTATGAGAATTAGCATAAAGTTGTCTTTTATAATACCAGTTGATTGACTTTTCAAATTGTCACAGTAAAAAGAAACACATTAGAAAATGAGTAAACAGCTTCTTATATAAATATCAAAAGTAACAGAGGTCCCTTTAACAGCAGTATGGCTGCATAGCAGCAGAACAAGGAAGACAGACATGGCACCTTTTATTTCTTAAGACTTTCAAGAAATTCATTACTGAGATTAGACATCTGTGCTATTCTAAAGTAAGCTTTAAATGTTTGACAAGTCTGCTGACAGTTATCTTAGACTAAAAATGTATCATTTAGCTTGGAATTGGTTTATGTCTGGGATATAATCTTGTAAATGTTAATGAAAAATCTAATGAGACTATTTATTCCCAAATAATAACATACTGATTAGATTATAGTATGCAAAACACTGCAGAAGCTGATCACTCATTAAAATCAGAGAAGCATATCACAAGCTAAAAAAGTCGAAATTGACATTAGAATTGACAAAAAGAGCCTGTGGATGATAAACAGATTGTATTATATAAACTACTGGGCTCTTGAAATTTAGTGTATCTCTCTCCATTTCTTTTCTCCTCTAGTTTAAGAGGGGCATTTGACAAATTTGTGTTTTATTAGCCACAGTAATTGAAGCCAAACGCTCATCAATAGTGGATAGGCTTTTTAAGAAGCCTAGTGCATCAGACCGTTTTCTCTTTGCAGAACGACACCACACACACACACACAAAATTAAAAAACACCGAGCACAATTTGGGGACGTACAGTTTGGGGGTTTCCCCAGCTCCCTACTCCAGCCCTGAGGATCCACGGAGCACTCGCCAGAGGTGACGGTGCATCCGCGGATCCCAGTCCCCGCCTGCAGTTGCACGTCGGCCAAAGCGAGCAGCAGACCCTCCCGGAGGGCGCATCAGGCGGCGACGCTCCGCGGCGGGGTTACGCCTGCCTCCTCCCGGCCCGGGCTGTACGCCGCGCCCGATGTGCCCGAGGAGCACTTCCACCACACCCCGCCCCGCCATCGCCCGGCTCTCAGCCGCTCGCCTTCACCGCCCCGAGGGCCCCGCTCGTAATCCCCGCCTTAGCCACCCCGGTGTTTCTGACCCCAGTACACGCTCCCGCAAACCACCATGGCAGTATCCGTCCGCGCCGGCAGGTTAATCCCTTCCAGCCCCTCCCACCGCTCTCTTCGGGCCTACAAAACACCTTCGCTCACCCCGCCCGCCTCAGCCCGGGCGCCCCCTTGCAAGGCCACCATTACCGTGAAGGGGATGTCCTCAACGCTGCCTACGGAGTAGCAGTTGTCCCCGGGGTTGACAGCGCCGGTGAGCACCTGGTGAAGATGCATCGCGGCCCACCCCCCGCTCTGCCGGGAACGGCAGCGCCGCGGCCTCCGCCGGCAGCGAACGGACGAGAACCAGATGGCCCCTCGCTCCCGCCCGCCTCGCGGGCCCGGGCCCAGGCCCTGCTCGCAGCTGCTGCTGCTGCCGCGAGCGCGCGCGAGGGAAGGCGGGCGGGCGGGAAGCGCACGCGCCGGGCAGCGCCTGAATCAGGTGAGGCGCGCTCAGGCACCGCCTCTGCGCGAGCAGCGGCCGTTGAGGAGGGCTGTCGTGCGCGCGCCCGCCCGCGAGGCATTTAAAGGCGGGGGAGGGGAGGTACAGCCTAGCCTGTCAGTGCGAGGCCTGCCGCGAGAGGCGCGAGCCGGCAGCTCCCCGCGCCGGGCAGCCTGAGGCGGGCGGGGGAAGAGGAGAGCGCTGGGTTTAAAAGAGAGACGAGGGAGGGACGGCTAAGGAGCCGGGGATGCGGTGCGCTTGGTTGACGCCTCGAGGTGAGACGGTGGCAGGGCGCCTCACGGAGGCAGGCAGGCAGGCGGGCGGAGAAGGAGGAGTTGGGGGGCATTTATTTGCCGCGGCAGCGTTCCGGTCGTGGGGCGGGCTGGGGAGGTGTGTCCTCCGCATCAGGAGTGGTGAGTGTGCTGAGAGGGAAGTGTCTCCTGTCAGAAGAGAGAGGCTGGGCAGCGCCTCGCCTGCGGGCAGTCCTCAGCCGCGCCGGCACAGCGGGCTGTGAGGGGGGTGTCCTCAGCTGAGCAGGTGCTCTGTGCGTCGTCGGTCTCGCACTTTGGCCTTTTATTAGTTATAGCTTCTGAGGATGGCTTGGTTTTTTGGGGTTTTTTTGGGTTTTGTTTTTTTTTTCCATTAAGGATCCTCACGTTTGGTCATGTCTCAAAGAGCTGATGAGGCTCTTGGGAATCCATAAGCGTCCCTCTAGCTGCTGGCGATACTGCCTACAGCGGGCACGCGGAGCCTACCGGCAGCTGCTGACTAGTGTGCTGGCCGTGCAGCGCATTTTTGATCCTTGAGGGGTTATACTTAGTTATTGATTCAAGAATGGGACAGACATTACAAGTCAGAACTGCTTTGTGCCAGTGAGAAAGAGACAACACTTCAGGGTTGTTGCAAATATCCGTTTACTGGAGGTTGGTGAGAAAATTAGCAGTACTTGATGCTAAAAGAACAATAACAGGAGGTGGGGGACCACCTTGTTTAGTTAAGGTGTTTGCTTGCATTTTATGCACATGATGTGACCTCGCAGAAAATATGGTGAGGCTTTTGCTGCTTTATTTGTAATAACTGCCAAACACCATTGACAAGAAAAGCTGTTAAATGTGCCTATCCTTTTCTGTCTCAGAGGTGTGAAGAAGATTCTGAAAACTCGATGAAAGGGATGCTAAACTCTGAAGGAAAAAAAAACCAAACCACTGTATACAAGGTGTCATGATATAAGGAAAAATCTCTGTTTTCTGGTACTAGGTCAAGATGGTACCCCTGCAGTTGTATTACTGATGACTGAAGCTGCAAAGCTCAGTGTCCTTTTAAGTTTGTGGCTGAGTCAGGACTGAAAGATTCATCTTGCCTTACACTGCTGCTTGAAAGTGTACATCTTTTACTGAATAAATTAGTTTATTCAAAATGTAGAGGTAAATGAAGTCATAATCAAGTTACCTTTGAATGGAAAAACATTGTTATCATAACACATAAGATTTTTATCTACTCCCATGGTTGTTAAAAGCAATCTATTTCTAAAGTGAACAGTATCTCTAGCTGGGATGGAAAAGGGAAAAAAAAAAAAACAACCCACTTTGATCTTCAGTTGACCTGGTTATATATGACATCGCTATGTAACGTCCATATGCTTCCACTGATACTTACTGTTTCATAACTCTTTTGATTGAAGGCACTTCCACATACAATATATGCAAAGTTACAACTGACTTATTTTGGATAAGATTTTTTCCAAATGTATGCAACAAGACTTAGAGGCAAAAGCAGTGTGGTGGGGCTTGTTATTTTTTTTTTGTTTGCTTGCTTGTTTTTAAATGAGTGGAACAAAATCCAATGTCTGAAAAGAGACCTGGCTTTTGAATTGGTACAGGCAGTCATAATATTAAGTAGGATGATGGGAGAACAGTTGTATCTAAAAGAAAGCATCTTGCTTTCTTAGGTGTAGTAAAGCTATCTGGTTTTGATGGCAAAAACTTTTAAGTGAAAGCAGAGTACCTGCAGGATCAGTTCAGTCTTCCTGGGTAACAGACATATGAGGGAGAGTTCTGGTTTTCAGACCAGTCTTCTGCTGCCTCATTGGAGTAAGACTTGCAGTAACTTCTGGGCAAGCCAGGTGTGAGAAAGACTTTCATCTTATTGCTTGGGTTGGTAAGAAACTTTTCACAGTTTGACTTGTGTGCTACTCTAATTCCACTGTGACTTTGCTGTGGGATGGAAAATGCATGTTATCCCGAAGCAGGTAAAGTTCTTCTTTAAAGGAAAAATAACGCCAAATTACGGGTTTGATAGTAAAATACTCTATTTGTGGCTGTGGCAACCTATAGACATGGTCAGCTCTGTGCATAGAGCTTTGAGCAAGAAGCATTCTGCAAGTAGCTGTACATATGGCCTTCACATTCTTCGTGAAAAAGGTATTTTCACCTGAGTTGTGCTGACAGATTATTTTATTTACCTTAATTGATTCTTCCTTATTGGTGACTTAAATACTTCATGTAAAAGTACATTTCAGTGCATGTAACAGTGACTTCTATGCCTAAAAGCATGAAGTAATCTCTCTCACTGTCTCTCTCATATATATATACACACACACCTCACTCTCAAAAAAAAAAAAAAAAAAAATTCTAAGGGCCCTTCATTCTCTTAATTTTTCCTTTCATTGCTGACTATCTTCTTGTTTTGTTCAATTGCTTTCCTTTCTTTTTAACCCTAAGAAAAAGTACCTGCAGTACCTCTGCTGGAGTCTGTTTGCCCAGGAATTCCCTGCTTTGGCTTGAAGTTACTGGAGTTGTGGGAGGGGAAGTTCTATTACTTCAGGAGAGTGGCTTCTTTCCCATAGGGAAGAAATCCTAAAGCACATGCAGAAGAAATGTGCGGCACACAGTCTACAGAAAGAAAGCAAGACTTGTAAGAGACATCATGCAACATAAATATGCATCCTGGACTGCCTTTTTTATTTCAAAGGTGAAATGCTGCACTCCAGCCTTGGTATCTTGAAACCTGAAGAGTAAACACATCGTGTTTCGACAGCTCTGTTTTCTGTGCTCCTGAAGGCCTTTACCTTTCCACAAGAACCAGAGAGCTTCTGAGCACAATGCTTTTATGATTCTGTGAATATTTTCTTCATGGTGATTGTCTCTTCTGAGTTCTTGAAGAAATTGTATTTTTCTCTGAAGAAAAGCTACATGCCTGTTTTTCTCTGGAACTCAAATTCAGCTAACTGAATCCAAGTTAACCTGGATTGAAGAACACTTCTGTAAGCTATAGGATGTAACACCTGTTATCTGCTATTAATTTCGGAACTGTAATGTGGGGTTTTTGCTCTACCTTTGTTATTACTGATAGAACAAGATTGCCTCCATAACTATCTTAATTTGTAAACTGTTGTTCATTGTGTATTTCTGTAGAAGACCTTAAAGGCATTCACCTGTGAAGGATGTTCACTTCTGTACTCCTGAAAAGACCTGGCTACAGCACAGTCTTTGCTTGGATATTATTAAAAGATTATGTTCATGGAAATGGACACTGTTGCTTCCCCAGGGGTATCTAAATGCTGAACAGTTTGGCTGTGCCTAGGTGTCTAAACATTTCCCCCTGTCTGGACCATTACTGTCCTTTAGAGTAATCACCCAAACTTCCAATTTTAAAGAAAACAAACAAACAAAATGAACAAAGCCAACAACAAAAAACCCAATAGCATTAAAAATTGCAATGAAAATGAAACTTTTCAAGAACTGTTTTAAACCACAATCAGGTACTTGGAGAGGAAAGAACTAATGATTAAAAATTCTAGTCCATTAAATGGTGGAGTAGGGAAAAGGACAGATAGCTTAAACAGCACAGAGGACTTAAGGCATGAAAAGTCGAAGGTGCTGACTTTTCCCATGGCTAAGGAGAATGCTATGTCTAGGAATGCTGTCTCTTAGTTCCCTCAGAAACTTCAAGGCTTTTGTTTTCTTGCCAGTCTGTCTAATCCTGATGGCAGTCCCAGACTGGTAGAGGGTTTTTTGGGAGTGGGATAGGATTTTTTTTTAAGAAATGATGGAGGAGTTTGGTGATTGTTCAGTTGTAACGACTTAGATGCTAAGAAAGCCGAGAAAGAATAAACATAAATTACTCCTAGTAATGATATGTGGCATGACATTGGACATTTTAATAACATAGGATTAAGTATTAGCTAGTTCTGCTGGCTGAATTTATTCTGTGTGCTCTCTGTTAAATGCTTATGCTATACAGAAATATAGTGAAACTTTTAGTGAACAAATATGTTTAGAATAATTTTCTAATATACAATAGGAGGCACTGCTGTTTAAATACTTTTCTTCAGATGGAAGAATTAATACTCTGTACTCTTGCAGCTCTGATCATCTGTGTATCTTGCATCTGGAAGACAGAATCCCTCCAGTGAAGTCAAATGACTATGTGCAATTAATTCTAAGTACATGTTCTTTAATGCCCACTCCAAATGACAATTTAGTAGAATGACAAATAGCTTTCCTGACATACGAACAAGCATTCTGTATCCAGCTGAGTGTTCTGATGATGCTAGACATATATGAAAGATGTTCTGGGAATTTTCCCTGGGCATCTTTTACTGAGGGAAAAAAAAAAGAACAAAACAAATCTCAGATGCATACTGTGTCATACCACACTGCAGCAAAGATTTAAATTCTGCATCTCTCAAAGGCTGACATATCTGTCCTTAAGGAGGTAATGAAAGGTGTTGCCTGGGGTTATTTATAACACAGGCTCATATCCAGGAACTGGAGGACACCAAAAGGAGATTCCTATTATGAACTTCTGATGGCTGTGTTTTCAGGCACAGAGCAGATCTTCAATACCAACTACTTTGTAAGCACCACAGGAACAATTCTGCAGTGAAGGCTGAGGAAGACTTGAATTAAAAGCCCATCAGGGGAACTTAAGTCAAAATATTTTGGACTGACATTTGAAAAGCTTGTCATCAGTTTAGGTTTGTGTTGTTTTTCTTGGTAGCTCTTGTACTGTGTTTTTCCACAACTTCAAGGTGCCTTGTCTCTAATACATCCTAACTTTGTAAGATAGCTATTATTCTTCTAATAAGAAAAAGAATCTGTAAGGGAATCTGTTTTCCCTCGTGTTATTTTCATTTAGCATTCCACATGGTACCTTCTTTGAGTTTTACTGGCACTTACATAGACTATTTTTAAAAAAACATGCATCTGCATGTTACATGCTGTGTCATTTTTCCCTAACTTACTTTCTACAGGTACCTGAATGTAATCCTGAACCAACATATTCTTAAGACTCACTGGCTTCTGGTAAGACCTTAACTACCTTAAGCCTACTATAATATCTATGCTTTAATAATAATCTATGCTATAATATCTATGCTACAAAAGATTGTAGTATGGGTTTTTAAGTTGTAAGTAAAACCAACCAAGTTCTTAACATTATAGCTGTCGTTTTTGCTTCCTTTGAACTGCAGATGCAAATAAAGTATGCAGTCGTTTATGGATTTAGCTGTTGAAAGTCACTATGGACCTCTTATTTTCTTCTATTTGCAATGTTAAAACCCAGTGAACACTATCTTTCAGTCTAAAGGTACATTTGCATTGGGTGAGGAAGAGAAGTGGAAACAGTATCCGTACTGTTTTAATTTTTGCTCTTTGTATGCAAAGCCTCTGAAGCACGTGTGTGAGCAGCAGCTTGTGTAGAGTATCTAGCTAGGTCTTTCAGACTACCCTCTGGAACATCTTACCAGTTTCTTGACTATACAGGAAATACATTATGAAGAGATGTGTAAAATAAGACTGTGAATTTGTTTCTTGTGCAACATCACAGTTCAGTGTAACTGATGTATTGTGTGTCAATTGCTGGGGTTTAATTTAGTTTGGTAATTTTTTTAAAGTCTAATTATTAACTCCTTAGTACTCATGTCTGTAGCATAAACATGACCTTGTTGATACTCAAGCTGAACCATTGACAATTAACCTAATGGCATTTTCCTGTATTGAGAACAACAATGCAATGTACTTATGTGGGCTATGGCTTAGGCAGTACGAATGTGTTTACTATGGGTAATTTTGGGAGCACAAGTATTTAATTTGCTTTATGCATTTCCAGTGAGCCTGGCAGGACAGATGAATCATTTGAAATGAAGTGAAATAGTTATCAATATTCCTTCTTGCTAACATACCTCTGAGGCATCTCTCACCAACTCTGCTTAGTGATGAAATTTATTTTTAAAACTTGAAGGAGGTTCTCATGTCTAATTGACTTTTAAAAAGCTGTGTGTATAGAACAGAGCACATGTTTAGTAGTAACTGTGACTGTATGAGAGTCTGATATTCTCCCCCTGTATCCCATATCAATCAGAGTAAATAGTTGAAAATACAAAATCTCCTGTGCAATGGAAATTAAAAAAAAGAATTCCTTTTAAGGATCTTTAAATTATTTTTTTTCCCCACATACTTCTACTTTGGCGGCTTTGCAGCACTAAGAGGCAAAGAACTGATGTGCTTTTCCACCTGAAAACTAAATTAATTGGAATCAGTTCCACTGGATATTATTCAGATGATTTTTATCAATTCTAAAACAATCTTAGTGAAGTAAAGTTTAGGAGGTAGTAAGCAACAATAACATCAATGAGCAGTCTGACAAATTACAATTTTTAGGTTTTTTTCAGCTAAAAAATAAAAACAAAACCACAACATTTTAGGCATGGAGCCCTGTGATCAGTGTCAATCGTGAATTGCCTGATTAGGAAAGAGACTAACATATATTTGCGTGATGTTTGAGGAATGGGACTTCTAGATGCTACTTCTGTATAAGTGTTAGTAGCTTAGTATATAGTGCTACTAGCTTATACAGCTAGTAGCTGTGTAAGTGGCAAGCAGGTAGTTTACTCAGAGCACTTAGAGATTTAGAAAAATAGAATGGGATTTTACTTTTCTTTGCTCTTTTGACAGCGAGCATGTAAGATCTTTAATATGTGTCCTGGGGAGCTTGCAGTTGAAGCTTGTATCTGGGTTTATGTTGTTTTTGTGGTTTGATTTGGTACTAAAAAACCCTGCAACTGAGACCTCCAGATACCCTTTCTCACTGAGCCCATTTATAGTCATAGGGTATTTTATCTAGAACTGTTGCTATCCTAACGTCTTCTTCAGGAAGGCAGAGGTTTGTCATCTTTGCTTCAAGGAGTTAGTGAGCCTAACTCACTGCCTAGCTGCCATGGAGTTCAGTGAACTTCAGCAGAGGTTTCTCAGTTTAATGCCTGCTCGTAATTCGTGCCCACAGAAGAGCCTTTGAAAACTTCTTGCAGTAAAACATAAAAAGCATTAATATTTAAGCTATACACAATATATATTTATAAATTACATTCTGGAAGTGGCATCTAAGGAGCATATCTCAAGAGCAAAGTGCTATCTGTGTATTCAATTGCTAAAATAAATCATATAGGGTTTCTCAGAGGTGGTAGTAGGTTTAATGATGACACATGATCTGTGAAGCTCTGTGGACTTCATAGTTTTGAACTAGTGATTGACTTACTGTCAGTAATACAAATCCAACAAAAGAATAAACAATAGAAAGCAAGTTACTGTAGACAATAAACTAAATATATTTTCCAGAAGATTATATATGGAACAACTCAGTCCTTTGTACCTTCTCTCCAAAGAGTGTGAGAGGTCTGTACAGGTTTCTAACTGGAGATTCTCAATGCAGAGACAGTTAAGGACTGTTGAGTCCTATGTCAATGCACTGGTGAGGCACATGTGGATTTTACTCTAGTCTTCAAACTAATCTGCAGAATGCTGCAGCATGTGTTAAAGTGAAATTTGCTTGACTCCTTATGTTATATAGCATTGAGAATCTCTAGGATTATTTTGGGATGTGAACTGTTTTATTCTGATCTTGCAGACAATTCTGAGATTGTAATAAAGATGTATCCTTATGAAAAACATTCTTTTGGTTTCTACAACTGCAAACAGCATATGAGAAATGAACTGAATGCTAGCCATGATTAATTATGCTATGCAGTGAATTCATTGAAAGCATGCTCTGGCTACCCAGTCATACACCTTAAATTAAGTCAAGATAAAAGGTGGAATTTGGGCCTAAATAAATGAATAGTTTTTGCCAGTGAGGTGATGGGTAGGAATTGTTTCAGGTTTTCTTTAACTTCTGCGTATTTCTTTGGGTTTTTTGGTGTATTCTTAGCTTGTGTTCCCTGCACCCCCCTACCCCCATCTCCCGTTTCCTGTCATTTCCCCCCCCACTCCCCCCCCGCATCTCCCCAAACTCTTGAATTCTTGAATTTCCTAACTCAGTTTAATCAAATGCTGAAGTCCCTTGTGCTCCATTCCCTCTAAGCATTATGGAAATTCTTGACAGGGTAGAGGAGAGAGACTTTAGTTAGGCCACCAGTGATGGAAAACTGCAGTGAGAGGCTGACAGTTCTGTCTTGTTTGGTACAGGAGGAAAATGGATGTCAGTACCTTTGGTTAGTGAAGGAAGTAATGGTGTTAAAGACTAGGTTGATGTCACAAGGGGCATGACAGGGCAGTAAGAAGGAGACGGAGGAGGTGGCAGCCCATGGGCAGGCTTCATTTCGTCCACTGCTTATATAACAACTCATCTCACAGAAAAGGAGTCCTCTAGTGGTACCAATCAAATGCATGTGGCAGCTGGTTTCTTGACCTATTTCAGCTTCAGTTTCTTTTCAATAAATTAGAATGGATGAATTGGGGTTATCTGCTTTTGCCTGAAAAAGAGAGTAACACTACTTCTGTAGTTGTTGGAGTGATGAAAAAACCTAGTTGTTAATTGTGTACAATGTAAGGAGAAGCTAGTATTGAGCACTCATTACCATTAAGTTGAGTGGTATGTGCCAAACACCTCTGACAGGTCAGCAATGAATGCATATATGTGTTCTGAGGGTGTGCACAGGAGTAAACTAGTTAAATGGTAGTGATATTTGCCAGCAGTGTGATATGGAAATGCTGCCCACTGCATCACACAAGATCTGCTACCATCTGTTCACAAAGGTTTGCTGTATTGAGAGGAGCAGAAAATTGTGTAATTTTCCTTATGTTAAAGTTTGTGGAAAAACTTGCTTTTGTTTTCTTCTCAGGGTATTTATTTTCTCTGAATTCAGGTCAAGTCTCTTTATTCTTAATATTTTGAAATATCCATGGATGTTATAAATTTAAGTAAAGGAGCCTTAGTTATGTAAATAATATTTTCTCCTGTATCTGATCAACACTGATTTTTTTTTTTTTTCTGTTTGTTTGTTTTGCTTTGCTATTCCAGCAAATACGTAAACCCCGTAATTAAGGTAGCAGGACAAGCAGTCTGTTATGTGGATCTTGTGGTATTTTTTGCATCTTAGTGATAATGTACACAAAAGGGATTATTTCACAATGACCTTGTAGTCATAGTTATCAGACAGTCTGTATTTTGATTTGTAGAGTTAAGGAGATCAAAATAGAATAATCACAATTGCTGCCACATTTTTTACTCATGGGTGTTTGCCATTATTCTTGGCCAAATAACCAATTTAAAACAGTTTTATTTTTAGAACTGACTGTGCAGCCCAACTAAAGCTGGCCTTGGGTGGGGTGGCCTATTTGTATATGGTCCCAGGCTACCAGTCTTTAGTATCAGATACTATATTGTAAAGGTAATGTCAGCTGGTCATAAATACAAGTTTTTATTAAGAGGACCAGCTGTGTAGTACCAAGCATGAGTAGGACCATTCAGCATCCTTCACTGTTTTCCCATCTGCAAATAGCTGCTTGGACACCAGCTGTGCTGTATTACTGAACCATACTAAAAGATACCATGTACAGCATATGGGATCTGTAAGCAGTATATATTGTGATGTCCAAATATGGTCTCCAGTTTTCTCTATCCCAGCACCTCTTTGTGCCTCATTAACCTGTTCTGGAGTCATCAGCTTTCACTTAGAATCTGTCAATGTTTTGCTGGTGGTGAGAACAGTAGCTGTTACCTCTTATCTTCTGCCTCTCCTCTCTGGGGATCCCTGGAGCAGGAGACATCCCGGCTGAATTTCTGTGTTTTCCAAGTGCTTTTTGCCAGTAGCACCACAGTACACCTCAGCTGTTGCTGCGAGTAGTGGGTTGTCAGCCTCAGACTTGGCCTGCTTTGTATCAAAGAGCCAAAGTAACGCTGTCAGGCTGAAGAGCAGCCAAGTGCTCTCCATTCGGTTCTTGAACCGGGCTCAGTGCCAGCACAAAGATTAATTATTCCCATTATGTCTTGGTCCTAAGTAAATAACTAAAAACACTCAAAAAGAGAGATCCCTAGGAGAGGTGGTTCTGCATTGCAAATGACTGGTTTATTTTGCTCCTGTCATGACCAAGAAATGTAGTAGATAAAAATCAGCTACTTTGCAATCTAGTTATATAGTCATTTATTATGGTTTATACAGCTTAATTTGATGCTTGGGTGCATAGACCTCTAGCACCA